>NC_071579.1:7165379-8365379 GCF_024509145.1 Vidua macroura
AGTGGAGCTCATTTTTATAACTTCAGGTAACTTCTAAAGAAGCCACTCACTGACAATGTTGAAAACATAAATAGAGATGTCTACATTTATTCCAGTGTTTAGCGGGTACACATATACTGCATATATAAAAAAAGATACTTTACTACTTCAAGGCAGCAGTGAAACAACAGAAAGATCATTAGAAGGGTAAAAAAAGGACAAATCTGCCCAATAGCAATTTTCTTTGCCATGTTCATAAGAGAAAAACTAAAGTAAAAGCATAATCATACTAAAGGTGATTAAATAGAAAAACAAAGCAAAAATGCAAAACATCAATATTGACATGAGAGTCCAGAGCCAGTGTGGGGTGCATTGGGACATGGTGGTCATGTCACAGGTCACCAGGTGTCCTCCCCTGTGCCAGTGTCTCAAACACCACGTTAAACCCCCTGGGGCACTGTGATAGCCCCATCAACTCCTGAGTGAGTCACGATTCTCAATTTCTGCTTTCCTTCAACAGCTCCTGAAATATCTTCTTGCCTTGGACCAACTGACAGGTTGTTTGACTCTAACTGACAGCTACTCTTGAAATCCCAAGAGATTTTACAGCTCGAGATGCCTCTCTGTCCACCTGTACAATTTTTTCCTTCAGACTGTGTAGATCCTTCTTTCCCTGCATGCTGCACTACAAGACACCTCTCTCTTGGTGTTTTTACATTTTCTGTTACGGTTTCTCTGAGAGGGTCCTTTGTTGCCAACTATTACAGAAATCCCATTCCTGTTCTCCTCCTAGGGGATTCCTTGCACTCATTTCAGACAACTGGATTTGTCCGTGGCACTCAGTAAAGGGATTATGTCAGGCTACTTCTCCAGTAACATGGGGCTTATTCTCCTCTGAGTCAAGCAATCAAGGACTGCATCTTTTTCTAAAGATGCAGTTAGAATTTCTATGGAATAAATTGTGGAGGTGATATGGCAAAGGAATGGAGCAGGAGGAAAGAACTATGATTAACACAACAACCACAACAAAAGGTTGAAACATTTAATTACACACTGCAAAAGATGTCACAGTCAGGTGGGACTGGTGGGATGATATAATAAAGAAGCAAAGACTGAGTATTTATTATATGGCTTATCGACCTGGGAACATCCTGAGCTGCTTTCTGGCAGAACTAAAACAATGCTTTAGTTTTATAGTTAAATCCCTGGGTGATATTTGTGAAATTTTCTATCATCTTCACAAGCTTCCTTCCAATTACAACTTGTGATTCTCTGTGTTCAGTATATATCTCCATCCTTTACACCATCCAACTCCCCAAAGGCTTCATTCTCGTATGCTCAGATTTTATGTTTTAAACCATTAACTTCTTCAAGGCATCCCAAAATCACAGGATCATTTTTTCTTCCTATGTACTCTGTCTAAGTGTAAGGAGATCATTCCTGTATCATGATGTTCTTCACATCAGGGTTCAGAAAGTAAACCTGTGGGGTGTGGGTTTGTTTAGGTTTTTGGGGTAGAAGGGGGAGAAAGGTCCTGTCTCCTCCTCACATCAGAGTTTCCATCTCTTTTTGTGGTATTTAACTTCATTAAATGAACTGAGTCTATGGTTCTGCTGAGATAAAAACACTCTCTGATGCTGCAACAAAGAAATCATTGTGGCCTTTAGGGGAAAGGGGACTCGAGGACTTGGCTCCCTGATCTGGATGCTCCCTCCCCCTATTCTTCAGCTCTTTTAAACCATCCTCAGAACCATCCTCAGCAAGTCAGCAAACATTCCCCTATACTTCTGATGGAACTTTTCCTGAATTCTTAACCCCAAAACATTCCTCCAGCCCTGGAGTAAACTTTTAAGGTCCTTAAAAGGGTCCCTTCTCTTGCAAAGAAAAAAAAAAAAAAAACACCAAAAAAAACCCCAAACAAACAAACAAACAAAAAAACCCCAAAAACCACAACTAGCACATTTAGAATCAGAAAGAAACTATAAAATCATACTTTTCCACGGTCCTAATAAATCAAAATCACTTAATTGGAGCAGATGTCAACATCAATTATACTAATTTGGGTGCTATAGGAATAAGTGAATCAATAAAAGCCTAAGAACAGTTGGATGAACACATATAATGAACTCTTTCCTGTTTTCCAGTAAGAGAAAAGCTCAAAAACCCACAAGATCCATTTATCTGTTGAATTTTTATGCACTGATTGTATTCCAAAAGCAACAACCCAGTAAGAGGCCTTTAGAGCTTTTCCTGGGGAACTACCCTGTACTGATCAGACTTTGATATAAATGAGCTTTAATGAGATAAAGAGTGTCTAAAGTGGAGGTTCTGAGTTGTCTTCTCTCACTAGCAAATACTATCTCAGCTTTTGCTGATGGCACTATGGTGGACTACCCCTGGTGCCTCTTTATCACTCCTCCATCAACAGGACAGGGCAGGAAATATGATGAAAATCTCTCCTGGGGCAAGATGAGGACAAGGAGATCTCTCACCTATTAAAGTCACAAGCAGAAGTCTTGACTTGGGGAAAGTAATTTAATCTATTGCCAAATACTTGTAACAGAGGAGGAGAGTGTGAAATGCAACAAAACTAAAATCCCCTCCCTTCTTCCCAGGCTCAGCATCACTCCTGACTCTGCTGCCTCCTCTGCCCAAGTGGTCTGTTCTTTGTCATCCATACATTTCATCAGTGTCCTGCTACTGTTTATGGCAGTGTCCTTGATGGAATTGTAAATCATTGCCCTTCTAAGATATAATCAATAGAATCAGCAGCTCGTGTTCCCTTAAGGCATGACTTAAATGAGGTAAAAGCATTACACAACTTTACCAGAGATCTGTACAGGTCATTTCCATATTGCTGTGTGATCATGTATGTCTTTTTCATAAATATACACTTTTTTCTACAGTTCAGAAATAAATACACAAAATAATAATAGTTAGATCTTGTCTCAGGCAGTGACACCATGTCTGAATTCCCCAGCAGACTCACACTGGCTACTCAAAACTTTTATCATCTTGAAGATATAAATGGGATTTTGGTTTCTCTTTCCCTTGGGTTTTTATTTCAGTTCAGCCCATGAGTATTTAAAGCATTTTTTAAAGATTACTGTTATATTTTTTTCCCTTTAAAGATTTTCCTTCAGCTTTAATGAACAGTGTGGATACTGCTTCCTTTCACCAGGAAGGAAGGATGAAGCACCACATTGGCCCTGTCTCCTGCTTTGCTTTGCCCTTCTTGTTCTCCTGTGCCTTAATTTCCCCAAATATAAACAGCAAATAATGTACATATACATGTTTGCTCCTGGAGTCTATTTCTATTGAATTTTTGGCTGTGAAACTCAGCAATCCCTAAACACTCTGCCTTTTTAGAACAGTGCAGTGTAACAGCTTCAGAATTCCCCTGCAGTTAGGGGAAAGCCATAACTGAAATGAAGCCTAGTGCATAATAGGCAATACTAAAACAGCTCACAATTACTGTAATTTTACATTTAACTCACTCTCAGCTTATAGAAAAAAAATCAAGCAGTTGCTCCTTGTGCTGTATACCTTTGTACAGCTTCCATTAGAAAATGTACAAACAGCCTTGTTATGTGAGATACAAAACCCTTCCCGAAATGTCATCTCAAGCTCATTACTGGGAGAATGAGAAAGCTCTCTAACGTGATTGCTCTTCCTTCATAACAAAGGCAAAAATCACCTGTTCCTTGGAGTCTGAAATGAGTTGTGATTGCAGTTGGATGAAGTGCTGCTGCTGAATATTCACTTGCACTGGCTGTGTGTGTGTAAGGCCGTGTTAAAATGTGTGCATTTAATCTGCACTGATGATTTCTATTCAGATGAAGAAAATCATAAAATTATAAAACCACTGAATGGTTTGGGATGGAAGGGAGCTTAAAGCCCATCCAGTGCCGCCCCTGCCATGGGCAGGGACACCTTCCACCAACCCAGGTTACTCCAAGCCCTGTCCAGCCTGGCCTGGGACACTACCAGGGATCCAGGGGCAGCCACAGCTGTTCTGGGCACCCTGTGCCAGGGCCTCTCTGCCCTCATAGGAAACAATTTCTTCCCAGGATCCAATCTATCCTGACTTTCTTTCAGTCTGAAGCCATTGCCCATTGTCCTGTCCCTCCAGAGCCCTGTAAAAATTCCCTCTCCAGCTTTCTTGTAGGTTCCCTTCCACACTTAAAGAGTCATCTGAAGTCAATGTCAAAGTTAGACAAAGCTGTAACCCGCCCTTTGTGACCATTTCAATAGAAAAAACATTTTGTCACTGATAGCAATATTGGTTTTTATTAGTTTTGCTTGAGTCAATTGAACTGTGCCTTAAATGTATCATTCTTCAACTATAATTTGAGAGTTTCCTCCAGTTTCCAGAAGGATTAGATCAGACTCACTGGGTTTGTCTCATGTGTGCACCTGCCATGCATACACACACCGGGCCACTTTAGGAATACTGAATTTGGGAGGGAGTCCAGATGGATCTTCCTGATTGCTGCCCATGTGTCTGTGAGATGTCACTTTCATAGGTCCTAGAGAAAGTGTAGGAGTGGCTAAATCCCACATAAATCTGGGGTAAACAGCTCTGGTGTAAAAGTTAGGCTAAAAACTGAAAGCCCTCAGTAACTGTGAGCTTGCTGACCTCATTGTGGCTTTCAGTGCTGAAAGGGAACTCATGTAAAGGAGATGAAGGAAGCTTTTTACAGGATAGGACAGAAGGGAACAGTTTTAAACTAAAAGAGGGGATATTTCAATGAGAAGGCAGGAGAAAATTGTTCTCTGTGAGGATGGGGAGGCCCTGGCACAGGGGGCCCAGAGAAGCTGTGGCTGCCCCTGGATCCCTGGAAGTGTCCAAGGCCAGGCTGGACAGGGCTTGGAGTAACCTGTGCTAGTGGAAGGTGTCCCTGCCTGTGGCAGGGATGACACTGGTTGGGATTTAAGCTCCCTTCCAACCCAAACCATTCCATGATCTTATAAACACCATTAAGTGCTTTATTTATTTTTCATCACTCCTTTGTTCACTTTTGTCCAGTCCTCTTTTTGATGCTGTGCTGGGATTGGAACCAGACCTGTTATTCAGAGGAAATATTTAATGACTGCTAAGCACCTAGGTCAGGGCTGTAGTTGGAGGAATATGCTTGATTTTAAGCAGGATTCTTCCTTTTTCTGATGTTTGCCTTGTCATGAGCAGATAAACCCACACTTATCAAAATATAAAAATACAAGAAAATCAAACACACTGAACACTTTAGTAGATAGAGCTGTACGAATTTTAGACAATTCCAAAGCTTTTCAGGCAAAACACAAAATCTTTGAAAGTCTTTGCTTAGTTGGGTTTTGCATGTTTTTCACTTAATGCTCAGATGCTCCAAAAGTACCTTCACAATATGGGACCTTCTAATTCAAAGCAAAAGAAATTCATCTGTGACAATCAAAAATCCAGGGAAGAACAAACCCCACTCATGGAGTCTGATTCTAGAATCATCTATCACTTCAAGCTGCTGTGACTTTTCTTATTGGTGACATAGTTTATAATAAGCTGAAAATAATAAGTATCAAGCAGAGTCAGATGAAAATGCAGGGTAGGACAGAACTAGGGATCCCTGTATCCAATATAATTAGGGCTGCAATGTGCTAACCATGGAAATGAAGCTGGTAATAAAATAGGAATGTTATTTTCCATGACACAATGAGCAGCCTGCATACTTTAATAACCACTAACTTAATGAGTTTGGAAGCAATGAAATTCTTTACTAGTATTAGGAATATAGCAGAATTATATTTACCTCAGGTGTATTTCTCCCTCAATGTTAATTAGAAAAATAAAAGGAAAACTATAGGAAAAAAAAAACAAAAAACTTAGGCTAATTTATCTATCTCAGAAACAAAAGTCATGGCATGTTTATTCTTGAGAAAATGATAAAAAAAACCTTATTAAACAAATGAGACAAATGCCGTACATTAAAATTTTGTTTGTATTCTGAATGAAAGCAAGAGATTAATGAGATGTAATATAATTAGTGAGATGTGGTATTACCACGCAGGGCAGGTCCCTCTGCACAACACAGCCTGGCCAGGATTCAGCAGTGTTTTTACACTAAAAATCAATGCATCTCTATACTCATTTCTCTTTATCAGAGCACTGCTGAAGTATCCCATTCAAAACCAGGTTTTTAAAAGGTACCATGTATAAAATTTAGGTCCTCCGGGGGTTCCCTGGGTTCCCAGCCAGTCCGGAGAGCGATCCTCGGCTGACCGGTCCGCAGGGAGGGGTAGATGAAACCCGGAAAGCTCCACCAAATAAAGACGAGACGTCTCCCGAGCAGCAGGATCCGAGAGGTTTATTGTAGGAGAGGAACAGCAACCCCTCGAAGGGAAAACTGACTCAGGGAGCCTAGTGCAAGGGCGGGACCGAGAATATAAGGGCAGAGGGATAGGAGTGGCTAGGGCACAAACCAACCAATGGGTAACGGGTAGAGGGGAGGAGACGGGATGGGGTGACATGTAATGAACCAATCGGGATACAGGAGAGGAGTGGCATTCTAACAGGGTCCAATGGGATTAACAGAACAGAAGAACTTTCTAGAACCGGGGAGTGTGTTAAGCTTTGACAGACAGCTTCAACTGGGGAGGGAAACAGCATGTGATTGACAACTTCTGGCTATATTGAAGTTGCCTCCCAAGGGAGGGTGGGGACCCCTCCCACAACTCCCCCTTTTTGGTTTATTAAAAAAACATTTCCCATTGTCCTAGTTAACAATTTCTTAAAGATGGTTAATGCAACAGAAATTAAGAAAATTATGATTAAAACCCAAATTAAACCTTTAACAATTGGAATGGCCCACCCAGGAACACCCCATTGAGAAAAGATCTTGTTCACAGCGTCCACAGCCCCAGTTTCAGTCTTTAAGTCCTTTACCAACGCCTGGATCCGCTGGATGCTGGCTTAGATGGATGTGCTCTTTGATGACAAATTGAAGCCTGTCCGATGGACTTTGCCAGCGTGACCCAGACGTTCTCTTTGGGCTGTGGTACGATCCAGCTTCCTGCCAGGTGAAGCCACACGATGATGAAAAGTGCTGCTGCAGGAAGCTGGTCACTGCAGGGTGTTCTGGCTGCTGCGACTGCCATTCTGGGTGGACCAAAGTCTAATAAATAGACACATAACGGAAATAAGAATAGTGACCCCTTTGAATCCCCATCCTCCCCCATGTAAATCGAAATAGTAACAAAACAGGAAAACAAAATCAGGTCAGGTATGAGGGAAGAAAGGGTGAGGAAAGTGGTAGGACGGAAAAGGGTGAGGGATGGTAGGGGATGGGGTCAGAGGATAAGCAGTCCAAGCCGGCGGGAAATGCCGGTTAGTTATTAAAGTCCTGACGGCGATACTGGCTGGTCTAGTCTTCTTCCTTTTCCTTCGACTCCACGCGACGGTGGTTTCTGATGGAGCTGGCGTCTCGGGGGAGTGTTCCGGGGGTTGGCTTTCTGTAGAGATGTCCTCCCGGTACGGTTTGATGAATTTCCCGGGGATCCACCTGGGGCCCTGTTCTGTTGAAACACATCCATACCCTCTCCCCCACGTTATTAGAGGGTATGGACCTTTGATAACTTTAGACTCAGGGTCTTTTATGAGCACAGGAGGTCTCTCCTTCAACTGCGCCCTGGTGTTATTGTGGAAATGGCGCAGGATCGGGGGGTTTGGCTCACGGTCTGAACAGTTCATGAAATTGAGAACATACAGAGCCTTGCACAACCTCTCTACAGGGCTCGTGGTGATGGCCGAATCGTTTTGTTGTTCTAATAATTTTTTAATTTCCTGGTGTTTTCGTTCCACGATTGACTGCCCTGTAGGGTTGTGTGGAATTCCTGTAACGTGGTCAATGCCCCATAGTTGCACAAATTCCATGAACTGTTTGGACACAAACCCTGGTCCGTTATCAGTCTTTATAGTTTTTGGGACACCCAGAGTGGAGAAAGCCATATATAGATGTTTTATAATGTCTTTGGTTTTTTCCCCCGTATGTGTGGAGGCAAACACTGCCCCCGAGAATGTGTCCACCGACACGTGGAGATATTTGAGCCGCCCAAAGGAAGGAAAATGAGTAATGTCTGTCTGCCAGATGTCCAATGCTCCCAGTCCCCGGGGGTTAACCCCCGTCGCTACTGATGGTAATGCGTGGGACTGGCAGTTGGGGCAGGTGGCTAAGATGGCTCGCGCCTGCTCCTTAGAGATCTTAAATTGGCGGCATAGAGCTGGAGCATTCTGATGGTAAAAGGCGTGGCTCATCTTAGCCTGCATATGGACATCCGGCAAGGTGGGTCTTAGAACTGTCTGGTTTACAGAAGTGGAGGTGGCCAGCATCGCCAGGGTATCTGCTCTCCGGTTACCCTCAGTGATGTCACCTGGCAGGTCGGTGTGTGACCTAACATGCAGAATATGATAAGGTTGCTCTCGGTGGGAGATCAGCCAAATTAGTTCTGAGAGCAAGCTGTAGAGCGTTTTGTTTTGAATTTCTTTGAGCAGGGCATGTTCGGCCCGCTCTGCTATCCCGGCTACATATGCCGAATCAGTTACCAAATTGAAAGGTTGTTGGAATTTTCTGAAGGCTCTCACAACCGCTGCAAGTTCAGCGATTTGGGGGGATCCCTGAACTATTTGGACGTCAGATTCCCACTTCTGACTGTCCGGGTCCTTCCAAGTGATCACTGATTTGTGGGATCTTCCCGATCCATCAGTGAACACTGTGAGAGCATTTTTTAGTGGTATTTTGCTTTTAAAAATTTTTGGAGCCAGGTATAAAGTGTCTTTAAATAATTTGTGCTTGGGATAGTGTATCCGAATTTGACCAGGATAGCTATCTACTGAAATCTGCAAATTTTCATTTGTTTGTAAAAGGAAATCCAATTGGTCCAAATTTAATGGTAAATAGATGCATGCTGGGTCACACCCTGCGAGGGTCCGGAGGCGCTGGCGGGCCTTAATGATTAGTTTAGACATAATTTCAGGATATGTTGTTATTGTTTTGGTGGGTTGGTGGGGGAGGAACAGCCACTCGATGATAAGGAGTGGGTCTCTCTGGCTGTCGTCCCACTGGAATAGCAGGGCGTGTAAGTTGGGGGACTTACCCAGGATGGCACACTGGATTGGGAGGGACCGCGCGACCCGATGCGCCTGGCGGGACTTGATAGCAGCTGCGACTCTCTCCAAGGCCTCACGAGCATCCGGTGTGAGATGTCGTGGGGATGCCAGGTCGCCGTCGCCTTTCAGCAGGTGAAAAAGTGGCGACAGCTCCTCTGTGGTGAGTCCCAGGAGAGGTCGAATCCAGGTGATGGTACCGCAAAGCTGCTGCAAATCCCGCAGGGTCCGTGGGTCGTCCTTGATGACAAGAGACTGGGGCGCGACGGTCCTTCCCGTAATTAGGAAGCCCAGGTATTTCCAGGGGGACGACAGCTGGATCTTGTCTTCTGCGATTTGAAAGCCTGCATCTTTGATGGCTTTAACTGTCCTGTCTAAGGCTGCTTGTAGATATGTTGAGCTAGCAGCACAAATCAAAATATCATCCATATAGTGAAGGATGATGGCCTCTGGGAAAAGGCGACGAACTGGGGAAAGGACCTGTGCCACAAAGGTTTGGCAGAGCACCGGAGAATTCTTCATTCCCTGGGGCAGAGTGGTCCATTGATACCGTTTGTACGGCTCACCTCGGTTGATAGAGGGAACCGAAAACGCGAACCTGGGAGCATCTCCGGGGTATAACGGGATGTTGAAAAAGCAATCCTTGATATCAAGGATTGCGAGCTGCCAATCCCGGGGCAGCATAGAGGGAGAGGGAAGGCCTGGTTGCAAGGGCCCCATATCCTCAATAACATCATTAACCCTGCGTAGGTCTTGGAGCAGGCGCCACCTGTCTCTGCCGGGCTTTTTAATAACAAAGACAGGTGTGTTCCAGGGGCTGGTGGAAGGTATTAAATGCCCCAGGCGCACCTGCTCCTCTACTAGTTTGTTGAGCGCAGTAAGTTTTTCGATTGGCAAGGGCCACTGGTCCACCCACACCGGTGTATCAGTTTTCCAATTAAGCGGTGGGGAGGTGCGCTCCGCAGTGGCCCAGACTAAAAATCCCACGCAGGGCTAGGGATGTCGAGACGGGCACCCCATTGGGACAATACGTCCCTGCCTAATAATTTGATGTTAGATGCAACTACAAAAGGCCGAATTGTGGCAACCTGGCCCTCCGGCCCCTCTACACACACGAGGTGCTTACTGCGTCGGGAATTGACGGCTCCTCCCACGCCGGAGATTGTGCCACAAGGGGACACTAACTCCCAGTCGCGCGGCCACTCTGCCTGAGGGACGATGGTAACGTCCGCACCGGTGTCTGCCATCAGGTCCAACGAAATGTTTTTCCCCTGAAAAACAAAGGTAGTTTTAATAATTGGTCTTTGTCTGCTAACGTTCTGAATGAAGAAAGCAGAAGGGTCTTGATCCTTAGGAAAGTCTGATAAAATGTTGCAGCCAGTGTCATTGAAGTGCATATGATCGGTAGGAAAGTCCGATAGAATGTTGCAACCAGTGTCCTTGAAGTGCATGTGTAAGATGTAGCACAGAGCTAAAGGAGACCCTCTCGGCAGAGAGAACGGAGGATGATGGCACACCACGGAGACGTTGAGCTCTGCCCCTGGCTCGAAGTAGACAACCTCCGGGATGATGGTGAGGTCGTCCGGCGTGCTGATGGAGTCCCCGATGAACAGCACTGTGACAGGGTGGTCGCAGTATGGTGGCGGCAGGAATCCTACCGGGACACGGACCAAGTCCTCATCCGGAAACATAATGTGGATGGAACTCCGGAGGACTTGGCGGCGGGCACTGTTCAGTTGTTGAGTCCGTCTGAGGAGCCGGAGCCCGTCCTCCTGGCTGCGGATGTCCGGAGAAACGTGCCGTTGGGGCAGTGGTTCTCCGGGAGCGATGACAGCGCAGGGCGTTGGGATGGGCCATTTGTTGTTGTAGCGCGGCCCCTCAGCGCGCTCCGCCTCCCGTTTCCCGGCCGATGATAACGAGGATTCCTGTAAGGTGGTCTCGGGGAGGGGTTATAATGAGGGTAGGACCTCTCTGGTGGCCAATGTGGGCAATTGGCTTGTATATGGCCCAGTTGGCCGCAGCCGAAGCAGCGCGTGTTCATGAGGTCCACCATTGCCTCCCCCACACCTCTGCTCACCGCAAACGCCACAGTCTGCTCCATCGATGCCGCTTTTGTGCACGCCTCGACCATCTTGGCGATGGTCGGCTCTGGATCCTGGGGGAGAGCTCGCAGGATCTTCTTTGTCTCCGGGTTGGCGTTGGTCAAGGCCATCTTACGCAGCAGTTCTTCTCGAGCCTCGACGTTCTCAATCTGCCGGTCTATAGCCTCCTTTAACCTGTCAATATACTTAATAAAAGTCTCATCAGGGCCCTGGAGGATGGATGTGAAGTTCTGGAGAGGGGTGGTTCCATCAGGTATTTTTAGTAGGGCCTCCTTCCCAGCATCTCGGATGTCAGTTAGCAGATTGTCGGGAAGGAGGATCTGATCTTCTGGTTTACTAAATTCCCCTTCCCCTGCCAGCGCCTCCAGGCCCTCGGCGCCATCTCCCAGCACCTCCTTAAGGTCATATTTGGTTAGAATAGGTTTTAATAGCTTTTTCCAATGTATTTCCCACAGAAGAAATTCTGTGGGGGACAGCAGAGCCTTCGCTATATATCGAATGTCATGCTGCACCAAAGTATGTCCGGTGAAAGTAAGGTCCAATATGTTTTTAAAAAACGGGGAATTTCTCCCATAGTCCTTGGCTGCCTTCCTCAATTCCTTCACCTCCGTATATGGCAGCTGTTCCCACCGCGGTTCCTTCCCCCTCTTGAGTCTAACCGGTGCTGCGATTGGGCCTAGATCCCTGGCGAGATCTAGGTCCCCATCCCTAATGGCCTTGGCCCTTATCCGGGCCCAGCCCTCCCCTGGCTTGGTTGTTGGCCGGGGGTCGTCACTGTCCTCATCCTCTTCTGAAGATGAGGCAGGACAGGCTAGGGCTCGAAGCCTCTCCCTTGCCGGTGGGTCCTGGTTATGAGAGACCCTGCAGGCCAAGATGGCCTGCTTCCGGCAAAGCCTACTTCCGGTTCCGGTAGCGTGGGAACCGGAAGTGGCAGGAGAGGGGGCGTGGCCTGACCCACCCACTGGGGCATGGCCTGACCCACCCACTGGGGCGTGGCCTTCTGGTAGGCCTGTCCCACCCACCAGGGGCCCGCCCAGGGGTGTGGCTAGGGAGGCAGGGTGGGAGGGTCCCGACGTCACCGAGATCGACGCATGATGGGGGGCGGGACCCGACGCAGGGGCGGCAACCGACGAAGGGGGCGGAGATGGTAAAGTGGCGGGAACCGGAGGGGTTGAGGAGGAGGAGGCGCCATTTTGTGTCTCAGGGCAATCGGCCACGAGGCCGCCGCCATTTTGAGGTGTTATTAAAACAGAACTGGAACTGAGAGTAAAACTGGGGTTGGGGGCATGAGGATCGAGGGAATGGATAGGGCTCGTGCTGGGGTGGCCAGTCCCAGCACAAGAGAAGGACAGAGTGGAACGGGAGGCAGCAGGGAGACGGTGGCAACCCTGTGCCTTATTTTGGCAGGATCTATCTCCCGATCCACCCTTAGGGGAAATGGGGTTAGGAGCGAGGGGGGCGGAATAAGGGGTAGGAAAACTGGGACCCGAACTTTCCCCTTTTTGTTTAACTAAATTAAAAATAATATCATAAATAGGAAAAAATCTCCCGACCCTAAAATTCCCAGAAACTTGTAAATCATAAATATAACGCCCAACTTTTCCCCAGAATGAAATAGAAAGAACATCCTCAGTAGAGGCATCTGGAAAATGATCAAAAATGAAAATAACAAAAGATTTAAGGACCCGCTTATTAAAAGAAACATTCCCCAACTGAAGGGTAGCTTTAACTTGGCAATAAAAGTCTCGTCTTGCAGGGGAGAGGCGGTTACCCATCTCCTCACTGCAGAAGGGAATCCCCACCCGAGCAAAGGAAAAAAGGAAAGGATAAGAGCCTGCGTCGGCTGCTCTCCTCGAGCAGCTGCACTCACCCAACTACGACGCGGCGAAAGAAAAGGCTGAGGTGGGGTAGTGGAGCTCTGCTGGTGTCGTGAAATCCGGGGCTTCCCTTGAAGCTGCAGGGTCGGATATCTACGACTTGTCAGCAGATCCAGGAGATAGGAGTCTTCTTAAAACAGAAGAACAGCTACTCCTGGGATTGGCGGCGAACGGCGCTTGTAATCCCACAGCGCAGGGTCACAGATCCTCACACGGCAGGAGACGCTCGTCGGAGACCGGGGCAGCGATCACCGTGTTCGAGGCGCCAATTGTATAAAATTTAGGTCCTCCGGGGGTTCCCTGGGTTCCCAGCCAGTCCGGAGAGTGATCCTCGGCTGGCCGGTCCGCAGGGAGGGGTAGATGAAACCCGGAAAGCTCCACCAAATAAAGACGAGACGTCTCCCGAGCAGCAGGATCCGAGAGGTTTATTGTAGGAGAGGAACAGCAACCCCTCGAAGGGAAAACTGACTCAGGGAGCCTAGTGCAAGGGCGGGACCGAGAATATAAGGGCAGAGGGATAGGAGTGGCTAGGGCACAAACCAACCAATGGGTAACGGGTAGAGGGGAGGAGACGGGATGGGGTGACATGTAATGAACCAATCGGGATACAGGAGAGGAGTGGCATTCTAACAGGGTCCAATGGGATTAACAGAACAGAAGAACTTTCTAGAACCGGGGAGTGTGTTAAGCTTTGACAGACAGCTTCAACTGGGGAGGGAAACAGCATGTGATTGACAACTTCTGGCTATATTGAAGTTGCCTCCCAAGGGAGGGTGGGGACCCCTCCCACAGTACCACTCTTTTTAGTTTGCTTCTTCCATTAAATTGGAAGATACCCTGCTCTCACAGCTCCATCCTGCAAGCCAGCGGCATGGGGGAGGATCTGCCAGAGCCAAGTCTTTTGTACTCCCTGCATTTTGCAAATTGTTAAAATTCCCTTTTCTTACCTAAGAAAAGGAAAAAAGAGAAATGTGGCTAATTCTCAACCCATGGGAATAAGGAATCTAGAGGTAATCTAGATGTTTAAGTACTGCAAGAGAAAAAACTTTTTTTTTTTTTGCCAGTGTCCAAATCTTGACCTGCTGTATGTCAGCATAACACTCCACATCAGGGGAAGTTTTAACCCCAAATATTTAAGTTTTCCCATTTTATCTTTTAATAACAAATAAGACTTTTTACAATGATTAGCAACATTGGGGTTAGATGTTCAAAATGCTTAGGAGTAAACAAGGAGTAAACATTTGCCATACAAATGCAATTGAGTAATGTATTCCCTGTTTCCCAGATTGATAACTAATGATTTTTCAGATAACTCTTTCACTTTTTCTGTTCAATTTGTTCAGAGTAAGATTAGTGCACAGTGATGTTCAGGCATGCTTTGACTTGCTTTGACTTCTCTGATCCTGTTGAGCCTGGTGGTTGTACAAAAATGAGTTACATTCCCACTTTACCCTAAAATGAAGTAGAAACCTCTCCTTCTCAGGGAGAGAAAAATTAGATTCTGAAACTGACCCTTGTTCAACAAAACTCGTACAGACAGAGGGGTATCAGCCCTGCCATCTGCATCTGGATTGTGTTTTCTCCTTC
This sequence comes from Vidua macroura, assembly GCF_024509145.1. Lineage (NCBI taxonomy): Eukaryota > Metazoa > Chordata > Aves > Passeriformes > Viduidae > Vidua > Vidua macroura. Next base: position 7,180,058 of record NC_071579.1, read on the forward strand.
TCTCCATAATAAGGTGTGAAACACGTTAACCTTGAAGTTTGACCCATTTTTCTCTCACACTTGCACACCCCCAGAACTTACACAGGTATTTGACCTTCTCTGGCTCAGGTACTCCATTATTCCACACGTAGCCTCTGACAACCAGAGTTTTCCATGAGATGGAGTGTGCTTTGACTCCTGTTACAGGAATCAGTTTTCGGGCTAAAATATTTCTCCAGGGAAGTGTCATGATACAATCTTGGCAGCTCATTTATTCTCTGGCGACTCCTCTTTCCAAGAGCATCTATGAATGTATTCATAGACAATATTTCACCCTGAAACTGCTTGAAAAGGATGCAGAACAGAGTGCACTGTTTTCATGCTGAAAAATATTCAGCTAGAAGAGGCTGCCTCCTTTGTTCAGCACTTCCAGCAGTTGTACACCCTGTTCTGCAATGAGACTCTTATCTATGCTCTTGTCACTGAGTGCATCAGAGAAAAATAACTTTATTCATTAATTATGCTTTCATTTGCACCCATCCCAATGTGGTTGCACTGCACTAAGCAATCATCATAAATTAGCTCTTGTATCACATATTGCAAAGAATGAAGATTTTTTTTCAGTGGGGAAGAGAGATATTGATGCTTTTAATTTAGCAAAAAGAAAACACACGTACAAGTCTGTTCTTTGGTCGTTCTCTAAAGTGTGTGGCTGACAGAAATTGATTTTTCCAGGTGCTTTTTCCTCATTTGTCCCTCTTTCAGAACTCCTGTTGTATTAACTGTACAGGGCTTATTCAAGGGTCATACACTGTGAGCCCAACTGAATGAATTCTGAGTAATAAAAGATGAGAGCTCCTCTGGACTTCATTTAAAGTTTGCTGCTCCAGAGGCTGGAAACTCGCTGTGGTTTTGCTCCTTCCTCAAGTATTCCCAAAAGCTCCAATCTCAATAGATCACTTGGGAGCCTGAAATGATATGTCTGTTGCCTACCAGCCTTGGAGCTGAGAGGAGGGAAATTGAGGTCTCGACCTGGACGTCCAAGTCTGTATGGAAAAGGCTACTCACCAAATGCCATCTATATTAGGATCTCTCCTGCTTATTTCAGCTTGTTGGGAAATTACATGTTCAGTGAGTGTTGTCCTTGAAGAGTCTCCAAGACTTGCTGTACCTCAGCGTTAACCTTTCACCAGCCTGAAAATCAACCGTTTATTTCCGCTCTTTGTTTCCCACTTCTTTCAGCTGGTTTCTGATCAGGCAGACCTTCACCTCCCACCTCAGCACTGCTTTCTTCCCACAATCTCCTTCTGGGGAGGACTTTGCTGCAGAGTTTTTGAAAGTCCAGACAAATCACACCAATTTTTCCCTTCATCCTCTCCTTCCCAGACACTCCAGGGATTGTCGTGTGTTGGCAGTGAGGTCGGATGTGCAGTGTTGAGCTCTCATTCAGCACAGCCAAACCATCAGCAATCTTTCAGGAGCTCAAACTGGAAAAATGTAGAATCATTAAGATTAAATAAAAAATATCCAAAAATACCAAGTTCAACCTTCGACAAATCCCACCGAACCCATTACATTGTTTCATAAAGTGCCACATCCACTCGATTTTTGGACACCTCCAGGGATGGTGACTCCACCACTGTCCTGGGCAGCCCCTTCCAATGCTCAGCCACTCCTTCAGTGAAGAAATGTTCCCTAATATCCAACCAGAACCTCCCCTGGTGCAACCTGAGGACCTTTCTCCAGGAGGAAGCAGAGCTTAGCCTGAAAGTGTAATTTGGTACCTGATGAATGACCTTTCCTCCTGGCAAAATAAAACCTGGTGGTTTGGGTCAAAGAGATTATTCTCACTAAAAAAAATAAGAAGTTGGAGTGGTTTTTGTGAAACCAGACATGCCTAAAGGTTTCTTCTGCTTGATTATAGCATCAAGCCCAGTGAAGACACAAGACAGCAACAGAACACATGAGGAGTTCTCTTGGAGTGAGAGTGGAATGGATTCATGGAAAAGGAATAGGATAGTTAGGCAGATTTGTTAAAAAAAAGTATGTTTTAATTTCTTTCAGTTTTCCAGTGAAGAATAAAAAAAAATTGTTAATATTCAGCACCAAACCAGTGCTGTAGAGGAAAAGAAAAAACCCAAAACAATTGAAATAACCACCATCAAAAAAAAAAACCAAACAAACAAAAAAAAAAAAAAAAAAAAAAAAAACCAAACCAAACAACAACAACAAAAACAGAATAGAAAACACAAAAAGAATGGAAAAAAGGCATTTCTCTCCCCCAGCATATTATGAAAATCTCTTGGGACAAGGTGATGGAAATCCCCTAATTTCATGTTTTCTCTGCTTCCCATTTTGCTATGTCTGCACAGAAATTTGGCATTTCCAGTACCAATGCCAAGATAATCATGACCTCAAGGGGTATTACTGGTGTGGCCCTCAAGGTGCTGTTGGCCCTGTAAAACTTCACTGGCCAAAATATCCTTTCAGTTACCTCTGAAGATTGCAAGTGTCCCTTAGGTGGCTGTGAAGATCCAAACACCTTCCACAGTTCTGCTGGACATTTTTGTGTCTTCTTTTGTGACTTCTTTTCCACATTCAGCAGCTTCCATGCCCTACCCAGTAGTTTCCTACCCCCTGCCTGGTCAGTTCAGCTGAGGGCAGGACCTGCTCAGCACTTACTGCTACCTGGCAATTGTATTCAGGAGCTATTTGGTGAAAAATTTGTACGACTGCCTCAAGAACTTAGTCCTATTAAAGGCTGAGAAGAAAACACCTCCTGGTTTCTCCACTGGGATAAACTAATTACTATGCTCTCAACATGGTTTAGTTTGGAGGAAAAAAGTTCTTATTTTCACTGGGAATGCAGCTAAAGCAAGTAGGTGGGGAGAAAGGTCTCAATTGTGGACATTCAGTCCACATATTCTTGATCCAACATATGCATCTTTGCCAGGAACAGAAATAGTTCAGGGTAATTTAGCCTCTGGGACAAGGACAGGACCCAGGGAATGGCTGGAACTGTACCAGGGAGGGTGAGGCTGGAGCTCAGGGAAAGGTTCTTCCCCAGAGGCACTGCCCAGGCTCCCCAGGGAATGAGCACAGCCCCGAGGCTGCCAGAGCTCCAGGAGGGTTTGGACAACGCTCCCAGGGATGCACAGGGTGGGATTGTTGGGGTGTCTGGGCAGGGACAGGGGTTGGACTGGATGATCCTTGGGGTCCCTTCCCACTCTGGATATTCTGTGATTCCATGATTCAGGTTTCAGCTGATGAATACATAAAACCCACCCCTCTGCTGGGTTACCAGCTTGGGCACAATTAGCAGGGAACAGAAACTCTGCCAGCAGGACATGCAGATCCTCAAAATAAACCCATTATTTATTGTCTGACACAAAAGACAAGCCAAGGACTCTGAGGCTCTTCACTCCCCAAGTCCTGGTGTTGCCATCCTCCAGCAAAATCCTGGGCAGCCTCAAGAACCTGAACTGAGGATCCAGCAGCTCCTGGTCCCTGCTGGTCTCCCTGGTTTTTCCCCAATAACCATTTAATCCCTCTTCATGTGGGTGATTTCCCCGTTGAATCCTCCAGCTACTGCCATTCCCCACCTCACTGTGCCACCTCTCCCTGCAATTTCACCTCTCTTCTTGCTGCAGGTTTCACAGCTCGGGCTTTCAGCTCAGCAATTTTCTCAGCGGCCTGAGCCAAGGTTAAGCACCAGAGCAGGGCTCTGTGTCCTTGTCCTTGTGTGTCCCTCCTGCAGGGGGGAAGTTTTGGCAGAACTCACCCAGTGAGTCACAGTTTTACTTCAGCAAGAGGCAGAGTAAGAAACATCACAGGGAAAGGTGGACAGGAGCCATATTGTTGGAGATGTCAGAATATAAATCAAAATTATTGCACCTAAATAGCCCAAGGAAATATACTTTAACTGTAAAGGCAAATGGCTGAGAAAGTCAAATGAGATGCTAAATGCATGCAAATGTTTACTTGAACATTAACTAGAAATATCTTCCCCCAGGTAACATTTTGAAAAAGCAACTTAGTCCTAAAATATCATTACCCAGATCCAAGTTTTTTTGCTCATATTATGACCATGTTGATTCTGAAGTTACTTAGTAAAAAAATTTAAAATTTAATATTTTAATATGTCCTGTTATTCTGAACAAGTAAAAATAGATCACTGGCATTAACTTTTTAGAAGGGTTGGGATGCCAGTCTAGAAATTTTGGAAATGAGAAACAAGTCCTGGTATTTGGACTACAAGGTCAGAACTTTCTTATTTCTTTAGGGAAGTTAAATCTCTGCCATGTATTTGGATACAAATATTATCCCTTAAAGCCAATAAGTTCTAGTGACAGTAAACAAAACACTACCTCAATTTCATAACTTTTTTTTAAACCTTTCTTAAGACTTTGGTTTTAATTTATAAAGGTATGTTTGCATTGAGTTTGTTTTCACTGTATTTTGTATTTGTTTTCACTGATCAACAGGGAATTTCAGAAATTTTACAGCAGAAAAGAATCCAAACTCTTAAAGATGCCCTGTAACCAAGATGAGGACACAAGATTACAAGATAAATGACAATTTAACAGTAGCCTGCAAAAGAATAATGAATATTTATTTTCTCTGCACAGACTAATCTGACTGAGATGGTTGGAGTGGCTAACATGCAGTGACTGGTCTGCACCCCAGATTCAAAGAGCCAGCCAAGGAAATTATTTGCCTGAAAGAGGAGCAGGATTCATAAGGATGGTTATTAAGGATGGCTGAAGTTATCCATCCTGATTTCCAACCTCACCCATGCATATGAACTCCTTATTTGCAGGGATGGAGCACTCCTGAGCTTGCAGGAGCTGATCTTTGAATATCAACCAGCTTTCTTGGGCCCTTCTTCCTTCCAGGGCCTTATCCCATTTTTGAACAGGTCCAAGTCTGCTCTCTTGAAGCTCAGGAGAGTTCTAATCCTTCTTTGCTCTTTTGTCCCTCTGCTCAAGATCCTGAACTCCTTCCAGAACTCCAGACAGGCTGTTTGAAAGCAGGAGAGAGAATAAAGAACAAGCATAACATATTCAACCTGGAAAAAACCCTCCATAATTTCTCCTTCAGAAATTATTTAAGAGGCCATTCACCAGTAGCAGTTATGGGAGCTTAACCTGTTGACCAATGGATGTGGTTGGTATTTTTTTTTTTTCCAAGTAGGTTAATTTTCTTTTCCTTTTCCCTGATCACTGAACTCCTGCTTTGGTATCAAGAGGTACTTTAGTCATAGAATCATTAAGGTTGGAAAAACCTTCTAAAATCATCAAGGCCAATAATTCCCAGCACTGCCAAGTCCACTACTACCCAAGTGTCACATCCACATGCTTTTTTAACCCTTCCAGGGACAGTGATTCCATCTCCTGAGCCCCAGTGCTGTGTTGACTCATCCTTTCTTCCTGCTGCTGTTGGATTTTTGAGCTTTACCTAGAGAGGGAGTGGAGTGACTCCAACTCCGACCTGTTCCTACAAAGCCTCCTCACAGTTGTGCCTCCTCACAGTTGTACCGCCTCAGTGAGTTTCCTCAGCTCCATCTCAAGTCCAGTGTGGAAAAAAATCTCCATTTCCTGCCTATTCCCTTTGTTTGAGGAGAAAAGGGAGCAGAAAACTAAAGCCAGTGAGATTGTAGCCTTAAATAAATTTACAAGGTGGACATGGAAGATGCTTATTTTTCAATCAGAAATTTGAAGCCATCATTGCACTTCCCTCACTAGGGAGGGAAAAAAAGCAATTGTTGGTGCTCTGAAATTCTGCCTGAATTCACCCTGGCTTTGTTTTTATGGCCCTCTGAAAAATGACTGCGAGAGAGCAGAGAGAGAGAGGGGGTTACTTTTATGGTTTTCGATATATCCAAAGTGACACGGATGGGATGTGGCAGGACTGTGATTAGAATGAAGAGTTTGGGAGACAGGGTCATCATAAAGTATTTATAACAGCAAGTTGTATATTTTCCCTGTCAGGGAACAATGGATGGGGAAGCAGTAAAGCTGAATTAAGTTAAAAATATGAAATGCCAGTTGGTGTTGAGAGTCCTTGATGCTGCTTGAATAAACAAAAGGAAGGACAAAAGTGTTTGAGAAGAAAGTATCATAGTCCCGGTGACTGGTGAATTTCTTCTGAATTAAAAATTGCACATTTTGACCTCTATTTTTTCTGGTGGTTCAGATAATCACCCTCTGAGCCTTAGTTCCCACAGGCTAAAGTATTTAATGAAAAAAAACAGATGTTGGGAGGGAGAAAAGTGAACACAAATTTTAAATGCTCCATGAAATATTCTTGTGCATAAAAAATTAGGAAGAGTAAATGAAAAATCATGATGGAAATGACTTAAGCATTGGAGCAAATAGCCCTGCAAGATCTTAAAATATTTTACTATTTCAAGGCTAGGCAGCTACACAGTAATTAAAAGTAAATATAGTGCATTAAATAATAATTCTGCAGTGCATTCCAGCACTCTTTAGATTGTAATTACTGGAACTGGAACATATGCTGCAGTATCTCAAATAATTGGGATAATGGCCTTAGTTACTCTCTTACCCATTTTTAGAGCTGCTCCTATGAGACATGGAGACTTTTTTTTTTTTTTTTTACATGCACTGTCCATTTTCTTTGGAATATTTCTTTAGGAAAATATTTTTATGTTTTTGGGAAAAGAGTATTTTTTAAAAGACAAATATAACCAAACTTCTTTTGCTGAAGGGAATAAAGTTTCTTTTCCATAAGAGTTTCCCTGATTTCACTCTCTAACCCCTCTCTCGGAAACTGCAGAGGGCATGGGCATATCAATAGGTTAAAACCATGATAAGACATGGATCTGGGAGAATAGAGAGATTATCAATTTAATTACCTTGAAATATCTATTTTAACAGCTCCATTCTCATGGAAAATGCGTTGCTCATTGCTTGCTAATGAATAAAAGCCTTAAAGTCTGTACATTAATTGGGCATTTCAAACTTCCCAGAACAATTCTGGATACAAATATTGTAATCATATGCTGAAACAATTCAGTTATCCCAGGATTTTCCCAAATTATTTTTAATTGAATATTTTGATAATCAAGAATGACGTGCTCATGTTGATCACACCTCAGTGCATGATTTTGCATATACTTTTACTGAAAACATAATATTTTCTGAACATATTTTTAATACTCCATATTCAGGAAGTATTGAGTAGGCTGAAGACATTTGCAGGCTTACAAGAGAAGAGACTCACTCCAGCAAAATTTTGAAGGAGAAATAAGGTAAAAGTGTTTGGTGATTTCTAATGAATATTCAGATTTCTTTCAAAATATGTAAATCAGCGACTACAAAGCAGAAAAACGGTATTATATTACAAATCCACGTCCAGATATTATTGTACTGACACCCCAGGTGTCACTTCTTACAGGCTAAAAATGCCAGTTTTGATTAAAAGCTCTTATCTGATACAGTTCAGGGGAAACACAGAGGATAGAAACGCCCTCTAACCTTTGAGCACTCCATTTGAGGGAGTCAGAAATAAGTGACACAGCTTCCTCCAAAGTGATTAGTGGAGGATCTGGAATTACACTGTGGATATACTCCGGGCTTAATTGCTATTATTTTATTATACTACCAGGTATTGGATAATCTGCTTAGGTGGGAAATGTGTGTGCTTCGGACAAACTGAGTATTTTAACAGCAGTAAATTCATTAATAAGGGCAAAACTGCAGTGAAATTAATTACACCCTGAGTTTGTCAGAGATCTCTGCTCATATTCCCTAAAATGCTTTGTCTTCTGACTTAATTTTCATGGAAAAAATTGAGTCATTGGAGAGAGAAACTGTCGTGGCCAAGCGGAGAAAATGCTGAAAGAGAGCACATAAGAGAAAGGTTTTATTCTTTATACTGTCACCAAGCAAGTCATTTCATCCTTAATTTTATCTTCCTGTCCTTTTCGCCTCTTAGATCTGTCCACTCCTCTCTTGCCTATTTAGATTCTTTGGAGCTGGGAGTACCTCTTTGAACTCAGAAATTCACCCAAGACCTGCCCCTTGCTAGAGAATTTTGTTTGGCTTAACACCCAAAACTGTGAAAATGTGTCCCCAAGAATGGTCAGAATTCTGTTTCATCAAATTTCCTTTGCCAGAACTCTCTTTTTTCAGAAGTGCTTTACCAAAAATATATATAAAATTTGTATCTATTTCCTTTACATTGACTTCTATTGGTTTCCCTGCCAGTGCTGCTCCTGGAGCTCATAGCCTTTCTCTTGCACTCCCAAAAGGATGCTTCTTTTCCTTTTGGGAGCACAGATCTGTGCTTCTCCAGCAGTCCTGGGGCCAGATCTTCCAGGTGCCTCTCGGTGTCCATGGAAAATGCAAGATTCCTGTGCTGCCAGGCAGGAGCTGCTCTGTGTGTTTGGTGCAGGCTCCTGCTGCTTCATTCACTCTGTTCTATAAAACATCCTGAAACGTTCTTAGAGCTTCTTCTGTACTCTGTGCTTGGCAGCCAGGATTTCCCAGAGGAGTTTGGCACAAGCCCTCCTCATTCCCTTTAAGCTGTTTATAGGGATAACTGGCCGTGTTCTGGCTGGTGAGACCATCTTCCTGGAAGACTCTTGTGTCGTAACTGGAATTTTGCTGTTCATTGCTGGAGGGCTGGGGTTACAGGCACTGAGCAGATTTATGGGTGACAAGTTATTTAATTCACCAATCACAGCAGCACCTGAGCCAGGAAAAATTTCCCATGGAAGTCGAAGATCTTATTTTGGAGCCCAAAGGATCCTTAAGGTGGGAAAAGGCGTCCAAGACCATCGAGTCCAAGCTGTGCCTGATCCCCACCGTGTCCCCAGCCCAGAGCACTGAGTGCCACCTCCAGGGACACCTCCAGGGATGGGGACTCCAAACCTCCCTGGGCAGCCCCTGCCAAGGCCTGAGCACCCTTTCCATGGAGAAATTCCTGCTGCTGTCCAACCTGAGCATCCCCTGGCCCAGCCTGAGGCCGTTCCTTCTCCTCCTGTCCCTGTTCCTGGGAGCAGAGCCCGACCCCCCCGGCTGTCCCCTCCTGTCAGGAGCTGTGCAGAGCCACAAGGTCCCCCCTGAGCCTCCTCTTCTCCAGGCTGAGCCCCTTCCCAGCTCCCTCAGCCACTCCTGGTGCTCCAGCCCTTCCCCAGCCCCGTTCCCTTCCTTGGATTAACTCCAGCACACCAAATGTTAAACCTCATGACTTGTTTGTTTGGTGCTCAGTCAGACATCCTAAAATTAATAATATTAAATAAAACAAATTCAGGCTACATTGAGATTAAACTCGAGATCAGTGCTAATATGGTTTGAATTTGCATATTTTGTTTGCTTTATTTGTTCAGCACTCCAATGAAAGCCTAATGGAAGTTGCCCTTCAGAAGGGCAAATGCAGAAAACATTTAATGATAGTGCAGAATTGGGATTCAAAGAAGATGTTTCTTTTTTTTTTCTTGTGTATTACTACTTAGCTTTTAATGAAATATAATTGTATGATTTTTAATACAGAAACTATTCACTGTCACTTATAGCAACAATTTTCATTCTTTGTAACTGGCAGCACAGTGCTGAAATAAAATAACCTATTGATAGTGTTTTACTTCTGATTAATATTTTGTAATTGAAGAGATTTCTTTCTTAAAAAATAAAACTCATTAAAAGACAAGAATTCAGGGATATTCTGGAAAAGAAAAATTAATTTGTTTTTAAATTAAGTTAAATTTCATTACATATTTGAAAAGATAATATATACCTAAAATACCTATAAATCACAAGCCCATAATGCATTAGCAAATACTGTTGTATTCAACCAAGAGGTGAAAATGTATTTTATATATAAAGTATAGGAATCATCATAAATTTTCTGTAATTTGAATTAATTCCATTTGCTCTGTAATGAGCTTAGTTTAATCATGTTAATGAAATATTGGAACCAACACACCTTCTGTAAACCCCGAAATGCTGAGTAAACAACCAACGAGAGTAGTTACTTTCAGTAATGGCTTCCAGAAGAGCTTTGTCTTATGCAAAAAACATTATTTTTGGCCAAACCTGGTTGGCAGATCCTCAAGAACTTCCATGTGAGATGGAGAATAAGGAATGTCTGACCCAAAAGTGTGTGACAGGATCAGTCTGCAGGCACAACTTGGTCACTGTGTGTGAGGGTGTAGGGAAAAAAAAAAAGTAGCATTAATAGCATTAATAAAAATTAACATCAAAAATATTAGCAAGTTTTAATAAAATTAATAAAAATGTGTAACATTAACATCTCAATAGAATATATTTGTTCATAGTCTGAGCACTGCAGACAATTTGTGTTGGAACAATCTACCGTGGATTTTCCCTCACTGAAAAGTTATGTTGGTTTTTTTGCCCTATAACTCTTCTCTACCATAAGCAAAAAAAACCCAAGAAATTGTATTTTTGGGAGGTCAAGAGCAAGAGAAAAGCAAGAAAAATCCTAATTTTTATTTCTTATTTAACTGAGGTATATCACTAATTTTATATACTTGGAAATAGTTCCACAATTTCTCCTCTCTTTACAGAATCCCAGGAAGGTTTGAGTTGTAAGGGACCTTAAAAATCATCAGTTCCAACCTCCCTATTTAGAAATGTGTTTTTAGCTTCTACTAAACTTGGTCAAAGAATGACCTATATGATTTTTTTTTTCCATGCAACTTTTTCTTTTATATTTGCCTTTCTTGTGCTATTTTATTTTGGGAGTAAGAGATATGCCCAGGTTTTTTTTAAAGAATATTAATGGATTGTGAATATTTGAAGAAATTATGGTGACAGACAAAATTTTATTAAAGCCTTTTCTCTGTGCAAACACCCTGGCCAAGAAAATAAAAGGTCTTATTAGTATAGTACAGAAACTTGAGTCCTTCAGAATATGGTTTAGGGGGAATGATGGGATTTGTTCAAATGTTGGACTTGATGATCTTGGAGGTCCTTCCCAGCCTTAATGATTCTGTGATTTAATTATTGACATTTCAGGTGGTGATGGGGTACAGCAAGATGTGAGATGTTAATGACTCTAAACCTTCTTTTGATCGAAAAAAGAAAATTAAAACATGGAACCATCACCTTTTGCAGGATATTTTAAAAGAGCAATGAGAAACACAAACAGCAAAGACATGGAAATGTTGTGTAAGGTAAATGATTTATTTCTTAATTTGTTTCTTTCACTCATGTTCGAGACATGAAACTCAGCTCTAAACGTCCCAATATCCTATAGGTTCCTGTAGTCAGTTACTCAGCCAAACTTCCTTTTGATTTGTATAGAGATAATATTTTTTTTTTCCCCCGGTGGGTAAAACTTCAGAGAAAAGCATTAAAAACCCTTATAAAAACTTCCATCCCTGAAAATCAGATTGCCCTCACCTCTGGAGTGGCATCTCCAATTCAGGGCTGTAGCTTGAGCTGTTTTGTTGGGAAGTTATCCCTGATAAAGAGTGAGGGCTGGAAGAAAATTTAACTCCTACTGGAAATATTTATTTGCTGCTGCATTCTGATACATGATCTGGTTTCCAAATGCTTTTATTACAGCACTTCATTTGCATTAATTACATACTCAAATTAGAAAGTATATTTGGGCTTGTAGCAATTTGTAGAGGAAATGATGTGTTTTAATTATTGTTTGCAGCTTATTGTGTGATATTTCTTCAAAGATTAATTGACCTAGAAAGAGGAGGGAAGGATCCCCTTTTTGGTCTTCCATGAGCTGCTTGAAGTCAAGGGGAAAGCACTGCAGGGAGCAGGGGAGCTTCTCCTTTCCTGCTCTTGCCCAAAACTAGCAGGGCTGGGCAGTCGAAATGAGATCCTGCTCATGAGAAGGCAGGGAAGAGCACCTGGAGACTCCAAATGAAATTTAACACAACACAGAAAACCTGGGAAGAATCCTGGGCTGGGGGTGTGCCTGGGAACCAGAACCTCCCTGCAGAGATGCATCAAGCAAATGGGAGGCGATGATAACCCTTATTTTTCACTCTTTTTTCATAAGAACCTCTGGGTTTTCTCTGGTTTATAAGCAAAATTATTCTTCTTTTTGTTTTGCTACAGTATGATTTTTTAAATTCTAGATTTTTCTGAGTCTTGGAGGGAATTAAACTTAAAGGAAGCTACAGACATCTTGATGGTCTATCAAAAATGAGGGTCCTGTATTTACTAAATATAGTGGTTCTATGGGGAAAGTAACAAAACAAGCAAATAAAATCCTAATTTACTTGTCTGGTTATAAATGTTGACAGAATCATGGAATATCCAGAGTGGGAAGGGACCCACAAGATTATGGAGTCTGACCCCTGTCCCTGCCCAGACACCCCAACAATCCCACCTTGTGCATCCCTGGGAGCGTTGTCCAAACCCTCCTGGAGCTCTGGCAGCCTCGGGGCCGTGCCCATTCCCTGGGGAGCCTGGGCAGTGCCCAGCACCCTCTGGGGAAGAACCTTTCCCTGAGCTCCAGCCTCACCCTGCCCTGGCACAACTCCTGCCACTCCCTGGGTCCTGTCCCTGTCACAGTTTTTGTAAACCCAGGAATTCCCTGCCCAAGGGAGGAGTCCCCATGGGGACAGACCCAGAGTGCAGAGCCAGCTCTGGGGTCACTTCACTGGACCACCACACCATTCCTCTGGCCAGAAACTGAATCCATGGCAGCTGGGATTCTCCCAGTGCCTGCAGAGACAGACCATTAGAGCAAGCAAGGCCACCTTTGGGTAATTCAGCAGCCAGCCAAGCTCCTTCTCAAGTGCATCCTTAATAAATATTTTTATTGTGGAAGCTCCACTTCCCATATTCCATTCAGAGGGAATGAGTCACCTTATCCTCAAAGGCACCACTGGGCAACATAAAATCTCCTGTTGGATCCAGGATATTTGGGTATTGATATTGCTCACAGCAGGAGCCACTCAGGAAAATAATTCCATTCATGACCTTCCTGGAAAAAAAAAAAAAAAAAAAGATAATGGTCTTTGGTTTTGCTGAGAATAAATACTAATAAATCTCAGTTAGGAGATCCTCCTGACCCACTTCTTTGCCATTAATTTAGTCTGCATGTGCATTTTTTTTTATATACTATTTATCACGTAATCTCTATTACCAGCTTCATGGCAAAAATCATTACATTCCAATTTCTTGGTAAGATAGCTTTTCTATTGCATCAACACTCACATTTGGATTTCTTAATTGTATAACCCACTTTCTTGGTAATTTAGTTTTTCTCATGCATTGACAATTATATTTGGATTTTTAAAAATTCTATAACACAGTGCATGAGTACCCTCAACAGCCAAACTTCTGCACCCTAAGGAACAGCTGGATGTCAGGGAAAGGTTCTTCCCCAGAGGGTGCTGGCACTGCCCAGGCTCCCCAGGGAATGGGCACGGCCCCGAGGCTGCCAGAGCTCCAGGAGGGTTTGGACAACGCTCCCAGGGATGCACAGGGTGGGATTGTTGGGGTGTCTGGGCAGGGACAGGGGTCAGACTCCATAATCTTGTGGGTCCCTTCCCACTCTGGATATTCCATGATTCTGTGATTCTACAGTCATGCTAATGAGCCACCACATGCTACTTCCCCAAAGTAGTTTTATTTATTCCCTAGATTCACTGAAAATTCTGTTTAGAGGATATTAACTGGAAATGTGAGGCTGTCCCCAGAATTAACTTGTGCCTTTTGGCATTATTGTTTTCCTCTTGTAAACTTCTGTAGCCAGACAATTAATTATTGTTTTCCTCTTGTAAACTTCTGTAGCCAGACAATTAATTATTTTCTCTGGCATACAGAATATGTTGCCAAAGATACTTAACTATGATATCAGAAGAACAGATCTCTCTCTGTTTTTTGTTTTCAATTTTTAAAAAAAATTTCTTACATTATTGTGCAGAAGACAGATCAGGACTTGATGAGATAACACACAAACATCATCCCAGTAAGAAATTGCTGAGACTGCACTGAAAAATATAAGTCAACATACCTAAAAGATTCTGAGGTAATGATGTTTTTGTTTTATTCAGCAGATACCAAAGCAAAGTTCTATATTCAGCACAGTAAATACCGATTAAAACATCTTATTTAAATTTTAAATGAAATTAGGTATAATTGTAATGTTTGATACTGGAATTTGGTGTGAGGGAATCAGAAAATGCACAGGTGAGTCTTTGGAATAATGAGTTTATCTAGAAAAATGAGTACTAATAAGCACTGGATGAATAATTTTGATTGCAGCTTGAAGTATTCTGAGAAATAAATGCAGAATATTTTGGTGGTAAGGTCACAGTGAGTAGCTCCAATAAAGTACTTTATTTTTTGTCTGGCACCCTATGATGTAATACTCTGAATGAAATATTAAAAACCATTCATTTATATGGTGGTATCTTTAGACTCAGACTATTTCTCAAGATAGTCTTCAAAGGATTGAAAAAATGAATTATGGAAATCAAAAAGAAAAAAGGAAAAGAGTATTTTTAGTTTGGGCTGCCACTACTAAGACTATGTGGTAAGTTGAGTCACTAAATCATTTTATCTCAGGATTAAACCCAGCCTTCTAGACTGTCAGCAAGAACTTCCCTGCTTTCAAACTTCTGCTGTAACACAACTTTTGGCGTGATCATTTTTGGTTTAACCAATTAGATAAGTCTGCAACAGAATGCTTGGTAAATTTATTCCTGTGGGATTTTTTCTTCCTTATTGCAGAAGTGTTATGACAGTCATGGAAATAAAATAAATAATGATGTCAGTGGTTGTTAATGAGATTTGGTGCCGTGGTTTCACCCCAGACAGGACCTCACATTTCCTCACTCCCACACTGGGGATCGGGGAGAGAACTGGGAGGGTAAAAACTGCAGTGGGTTGAGATAAAGGCAGCTGAACAGGGGAAGCAGAAGCCACCACACAAGCAAAGCAAAACAAGGAATTCCTTCAGCCCTTTCCAGGGCTGGGCAGGTGTTCAGCACCTCCAGGAGAGCATCCCATGGAACTGGGACTTGGGAAGACAACAACCACCCCGAAACACCCCCCATTCCTCCTTCTTCCCCCCCTGTATGTCCTGAGTGTGAAGTGACCTGGTCTGGGACATCCCTGGGGTCACCAAGGGAGGGGCAGGAGAGGCCTTGGTTCTGGGTGAGCTCAGCAGTAACAGAAACATCTCTGTGTTATCCCCCCTGTGCTCAGCACAAACCCAAACACAGCCCTAAAGAAGGGAAGAAAATTAACCCCAGCCCAGCCCAAACCCAGCACAACTGGGAATTGTCAGGAGCACCAGAGGTGGATGGAAGCAGACCCTGGGACCAAGGAGGATGGGCCATTCCCACAGCCAAGGCTGAGGTGTTGCTGAGTGTGCCAGGATTTCTCCAGAGCACAGAGCATCCACTGCTGCTCTTCCCCAGAGGTCACCACAGGCCAGAACCTGGGGCTGAAAGTGAAAATTCCTGGTGACCAGGTTGTTCTTTGGTGCCCTTTCACCAGTTAAACAAAAGTGTGTGGCCAAAAATTGAACCCAAATCAACTCCTGCCTTCATGGATGGGGCTGTTGGGACAGTTGTGACAACAGGACACCCCTCGATGTTTATAATCCGTGGGATTCATGCATCAGGAATAGAGCAAGGGCACATTTGGCAACCCACATCTTCTCTTGGAGGGTGGCAGAGCATTGGGTAGGCTGCCCAGAGGGGCTGTGGATTCTTCTCCTCTGTTGACACTCCAAACTTGCCTGGGTGTGTGTGGCAGGCACATTTCTCTCTCTCTCAGGATTTTTTCATAGAGCAGCACAGAGAGAAGAAAGAGAAAACAATTTCTATTTCTGCTCTGTGTTTTTCCCATGTGGAATGTGTTTGGAGAATTGTTTACCTGGGGTGATTGCTTGACTGGATTCTGGTGAGGATTGTTTGAGCTGATGGCCAATCAGATCCACCTGTGTCTGGGCTCTTGAGAGAGGGTCACGAGTTGTGAGTGAGTTAGATATGGTAGTTAGAAGAAGTAGGGATATAGGTTTAATGTCTCCTTTAAATAGTATATTAATGTATTACAGCATAGTTATAATAAAGAAATCATTCAGCCTTCTGAACTGGAGTCAGACATCAGCATTTCTTCCCACTGGGTTCACCTGCACTTACATTAGGTGTGATGCTGTGCCCCTGCTCTGGTGACCCTGCTTTAGCAGGGCTTGGACTGGGTGATCTCCAGAGGCCCCTTCCAACCCCAGCCAGTCTGGGATCCTGTGATCGGAACTGTTGCATTCCTCATTCAATTATTAAAGGTAAAAAGAAGGTCAATCATGTTTATATCACCTGAAATGAAGTTCCTCAAGTGTCCGAGGGAGAAATTAATGCAGATGCAAATTGTCCTGGCAGATGCACTGGAAAAAGGGAAGTATACTTAAAATTTTAATTTTAAATTTGTGGTTTTCAGTAACTTCACCTAGGTAAGTAAACATATGCAAAAGAGGTGCCTGTGGTAACAGTAAGTTAGATTCTGCAGAAAATTACATAAAACCTCATAATTGTTCTTGTTGTTCACACTTGTCTTTTCATAGAGAGGAAAAAAAGTAGGAATATTAGATAGAAATATTCAAATTGTCTGTGCAATAGCAATAAGGATGAAGGCAGAGACAGCAATCTGGATCTTCCTTATATTTTTGAATTTAAGAACACTTTAAAAGTTCCTAACTTTTATTTATTTATTATATTTTACATTTTTTCCCTACACCTGGAACACCCTCTGTTTTTCACCCCAGGCTTGTACCTTACAATGTAATCCTTGCAGTAGATTTGGTGTTGGAATACACAATACAGGATGGATTGTTTGTGAGAGAGATGTCTTTAAACATCCTAGATGCAAACACAAAAGATAATGACGAGATAAACTTCTATACAGTTGTGTCTCATTGGTAAAGCTATTACAGTTCAGAGGGATTGAAAAGAAGTAAATAGTTCAGTCTGGGAATTGAGTATTTCATGCTGATTTTCCTGGCAGAAACTCATAACCTGTTATCAGAAAAAAAACAAAAACAAAACAAAACAAAAAAACCAAAAAACCAAACCCAAATCCAAACAAACAAACCCAAAAATAACCTACAAAAAAACCCCCACAGCACACAACACAGAAAAATCATTCCAGAACATTTCTAATCAGATAATGTTTAAACCTGTACTCATTATTAAAGCACAGGATTAGTTGTGTTAATTCTTCATATGGAAAGTGTTATTTTAATCCTCTTACAGTCTCGGGCTAAAACAAAGGTTTTGAATGTCAGTCCTGTAGGTTTGTCAGGCCTATATATCTCACTGCAACACAAGTGGAGTCGAGCAAGAGTGCAGAATTTTTAATTCTCTAGTGCATCCCTGTCTAGGGAATAGGTTTTATTCCCTAAATAAATGCAATAAATAAATAAAAATAGTTTTTAAAAATTAATTAATTTTCTTTGCTGTTCATATGCTACAGAAATTTATTTCAGGAAGGAGATACACAGTCCAACTGAGCACATCTCTCAGCTCTTCTACAGCTCATGGGAGTTTTAATAGGGTACTAAAACCACCATGGTCCCAAATATATTCCTGTAAGAAGCCCATCAAGTTAAAATAATAAAATCCCAGAATCATTATGGTTGGAAAAGAAGTCCAGGATCATCAAGCTCAAGCTGTGCCTGGTGCCCAACTTGTCAACAGCCCAGAGCACTGAGTGCCACCTCCAGGCTTGGATGGGGACTCCAAACCTCCCTGGGTAGCCCCTGCCAAGGCCTGAGCACCCTTTCCATGGAGAAATTCCTGCTGCTGTCCAACCTGAGCCTCCCCTGGCCCAGCCTGAGGCCGTTCCCTCTCCTCCTGTCCCTGTTCCTGGCAGCAGAGCCCGACCTCCCCGGCTGTGCCCTCCTGTCAGGAGTTGTGCAGAGCCACAAGGTCCCCCCTGAGCCTCCTTTTCTCCAGGCTGAGCCCCTTCCCAGCTCCCTCAGCCCCTCCTGGTGCTCCAGCCCTTCCCCAGCCCCGTTCCCTTCCCTGGACACGCTCCAGCCCCTCCAGGGCTCTGTGGCCACGAGGGCCCAGAACTGGACCCAGCCCTCGAGGTCCCTCAGCAGTGCCAGCACAGGGAAATAAAGTTTACAAAGAAAAAAAATAATTGCCCCATTTCATTGTGTGGGTCACAAATTCTTGGGTTTCCCTCATGGATTTTCTGTCTGGAAGCACTGTGATCTCCCTGAGGAACCTGCTGCCACTGCTAATCTTTAGACCTTGAGGTCTAAAGATGCCCAAAATCCAGATTTGTTTACAGTTACAGGGGAAAGGCCATTTGGCACAACAAGCCTGCACTTTAAGGTTTATTAATCCCAGCCTCCTCCCTACTTCTTCCCTGCATCCTTCAATTAATTCCCTGTACAAATAACTGGTTGTCTTGAACTAATTTTTTATATTCTCTTTAATGGCTTTATGGAAGCACTTTGCATGTATTAGGGGGAGAGAAGAAGTGTGAATGCTTTGGGAATGGCATGTGGGTTTGGCCATAGAAAGCTGTTATTTTAATGGAATTCTTGTGGTTTCAGTCACAGGAATCACTGCCAGCACACAGGGGTTCAAATGATACCTCTGAAACAAACAGTTGTGTCTTCATCTCCTGGCTGCAGGGAAGATTTAGCTTTTTATTATTATTTTTTAATACAAAGATTGCACTTCATCCCAGTTGAAATCATCTCCATCTACAACATGAGAACCCTTAGTTAGAAGCTTATTAATTGATTATCTCACTAATTAGACTCTGATTGCTGTTGTACGGCTTCAAATTAATTTTAAAGTGCTTAAATTAAAAAAAAAATACACACAGATTGCATCTATTGCAATTTTGAATACAAATACAATAGCAAGAGATATGAATGACAATTACCAGTTTAATTAGCCTTTCAGCACAGAAAGGGATGGAGATATAACAAATTGGGCATCAAAATGGTTCTGTTTGGTGTTTTGGTGGTGGCATCAGTCACTGGGGATAATTTGGAATATATGGGAAGATGGCTGTGGTGAATTTGGTTTGTCTCAATATCAGTTGTTCCCTTGTTTGCTTCATTTGCTAAAAGCCCATGTGTGCAGAATCCTAACACACACTTAGTCATTATTTTTTGATTTGGCCTAGGAGCTAACTGCATCTTTCTTATTAAAATGCTCTCTCTAAAGGAAATATTCACAATAGTCTGATTGCAGCAAGGCTGCTCCCAAAAGAAATTTAAAAGAGCAATTTTCTAGACTGTGAAATAAATTTTTATTTAAATTTTGGAAGGGCTTTTTTCTCTGTCATGAGCAAACATAGGCCCTTTGGGAAGAGCTGTGATGTCACAGGATCTCAGATGTTGCAGTTTGCCTGTACATGTGTCTTCAGCTATATATGAAGAATTGTATAAACAGAAGAATTCCTGAATTGGAAAATTTCCTTAAAGAATCATGCAGGAGATTGAAGGAGGAGGGACTGGCTATTACATCCCACAGTGTACAAACAGAATCCCAGAAGGGTTTGGGTGGGAAGGGACCATAAAGCCCATCCAGTGCCACCCTGCCATGGGCGGGGACACCTTCCACTAGCCCAGGCTGCTCCCAGCCCTGTCCAACCTGGCCTGGGACATTTCCAGGGACCCAGGGAGAGCCACAGCTTCTCTGGGCAACATTAAGTCTTAAGGTTTACTTAAAAAAGTTGCTTAAATCTGGCACTGATTTTGATCTTCAGAAATACAGGGAGCTTAATGGAAGTCAAATTCTTCTGATGTTTCTGCTGATTACTTCTACTCTGTGTTCTGGGACTCCTGTGGGAATGTTTCACTGGCAGCTTCTCCAGATGTGCCTGTGAGGAGGGGCACAGTAATTTGTGGTTGAAAAATCCACCATACAGCATGATTGGAATTTGGGTCCAGACCATTTGCTACCACTTTTTTTTTCTTTTTTAGAGTATGATGGAGCAGTTCTGCTGGGAGGAAAGGCTGGTAGAATTGGAATTGCTCAGCCTGGAGAGGAGAAGCTTTGGGGTGACCTCATTGTGGCCTTCCAATGCCTGAAGGGGCAACAAGAAAAATGGGGAGAGACTGTTTACAAGGGCAGGTCACAGGGGATGGCTTCCCACTGCCAGAGGGCAGGGTTAGATGGGATATTGGGAAGGAATTGTTCCCTGTGAGGCTGGAGAGACCCTGGCACAGGGTGCCCAGAGAAGCTGTGGCTGCCCCTGGATCCCTGGAAGTGTCCAAGGCCAGGTTGGACAGGGCTTGGAACACCCTGGGCTGGTGGAAGGTGTCCCTGCCCATGGCAGGGGTGGCACTGGATGGGCCTTTAGATCCCTTCCAACCCAAACTATTCCCTGATTCCATGTGAAGCTTTAATGCCCATGTCAGGGGTGTAATACAGAAAGCAAATATTTCTAATGTTGCAACTTTCACTTCTTGACAACTTAAAAATAGATGAGGACCATTAAAAAACCTGAAAAATACACATCCAATTCTAGCATATCTCTATTCAGTTTTGGGAATATTTTAACTTACAATTTCTGTAAGAATTTTAACTTACAATTTTTGATAAAATATTAAATAAGTAAGTTGTAAGTTAATTGTAAGTTAAAATATTTTAACTTACAATTTCTGGAAGATATTTTTTAGGTAATCAGTGACAGTTTAGGATTTGCTGCTCCAAGGCTCTCTATCAGTTTAGTTTTTTTCACATCAAACCTGCCTAAATTCAAATGGCAGTGCTGGGAACTCAGTGAAACACCTTTCTGAGCATCTTCAGGAAAGAAAGTGGGTCAATGTTCAGACAGTCATTAATCTAAGGAAGGCTATGATAATTGCAAACAGTCAGAGTGTGAGTCTATAGTTACTCCCTTTAATACTAAAATCCCTGGATACTGAACCATCAGATACAGGGTTCTATAACAGAATGCTTATGTAAGTTCAATAGCCTGGTTTGTAAATCTTCCAGTCTCAGAAGGATACAGATTGATGATATTTGGTACTAAGTTCTCTGATCAGCACTTACAAGGCATTGCTTAAATCTTTCCTGCCACTTTCTGTCTAGTCAATTGGAAAAGTCTGTCCAGAGAGTAATTGAAAATTGCCCCAGATTGTCACTGAGTGATTTGCAGAAATACCCTTTGATTATAGTCCCAGGCCGTTTATATTATACTGGCAGTCATACTGCACTGAGAAAAATAAATAATTCCTCAGCTTTGGACAACCAGATAATTGGTGTAGTTTATTCAAAAAAATTATGTCTATTTCTGTAGGTGATCTTCAACAAGGTTAGAAAGAAATCAATACCATAAACCATGTTTCAATGGAAATATGATGGACTTACAAGGTTTGCTAGGCTATATCCAAATGTTTATTTTGCTTCAGCAGGATAACTTTTCTGCAGGAGGTAAAAACAACACAATTTATACTGCTCTCCTTTGTGCAAGTGTTCCAGGCCAGGCTGGACAGGGCTTGGAGCAACCTGGGCTGGTAGAAGGTGTCCCTGCCCATGGCAGGGGTGGCACTGGATGGGCTTTAAGGTCCCTTCCAACACAAACTGGTCTGGGATTTGATGCTCTCCCACTCCTCTCCTCTCTCTCGTTATTCGTTTATGTATTTCAACTTCCACTCTGAGAATAAACTCATTGCTTTGATGTTCCTAAAGGCAAATATACACCAAAGAAACTTGTTGGTTTGGAGACCCATCAAAACCAGGATGTCCTGGTTCCTCAGAATCCAAGTCTTCTGCTTCTAAATGTATTTGAAATGCCCAGCAACAAAAACCTCAGTGGTTTTATCCTTGAGTACTGGATTTGCTCAATGTCTGATATTTATGAAATCATTTTCTGGATGTTCTTTAACTCTGCAACGTAAAAATGTAGTTTAAAAAAAAAAGAAATTAAAGCGGAGAGGAGGGTTAGGGGAGGGAGTGGGAGAGGAAGAGGAAGAAGGAGGGGTAGGGGTATGGGAGGGAAAAAAGAAAAGGAAAAAGAAAAGCTCACAGAATAAAATAAAATTCTGATGTCCACTTCCCAGATAGACAAAGCCATTGCTCAGAACTGGAGCCTAAAATTGCTAATTATTCAGATGTGTTTTTCTTGTGCAGCAAGAAAACATCTTTGAAAAACCCCTCTCCAAGCCGGAGTTGAACATGTTTGAGCTGCAGGAGGAGCAAAGCAGTGAAGCTGAGGTTTTACAGGGGCAGTCTCAGGCCAGCACTGCCTTCCACTGCCACGAGTGGTTTGATACTGAAGACTTGGTTTCAAGTGAAGCCAGGAAACATTACTGTTTCTCTTTGGCCAACTTTCAGTATTCCAGAAGGAAGCTTTAAAGAGAAAACTGGAATATAAAATAATGGCAGAAAGACAATGCACTCTGGAAAAAATAATCCCTATGTCCCTTCAGTCTCTTATTTTATAATCCAGCATTCAGCAAATGCTGGAACTGAAAATCTGCTCTGACATTTGGGACCCTCATGTTTGGTTTATTTTGACATCATCACAGGACCATATGCAGGCAGCCTGCTCTTGGCTGCAGAAATCACTGTTTCTGGGATTTACAAGATATTTTTAAAAGCTGGTTTGCCCTGACATATAAAAAGAGGCAAGCCACCAGAAAAATGTACACCTTCAGGAAAATTCTGGTCTAAATACAAATTTATTATAAAAGAATTACTTAGCAGAAAGGTTGATTCTGTTAGAATGATATGAATTGGACTTCTTGCTTTTTTAAGTGTCATAATGAACTGATGGGACTGGATGACAATAAGAGAACTGAAGATTTTCCCTTCTCAGGTGCTAAAAATGCTTTGAAATAAATATAAATAACAACTGCAAAACAAATGAACATTTGTTATTTGATAACACTGGCAAGTAATAATAGGCAATAATCATGGCAATTATTAACAAACAAATGTAACTCTAAGGATTCAATAATAATCAACAAACCCAACATTTGATAGTACATACAATTTGGATGTTATTATTAAAAAAAAGAGAAAAAAAGAATAAATTAACTGAAGCTGAAGGAATGAGTGAATAAATGAGTTTAAATGGGCTAAATTATCCTTTTTTATATGGGTTAAAATACTTAAGGAACTACAAACTGGAGAAGAATTTTAAGAACAGGAAAACCAGCAAATGTTGACCTTCCAGCTAGAACACTCTGTATTTGATCCTGAGAAAGTTATTGAAGGTGTTGCCACCCACTTCTCAAACTTCAAATACCCACTTGAGACATGTCAGGCTGTTTGTAACTTTTCATTATTTTCCTCAAAGACAGAGACAGTAAATACAGAATTTGCACGAAATTTGAACATCATTTTTCATGCAGGAAAAAGAGAATAGTCCTGAGGTCTTCTGTTCCAGCCTTTTAATGATCTGTATTCTGGTGGGGGTGATTTGCAATTAGCACAGTTACAGTACACTAACTGTCCCTGAAGATACATCTTGTTTCACCCCTGTGAAATTTAATTAGTAGGTCACCAGTAATCGTGCTGTGAAATGGCTCTCAATTATGTTTTACTCCAAAATCACAAAATCACAGGAATGGTTTGGGTTGGAAGGGAACTTGGAGATCATCCAGTGCCACCCCCTGCCATGGGCAAGGACACCTCCCATTACCCCAGGTGGCTCCAAGCCCTGTCCAACCTGGCCTGGGACACTTCCAGGGATCCAGGGGCAGCCACAGCTTCTCTGGGCACCCTGTGCCAGGGCCTCCCCACCCTCACAGGGAGCAATTTCTTCCCAGTTTCTAACCTAAGTCTCTTCTCTTTAATTTTAAAAGCATCCTCCCCTGTCCTGTCCCTCCATCCCTTCTCTAGAGTCCCTCTCCAGCTCTCTTGGAGCCCTTTTAGGCACTGAAAGGGGCTCTAAGACCTCCGTGGAACCTTCTCCTCTCCAGGATGAACATCCCCAGCTCTTCCAGCCTTGCTCCAAAGCAGAGGGACTCCAGCACCCAGGAAATCTCTTTCCTACCTGGACCTTTCCACAGCCATCCTCCAGTGCCCATATCCTGACAACAAGAAAGAATTAGAAGTTGTTCATGGGATTTTGACTTTCTTTGTTCATGGGATTTTGACTTTCTTTTTCTATCTGAGAACAGCAAGAAGATGCCCATAGAGAAAAAATCCCAGTATGAGAAAAACTATGTGGATTTCGATGAGAATGGTGAATAGGATAAAAAGTGGATGTTGATTTAGGTTTTGAGGTGGGGAATTCAGATTTCTCCAGGAATATGTGACAGTCTTTAACCACTTATGGCTGTTAAGAAAAAAGCTGTCATGGTAACTAGAATGTTGGAAGAAGGAGGAGGAAAAGAGTTGAGTTTTTGCTTGGTCCTTAGAGATGAGTTTTGCTGACAGCCTCTTTGAGCACAGTAAGTTGCCTCTGAGGAACTGCATGAATCCACATTTCTGGAAAACTAGCAGGGATGGAACTGTCAGAGTAAATGATGCTGCAGCATCTGAGAAGAAACCTGAACTAATGTGACAAAACTCTGTCTGGGTTTGAAAAGACAGGTGTCTGCTAAGGAAGGCAGGAGTCTTTCTTGAAATGAAAAATGTAAACCCTATCTCTGAATTATTTTAATTTTGAAATTAAGGGGCTCTCAGGCAAAGATATAGGAATAGGAATAACAGTTATTTACTAGAAAAATTAAAAATACAAATGCAATAGTACAAAAAACCACAGACACAGTCAGAACATGCCCTGACCCCCTGTGTG
The DNA here is from genome assembly GCF_024509145.1 of Vidua macroura. Classification (NCBI taxonomy): domain Eukaryota; kingdom Metazoa; phylum Chordata; class Aves; order Passeriformes; family Viduidae; genus Vidua; species Vidua macroura. The sequence goes on from NC_071579.1 coordinate 7,204,732, forward strand.
TCAGGGTGGTGGCAGCAGTCCCATTCCGTGCTGGCTCAGCCCTCCTGCAGTGCTTCTGCTGGAGCAGGATCCTGGACAAGGCTGGAGTTTTCCTCTGAAGCTCCAGGGCTGGTGTGGATGGGCCTGGGCTCCCTCTGGGAATGCAGTGGGGAAGAAAGCTGCTCCTCTGGGAATGCAGTGGAGAAGAAAGCTGCTCCTCTGCGAATGCAGTGGGCAAAGGCTGCTGTGGTGTTCCAAAGGTCAGATTGTATCCAGGTAGGAATGCTTGGCTCCTCCCCCTGGGCAGAGCATCTCCCCATGGGATGATGGAATTTTCTCAGCCATGCAGGGACACTCACTGGCCATGAACAGAAGAGATCTCCTGGAGGGAGGATTGGTTGTGGGAGAGATAAAGAAAACTGCCCAATGAACAGAGGATAACTGCCCCACCTCTAACAGATAGGAATAGAATACACACCCCCATTTGCAACCTAAGACAACCCCGAAATCTGAAGAAGCTTTGCTTAAACTTTCATAAAAATCTGGTATTGAAGGAAGCACAAAGTTGCCTATTTTTGAACAGACAAATTCAGGTAGCAATATGCGTTACTAGGATACAAAATGTCCTTAAAAACCTTTAAAAACACATGCCTTGACTTCTCATTGTATCAGTGAAGAAATAGCCAAAGACATTTGCCTGTCATCTTCTGGCTTTGAAGTGAAATGTAATTTTAAATAGGACATGTTTCCAATCATTAGTTAATTAAAATGAAAATTGAATACCAGACTGAGCAAATATAAAAACAGGGGAAATGGTAAAAATGGTTAGAAAGGAAAAAAAAAAATAGTTTTAGTTTTTAGTTGAATTTTTAGTTATCTAATTGTATTAGTTTTATCTGACCTATTTCTCAGCAAAAGGCCCACTCTCAAGCAGTTCTGCTGAACTGCAAGAGCTGCTTTTCAACCAAACCCCATTAAATACATATTAATCTAAGTCAAATCCAGGAGCTCAAACAGTGGGTTCATTTCTCTGTGTTAGAACACCTCAATAATTGTGAATCATATTCTAAGCTGACAGGTAAGTAAACAAAATGAGAATTGGACCTATAAGGTCTAAACAAAAGCTGCACATTCCCAGCAGCTGGAGCACAACAGCCTCTGCTGCTTTTTCCTTTTCTCTCACAGTAGCTGCTATAATTTTTTGGCAAGGGCTGAGAGGTACATGGCAGCCAACATCTTCCCTGGAGGCACTGAGCATTTACCTGAGTGATGCACATCCCTTCTGCCAGCCTGAGGCCTGGAGCAGTCCAAGCTCTCCTCCTGGATGTCTGCACGGAAGGGGAATGTGCTCCCAGCTGCTCCACGAGGCTGCTTCCCTGCAGCTGGGGCCAGGAACCACAGCTGGGGGAAGTGGCACGAATCGTAAACAATTAAGCAAAGAAACTGTGGTTTTTGAAGCCTTCATCCCCTCAGATGCAAAGAGACACCAGGCAGAAATGCCATCCTTCCTCCCAAAGGTGTCTGGGAATCTGATGGAGCAGGTGAGTTGGTGCAGGAACAGGTTGCAGTGATGTTCACCCCCCTGGCACCAGTACCTGGTACCCAAATCACTGAACATAAGGCATGGTGTGACCCCAATGCCACTGGGAACAAACCCACCCCCCAAACCTCAGTGGGACAGAGAAGATGCAAAGGAGAGGCTGAGCTGTTCTCTTGGCCTTAGGTTAAGATAAATCACAGAACAGAATAGTAAATTTTGAAAAAGGTCATCAAATCCAACCATCAACCCACATTCACCATTAAACCATGTCTGCAAGTGCCACATCCACCGCGTTTTTTCAACAATTCCAGGGATGGTGACTCCACCACTGTCCTGGGCAGTACATTCTTCCCCTGTATTCAGCACAGGTGAGGCTGCAGCTGGAGTGCTGTGTCCAGTTCTGGGCCCTCAGTTTGGGAAGGACTTTGAGATGCTCAAGCATGTTCAGAGGAGGCAACAAGGATGACGAGGGGCTTGGAACGCAATTCCTGTGAGGAACAACTGAGGGAGCTGGGGGTGTTCAGCCTGGAGAAAAGGAGACTCAGAGGTGACCTTATCACTCTCTACAACTCCCTGAAAGGTGGCTGTGCTCAGGTGGGGTTGGTCTCTTTCTCCAGGCAGCACTGACAGAACCAGAGGACACAGTCTCAAGCTACACCAAGGGAAATATAGGTTGGATATTAGGAAAATGTTTTTCATGGAAAGAGCCATAAAGTTCTGGAATGGTCTGCCTGGGGAAGTGGTAGAGTCACCATCCCTGGATGTGTTTAAAAACAGACTGGATGTGGCACTGGGTGCCATGGTTTAGTTGAGGTGTTGGGGCTGCATTGGACTTGATGATCTTGAAGGTCTCTTCCAACCCAGTTATTCTATGAATTCTGTGAGTCCTGTGAATTCCAGTGTTGAACAACCCCTTCTGCAATTTTTTTTTTCCTAATCTCTAACCTTAACTAATTAATTCTAAATGGGAATAGTGAGAAAATATTGTCATAGCTCCCAGTCTGTACATGAACAGTGGATATTTATTTTAAAAAATATTATGGACAAGTTTTGATTACTGCTATTAATTTTGAAACCTTTTTTACCTGGGCAACCAGGTCAGCAGTTTCACAGATGATTTGTTTAAATAGAGAGGGGAATGCACATGGTTGAGTGGATTTCTCTGTAAATATTCCATACAGGAGTTTCACAAAATAATCAGATATAGACCTAGGAAGTTCCATGCTGGAGTTCAGGTCCTCAGGGGAGGGGCTGGAGTGAAGGGTCCTCCTGGTGAGGTGCCTTAAGGCGGAACTGAGACATAGATGGGGAGAATCAGAACAGTGGCAGGAAGCTGAAATATACATGGAAATATCAGTGCTTTTTACTCTAGACATGTAAATTCTGAGCAACCTGATCTAGTGAAGATGTCTCTGCCCATGGCAGGGGATGGAACAGGATGGAACAGGCCCTTCCAACACAAACCATTCCAGGATTCTGTTTGTTTCAAGGATTTGATTTGTACAATTGTATTTCAATAAATACATAAATAAAGGAAAGGAACCTTCCATTCAGAAATCTCAAGTTTTTATATTGGTATTTCTCTTCACCATAACAATACTGATAGCAAGGTGTGAAATTCACTGGTGACAGCTGATTTATGCATTTCAGCACAACCACAGGTTACAAATAGCAACTGTTAATGTGGTGGGGGGGGCAGGGAATGAGGAGGGAAGAAAAAAAGAAGTAAAACTTGTTGTAAGCAACATTTGTTTGTGTCTTGTACTGTGTTTGACTTGACACCAATCCCACAAGGAATTAAGTACATGCTGCACATAAAGCACAGGATTAGTCCTGCTGCAGAAAAAAAAAATATCCAGCTGAAAGCTGCACGTAGCTGAAAACACTTTATAACTATAGAAATGTCCAAGTGCTTTCAGACATGAGTTGTTTTGTAAATTAAATTAAGCGTTGCCATTTCCACTTAGAGGTACACAAGGATTATTACAAATTATTAGGAGAAGGATATAAATAATGATGAATTTTGAAAACTTACATGTGCAAGGTGAAATTGTAGACTCAGGAAAGTAAATGTGACAATCCTTGGTGGAACAAGAATGTTAACTTCCCTTCCCCTTCCCCTTTGCTTTCCCCTTTCCCTTGCCCTTCCTCTACCTCTTCCTCTTCCTCCTCCCTTCCCTAGCATTACATTCCGATATCTGACAAAAATAATTTGGGGAACCAGAGCTTGATTATGATTTTCCCTGTAAACCCAACATTTCCATGTATTTATTTAATCACCCTGTATGTTTAACAAAACCAATTGGAAATATCTGGAATTATAAGCAGCCTTGCTTATAATATACAGGATGTTAGGAACAGGAATCTAAAATTGATCTTTTCCAGCTCTATTCTATCTTTTCCTTGGGATTTTTTTCCATTCTGTGCTGTGCATCATCTCATGGTCTCACTGACAATCTGCTGTCTCGCCTCTGGCATTGCAAAATCAAAGAAGAACAAATTTATTCTTGTTTATTTTAGTAACAACAAAACTTTCCACTCCAAGCTCTAATTTTTTACTCTTGAAGGTGATGTATGAAGCAGGAAAAACAGCTCGACTTTCAGATACTCAACAGAGGTTATGCTGGCAGTAAACAAAATCCTTTCAGACCTCTGCAGGAAGAGAGCTTGATGCAGAATTCACTGGGGAAAAGGTACCTGGAACAGAGGTTGTTATCAACAAAATTGTAGTTCCAGGTACCTTAAGGAACATGAATGAAAGATGATATGGAAGTATTTGGAATTGCAAATCATTGTTCCGAAGTGTTTTCCTACTCTGCTGTTTGCAGTATTCCTATTACAGAGCTGTAAATATTTACTCACCTGTTACAAATGCAGTAATTATCGTGTTTCCAGTTTCACATGGCAGCTGGAGTTTGCTTTCTGCAGACTAAATATATATTGTCGTGTTATTTACATGTAGAGGGTTTTTTTTAAACATGGAAGATTTCTCTAGAATATTACTCAACAGGGTTCTTATGTCTGAATTAAGAAGAAAAATATAAAATATTGAGTATGGCTCTTCCTTGGACCCAAGGGAATGGCTGGAGCTGTGCCAGGGGATGGTTAGGCTGGATATTAGGAAAAGGGTCTTCAATCTCTGGGGGAAGCTTGCCCAGGCTCCCCAGGGAATGGGCATGGCCCCGAGGCTGCCAGAGCTCCAGGAGGGTTTGGACAACGCTCCCAGGGATGCACAGGGTGGGATTGTTGGGGTGTCTGGGCAGGGACAGGGGCTGGATCCATGATCCCTGTGTGTCCCTTCCACCTCAGGATATTCCCTCATGCTATTATATCCTCAGTGTGTGAATTGAGCAAAAAAATTATCAGATAAATGCTCAAATCTGATGGAAATTGCATTTGTACCTGTAAAAGGATTTGCTGTTGGAATCATTTCCTAGGAGGAAGAAACATTTTGCCTGAAGCTACTGTGACACAGAGCAAGGTCACCCAGGAGAGTGGTTTTGGTTTAAGGGATACATTTTCAGTAGGATATCTTAGATGGGGCAGCAAAACTGCTGCACAGTCGTGAGTCTTTCCCCATTTCTAGAGCTTCAAAATATCTGAGAGGTTTTTTGTATGTTTTTTTTTCCCCACAGGGAGCAGCCCTTGAGGATTTCTACTGGAATTAAAGGAGAGCCCTTGTTTTCACTGTGTGCTCTTGTGCGTGTAGAGGTTTCTCATACAAAGCTTAAAGAATACAATGCTGTTAATTTAGAAATTGAATAATAGAAATCCCCCCTTTTTCCCCTGACTCTTCAACCAGAGCTTCACAGCCTCCCTACAGGCTGTTATGTGTATAAATATGTATGTATGGACCAAAACAACTGGACTATTTTTGATCTTCTGTGCCTCACTCCATGAGAAATAATTTATATTTGTATTTTAATACTTCTACATGAGTTTACAAGTGACTTTGCCTTTTCCAAAATGAAACCTAGCAACAGGATCACTGCTCTATCCAGGATATATGAATAGGCAGGAAAGTTATTTCCTTCTAATACTTTCTTTGGATGTAGATGGTGAAAGAACACAAAATCCAAACTCCAGAAATTAAAGAAAAGGCAAAGTCAACACATGGGCTTACAAAAATATTTGTGTAGGCATATAAAACACTGTGGAAGACAATGTGAAATGAAAAACAAGACAAACTGTTGTAAATCTAAAAAATAGATTTCAAAAGGGTGTTTTAAGCTCTTGAGTAGAAAAAAGGTTAATTGGATGAAAAATTAGTGGAAGAATCTCCAATTAATAAAGAATCATCGACTAGTTCAGCAATTAGGAGGGACAGGTGAGGTCAGTTCAGACCCAAGATCTGAGCTCTGGGTCCCCACATGTGTCACAACCACAGACTCTGATTCAGGGTCTCCATTGTGCCCAGGGAATGCTTTATTACACTTCTTAAAAAAAAAAATATTTAATTTAAGAGCATTTTAAGGGCTCTTTGTTTAAAATCTCAATCAGCTCTAATTTTGACCTGAAGCTACTCTCTTCTCTTCTGCAGCAGGACTGCATGAAATAAATGAGCTTCTTTTCACCATTCTTCAGGCTAAGCCTGTCTTCAAAGTGTCCTCATAGCCAGGCACAAGAAATGTTTCATCTCAGAAGCTCTGCTTTGACAACTCTGATCCTTTTTTCCTGCTTTCCCCAAATTGGGATTGCTGTGCCAGCACAGGCTGGCCTTTTCCACTGCATTCCTCTACCTGGCTGAGCAGAGCAAAGAGCGAGCAGCTCTTGAACTCACTACATCATTCTAAAATGCTGCTCTTATCAGCTTAATGCTGCCATAATTGTTCTTTTTGCCTGTTTGTGCCATGCTGTGTCTCTGACTGCAGGACAATCCCCTGATTTTTCATTCCAATTCTCTGGAAATGTCGCTGTTACAATGTGAGTTATCTGCACTTTATAGCGTCTATCACTCAGAATGAAGTTCAGTATCTGAACCCTGCAGCCTCCAGCACGTTATCAGCTGCCATCCAGGTAGGTCAATCATTTATAACACATTTAACTCCAATCCTTTCTTTTCCTTCATAAGTTGCAAGGTCACCTTAAACCCTGGGAAGTGGTGGGGAGATGAATGAGTGTTCGCTGTTGCCATAGGCTGCCTGTTTCCAAGCAGAGTGATACCTAAAATGCTAATAAATGGGATCAAAAGGCAAAGAGGTTCAGCAAAATGCTGCATGGTCACTCAGATCCCTCTGTGCCAGGAGTGTGGGCCAAGGAAGTGCCACTGCAGCTGAGCACCACTTTGCCCTGGGCTCACAGTTCAGGGAGCAGCTCTCCACAGCTTCCCTGGCTCCTCCCAGGACTCATAGTAAAGCCAACAGCTTATTATTCATAATTTAATGAGAAGCCAAATGTTAACCCCTTGTCACTGTGCTGAGAAAGCCATGTGCTTCAGGAGCGATTAATAAATAAAGTTATGTTGACAGTGAAATATTATATTTGTGTTATTTTCTGCACTGGAAATTGCAGGTTTTGGTGATTTGGGGGTTTTGGGGTTTTTTGGTGGGTTTTTTTTTGGTGGGTTTGTTTGTTGTTGGTTTTATTTTGTTTTGTTTTTTTGTTTGGTGAACATTTGTACCTGAGCTGGAAAGATGAGAGTTGCCAACTGGCCAAATTTCCATGGAACTATTTTCTCAAAACTATCAAGAGTCGGTTAATCTACGAAAGGACGAGAGATCTTAACAAAGCCTGGTATCTCAGCAGCACAATAGGGCTGAAAGTCACTGTGACAGCTGCAAGGTAAGGCACACTGGAAGGAACAATTGATACATTGATGGGATCTAAATTAACTGTAAGTACTCAGGGGAAAATGTCCCAGCTGTCATTGTGAACAGCCCGGTGGAAATCTCTGCCCGGTGTTCTGCAATGATTAAAACCCAAACAAGATGTTACAAAGTGCTAAGCAGAGAATAGAGCACAGCGCTGAAAGTGCTGTAAGGCCATTCTGTAAATCAGTGTGGGAGCTCACCTTGAACCACACGCTCAGTTTTATCACCCCATCTTGAAAAGGATGTATCAGAAATAAAGAATAGGAGCTCTGAAAGTCTATCTTTTCAGAGAGATGGTTGGGTCAAACTCAGCCTTTGATTTATACCCTGTGCTGTCCCTTTGAAATCAAGTGATTCTCTGGGTTATAAATCACAAGGCAATATGACCTATTTAATTTAGTGAAGGGATGCATGAAAATGTTTATGATGAAGATACTCAAACTATTGCACAAACTCCTGCTCTGTGTGCAGGCAACAGAGCTTTGCTTTTCACTGCCGAGCAGCCTTTGCTCTGAGATGACCAGCAATGCATAAAAACAAATACAAGTGTATCACTTTTAAACAGAAATAGGCAGCTGATACTTCCTCCAGATTAAATGTCATCTTTCCCCAGCTTCTGCCACTTAAAAAAATAATTTGGGGGTACAGGAGTAGAAGAGCAAGAGGATTTAAGCTTCCTATGCAGATGTAAGAATTGAAAAGTTATTATAAATCTATTTTGGAAAAATAGAGAACCATTCAATATCCCGAGTTGGAAGGGAACCACGGGGATCATGAAGTCCAGCTCCTGAGCCTGCACAGGACATCCCAACAATCCCACCCTGTGTCTCAAAACCAAACTCCAATGAATGTGCAGGACCTGGGGACCAAGGATATCACATCACTGATTCAGAATGCACAGATAAGGTCAGGGAGCAATGAAAAAAACTCAACCACGAGGTGATAACCAGGGTGACCTGGAATGGAGAACAATGTCCAGCAACTCCATAGAGTCTTAGGCAACGTCCTGTGCCCAAAGAGGGCAAAGCCTCCAATTCCTGCCACAGCTGAGTTGTGGCAGCAAAGAGACAAGGAGCAGAGCAGCCAGTGTCTGGCTGGGCTTTGAGCAGCCTCTGCAGCCTGTGGCTGCACTGCTTTGGAGCCAGTGCAAGGCAGAATATTTCAGCACTAATTACAAGTCTGTGTGCTCCTGTGTTTGAAATGTCTGAACAGAGTCAGAAGCTCTCTCTAGTAAGGCAGAACAAGCTGGTTATTAGTAATGAAAGCTGATCACAGGGGGAGATACTCAGCCTGTGAATCTAATTCATAACGGGCAGGAGAGCAGGATTTCAGCAGGGGAGAAAAGGAACATTTCATTCTCTTGTCACATATCCTGGCAGGGGAGAAAGCCCAAATGGAGCATGTCATGGAGACTCTGCAGCTCTGTTCTGGATGATGTGATTTACCAGAGACAAGAGGTACTTGGGGAGAGAAACAAAGGCAAGAATTCCAAAGTCTGATCTCTCCAGACTTGGTTAACAGATGCTCTGGCCCATTTATAATGATGGTTCTTGTTCCTGTCTCCAGTGAGCTAGGGCTGAAAGGGACACACAGACTTTGCCATCCCACACCACCACTGCTACTTCCTTTGCTCCATCTGGGAGGGGCCATTGTTTTGATTGCCTTGACATGGCTTCTTACAGAAAAAGAAAATGTTTCCCGTCCATGCTAAAGGATAAAGCACGCTGGGCTCCATCTTCACATTCAGTTTAGTATCAGGTAGCTTCAAGTAGAATTTAATAAGGCTGTACATTTTATTTTTTTCCTTGGTTTACTGCTTGGCTAAACTGTTGGATAAAAAGAGCAAATATTCCAGCTTGGGTTTGGAATCAAGACCATGCATTTCTGTCACGTTTTCCTATCAGGCCTTGGCTCAGCCAACTTATTATTCTGACAGGTATATTCATCACCTGAGTGTGTGAACAAGGCTGGAGCTGTGGGCTGTGCAGGACACTTGGGGTGGTCACTGGAGTCACCAATGTGGCTCACTCCTGCAATGACACCCACTCTGTAGCTGCAAAGAGGGACAGAACAATTCCCAGCAACTTCACTTTGCTCAGGGCTCTTCAGGGAGCAAAAGGCAGGAGAAGAGAAGCAGGCTTCCAGATTTAATTAGGGATATTGGAAAGAGTTTCTCTTTCCATTGCAGGACTGTGATGTTCTGTCTGTGCAAATGGCCTTGGCTGTCAGGTGAGGATTTGCATGGACTTTATAAACTTTAATGATGCATTCCCTCGAGGAATTCCTCCAACAGTGCTGCTCCAGAGGTGAAGTAGCCCTTGTGGTGTCCTGAAACGCTCTCCCTGGCCAGAGACAATTACACAAGTGCATGTACTGTGTGTGCAGAAAACTGTACTTAGCTGTTGCTTGATATCTCTTGGAAAATGGACAATAATGAACATTTCTCATGGTAATTGGTATCTCCCTCAGTAGGGTCACAGAAGGTTTTGCAAGCTGTCTATTAACGGTGCATCTCAGCTGTTCTCACTCAGTGGGAAGCACATTCCACACAGACTTTTTCAGTGTTCAGGAAATATTTTAACTTTTCAGCAATAGTTTTATGAAGCCAAGCAGAGAAGTTTGCATGACAGTAATGATTGCTTCAGTTCCTAAAACCAGAAGCAAGCCTGCCAAAATATTATTAGCATCACACCTCAAAACAACTCCTGTTTTGTCTCTTCCCTTCTCCTTTCTTTGGAACATTTATAAAGAAACTATGCTTCTTGCATAAAGAAATTGTTTTCTTAAGGAAAGTTTTAGTGTCTTCAGCACAAGTAATTAGGAAAAGAACAGAAAGTATTTATCAATGTTATTACAGTGAACACAGCACTCAGACTGTGACAACTGAGCTCTTGTAGTGAAGTGCAGAGAGAACAAACTGGAGCAGATGAAAACAATAAACCTGGCTGGGTCCACCTCACAATGCTTAAAATCCTTTATCGAACTGCTTTGTGAGTAAGATTTCAGGAGAAACAAGCAAAAGGTGAAAAATCTCCGTTATAAAAGTTTCAACACAATTTCTAGAGAGGGCAAGCATAAAAGTTTACAGTTCTCATAATGGTTTTCTGTGAACCAGACAAACCCTGGAGATTACGGGAAGGCAGGCATGCCAGGGTTATAAATATATTTATAGGAAGCAGTGGTGCAGTGAGTAAATGGGCTGTTGCTCCCAGCAGGCTCCCAGGAGTGATCACACAGAGGCTGCACGGCTCCTCCAAGGGCAGAAATCCTGCCTGGCGTGTCCCACCCTGCAGGGAGCACTGAACTTTCAGCAGTCTCCGAGAGTGCCCTGCAGCACAAGTGTCACGCAGGCTCTTTCTTCTCGCAGTAAACAACTTCTCTTCCCAGCCAGAGACTCTCTCCCTGTGAATACACAAGCTACACGTGTTCCTTTGGAGGTCCTTGGGTGCATCTGAGAGGCAGCAAAGCAAGTGGGATGAGATGAGGAACTTGTAGCTCTTTTTGTGACTGTTTTATGGGGAAAAACACATGGAAAACTCCGTTAAGCAGACTAATAATTCTGAGCACTCTTTTTTTTTTTTCCCCTGATATCTTTATAGTATCTTTCCTGCATAGAAGTGTCCACATAGTTAGACATTTATTTTGGACTAACCATTCTAACTTAAAGCTGGAGTATTTGCCTGGTAAGACTCCAGATTTAGGCTCCCTCTGAACTGCTTTCATTGTCAAATTGATGTGAAACTGTGTGCAGAGTCTGGATACTGTCCACATCCCACTCTGGACCTGTGGCTGTGCCCTACAGCACTTCAGCTTTGTTAGAAAGAAAATAAAACTCACACTGCTACAGCTACAGCCCCAAAAGAAATCTCTTTATACAAGCCTAGACAGAGGAGTCAGCAGCAGTGTTGGTGACTCCAGGGTGAACAGCTTGGTGTGCTTGTACAGACAAAGAGAAGCCTCTACATGGCAAAAATCTTCTGGGAGCTGATGGACAACAGGAATTTACTCTCACCAAGAATAAGATTTTGCCTGCTGTCTTGGTTCAGACTGTGTTCAGCTCCTTGGATATCTACTCCACTCAGGTAATCTCTCAATATCCAGATTTCCAGAGAGCTGCCTTCTTATCCTGCTGTCCTGTACCAGAGTATCCTGGGCTCATCCAAAAAAGCATGGGCAGCAGGTGAGGGAGGGGATTCTGCCCCTCCACTCTGCCCTGCTGAGACCCCACCTGCAGTGCTGTGTCCAGTCCTGGTGTCCCCAACACAAGGAGGACATGGAATTGTTGGAGCAAGTCCCAAGGAGGCCACCAAGTTGCTGAGGGAACTGGAGCACCTCCCCTGAGGAGCCAGGTTGGGAGAGCTGGGAATGGTCAGCCTGGACATGAGAAGGACACAGGGTGACTTTCAGTCCTGAAGGAGCTGACAGGAAACATGGACAGAGACTGTCTACAAGGGATGGAAGGACAGGACACAGGGAATGGCTTCCCACTGCCAGAGGCAGGGTTAGATGGGATACTGGGAAGAAATCCTTCCCTGTGAGGTTGGGGAAGCCCCAGCACAGGGTGCCCAGAGAAGTTGTGGCTGCCCCTGGATCCCTGGCAGTGTCCAAGGCGAGGTTGGATGGGACTTGGAGCACCCTGGGCTAGTGGAAAGTGTCCATGCCATGGCAGGGGTGTGGGACGGAATGGGATTTAATGATCCTTCCAACCCAAACAATCCCATTATTCCATGATCATGATAAGATTTTTTGTGGTCTTGGACAATGTTTTGTGTCTATTTCTTTTCTATCTATAAGGACACACAGGGAACAGCTTCGTTATTAAAATAAATATGGAATTATTCTGGAAAAAACTATTTTTGGATCCATTTCTGATAATGGAGACCTTACAATTATGGTAAGGTCTGCATTGCTGTGTGAACATCTCATTATCTCAGAATTATTTATCCTCACCACAAACCTTTGAAGTGCATTGATATCCCACATATTTTACAAATAAGGAAAAGACAAAATTAAGTACTTTGAATTAAAAAGCAAAATAAAATTAGATACCATTAAGTCTTTGAAAACCAAAAAGTAATGTTGCTCCAGATAAAAATTAATGGGTCTCATTTAACAAGACAGTGATACTTATATGTCACATGTAGCATTTTCCTAGGAGTTTATTGCTGATAAAGAAGTCATTTCCAAAACTTTAAGGATATTAATGAGCTACTTTGAAGTGCTTCAGAACTATCTTTATTAAAATAAAACTCTGCAAATGGGCACAATATAATGGAAAACTACTGGAGCATGTTAGTTTGTTTTTAAATATTTTTTTTAAACCAAAATGGATAATAATGCGAAAATTGTTCTCAAAAGATGTAGTGTATGTGATAAAGTAGGAAAACTGTTTCATCCATTATCTTTCCATATTTTGAACTGGGCTGTTTATGATCAGCCCCATAAATCACAGGCTGCTGCTGTTGGTTTGATGGTTTGGGGTGAGGTACATGGGTTAAAGGTGACAGCTGCTGTGGTTTAATTTTAGCAGTTTAAAATGTAGGAGGTGTGAATAACTTTGTTCACACAACCCCACCTACCTGGGAAAAACACCTTGAAGACAGAGTTCTAGGAAGAACTCGGAAACAAGTAGAAGACAAAAAGAGAAATAGAATATGGAGCAACTTGTTTGCCAAATTAGAGCTGTAGGAAAAGAAAACAGCAGAGATGGAAAGATTACATACGGAAAACCCTCTGCAGTTTACAGATCCTCCAAATATCAATAAATCTTTCAGAGTCTGGTTTAAAAAGCACTGTGATTGTGTCTAATCCTACCTCAGCAAAGCATTCTGGGACAGCATTGAGCCACTTCTCGTCCATTAATTTAATTTTTTTCCTCAGTCTCTCTCAGTGGACCTCTTTTTGTTCCTTCCTTTTCTGCAGTGGTTGAAGAGATCTGTTCTTAATTAGTATATCAGTAGAGATTTTGCAGGTGAAACTTCTGCAATTCACACATTTGTCTTCTTCAGGAAGGTTATTAGACTCGAGCACAGATCATTTGTCTCCTTTTGCAGGCTCCTGACAAACCATTCTTTGTTCCCGATGGGACTCTGGGAATTGTAATATAGGCAGAAAATTGACCCTGCGTGAGCGAGTTGGGGAAGGGAGGAATACATTTGCAAACTGTCTTAAAAACAAGGGAAACTCCAATTTGCAACATTTAATAAATCCTGAGAAACTGCCAAAAAGAGAAAAGGAACTGCCAAAAAAGAGAAAAGGAACTCCACTTTCTAGGTCATTAAAACCCAAAAATTATGGCTTAATATTGAAATTATTTACCTTTGGTGTTGACATTGCTTCATCTCTTCTGAGATCTGAGGACATTTGGGTCTTTTCTGCTCTGGAGCTTTCGAAGGGAGACAATAATTTCTTTTCTTTGGGCTGGTCTTACTGCTGGACAAATGTGGTCACTTTATGCAGAGGATGCTGCTCATGGATACATTTGCTTAGGGAAAAACTCTCTAAAGCAATGAGGCCTGGTTCCTATGGAAATTCAGCTTCTAGGTTCTTTTTTTTTTCGGTTCTCAGTTCCCTGAGCCTTGATATCTCAGGCATGAGCAGCACCTGCTGTCGCTAAAGCTTCAGTAACTTGAGTCAAAGTTCTTGCTGCTGGAGTTTAGGTCATTTATTGCATAAATAATGATCACAAAACTGGAGGTGAGATGTCTTCACAAACCTGCTTTTGAATCAAAAACACCTGGGGATTTGGACAGGCTAGATTGGTGGGACAAGGCCAGGTCCTGCCCTTGGGTCACTCCAACCCCCTCCAAGCTGGGGCAGAGGGGTTGGAAAGCTGGAAAAGGCTTGGGATACTGGTGCCAATGGCTGGACAGGAGCCCAGGTGTGGCCAGGTGGGCAGGAGGCCAGTGGCCCCTGGGCTGTGCCCTGTGCTGGCACTGCTGAGGGACCTCGAGGGCTGGGTCCAGTTCTGGGCCCTCGTGGCCACAGAGCCCTGGAGGGGCTGGAGCATGTCCAGGGAAGGGAACGGGGCTGGGGAAGGGCTGGAGCACCAGGAGTGGCTGAGGGAGCTGGGAAGGGGCTCAGCCTGGAGAAAAGGAGGCTCAGGGGGGACCTTGTGGCTCTGCACAGCTCCTGACAGGAGGGGACAGCCGGGGGGGTCGGGCTCTGCTGCCAGGAACAGGGACAGGAGGAGAGGGAACGGCCTCAGGCTGGGCCAGGGGAGGCTCAGGTTGGACAGCAGCAGGAATTTCTCCATGGAAAGGGTGCTCAGGCCTTGGCAGGGGCTACCCAGGGAGGTTTGGAGTCCCCATCCCTGGAGGTGTCCCTGGAGGTGGCACTCAGTGCTCTGGGCTGGGGACACGGTGGGGATCAGGCACAGCTTGGACTCGGTGATCCAGGACGTCTTTTTCAACTTTAATAATTCTGAGATTCTGGGATTCTAACATTCTTACAGGTTCACTCAGCTCCCTAATTCCTACAGAGGAATTGTCTCACTCTTGATGGCATGTGCACGTTTTACATGAAGCCTAAGCTGGGGGTTGTGAATGACCCTGCATTCCAACACCTGGAACTGTTACATATCCCTGTGAAGGGGAATTACAGGGTCATGGTTGTCCTGCAGAAGCAGAGTAACAGCACTCAGACCTGAATAGTTTTCAATGATCTTTTGCCTTCAGAAATCTGCTTTTGCCCCAGAGTTACTCAATTTTAAGTGTAATCAGGATTGTTTTCAGTAGTAGCACTATTAATGACTGATACAGCTTTATTTACACCACTTATGCTTCAACTTCATTAGTGGTCTCTCATAAATGTGTTTTCTTTCTGCCTCTTCACATTGGCATCCACATGGCAGGATTGTATTTTTCCAGAACACCTTTCCTCCTTTTCCCATCTCTTGTGTTTCTTGTAGGGTATTCACTGAGGACAATATCATAACAAAAGGGTACAAAAAAAAAAAAAAAAAGTGGGAATGTGGGTTGAAGTAACAAACAAGTCCTTTTTAGATGACTCCATTTTTCTCCCCCTCAGACATTTGTCTGTACCTGATATAATAATCAACAAGCAGCAGGCCTTCAAAGCAGTTTTGTGCTGGTTGAACAACTTGAAGCAGCATCCCTTTGTTCCTTAAATTATTCTGGAGGAACTTTTGGAGGAGCAGAAAGTTCCTTGATGCTTCCTGACCTGTTCCATGGGGACCTTTTATTTATTGCAGGTTGCCAGGTTACCTCCTGCCTGGTCATTGAAGTCACTTGACAAGAAGCTTTTATCTGCCACCGAAAGGTTGTTGACCAGGCCATTTATTTCAGTAAAGAGTTCTTCTGTCACTCTTAGTCATAGCTGCATAAATGCTGCAATGATAATAGTGAGAAAATGTATCTCTTAAAGTGGCAACTGTTATTTTATCCCCTGGAGCAAACTGTCAGGATTCCTAAAGGTCTTGTATTAAATTGCAAATCCAGCACCATTGTGTCTGAATTCTAATTTTAGATGTTCTTGTTACAAAATCTGAGCAAATGTGCATTCAATTAAGGTAAGGGTTTGGAACTTTGCATCTAAGGAAATAAGCTTTCAGAATTAGTTCAAATTTAATTCAGAACATTTCCAATCCATTTGTTCTGAAATATAGTCATAATAATTAAAAAATCATTAATGTGCTTTGCACTCTAGGGGCCTTTCCTTTAATATTGGATTTTCTGTACACAGAAAGTTGAGGGTTGTTTGTCTGCTGAGGAAAAAAAAAAAGCGGTTGATAACCCAAGAACTGAACTCACCCATTTTTTCATTAAAAGCTGATCAGAAACATCAGAATTCCTTAGCATCAACCCCTAAAGCTATAATTTAACTGGAACAAGCTCAAAATGGCTTTCAGCAACCCCTAAATTAACACTTTATGGACAATTCCACCAGACATGCTTCCTTCATAAAATACATTTAACTCCCTTTTCTCCTTGATATGTAGAAGTATGGCAAGAAGTTTGACAAAGAATCACTTGACTTGCCCAGTCCTGAATTTTCCAGGTTGTTCTCTAGTGTGTTGGCCAGGATTGCAGGTACCACAGGAGCACAAGATAATCCTTCATTCTGAGACAAAACTCAGTTCTGTAAAATCCTAAGTGCTGGGAAAAGAGTGAACAGGGCTCAGCTGTTCTCCACCAGTGCAAAATCTGGGGGGTGTCAGTTGAAGCCAGGAGGTCAGAGGAGTGTTCAGAAAGCTCCTTTCTCTATTGCTAAAATCTCAGTTGAGAGGGAAATCCCAAAATGTGTGTTGGGGCGTTTATCCCTTTATCCCTTGCTGTAATGCTCTCTCACTCTCAGTCCCACTGCCAAAGGTAGCTTGCAGGACATTTTTTTCTTGATGGGCCAGACACCATTTCTGGTGTCTAAATAGGGAGATGTCCACACAGCTGTCCCAGCCCCTGAGGCCATTCCTGTGGGAGTGTGGGGTGGGAGGGAGCCAGCATCCTGTCCTTGCCTCTTCCCAGCAGTGCTCTGCTTCCACAAACCCTGGTTTAGTTACAGAAAAAGCCATAAAAATGCATTAGGCTGAACTCAGGTAAGTTTTACAGTCGAATATTAAGCTGCAGAAACAACAAAATTAGGTGACTTATATATGTGGCAATAAATCCTTTCAGAGGACTTTGAGAGAACTGTTACATTCTGAGACTCCTTCAGCAGCCTAAATTGGCTCTATTTGGCTCATAAAGGCAGGATGGATCCTCATTTATACACATAACAAATGGAATAAATACACTTCTTTGAAAAATGGCAATCTGACAGTTTAATATATGTTGGGGGTTTTTTTTCCAGGATATTTTAACTTCTTCAATAAAATTTCATTAAGATGACACATCTACATATAGGTACATCCACATGTACAGACAAAAAAGATTAAATTAAGATTCCTGTTGGTTTATTTGCACCATTTCAACACAAGCTTATTCTCAGAATGATAATTCCTGCACACAGTTGGAAGAATGAGCTAAACTCTCCTGCTCACATGTTTTTGTAACTTAAATGTCATAAAGAAGAGGTGAAATTCCAGAATGAAGCTCAGCTCTAATTAGTGCACTGATTTGAACACTGAGTTAATTTTCTGCTAGGTTACAACTTTCTAAATGTTCCAAAGCAGATGCACCTCATGATTCCTCTGCCACTTACTCTAATGCACAGAACACTTTACCCCTCTGAATTGGCACTTTAAATCACTCTCCTCGCTGCTCCTCATTACATGCACACACACACACCGCACTCTGGAGCTGATCTGACCAGGAAAATCAGAATCAATTCCTTCTTCCCCCTGCCAAATGCCCTTTACTGCTGCAGAACCCTCTTTCCACGTTCTTGATTACCTGTGTCTCACAGAACAAGAGCACACAGTGCAAAACACAAGGATGTGCTCCAAGAAAAGATCAAAGCAAGCTTAAAAACAACCAACTTTGACTAAAACAACAAGTTTTCTTTGCATGATGTTTGATAATGTTACAGTAGATAAAAAATTAAGAAATATTTTTACTCCTTCAAGGCTAAGAGTTTGGTTTTGGTTTCTGTTGGGAAAATTTCTGAAGTTATGAGCTGTAGATGCAGAATTAGAGTTACAGAATGTCTTGGCTTTGAAGGGAACTTAGAGCCCATCCAGTGCCACCCCTGTCATGGGCAGGGACACTTTTCACCAGCCCAGGTTGCTCCATGCTCCATCCAGCCTGGCCTTGGACACTTCCAGGGATCCAGGGGCAGCCACAGCTTCTCTGGGCACCCTGTGCCAGGGTCTCTCTAGCCTCACAGGGAACAATTCCTTCCCAATATCCCATCTAAACCTACTCTTTTTCAGAGAAATGTAAACTTATGAATTGTTAGGTTGATGTCCATTATAAACTTGCTGAATGGGGGGAAGAAATTAATGTGCCTCAAGAAATTGTTTATTAAAAATGGTTATATGAGGGGCTCATAGCAGCTACCTCTGAATATTCTGCAGCTGCCACTCTCTTTTTTTTTTTCCAAAATAAATCTGAACTGCAGCAGCTCCTGTATTTCTAATCAGCATGGAAATTCAACATCCTGCCCATTTCCCTTGGGATTAATTAAGAAAAACATCAAAAAGTGGAGTGACTTTAATTAGCAATTTATGCAGCATGGTGTTATCATTAGCCTGCCCTGTAAGCACCACCCTCATCACAGCCATAATGATGGGGTAAATTGAGCTGTCCATATTGGCCCTATGGAATAAGCAGTTCCAAAGCCATTTGGATTTCACAGGAATGCAGTGGGTCAGTGGGTGTGACTGCAGATCCCAACAGCCTCACAGAACTCTGAGCCCACCGACTTCGAGAGCACAGATATGAATTTGTGTCTGCCTCTGTGAATTGGAGTGCTGCAATGAACACTCAGGGAGGCAGTTTAAAAAATCACAGTTGATTAAGAAATCTTATTATTAAATGTTTCTAGATTTAGTAAAAGGATTTCTTAAATCAACTATGAATTGGAAGGAAGATTGAAAAAAATTCTCTCAGTGGAATAGAAGTATATGACTCTTCCAGGGATGGGGCAGCCACAGCTTCTCTGGGCACCCTGTTCCAGGGCTTCACCACCCTCACAGGGGAGAATTTCTAATCTAAACTCAGTGTGAAGCCATTTCTCCTTGTCCTGTCACTACCGTTCCTGATGAATTGATCCTCCCCAGCTCAGAGCCCCTTCAGGCCCTGCAAGGGGCTCTAAGGTGTCCCCAGATCCTTCTCTTCTCCAGGTGAACACTCCCCACTCTCCCAGCCTGGCTCCAGAGCAGAGGGGTTCCAGCCGTGGGAGCAGCTCTGGGGACACCCCTGGACTTTCTCCAGCAGCTCCAGCTCCTTTCTGTGCTGGGCCCCAGGGCTGGGGCAGCTCTGCAGGTGGGGTCTCACCTGAGCACAGGGGCACAGGGGCAGAATCCCAATCCCTTTCCAGCTGCCCACTCTGGGGGTTCAGCCCAGGGCATGGGGAGTTCTGGTTCCAGCTCACATCTTCAGCAACTTGAAGATCCTACACCTTTGATCATGTCCTTCCAAAGACTTCTTTCTCTCACAAAGTTGTAGCTCTTCTCATTCCAGAAGACCTGCATTAATTTGGAACAGGAATCTTGTCTCAAGCCCCCCAAACATTCATATTTGTATGTGCCTGAGCTGTTCTAATCAGCCAGGGGTAATTTAGATTCACCAAAAATACTCACAAATATTGCACAATGTCACAAAGGATCAAATGCAAATGCACATTTCTTCTCAGCCACTGAGAAGCATTTAAAAAGAAATTAAACAGCAGATCTCATCTTCTCCCAAACATAAATATGCAAACTGATGTAAATTGCTTGTTCCTGACCCGGGAACACGATGGCCAATTGCCTGACCTGTGTTCACAAAACAATATTTCATTTCATTGGCTGTTCACAGGGAGTCCATTTGAAATTTTTGTGGCATCAGGATAAAAATCAGAATGAGCATATGCTTCTCAGAGCACTTCAATCACTTCTGATTTCCTAGGCAGTGTCTGTGCCTAGCAAAGCGTGAAGCCTGGAATATATTAGCAAAGTATTAATTATGGTTGAAATACTCAAACAGATTTCAATACTTAGCTGTCACCAAAGTGGTGGCAAGAGTCATCCTCTAGCAAAAACCATTGTGTAGCAGCAAATGTGGTAAGTCCTCTACTGTTTCTTAAAGAAAGTTGTAAAATATATATATATAATGTTGTATACTAAGAAGAAGAAAATATAATAATAAATCTACTAATTGGAAGAGGGTTTTGTGAGTGTAACACTAACTAAATAGAGACAGAGAGTCACAGAAAGATTTGGGACGTTAAAGATCATTTGCTTCCAATCCTTGGCTCTATTTCTGCACCACTACTTAAATCCAACACCATGTTCTAATCCCATTATATACATATATACAATATTAATCCACAAACCTATCTTTACTGCAAATAAAATCCAAACAATAAAATTATCATTTTCTCATGTGCAATGCAAAATTCCCTCCTGCTGCCTGAATTTCTCTGTTGCTTCCTGGTCATGCTAAGGGTCTCAAAACTGAATAATAAATATAATAAAAAGCTGCTGCCTTTTCAATATGATAGAAGCTACCATCAATTCTTAGCTCTGTCCAGTTTATATATTAATGACATAAAGAAAAATAATAATATCAATAGTGATAGCAACATTCGTGATTTAAATACAATACAACCACTTATCAAAATATCACTGTTATTATTATTATTATTATTATTACTATTATTATTTATTATTATTACTACTACTACTGCTGGTCTAGTGGAAAGTGTCCCTACCCATGGCAAGGTGTTGAACCATATAATTTATTAAAACAAATAAATGGATTATAAAGGGTGTTTTCCTAATGTTCTCCATGAATCCTGGAAGAGTTTTCCCAATAACCAGCCAAAAAGCTTTATTTCAGTACCATGAAATGCTTTCATTCCTTTAATATAGAGAGCTTTAAACAATCTAATTTTTCTATAGATTCATCTAAACTGGATATAAACTCTGAATTATCAGTAATGGTTTACTGGGATATGATCATGTAACTGTGAGAAACACATTCCACTAGCTGATATGAACCTCTGGCCTTCCTTTCCAGCAAAGACCTGTTAAAAATATTTTATTAAGCATGTTTGAATGTTGTAACAATCTCCCACAGCCACTGTCATTATGCTCTTGATTCCCCATTGCCTTAAACCAGCAATTAGAAGTTGATGAGAAACGTCCAGGAACAATAATAGTTAAAGATCAATTAGGGATCCACGAGGCTGAGGAGATTAAATATTTATTAAAATAACAACAACCTTTCAAATAATAGTTCAAACTTCATTACTTTAATCCATTCTGGAGCTGCTATTTTCTGCCTCACTTCCCTGTAATTGCAAACTGCACCAGTGACAGGGAATGTCTCGCACCAAAGTACATAAAAACATAAAGTGTTTATATTGCAGTGACAGTGCTGAGATTTTGTAAACAGATTGGAACAGGTTTATTTTTTATTTGCCTGCACATTTCTGAAGTGCTTTTCTAGTGTAAAGTGACAAAAATCTCCCACTTAGGTCACTTTAACTGGAATTTCCAGCATGGATCCGTAACCCTCCCTTTACAGGCAAATGGACAAATGACCCCAGGCCTGCTGTTGTCTTCAGCAGCAGACCTGGAGAAGGGAAATTGGGAAGCTGGGAATGAGGCAAGAAAGGTTTTTGCAGAAGGAGCAGAGCTTCTCTCTGGAATTCAGTGTGAAAAGTGACAGCTGGTGGAATGTTTCTGTGGAAGCACTGTGTGGTAACAGGAGTGGCAGCTCTGCTTTCAGTCCCTGCCTTGGTGACAATAAAAAGTGTGCAACCCACTCTTTCTCAAACACATAACACAAAAATGTCTCTAAATCATTTAAAATGGTGATTTAAACCAAACCCTGACAGAATGTGGGGCCAACAGATACAAGTTTTGGCATCTGAAAAGGCAAAAGACAAAACAAGAAATCACTAGCATGGCAAAAGGGAAAGAAAGGGAGCATCTTTAAAAGAGAGCACACAGCTCTTGAGAGTAAAGTTGGATTTGATCCTCGTGGATGCCTCCCAGCTCAGGAGATTCTAGGATGCAAAATTCAGTGAAAACATTCTTCACTGGGCAAAAGTGAGCACACAGCCTGGAGCTCTAGACTCCTGGAGCACTCTGGAGCTCTAGACTGTGGCAGCAAGGTGTGAAGATGCCACAAATCCATCACTCCATTTGGCCATGACATGGTGACATGGATGCACCAAGAGGCATTTTTTTTTACTGACACAGTATTCTATATAACCTTTCTTAAGTGTTTTATGTACTGGGTTTCTTGTTTTGTACAGTAGGTTTAGTATTTTGTATCACATTTTTTCTCATATGTGTTTATTTTATATACTGTTTCTAGTGGTTTATATACTGTTTGATGCAAATTTTCCAAGTTTTTTTGTTGAACTTGGTTTTACTCCTCAGCACAGCAGGGACAGGAGTTCCTGGAGCTGAGCAAGGGCCTGGAGCATCTCCGTGCCCAGGAAAGGCTGAGGGAGCTGGGGCTGCTCAGCCTGGAGAGGAGCCCCAGTGAGAGGGGCCTCAGCCCTGGCTGTCCTGGCTGTCCTGGCTGTCCTGGCTGTCCCTGGCTGTCCCTGGCTGTCTCTGTGTGCAGGGAGGGGCAGAGCAGGGCCCAGCGATGGCCCCAGAGCCCCGGGCAGGGCCTGAGCCCAGCAATTCCCCTGCCCAGGAGGCAGAACTGCTGCCCTGGGCAGTGCCAGCCCTGAGCAGAGCCCAGAGAGGCTCTGGGGTCTCCTCCTGGGGATGTTCCAGAGCCCTCTGGACACTCTCCTGTGCCCTGTGCTCTGGGATGGCCCTGCTGGAGCAGGGAGGACACGCTGGGTTCCCTTTCAACCTTACTCATCATTTGATTTTGTCTCAATTTTTTTTAATGAGCATATATCCATGTGTTTCATGATAAATTGTGGGGAAAGAGGGGCTTGACTTTTGTTATATTTTTCCTAAGTCCTTTATTCATTTCCTCTGGGGAAGGAAAAAAAAATATGGAAGAACGGAACACTGAAGAAATTACTGTGTCATCAAAACAATGTGAATTTTCTTCTATAAAAAACCCAAGTTTAACCACTACTTAAGCTGATCATTGAAAGAAGCAGCAGTGATTTCAAATGCTTTTAACATTTGACAAAACATTATCCTCAAGTTGTTCTAACACTCCTCTCTAAAGGTTTCTTATCAACTGCTAAGAATGGGAGCACCTCCAGAACTCTGATCACTTAGAGAAGTATACTTAGAAAATGTGAAACTATTTATGCCAATATAAGTATGCCTAATGGATTTGGTTTAAACAAGTTTCACATTGCAAATCTTTTTTCCTTTTCATGCCCAGCAATTCTATCCCTGATCTTTAAACTGCACTGTGTTTCTCTTGCTGGATCCATACCTCAGGGAAAACATGCTAATCATCCTGCTTATGCTTCCTCATGTTCTGAACTTCTTTCCCTCTGTCTCTTCCATGCATGATTATAATTTGATGATAAGAGAAACAATTTAAAACTGCAATTATGAAAGCATTTCTTTGTTAATTCCCTCCTGGCTAAATGACTTCCTCTCATGCTAGGAAGTTAAACATCTGACAGCACGACTGAGCTCCAGGAGCTTCAATTTCCATTCACAAAAGCCTCTTTTTTAGCTGCCTCTTATATTCCAGTTGGAATTTATAGTGATTTTCTCCCTCCTTTCTTATGGATTCATGGATCCCAGAGAGACTCAACCTGGAGCAAATATTTGCAACTCTGCTGGACCTCTGACTCTTTGTTTTAGTTGACATTACGAGGTGTGTGTTTTATGAACTGGGTAGAAGAGGAAATGAACCCTGTTGGGGCTGCTCCTCTGGGCTCCATCTCGCCAGCACAAAGACAGATCAGCACAGTGCTACCAGAAGGATTAGGCAATAACAGCAGATTACATTTGGTAGAATAAAATATTACAGAGCAGCTCAGAAATTGTCCTATCAATACTGCAATATTGCAATGAGACAATCAGAAGGTAGAACACGGGGTGGAATGAAAAATCCTGTAATTGTTGCCTTCGTGTAGGTAAAATGATGAGCTGTGCTGCTGGTTCTGCAGTTCAAACACAGGTTAAAGGGTGCAGAGAGTTGACTAGGTTACTTTTTTCTTTTCTTTTTCCTCTAAAATCATACCCACACCAGCCATAAAGGAGAACAGAGAATAACAGCAGTGTTAACATAGCAGGAAATAATAATTATCCTCATTAATCTACTCATCTCTAGTTCACAGTTGTGAGCAGATACCAGTGGATGACTTGTAACTAATACAAAATTATTGTGCTTTCTGCTAAAAATATGTAACTTTGATTTAAAATAATTTGTTTAAAAGCCTAATGAGGTTGACATTTGAAGCAGGTTCCTGCCATTTCTGTTCCTTCTGGCTTCACAGAGATAAAATAAAATTGTGGCAGGTGATTCATAAAATGAGCTGACCTGCCGGGGCAGAAGAGACCCTCTGAAATGTCCGTGTGGAATGATGGGATTTTTTATCTTTATTGGATACATTGGGAAGTTTTTCTGCTTGAGTTGAACCAAGGACACGACACCCTGGAAGGACATATTCAGGGTCCCATAAGGGGAGAAGGGGTACAGGGGGGGAGGAGGGACAGGTGAGACACTGTAGGTGTGACAGAGAGGAGAGCAGCGGTGGGAACTGGGCATGGCTCAGGTCCCTGCAGGCACAGGGCAGAGCTGGAGTCAAGAGCTGACACTGGAAAATGATTAGACAAAAAATACTGGGAATAAGCTGGGGACAGCTTGACTTTCCACAGCTGAGCAAACCACACCAGAGAAGAGCACCTACAACATGAGCTGAGATGGTGGGAACAATGGGCTCAGAGAGAAATGGGAACATGAGCTTAGAGAGAGGGGAAAATCCAATTACTTGGGCATGAGTTGAGGAAACACCTTTAGCTGTGGCTGTCCCACCCCTGGAAGTGTCCAAGGCCAGGTTGGACAGGGCTTGGAGCAACCTGGACTAGTGGAAGGTGGACTAAGGGGTGGCACTAGATGGGCTTTAGGGTCTCTTACAACACAGTTTTGGGATTCCATGAAAATTGTCCAGCCTACAAGAGACTATAGTAGCTCTCATACAGCACTTCCCTAAAAAAACTGAATGCCTTGCTTCAGTAAATGGGATAATGATGGGTGAACACCCAGCACTTCAGAGCTGGTTTGTCAAAATCTATCCTTAGAAGAAGGAGATAAAGAAGAAGAGATAAAAATTCATCCATAAATCTGAAGTTGTAAGGACAGTCCTTAACAAAGAGAGGGGAGATGACATCAAGCAGGGACATACAAATAAAAACTGGGGAGGGAGATGAATGGGAGCATGTGAACAAACATTTCTCATGCAACAGAAGAATCTTCAGCTTGAAAGAATTATTTTAAAAATATTATTTTATTTGTGGCTGAAGTATTTTGCTTAAAATTTGTATTTCATTTCTTTAAAAGGTCTTTTGAATTATATGATATGTGTGTGTTATTAAACATACTGTGAAGGGTAAACTGCTGATGTAGATGTGTCTCTGGACAAAGTCTGTGCCAGGAGGAAATGGCAGAAGGTTGATGCCTTGAGAAGGCTGACCTAGAGCAGAGGCTGGACAGAATTACAGAATAAAGTGGGGATTTATTGAAAGGCCTCAATGGATGCACCTTGGGCAGCACAAGAGCCCAGCCAGGGCTACACCCAAGGTGAACCAAAATGGTCACAAAATGCACGACCGCTCACGGGGGCTCTCACTTTTATCAGTTCTGCTCCATTTGCACATTGGAGTTCATTGTCCAATTCCAGCTTTAGCCCATGCAGTCCCATCCTGCTTGTTTTCCTCTCTCCAGCCCACGTTGTTTGTGCTTTTGGGCCGGAGATTTGGATCATTTGTCTTTGGTCCCCAGCTGGAGAAGGAATTGTTTTGTCTCCCTACTCTGTGAAGAGAGCTCACCATCCCCTAATATGAAGCCCAGACCCACACAATAAAGCAGCACAGAATCTGAAAAATAGAAAAGCTAAAACTTAAGGCATCAAGATGGCTGAGGAAGAGCTGACAGGGATTAAATCAAGTAGTTCCAGGAGGATTGGGAGGAGCAGGATAAGAGCAGAGAAGTAGGAAATGCCTGACATTTCTCTGGGAAACAGAGGAATGCTGTGTGTTCTGCACTGGCCCTGCATGAGGCTCAGTGCTGCCATGAAGAACCATCACACACAGTGTAATATCTTATGTCTCTTTCTCTTGACCTGACCCATGACTGTGAGCCTTAAAGATAATGAGATCTGAGATAAGGAGGTCTTTTGGTTCATATCTGTCTCTTCTCATCTCCCAGAGTCCTGCTCAAAAGGTCACAACACAGATAAAAGCCTCTGCAGGAAGACCTGAACTGCTCATTTGGGCTCCTCTTATTTCTCATCCCGCTGACATCTTCATCAATCCATAATGTCCTCTGCACATAATGCCCTCCTTAAATCAGTATATTCAAGGAAGTATTGTTTTTTCTTTGTCTAAAGATGCTGTATTTTGATTTAATCTGATTTCAGTTCAAATTCATGTTCATGTTTACCCTAGTTTTGGTTTTAGATTTTCTTTTTACATGACCGGTGTCTGGGTCACCAGTCTGCTGCACAAAATCATGCTGTCAAACAGGAGAGGATGGAAAAATAAGTCCAGTGAAAAGCTCCAGAATAATTTTTGCAATGAAAAATAATCAGGGAAAAAATATATCTTAAACCATCTAAATTTTAAGTGTCTTTCTATCAGTATTAAAGTTAATTAAATTAATTACAGGAATGATTTCACTTGACTGAGATATGTTGGGAAGGTTTTGTTCACGGAAGCACCTTGATCCACCTGAGGAAGATGAATGCCTGGAACAGAGGGGTGCTGAAAACAAACCAAACTGCCAAACCAAGGAATTCTTTGCCAGCCTTTCCAAGCTGGGAGTCCCTGGAACTGTCACACACTTTGACCCATCACCTGTGTGATGCAAACAGAGCCCAGCTCCCAGCCATGGAGGTGAGGGTGTTCCCATTGATTTTGTCACATGGCTGTGAGGTGACAGCTGAAGAATTGCAGGGATAAACTCCCTCAGCTCCCTGAGTCTCTCTCTTGCAAGTAGCCTTCTTAATCTTCTCCCTTTTTATCACCTCATTCAATTTCTCTCGAGAGCACAGGTGTCTGCCTTGTCCTTTAATGATGTGTCCAAATGGGGAAATCAATGGCATTAAATACTCATGGAATGGGATGTAAATAAGCAGCTATAAACTTACCTATGGAGCTTTTAAAGGGCTTTTCAGCCAAAGATGCACCATAGGGAGTGGGATTTTTTATACTGATGATTATTCTTCCAATTTACAGAGCACTTTGGAAAATCTTATTGCTTTCTTCAGTATTTCAGGAATGTATTTAATTGCAATTTGCTTGCAGAGAAGAAAAGCAAAGAACAAACAGGAAAGAACAATTTACATTTAAGGAAGTTAAATTACAATTCTGCTTTTAGAGAATCTTATAGAATAGTTTGGGTTGGAAGGACCTTAAAGCTCCTTCAGCCCCACCCCTGCCTTGGGCAAGGACAACTTTCACTAGCCCAGGTTGCTCCAAGCCCTGTCCAACCTGGCCTTGGACACTGCCAGGGATCCAGAAGCAGCCACAGCTTCTCTGGGCACCCTGTGCCAGGGCCTGCCCACCCTCACTGGAAGGAATTTCTTCCCAATAGCCCCTCTAACCCTGCCCTCCTGCAGCTTAAAGCCATTCCCCTTTTTTCTGTCATGCTCACTTAAATATATTTTGTTAGAACAGCTGGAACCAAACTTTAAAAGAAAACTAGACTCAAAGATGACAAATTAATAGTCCAAGTATTTGGCAATATTATCATATTTTGCCAGGTCTTGCCTTCCTGCTGGCAAAAAAATTCCAAGCAGAGGCACCTGGTGATGAAAGAGACCCATGTCACATTCTATTTGTCGTTTATGTGGTTTTGCTATTTTAAACACATGCATTTAATTGCTTCAAACAGTGGGACTCTAACATTATTCTGGTGCCTACTGAACAGTTAAATTGATCAGAGCACTGAGAATTTGTATATGTTTTTAAATCAACCTCCTGGCAAATTTCCTTTGCCTTAATGCCTCCCCATTACCCTTAATTAAATCCTTTTCTTATCCATTGCCTCCCAAATTACATCACTAACCCCTCTCCTTCTCATGTTGGTAGTGCCTCCAAAATTTACAAAAATTAATGTCTCCTCAAGCTTTTAACCACTTTGGGCAAAATTCAGCACACATAATTTCATGGGGAACAGATGGAGCTGCACCAGGAATGAGTTTGGCTGTAACAGGAATTACTGAGCAACCTGAGGAATAAACTGATTCTGCACTCTGGTTTTGCAAATCTGATTTCTCCAGCAGTGCTGAGAGAGATAAAGCAGCAAACTCCAAATGTACAGCTCCCAGGGACAAGGATGGGAAGTCTGCCATGGACCAGGAATAGTCACAAGCCTCTCTGTGTTGGGTGGTTGAAGCATCTATTTGTCTAAATATATTTGAAGCTCTTCCCCTACAGACATTTTTACTACCTGGGATGTGTGTTGGAATTGAATTACTACTGCCTTATTTTAGTTTTATTCTTTTGTAATGACATTAAAAGCAACACTTATTCCACATAAACCCAGAAAAAATTATGGTGAATCAGGCCAGATTCACTTCTGGTTGATTGTGCTCTTTAAAATGTGGGAAGAATTTGAGTGTGAATGAACCACACTGCAAAAATTAGACTTCCCTTAAGAAAATTACATTTTCTCTCTTTTTTTTTTTTTTTTTTTTTTTCATCCATAATATTTTGAAAAATATTGGCTTGGAAAAATAAAACCAATCTTACTGAAAGCTTTACTTGGACACTGAAATACGTGTAGAACACAATAGTTGGGAAAGCAAAATGCCCAGGAAGCAACACGCCCAATTAATTTTGAAACATTTCAAGCAATCAATTAAAAACCTTTTAAGGCAACACCTTTGAATGCAGCAGAGCACTTCAAACATCAAAATTGCCTGTAGATAGATTTTTCTGAAGCGGAAACCTGGAAATGTTCTTGCTAAACTACAGATTGCTGGAGGTTCTGGTAACCCAGAATGACACTGGGAATAGGAGGGACTGTGTGACACGGTCCAAGAGCAGGGCAGGAAGTGTGACAGCAGAATTTGGGGGCACTTGGGCACAACTGCCTCCAGAAGGCTGTCAGGAAAACCAGCCTCCTTGTTGGAATGAAATTACATAAAGTACATTGTAAAAGAGTTGTCTTCATTGGTTCTTAAATATAATGAAGTGTTTTGAGGGTTCAAAATGCTGTTGTTTTAGGAAATTCTATGTTTTCCACTTTGGAATTTGCTGTTATTTGAAAAATTATTCCTTGGGAGAATTCCAGCTTCACTGTGTCACACACAAAAGCCCATCATTGAAGCAAATGGCTTGCTGGGATTGATTTATAGATACTATATAATATAACATAATGACACGTAACAAAATTTCATTACACAGTGAGGTTAATTTGAATTATGATTTGTTCTCCCTGCCAGGCAAAGGGAGATGCTGGTGTTCAGTAACTGCTGCAGTATGTTACCCCAGATTTCAATGGACTGCAGCATCCTGAAAAAGCAGCAATTGACTCTCCTGAAGAGAGAAAGCCTAAGTGATCTCCAAGGTTTTATGGGCATGGGTTGTTTAAAGGTAATTGCTGCAGTATAAGCTGGCAATCTGCTACATCAGAGCAGTTAAAGAGGCAGCAGTGCATAGAGGGAATTGAAGCAGTTCATGAATTGAAGGCACACCCCTGGATGCCTGGATGTGTCCAAGGCCAGGTTGGACGGAGCTTGGAGAAACCTGGGATAGGAGAAGGTGTCCCTGCCCATGGCAGGGGTGGCACTGGATGGACTTTAAGGTCCCTTCCAACCCAAACCATTCCAGGCTGGTGATTCTAAGAACAGTGGAGTGGAACAGGGATCATGTTTGGTATTTGCTGACTTATTTCACTGTGGGGAAAGAAAGTGGTTGCAAGACAAGAGCCCCAAGACAGGAGGGCAGAATCTCACGGGAGAGCCCGGTGGTTTCATGTGCACAAGACCCTGTGTCCCTCCAAGGACAAGAGTACCCTGCTGTCCTGTTGGGACCTAAATCATGGACTCATGGAATACCAGGCTGGAAAGAATGTCAAGGGTCAACTGATCCAGCTGCTCTTGGTCTGGACGGGATGGCCCAGCACTCCAGCCAGACAAAATTTGGAGTGTCCAGTGTTGGAGAATCCACTGCTTCCATGTGGAGATCATTCCAATGGCTGACTGTTGTCATTGTGAAACATTTCCCTTTGGTTTCCAGTCAGAATATCTCCAGCAGTAACTTGTACCCATTTCATCTTTTCCATGGGATTTCTTGTGAAGAAGGAGTCTCCATCCAGCATTTTTATACTCTGATCGAATTATTTGTCAGCTTTTTCATTCCCACAGTATCTGTGACTTAGCAAATTCTGGGGTAAAGTATTTAATGAAAATACACAGCCATGAGCAACTGGGGAGGATCTGATTCCTAAAGAAATAGATTTTGAGTAGAACATAGAAAAAGGCATGAAATCTGATTTGGAAAAGTAATTAAATAGCCCTTTGGAGAAAGGAAAAAAAGGGGGTAGGGGAAGGGGAAGGGGGGAAGAGAAGAGGAAGGGGAGGAGGAAAGGGAAAAAGGGAAGGGGAAGGGGAAGGGCAAGGGCAAGGGCAAGGGGAAGGGAAACAGGAAGGGGAAGGGGAAGGGGAAGGGGAAGGGGATGGGAATAAAAAGAACCCAAAAGCCAACAGGTCCTATTGAAATGGGAAGGTTTTTTAGGGTTCCTCTAAATAAAATCAAAACAGTTATTTTCACACTTTACAGGCAAATGATATTGCAGAAAGGAATGCTTCAGCAGCAAAACTATCTGGAAATCAAAATGGATTCACATTTTTTAAAAATCTACAGTAATTCTGAATTGATCACTTGCTTTGGAGGTTTCCCAGCTCTGTGAAATCCCCTCAAAGGTAGATTGTGAGTCCTTGTGTTCCTATATTTCCATTATCCTTTGACAAACACACCTTTTACCAATGTCAGAATGTCTCTAAGACGACATGTCCAGCCGTATAGAGGAATCATTTCAGCAGGCCTGATATGACAGGATAGCCCACATGTCTTTTGTCTTTTTGAATTATCCAACTCAAGACTTCAAAACCCCACAGAAACAGGTTCAGATAGGGTCAAAATGGCAAAAGCAGCAGGGATGAGAAGAGGAGGGTTTCCCAAGAGAAAAGGGAATCTGGAATGGACATCCCCATGAATTTCTTTTTCCTTCCAGAACCTCTGCTGTTCTGGATTTGCAGGTCTTTCTTCACATAAATTCCAGTTCAACTGTGAAAGCCACAGAGGAATGACTTCAGTCAGGTGCCAAGAGAACAACAAAACAAATTCTCAAAACCTGGGGAAGTGGGAAGTAAAAATGACTGCCACCATGATTTGCACAGATTATTTCAAGAAATTACTAATCAGTTTCTCTGCTGATTAAAACTAGATGTAAGAAATATCTGCTTGCTGGAACTCAGACTCCCATGATCACAAAATTGGTGCTACCACCAGATGCAGACCCTGAGAATCTTTACAGGAAAGCAATAAAAGTGACAAGAAGAGCTTTGAGAGCTGAAAACAAAATTGAACTCTTATCTTCTTTGATATTCCATTTTCCCTGCAACAGTTTACAAAATAATCTCAACTTTACATTTCTTTGTCACTTGCATTTAAAGATATGGCACGATGAGGTGAAACCCCTGCCTGCATTAAAGGAGACTTTTCTGAAAGCACTGTAAGACATCCAAGGGGGAGGTGAATCCAAGACAAAAAGTGAGGGCTGAAAAACAACCTCAGCCACTGGCAAGTTTTGTGGGGTCGGGTTTTTTCCTTCTTAAGAAAACGCCAATCTTTCTAAACATGAAATATATGAGGACTTGGTGCCCTTACCAAATGAATGAGTGTGAGAGAGAGAAATGGAAAGCAGGCCTAGGGGAAAGTATGATCCCTGGTTGTTAATGGATACACAGAATGCAGTGCCAGGATAATCAGAGGGAGTCTGTTGGAGAAGAGGGATGTGTGGCACACCAATTACCGACAGCAGGGAAAATTGAAAGGAATTACATTCAGGGGACTGTGAAATGTGAAAGTCAAGGAAATAAATTAGATGTTGCATGACCTCTAGTGTAATATGTGGAGAACTAATACATTTAACCTAGTTGTAATCATGTCATAGCCAGACTGCATTAGGAACTTTTTCATTTACATTTTCCTTTCTATTGCTCCACACTCAACTTTTGGAAATGGGGAATAGCACAGCAACACAGAGAGGTGGTTCTGGAAAAGGAAAAAACCAGCCAAGCTCAGAAATTACTAATGGTGCACTACTCCAATCTGATAACTTTAAATATCAGGGTCACCAGAGGTTTCCTCAAAGAAATAAAAGAAGACAATATATCAGCTGCAAACTCTGGTCTGTCATAATAGGCTAAAATACCTACAGAATAAAAATGATCTCTGTGGAAGTAGCTTTGCTAGGTTCAGTTCAGGGGGAGGAGTAGCTTAAATTGCTTGAAGATGTGATTGGGGAACCTGAAATATAATGAGATTTCTTTCAGGAAAGCATGCATTTGAGCTGTCATCTGTCTTTAAGAAGGCTGTAAAAATGGTAAAGAAGTCTGACTAGATGAAGTAAAAGACTTTGGGAAGCATCTGTTGATGTGAACATACAGGAGTTCTGAAAGTCTCAAAGTCTGCCTGGTTCCTGATTTGAGTATGTCAGGGCAGTTTATGTCCATAGCTTTTTGTCCTAAGCATCACAGGCTCAGAAAACTCTGTCCTCCTCTTTGCAAAAGCCTCTTCTCATGTCCTGTCTTCAGTAAAAATAACTGCCATTCTTTCTTTATTTTCTCCTCATGATTTCTGCAAATCATTGTCTGTGCCCCACTTGATCCCCGTTCCTAAAATGATTAATGTGATGATAAAATTACTTTTAGTAGATAGAAAATTTCTTGTTTCCATCATGAGTTCAGTTCAAGCAGAACTGGGATTAATCTTCTTGTCAGAAAAAAAAAAAAACAAACCCTAACAACAAAACACCCCATCCTATGAAGATGAATCTGTCAAGGTACCTGTTGGAGGTGGTTTATACATTTTGGGGAAGGAGAGGAAGATTTAATAGATGCAAACCTGTCCTTTGGTGCTGTTACAATGCAGAAAATGTGTCCTTAGTGCCCAGGGATCTCCATCAAAAACAGAAACATAGGATTTTCTCCTCCTGGACAAGGTGGGAGGGACAAGCCAAATGTCTCAGAACTTACTTGTGTGACACTATGCAGCTCAGTTACACATTTTATGCAATCACTAAAGGTTTTACTCTGTTACTGGTAGTTGTTAATTGTTATGGATATGTCTGGCTCAAAAAAGAAATCTGGAGGCTGTGTTCCTTTCAGAAGGGCTGGCACAAGTAAGTGCTATGCACCTTAGTCCTGATTAAATAAAGCTCCAGCACTGCTAAACTAGACCTCACTTAAAGGCTTTCTCGGCCCTGAATGATTTCTGAGCAGCCTGGCTACAGTGGCCTCTTGTATTTAACTAAACTTTGCCAGATCCTTCTTAAAACAGGTGGAAAACCCAGTGCTTCCTTTCTTCACAATTACAAAGGACCCCAGAATCCCAGAAGTGTTTGGATTAGAAGGGATTTTGGGGATCATCCAGTGCCACCCCTGCCATGGGCAGGGACACCTTCCACCAGCCCAGGGTGCTCCAAGCCCTGTCCAGCCCTGGGACACTTCCAGGGATCCAGGGGCAGCCACAGCTTCTCTGGGCACCCTGTGCCAGGGCCTGCCCACCCTCACAGAGAACAATTCCTCACCAATATCCCACCTAACCCTGCCCTCTGGCAGTGGGAAGCCATTCCCTGTGTCCTGTCCCTCCATCCCTTGTAAATATTCTCTCTCCATCTTTGTTGTCAGCTCCTTCAGGTGCTGGAAGTCCACACTTAGGTCACCTAGAACCTTCTCTTTTCCAGGCAGTTCTTGCATCAGAACAATATGATGAATATGATTGGAATGGCTTGAATATTAGGAACAGCAGGAAATACAGCCTTACTAAGCACTTTCTACATACTTGTGAAATAAATTTTATCTAAAATATACCACAAACCACGTGCAGCATTCAAAGGATTTCCAATTACTTTTGTCTGAAAGTCTTCTTCTATTTGGATGAGGCCTGAATACCAAATTAATCCATCTTTGCCAGCTGTGTCTCCAGAGATAAGAAAGTCATTTTGGTCTTTAATTTGGAACTTATGCAGGTTGCCCATTTCTGTCCCTTTCCCTGGATCATGCTGCTTTTTTTTCCAAACTACAAATCAACTTTCACAATTGAAAACCAGACCAGTTTGCTCAGAAAATCAATCAAATGATCTCTCAAAGTGCAGTTTTCACACCAAACCATTCTCCTCTCACACATCTCCAGATTCTCATGTCCTGGGTTTGACAATGAGGTGCTCAAGTGCTCTTCCCAAATCACAGAACCCCAGGATGGGTCGGGCTGGAAGGGCCACAGTGGCTCACGTGGTGCCACCTCCCTGCTCCAGCAGGGCCATCCCAGAGCACAGGGCACAGGAGAGTGTCCAGAGGGCTCTGGAACATCCCCAGGAGGAGACCCCAGAGCCTCTCTGGGCTCTGCTCAGGGCTGGCACTGCCCAGGGCAGCAGTTCTGCCTCCTGGGCAGGGGAATTGCTGGGCTCAGGCCCTGCCCGGGGCTCTGGGGCCATCGCTGGGCCTGGAGCAGAGCCTGGGGCTGCCCTGCCCTCCTGCACACGGGGACAGACTGGGACAGACTGGGACAGACTGGGACACACAGGGACAGACTGGGACAGACTGGGACAGACTGGGACACACAGGGACAGACTGGGACAGACTGGGACAGACTGGGACAGACTGGGACACACAGGGACAGACTGGGACAGACTGGGACAGACTGGGACAGACAGACAGACTGGGACAGACTGGGACACACAGGGACAGACAGAGACAGACTGGGACAGACTGGGACAGACTGGGACACACAGGGACAGACAGGGACAGACTGGGACAGACTGGGACAGACTGGGACAGCCAGGGACACACAGGGACAGACTGGGACACACAGGGACAGACTGGGACACACAGGGACAGACTGGGACAGACTGGGACACACAGGGACAGACTGGGACAGACTGGGACACACTGGGACAGATGGACAGAGACAGACTGGGACAGATGGACAGGGACAGACTGGGACAGACTGGGACAGACTGGGACACACAGGGACAGACTGGGACAGACTGGGACAGACTGGGACACACAGGGACAGATGGACAGAGACAGACTGGGACAGATGGACAGGGACAGACTGGGACAGACTGGGACAGACTGGGACACACAGGGACAGACTGGGACAGACTGGGACAGACTGGGACACACAGGGACAGATGGACAGAGACAGACTGGGACAGATGGACAGGGACAGACTGGGACAGACTGGGACAGACTGGGACAGACTGGGACACACAGGGACAGACTGGGACAGACTGGGACACACAGGGACAGACAGACTGGGACAGACTGGGACAGACAGGGACAGATGGACAGAGACAGACTGGGACAGATGGACAGGGACAGACTGGGACAGACTGGGACACACAGGGACAGACTGGGACAGACTGGAACAGACTGGGACAGACTGGGACACCCAGGGACACCCAGGGACAGCCAGGGCTGAGGCCCCTCTCACTGGGGCTCCTCTCCAGGCTGAGCAGCCCCAGCTCCCTCAGCCTTTCCTGGGCACCGAGATGCTCCAGGCCCTTGCTCAGCTCCAGGAGCTCCTGTCCCTGCTGTGCTGAGGAGCCAGAGCTGGACACAGCACCCAGAGGTGCCCCAGGGCTGGGCACAGGGGCAGGGTCACCCCCTGACCTGCTGGGAATGCTCTTCCTGATGCCCCCAGGATCCCACTGTCCCCAGCACACACTGTGCCCCAGCTGAGGGACAGCTCACTGTCCTCCAGTATCCCCAGGTCCAGTGGTGCAGACTGCCATCCCCTGCTGACCAAAAGGACATGGGACAGCCACATTATTCCCTTGCCCTGGACATGCCATCAGCTGTGCTCTGTCCTGCCCAACACTCTGGGTCCTTCTCAACATCCTGGGCAGAAGCACAGGAGTCTTGAATTCTAAAAACATGGGAAAATCTGTATGACATGCTAAGCCTTTCTCACTGAAATGATAGAAAATGGTATAATACCCATTCTCAGATTTAATTATTTTTTTCTTTTTATGTTCCTGCCATATACTGAGGGAACTTTATTTCCTCTATGTACCATTTTTTAAAAACTTATCTTGGTTTGCTGGTAAAACACAATTTAACAACAGAAAAATTGGGAAATTAATATCTGTGCTTTTGTGTGACTGCCAAGTCCATTTGGAGAAATTGGCCCTGTCTCTAATCTTGAATAGTGATGTACAAACTTCACCCACTCAACTGCTAAATCCTTTTCTTCAGCTTTCAATAGACTATGGATTCAAAAATAAGATTTTCCTGAGGAGGATGATAACAATGTGTCCAATAAGGCAGAGGCGGCGTCACAGGAAGGTAAATCCACCAGAGAAAATGTGACAAACGGGTGTAAAGAGAATGAACAGAAAGAGGGCAAGTAAAAGAACAAAATTCCATTGGAAAAGGGCTGAAACATACAATATGGCCAGGATATGGAGAAAGCTGAGGTACAGTTTGTGACAAGCAGAGTGGGATGGAGGGCAGCCTCAGCAGATTTAGGGATGACACGGGGCTGGGTGGTGGGGCCACAGCAGCAGTGGAGGAGGGGATGGGGCATCCAGAGGGACCTGGACAGGCTGGAGAGGTGGGACTGTCTGGACCTCCTGAAGTGCAACAGACTGGGAGAAGGACTTGGAGGTTGTCATGGATGGAATGCTGGACATGAGCCAGAACCAAAAAGTCAACTGTGCCCTGGGCTGAGCCCCCAGCGTGGGCAGCAGGGGAGGGGGATTCTGCCCCTGTGCCCCATCCTCAGGTAAGACCCCACCTGCAGAGCTGCCCCAGCACAGGAAGGAGCTGGAGCTGCTGGAGAGAGTCCAGGGGAGGCACCAGGATGGTCAGAAGGATGGAGCAGCTCTGCTGGGAGGAAAGACTGGGAGAACTGGGATTGTTTAGTCTTGGGAAAAGAGGAAGCTCCAGGGAGACCTGCTTAAAGCAGACAACCAGTGCCTAAAGGGGGCACAGGAGAGCTGGAGAGGGGCTATTTACAAGAGCCTGGAGGGACAGGACACAGGGAATGGCTTCCCACTGCCAGAGGGCAGGGTTAGATGGGATACTGGGATGGAATTGTTCCCTGTGAGGGGGGTGAGGCCCTGGCACAGGGTGCCCAGAGAAGCTGTGGCTGCTCCTGGATCCCTGGAAGTGTCCAAGGCCAGGCTGGATGGGGCTTGGAGCAACCTGGGATAGTGGAAGGTGTCCCTGCCCATGGCACTGGATGGGAGTGGATGGGCTTTAGGGTCCCTTCCAACTCAAACCATTATATAATTCTATGAATCTATTAATCTGTGACTCCAGGCTTCTGTGGAAAGAGTATCATAGAACCTGAATTTTAAGATATGGCTGCTGACTTTTCACTTCTGCAGAAGCCAAGACTCGAGGCATTCCATGAGATCCAGGTCAGTCCTGGATACAATATTATTTTCACAAGTAAACTTGCTTATTAAAATATTTACCTTGTTATTGTCCATGCTATCATTCTAAAAACCAGTTTCTAATTAGTGCTGTGCAGTTTGGGGAATCTGCTTTTTAACACATTTAAACAGAATAACATGTAAATGTTTTTTTCAACCCCTGCAAAAGGAAGGGTATGTTTAGAAGTTGTCTCCATGATCCTCAAAATGTTTGTTGCAAACCTCCCATGCTGCATGAGGAGTGTTGTAGGGACTGTAGAAGGAGGGACTGGAAGAGCAATAGCCTTGTGAGGGAATGATAATTAATCTAACCAGGCACTTGGTGTCCTGGGGTGAAATCAAGCTCCCCCAATTAATCAGTGTGACATCCAGAGGTCACTGCCAGCTCTCCAGACATCTTTGCATCTCTGGATATGAAGGTGAGGAGACACATGATGAAATTGGATTTCGTGGCTTCCTCCTCATTGCTGACCTTTGCTGGAACCTGCTCTTAGGAGGCTGCTAGCTGCTGTTCCAGGGATTTGGGGCTGGAGAACACACAGGTGCTCTCTGTGTTGGCTGTAAACTTTATTTCCTGCCAGGGGCAGGCACTGCTCTCAGCAGATCAGTGCCTTATCAGCACAGGCTTCAGGGAGGAATGGAGCTCAGAGTCTGAGCAATAACAGGGAAGCAGCTCAGAGGAGGTGTCAAAGCCTGAGACATGCTTGCATGGACATTTGGAACTCTTATCCCCTTCCTGCACAAACCCAAACAATGCACAAAAGCCTTCCTCTCTCTCCCACAACTCCTCTGCTGGGTCCTCCTGCCAGCCTCCCCATCCTGTCAGCAGCTGGGACAGCCATCCACCACTATCAGCCAGCTGGCCTGCCCTGCCTCCTTCCCCACCCTCCAAATTCTCTTCGCCCTTCTTGGAGCTCCAGAAAACTAAATACTCAACTTCTAAAAATACTCTGATAGTTTATGAAAAACACTGGCCTTGTAAATCAAAGAGTGAAGACTACACCTCTTCTGGAATTCCACGGAGCATCTCAGGAAAAAGGACTTAAAGCTCCATCTCCAACACCCAATGCTGGTATTTTTTACATTGATAACCCCCCCACAGCTCCAAAACAACAAGTGGAGTTTGTAACAGCCTCAAACCAAGAAATTCTCTGTATCAAAAATGGGAAAAAAAAAAAAAAGGCAAGAAAAAAGGAAAAGGAAATAATGGTTGAGACATGTCTAATTTCCTCCACATTAAGCTGCAGGGTGTTAAACAGCTTTACTTCCAAAGGCATAAAAAAGGTAAGGAAAGGACTTGACCCAGGGAGTAGGAAAGAGAAAACATTCTACAGAGTCCCAAGGGTTTAGGATCTTCAATTAGGAGAGGATGGGAAAGATAATTTGAAGGAAATCAGGCATTCCGAGTTTAAAGAAAGGCTGTGGAAAACCTTCAAGTGTAAGAGCTCCCAGGCAGACACTTGTTCCTGGAGAACTCCTTCCCCACAGATGTTGGGGAATGTGAAACAGCTCTAAGGGAGTTAATGGAATATTTGGGGAGCTACTTCTTCCATCAATGTATGTGCATCCTAGACATCCTTATTTAGCTCTTTTTTTTTTCCCTCCAGGAGGCTGAATATTGGTGAACAGTAATTGTCAGGGAGTTTTTCAATCATGTGAGTGATAATAACCATAACAAATTCACAAAAAGTTTCTTTGCTTATTATTGTGCTGCCTTAGCTACAGCCAGTGTGGTGTAATAACAGATTTCTGTGACTTCCATGTGGCCATTTTAATCTTTGATTTGATATTCTGTGATAAACACAAAAAGAAACTTCTGGAAGGGGTTTTATTTTTCTCCCTCGGTACTGCCCCAATGAAATGCAGTGGGACTGGATACAGCTAAAATGTCAGTGTGAACTGGGACTATACTAAACATGTGACTTTCTGAAGTTCTATTATCCAGTCAATTTTCTGTAAGCCAGATAGAGATGTTTTCCACTCTATAGAAAACAATTATGACCTTTACAGTCCTCTTTAGTTATGATTGTCTTCTGAATATTTCAGGACTTCTCATTTGCTGTTTTACCCAGCTTGTTTGGCTTGTGGGAGGGCTTTAACTAATGAGAAGGCTCTGGAGAGGCCATATAAGGAACAGCTGAGGACACTTGGCTTGCTCAGCTGGAGAAGAGGAGGCTGAGGTCAGACCTCACCAAAGGCTGCAGCTCCTCCTGAGGAGCTGCTCCAATATCTGCTCTGTGTGATCAGCAGCAGGATACAGGGGAGGTTTAAGTTGAATATCAGGAAAAAGTTCTTTCCCCACAAAGGTGCTCAGGGCTGCCCACGCTCCCCAGAGAATGGGCATGGCCCCAAGGCTGCCAGAGCTCCAGGAGCACTTGGACAATGCTCTCAGAGATGCATGAGCTGGGATTGTTGGGGTGTCTGTGCAGGGACAGGGGTTGGATCCATGATCTCTGTGGGCCCCTTCCAGCTCAGGATATTATGTGATTCTGATTCTGTAAAACACATAAACAGAAACTCAGGAAATTCCACTTGAACAGAGAAGTCCCCCACTCTGAAGATGATCAAATCCTGGAACTGGCTGGCCAGAGGGATTATGGAGTCTCCATCCTTAGAAATACCCAACCGGCCAACTTGCTATCTCCGGCTCTGAGGAGGACAATTGCACAGGGTGACCTTCAGAGGTGTCTTCCAATCTCATTACTCAGGTATTTTATTAGAGATGTCAGATCTCAAAGTATGTCAGTTCTGGAAGTTTCTTCCATGAAATCCCAAGGTCCACATTCATCCCATATAACTTCAGGCCATTCAGTTAAAAAACCTGGATGTTTCTACAGTTCTGATTGAAGAAGAAGCACTTGAAGAAGAAATCTGAAATCTCCTTTAGCACTTCAATGCAAGGGCAGGTACATCAAAATCAGCAACATTATGTAACAATTTTGGAAGAGCTGTTGCTTTTTAAAGAATGCCTACAGCAGTTACACAAGAGACTGAGTTTTTGATCTCCTATTCCCAGTTTGAAGAAAGGCAGATCAATCTTTTCTCTTTACATTTCCACCTCTGGAAATCCTTTCCTCTAAAGGCTGTAGAGCTGTGTCTTTAATGGGTACAGGAGTGCCATCAAGTCATCAACACGAGCAATACTGATCCCTTCCAAAAACTTCTCTGCATTTCAAATTGTGCCACTTTCTTGGTAATCTTTATAAAAATATTCTGGTCATGTCAAAAACAGAATTCCTGTCTCGTTCAAGTCCATGTGCAAGTTTTGATATGCTTAAGTCACATAAGGGTGATTGTTGGCTTATGCCAACTTGTGTCTTGACAAAAGCTTAAAATGCAGCTTTCTGAAATATTTTTTTCATAAGGTTTTAACGAGAGAGTGTTAGGACTGACAGAGGAGATATATCTCAACTCTTAAGCCATTGGGTTACCACCAGGCTTTATATAAGACAGGTGTGAGTGATAAAATTAGTCAATTACTGAAAAATAATGAGTGATTCAAAGAGGATTTCTCTCGGTTATAGCCCCCAGCTGCTGGTGCACATTCTGGAAAATAACTATCTCAATTATCAACTTGGCAACAAGAGTGATGTTTGTGAGTCACAATTAAAACCAGTTCTTTGAACTGGCCTTGCTGTGCTTTATGACCAGGAACCTGCAGGTGAACACCGAGCTTCACTTTTAAGACCTGCTCCATAATTTAAGCCAGAGGAACATCTAGCATTCACTTTTGTGCATTTAGCAAAGACTTGGCTGCCTTGTTCCAGGAAAAATGCAAAAAAAGAGAGAAACTTTCAATTTAAAGGGGATATTTTTAGAGATGCCTCATTCTGTCATATTTTTCATAATACTTTATTACTGCATTAACAACTTAAAAAGTCTTTTGAGCTACTTCACTCTATTTGTCTAATTACCTGCCTTTCTTTTCTGGAACTAGTACTATAAAACACACTCCAAGCACTGGAATGAAGTCATTAATCAAATTGCAAATTTAACTGTCACAGGGAGCAACAAAAATTGGCAGGAATAGATGGTGGGTGGTAGAAAAGGGTTTCTGGCAAAGCACGACTTGACTTGTGATGTTTTGCAAACAAAGCACTGCTTCCTGCAAATTATTCCTCATCTCAGGTGTCTGGGTAGGAACAGAGCTCTGCAAAAGTGGAGGTACAACGTCTAAGAGCTTTTTGGACTTAGGACATTGTTAATTTTGGATGTACTGGGACCAAAATGTAAAAGCAGGTGATTGTTGAGCCACAGAGTCACTCAGATCTTCCCTGGGCATTGAGCAGGTCATATCCTGCTCCTCATGGAATGAGACAGTGAAGCAGGGCTTTACTGAGATACATTAGCAGAGGTTTTTTTTTTTCTATCCATCTATATATTTTTATACACTTTTTATTAATTCAAATATCTTTGTCATGTTTGTCCTCTTGGTAAATTTGAGTAAAAATGGCCAGTAAGGTTAAGAGTTTTAGGGAAGTGGCAAGCAAACACATGTAAGCATTCCATTTTCTTGGAAAATCAGGTTGAAAATGACAAATTTGTTCCCCTATTTTTTTACAGAATCTACCATCACAAATATTACTGATTTTTATTGTATTCTCAGTTCTGAGACATTCTCATTCTTCCACCCTTGTTGTCTACAACATCTCCTTCTACATCTAAACCCTGTGAACTGGAAGTCTGCATATAGCATGTCTGGTGACAACTTACCAGTAAGAAGAAAGAAATATTTTTTTAATAATACCAAGGAAATTAATCCTTAATATTCAGTGACTTTCCAGTCCACTTTTCACTACCTTAGCTATCCACTCAGATAAAACATGCCCTGCAATTTAAAAGGAAATCTATTCCAAGGGAATTTCATTAATACACACCCTTCTCAGTTAATACAGTGCCCTGAAAGCAATATATTGAGCAATATCTGAGTGATTCGGTGCTGGAGTGTTAATCCTTTGGGAATGGCATGTTAATAGTCTTGTTTGGATTGAACATCATTCATCCAGAGCATGGCATTCACAATTCATTGCAGATATCTGATATCAGCAATTAATGGGGATGAATTGCTTAAAGCAAGCCCTGGGTGTATCATAGATCATTTTCCATCTCCGCAGGCAATGGAAGCTGTATGATACCAAGACTGACGCCTCTAATTCTCAACCTAGTTTAGTTTTAAACAGAATTTAGCCAAATTTGCAGAAGATAATGGTCTAGAAGAATTCTGGATTCACTCTGCTACAACTCAGAAAGCAGGCTAGTGGAAGTTCCAAGTTTTGCTTTTTGTTTTGCTCAACAAAACAAAAATTGGTAAAGAGAGAGATATTTCCCAAAATGAGCCCTGGGTCTCCAACAAGAATGAACCACTGAGAAATTGGGCTGCCTGAAGGAGGGAGAGAGAGGAGGAATGCATGAAAAAGAAAGAGACCTTTCAACTTGGAAAGCATCCCTCCAAAACATCCACATTTATTGTCCAAAAGATTGACTAGCAGGCTATTCCGTAGTAGAGTTGTAACATTTTTATGCACCAGCGTTATGAAAGATTCAAGTTACATTTCCTGTCATCTTTCCTTGGTGGCTTTGATGTTGGCATGCTTTAAAGTAAAATCAAAAGCATCAGAGGGGGAGTCAAAGGCCTGTTGTCTGTGTAAAGTCCTGTTTCCCAGCTGAAACAGCTCTGGGAGAGGCCTGGCGTGCTCCTCGCTTTGAAGGGAGGGAAGCAGGAGTTCAGTTCTGAAGGAATCTCAAGTGCTGCTGTCCCCAGCACAGCAGGGTCCTTCTGGTGTTCAGGGACTGACCTCAACCACATTGTTTGAGTGAGCTGGGAAGTGGTGCCAGGTAATTCGAGGATGGTGGGATGATAGGGAAAGCACAGATCAAAGCGGGATTCACACAGGGA
Organism: Vidua macroura; assembly: GCF_024509145.1. NCBI lineage: Eukaryota > Metazoa > Chordata > Aves > Passeriformes > Viduidae > Vidua > Vidua macroura. The sequence goes on from NC_071579.1 coordinate 7,248,343, forward strand.
CTGGTGGTGAGCAAAAGGTGGAAAGAGATCTGCGAAAGGGGATGGCAAAGAGATAGGATGAAGTGGCTCCTGGCCTTGTCTATGTCACAGAGTAGGACTTCATTATGTTTTAGAGCTGGGAGCCAGACTTGCATAAGAAGGATGTGGATCTTTTGGACCAGGTCCAGAGGGGACCACACAGATTGTCCAAGGGCTGGAGCCCCTCTGCGCTGGAGCCAGGCTGGGAGAGCTGGGGGTGTTCACCTGGAGAAGAGAAAGTTCTGGGGAGAACTCAGAGCCCCTTCCAGTGCCTAAAGGGGGGGTTTATAAAAAACAGTAAAAGGGATTTTTACGTGAGCAGACAGTGATAAGGCAAGGGGGAATGGTTTTAAACTAGAGGATAGATTTATGTGGGATGTAAGGAAGGAATTGTTCCCTGTGAGGGTGGGGAGACCCTGGCACAAGGTGCCCAGAAAAGCTGTGGCTGGATCCCTGGAAGTGTCCAGAGCCACATGGGATGCAGTTTGGAGCACCCTGGGCTAGTGGAAGGTGTCCTTGCTCATGGCAAGGGGTGGCACTGGATGGGCTCTGAGGTCCCTTCCAACCCAAACCATTCTGGGATTCTGTGAATCCCTGTGAAATAAAGAAATCCTGAAGACTTTGTGGTTGTTGGTGTCCCCATTGCATCCTGCAGATGTTTGTGGCTTTTGTCCTTAGGGGTGTGTTAATGCTCCTGCCTTTGTGCTCACTGCACAGGAGAGAAAAGGAAGGCTGGAAAGGAAGGCTGAAAGAAAATTGAGATCTGCACATGCAGAGAGTAAGAATGAGACCAGAAAGGACAGAGCTCTCACTGGACTTGTTAAAGGATACATGAGGTGGGTAAGGTGTGCCCACCATGTCCAGTTTGGCACAAATTCTGCCAAAACACTGCAACTTCAAATCCATATTGGGATATCACTGGTTTCAGGTCATTTGAAAAAGTTTCATAGAGCTATCTAAATACAGAATGGTTTGGAAGGGATGGTAAAGCCCATCCCAGTCCATCCCCTGCCATGGATAGGGGCACCTTCCACTAACCCAGGTTGTTCCAAGCCCTTTCCAACTTTCCCTTTCCCTTTCCTTCAGCATGTCAGAGAATTTTTATGGTGGAATATTGTGTTTGCTGTTCCATTGTTGTAGGTTTAGGTCAACATCAGGCACCCAGAAACTGGATTTACTGTCATGAGGAATGATGTGCTATGGATACTCTGAAGAGAGCATAGAAATGTGAATTGGCAACTAAACTGTAGACAGGTCTCTTTACAGAAAGTGTCCAAAATATTGGATTAAAGCAATAGCTAAAACCATTCCTAACATAAACCTTTATATTTTTATAATAGAAATTCTAATAACAAGTTTATAACACATTACTGGGTAAGTTACATGTGCAAGAGGATATTTTAATCTACCCAGTGTCCCCAGATGTTCAACTTCTACAGTAAATAAGTTGAATTACAAAGCAGTTGTCTTGGTTTTCAATTGAGAAACAAAAATGACGATTCTGAACAAAGCAGAACAACTTTCCTTTTATTACAGCCCCTGTAATATCACGTTGCTGCCATTTTGTTCTGAGGAAATCACACCACTTCAATCAGAGCTATCTATTAATTGTAAATATCACATTAATCATGTCATTAATGTGTTCTTTAGTTGAAGGGGTGTGTTCATTTTTAGGCCTGAGCTGAACTCAAACTGCCACTTCCCATAAAAGAAGCAAAGATCATGGATCATTCCATGAAAATAATTTACCTTACTTCCCCCAGCACCCCTTGCACATTGGCTAAAACAAGAAAATACTTGGTGTGATTTGCAGACTCAAAAGTTCACTGGTATATTTGTGTTCTCAGTGAAGAAATCTGAAGATCTTTATTTTTGTTTTATTTTCTCTCTGAAAGGACCATATTTGCTGGCTCTCCAGGCAGACTGGGCCAGTGTATAACCAGTGGGACTCTTGTGCTGGGCTGCTCAGTGTAATTTTGCTGCTGCCCAGGAGCAAGGAGGAGAACTGCAATTGCAAGATGGATTTGTGTTAAATCCAGTCATGTAGATTAATTATTACAGCTTGCTTCAGGATGTGTCTTAAACCTCACTCAAGTCCATTATATTATAGTTGAAAATAAAAAGTGGGATTTAGGATCAAGGCCATAATTCCTTTTTTTTTTAATTATTATTTTTTAACCAAAGCCAATTTGTCACATGTTGAATTTCATACCTATAAAGAATATTTGGGATAGAAAACCCTAGGCTGTGTAAACAGAGGAAGCAAAATGGCTCCCAACACAGATAATAGGTGAACATTTGTTAGAATTAAACACTTAAATGTGGCTAATTAACTTATTAACCTTTACATTAATGATTATATTTCACACTGTGCACTACACTGCTGTGGTTCATGGGTTTCTTAATTAAATCTAAGTCCACTGGTCTTTCAAAGATTTCCCATTAATTCCTAATATCATCCTGGGCTAGTGGAAGGTGTCCCTGCCCATGGCAGGGTTGGAAGGAAATGAGATTTAAGATCCCTTCCAGCCCACACCACTTGGGATTCTGTAACTGTAAGTTCCCCAAACTGATGGGAAATGTTCCACAAAATATTCCTCAAGATCCTCATGGCTGCTCCTGTCTCTGGCAGAGCAGGGCTCACCTTTAGTCATTCCTTCAGAAACGTGGGATCCTGCTGCATTTAATTAAAAGAGTCCATTTAAAGCATTTAGGAAGCAAAAGGCCTGGGAAGAGCTTGTGACAGTGACTGAGGTTTTGCACTGGCTCCAGGTGCTCACCTGCCCATGGCTCCGTGCTCTCCCATCTCGGAATGCCTCTCCTGGGTCCTGTGCAGAGCTCTGCAGTGACCAGCCCCAATCAGAATTCCTGCCTGAACCCCTCACTTCTGTGTGGCTTTCTGCCTTTCCTTCCCCAGTTTACTTCTAGATGGGGATCAATATTCACATTTTGTGGGAATGGTGGGATTTGCTCCAAGTTTGGACTTGAAGATCTTGGAGGCCTTTTCCAGCCGTAATGTTTGGGAATCTCACTCTGAAAATCTCTTTTGTTTGACAGAAGCAAACACAAAGCAACAAAAAAAAAAAAAAAAAAAAAAAGTGCAATTATTTGAGCTGCAAAATGTCCAATACTCTGTGTATGATAATTGTGTAATATTTTGGCCTCATGTAATTAAATATTGCTATTAGTATATTAAATAACTACTCTGGCTGAAATACTATAAACACCAGAGAACTCAATTATGAACTCTACAGCACTGGTGTAATCCTGATCAGCTTCATCTGGGGGACAAACCATGCCAAGCAAGGTCTGCAGCACATCAAAGCCCAAATTTTCCCTATGGAATATAAACCAGGTTTGTAATCCTAATGCATCACCCTGTTCCTCAGACGTGAAAATTGTCAGACAGAGTCTGGAAGAGACAAAACCTCTTAAATCATCTTTTCCTGGAATCATAAAAAAGAAGAAAAAAGTTAATTACTGATGCTCAAGATGTATGAGAGGTTTTTAAGTGTAACTATTCAATGACAGAAACAATTCCAGAAGTTATTGCAAAAACGGTGACAGGAGATTTATGTCTCCTCAGGTTTTGCTCTTTTTCTCCTGGCTTCCCTCCAGTTCACCAGGTACAGTTTGCTGCCAGGCTGTGAGGCTGTTTCATTAAAATAACTTTTATATCTCTTTTTATAATCCATTTTTTTCAGTGTAAAGGATGAACTGCAACATTTTGAGATTTTCTATTTGTTGATCTTATTGAAAATATGAGTCAGTGCTCCATAAAACATCACAAACTTCCTGTTTCTGCCATTAATATCCTCCCATTTCCAACAGTCATCCAGTGCTGCTTATTCTACCAGTTTATGAAGCTTCAAAGCACTGCAAACAGGCTCTGAATGGGAGAGAGAGAGGAGTATCAACAGTTTTACCTTGCTTTTCATCACCTGTAGCTGAAAAGAAAAGCTTTTTAGTGTTGCTCTATTTTGTGATTCTAACCCAGAATTGCAAGTAAAGAGATCTATTTTTCAGGTAGAGAGGCCTGCAATAATATGGAAATAAACCAGTAAGAGAAACATAGCCACGGGTTCAATTTAATACTCCATAAGAAAACTGAGAAGCCCCTTTAATGCCATGGTAAGATACTGGCTTGGAGCAGACTCCAGAGAGAAAAAATATTCCCTAGGGACAGCACTGATTATTCAGGAATTTTAGGCTCCAGGTGCTGATGTACCCTCACCTCACTTGACTTCCCCAAGCAGAGTTACAGGACATAAACAGTGAGAAGCAGTTTGTGTTGGCAGGACAGTTTAAACCAGCCTTTCCAAAGAGAATTCCTGTTTTCCAAAAAGGTCTTTTGTTGTCCATCACAATGATCTTGTGGTGTTTGAATTTCACATCCAGCTGCTCACAGGATAAATGAAATTTCTCTCCCTTCACACCTGGCTATTTCCCCTTTGTGTGCCATCAGGCAGAGTGGAGCAGGATGACAGAGCGGTCACAGCCTGATTTCCAACGCTTCCATGAGTGACCCCCTGGCAGTTCTGCTGATGGACACATCCCCGAGTTACCCACCTCATCCTACAGACATTTACAGCCAAAAATTGTCCATCCTGGGCACTTGCTGCGGAGTTCCTGGGCAGTCCATCACATCTTCTTGACAAAATAATGAACTGGTGCCAGGCACAGACACCAGTGTTTGTTTATCTGGGATTGTCCCTCCTAAGGGTCCTGTTCACTCCGTGGGACAGTGATGGATGGCTCTGCAGACAGATCTGCTGCCACAAGTTTATCTTTATATGGATTTTGTTATTTCTAGACCGAGCTTGGGGAAAGGTCATCTGGCTTTTTTTTTTTTTTTTAACTGAAGTTCCATATTTATTTTTTTACATCCTACTTGGATTTAGGCACTGAGCACAGGCACAGAATCATGGTATATCCTGAGTGGGAAGGGACCCACAGGAGCAACCCCTGGCCCTGCCCAGGCACCCCAACAATCCCACCCTGTGCATCCCTGGGAGCGTTGTCCAAACCCTCCTGGAGCTCTGGCAGCCTCGGGGCTGTGCCCATTCCCTGGGGAGCCTGGGCAGTGCCCAGCACCCTCTGGGGAAGAACCTTTCCCTGAGCTCCAGCCTGACCCTGCCCTGGCACAGCCCCAGCCATTCCCTGGGTCCTGTCCCTGTCACAGGGAGCAGAGATTGGAGCTGTCCCTCAGGAGGAACATCAGGCTCCTCTTCTTCAGCTGAACAAACCAAGTGCCCTAAGCCACTCTTTGTATGGCCCCTCCAAACCCTACAACCTTCTTGCATGTACAACCCTACACCATGACCCCAAATCTCCTTTCCTTCCTGAGGTGTTCCTTCAAGAGTTTGGCCCAAGTTACCCTATTGAGGTATTTCACCACCCCAGTCTGCCATTTCCTTGTCCTAGGAAGGTCAGAAAGTTAAGTAAATTATAAAGAAACATCTCTAGAAGATTGCAAACCCAGACTGGTCTGTGATTTAATTGGGCAAGGGTGTAATCCAAACTTTTCTTTCATTTTCTCGGGGATAAATATCTATAATTTAGGTATTTTCAGTTTTTCTGTCTGTTGAAGGTCTGAAAATGCAGCTAAACATGTCCTGCTCCTGTTATGATCTGAAACTCAAACACCAGCACTGTCACAGGGTTGTCTTCTGCTTCTGGGCAGAGATGCAAGGTAGAAATATATTAGGAAAATAGAAAAACTCAGGGGTTTTGTTACTCCCTGTAGACTCCACTTCTGCCTTAGACTCTAACCTGAGCTCTGCTCCTGGGCAATTTTTCTACTGAAGAAATTCTCCTCTCTAAGATCCATATTTGTTACATGTCCAGATCACTTGTTGCTGAATAAATGAATGGAAATATTTTGTCTAATCTATCTTGGTTTTAATTAGCAAGGGAAGAATTTTTTTTAAAGCCACCAAAAAGCTCTTTGAAAGTCAGGAGCACAAAAAGTATGAGAAACTGTATGTCTAATTTGAAACTCAGGATGGTTTTAGAATTCAAACAAACAAAAGGAACATTTCTTTCTTTCACTGGGATTTATTTTCAATGAAAAGCCACTGTTCATTAGCTAAAGCAGAAAGAATGCTGTGCCCAGATGAATCTCAAACAGTATCATTAAAAGTAACTTTTTCTGTGCGTGGGCATGTAAATCTTCTGCCTGTATTGAGCTGTTTAGGAACTGGATATAGAAGAATCTTCTTTAGCAAGTTCTGCAAATCCTCTAGACTGTGGGATCAGGATATTTACAGCTTCAACCAGGACCCAAGTAAGTTTCCATCAGCATTTGACAGCTTCCCCTCTTGTCCCTCCTGGTGATTTTCCAGTTGAAGCCTTGATTTGTAAATATGCCCATCTCATTAGCACAGGTTCTCTCTGCACTTTCACCTGCCTCATTTTTCTACAGACTTTTGACAGCCCTATGAGTCAAAGTTATTTATTTGTGCTATAACCAAGCTGAATCCTCCCTAAAACTCTCGGGGGGGGGGGGGGGGGGGGGTGGGGGGGTGGTGAGAATTTTGGGTTTGGTTTTTTGTTTATTTTTTTTTCATCCCATTTATTGCTGTTTTGGGTTTAGTGGGGTTGTTTGGTGTTTTTCCATAAAGGGACTGGAGAGTATCCAGGGAAAGGAACAGAGCTGGAAAGAGGCTCAGCCTGGAGAAAAGGAGGCTCAGGGGGACCTTGTGGCTCTGCACAGCTCCTGACAGGAGGGGACAGCCGGGGGGGTCGGGCTCTGCTCCCAGGAACAGGGACAGGAGGAGAGGGAATGGCCTCAGGCTGGGCCAGGGGAGGCTCAGGGTGGATATTAGGGAAAATTTCTCTACTGAAAGGGCTGTAATGCATTAGAATGGGCTGCTGAAGGCAGGGGTGGAATCACCACACCTGGAGGTGTTCAAAAACACAAAAGGAGGCTTGGGGACAGGGTCTTAGTGAGCTAAAATAATGGGGTGCTTGGTCGAAGGTTGGGCTTGGAGTTCTTTTCCACCCTAAATGGTTCTCTGATTCTTTCCTTTTATTCCTGTCCACACCCCTTCCCCTTTCAAATTCCCCAGCAGAAAACTTTCCTTCCTTCATTCACACCTCTCACACAATAAAGGCAGTTTTCTCCACAAGACTATGAACAGAAAATTTCCCTGGCATGCACACAAACGTGTGCAGGAGCAGACAAAAGAAATGAAGAAAACCAGACTGAAACAAAGAAACAATGTGTGATGCAGCTAAACCTGCACTAACCTCATGTCTAGAGAACATTCAGCCCCTTTTTGGAGAGTGCTCTGCTCAGTCTCTCTGGCTGATGGCAAAACCTCAGCCTCGCATCCCCAGGCAGGTGCTGTTCCCTTTCTTTTTGTGCCTCCAACCCCTGACTTCCCATTCAGGGCAGTGTCACCTGCTGCTTTTCACTCCCCTCCCTTAGGGGAAGAGCCACACAGCTGCACCTATTGAGGAGAAGGATTCTCCCAAGAAACAGGCAGGCTTTCCAGTTCTTTTCAGGATTGTAATGACTTGGGTGTACAGCTGAAGATTTATTTTTATTCCCTGTATTCCCTCCACATTCTGTTTTCAAATCAGCATCACTTCATTTGAGAGCTCTTTCGCCCTTGTTCTTAGCTGAAGGCTGGGCACTGCATTGTTTCTGCTTTAGCTAATGAACAGTGGCTTTTCGTAGAAAATAAATCCCAGTGAAAACCAAAAAATTCCTTGTGATGCCAAGGAATTCCCTGGAGAGACCCATCTCAAACTCCCTCTCTGTCTTAAAAAGGCAGGAACTCCTCCCAGACTGCATTTGTGCTCTAAATCAGGGAAGATTTAATAGATGTTTTAAGGTGACCCATCATTTGCCCTCCCTAAATATGAAAAGCAGCATATTTACAAGTTAAACAGCTCAGAAAGTCTTCTGTTGTCCCAAAAGGATCTCTTCCTGAAGCACCTATTCAAACAAACAAGCTTTTTGGAAATCTTAAAGCTATCTCCTCTTCGTGCAGGTATCTTAAAGTTAGTTTGCTGCTTTCTACTTTTCTTCTTCTCTGGGCTGACGATGGTGCATTACAGAGGCACCAAGCAGAACAGGGGAATTTCTGAAATATATTGGGCTGCTCCAAAATCTATCACTTATTAATCACTATGCCTGGTGCTGTTCCAGCCTGAGTCTCTTCAGAAGCAGATTTTTTTTTTTTTTTGTATATATTTTGTATCCTACAGCAGGAGTGAGTCAATCACCTTCAAGCAATGCTGACACTACTGAACCAAAAGCACTACATCAAAACAGGGAGATTTGAGGGCAACATTTCTCTGAATACACGAATAATAAACTCCAGCTGTGTCCTGCCAGTGGCTACATCAGCTACACAATCTGTTTTATTGCTTTGTTTGTTAGTTCAAACCTTTGCTGTGTCTGAGTGGATCTGAAATCAGCCTTACATGGCTAAATTGAAGGGTGTGCCTGTGGAAAGGGCTCCATCTTTAAGATGGAAGATCTACAAACATAGAGGACTTGATTTCAATAGCTAAGTGAGTAAAAGATATCTCTTTCTTTGGGAAAGCTCCACAAACCATTCTCTACAAATGTCCTTTGAGCACTTTGAAAAAGATATAAGGATCTGCTGCTTCTGGACATGGACAGATCTGAATAGCCATCAGCTTCTTCCCTTTCAGCCCTTTCTCTAGAACAGGGATAAATCCCAGAATCCCAGATTGCTTTGGGTTAGAAAAGAATTTAAAGATCATCTCATCCCACCCACCCCTGCCGTGGGCAGGGACACCTTCCACTAGCCCAGCTTGCTCCAAGTCCTTTCCAGCCTGGCCTTGGGCACTGCCAGGAATCCAGGAGCAGCCACAGCTTCTCTGGGCACTCTGTGCCAGGTCCTGCCCACCTTCACAGAGAAAAATTCCTTCCAATATCCCATGTAACCCTGCTCTCTGGCAGTGAGAAACCATTCCCCCTTTTTTTACTCTAGAGCTGGGTTTGTTTCCCAGGAATGTTCATGTGTTATTCCAAGTGCCCACTGAAAAGTTCTTGGAAGGTGCATGTGGAATTGCTGACCCCTGCTCATGGTATCTGTGAGATGTAATGATAGAATAGCCCTTAAAATTCAGGATGAGCAAAGCAGCCTTTAATCCAAGGATAGAAATTGTTTGTTTGGATTGAAGATAGATTATTCACATAGCGTAGTACAGATAAAAGAACAAGAGACTGAACAGAAGAGAGAAAATCCCATTAAACTCTCATGTCAATATTTAACTTTGAAAGCAGCTTCATGAAGTTTTGTTTTGCCTGGGTTTCTCTAAAGAGCTTTTTCTTAAACAGGTGGGAAAATCAAGCACCTCGAATATTCAGTTTACCCCCCAGGGATGTGATTGTACCTCTTTACTAATCAACTATTTCTGTTTCTCACAGTTCCTATTTCCTGCTGTCCCTGTGCTAGTGAATGCTGGATTAGCTGTCACAGCCTTTGCCTCCGATAATTCAGGATTCACTGGAAAAAAATGAAGTGAGGGAAGCAAAAAGCCCCTCATCCATTTTGACCCATTAAAATCACTTCCTTTTCAGGAGTTATTTTCATACCCTGGAAGTTTGCAGGCCCTAGAAAGATGAGCATTGCATTATTTCTTGCCACATGTAAATTTTCTGTACCATATTTCATCTTAGGGACTATTTTTAAGCTTTTCAGGGAAATGACTGGTTGTGCAAAGTTTTCAATATCAGGCTCAGCTTGAAACAGAATGAACAATTATTGCCAGAGTTAACTTCACACTCACGGCAGAATTTGGCTGGAGATTTCATCACTGCTGGGAAAGAGCAAGACAAACTCTGAGGATCCTGGGCTTTAACAGCACCCTCGCAATGATTTACTGCAATACACTGAATTTCTCCACTTATTTTGGTCATTTAAACTAAGCAATGAGCTGGTTGAACATTCATTTTAATCCTTTAATTTTAATAAAAAGCAGTTAGCAGAAGTGTTTGAGAAAAAAGATTCTCTTTCCTTTGGAAATATCTTCTTGGAATATTTTGAATGTATATTGAATAGCAACTCACCACTTTTTACAGTGAATCACCTTGTCTTGTGTCACTGTTTATTCATTGCTTTGTTCCCACACTGGGAATTTTTTCTAGCTGCATCATCATACATTTTTATGTTATAAAAGCAATTTACTGTCACCAGGAAACACTTCCTCAGCTGGGAACAGGACCCAACTAGTTGCTATGTTTCCCAGGCTGGAAGTGTAATTGCTGGGCATTTCTTTCTTGAACATTCTATGAACTGTGAAATCCTCACTGTGATTAACACTAATGAAAGACCTTTCCTGCTCCAGCAGGCAAGAGGATCCATCAGAAATTACAAAAGACAATGTGTGAAAATGAAGAAAAAATTCTAAATAAGAGTTAAAGTTCATTTGAATTAATTCTTGATTAGTTTCCTCTCCATAAACTCCTGAAAATAATTATCCACATGTTCCTATAAAACTCCAATTTACTTAAAATTTAAAAAAATAAATGTAGAAAATTCAGACAGCTGGGTGAGAATCTGCATTCATTGTGAACGACTGAGCACAGTTTCTGAGCACAGGAAAAGGACAAAACCCACTCAGCAAGTCAAATCAGATGTAAATTAACTGAGGAAATTTATAATATTTTATTCAAAGAGAACATTTATAAATGGGGTTATCCAAGGTCTGTGTATTTAGAGCCCTATGAACACAAATGGTAGGGGAAAGAGTTGAATGAAACCTGATGTTTTTTCCTTGAAATATCTCTGAGCTAAATTTTCAAGCTTGTACAAAATTATGCAAAAAAATTAATCTTACACCTAAAAGTCTTGGACAGAAAATGTGTGCAGTGAGTTCTGCACAGAAACAGGAAGAATTGGATAAAAATAGCACAGAATTATATAAAATTATAGAATTTGGAGCTTTATCTGTGTGTTTATTCCTTGGAACAAACAATCTTGGAACAAAAAAATCTTCCCAAATTCAGGTGGATAAGATCTGTTAAGCAGGAAGTTTATTTAATGACAGTAATATTTAAATCTAATTAATTAAGAAACAACATCAGAGAAATAAATTTTTGTGAGGTGTGCAAAAACTTCATGGCTCAGGCGCTCTGTGTGGCAAGATTCCATCCTGAATCCTGAATTCAGGACACGAGGTACAAATTGGTTGACAGGAAAACATTGGATTTGAGACCTTGGAACTCTGGATATTGGAAGACCTCGATACCACTGACCTAAATGAGACATGTTTTTGTTGACTTACTGCCTATTGCTGGAAGAGGTTTTTTTGGAGATGTTTTGGACGTGTTTTCCTGGGGGTTGTTTGGTTTGTTGCCTGGTTTGGGATTTTTTGTGGGGAGGAAGAGGGAAATAAGATTCTGAAGCAAAGTGCCACAAGATTTCAGAGCCTGAAGTCTAAAACACTTTTAGTTTCACCTCTTGGTTGATGATAAAAGATTTTCAGACTTCATTAGGCAACAGGAATTTGAATTTCTAAGTAGCCACACCCCATCTGAACACCCTAAAAGACCTTTTGGAAGCTGTGAATGTTCCTTGGGAATGCTGGAAATCTCAAGAGCTGAACACAAATGCAAACATTTCAGCAAGCATTTCTGGAGACAGGAAATCTTATGATTTTCCAGTATGAGCAATAAAACTGTGAGCAATAACTTTCCATGAAACATAATTGATTTTAAACAATAGTAACTCTATAATAGTAGTGGTGGTATTTTAAAGTCTACTACAAATGCTCCTATCTGCAGGCAGGGAGAAAGGCCTAATTAAACTGAACTGTAATGGGGTTGGAGCAGCATGGGATTTGACATGTTATAAATTCATTCCCAGATTAATTGAGAATACCCTTTCTGTGGTCTCCAGATTAATAATAAGAAAGGGGGGGGGGGAAGACATGAAGGTAATTTATTTGCTCTTTCTGCAGTACTGACATTTTTCACCTTAATGAGCACTTAAAATGTAAATTATACAGTCAACTTAAAAAATAGAACAAAAGAAGTGTGTGAGGCTTTTTCTTATTTTTACATCAAAATTAGCTGCAATTACCATTAAAAATTTCCAGAGTTTCACTCCAGACTTTGTCCAAAAGTACTGGGTATTATCAAGTACCTTCAAACATTCTGGGAGTTTCCCTTCAAGGTTAGGTGGGAAAGAGAAGTCTGGAAAAGTTTTCACTGTGTTACAAGATGCACTTAGTGAACTTTCCAACAGATACAATGCTAAATATTAGTGACATAAAAATCTGAAGTTTCCAAGGAGATGAATTTAGAAGATGGGAATGAGATTAAAATTACCTTACAACATCAAGCAATCCTGCTGACGTTTGCCTTGATTTAGACCTGAAAGATATGAAGAAAGTTGCTTTTTCACTTTAGCTGAAGACAGAAAACTGCATCAAGAATAGTTTTAGGGGTTTCCCTCTGTGTTTTAGGGTTCAGGTTTGGGTTTGAACATCACTGAGCTTAGGTTTGGCATCTCCTACTACAATTTTGAAGAGCCCAGACCTCTGGAGCTGCTTGACCTCCCCACTCACCTGCCCAGGTCCTTTTATTGGCACCCAGTATGGAATTACCTCATGGTTTATAAAGTCCTTTGAGGTGTTGAAGTGAGAAGTGCTTTAGAAACCAGGTGCTATTGTTAATTATGATTATTTATTTCACAAACCTCAGGAAGGGAAGATTTCTTTTCCAGCTTCAGCAATTTGCACTGATCCACAGTTTGAATTAAACCTCAGGAGTTCCATTCACTGCTTTTTGTTACTCACTGCTGATTGATGCTCTTCTCCTGCTTGGGTCATGAAGACAAAATGATGCCACCATAGAAAACACACCTTAAAAGCAATTACTTCCCATTAGAAATGCTTCATTTACTCCTGAACAACCTGGAGAGCTGCCTCCAAAGGAAGATGATGAAGATCTCTGAATTTTGTATATTTCGTACTCATATTGATGAGTATTTTTATATATTTTGTTATATAAATATATGTTTTTATATAATATGAAATATAAATATATATTTATATATATATTTATATGTAATATATTTATATATTACATACAAATAAAACTAAAACTAAATATTATATATAAATATAAGCATATACTAATTATATAAAATTATAAAAATGAAATAAATAAAAATTAAAATATATATTAGATATCTTTATATTATATATGTGTTATAAATATATGTTTATATATTTATATACTTTTATATGTTTTGCACTCATATTCCCAGTAATATGAAGGATATTGATGTGTTTCTGCTTTGGAAGAAGTGATTCTCTAGAAATTACCTGGAAAGCTGCATAAAAAGTTTTAATAAGGCTACAAAACTGAAAGAGATGGATACCTGTGAAGGAAAATGCATTAAGGAAAAACAAGGAACTGAAATAATCATCTGAAGAATTTGAGTCCAGGAACTGGTTTGTTCTTTGTTCTCAAGATTTATGATCCTCTCTGAGAAAGCCCACAGAGTCTATGAATAATAATTAGGAAAATAACTATTGTCAAGTTAAGAAAAACAAGAAATAATTCCTTTGATAACAGATTTTATGACTATTTTTACAAGCTTTTAGTGTTATGGATACAATACCATAATTATAATCTTCTTCCCATCTTCTATATTCATCTCCTGGGAAATTTCAGATTTTTATAGCAGCAGTATTTAGCACTGTACTTGTTACAAAGTTCAATAAGAGCATCTTGTGACACACTGAAAACTTTTCCAGACTTCTCTTTCCCACTTAATCCTGAAGGGAAAGGGAGCCTGACCCTGGGATCAAAGCTAATCCAAGCTGCTTTAGTATTCTGAGGCCATTGCTTTTTGTTTTTTGTCAGGAATTCCCCACGATTTTGATAAATGGCATTTCTTCTCCATGTGCATTTGCTTCCTACCACTGAAATTCCTGTAATATCATTACTTTCCATCTTTTCCCTTGTCTGTTTATCTTGGAGGCAATGGATGTCTCTTATTATGTGGTTATAAACTTAAACAGATCCTCACCAGCAGCTCAAGCATAAATCAAGTGGAAATCACAACAAACATAAGCACATCGATAAGAATAATAAAAATGGGTTCTGTAAGAAAACTGCAGCATTTCCAAGCCACTTAGATCCCATCAAGTGATTTTTTGTTCTCCTTTTTCCATGTCAGACATGATCCATCTCATCTAACACATCCCTTCAATGCACAGTGCTTGTAGGACTCTGCCAAGGAAATAAAATACTGATTTAAACAGAGCTAAAAAATGCACTTCAGGGTACATTGCTCTGAGATTCCGCTCCAAACTTTAGCTGGAAATAAGTGGGAAACTCTTTCTTCTCCTAATCCAGGCCTTATAAAATCTGAAGTACTACATAAACCAATAAAATATTAATTGGATGCATGTTGCAAAAAAGTGATTAAGCAAAAATGAAAATTTACTTTTACTATAAATCTTCATGTTATTTTAATATCCAAATGTTTAAAACTAACCCGTATTTTTCTTATAAATATGTATCTATTGTTTAATTGCTATTTCAAACTAAGCACTAATTGAAATACTTTCAATTACAATTCCATTTAATTTTTATAACATTGGGGTTTTTTCCCTGAATGAAGTTTTGGACGAGTTCTGTATTTGTCTGTATTATCTGCACTAGGGTAAAATTAACATTTTTGAGTTATCAAGACACAATTGTTGTTTTTTAGCCAACTTAAAAATAAATATTGTCTTTATGATGTTGTTTCTCTCCAATCCCCCTCAAATCCCACTTCAAATTAAATTATTGAGCTGCTACACAAATCACTCTATAAATGGCAAACACAGATGAGAAATTCTGGAGAAAAATTTGGACTTTTGCTTACCAAATGTCTCTTTGTTCCTTTGGTACCTTTGCAGCCATGGTTTTCCATGGATGAGCTGATGTTTGGTGCATTTTAGGTGTAATTAATGTTTTTGTGGAACAAACACCTCATCAGCACTTTCGGGGCCATCTGCAGCTCTGGGGTTCCCTAATTACCTGTCAGCTTTTGACAGTGTCTCTCTTGGGTCAAGACTTTATTCCTGGTTTATGGCAAGCAAAGGGAAGGGAAAATGAGTCATGTTTTGTTTTCAGAGCAGCTTTTATTCAATGTAACTAAAGTTCTTTTTCCCCCTTGTTGGTTTATTACAATTCTATTTAAAAAATTCTGTAAACTGCTGCCTCCCTGAGCACGCACATGAGCATATATGTTTGTATCTATGATTGCACTGACCCAGCCTGCTGTTTCCTGGTATATCTGCCCTGGGCTTGGCAGATATCACTGGAAAACCCTGAACTGCTATAGAAAAAGCCCTTGCTCCCCTCAGAATTCAGGAATCCCTGCAGCAAGTGTTTGCAGGAAGGAGAAAACCGATAGAAGCTCTCAGGCTGTGATCAATGTGCTAATTTCCAGCATGAATGAACTCTCCAGAGTTCTTCCCATGGATGCATATTTATCTCCTGACTAAATCAATATTTGTCCTACAGAAAACTATTGATAGTCTTGAGGTTTTCTTATAATACAATTGTACAGCTTTCAATTGCTCTTTCTCTTGATTTCTTGCCAAACTCAGAATTTCTTTTCATTATTGTTGAATTCAGCTATGAGACTCTCACAATTCAAAAATTATAGGGATATTAAAAAGCCCCCAGAATATTTTGCAATCCTTTGCCAAGTATTAGCTACTGAGCCTCCTGAGTTAGTACATTTCCCACAATACCCCCCTCCATTGTTTATAAATCATTTTTCATTATCACTTTTGTGCCTCCATCCATTCTACTGGGAATTGAAACATGGTGTTTATTTGGGGAGATATTGATACGTTTGGACACATAATTCATGGGTGGCCAACTCTGCTGCTGCTGCTTTTTGATCAGGACACAAGTGCTCAGCAGATTGCTCTCTTGTCTTCTCAGTCTGGCTGGGAAGAAGAAACCAAGCTCTGAGTTCGATCTGCTCTCTCTCAGTAGGCTGGAGCAATAAACCCTGTCATACTTGGATGCTCAAAAAAATCATCAATCAGAATAGCTCAGTTCAGCATCATGAATTCTACTTCAAAATGAAAACAAATGGAAATGTGGATGGCAGGTTGTTCCTGGCTTTCTCAGGCTGTCGGTATGAAGTGTGCAGGGGGAACTGTTTGTGTTCAAACTCATTGGGTTTGAGCTCTGATTGTGACACAAACTGGCACAGGCCAAGGCTCTGGAAATTTAGGAATGTCTGTGATGGGTCACAGTACAGACAACTTCATCATCACAACATGCACAGTGAGGGAAGGGAAAAGGGAAAAGGGAAAGGGAAAGGGGAAAAGGAAAGGGAAAGGGGAAAAGGGGAAATGGAAAAGGGAAAACAGAAAAGGGAAAAGGGGAAGAGAAATGAAAAAGAAAAATGGGAAGGGGAAGGGGAAGGGGAAGGGGAAGGGGAAGGGAAAGGGAAAGGGAAAGGGAAAGGGAAAGGGAAAGGGAAAGGGAAAGGGAAATAAAAAGGAAAAGGGAAATGAAAAGGAAAAGGAAAAGGAAAAGGAAAAGGAAAAGGAAAAGGAAGAAGAATGAAAGAATAGAATAGAATAGAATAGAATAGAATAGAATACTTTCTTCCAATTTAGTTGGAAAGGATTGCAACCATCTCATCTATTTGCCTGAGAATTCTGGGTTGCCCCAAAGTCAGAGCATGTCATTGCAAAGCCCTTGTCCAAATATCTCTGAGCACTGTCAGGCTTGAGGCATCCACCCCCTCTCTGGGAAACCTCTTTCCAGGGTTTGGCCACCTCTCGATAAAAAAGTGTTTCCTAACATCAAGCCTGAGCCTGAATTGTCTCCAAAATTCCCAAGAGGACAAGTTCAAAGAGGAGCATCCCTTCAGCACCCTGCTCTGAATTTAATCCACACCTAGAGAAGAATAGCCAATAGCTCTCCTAAAAGATTATGTGAAAGGGCATTCCAGAAATTAAGGGATGACAAAACGGAGCCTGACTCTGGACTCTGGGCTTTCCCCCCTGTTTCTGGGTGCCAGGGAACCCTACGAGGTGTGTGATAACTGTGCCTGTCTGTCCTCCCCTGCTGAGCACCCTACAGGAGGGGGTTGTGAGCAGGGGAGGCCCAGCACCACAGAACTTCAGTTTTCCAGTCCCAGAGAGGCTCTGGGGGAGGCCTCAGGGGAAATTTAGGATAGAAATTTGAGGCACTTTTAGCAATTGGTAGGGGTAGACAAATAAAAACAAAAGCAGCAAAATTTGTCTTCTCAGAGGTAACTCAGAGCACCAGGACAGGCTGTAAAGGCTGAGAACTGCCTTCCCCCATGGGGATCAGCCTCTGTGGGCAGCACTAGAGAACAGGGGCTGAGAAATCTTTTCAGGAAGACAGGAAACCGGGCAAATCCATGCTAGCAGGGACACACAGCTTATGAGAGCTGCCCTGCCTTTGCATTCCTACATCCACCGAGCAATTGAGTCATTTCTGTCCATGGCAACCTGGGCCCCAGCACCCCCTTGAAGCAGCACCCTTGAATAAAACTTCTGGTATTTCCTTTGCTTTTGTCCCTGCTTGGTCACTTCCATGGCATTCTTTATCCTGGAAGATGCTGCTTTGGCATTTCATTTTAGATTGCTTTTGCCCCTTGTCTAGAGAGCATCTCACAGCCAACAAGACACAAAATACAACAGTGGCTCTTTATTTCTTGGCAGACTTAGCTGCTCATTGTATCTCCAATGTCACAGCTGTGGCATTGCCAAATTAAATGTCATGCATACATAAATATACACAGGAAATGCACATGCATGAGTATGAACATGCACATACATGTGGGATTTGTTCAACTGGAATGAAGGTTTTGTCTTATGAACCACAGAACACGTTTGTGATCATTGATGCACATTTTTTCTATTGATTCACAGACTCATGGTCTGGTTTGAGTTGAAAGGCACCTTGGGACACATTCCACTGTCCCAGGTTGTTCCAAGCCCTGTCCTGCCTGGCCTTGGACACTTCCAGGGATCCAGGGGCATCCACAGCTTCTCTGGGCACCCTGTGCCAGGACCTCAGCACACTCACAGGGAACAATTATGTGCATACAATTTAAATATAAAATCCTGAATTAGGTAGTCTGGTATCTACAGACATCTTTTACCTTTCCTTGTATAGACAGTAGAGGACAGAACAAATCAGATGTTTTACATTAGGTAGCAAGAAAACCTGCCAAAGTCTGGTTTCTTCCTTGCTGTTAAACCCTATTAAATAATGTTCTACATTTCCTGTTATTTTTGGATGTTAATGACCAGTGTGGTTGCCCTTGTACAGATATTTGTAACAGACAGCAGGGTTCATGTGACTGGAGAACGAATGGGAGAGTCTGGGTGTGGAAATGTTAGAACTGAGAGATATTAAGCCTCAGATTAAAACAAGAGACAGATCAGAGCCATCATGAAGTCCTGAATCATGAAAAAAGTTGCATCCAAATCCGCACTTGGAGTTACCAGTTCAAGGAGAGCAGAAGGGATGGGATGGTGACTCTGCAATCAGCAGCACCTCTCCTCTGTGCTCCTGCAGTTACCCCAAACCACTCAGCCCCACATTCTTTGGTGCTTGTGGGTTGCTTTGTTGAGTGAAATCAGCTCTGGTTTAAAATGAAAATGCCTTTTTCCTTCTGAGTTCCCACTGAGCCTCCTGACCTGGCTGTTGTGATGCTGCAGCACGAGAAGTGTGCTCTGTAAAAAAAAAAAAAAAAAAAAAAAATCAGAAGTATTGCTCTTAGCCAAGCACACAATTATAACAGGATAGTTTATGTCTTTTAGTCAGTGTAATTTGAGTTTTCAGGCCTTTTAGGCCTGTGGGCAGTGATGGTCTCTCTGAGAATAAGGCTACAGGTCCTTGGAGGCACCTGAGAGTTGTATTAAATTGGTATCGTTCTAATAGTCTGGTCTAGGTGAGAAATAAATTGAGTTCAAAATGTTCCCTTGTCAGGACACCGCTTCAGAAATAACCTAATCTTGCAATCTCAGCTCTGTTCCAGCTTCTAAAACTTGTTGTAACAGTGGAGTTCACCCAGTTCTGTCATTTAAATGTTGTCATTAGGCTCTGATTGATGAGGAATGATTCTCAATATGCGTTGCTCTTTTTTTCCCTGTTTATTTAAGCTCCATCCAGATCAAAATATTTCTCACTTCACCTCATTTCTCATTACACTTGAAAGGTTTTTGTGTATAATTATTGGCTAGTGAAGATAAGTGGGGTTTTATATATATATTTTTTTTTTGTCCTGCAATTTGTTACGCTGTTTATCTCTCAGTCAAAAGAAAGCAAGGCTAGAAAATGCAATGAAGTGTTCATCTATCATCCGTGGGCTTTGCTTCCTGATAAAGGAGGCTTCATTTGGGTGTTATTTCATTAACATGCACTTCTCTGACAAAGCCAAAGCACCAAGAAAAAGAAAGAGAATCCCTAATCGAGGTTTTCTTGGAGATAATTAACTGAAGGGCTTGTAAGATATGAGCAAGGTTTTGTTATTAGGACAGGAGCTAAAGCTCATATTTCCTTCAGCTCAGGATCATTCCACAACAACTGCTCCTGGAGGAAAAGTAATTAAGAAGAACTGCAGTTTTACAATGAACCTTGTCTAATGAACAGAATTAACATTCCTTTTTTACTTTTTATAAAATTCTAAATATTATTAGCACGGTCTACTTGCTAAAATAGTGTTAAGGTGTGATGCTAAAGAATATAGAGCAGATTTTCATTAAGTGAGAAGGAGGAGTGACTTTTTTGACAACACTTACTTTAACCACTTTCCTTACTTTTAACCACTTTCCTTAAATGACAGAGGAACCTCATCAGTTCCAAACAAGGATTTCTTTTGACAGACCAATCTCTCTTGGAGTATATGGAGACAAGTGGCAGTGCTCCCTCAGCAATGAATTTATTTGTTCAGGGAACAATTCCTTTTCACAACTTGTCCCCACCTGGGAAATCTGTCCTCCAGGGAAGACAGGAGCATACGTTTCCCCAGGATTGCAATCCTTCTCCAGTCAGCCCTCATTCCTCCGAAGAGAAATGCCAACGTTCCCTTTTACCAAGGATAAGTGTTTCAATTCTCTAGCTCTCACTTCATATGAGTTTTTCATTTCAACTTTTGCTTCAATTCATTGCAAAGTTTTGAGGTTTTGAGTGGAGAGAAGGAAGAAACTTTTGGGGTTGTTTTGCCAGTTAGACTCATTTTGATTGAAATGAAGAAATACCAGCAGGTTTAGCAATAAAGAATAAAACCAGGAAGGAATCATGTTTTGGACAAGAAACAATCCATGTAAAATAGTGCAAAATATGTGGGTCCTAAAAAAATGTGTGCAGTTTTCTCATTGTTATTACCAGGTATGGTGTTAAATGCTGGTATTATTTGAGTCACTCTTTGTTTTTAGGAGAATCAAAAACTGTCCCCAAACACTCAGCAGAAATTGTATATACCATGGTGTGCTACCTGCCACAGCACACACGGAGAAGATCTTCATCAAAGGTCTTCATCATCTCAAAAATCCCAAATTATTGTAACTGGAACAAACATTGCAATTAGAAATTAGACATGATCCATGCATCAAGGCTGGAATTAGCTTATGTGAAAAATGGGGAATTTTTACCTGGAATTTTTATCTGGAATTAGCTTATGTGAAACAAGGGGAATCCCAGAATCATGGGATGGTTTCAGTTGGAAGGGACATTAAAGCTCATCCTGTCCCCAGTGTCCATCCCTGAAGAAGGTTGTGGGGAGACCTCAGAGCCCCTTCCAATGCCTAAAGGGGCTCCAGGAGACCTGGAGAAGGACTTGGGACAAGGGATGGAGTGAGAGGATAGGGGGGAATGGCTTCAAACTAAAAGAGGAGAAACTGAGATGGCATTTGAGGAAGAAACTCTTCCCTGTGAGGATGGTGACACCCTGGCCTAGGGAAAGCTGTGGCTGCCCCTGGATCCCTGGAAGTGTCCAAGGCCAGGTTGGACAGGGCTTTGGAGCCACCTGGAGTCGGAAGAAACACAGAATCCTAGAAGTGGACACAACTGTAGTTTATAGTTTCCACAGCAGCCTTCCCAAAAGTTTAGTGGCTGCTGTAGGTACCCAGATGGGGCTCAGAAAGCTGAGGTGGCTTCTCAAAAATCTGGCCAATGCATGAGGTTTCCCCTCAAAACCTGATTCTCAGGCTCCTGGTTCCAATCCCTTGCCACATCAGGAGCAAGAGGGTGGTTCATAACTGTTGAAATGCATAACTCTTGAAAAGAGCAATAGGAAAGGAGTTTTCAAGTGTTGCTGGTGTATTTCCAAACCTCTCCCATCCCACACTATGAAAAGAAGATGCTGCTGCTTCCAGCACCTCAAAGAAACATCCCTAAGTACAAAGCACAGGAATTCAAGCCTAGAGGCAAAAGGGTAGAAATAAGTATGTTAAGGATACTATGCTAAAAGCAAAAAGCATAGCTGGGGGGGTGGGGGGGGTGGGGGAAGATAAAAAGTTGTAGAATTTCTTCTAATGTCTATAGATCCTTTGTTTTTTTACTGCTGTTACCAACTTTCATCTGACTGTGGAGTTTTTCAAGCCTTTGGAGAGCTGGAGAGCTCCCCAAATCAATCTCTTTGAAATGTGTGTATTTGTGAAATGGCTGCTATTCCCCACAAGTGATCTGTCAGTGTCTCAGCTGAGCCTTCACTTAATAGAGCCTCAAATAAACTTCCTGCGTGCCGAGAGTCTTTCAAGTTTCAGAGCTCAGGAAGCCCTTCATCCCTCCTCATTAGTGCTGCTGGACTCCCTGCTCCTCACTTCCCTCCCTTCCATTAAATTCTCCAGCTGAGCCTTGGATCGCCCTCCTCGCCGTGGCTTTTAAAGTGGACAAATTTATTCTATTGATGAATTTATCCTCAAGGCAAATCTGATTTAATTACACCACTGATCATGCGTGAGCAGAGAATATTTTTGTACCTGTTGTCCAGAAGTTATCACTTGGACGAGCTTTAATTTCCTTCCAAGTTTTAGTTCCAAGTTTTTCAGGAACTCTCCTCGCTTTAATTCCAACAAACGTAACTCATAAGGAAGAATAAATCCCAAGGAAGAAGAGAAAGGTAATTTCTCTGGGATCTTCCAAAGCAGTTTTCTTCCAAGGATGTACAGTTACTGGAATAAATTTCTAATTTGTGATCAAAGTCATGGTGCACAAGTTAAAATTCATTAAGCTCTGGCCTGACTTGTTTAAATCCAAGGAAAACCTTACTAGTCAACACAATAGTTTAGAAATTAGAAGGGGATAGTTGAGCTCTCAGAGAGAAGAATGCATATCTTCAAGAAAGTTCATATCTCATTTATAGCATTAGGACACAATTAATTAATTCTTAAACAAATCTTTTCCAAGTTAAAAAGGTATTTTTCTATTCATTGAGCTTTGAACAGATTCTTGTGAAATTTTGCTTTACAGGTCCTGAATCGTTCATTGGTGTGTGGGACATTTCTTACCTCAGTACACCAAAATAAGCCAGAAAATGTACAAACTGAAGAGGTGGTAATGTAAAACAAATTCATTTTCAGTGAAGTTTATTCTTTCAAGGTAGAGAAGTTTTCTATCAGAAAAATGGAATTGACCCATCTGTGGGTCAATGAGATAGAGTTGTTTCAACAAACACTGTTCACTTCTAACATATTTAAAAACCCTTCATATTATTGAATTTCATTTCAAGGCAGTCCTATTTGAATTTTCCATATGTTTCATATTACTGGAATTTTTTCCTGTCATGGCATAATATGCAACCCTGAGCCCCTCAAATTCTTCTTAATGATCTGAAAACTTCAATAACATGGTTCAGTGTGGATGGAGTCAAATGCTGAGGACCTAGATCTGGATAACAGAATTCCAAGTTGTGGGAGGTGAAAGAAGTGGAATTGTTTAAAATCACTTTATGTAGCAGAAGGCAGAGGTGCACGAGTAGAGCAAAGAGAAGTTGGCTGTAACTGATGGAAAAAATTCAAGTGTCAAAAAAAAAGTTCTTACTTCCCTCAGACTACAAAAATCTGATTTTTCCACAGTCTTTCTATCAGTGTAGTCCAGCCTATGGGCAAATATTTTTTTTTTTTTTAAACCCATTATTTACAAATTATTACCATTCTAAAAATGTTGTCCTTCAAAGTTCAGCACAATCCAAGAGAACTCATCTCCACTCTGTTATTACTAAATTAAAGGGATTGAGTCATGTAGAAGCCTGTGTGAAAAGATAGCTTTAGAAATTAAATTCTTGTTTTCCTAATAATTATTCAAACATGGCATTTTTGTTAAACTCAGTCAGTATTTTTCAGTTCATGACACTTTAATGGTGGACAAGATGACAGGAGCTGAATGTTTCAATGTAAAATAATATCATGCTAATTTCTATTTTTATTTAAAGGCATTTTCTTACTCATTTTAGTAATTCTCTCCATTCTTTGTGATTTTGTTTTGTACAAAGGATGGTTGGGGAGTTCTTTGGTTTTTTGGGTTTTTTGGGGGGGTTTGATTCTTTTTGTTTGTTTGTTTGGGTTTTTTGACTGGAAATACAGGAATGCACTGAGGAACTTTTGAAGCAGTGATGATTTCCTGAGATTAAAGAAAAGTAAAGCTATGTTTTCTGTCTGGTTTACACTGCACATCAACAGGTAGCTCTTCTTTTTTAGGGCCCTGGTTGTTAGAGGTGAGTCAGCATTATTGTCTTAATCAGGAAAATTCAATTTGCTCTATAATGGAACTGCTGAATTTTGAGTCCCAAAGATTCAGCTTTTTTTCAGATTTGTTATCAGCTGTCTGAAATAGGAGACAAATTAATCTTTCAGTTTATCTGAAATTTTTAGAGGTGGAAAGAGGAGAGCGAACAGTTGGACGTTACTTGGGTACCCATCATTGATAAAATAGATGACCAGCTTATTTTTTTTCTTTATTTTTATTTTTCTTATTAGAAAAAAAAAAAAAAAAAACAACAACAACAACAACAACAAAAAAAAAACCACGATCATCAAAAGAATTGAAATCAAAATTATGAAATTTTGCATTGCAATCTTGTAAATTTTTTTTAAAATTTTAATATGACTTGATTTTGAGGGAGAAACTCCTCAGTGAAACTGTCCTTCAGTGAGATTTTGTCCTTTTTTACCAGGACAAAACGCTGGTAAAAGGCTTAGATGCTACATTATCTTACAAAGTCAATTAACAGGATTTAATATATATTCAAGTGATATACTGTGTGTCATATTTTATTTTTTATAAATGAACACATATAGATGAGATGAAATATATACAATTTATGAACTCAAAGAATGCCAGATTTCATGTGGACTAAAGAAGTTTTCTTATGTTTCTTGTGCAGTATGTTGTAGAAATTCAGTCAGTGGTTAATTTTTAATAATAGTCAAGGTGCCCAAATTATTTTTTAAAATGGGAAATAATATTAGTTTTACATAGTTTACCATTAGTTAAAACATAGTTTTACATTAGGGGTTTTTTTTCCTACTTTTTTCCTTGAAAAATTTTCTTACAGTAGCTTTTTTTCTACTTTTTTTCTACTTTTTTCCTTGAAAAATGTTCTTACAGTTGCTTTTCCTGAGGAGCTGACAGGAGATCAGCAAATTGTCCACGCTGGAGAAATGGATCCAGGCCCGACTCTCTCCCCTCTCTCCCATTACATTGGAGTCAACAGCAAGACTAAAACTGGAGCACTTCCAGAGATGTTGGCTGATAACCTGTGAACTTTTGGGCATCAAAAATTCCTCAGGGAGACAAGTCCTGAAATCCAGCACTGAATTTTCTGCCAGTTGAAGGCTGATTCACACTCCTCTTCTCCAGGAGTCAGCAGAGGTCAGTCTCCCTGCCCTCATTTTTCTGGTGGAAAATAATGAGGCACAGAGAGATAGACCTGGCTTGTCTAAACCCCCCAGCAGGTGCAGGTGGCTTTGGAGCCTCAGTTCAGAAGGTCCAGCTCTGACAATTTGTTGCATCCAAGTTACAGAATTTGTGCCACAAGTTTCTTACGTTTATAATCCTTCTGACAACAAAGGGAACACGCCTGGAATACAAAGCCAAGGATTAATTGCAACCCCCAGTGTGGGCAGCAGGAAAGGGAAGGGATTCTGCCCCTGTGCCCCTGTGCTCAGCTGAGACCCCACCTGCAGAGCTGCCCCAGCACAGGAAGGAGCTGGAGCTGCTGGAGAGAGTCCAGGGGAGGCACCAGGATGGTCAGAGGGATGGAGCAGCTCTGCTGGGAGGAAAGGATGGGAGAGCTGGGATTGTTCACCTGGGGAAGAGAAGGTCTGGGGTGACTTCACTGTGGCCTTGCAGTGCATGAAGGAACTGAAAAGAAACATGGAGAGAGAATATTTACAAGGGATGGAGAGACAGGACAAGGGGAAATGGCTTCCCACTGCCAGAGGGCAGGGTTAGGTGGGATATTGGGAAGGAATCCTTCCCTGGGAGGGTGGGCAGGCCCTGGCACAGGGTGCCCAGAGAAGCTGTGGCTGCCCCTGGATCCCTGGCAGTGTCCAAGGCCAGGCTGGACAGGGCTTGGAGCAACCTGGGCTGGTGAAAGGTGTCCCTGCCCATGGCAGGGGTGGCACTGGATGAGTTTTAAGGTCCCTCCAACCCAAACCATTCTGTGATTCCTCGATTTTGTGAGTTGTTAGTCAAAAGTCTTAGAAGCCTAATCAGAGCATTACTACGAGGAAAGTTACAATAATGCTAAAAGTGCATTTTAAATGCTATGTGCATATACAGACTTCTTCAAAATCTTCTGATGATGTCCTATCTTTCCACTGCTCAGAGGGGACGTGCTCTCAGTGGCTTCAGACTTGGGCTGGAGGACATTTTAGTGCTTGTGCTGTCACCCTGAGGCCCTTGCCAGGGGAAGCCTGTTGTTCACAGTTTCTTGCCCTTTGCTATAATATTCTTTGCAGTTATTTTGATGTTGTTGCTAACCTGTTGTTACCCATGTCAACATTCTTTTATCTATCTTTTTTGTCCTATGTCTATGTCCATCTTGCATTTGGATTGTGTTTACAGAACGAGTTTTATCCCAATACTGATCTCCTTTGGTGACTGTTGAATTGCTCATTTCTGCCCCCTGCTATCATCCTTTGTCTGGAGTTTCCAGGCCCCTCACACACATTGTCTTTTATGCTAAATGTTTCTATAAATGCATAAACTAAGGAGGGCCAAGAGGAGTCTCAATCCTTTCCTGGATGTGGGGAGAACATTGACACAAAAGGTGAGGAAAAGGCTGAAGTGCTTCATGTCTTCTTTGCCTCAGTGTTTAACAGCAAGGTCAGGCTGGACTCCCCACTCCTGAAGGGATCTAAGAGCCACATGGATGTGGCACTGGGGGCATGAGTTAGTGGTGGCCTTGATCAGTGATGAGTTAACAGTTGGACTTTATGGTCTTGAAAGTCTTTTCCCACCTGAATGATTCCATGATTCTATTCTGGGTCACGGGTGACTCAGCCCATGCAGAATAAATTCTTGTTTTTGCTAGCTGAAGTTGCACTAACACAGCAAATGTCACACCAGCCAGTGAATCCAGGTAATGGCAATGCAGGCAGTGCTCACCTGGTGGTTACAGGTTTGCTGTCACAGCCAAACAAGCTCAAACAAATCTGCAGGCAGCCCCAGGCTGGCTCAGGAGCCTGTGCTGCCAGCTCAGGACAGGCTGCAAGGACCTGCAAGAACACATTTACTGCTGTGCACCACTGCCACCACTCCCTGCCCCATGCAGCTCACCTGGGATGGGGAAACGAGGCTTTCCTTGTCACCAGGGGCAGAGCCAGGGACACAGGTACCCAGCACAGGCTGTCAGTGCAGTGAGGGAGGAAAGGGATCAGCAGGGACAGCAGGGAGTGGTGCTGGCAGTGCCATCACTTAATGACAGCCCTCAGAGCACTTGGGAACATGTGTGGCACTAATGGGAGCCACAGTGACAGCTGAAGTAGTTCAGTGTCACTCTCATTTTGCACAACCAGCTCCTAAATGACAAGGGTACAATTACAGCACATTGCCAGCGCAGGCCCAGGTCAGTGTGGTCCCCCTTTTGACCTCTGCAACATTCACAGAACTCACTCAGTTGTACTCCTTTGTCTCCAAAAATATTACATTTCCTCCAGATAATTTTTAAACACCTGACTTCTGTGGTGTTTATTTCAGAACTTATATCTGACTGCAGGTTATGAGTAAAAAGGCTTATTTAATCACCATGTAGTTTTATGCAGTCTCACACCAATGTAAGGTGATGTCATTCACACAGTTCATAAATAAAAGCTCTCTGATATTTGCCTGAATAATTCATAGCCAAAGAAAATATTTTTCTGATGTTTTAGATCACTAGTTTATTAATTTTGGGAAAAGATGTGTTTCAATTCTGAAAAGACTTCTAATTCAGTTGGGGTTACACATATATCAATATTTCACATATATCTATATTCATATATGTGTAATGACATGAAGCTGTCAGGGGAGGTTTTGCTGGATATCAGGAAAAGGTTCTTCCCCCAAAGGGTGGCTGGGCACTGAACAGGCTCCCCAGGGAATAGGCATTGCTTTGAAAACCCCAAAGATATTTCCTTTGCTATTCATGGCCAGGGGGAATCTGCTGAGGTAGCTTTGAATCAACACTTCATAATGAAAAAGGAGGTTTGGACATGTTGCCAAATATTCAGCCATGGAAGAGTACCCTTAAGGCAAGCATGAAATTTCTGATTTAAAACCTGACAGACATGTCCTGGTTCCCCACACCACACCATGCAAAGCAGCAGCAGTCCAGGACCTGACCCTTTAAAGTATTTTTCCATCTTTTTTTCTGCAAACCAGATTTCCTGCCCCCCTTCCTGATCAGTGAACTATCAGTTTATTGGGGTAGGGAGGAAGGGCTATGTTGAAAGATGTTTTTTTCTGAAAGGTTTTCAGATTCAGCATGAAAAAGATCTTCAAATACCAAAATGTTGCTGAGGAGAGAATGTTTTCTTTCCCAGCTCTCTCTCCTTTTTCATCTTGTTCTTCACTCTACATGCGAGTTTTATTTGCCTTCAGTTCAATTTTCTCTGAGCCTCACTCTCCATTTGGTACCCTAAATACAATTAAATTGCAATATCCTAAGTGTGAAAAGGAATAAAGTGATAGAAATGAGATAAAATACACACCTTCAGAACTTTCTCTTCTCTGACTGACTCTGCTCTTCCTTCCCCACTGATAGTAAGACACTTTCAAATTTATTTTCCATGTTTTGAAAGCTACTGTATATCAGGCTCACTGAACTGCTGACTCCTCAGGTTTCTTTAATAGAAAAGGAAACTTTCAAAGACACCCAGCCATCCACAGAGGGTGGGGAAAGAAAGCAGAGGTTAGAAAAGCAGTTTAAATAAATCTAAAATAATAAAACGAGTAAGATAATATTAAGGAAAGTGGAAAGAGTGGGAGGAGAATTACTTCAGCTCTTCTCCCTGGAGGAAGCTGGTAGCAGAGTAGAAATAATCTATGATGGAAAAGTGTTTTCACATTTTTAATGAAATGTAAAAGTAGAAAAATAAGTAATAAAAAATAATTAGATGTGTAGAAAACATGACCTGCAAGGAGAAATTAAAAGAGACAAGGTAACCTAGAGAAGGGAAAACTAAAGGAAGATGTGGGAACAGACAGCAAATATGCAACAAGCTGCAAAAATCAGGAAAAAAAAAAGTATTTTCTGAGGTGAATTACCCAGGAGTTATGGGCTTAATCTGCAGCCAGGGATAAGTAAGTCAGGAAAAGGACAAGGAAACATTGGTGAAGACATTATGAAGCATCCTTGGTGGTGTTTATTTCTCTTAAAGTACTGAATTTCAGCCTAGTGAAGTCTCTGTCAGCCTTATTTTCTGTGATTCTCTCAACAAGGACATTAAATGTGTTTATAACACAAAATGTTCCATCTGAATCAGATTTGAGGGACCTTCTTTTCTTAAATATTTCTTTCCAAACCTGGTTTGCCTAAGACTACATTTTTCTTCATAAAACCTCTGAAACCAGCCTCTGTCTAGTTGTGTGGCTTTTGTTGTGGAGTGAGCTTGGATGCTGCCAAAGCTGTGAGGTTTAAATAGCTCCAGCGGACACTCAAAGCCCTGTCAGCTAATCTGAGTTTCTCTCTTTCCATATTGATGCAAATATATCAGTGCTGCTGATAAATAATCAGCATGAAAATAATCAGTGCTGCTGGGGTGATGTTACACCAGGAGAGAGAAGGAAAACTTCCCCACCCCAGGTTTTAGTAAAACACTTTTTGTTTTTTGAACAGTTTGGTGGGCAGGTTAACAGCTGCTCATGAAATATAAAATGTGTTTTTTTTCAACAGCCTCAACACATCTAGGGCAAGGCTGAGAGGATGGTGTTGTTCCCTAGGACCACTGTTAATAATGTGATATTTCTCTGGTGTAGGTTTAGCTTTGGCTCTTGCATAATATTGTGTGCAGCATAAATGAAAGTTGTTGCCCAAATGCACAATTTTATGTCTATTTCAGAACAAGTAGAAGTTTTTTAATCACTTCTTAGCATGACAGGATATACCCACAGCTGACACACGGAAATATAAGACCTTATTTGAGGATATCAGTTTTTAAATACTTGTTAATTCTGTAAAACACCTTGGGCTTGGCTGAGGAAGTGGAAAAAAGGAACAAATGCTTTCTGTAAATAAAGAAATGTCAGGAAAAAAAATATGTGTTTGTAAGGAGACTTACCAATTCATAAATTTTCCATGGAATATTTTATTTCCCTTATCATCAATATCACAGTGGAAGTTGCACTAACAGTGAGTATCAAAGAATTTTCTTCTTTCACTAATGTCTTCCTGTTGGGCATAATTCTCAGTCTGAATAAAAACAAAGCAAAAAAGAAAACCTTTGAGTTCATAAAGAGGCTCAGAGATCCATTGGGATCACATTCATTGTACTGCCACCTTCCCAAGTTTGCTCATTGAGCCCTGGAGAATGTCTCCAACCCTGCATGGCTTCCTGAGCATTTGCTCACATCCAGCTGGGAGCCAAAGGCTGGTGGCTCAGTAAACTTCCTTCATGAAATCACAGAACATCCCCAGCTGGGAGGGACCCACCAGGATCATCCAGTCCAACCCTGTCCCTGCCCAGACACCCCAACAATCCCACCCTGTGCACCCCTGGGAGCGTTGTCCAAACCCTCCTGGAGCTCTGGCAGCCTCGGGGCCGTGCCCATTCCCTGAACCTTTCAAAGTGAAATCACACAGGATATTTGGGTGGTGCCCAGAAATCAGCCTGATTTTTGTAGCTCAACCATAACTTTATTTCCTGGGGGTTCGTTGGGGTTTACCTTCCACTTATTTCCTATTTGACTTGCTGGAAGTGCAGCATCTCCCTGATGTGTTCTGGGGCACCTGCAATATTTTGCTGCCTAATGCTTAAAGTGCCACTTGCTCAGAGCAGAAGCCTACAGTGAATTATAGCTTTACAGAGGGCGGGGATCCACATTATCAATACTCCATTTCTCCCCCAGAAGAGAGCTGTTTAATACTAATTCAGTATTTAAGCAGATGATCCTTTCCTTTTATTTAAAAAGGGACATTTGTCCTGATAATAAAGTTCATTCCTTCCTTAAAGTTGCTTCCCCAGGCTGAGCCAAGAGTGTGTTTTACCCCGAGCCATTCCAAAACACTTCAGCTAAATTTAGCCTTGTAAATTAAATATGTCCATCTCCTGAATTAAAGCCACAGAATCCTTTGTGTGAGTGCTAAATCTGTGTCCCACTCTCCAAATCCAGCTAAAGAGCCAGTGGGACATGGTCCCAGTGCTGACTGCTCCATGCCTGGCAAGGCTGGGGACAATCCTTGAGGACATCACACAGATCCATCCCAGGGCCAACACTACAGGCAACCCCATTCAGTGAGGATCAGCATTTCCTGTCCCCTTTTTTTGTGAATTAAATAGTAATGAATGCCACCTAATGTATTTATTAATGCTTTAAATTCTTTAAAATGCTCTCCTTTTTTTCATGGCTAAACTCATTTATTCTTGATCATCTTTCATGCAGCAGGAGCAAGGCTTTCTCTCCCTGTTAGGATTAGCTCTCAGGGAAGTGCTGGAGGTGGCAGAAATTTTGGACTCACACTCATTAAATCTGAACAAATCCTTGAAAGCTAACAGGGGAAGGTATGTGGCTTCCTCTCTACCTGTCTCTCTACCATAAAAAAAAAAAAATTAAATTCCAATAGGATTTTCAACCACTCTCAGAGATAAATAAAATGCTATTTTTTGTCTTCACATGATGGCTCTTTTTTTGAGATACATGTTATGTGCAGCTACAATTCCTGGCAGAAACAGAGGGATTCAAACAAAAGCCTTTTTTTCATTTGTTGTGTTTGCTGCAAACATGGACTGCTGTGGTGCTAATTAGTATTTACATCAATGAAAATCAAATTGGATTCTAAGATCATATCAGTCAATGAAGATTTATTTAACTTGAGGAGTTCTGGCTTGGTATCAGAAGGCATTAATCATTTATGATTCCTCATGGGTTGAAAGATGTGCCTCCCACTGCTGCATTGCAGCATGGACAACCAGAATTGATTCACACTCAGAATAAATACACATAGTTTGCTTTATTTAGCAAACTGGTTCTGATTTCTGACCCTTTTTTACAACAGACAACACAGTTTTCTCTGTTAATGGAGAGTTAAGTGGCATCCTCAGGTGTTAGAGTGACACTGACAATATTTCATAGCTTTCAATGCCCCCTTAGAACCAGAATATTTTCCAGAGGGCACTAATAGGTATCTGATGGAATTTTTTACCTGTCAAAATGTTCTTTTCCTCTTCTCCTCCATGTTTTTTCTGAGAATTCATTTATGACAAGTAATGCTTTTTGACACGGAACTTTCCACCAACCACACCGAGGCAGGAAAAGGAATTGTCTTGGTGTCTCCACCAGACTTTGCAGCTGAGGAAATGGAAACTCATTTCCTGCTGAATGTTCAGAGCAGAGGGAAAATGATGCAGAGAGAAAACATGAAGTGAAGGCAGAGCAACACCTGAGCAATAGCTCCTCTGTGTAATTGTCCATTTTACATTCATAAGAAAGTTGTATTTTTTTCCACTCTCTCCTGCTGCCTTTTAAGAGTTTTCTGATGCTAATCCTAAAATCTTTCTCATCTTTTATTGATCATCTCACAGCCATAGCTTTTCTCATTAGGCACCCAAAATCCTGCTATAAACCCAGCACATTCCAGTAAAAATGCACATATATTTCATGGCCTTCCCTGGCACACACTCCGCTGATCCATCAGTGAACATTGTGCAAAGGTTTTTCTTTAAGAGCTGTTTGACCCCTTAAAGAGCTGCAATAATATCAGTAACTTCAAAATTAAACAAGATTTCATGTAATTATAAAATAAATCATAGGATGGTTTGGGTTGGAAGGGGTCTTAAAGCCCATCCAGTGCCACCCCCTGCCATGGGCAGGGACACCTTCCACTAGCCCAGGTTGCTCCAAGCCCTGTCCACACTGCCAGGGATCCAGGGGCAGCCACAGCTTCTCTGGGCACCCTGTGCCAGGGCCTGCCCACCCTCACGGGGAACAATTCCTTCCCAATATCCCATCTAACCCTGCCCTCTGGCAGTGGGAAGCCATTCCCTGTGTCCTGTCCCTCCACCCCTTGGAAATTGTCTCTCTCCATGTTTCCTGTCAGCTCCTTCCAGGCCACAATTTGGTCACTCCAAAGCTCCTTCTCTCCTGGAGAACAACCCCAGCTCTCCAATCCTTTCCTCCCAGCAGAGCTGCTCCATCCCTCTGACCATCCTGGTGCCTCCCCTGGACTCTCTCCAGCAGCTCCAGCTCCTTCCTGTGCTGGGGCAGCCCTGCAGGTGGGGTCTCAGCTGAGCACAGGGGCACAGGGGCAGAATCCCATCCGAAATCCCATCTTTTCTCCTTCCTTACTGATCCTTGCGGTGAATGTTGGTGTTTCCCACCCAATATTCTCATCCACACATCCTCCAAATAGCACTTGGAGCATTGTCTGAAATCAATTAGGGGAAAAATCTGCCTGGAATTGCACAGCCACAGAGCAACCTCCCTCTGAACAGGAGGATGAATTCAGCCATCACTGCTATTTCCCTACCCCACCATGTGAAATCCTCTCTTCTCTAACTGCCAGCTTGGATGGTGCTCTAATCATTGTGGCAAATAAAGAAGGAAAACCCCGATTCTGAGCTGACTGCACTGAACAGACAGAGGCAAGAGTTAGAGAAGGCTTCTGGATGCACAGCTCTGAGTAAGGCACAGCTTGGCACCCACTGGTCCCCAAACTTTGGATGGCAGGACGCAAAATCCTGCTGGGAAGTCTTATGGCACCAAGTTCATCTTGTGTTTGCTGGTGTTACTCCATTCCATCCACTTGGTTTGTGACAAAGTGCTCAGAAAGAAAATACCAGCTTAAAATTTGGTAGAAAACGTGATTGAAATAAAATCTCCTTTCTATTTCTCGCTGTAAACTTCTGTTTTTTATAAGAATCATTCCTGAATGCTCTGTTTCAAATCTTGTAACTCCACAGATCTGATTTGGGCCACTCACAGCTCTTTACACCTCCTCCCAGTTTTTCTCTACCTGTTTGGAATTTTAATAGGAAGTTCTATGAGAAGATCATAACTTAATGAACCTGGAGGTTAAAGGATATTAGTGTGCTGCCTCAAAAGCAGTATTTTAATGAAATTATGTTGCACCATTGGGATTGGCATCCTCTGCAGACTTGCTATTTAAATTAGCAGGAGTATTTTGAAGGTTCACTGAAAAGGTTTAATTGACAGGGCCTATGAATACACAATTGTCCAAAGGCTTAAAATTCCTTAATTTGTGCTTATCAAGGCTTTAGATTAAGGAAGGTTGGTAATTGTATTTGCTGGAGTTCCTGTTAATGCTTCCACCTGAAGTAGGGAGTGTGGAGGAAATGCCATATGGATGAAATCCACTTTCTCCTTATTATTAAAGCCTTTGGCTGGTTATGATGTAAAGAACTTAATAAATACACATAATGCGAATGGTCTGGCTGAGTCTTTTGGCCAGGCAGAAGGACTGTGTTAGTTTGGAGAGCTGTCTCAGCTGTTGCTAAACAAACTGGAAAAATCCTGATGTTTCCCCTCCAGCAGCCAGTCACACCAAATCCCAGC
The DNA here is from genome assembly GCF_024509145.1 of Vidua macroura. NCBI lineage: Eukaryota > Metazoa > Chordata > Aves > Passeriformes > Viduidae > Vidua > Vidua macroura. Next base: position 7,282,571 of record NC_071579.1, read on the forward strand.
AACATGCATTCACCTGGCCTGTGAAAAAAACCATGCAGGAAACCTCAAATACCTGCTGGAATTCATGCTGGGATGTCTGGTTGCAGAATACACAGCTGAATAAGTATATTTGATGTCAAGTTTTGTAGCTCAAATTTTTGGAAATTTGGAAGTTTTCAGCCTGTTGGAACAAGTCCAGATGAAGCCACTGAGTTGATCCAAGGGCTGGAGCCCCTCTGCTCTGGAGCCAGGCTGGGAGAGCTCGGGGAGTTCACCTGGAGAAGAGGAGGTTCCAGAGAGACCTCAGAGCCCCTTGCAGTGCCTAAAGGGGCTCCAGGAGAGCTGGAGAGGGACCTGGGACAAGGGATGGAGGGACAGGACACAGGGAATGGCTTCCACTGCCAGAGGGCAGGGTTAGATGGGATATTGGGAAGGATTTTTTCCCTGAGAAGGTGGGCAGGCCCTGGCACAGGGTGCCCAGAGCAGCTGTGGCTGCCCCATCCCAGAAGTGTCCCAGGCCAGGCTGGACAGGGCTTGGAGCAACCTGGGACAGTGGAAGGTGTCCCATGGCAGGGGGTGGAACTAGATGGCCTTTAAGGTTCTTTCCAACCCAAACCATTCTGGGGTTCTGTCTCTCCAAGGAAAAGCTCACCCAGAAGGAACTGCTGCTCCTCCCTACCCTCAACCATAGAAAGCAGAGATAACAAACCTTGAGTTTTTTTTTTTTTTTCCCCAGACATTGTGAGAGATTTTTTGAAGCCCACTGAAGTCTGTTAGAGAAATAACTTTAAGAAGTGAGGAGAGTTCAAATAGCTCTTTTATCAACACTCTAATTAAGCCTCTAAGCTTATTTGCATGTAGAAGAGCCTCTGTCCATAGCACAATATAACCGAGGAGGCTGCACTTGGTAAGTGATTGTTCTGGATATCAGCTGGTAGCTAGGAGGAGATGGAGGAATAGCAAATATGAGTGGGACATAACACCTGTGTCCAAAAAGGCTTTGAGATTTTAAAATATTCCTTTGGACTGGCACTTGGCTAATTTTTGTTTGTTTGGTTGGTTGGGTTTTTTTTACTTTTATACAATAGCCTCACTCAATAAAAAAAATAATTAAAGTAAACATATAAAATAACACCTTGTTGACTGTCCACTTGAACAAGAGAAGGGACCATAAAGGCAAGGGAAAGCTTTCTATCTACCTGGCTGGGCACAGGGCAGCTGAGAATTCCCTGTCTGGAGAAGTATCCCATATCTCAGACTGCACCTGAGGATTTATCTCTCGTGTATTTCTATCCTTGCACAGCGCTGCTCTTACTCATGCAGAAATAAATCTTCCCTTCCTTTCCTTCCCAGACAGCCTCTCCTCAGCAGTATATTCTTTACTCTTGTGGGGAATCTGAGGGATTTACCTGGGTGTTTCAGCCTTTTAGGATTTGAAGACTGCTTGAAAAAAACTGAAGGGGCAAATTTGTTGTGTATTAAACCCCTGGTCTGTCTCCAGGGTGGCTTCAATCTGTGCAGAACTGAGATTAACTAGACACAACCTTGAAGGGCATTTTGTGTACACAAGAATAATCTTCCAGTGTGGTTTTTGTGGCCCTGAAATTCCCATGAGCAGCTGACTCCCCACTCCTAATCTGGGAGCAAGGGGTGAACCAAGGCAAGATGTGGTTGAGGAAGCAGTGAAGAAACATAATCCACACAACATCCAAAAATATGACTTTTTTTTTTGGTGGGGTTTTGCTCATATTTGCAGTGTCAGAGGTTATTACAAATGGTGAGAGCCCAGGGCATGTGGCTTTTACACAGAAGGAATATTGAGGGTCTAAGTCAAGGCTTTGAAAGAATGAAGAACTAGTAAGTTTAAGAAAAAACAACTCAGTTTTGAAGGTGTTGCTGAGAAGGGTGTCAGCTTTCCTCTATAATAATACAGCATTTTGTTAAAGAGCCCTTGTAATGTGTTTAAAATGCTTCTCGTGTTGGGCAGCAAAGTATTGAACTGGAAAATCTATAAGTGTCCAAGCCAGTCATGCTTGGGTATGATCTATTGATATTGTCCCAAATCTTCAGCCTATTTGCATCATTTGTACATATAAAATATTTCTTTTTGAATATTGAGTGCCTGTTGGTGTGTACAGCCCTCATCTCATGAACTACAGTAAAATTGGGTCTCGGTTCATCTATTTCAGATATTCCTGTCTAGACAAATGAACTCTCTGCCTAAATTTATCACTCAGGGGTAATGAACCATGAAAGTTTTCATTATAGTGGCAATGAATACAAGCTCAAGAAAAAAAAAATAAATAAAACCAAACCAAAAAGAAAACAACACAAAAAAAACCCCTGGAAACAGCTGAACTTTCATATGCACTTATGGAGCAAAATACTTATGAGGAGATAGCAGAAGGTTTTTACAGGAGTTTCTGACACAACATGTTCTGAGATACAAGTAGTTTATTATGGAATGTCAGGGGGCTTCTGCCTCCTGCTTGTTTTGCAGATGGCTGAGGAAAAGCACATAGATAAATGAGGAAGTCAGCTGATCAAGGGTTCTTTGTCTTGTGGAAAAAAAAAAATGGTGCCTTCTGGCCTCTAAAATATCGGGATTTTCATAGGGAAAAGTGGCCCTTCACAATCTGTCATAAGTGAGGCCAGGTCTTCTTCCTTAATCAATTCATCTTGGATGCAAGGAGTCTTCAGCCAATATTTCACCAAGCAGTCTCCTAAGCAAATGGATTCACTGACTAAAAACACAACTTTTAAAAGTGTGCATCTCCTGTATTTAGATATAAAATAATGGCAGTGGAAACACCAGCTTTAAATATAGTGTGTAAAATTCATTCTAATTTCAGATTAGGCTGAAGTCACAGCCTCACCAGCTTGAGGGGACCTAGCTGGACAACATAATGATGAAAAGGTTGCACAGAAAAGATGCAAATATAAATTATTAATGTTCAGATTAATTTGTTGACAATGTGTGGAATCTTTCTGTGATTTCTGAGGCTCACCTCAGAAAATCATTCATCCAGTGATGATGATTAGCCACTATTTGTGGTTTGTAGCACAGATTTCACCTCTCCCAGGAGAAAGAGCTCAGGTTTAATGGTTTGGGATTTCTGTCATTTCAGTGCACTCTGAAAGCTCTCTTCAAATCCACAGTTCAAATCCCTTCCCAGTCATGTCCATCGGCTTTCCCACACTGCTTCTACAAGGAAAATTGCTGCCCATTCCTTGTCTGTTTAATCTTTGTTACAAGAGCTTTTTCCAGCCTTGTGCTGATTCCTCTCCCCTCTAATCTAGCATGACTTTGCACCATTTCCCAAATAAAACTGAGGTAGGGAATGAAGCCAAAGTGCCTTGGGAGTCCCAGAGGCTGATTCTTCGAGGACCTGATTGGAATTAATTAACTTGTACAATCGACAATGCTTTGCGATCATCTTATATAAGAATTTGGCTGTGCTCTTCCATGTGAGCACTGAGCACCAATGGAATGGGTCTGGAATTCTCTCTTACCCAGCTATTAACAGGCAGAGGAAAGAAAGGGACAATTAATTTGCATTTTCTCTAGGTCTTGGTTGTTCTCTCTTGTCTCCCAGGAAGGGCAATTTTCTAATCGCTTCCCTACAGCTGCCTTGACATTTTTATTTTTATATTTAGAAATAAAAGGTCAAACCTTCCAACCACCAGTTGGTTTAACACCGTGGAGGGCAAGGTGAATACCTTCCTAAATTAGCTCAGCACAAAGGAAGCTGCTGTTCAGCAGTTATTTCCCACTGGCAGATATTAGTATTCCTGAGGGAAATATGTACAGCATGAAGGAGTGTGTGTGTGGATTAAAAACATTTAATCCACCCAAATTGAAAAAAATAAGACTCAAACTTATGGAAAAGACAAGCTGTTAAAAAAAAAAATTGAATAAATGAACAAACAAAACAGTGTAAATTAAGACCTTGGAAATTAATTTTTGTCTGGGAGGAAAGCAAGCTTATTCACACAATAATTATTATTCTTGTTGCATCCACCAGAGAAGTCTCCATTAAAATCTAAATTCAAGTTCTCACCAGTGGAAGAACACTGAATATGACACTTCTCAAAGGAGTTGCTCTAAAAAAGGAAGAAACTGATGTGGTGGAGAAGTGGATATAAAAGTGAGAGTCTTCCAAGATTTTAAAGATGAAAAAATTAAGGAAAATTATAATGATTTCCTTTGGGGACTGCAGAATGCACAAGGCTGTATCCATGCTGTTTGGAAGATATTAAATAAATATAGTACATCTGCTCCAGAGCATCGGGATAATCTGTCACAGTGGGAAGTTCCAGGATGATTATGTACATTTAGCTCTTCTTCTGCACATTCCAATTCCTCCCCTTCATTATCTTGCACACCAGAAAATCTGCCGTTAGGAAATGAGCAAAATCAATACTTTACTCAATCCATCAGTCCTGGTGGTACACGAAAGAATCCTAGAAATGCAGAGTAATATCCCAGGATCACTGAGGTTGGGAAAGCCCTTCCAGACCATCGAGTCAAATCCCCACCTTGTCCCCTGCCCAGGGCACTGAGTGCCACATCTGGGTGTTCCTGGGACACCTCCAGGGGTGGGGACTCCAACATCTCCCTGAGCAGCCCCTGACAATGTTTAACAACCCTTTCCATCAAGAAATTATTCCTGGTGTCCAACCTGAACCTGCCCTGGAGTAACTTGAGGCCATTTCCTCTTGCCCTGTTGAGAGAAACGGGAAGAATTCTCATTTGACTGTTTCCCACTGAATATTTGAGGGGTTTAAGATTTGTGTTTGCTCTCAAACAATTCAGCTATGTATGAGTTCATCCAAGTCTGAGGGAGGAAATTCCTTCTCACCTTTTCCAGTGCTGGAATCATTCACTGGCAGCGTATGAGGGAGGAGTTATACCAGGCATGCTTAGCAAACATAAACTAAAAGGCAAATGCTTACCAGCATTTCTTATGGAAATCTGCTGTGGTTCTGTGCTGTCATATTGTTTATGATGCTTTCATCTGACACAGATCCCTATTGTCCGCATGGGAATCATTAGAAGGAATTGCTGCTCCTCCATTTGGTTCAGAGGAGTCATGTATTGCCTGTGCACACAAGGAATCAGCTCATGCAGGAGAAGGAGAAGAGAGGGAGAGAGAAACATCTCCCAAGAAACAAGCTCCTATCTCTTTTTTTTGGTGCACTAAGTGAAATAAAAGAAGAAAAGGAAAAAGGGGAAAAAATGGCCCATAAATATTTCCCTCACTTACATGGCACACTAAAATCAAGGATTTCAAAACTTCCATTATCACAGGCAGAAGCTTATTATTAATGTGTTTTTCTTTTTCAGCGCTTCTTCCCTGAAATAGAATTCCAAGCCCATGCTGCGACTGTGCAATATTGTTCACTGCAAGCAACTATTTTGTTCTGCCTCAGAAGCAATACATTTTTTCATTTAATTTTGCTGTGGGTATATACAACACTTGTTTATGTCCTTATAATGTCTTTAAAAGAGATTTATTTCAATGCTTCTCTGGCAAATCCAGCTATGAAGGTTTAATTCTCTCCCTCACTCAGCGAGGCAGCACTGATATTTCATTTTGGTGGCTCATATGTCTACGAGGTAACACTGGACATATGTAATCATATACGTGAAGATAGATGCATGGATTTGTTTCATGTTCTCAGTGGAGCTTTAATTACAGAATTTTACTCCAAGTTTTATTACCAGCTTCACGTCTCTGTTTAGCCTCAAGTGCTGCTACCGAATTTCCATCTGCAGTAAATTATGTTCATGTAAATAAATGCTGTTTCTCTGAGAAAAACACCAGTAAATGGCACATGAAAAATTTTCATTTGACCTGGTGCTACTCCTTTGGGAATGAGCATAACCTGAAATTTAACATGGGTGTGTGGGTGTGATTGCTGTCTGTCTGTGCTCCTGTACTCCCATTTAATATGGATGGGATGGAAACAGGAGCAGGGTTTATTCCAATGCCCACTGTGAACAACTGAAGAAGACGAGCCAGCACTCGTTTATCAGTTTACAGCATTAATTATTTTATTATATTTATGTTTATTATAACACTTAAAAAAAAAAATCAGGGGGGAAAATGCCAATGTCATGAGTATTTCTCAGTATTGTTCTGCTTATTGCTCCAGCCTTTCAAACCTTGGTCCATTGACTTCATATCTTGGCATTTTATACACATGACAGGGGAAATTTTCTTCTCACCTTCTCAGGAAATCATTGTCCTTTCCAAAAGCTCAATCACACTTTATTCCAAACACACTGTGACTGAAACCAAGTCATCACCTTCAAGCAGAAAGTTGTTTGTTAATGGCCCTGTTTATTTAAGCATAGGAAAATATTTGCTTTAATCAGCAGTCTAATTAAACCTGATTGTTTTAATCTATGTATAATCTGTGCTGTTGCTTAATAGTCAGGCAAAGAGCATGAAAAAAATGGTATGAAATATTGTCAAACACTAATGTAAATGTCTGCTGGATATTCCTTGTCTTTCAGGGTGAATGGATAAGAAAAAGGACTTCCAGAAATTTAATGAGACTTGAAGGTGGGACACAAAAAATAGAAAACTTTTGTGCTGATTAACAGCAAAAAATGTTCTTCCTTCAGTGGGTTTCCATTTTGGACAGAGACCATCTGCTGGTAAAACTCTCAATAAAGGCAAGTTTTGCTTGGATAGTTCCATTATCAAAGATAAACCCCTGTAGCTGAAACTGCACATTTTAATTTTCCATTACTAGATTGCATCTCCAGATAATGTCAGACCCAAGCAGCTGCCATTTAATAAAACAAATAAATACAATTCCAATGAAAATTGAGATAATCGTCATTGCAGCCTTACACCTACATTTATGCTGATATGGCCATACACTTGTTTTCTTTGTCTTTTTCTAAGCAAGCACATTTCTTTAATTCTATAGATATTGCAACCTGCAAACTGGAATTACTTTTCTATCAAAACTGTTCCCCATCAGTGGATAAAATATATTTGTCTCAGAGAAGTGCAGCTTTCAGCCTACACCAAACCTCGAGCTGAATTGTGCCATTAGAAACTGATTTGAAATGGTTCTCCATGAGTAATTGTTATTTTAGGAGCTGTCAATACAACTTGTTTTCAAATTCAATTTTTTTTTACACTCTCCTAAATGCTTGTTAATTCATAAAACTGCTATGAAAGATTGCTGTTCTCCTTGTCAAAGGAACAAATTATTACTAAACATCTGATAATTGCATTATGTACAAATTTTAAATAAAATTTCTCTTTTCTTGGAGGAAAACAGGAAAGCAGGAAACACTCTGAATCTATGTAGAATTGCTCTCTGAAACCCGAGTCAAAATGGGCCCTTCATGTTTCACCTGTTAAATTTCTAATACCTGTATATGCAGTTGGGACATGTGGCAATTTGTTTGAGCACAATAACATTTACAGATTACATTAAATAAGTGAGGAGTAAAAAGCAGGGGTAAGGATTGCAGCAGGGATTGCTGAGAGGGAATGACAGGATCATTCAGCTGCAGGTGAGATTCATTGTAAGAAAAAGTAAAATAAAACACATGGAGAGAAAGAGTTTAACTTGATTAGTCCAAATGAAGGGCTGAAATCTTACTGTCAGTACTCTGGAATGGGTTCTTAGGTTATACTGGATAATTCCAAGAAAAGTATCAGCTCAGTGCTCAGTCACTGTCAGAAAAAAAATAGTTGAAATATTGAGAATAATTTGTAGAGGAGTAAAACATCCATTTGTAGAGGATAAAAACATAATTAGGCTACTTCAAATAATCCAAGAGGAACCCAGCTCCTTGGGAATGCTGTGCTTGGATTTCTGATCTCTTATCCAAGACATCCCAGGGAGTTCTCTGAACACAGAGAAGTGTTCACAGAACCACAGGATGGTTTGGGTTGGAAGGAACCTGGAATGGGGTCCCCAAGGAGCTCCAGGAGGGGATGGCAGGAGGAGCACAAATCCCAGCCTAAGGCCTGGCCCAGGGGCCATCAATACATCCAACACAGCTCAGGATGCACAATGGAGTTGGGTCTCCAAAACCAGGGCTCCCAAGGAACAATCACCTTGGCTGGGTCCCTCCCAGGGCTGTCCTGGCAGATCCATCACTCCCAGGGTCCGGGATCCATTGGGAGCAGCCCTCCAGGTCGCCTCTCACCAGATCTAGGGGACTTCCAAGGAAGCTAGAAAATAGCAGCTTTAAAAATAGGCAAAAGAAGTGGCCCTTCATACAGGATTTAATGAAGTTACAGATTCTGAAAGACAAACAGGACAAAGTGACAGAATTAAAACACAGAAAAGCAGAGCTGATGCAGGAAGTCCTAAACCTACAGTGAGTGAAACATTGCATGTGAGGTAATGAAACTATCCGAAGGAAGAATCACTATCCACTTCATTTGTTCTGACATTCCAACCTATCCACCTGTGGTTATTGGCAGAGACTAAGCCAGATCTATCTGTGGGTTTAGTTCAGCTGCATTTTCCAGGCAGAGTCTTGCAATGTGAGGCTGCATTATGCATTATATGTTTATTTAACACAGCCTTAATCTGGTGTGTGGGGCTGTTTTGCTTCTCTCAGTCACGGTTCCAGCAGGCTCCTCTTCAGCTGCCTTGCACAGCAGTTGGAGTTTTGCTTCCCTGCTTTTCAAGCAATCTTCTTGGAATTCAGGCTTTCTAGAAAGGCCTTGATACGAAGGGCTTTTTATTATACTGGGTATAGATTATCAGCTTTTGCAGCTGAATTTTCTTATTTGTTTTATCTTCTGATAGCCTTGGAAATTGTGATGCAAATCATGCGTGAAATAGTTGAGTAAGAAAGAAAAATAAATCAGAAAATGTCCATGTCCCACTCTCTACTCATTACCCTGTTGAAAGCTGGTGGATGTGCTTCTCAGTCAACAAATTTACAGTGACAGAAATTGGTAATACTAATCCCTGATATGCAGGTTTCAATATTTGCTGATAAACATAAGAAATTAAGCATTTTTGTCTTTCTCTCACATGAAAAATTTCTTTACATTCACTGACTTTCTATGGTAATGAAGTTGATAAAATAGAAAAAAATATTCCTTTGGGAATAGAGAGCCTTAAGTTTTCCTATAGTCAGGTGTTCTATTAACTCTGGGAAGGCAATAACATGTGAATACACATAAAATAAGGTCTTGTAACATCTTGCTGTCCTAGGTTTACTGAAGTCCAGTGGAAAACACGTCAGTCTCTGCTTTCATCTTTCTGGATTTCTCCAAACTCAGACCTAGGCTTTGACATATACATGGGCCAATCCTCATAATCCCGACTCAGAAAGAGCTGAGTAGGGGATTTTCCTTTCAGGGGCTTGATCCATGGAATCACAGGTCAAATACCAAGGTCCTTCATTATCTCAGATCCACTGTTAGCCTGGCCAAACTCCCCCTGACTTTAGGTAAGGCTGGAATTAATATAAATACTTCAAATCTGAATGGAAATTAATGAAACTGGAAAGCTATTGGAATATCATCATTCAGCACAGGACATGGGCATCTGCTGATTGAAATCTTTTCTCCTTGGATTTTATTTTTATTGCCACCCAGCCCGTAGAACAGCTGATGGACACATTCCTGAAATATTTCTGTTGATATAAGAAATTAGATTCTCACCTTTGAAGTGCTTAAACTGAGCTTTTCCCAAGGAGCTTGCAGTGAGTCATATCTTCATTAACCTTTTGTCTGATAAAAGACTTCATAAACAAAGCAACATCCCAAAAATCTATGGATTATAATAATTAACAACAAATGTCCACATCACATTTTAGATTCACAAGGCTGAGACAATTCCTCCCACAGAAAAGGATCTTGGTGGCATAATATAAACTTCTTATTGAAGATTTCCACAACTGTATCCATTTCCTTCCTGATTTAGTCAGCTTTGAGTGCAACAGGCTCAGTTTATGATGTTTAATTGAAGCTGGATGCTTGGAGACAAAAAACATATTGTTTACTTTCTAATTCCACATCGCATTCAAATTCACAGTAAAGTGAAAAATTTGATGTGGGAAGATTTTAAAAATGTCTTTGAGATTTTGAATTCCTTTCAGACAGCTTTGAAGAAGAAAACTTGGGAAAACAAGGTCTTTGTGGAGCATCTTATATAATGATTCAAATGGTCTACCTTTTTGTAGATGAGAAGTACATGTCATGCATAAAAAAACACACTTGGGGAGGACTTGAACAGCACTCTGGCAAATAAACTCAGAATGCTACTTTTCAGCTAGGATATATTAAAAATTATTACCCTCAATTAAATAAGCAAGTAGAATTTATTGCTGTAATTGTCCTTGAAAAGGAGTGTCCTGGTGTAGGATATTAAAAAGTGTAGAAGCACTGGCATTAAAATCAAGCATTCCATGGAGCTGATGATCCCTGGGGGTCCCTTCCAGCTCAGGATATTCTGTGACCCACCACAGCTCTCTGTGAAAGGAAGAAATGGCTCTGTTAGGGACCCAAAGATGGCAATTTCACTGAGAATTAAGACTTTATTTTCAAAAGATAATAGATTTCCTGAAATTTGAGCTTCGTATTTGTCAAGGCAATTTCAGCTTAAGGTTTGGGAGAGGAAATCTGGAAAGTTGTGCCATTTGGGGACAAATACCACCAGAATAGAAGAGTTGCGTAGGTAAGTGAAGCAAAATATAACCATGGGAACTGCTGATTTTGTTCTCTTCAAGAGTCTTGTTATTTTTTTAAGCCAGGAATCCATGAACTTTTAAAATGTGGCCCTTTTTGGCTTTTGTAGAGAGTTTAGAAGTACATGAGGCCAGATGAAGAGTGGGGAGAATAGTGGCAAACAACCCACACGCCCAAGTCGTGTGGACATAAACCCCATATCCATCAGCCTAGAAATTCCTTCCCTCTCAAGGCTATTAATGACTTCAGCTAGTGAGAGACGTAGAATCCTATTTATAGCAGTGCTGCACCCTCAATTCTTCCTATAGAGCACTAATGAGGCATTTCAGTGCTGCTGAAGGGAATAGATTTTAAATCTTCACATTAAGCCCATGGCTGGGCACTGGAGCTGCAGATCCAAGTGTCTGGTGGATCATTTGCTAGCTGTCAGTAGCAGAGACTGTCTCTTCTCTGGATCAAACCAGCAGAATATCCCATCCTTTTAACTGGGGCTCTGAAAAGGAAAAAAAAAAAAAAAAACCAAACTTGGAGGGTCATAAACTTTTATAGAGTAACGCAGCAAAATAGGGTAAATGATATGCATGTCTGCCCAAAACTGGGACAGGCTCTAATCTTTTCCTTCACCACATAAAAGGTTCATTTTCTGCTGCAGATTTAAGGCATTAGTATAGGAAACCCCAGGAGCTGTTGTAAGCCTTGGAAAATACTGGGTTTACAGCTGTAAAAGTACTGGTAGGGAACTGATCATCTGAACGTGCTGTAAAAATCATGGAATCACAGAATCATGGAATGGTTTGGGTTGGAAGGGACCTCAAAGCCCATCCAGTGCCACCCCTGCCATGGGCAGGGACACCTTCCACCAGCCCAGGTTGCTCCAAGCCCTGTCCAGCCTGGCCTTGGGCACTGCCAGGGATCCAGGGGCAACCACAGCTTCTCTGGGCACCCTGTGCCAGGGCCTCATGACCACCTTCAAAAATATTTGAGTGCTCACAATTCCAAACCTATTCTGATGGAGAACTACAGCAAAATAATTTTCCTTTTCACTTTTGCCATGTTGGGCTTGCTCCTATTGTTTTCCATCTACCGGAGATCCAGCTGGGATGGATCCTCATCAGAAGTGTGGGAAGGAAAGGAGAGCAGGGATGTCTTGAGCAGAGCAGACAAACTGAAACTGAATAGCTGAAAATTTCATTTTGAAAATTTGTCTTGTCAAAACTGAAAGCAAGATTTTTATTTTTTTTTCCAGTTTCTTTGGAAGGTTTCAGTACTTGCTGGAATGGATCCTTTGGAGGCCATGGTTTGTGACATCCAAGGGGTGGAAGATTTTCCACCTTCCCCAGGCAGATTCCTCATGTCTCTGCCTCCCAGTTGAGATCCAAGGCAGAAATCAGCCTCTGCCATGACCTGGGGAAAGTCCCCTCTGAAATCCAACAGATTCTGGCTCAGAATTCAAATGCAAAATTTCATAGGGTTTTTTTTTTTTTTTTTTGGTTAGTTGGTTGGTTGATTTTGTTTTGGTTTAGTTTTTTGTTTGTTTTTTTTTTTTTTTTTCTTTTTGTGCTGGGGTGGTGGTGGTTGGGTTTTTTGTTATTTGGTTGGATTTTATTTGTTTTCTTTGGAAAATTCTGTAAAAAGTCTAATATGACGTTTCCACAGAACCATGGAATCATTAAGGTTGGAAAAGACTTCCAAGATCATCAAGTCCCTTCCACTGAACCCTACCATGTCACTAAACCACAATATGGATTTCCACACCCAGTTGTTTTTTGGACACTTCCAGGGATGGGGATTCCACCACTGCCTGTGTCAGGGCATGATCATCCTTTCCATGAAGATTTTTTTCCTGAAAGCTTCAAATCCTGTCCCTTAGTAATATCACATCCTAATACCTAACAAACTAATTTCCCCACGTGAACATTTAACACAGACCTTTAAGATTCATTCCTACCTGGTTTTAATTTTGACTTTTAATCTTTCATTATCTTGAAGGTGAAGGAATGATCTCCCAATTAAAAACACCAGGACACCTTACCTAGGGAAATAAACTGACCTATGCAAAGACAATCTTGTTCTATTAAATAAGATTCTAATGGTTTTGTTTACAACTATTTTAGAATAATTAGTATCCCATAGGGTTATCGTGTTTGACAGTAAAGGTAGGAAACTGTAATGCTTTACAAGAATTTCCTTCTAAATTTTTGGGGCTAAACAGTTATTTTATTGTTAAAACCATTCATGTTTCACAATTTTTTTTCTAGCATGTTGTTATTATTGGACCAGTATTTTTATTTTATATACCATTTTTTACTAGTGACAGCGTATATTAGGCCATTGTTACTTCAGAAAATTCCTGTGTTTAATCATTACCCCCAGAAGCTTTAGATATTCTTCTATTTAATCACATTTTTTAATTCAGATATGTATTCAGTTAAAGTTTTCTCCACAGCTGGAGAAAGGTATTTCACACTTCTCCAAGCAGTTTATCAAATATTTCACTCGCCAAGTTGCCTATTAATTTAGTCATCACCCCTTGTCACCAGATTTGGATAAATGAGCAATTTCAATAAACTTAAGGCAGCTTTGAAAGCAGATGTTAATTTTGTATTCATGCTGCTTTGAAAATAAGAGTCAAAATACTCAGATAATAAAACCATCAAAACAAGAAAAAAATGTGTTCTGTTGTTCTCTTCTAAGAAAGACATCATTATTGTTATTTAGCTTTCTTTCAGGGGCTTATTGATACTTCATACATAACCTTGCACTCTAAAAGTGCCAAAGCTGTGGTTGGTCCTGATTGCCCCCCAAGGCATACCTTCTGGCAATTAAGAGGTAATTAAACAATTAGACAGAAGTTAATAAGGAAGAACTAGGCATATCTTTTGAAATTACAGGATTGAAAAATTCTAGTTGTGGTTTATTGTTTCTAATGGACAGTTTTGTCTGTCTGTGCTCCTCTTTCCACGTACCTTTCACAAGGGAGTCCCCTGTACCTGTCCCATCAGGGTGTGCTCACAGTCTCCTCTTTTTGTGCAGGAAACTTCTGTCTCCTCATCTGTTCTGTTGCCTCATTCCAACTTTGTGCCACAACTGGTCTTTTATCAAAAACACTCCTGTAATTTTTTGGCTTTGAACCAACTCTGCTCACCTTGCACTCCTGGAGCAGCACACATGTGCTAATCCTCCTGATTTTCTGTCTCATTATCATCAGTTGAGGTTATTTTTTTCAGCACGGGTGCATACACATGACAGATGAGTGTGTCAGTCTGATCTGATCCTTCCAGTCTGGAGACTGGGATGTGGCAGAGACAAATGACTCTTCCATTTCCACTGTCTAGTGGGCACTGGTTATGCTTACTTTTGCTTTGCCTGGGAAAATTGTGGCTGCCTCATCCCTGGAAGTCTCCAAGGCCAGGTTGGACAGGGTTTGGAGCAACCTGGGATAGTTGAAGGTGTCCCTGCCCATGGCATGGGATGGAATGAAATTATTTTTAAGGTCCCTTCCAACCCAAACCCTTCTAGGATTCCATCCAACCCTTGGCAAAATAAGCTCCCCTTCCATGCTTGTGAAGCCTCTGGTTTATCTCTGATTTAATAAATAATGCATGGAAACCACAAATAACATTATATTAATTGTGAGAGTCTCAGCAAAGAGAAATTAAAGAAAAGCCAGCTTCCAGCCTTATGTGGGAGGGCACTGCCAGAAAGGAAAGCTCCTTCCATCCACGCCATGTGATGAATAATTGTAGACAATCCATTGGAACTTATTCCCAAGAAGCTCAGCCCACCAGTCTGGTCTAAATGTGCTGAAAGGAGGAACTAATTAGTGAATAAGTTGCTTCCACCAAGTTGAGTGGGCATCAATCACATCCTGCAACTGGGGCAACCCAGCATTGGGCAGCCCTGCACGGCTGCTGTTGTTTGGGAATGGGATCCCAACGAGCCCAGCCCAGCTGCTGTTGTTTGGGAATGTGCTCCCGAGGTGCCCGAGGAGCTGCCAGCCAGCACCAGGTAGAGGCAGCATGTCATTTGTCTTGTAGGACATGAGAGGGTTTTATTTAGTCCCTTTGTTGGGTGTTTTGGTGTTGTTTTTTGGGTTTGTTTTTTTTTTTGTTTTTTTTTTAAATGCAGGAAGACAAGCTGGAGTTCCATGATTAATATGGAATCTGTTGCATGTCCAAGTCACCCTGGGTACAAATATGGATTGGGATCAAAGTGCCTTTGTGTTAAATGAGCCATATCATCCAAGACAGAGTTTGTGTCGGGTTTATGCTCTCAACTGGCTTTGTGCCAGCTGCACAGAGCTGGTGGGATTTGATCTGTCAGGGAATCTGCTGGCTAAAAGTTAATCCATCAGCAGTTTTGAACAAATCAGATTCATAGAATCTTTGATATTGGAAAAGACCTCCAAGACCACCCCTGGAATTATTCAAGTCCAGGTTTGACGGGGCTTGGAGCAACTTGGAATAGTGGAAGTTGTCCCTGTCCATGGCAGGGGGTGGGACAAGGTGACCTCTAAGATCCCTTCCAACCCAACCCAACCCATCCTGTGATATTAAAGGTGCCCTGCTTCGTTTTCCAGCCTCAAAAGAAGATATGAGCAGGTTACAGAGAGCCATGATGAGCCATAAAGTGGGATCAGACTGGAGAAATGTGTCTCAGCAAGCACAGCAAAGTCTGTGTGTGGGCAGGTAGGGGTTTTGGAGGGAGCACTTATTTCTCTGCTGTTGAGAAGTTTCTTGCTCTCCATTGTCATGCAAATTCCAGCTTGAGGAGGTGAAATGTTGGAACTGACACTGGAATACATTTTGTGCAGAGTCTTTTCTTTATTTCCCGACCACTGTGAGGGCCTGCTCACTCCACCACTGCTTTGCAGTTGCAAAAGAATTAAATCCTGTCAGTAGCTCCTCCAGGCAGCAGAGCCAGCATTTGCAACTGAATAAAACATCTGCATTTTCTTCCAATTACCCATTTTGGGGTTGTATTTCCTGCAGTCCTACTGGTGCATAGATGGCTTAAGGGCAGACCTTTTTTACCAACCCATAATAAACTGTTCACCTAAAGTAAAAAAAACTCCACACCTGTCCCTGCAGAAGACCCTTGGTTTCACATGAAGTGTGGACCAAAGTGAGCTCGTGGGGAATGTGCTCACAATGTGAGTCTAATTCTGAACATTCAGCTCCCTTTGTTTCACACTGAAGTGCTTCCATGGGTTTCAGGCTATTTCCTTTTAAGCATTTAAATAAATAGTTTATCATGGAGTGACACAAGACAGCATCCTTCTTTACAGCCTTTTAAAGATATTCAGTGGCTTTGTTTTATTCAACTTAGGCAAAAGCATAAAGCTTTAAAGGCATTTTTAAATGTTACATTATAAATGTTCTTTGTAGCAAAAGAAAAAAACTCAAAACTTAGGGATTTCTAAAGATTTATAGGGCCTTTTGTTTTTCTGTTTTTCCTCACTCTTTCAAGCTGCTAAACAAACATCAAAGCATTAAATGGGGAGGCACCATCCAAGTGCATTTTTCTGATACTGGGTGGGAGGTGTATGAAAGGAAATGAAAATGAATTGCAAAGGAAGGAAAATGAATTTCCAGCTACGGTACAGAAAAGGTATGGACCAGATATTAGTGATATGGATAACTCCTGCCTGCAGCACCACTGTGGTCCTCTCCAGACATGGAAAACTGCTCTTTGCATAGCCTTTTTGTCTCTTCAGCCATTCTGCTGAGACTGTGGATGGAATTACCTGTGCAGTTGGTGGGGATGTCCCCACTCAGGTGCAAATTACCTCGTTCCAGTGTGGCCGGGAAATTCAATCAGATAATACAATTGCTATGAAGCCAAGCAAGATTCAGGTTATAGCCTACCAATGGAAAAAGTTTGGACTCAAAGGACACAAAAGGTTGTTGACGTGTGAGCTTCAAATTTTTGTGAAGCTCAGTGTGCTTAATTTGACCCAGCTGGAGTCTCTGGGAACATTTTAGGGACACACATGATGGGAAAGGTTGAAAAACTGCTGCCCAGTCTCCATGAAAGATAATTGTCTGCACTGGAGGTGACTCATAACTGCCTTTTTCTCCTTTAAAATAAGAAACCTTTCATAAAATATAAGCAATTTTCTCTCTCACCTGTCTTCCATACATGACAGATGAATTGCTGTGAAAAGTCTTTCAAAGAAGCATCTGATCAAGGTTTCCCCTCCACCTTCCATGAAAAACTGCTAAGTGTGCAAAAAATCCCAGGAAAGGAAACAAAAAAACCATGAGTGACTCTGAAGCTAAAAAACCAGTGTATGAACATTCACAATTCCCTTATTTTTTTGAAATGGAAAGACAAAAGCCTTTAGGTGGGAGATTTTTAAGTCTATAAATCAACATTTTCTTCCACTTTTATAGATCTTTGCCATGCCAGGAGAATGCTGGTGAATGACTGCCTGTGACTGCACTTCCAGGAGGAATCTCTCCTTAAAATCCTGACCTTATCTTACAGAGATTTCCTCTTGTGAACTCTGCCTAAAGGGGGAAAACACAGCTCAGACAATGCCCTGTTTGCCAAGGGATCAGTGGGATGGAAACGGGGATCACTTGGGGCTGAAGGATGCTGGGAGCAGCCTCAGTCATCCATCCCAAAGTGAAACACTGAGGAGAAACATTCCTGAGATCCTGACAGAGGAACCAACAGGTGACAGTGCTGACACCTGATCTAACCCAGCCTGGGGACACCTGGCATCAGTCACTTTGTGACAATAAAAGCCCAGCCCCACTTTTTAATGGGAGGATCTTCTAACACCCTCTCCTGGGAGCGTGTGGAGATTCCTCCCTGGAGTGGGGACACCCTCAAGGTCATTCCTTGAGGATGAGGAAAGAGATTTGATCACTGGGATGGGTGAGTGACATCAATCCCTACTTAATGACTGTTTTTCTAGCTTTAATATCATTGTTCCAATAAACAGTGCACCACATTAGTTATAGCTGCCTTTACTATGTATTAAATAATTCTGATTAAGATCTTTCAGTTCAAGCATTCTCATTATCACTATCATTCTAATTGCAGGGCTACAACTCAGGAAGGGCTAGGAAAGGGGAAGAGGATGGGTTTTTTATCCTCTTCTTTGAGACTTTCAGCCTATGCTTCTAAGATAGGATTTATTTTACACTCTTCACCTAATAAACATTTATTGGAGAAATAATTTTCCCTTTGTGGGTCCTTTTGGAAAAATGTGCCTTCTGAACATTGAAATAATTGGAAATCTTGGCTGTTTGGTAGTCTCCAAGGCCTTGTGTTTTGCTGACACCGAGATGTCTCTCTGGATCCTGGGACAAATAAAAACTGTGCCACAATTCAGGGGTTGCCTTTTCCTCATCTTAAAACTCTGGAGAAATGGACACCACTAACTGTGAGTTTTCTCAGCCAGCTGAGGGCTGGTTAACAGTAACCAGTTTGCACTGGTTAATAGCTCAGCATTCCCTTTTCACCCTGAATTTCCTGAAGGAACTGAAAATGTCATTCAGGCAAAATGCTTGATATGTGTATTTCTGATTGCTTGTATAGGAAAGGCTGGTCAGACATGGGAAAGGGCTGCCCAGGGAAGTGGTGGAGTCGCCATCCCTGGAAGTGTTCAAAAAAACGTGGATGTGCTACTTATGGACATGGTTTAGTGCTGGGTTAATGGTGGGACTCAATGATCTTGGAGGCCTTTTCCAGCCTTAATGGCCCCCTGATTCTATATGTGTGCTGTAGTTTTAATTAGACATTTTAAATAGACTACTATGATGGGATTTTTATTCATTTATTATTCCTTAATTACTTAGCTAGTCTATTATAATTGAAATATGTGTTCTGTGGTCTCGTATGAAAAGAGATTGAAAGCTAAACATAGGAGCTTCTCAGTGGATGCATTAATTGGGAAGTCAGATAATCAATAAAGGGAAAAACTAAATTAAGGACAATTTAAAATACTCATGGCAAAGATACTCAATCAAGGAAATTGAGGGATTTCTCCAGCAGAAACTGGGCCTTGTCCCCTCCTGTCTTTGGGGATGACTGGGCTGATGTCCATCCCTGCACTGGTGGCTGGGGATGCACAGCCTCACTCACAAAATCCAGGGCTGGGTGACCTCCATCCCTGGAAGCCAGGGAGAAAATGATGGGCTCCATATTCCTGAGGCACAGTGCTAAGTCGGGGGCACAGAGGGGCTGTTCTGGATGCCTGACATGGCTTTTAAAAGGTGGCCTACAAGTGCAATATTTTAGATTAAAACCTGCAATCATGACTCTCTAACAGAGGACTGATGACCTGAAGCAAAGCTTTTTATGTTTCCTGCATTGTTAGAAAGCAGCAGAGTTTGAAGTGTACAGGTTTTGCTGCCCTGCAAATGAATGAAGGGGTAGGAAAGTCCAACGAAATATCAATAATATTAAATAATCATCCTTTTACAGTCATGGAATCATTTAGATTGGAAAAGACCTCCAAGACCAACAAGTCTGACCTCTTGCTTCCCTCAGGCCCTGTGGAGTCAGGACACAAAAGGTTTCGTGGAGACTGTCAGAAATATGTGGCAAG
This sequence comes from Vidua macroura, assembly GCF_024509145.1. Taxonomy (NCBI): domain Eukaryota; kingdom Metazoa; phylum Chordata; class Aves; order Passeriformes; family Viduidae; genus Vidua; species Vidua macroura. The sequence continues at coordinate 7,301,801 of NC_071579.1, forward strand.
CACATTTCTCTCTCTCTCAGGATTTTTTATTGAGGTGCACAGAGAGAAATAAAAGAGAAAACAATTTCTATTTCTGCTCCTTGTTTTTCTCTTGTGGAATGTGTTTGGAGAATTGTTTACCCAGAGTGAGCACTTGGTTGGACCATGGTGGATTGTTTGGGCCTGGTGGCCAATCCAGCCCACCTGTGTCTGGACTCTGGAGAACAGGGTCACGAGTTGTGAGTTAGTGAGATATGACAGTTAGAGAAAGTAGCATCTAGTATTTAGTATCCTCTTTTATATAGCATATTAATGTATTATAACATAATTATAATAAAGAAATCATTCAGCCTTCTGAAATGGAGTTAGACATCATCATTCTTCCCATTGGGTTCACCAACATCTACAACAGAAAAAATATTTTGCTATAACAGGGTGACCAACAGTGCCAGCTTGGCTGGAGTGAAACCAGACTCATATTTAGGCAGTGGCATTAAAGGCAGCTCTGCACAGCTTCTCTGGGCACCCTGTGCCAGGTCCCTACCACCCTCACAGGAAGGAATTCCTTCCTGACATCCCATCCTGATGGGCTTTGATGTCCCTTCCAACCCAAACCATTCTGGAACTCTATAATTCTTATGGAAGGAAGTCAGAAGGATTTTTATCAGAGGGGGGAGAAGCCAAACTAATAAGTTTTAACATGAAACAAGAGTGTTTGTTGCCAGCTTGCTGTTTTATTTTCATTGGAATCTGGAGTTCCAAAATGCAGCTGTTTTAACCTCCTCCATCCCTCCCCTCCTTTAATTCACTGCTGCCACATAATTTGAAATAGGAATTTCAAATTGCAAGTTTGTAGATGAGCACACATATTCCCAAAAATTAAATATCCCTGTTAGTGGCCTTGGACTTAACGTAGAAATATGGGAGGAAAAAAGGCTTTAATTCCTACATTACATGGGATATTGAGTAACTTTAAATAACCTTCTCTTCCAAGGCTTTGTCTCTGGTCAGTGCAGAGATTAACCCAGAAAAGAAACTAAGTTCCAGCAATCAAGAGAGTGATGAGCCTGATTAATCCTCTCCATTACTGCAGAGGGAAGAAAGGAAGATAAGACTCATCAGACAAATGTTGGCCTTCAGGAACTCTTCCTTTGCATATTTGCATGCATAAATTTAATTAACTCAGGCAGCTGTATGAGCCCCAAAGTTTCAATTATTAAAATGATGACTATGTAAAAAAGGTACAAGAAATTGCAAGGATTGCTGTACAAAAATATTATTTTTTTTAGGTTAAATGCAGGTTATGGGGCTCATCCCTGATTTTGCCATGTGTTTGGCCATAGAAGAACTCCCTGTAATCATTACAAACTAATATAATGGAGGTTTCTACTCATTATTATAAAATTAGAATTTTATTTTAATATAGAAGAAAGTAGGTGAACACTACCATGGTCCTGTACAGATCACTGAAGTGACTGAATCTGACCCTAATTAGTCATTCTTGATTATTCTTATACTTTAATTTCTGTGCAGTTCTGCAGAACTGAAACATATCAATAAACAGATACATAAAATAGTTTTGATGCCGTTGAAATCCCAGCACTAAAAATTGATCCCAGGAGAAAAGAAAGTGTCAGAGTTCTTTCAAAATAAGAAATAAATTGTTCTTTTTTACAGCTTAATCTTTGCTGGCAGAATGGATCTTCTTGATATTATTTCTATATAAAAGAACAAAATGCACCCTCTTTGGTAGCAAGAAAGTTCCATGGAGGCACACAGAGTGTTTTACAGTTTAGTTATAATAAAGTTTGTGGCATTTAATGGAACTGGTGGACATTCTCTTGGCAGAATTTAAAATTCATGTGGGGAAACAACATCAGTATAGTTTCTAATAGATTAGAAAATACTCTCAAGTGAATATCCCAAACCTGATACACAGAAAGGATTGTGCAGAGGCACATTCACAGCATTTCTGTAGAGAAAAGTGGAAGAAGAGAAAGAAAAGCCATCAGAAGCCAGGATTAATGCACGTGCAGCAGCACAGCTTCTTAAATCCTGTGTGACGGCTCGAACATGACAACGTGGAACAGCTTCACAGGACATGGCCAAGGAGATAAATTTGGCAGCAGCAGGTGTTCATTTCCCCCAGGAAACTCCTAGAAGTGCTTAAAACCAGTGGGTTATCTACTTAACCTTGTTCTCAAGGACAGAGCAGAGAGGGAAGTCGGCACTTGCTATGGAATTCTTGAGAAATGTTACATAAAAAAGTAAAGACACTGCTCATTATAACTCAGTGCTCCTTTCAAAACTGCCAGAGATCAGCAAGGCCAAGAGCTCTGCAGGATTTAAAAATCAATTGGATAATTACAGTGATCCATGAGTCCTCATAGCAAAGACTAAACAAAGACTGGTTTCCTCTTCCTCAATAAATAAACAAAACACATGTCTTGGAAGGGAAAATAAAGGTTCAGCCTTCAGGGCATAAGCAGCCTCTAACTAATGGGGTTTGGGAAGGAATGCTCAGGGACAAATACTGTACCTAAGCCAGGCTTAATGGTTTGGGGCTTAATGTAGGCATTCCACATCCCTCAGGCACTGGGAAGTCAGAGTTTGAGGAGCTGCCTTGTGGTGTGGTCAGCACTCTCCAAAGGCTCCCTGCTTACTGAGCACCTTGCAGGGAAAATCTCCTTTGAGGAGGGGCTGAGGGAGCTGGGAAGGGGCTCAGCCTGGAGAAAAGGAGGCTCAGGGGGGACCTTGTGGCTCTGCACAGCTCCTGACAGGAGGGGACAGCCGGGGGGGTCGGGCTCTGCTGCCAGGAACAGGGACAGGAGGAGAGGGAACGGCCTCAGGCTGGGCCAGGGGAGGCTCAGGTTGGATATTGGAGAAATTTCTTCAGTGGAAGAGCGGTCAGGCACTGGCACAGCTGCCCAGGACAGTGGTGGAGTCCCCATCCCTGGAAGTGTTCAAGGAATGAGTGGATGTGGCTCTTGGTGATCTGGCTGAGTTGGAAAATCTGGGATTCTGTTGAAGGTTGGATTCTGTGACCTCAGAAATCTTTTCCAACGTCAGTGATTCTGTGGTTCTTCCCCTTCTTGGCAAGGGGAAAAATTCATCCCATTTCCTACCTACCTGGGGCCCATTGCAAGAGAAGTTGTTCCCTCCTGCTTGGAGGAGCTGGACGAATCTGCCCCAGCACTTTGGGGAGGGACAGAAGTCAGGGCATTAAATAAAGCATTTCAATTCTCTGTACAAGTGGGATTCTCCCTGGCTGCAGTAATTCTGAAGGGCAGAGCTGTCTGATGGGGATGGCACTTGTCACACACAGCACAGGGACAGAAGCTCAGGCCCTGAGAGGTAACTGGCACAGGGTAACCGAGTTAAGATTAGTGAAAAGGCGATGTAAGAAAGGAAAAATAAAAGTGAGAAGGCCTTAATTCACAACACTTCACAGGGTTATTTATAAATTCTATCTAACCCCAAGTTAACACTAATCTCAGACTCCCTCAGAGAATTTTGGTGTTGCAGCATGCAGGTTTCACACACCCTCCTCTGAGGGAGGTCTGTCAGGCTGGCCGCACCTTCTGACAGCTAAAAATGTCCTATTTAGCCTTTTTTTTTTTTCATCAGCAATCTAGTCCCTTCAACTCATAAGAAACTGGTTTGGTTAATTTCTTTTTAACAAATGGAATAATTTCTGTTTTCATGATAAGAAACAGCCAAATTTATTCCTCCATGAACTCCTCTTGGAATTCTGTGTGTGTGCACATGTGTGTGTCTCTGTGTGTGTTTGTGTCTGAGTGTGCAGGAGAAGTAAAAATACAGGACAGACAAAACTTTTTTGCTTCCCATTTGTGACTACTACCCCAAAGACATGGGTGACCCCTCAGGTGTAGCCAGGAAATCCATAGGATATATTATTGCTAATAATCTCCTGGCAGCCTGTGCTCCTGAGGCATCCTTTCTCTTCCTGCAGTGAAATCTGAAAAAAAAAAAAAAAAAAAAAAAAAGGGCCAAATTCCCCCTTTTGCAAGGTGGACTTGCCATTTATGCATGGTGCCATTAAAATTAATTACCTGAGAACCAGTCCATAATGTCCACAGGTATGGAAATAATAAAAATTAATTGACTGAAAGTATTCATAAAATATTTGGAGCAAAGGTCATTAATTTGTGCTCGCTGAAACAGACACTTGCATGCTTGAATTACCCAATTACTTCAGCAATAAGATAAATAAGAGGTGCTCCAAAAATAAGTGACTACAGCAAGGCTCTGCAGTTTTGGGGGTTTGGATCCCAGTTCCAGGAGGGCACTGGGTGCAGTGTAGGAGGTTGTGTAATTTGACCCTCTCCTTGAAAGCAATTCCCAAGGGAATGTACTTGGACCTTCCTTCTCTTGCGTGCAGACAAATCCATACTAAAGGATTTTCCACACTAAAGCAAAGGAAAGGAAAGAAGAAAAGGGGAAAAAAGCTCTTTGTTTGCAGGTGGGATTTTCTGAAGATACATTTCTTGTCACTGAGTAAGACACAGCAAAGGAACAATTGGAGATGTCACTTCTTGAGGAAGCAGATCCTATCCCCAGGTGATTCCTCAGGGGTGATGGAGGCAGGTATCAACCAAACTAATGGAAAAGGATTATTAAAAAAAAAACAATTTACACTTCATAGTTGAAATTCAGTTTTTATGAACTAAGGAGACGGGGATCTAATTTTAGATGCTGAAACCAGAACCATTTCTGGGTGTTGCTGCTGGGGTTTGTTTCTGTTGTAATCAGCAGAATGTACATATTTATATATCTATATATCTTTTGTTATATGTCTGCTAAGATTGCTCATATGTGATGATAATTGTATAATTTCTGCCACATTATCAGGGTGCCCAGAGAAGCTGTGGCTGCCCCTGGATCCCTGGAAGTGTCCCAGGCCAGCTTGAACAGAGCTTGGAGCAACCTGGGTTGGTGCAACCAGGAGCAACAGTGGAAGGTGAAATCTCATCATCTGGATGAAATGTCAGGTCCCTTTCAACCCAAATCAGTCTGGGATTCTGTGATTACAAACCAATTTCCCTCCTGTTCCCCAGCAGTCTCCCTGTACATCTCCCAGAACCCAAAACCAGTTTTGGAGAGGTTAATTATTCGTGATTTCAAATCCAAAGTAGTTAAGTACAGCACTCTGTACTGAATAAATGGAATAAGAACCTTTGCTTTTTAAGAGCACTGATGCTTTTGTATAGTGAATATTCCCTTAAAGCACTGGAATGGTCTGGATTTACACAGGCAGCTCCTGAAGTTTATAGGTAACAATTTATACAATCAATTTTAGGACTGAAATTGCAGCAACTGTATGGCAAATTATTTAATTGTGGCCACTTGAATAAGTGTGTGCATCTTAATAAATATAATTAAATTAGTAATTAAAGGGGAAGGCAAGTATATGTCCTCAGTGGCACTGAAATAAATCCTATCATTTGATTATAGATCATTTTCTGAAGATTAATTATCTCTGTGGTTGAGGTTCTAGCCTGGTACCAGTACAACCTGTGGGGTGACTGCAGAAATATTACCCCTTTTTTTGAGTTTTCTTTTGGCAGAATACGCATTTTATTCTTTAATTTCTAAGGAATTTTGCCCAGGAATTATGTACTGTTATTCTTTTAATTCTGTTATTTATCAGTAATACACAAAAATTGCTTTAGACCGCAACACTGACAATACAAAAGAGGGTAATTTGGAGATTATTTCTTTTGCATGCAGTGTAATAATTGCATGTAATTAGAACCAAAACTGCTGCAAAAGTCTAAATGGGTTGTTATAACTTTTGATGTTTAGATTTATTGTTAACAAAAATGGTATTTCTTGCCTTTAATTTTCTTCTCTAATTTTCTTCTACTGTTTTTTTTCCTAGTAAGAAAATATATGTAATTTTTCAATAATTATGCTGTTGTGGGGTGTATATTTGGTAAACAGGACTTTAAGTAATCACTTCCTTAAAGGCAATCACATACTGGTAAAATAAATGCCATTAACTTTTTCACATTGCAGTTCTCCGTTGTGCATCATCACAACTAGAATTATGGATCTGGCGAAGTCCCTTTCTTACTCTTTCTCTCTTTCTTCTGTACACTCCTTCTCTCCAAAGACCCTCCTCAGTCTCTCACTTATTCCCTCTTTGTTCCTCTCAGTTACAGAAGGGATAACCCCTTTCCTTCAAGCTGCACCTGCTTTGAGTGCTTTTTAACTTGTCCAAGTGACATCCTTTACCTTGCACCATCCAGCAGTTGGAAAACAGGGTTCCTTTATTTATCCTCTTTCAGCTCAGATTTCCCTCATGAATACTAAGAAGTGCAAAACTCATTTAATTTTCCCACTTTATCCTGTTCACTTTATATTAAGTTTCTCCCTAATCCCTTAGTGGGCTAATTATTTCACTTTTCAGCCCTTTATCTCTTTCCCTTTATATATTTAAAGAATCTTATATTGTTTTTAGTCACTCCCAAGATAATAATTCCCTTTATATTGTATTTTTCCATTGCAGCATTTTTAAGACCCTGACATCCATCCTCCTCTACTTCCTTTATTAATTTTCAGGAACATTCATTTACACAGCTCTGATACATTTTCTCCATTATCCCTCTCTCTCTCCAGTGCCTCCTCCCTCTGGGACAGCCTCTTTTTTAAAGCTGGCCCAGAGCAATTACAACACAATTAGAGGGGAACCAACTCCAGGAAAATGTTAATTTCCCCAAAATATTGCCTGCCTTCCTTCCAAATCTGTGCCAGAGGGTTTTTTTTTGTTTTGTTTTTTTTTCCCCTCTTCTGGAAGTCAGAAGTCAGGTCAGAATATTGGATTGCAGGAATTCCAGAACGTGGAGTCCCAGGAAGAGGCACGTGTCAGGCAGGTCCTGCTGGGTTTCTGCCCAATGCCACTCCTGGGATCACCCTATTCCCTGAAAAAAGCCACTTTTCATGGATTATCTTCCATCTGCTGCACTTTAGGTTTCTCATGATCACAGGTGCAACATCCTCTGAGTTCTACTCCTGCCTGTGATACCAAATCTGGCCCAAAAAAATAGAAACTACAGGAACTGAGTGCTCTAAACTTGCTGGTTTACTTAGATGAGGAAAATTAGGAATTTCATCCAAAGCATGTTTCCAGAGAGATAAAACTAATACAGTTAAGCCTCTATGTCTCTCTGAATATATTTCTCTGCACAAGCAGAGAAATGTTTGTAATCCTACAAGAATATATCATTATATAACAGGCACAGATATTTTAGAGTTTTGTGGGGGCTTTCACTGTTATGAAACCCTGTATTCCAGAAATCTGGACAAATAATACATTCCTAATATCTTCTTTTCCCTTCTTGTATTTTAGCATTTCAAACACAAGGTGGTTTATTTATATTTTATTTGATTTCATTTCATTTTGTATTCTAGGTGGTTGAAGATATTCTTGCTAACTTGGCTCTCCTGTTAATCACCAACTCATCATGTTCCACCTAAAAAAGTACAGATTAAAGCAAGTAAACTGTGTTTGGGAATTTTGTTTGTTTTGGTTTTAGCAATGCAATCATTCCTCAGGTTTTCAACTTCTGTTGGCTTCGTGGTTTGAGTGTGAAAGAGTTTAAAAGGAATTAGAGCCGTCACTTTTCAAACCAGACTAAAGCCTTTGAATGATTTTGTAGATTATCATTAATTAGTCTGGGTGGAATCCAATCACTTCCTTAATCTCAAAATAAGGAAGTGCTGTTTGAAGCACTGGAGGCATAGTCTATCTGCAGATATTATCAGTATTATACTACTCTTTAGTTCAGCCAAATTGAAACAAAAATAATCTTAACCTCTATTAAATAAGACTAATAAATATTCCTCGAAATACAGATTGATTTCCCCAGTTTATTCAGTGGAGAGCCCTAAAAATTTTAAGTATGTATCTCTTTTGAAGGCAGGTAATTGGCAGAGAAAAGGAAAAGATGCCTGCAGGCTTTCTGTGTATAATACCTGTGTAGTTCAGGGCTTAGGCTCCACATCCAGAACCTGGCAAAGGAAAAAATGGGAAAAGAGGTGAGGTGAAAGCATTCTCACTTCTACCTTCCTTCATTTTCATGCAAGAATGGGCCATTCCCTAAAGAGTTGGACTCAGTGATCATTGTGGACCCCTTCCAACTCAGAATATTCCATGATTCTGAGATTAATTGGCTGTTTGTTACTGTCTCTATTCATGCCAGGAGCAAACCAAGTCACTGGTCCACACAACAATATTTCTTCTTTTTGATAGAGCTGTTTCCACCCAAAGAAAATAACTTCTGTGAATTTACTCTTATTGTTCCTGGGGAGTTTCATGGATATTTGGAATTACAGAAGAACCCCATTGGACAGCAAACAAGGAAATTTCAATCTGGAAGTAGAGAAACATGGCTGAGGCAAAGCCCAGGAGAGGAGTCCTTAAAACACCAGAGCCTGATGAACACAACTTCCCTGGGATACATTTCTCAGAGAGAACATAAATTCCTCTTTGGGAATTTCTAATTTTGGAAGTGATTGATGGTAAAAGGGTCTGAGTAATGTGATCTTTAGGAAATGTCACAGTGAAAGTTCAGAAATCTGAAGTGTAAAGTGATAAAGAAATTACTACTTTTTAAGTGGGAAATATGACCTACCTTAGAGCTACAGAGAAGCCTGTCATGTGCAACTGTGTTTTTATGGGTTTCAAAGCCACCTCCCTTTATATGAGAAGTTTAGAAACTGGTTCATTTTCTGGAGGAGAAAAAAAAACCCCAACAATTCTAAATGAATTGGTGAGAGAAGATTACAAATGAGCTTGGTAAATAACAGGATCCTACCTGTTCAAATTACTCAGCTGGCCAAAAAAAAAAAAAAAAAAAAAAAAAAAGAAAGAAAAAGAAACCTTTCCATATGATTTTAAAGGAACAAACCCTCTGTAAGTCTGTGTTTACAGAACATCCTGGTGGATGGAATAGGAAATTTGCCCCAGGTCAATCTGTAATTTGGAAACACCAGAAGGTTGTGCATTTTAATTAACTTTCAGCTCTTTCTCTGGTGCCTTTCCCTCTGTTTCCTTTCTGTTCACAATGATTAAAAGACAAAATCCTGCCCCAGTTCCATGCTCAGGAACGCTTCCTGATTTGCTTTCATTAACTTCCACTATGCAAACACGTTTAATTATTTATCTGCTGATTTCCACAGGAAATCCTACAGAGATGTGAGTCTGGTTTGTAGGGATGCCATGTCAGCAGGAGCTGGAAAATCCAATCATCCATCGTTAAGGGAAGAGAAGTGATGTGTTCTCCAATCTGTTTACAGTAAAGGAAAAATACTTCAGTTTAGGTTAAAATTTGGGGACCAAAGACATACTGGATCAGCTGGTACTTCTCTTGAAAGCTTCCCACTTTGTTATTTGGACTTAAATATTGTGAGGCAAGAATGTTGTCACAGTACATGGGATTAAGCTGGAAACTCATTACATTCCCTAGAAATAACCTGTTCCATGATCCTGGACGAGAACACGCCCTAGGTAGGAACTGGGTTGGTTCTTTGGGAATAAATATATTGAAAGAAAAAAAAATAAATAAAAGACAGACTCAGACTACCGAACTGATGGCCATCTATCCTGAAATCCTGAAATGTATTTAAAATTATTTCCAAATTTGAAAAAAGAGAGATGGAAGCAACAGCAGAGAGATTTAAACCCTCTGCAGTGATCAGCATGGAATTTTTTTGTGTTTGTGCTGTGAACCTTTACGAAAGCAACATCTGCTCCCATTTGTATGTTAATTTTTTTTTTTGGCATTTAAAATTTGGCTTTTAAAACTCATCCTCTGTCTTTTCCCTGAGAGTGAGGAGCTGAGTTATAATGCAGGTGCTGCACAGAATGAGGGGAGCATCTGAGTGAAAGCATAAATAAAATTAGCACAAAGGAATAACTTCAGTTATGGAGTGTCAAGTGCCAGGTTAGGGCATGCTAATAAGGTTTGAACCTGTATTGCCTGATTAATATTTTATTTTTGGGATTAGTCTCAGTTTTCTATTCTCCCTGTCCTGTTCTCTGTTCCTTCCCCAGGCAGCCATTCCAGAGGCAGAGGGAAGATCGGATTCCTCCATCCTTACTTCTGATACCCCCAGCAGATGAGAAACAGAGATGAAATCTTCAGCTAGAAAATTGATTAGATTTTTCTCTCCTTGTGTTTTAGCTTTGGTGAAAAGAAATGTCTGTGGTGCCTTTACAGGACTGGTTTCCATGAGTTCATAAAGATCATTAAGACCAAGAAAGTAACTTTGGAGGGAGCTCCAGGGGCTGCCCGGCCTTGTCCAGTTGACTTTGGGTGTCTCCACAGAGCCTCTGGGCACCGGGAGTTTGGTGATGATTTTTCCCCATATGACTGGGGAAATTTCCAATTTCCAGCTTGGCTCGTTGCCTCTTTTTTTGTTGTCTTGCTGTTCTGAAATGACTCTGCCTCTGTTGGTGGGGCAGAAGGATTTTCAGTGCTAATCACCTTGACTGAAGCCTAGGACACAGGAAAAGCCTTCAAAACAAATTATTATTTCTTAATTTCAGTTATTATATTTAAAAAAAAAAGGAAGGCCCCACCTGTTTGGTTTGACCTCGGTTCCCTCTCTGGAATCCTGGAGAGGACCAGCTGGAATGCAGGAGCAGCAATTCCATGAATTTCCTGTTCAGTTGATCTGTACTTATTACTCCTGAGGTAGCACATTATTCTGTGATGAATTGCAATCATTTCTTAAGTCCTCCTTTCCATGGATTATTTTTTTCAATTTAATGTGCTCTTTCTGTCTTTTACAAAAATAAACCACTTTAAATAGGTTTTTGAAAGGTGAGAAAATACGAATAAACCCCACATTGTTCTTTAAGGAAAGTGTGGCATACTCTGACCATCTCAGTCCCTCAGTGCACAAAAAATTCATGGAACAGAAGAGGAACAAAGAGAGGCCTCAATCACATCCACATTTGACAACCCTGGGGTAAGAGGTAATTATTCAAAATTAATTCACTTCCCAAAAAATGCCTCCTGGAGTTCACAGCCAAATCAACCTCTGATCAAACTCCCTTTCCTAGGAATAAAAATGCCATGCAACCAGCAGGGGGTAAAACACAACTTGGGAAATCTTAAGGACCTCAGAATTATTGCAGCCTCAATTTTCTCCTTTTCTGAGTGTGAATCCAAAGATAATTGGCTTAAACTTATAAAACACAAAATTGGAGCCATCAACTGGAATTGCTGTTGTAACATCAACGTTCACAGTTGCAATTATGCAAAAACCAAGCTTATCCAGTTTCACAGTACCTGGAGTTTTAACAGATCCCAAAGTTCTGCAGAATGAGGATTTCCCTCAAGAAACAAAGGTGTTTACAGAGTGCAAAAGGGCAGAGATGCACAATTATACTCACAACTGAGTCATTAAACCTTTCAGCAAGCGTATTTTACTTGTATTTTTCAAAATTTTTTTTACAATAATTTCTATTATTATCCATTTTGCATTTTTCCAGCTGAGCTCTTGGCTATTCCCAGCTAGGTCTGAAGGAAACAAACATGGTCCTATGGCAACCTTTGATTCTTCTCACCCAGTGCCTAATAATAATTACTAATAATTACCTCTCTCATTCACTCAAGCCAAAAGAGCTTTATAATTTCTTCATATTTATGAAGAAATATATTAATTATATATATTTAATTTATATATTTTATATATAGACATATATATGAATATAAAATGAATATTCAGCCACGTGCAAGGTTTGACATAACCTTAATAAAAGACACAGCCAGAGGGTGTTGATCATAAAAATCAGTGTCACACGTGGAGATGTGTGGGGGACACAGCAGTGGGGAGCAGAACTCGGGCAGAAATCTTCTGCAGGGAGATGTAAACTCTGTTATTCCACCTTCACCTCCTTTCAAACCTTAGGGGTTGTCCTTCCAAGCCTTTTCTCTCACTTCCAAGCAGCTACTGTATTTGAATAAGAGAAAAAAATAAAAGAATATATCAAAAGAAAGTCCATGTGAAAGGCAGGTTGTTTCAACACTTTGACTTTTATTGGGAAAAAGTTTGGGGAAAATTTGCATTCAGAATTTCTAGTGAACAGGAATTTCTTTGTTATCAGCTCTCCAGACAATTAGTGGGTTCCTGTTGTAATAAGTTTTGCTGATGAGCGAGCAAGGCAGATGCTGAAGTTGCAGAATTAAAATTCAACATGATTGTTTCATTTTAAATTGACTTTTTTCTTGCACAGAATCACAGAATATCCTGAGTGGGAAGGAACATACAGGGATCATGGAGTCTGACCCCTGGTCCTGCCCAGACACCCCAACAATCCCACCCTGTGCATCCCTGGGAGCGTTGCCCAAACCCTCCTGGAGCTCTGGCAGCCTCGGGGCCGTGCCCATTCCCTGAGGAGCCTGGGCAGTGCCCAGCACCCTCTGGGGAAGAACCTTTCCCTGAGCTCCAGCGTCACCCTCCCTGGCCCAGCTCCAGGAGAAACTTTTTTAGGTTTTGTTAAGAAAATTTTTTTTTTTTTTTTTTTTTTTATTTTTTTTTTTTTTTTTTTTTTTTTTGTGGAAAACCTTGGAGTCCCATCTTGATTCCAGAAGAATTCTAAGTTCAGGATGTTAGACTGACCTGCACCTGGTACAGCCATTATGTCCATGAGACCATGGGCACCTTAGAAGGAATTTCCTATCACTCATTTTCCACAATGCTCTTCCCAACAGACTCCTTTTCTAACTGATCTTTAGAAACATCTTTAGGATCACTTTTTATTCCACACTGCCATTAACAATCCTCTTTTCTCTTTATTTCATACATCAAATTTATTTTGGGAAAGGGTTAAGGTCCTACTTTCTTGATGCCTTTGAGCTGTGGCTTATTTAGCTGAAAGAGAGAATTTTTGCTTGTTCTTTGGTTGTTCTTGATATTGATGTTTAAAAAAATTTTATTTAATTAATTAAATAATTGATTTTTCTAATTGAATTAATTTCCATAACTTCCAAACTTTGAATGTGTGTAACTTGCACAAGTTAAACAGAGCCTTTAAACTAAAGTTTCACATTTAATAATTAAGCACTTGTGGATTATGAGATCTTGGTCTGCCTGAGGTATCAAACCACTCCCATGAAATCAAAAGGAAATGAAGCAACAAGTGAAAGCAGACCCCGCTTTTTAACCTATCCCTTACCTTCATATTTACCATCTTGTCGTTTGCCAGGATGATGGGAAATGGCCTCAAATTGCACCAGGGGAAGTTTGAATTGGAAATGAAGAAAAATGTCTTTATGGAAAGGGTGGTCAGTCACTGGCACAGGCTGCCCAGGGCAGTGGTGGAGTCACCACCCCTGGAGTTGTTAAAAAATACCTGTACATGTGGCATCTGGGGAAATGGATTAGCGGTGACCGTGGTGTTGATGCTGTTTTGACAACTGGATTTGATCTTAGAGGGCTTTACCAACCTTAGTGATTCTGAAATTCTGGAATTCTATATCACTGTTTTATAAATTAGAGTGGATAGGGAGAACTTATACCAAGAACAGACATCAAGCATTCCCTTTATAATTAAATGGCTGTAAGACTCTTTTGACATCTTCCCAACAGTTTATCCATAAATTCTGGCTACCTCACTCCATATTTCTGCCCTGGAATTCACAGCCTGTGAGCATATCCCAGCTTCTCCCATCCCCCAGATGTCCATCAATCCTGGCTGGTTTGTACATGAGCACACATGAAGCCACCCAGCTTTTGGGGGTTTGCCATCCTCCAAAGCTAAAGCACACTGTTATCCCTGACAGATTTAAAGTGCACAGTGCTATAGAACCCATTAGAAGCAGCTTCTCTCTCTGCAGCAGAGTGCTTTGGGGAAGGGCCGTGGCTACACAGCCCTTCAGCCATTAATCAGAGGTTTCAACTACTCTCTCTTGTGATGCTGTAATGATAGTGCTTCACATATTCACATATCTCTGAAATTCCAGGGATCATCTGGGTTTACAGCACTTATCACCTTTTTGCCTCAAAGAGAAATTGTGCAGTCATGGGAATAAAAGAAACAACAAAAAGGAGAGAAAAAGAAGAAAGGGGAAGGGGAAGGGGAAGGGGAAGGGGAAGGGAAGAAGTAAAAAAAAAGAAAAAAGAAAAAAGAAAAAGAAAAAAGAAAAAAGAGAAAAAGAAAAAGAAAAAGAAAAAGAAAAAGAAAAAGAAAAAGAAAAAGAAAAAGAAAAAGAAAAAGAAAAAGAAAAAGACCTTAAAGACCTTTTGAATTCAGTCTGCATGGTCAGAAGTTGTTGCCCAGAGAAGCTGTGGCTGTTCCACCCCTGGAATTGCTCAAGGTCAGGTTGGACCAAGGATCATCTCGTTCCACTCCCTGCCGTGGGCAGGGACACCTTCCACTAGACCAGGTTGCTCCAACCTGGCTTTGAACACTTCCAGGGACTGGGATTCCATACTGAGATGTTTTAAATTCTTATTTTCAGCCCCTGTTATGTTTGCTGTTAACTGTGTTATGCTCCTCAACGAGAGGTAGTGTGGGCATTTTTCATGTGGCATTGCACAGAAAATGGAGCTGGGTGACAACTGAGGCAGACAGAATGTACTGAAAATGTCTCAGTGCTTTGCTTCTGTCTTTGTTTAGTCCCTGAAAAGTCTGATCTAAAGATTCAAATGCATTCTGTAAGAGTTAACATGACATAATAACCCCCAACATTCCTGATTGCTTGCTGCTGATGAATTCAGGATCAAATACAATGTAGTAGGCCTCGGCGGGAGTGTTTTTGGAGTTTGGGGGTTTATCAGAGTTGTTTTCCATCAGTCCTTCCCTGCTCCTGAAATAAAATCACAATGCTGTCCAGAAATACTTAATGAGTGTGAAACTGCTGAAGGATGCCATGGACATAACACTCTGGGGTTTTATCTTGACTACTGGGGTGCTTTAGGGCTAATGGGAAACAGCCATTAGTTGTGAGATTTGCTTTATGGCCATGTGCTCGGAAAGCAGCAACTTATTCCATTTTAATTTACTTCTGCTGTTTGATCTGTTAAGATTCACATTTTCCAACTTTCATCTGCTGCCCTGGGGGACAGAAATGCATTTTAAACCAAAATGATGTCTGGATTCTTTTATGGAGACAAGGCCGGGTTTCAATTAAAAAATGTGAAGTCTCTTGAGACTAAGAGTAAATGCACGAGGGCTGATGGCACGGGCTGTGACACTTCTTGGGATGGTGTGGCAAGGTTTGGGCAGCTGGGGGCTGCAGGGGTGAAGCTGTGAGAGGAGATCAGGGATGGCCTGGGATGGACACAGCTCATTCCAGCCACATCCAAGGACCTGCCTCTGGCCAAAGCCAAGCTGGGGACACTGGGGACATCCCTGGGATGACTTCCTTGAGGTGTAAATAAGGAAATGGGAAAGAGGGAGCTCTGCAGACACCCAGGGCAAGGCGGGGGGGGGGGGGGGGGGGCAGGAGCTGCTCCAGGTGCCAGAGCTGAGATCCCCATGAGATTCCATGGGGCAGCCCATGAGGAGGCAGCTGTGCCCCTGCAGCCCCTGGAGATCCCTATAGATGCAGAGATCCACCTGCAGCCCCTGGAGATCCCTATGGATGCAGAGATCCACCTGCAGCTCCTGGAGATCCCCAGGGATGCAGAGACCCACCTGCAGCCCCTGGAGATCCCCATGGATGCAGAGATCCACCTGCAGCCCCTGGAGGAGCCCACCCTGGAGCAGAGGGACGTGTCCTGAGGAAGCTGCAGCCTGTGTAGAGCCCTGACAGGAGCAGGTCCTTGCAGGACCTGTGTCCCACAGAGGAGCCCACACAGGAGCAGGTGTTGTGGCAGGATGTTGGCTGGGAGAAGTCTGTTCCTGAAGGAGCGTATCCCATGGGAAGGACTTTGAGCTTGTGCAGAGGACCAGGTAAGGATGAAGAACCAGCAGAGATGAAGAGTTATAGACCGACCACCCCCCTTGTTTCCCATAATGAGGGAGATAAAACAAATGGGAGTAAATCCCAGAATCCCAGGATGGGTCAGGCTCATCTGGTGCCACCTCCCTGCTCCAGCAGGGCCATCCCAGAGCACAGGTTTGTGTCCAGATGGCTCTGGAACATCCCCCGTGAGGAGACGCCACACCCTCTGTGGTCTCTGTTCCAGTGCTCGGTCACTGCCCAGGGAAGTTCTTCAATCCTGGGAAGAAAGGACAGAGAGAGGGGAAGCTTTTTTTAGATTAATTCCTCACTATCCTCCCGTGTTAATACTTGGCAATAAATGAAATTGTTTACCCACGTCCAGTCTGGTTTGCCCATGACAGCAATGTGTGAGTGATCTCCCTGTCATCATCTTGAGCTTTCCCATGAAATTCTTTTCCCCACCCTGTTGAGAAGGGGCAGAGGGAAAGCAGCTGGGTGGGTGTCTGGCAGCAACCTTCCCTCTTCTTTCCATCACAGTCTTTCATCTGCTATTTCTTAGCAGTGACAGAATTTAATATCACTAAACCATGAACATCTGGTTGGTTTTATCCATGTGACTGTGGCAGAGTTTTCCTTCTGGTTTTCCATTCCTGCTGCCTTTCCTGCACTGGAGTCTCCTCTTGCAGACATGATGTGATCATTAAGGCTGAATCACCTGGAAAAAGAGGTTTGCTCATAGCTGGGGATGGGGTTTATGATTTCTTGTCTGCTGATTTGTATCACCCACTGATGGTTTCCTGAGGAATTTGTCTGGAAAGGTCTCACCACCAGCAGAGTGTGGGACATTTGGCCTGTGTGATCTTCAATTTCCTGCTATTTTCAAAATGCATTTACTCAGCTGTTTGAAAATAGAGAAAATGGTGCCAAGATATAAAGGTCACCTATATTTTTGATAATGCACATTTTAAATATAGGAAGTAATACATCAAGGGGTGAGAAGTGGAGGATACAGCAAGATGAAAATCCCATTTTGTCTGATGCCATCTCACAGAATTTGTGCCATAACCCTTGAGCTGGTTTTGGTGCTGAATTTTCTCAATTTTCCCTCCATTTTACAGTGTTTCTATTTATGTAAATGACCTCACCTTGCTCGTTGTGGTTAAATTGACCACTAAGAAGAAAGGGTTGACCTTCCAAATATGCCTTTTCCTATGAGCTGTTGTGCAATTTTATTTTTATTGCTATTTTTTCTACCAAGTGGTTTAAATTCAACATATTTATGACATAAATTAATGTTTTCCAAACTTGTCTGTTGCCCAAACACCATTTTTTTCCCAAGCAACAGCAGGGATGTTTTACCTGCTCTCTGTCCATTCTCAAAGCTCTGAATGAGACAGTGTTTTTCCTGCAGTATCGAGCAGTGTTTAAATTGAAGGAGCTTGCTGAGAAATCAATCTCTGTGCTGGCTGATGCTTTTTGCCAGCTATCACTTATCAGGTGATGCTTCCAAATCTCCTCTAATGTCAGTAAATGACACTGTGTACCCTCCTTAACAAGTGATCTATACCTTCATCTCAACATGCTGGAATTTATTATTTTTAATTACTTTAGCTGCTCACTCAAAAATCTTCTTTCTTTCCAAGCTTTTTTTTTTTTTCCCCTAGCAAAACAAAAAATGAAATAGGAGAACAAATGATGCATTTTAATTATGTCAATAACATGCAATTTTCTGGTCTTTTCTTCTTCCCTGAAGTTTAATTAATTTGGAGCAAGTAATAAATTGTCATAGCTTTCAGCTCAGCTCCTCGATTCAAAATGAATTCACTTCATTTGATGAAATTAGATTTGAGCTCTGTTCTCATCTCCGTGAGCCCCAGTTCCTGGCTAGGAATCAAAATGTGGACATTTTACAAGGCAAACAGTTCAGTATTTTGTGTTGGTGGTGATGCTGGGCCTGTTCTACTCATCCCATGATCCACACCCAATCCTGTCACCACCATGACATTGTCCCCAGTCCTGCTCTCAGCCATTCCTGCAGGGAATATTCCCCATGGAACATTCCAGGGAACATTCCAGGGAATATTCCCGTGCTTCTGGTGTTGTTCCTGAGATCAGACTGGCAGAATTCACCCCAAAGAAGCCTTTGTCCTCCAGAGCAGCTGAATGGACTGAACTGGTGGCCAGTCCAGAAGGTCTGGGGTGGGGTGTGACACCAGGAGGTCACCCAGAGGTGCCACCATCCACTGCAGCTTCATTGTTTCCTCTTAGCATCCACCCTTGTGTGCAGCTTCCATTGGAAAGGGACGCTGGGATTTTTCTCCATGGAGGGATGGAAAAGAAACCATAAGAGAACTCGTGAGAGGATATTTCCCACAGCCTCCCACATTTGGATGGGTGTCTCAGGACAATGTCTCAAGGAGCTTTTTTGCTCCAAAAGCCACTTCTGCAAGCGTTGCCAGCCACAAGCTGAAAGAAGCTTCATGGTTTTGTGTTTGTTTTGTTGGTTTGGTGCTTTTCTGGCTACTGAAAAAAAAAAAAAAAAAAAAAAAAAAAAAAGACGTTTGAAGGGTAAATTTACAGGAAATATGTTTGTCTGATTTGTAGAGGAAACTTCCCCTCTTCCACCTCCCCTCTTCTATAATTGTCCAGTTTCAGGGGTGTGTGGGGTGTGTTTCACACACACAGAAATCTGTTCATTCCAGAGAAGATGCCTTCTCAAGTTTGGTGTTTAGCTTTGCTACATATGAGAAGAATTCATGTTCTTGAACCTGAAATATTTTTCAAGATAGACTGGCAGAGACTTCCTCTGCCATTCACTATTTCCAGCAAGAGAGGCTGACGATGTCTTAGACAAATTAATAAGGAGTATTATTATTTTTAATTATGCATGAACTCCCAGAACTCTGGACTTTGGGAAAGTCATCAGCTCTATTTCTGATAATCCAAGAGATCATTTTATATGCTGAGAGCCAAGGAAGATGGAGCTACATCCAGAAAGAAGTGTCAGTAGGTTGGAGGTGTGAATCTTTCACATCCTGTGAAAATTTCCAGTCTCTTTGTAAACTTTCTCAGAAGAATGGATTAATGTTGACTCATGTTGTGTGCTGGGGAAAAGAGTAATAAGTGCTTATCCAAAATGAGCATTGTCACATTGTGAGCTATTATTTTGATCTATTCAATAGTCTGAATTGTTTTTTGAGTGATCACAACTTTGCTGAAAAATTTTATCAGGTGGATAGGAGTCCTGGTATGGAATATCAGGGGTTTATTTACAGAGAAATATTAAATATTGTATGAATACTGAAAACTGAGCTATAATGCCATAAAACCTGGGTTCAGATGCCACTCACAGCTTCTGATGCCTTAATTCTGATCTTGTTTTTAAAGCCTAAACCCACCAAGGTCTGACCATCCTGCTCTGGTGCAAAAAAAGTCTTGGGCAGACTCATGAGTCTAATCAGACATGCACAGCTAGACCTGCCCTTGGCAATCCCAGCTTCTGATGGTGGCCTGCTTTAAATAAATAACTCAAATAAAAGAGATAAGGGACAAATCTGTTCAACTGTGTTGCCTTGGTAGGTTGGAGACCCTCAGAGTCTGAGATATAAAAATGTACCACACTAACGAGCTGAGATGTAAGAAATAATGAATCCTAATTACAATGACTGCAAGGCTACTGAATTTAAAATCAGAATATTTTATTCCACTGAGCAGCACCTTCCAGTCTGCACCATGCTCAAGACACAGGAATAGTTACAGTTTACAAGGGAATTAAGTCTAATTGGCATTATTATCACTCTATCAGCATTAATTTATTAGAATAAATGTTATCATGTTGTTATATGCACCATCCAATGCCACAAATAGAGAAAGGAGAAGGGGTGGGAAGTGAAAAGCTTGGAACAAGATTGGATTTTAAGATGACTTTCACCTTGCACTGCTGAAACCACTGAGCCATTTTGGGACAAGAAATGTCTTTCCTGGGTCAGTCTCACAAAATATTGCACTTTCTGAGGCCAAATAACTCTTTTCATCAGGGCCCTGGTGGGGCAGCTCTGAATTTTGCCATGCAGCTGACAATGAGACAATTTGTAGCAGCCCAGTAAATAACACTGCAGCCTGCCCAGGTTCTGACACTGGAATAAAAACTATTTACTGAGTATTTGTGTTTCTATGCTAAGGAAAACCCACTCTATTCTGGGCATCTCACAGAGGTGTTTTGGTCATGTTTTTGTTCTCTCACGATGAAATTGCAGGCAAACCCCATTTTCTTGCAAATGGAGTTACATGGCAGGTTTCGTTTTCTCCTCTCATGTTTCTGTCATTCCTCATTTGCACCAGAACTCTTATTTCCATTTCTCCTCATCCAGCAGGACAGTGTTATTTATTATTTTGTTTCCTGCCAATTATTGATTCCCCTCTGCAGAACAGATTACAGTTGCTGGTTGAGGGATTTTTTTTTCTTTTTTTTCCCTCTGGGAACAGAGAAAATCTTTATAAAAAGCAAGTGTTTAGTAGGCTGATATGCTGGTCCTTTCAGTGCTGAGGTTCAAGCAGGGCCTGGCTGGAAATTCCAGGCTTTATTTCCAGGGAACGTACTGACAAATGAGTCAGGAGTGCATTTCATCAATTCCTTGCAGCTGAGGTAATGGATATCTTTATGTAGCTCTCTGAAAGAAATTCAGAATATTTTATCCTCAATCACAAAAGTTTTGGAGGGTTTAGCACCTTTTAATTATCTTTTTAACAAAGATGTTCTTCCGTTTTTGGGGGGGACGAGGAAGCACAGCTCAATTTTTTTATTTTTTTTTTTTTTTCATTTTCAGGTCGTGTCACAGGAGATAAAAGGGTGAACTGTTAGAAGGTTTTGGGAAGTATAAGTGGGGAGCCAGCTGGGTGTGGAGGTGGTGTTTTGGGGGCAGTTCTTGTGCAAAGGGGCTGGAATTCCTGAGGTTACTGCAGGACTCAGTGTGCACAGACAGGAAGAAAGCTGCTGCTCTTAAAGATTGCTATCAAATATCCCGTTTTGTTGGAGCTATCAGCTCCCTGGTGTAATTCAAGGCTGGGTCATGACTCTGCTTAGGGTTAAGGTTTGAGGGAAGAGGATGTGAAGAAGACATTTTCTATTAGATTCCCCTTATCTAACACCAAGAGATAAGAGGTTATCATGGGGAGCCGCTGCCTTAAGTTGCATTTTGCTGTAGGTGCTGCCTCCATAGCTGTAATTACAGCTTTGATTTCACGACCTGATCATGGCTGGATGCTCTGGAATCAGGAAAGGATTCCTGGGGTCTAAGCCTTGCCACGTCTTCCAGTGCATAATCTCAGGCTGAAATAAAGGGCATTGCTGGCTGGTGCTGCAGGGTATCCACTGCTGGGTGCTTGTGGGCTCAGCACTCTGGAAATTGCCTTACCTCTGCTGATTGTTGCCCTGATTTTTAAAAGTGTTAAGTTTTCTTTTATAGTTCTTTTGAAAGTTTTAAAGTTCTCATAAAACTTCTTTAGCCTTCTAATAATGTTTACATATTTAAGAGTTAGAGTTCCCACACAATTTCATGTATAAATAGAATAGTTTACATATTTCTCTGTAAGTTGAGAGAAATGATTAATTAATCTTTAGACCAGTGTAGTTAGAGAGGTAGTAATTCCATCCTCCAATCCATGGTCACCTTTAGAATTCTATAAATACCAGATGTTTAAATAAAACTAAATATTTTTCTCTTTTAAATTTACCAAGCTTCTGTGTACTCATTTCATGTCCAATAACAACAGCTGATATCTCTGTTGTCTCTTCCATCTGTCCTCTAGATTTACCATTTACCCCTCAGCACTCAGTTTTGATTTAAGGATGGATATTTACTGCTCATCCAAATATCTTTGGACTGCAATTTAAACAACTAAAAAGAAAAAGACATTGCTTAGGAAAGCAAAAATAATTCTATTTTTAATTGTCCAAAAGTGAATTAATAGGTACTCTTGATATGGCTCTGGTCAGATAAGAGCAGCCAAATGCAGAAGGATCAATTCACACCCTTGGATGCAGCACAGCCATGAGAATTCTGAAGGAATGGGATGAATCAAAGCCTACTTTTGGTGCATTGATAGGGCTTTGGGCTCTACATTTTTGATGGCAAGGGGTTTAGAACTAAAAGATTAAGGATCCCACACTATATATTGGATTCTGAAAGCCTTCAGTGTTGGGGTAAGTCCAAGCATGGATTTAGGGAAAAGTTCTTGTCCAGGTAGGCAGATCTGGGCTGTGACACCAAATAGGAAATACAAAGGCTCTGTAGCCCAGTTTGTTTCTCTGTGCTTACAAATTCCTGAGGGTGGGAAGAGGATTAGTGGAGAGGTAATGACGCTTTAAAATTTGATCAGCATTAAGAGTAGATTAAAGGAAATTAAAGATTAAAGGTTTATTGCAGCCTTCTGCAAGGGCTTTGGTGATAAGGAATGACTCGTTGGATATTAGAGATCAAAATATGTTTTTTTTTTCCTACTGCAGCCAAGTGGCTAAAATCCCCAGGGGAGGGTTGTGGGACTGGCTGGTATTGGTTTAGGAGAAAACTCTATCCTACATTTTATTTTATTCATCATTTAAGGTTAGAATTGATCTTTTGGAATCAAAATTGTGCAGTCAGCTGTGGAAAACCCCTCAGAGGCAGAAAAAAGACTCTTGCTAAATATCATCAGAGCTTTACAGCCCTACAACAACATGGCAGCCCAAGACAAGATTATCCATATTCAGAAACACTTTTTTTTTTAATTTTTTTTTTTTTTTACTAGATGCTCTTGGATCCTGAAAGTGAGGAAATGGGCTGTGACCTTCCTTTTATCCCTAATTACACACCACACCTGGTGCTAATTGATATTTGGGAAAGAGGCACTGGGGGTGAATTAGGATAATCTCATTTCTACATCTCCTGGGTTTTAAAGAAACATTAGAGATTCAAAGAGGATTTATTTAAAGACTTAGAGTTGTCATTTAACTCTAATGGCACATGATGAAATTGCTGGAAATGAACTTTTGGCTTTGGTTATAATGGGAATAAATTTATTCCACAATTTCTTGGGCAGTGGATTCCAGAAAGTTAAATGTAAGGCATCAGTCAATAAAAGCAAGTCTTTTCCCACACTGGTGATCCACATTAAAATGCTGTTAAAAAGGCTTTGGCACTAACCACAATTCCCAATCGCATCGTAAACAAGGGAAAGTATCTGTAGAAAGGTCAAACACAAGTGACCTCACGTTGCAGCATCACCCCAGGAAAATATAACAGCATCCCGGGCTAAACCTCTTCCTAAATCTCAATTCCAGGTGCTCTGATCCTGCTGTAAGGAAAGTGAAACTGTTCTCTCTTGACAGAGCCCTAGGGGACTTGGAGAATCCAGCAGGAGAGTGATTGTGTGGTCTCTAAGCTCCCAGCCCTGTTCCTGAGCACACTGCTAAGAGCAACCTTCATTATATTCCACAAACAGACCACAAAAAGGACGTGCTGTTATTGTCCCTCTTCTTTATTCCTGTGGCCCTGTAGAACAGCCACTTCCAGATTTCCAAGCCCTAAACCTTAATTAAAATCATCACATTGGCTGTAACACAGAAAGGCACCATAAGGCTTTCCACCACTCCAAACCACCAGCTCTAATCAGCCTCTTCCTGTCTCTGGCAATGATACAAAATTGAATTGAACGAAATTGAACAATTTCACTTCTTTAAGCTTATTTCCCAAAGGCTTCGGTCCAACGTTCCCAGCATAAGCTCTCCATCTAAGTCGGGGGGTGGGAAGTAGGAAATCAAGTAAAAAACTGAGTTCTTGGAGCTGTAATTTCCCAAACCCAGCTGTAACCTAATCTATGCTGTAACTGAAGAACAAGTGGAGAATATAAAGCCTCTGCAGAAACCAACACTCTTTCTGCCTCTGCAGCAACCTGGGCTCCTGAGGTTTCACTTTTCCAGTTAAACTGCTAGAAACCTTTCCCCATTACTGAAGAGTAACAAAAAGGATCACATTTTTGGGGGGCTCTGCTCACCTCCTCATTTTGCAGGCCTTGGAGGATGCAGCCATTGGTCCTCGGGTGTGTTTTGTTCATAAGCAACCTGCTTAAAGCTGATCCCAGGAATGTCCCCAGCAGAAGGAAACCTTCCTTGAGTCCTGGTGTGAGACATCCAAATTAAAGATGTGTGGTCAAAGAGCCCAGAGAGGCTCTGGGGTCTCCTCCTGGGGATGTTCCAGAGCCCTCTGGACACTCTCCTGTGCCCTGTGCTCTGGGATGGCCCTGCTGGAGCAGGGAGGTGGCACCACGTGAGCCACTGTGGCCCTTCCAGCCTGACCCATCCTGGGGTCCTGTGTGATTCTGAGATACTGAGCCATGGAGATCTCTGCCCTAACCCAGAGGGTATATGGCACTTTTCATATGTTCCTACTTTTAGTAAAAAAATGTAGAGCTGCTCTCCAGCTGAGTTGAAGAGATTTGGGCAAAAAAGGGGCTGGCCCTGTGTAGGAAGAAAGAGTGAGATGAAAGACTAAGAATCAAAATTAATTTCCTCTACAAAAAGATGATTATTCTTAGAGCTGGCAAATAGAGGCAACGCTGCTACAACAATTTGCAATTAATTTCTATTCTGAACAGGTCATGCTTGGGGGGTTGTTTGGGTTTTTTTGGTTGTTGCATGGAATTAATATCTGCAATGTCTTTGCATTCTCATGGGATGAGGATCACAATCTGCTCTGAGATTTTAAAAATAAAATGGTTTTACCCACTTCTTTCTCTCTCTCTATACAGACACATCCTCTGTGTCTTCAGAGAAGTTTATTTCTCTGCCTGATCCCGTGAACTGATGATCCTGAAGCACTTGCAGGATGCAGATAATGGGAGCAGGGATAGAAGGAAGTCACAAAGTCCTGCCTCCTGTGGCTGTCCTGCCACCTGTTTGAATGGTTTCCTCATAAAGGTGGTTATTCCTTTGAAACACTGCTTTCTTTTCTGCCTCTGCTTCTTTAATTTATCTCCCCTGCAGTGCTGCAGCCTGAGGAACAACAGATAATCTTGAAACTCTCCAACACCCACCTTTAAATCTCCATTCAGCTCTGTGCTCATAAAACCGTGCGCAACATTATTGTGGAATAATTGATCTTGGAATAAGGGATGGCGAGAGTAAATGAATTGGAAAGGTGTTTTAATGGGAAGCTTTTCCAAAATTATGTTTCAATTATTTGCAAATACACACTCTTGCACAGTCTTTTGCCACACAGGTGTGCACTAAATCTACCACCTTGTACCATTTTGTCAAGTGAGCTGGAGGTGTTTGTGTTTTGCACTAAATTAAAGATTCAGCAGAGCTACTGTGCATTACAATGAGCACTGCATATAGATTTTGTACAAAAACTCCAACTTGTTCCATGTTTTCTGTTGAGTCCAGACTCCAGACTCTCCCCAGATCAGCCCATTTGAATTTATATGCTCACTCTGTTACTTCTTTTAGCCATTTGACCTCTCGTTGTCTCAAAATACAACCTGCAAGTAGTTAGCATGACCAAGGGCACCGCAGGAGCACTTGGCTGAAGTTACACTTTTCTTTAAGTACATTTTGGCCTCAGGTTTGCATTCTGTGTTAAAATCTTGCAAGCTCCATATCAAGAGGCTTTGGTTTTACATGTGTTGCTCTTTTCAGCAGTAATGAAAAGAGCAGTGAAAATTCACCTATTACTTTGGTGAGCATTTAGCTTCTCCCAGGTTCTCTGATGTGTTCATGAACATTTTGGGGACTGGAGATCCTCAGGTGTGTGACAGAGCTGGGGAGCAGCCTGACCACACACACCTGGGGTCTTTTTTGGGTTCTCAAACACTCACAGCTTTTACTGCCTGTCTGAAAACCCGATAAGAGTCCTAGGGAAAATAAACTAAAATTCCTAAACTGTGTTCTGCTGCCCCTTGCAATGCATTGCACCTGAAACTCTTTAAGGTCATTGTCCAAATTTATTACCAAGTATCCTTTCATTACTCATTATTTTGACCTTCTGGCTTAGAAAGAGCTGAGAGACCCCTGATCACTTCATTTCCCCACTGCTACCCTGGAAATACATTTATATTGCAGACTATCAAAGCAATGCACCCAGTCTTTTTATATTGTTTATTGTAGCCTAGTGAAAAATATTTGTCTATCCATGGTCTGAAGTAAAAGAAGAAAATAAAAATGTTTTACAGAGTGGAAACAAAAAGGAATATAACACATTCAAATGAGAAGCAGCTAAGGTATATTTTATCTTTTCCCTAGTAATAACAAACAAGTTTTGTGTAATTTTTTTAAATGTGTCCTTTATCATCTCTTTTTATGCGATTCCAAGTGGAATTGAAAGCCTCAGGGAATAGCTGCCCCTGTACTTTTAAAATGTATTGTAGCACTTCTGCAATATCATTAAGAGATAAAGGAACATGCATTTAATTTCACATTTTTCAAATTATTTAGTGCAATTTAAATCAGACTTTAAATTGCAGATCCTTGTGACCTGTGCAGAAGGTATTGTCTGCAGAAGTGAGATAAAGGAATCAGATTATCAGGATCCCTCCACTGATTGCCCTATGTTCAAAGTGATTGAAATTTGGGGGTGAAAATTGGCAGTGTTTGATCATCGTCAAGGTAAAAGAGTGTTCTTATGTCCAGACTTGTTTTTTGGGGGTTTTCTTGTTTGGTTGGTTCGTTGGTTGGTTGGTTGGTTGGTTGGTTGGGTTTTTTTTATTTGTGCCCTTTACTCTGTCACTGGATACCTCTGGCAGCATCTTCTTCACTGCCCATCCCCATCAGATATTGATAATTATTGATAAGATCCCATGGAGCCTCCTCTTCTCCAAACTGAGCATTCCCAGATCCCTCAGCCTTTCCTCATATGGGAATTCCTCCAGTAAAGAGAACATTTTTCACATACTAAATATAAACATTTTGTTACTGGTTTGGGTCAGGTTTTGTTGTGTTTTATTTTTAATTTTATTTTTTAATTTTCCTATGTTTCAGCAATAATCTAAGTTTAGTTTCCCTCAAAAGGCTATTCATTTCATAACACTAAATCAAAGTATTTCCTGGTCCACTGTTAGTTACAGCTCAAAAGCCACAACCACTGGAGCACCATAATTGATGGAGTAGAAGAAATTTTAAATTACTTATGTTTAGTCAGCGTCCTCTGTGATATTCCTTATATGCATATTTAGAAAATGTATATAAATCCTCCAAAGCTTCAATATAAAACTGAGTTAAAATGTGTGCTTCACTTTTCAATCACATGTTTGGCTGGAGATTGCTAAAATGAGCTTAAAATGTCACCTGAATTATGTGGCAAAGTAAATTTCTGCACCCATTGGAAGTGATCTGCAAGAGAGTTCCCTTTCAGGCTGGTCCCTGAGCAGAGTGAAGTGTATTTAGTGGCTATGAAAATAACACAAGTGCTGGGGGAAATGTGAGGATGAAAGGCAGAGAGCGAGAAAGAGCAGCACAAGGCACAGCCAGGAGCACGGCCTTCAAGGCGGAAATTAAATGAGGCAAGTCTGGCTGCCTTTTCCTAAAATTCCTGAAGAGACAGATCAAGGCACTGATGCAGAGGCAGAGCTATGGGAGACGGAGGGAGGGGTGAACAGGGAATTGCACTTGAAAATGGATTTTAAATAGTGTGGCTACAGCTTATCCACGGTATGTGAAGACCTCAACAAAAGCCCTGAAAGAACTCTTGGATCTAATCTCATCAAATAATGGGGTTTGGACCCATCTCTCTGAAACCTCGCTGATTAGGGGCTCAGCATTTGTCTGCAGGGTTTACTGAACACTATTTTTAATGACTTGAAATGACTCCAAAGATTACAAAAGATTTCTCATTTTCCATGCATTCAACTTTTATTTGCTTTGTAAGAATTGCAGTGAAAAAGCGCTGCTGGTGTATTACAATAAACTATCTAAAGGGTTTGTTTGTTCTTATCATTTTATCTCTATAATCATTTTAAGAATATATATCTGAATTATAAATTTTGTGTAGAAGTGAGTATTTTCTCTCAATATCTGTTAAGAAAGACCAAGTTTTCAGGTGAACCTTCACAATTTAAAAGTTAAATTATATTTTAAAACAATAAATTGAAAGCAACCAGTTAGTAAAGTACTTTTATTTGTACCTTTGGGTTTGTAATCAACAGCCTCACGTGGTAATTCATACTAACCAGTGATAGGTTTATTTGGGCAGTTTTTAAATAAATACCTGGAATATCTACATATGAAGTAATATTTTAGCAGGGAGAACTTAGCAAATCACAGTGCAGACAAGAACTGATGAGCATGAAATCAAATATCACTTTTGTATCATGTAGGAGGTGCATTTATTGGATTAAATTACCCCTTTATTCCCTTTTAATATGTTTGCAAAGATGGTACAGCTTCTTTGGACCAAGTTAAACACACGATTCGTAAGAAATCACATGAACTTACAGAATATTTCTGGTGTTTTGGGCATGTAAACATTCAGTTCTTTTTTATTTCTCTGCAAAGCTGACCTGGGTCAGAACTGCAGTGTCCTTTTGAGGAGCCCTTCTCAGCAACACGAATTGTTGCAAGAGAAGGAACCAGGGCACTGAAGAGAGATTTTAGGAGTTCACTTTTCCTACAAGTTTCCCACTTCTCCTTTGAAACAGGTGGAATATTCCAGGGATGAGGGAATATGCATCAAAAAAAAAGGGAATATGTATCAAAAAAAGGGAATATGCATCAAAAAGAAGAGAATATGCATCAAAAAGGAGGAAACATGCATACAAAAAAAAAAAAAAAAAGGCAGTTTAGATAAGCAAGAAGAAACACTGCTGTGGCTTTGAGAGGTCTTTGTAAAACACTCAGTGCTACATGAACCCACCTCATCCATGGTTAAGCTCTGAATAAAGTGAGGAACACCAGGCTTCCTCAAAAATAATGGATGCCAATCTTAGTGCTTCTCACCAGCACAATCAGAAATTCAAAGCCTTGCAATGGAACAAGGAATTCTGCAGATTCTGCCAGCATAAAAATGTAAAACTGTAAAAAATCAGGCGTTTAACTCGGACCAAATCGACCTACAGCCACAGTTTGTATAAAATAGGGAAGACAGAGAATTTACATTTATTTTAAATAACATTTAAAATAATCACATTTAATTACTTAACATTTAAAATAATCACATTTAATTTAAATAGGCTCATCACCTGCTGCTCCCTGTTTCTCTGTCAGCACACTGTGACATCACTCCCAGCTGCTCAAGGACCAGCCTGGAGTGCAATAAAAGCCTGGCACTCCCTGCTGCCTGTGGAATTCTTGGTAAGCAGGCACCAAAGTATCTCCTTTATCCTGAGGTCAGCAGGTTCCTGTCTTTGTCACTTCTGAGAGAGGTTGATCACACCTTGGCTGCGAGCTGCTGAGGGAGAAGTGGCACTCAGAAATTAAACTGGTGTCTGACACTTCCTCTGGGCCTCTTAAACTCCCTCGGAGACTCAGCCCTGGGGAAAGCTCTTCCAGGCTCTGCAGTTCTCTCCTCTCTGCTGCTCCTCAAGGGGCTGGTCTTTGGATCCATGGAATCCAGAGTCTGCAAGCACTTCTGGAAGCTTGCTAGGCATCCATCCCTCAGCTAATTGTATTTAGGTTTTCTTATCACAGAACACATTGTTTCCTTTGCCTTTGTGCAGGCAAGAACTGATTTTTTTTGTACTTTCTCATCCTGGGAGTTTTTAAAAACCTAAAAAAAACACAGAAGACCG
Source organism: Vidua macroura (assembly GCF_024509145.1). Lineage (NCBI taxonomy): Eukaryota > Metazoa > Chordata > Aves > Passeriformes > Viduidae > Vidua > Vidua macroura. Next base: position 7,331,458 of record NC_071579.1, read on the forward strand.
CATTTCCTTTTACTGACAGCACTTCCCTGATGCAGGGAGTACATGAGGAGAGGCTGGGAGAACTGGGATTGTTCAGCCTGGAGGTAAAAAGGTTTGACTCAATTTTAGCAATCCACTACCCAAAGGAGATGGAGGAAAGATGGAGAGAGACAATTTACATGGGATGGAGTGACAGGACAAGGGGAACGGTCTCAAACTGACAGAGAATAGGGTGAGATGAGATACAGAGAAGGAATTCCTGAGGGTGGGCAGGCCCTGGCACAGGGTGCCCAGAGAAGCTGTGGCTGCCCCTGGATCCCTGGAAGTGTCCAAGGCCAGGTTGGACAGGGCTTGGAGCAGCCTGGGGCAGTGGAAGGTGTCCCTGCCCATGGCAGGGGGTGGCACTGGATGGGCTTTAAGGTTCTTTCCGACCCAAACCATTCTGGGGTTCTGGAATTCCATTACTTAGCTCTTTAGTTTTTCATCCTCCAGACTAATAGAAATTTCCCCTCTTTGTTCCATGAATATGGATAAATGGTTCCTGCATGGGAAAGTTCTGTTTACTGAAAAAAAATAAAGTAAAAGTGCAGCAGGGAGATGTTGTGACAGTCACAGGAAATTGTCAGGAAAGGGTAACATTTCAGCCTTCTTGAACTGCAATCCTGGTAAAATCCATCAGTGCCATCATATTTCCTTGGCCACTGGCAGCTGGATGCCATTTTGTGAAAAGATTTAAACTTCAGTTCTGAAACAACTGAAAATTCTGCTATGAATAAATAAATAAATAAATAAATAAGGATTTTCTGTGTGTTTTGGAGATTCTCTGTCATTTTTTGTCCCCTCTGGAACAGCCAAACAGGAAAGTATCCAACGTCTACCAGTTACCAGTTGGAATACAATGTTTACCAATTAAAACCAAACTCTACTACGACAGCTTTAAACTCCCTGGACTTCTTCTGTTGCCCCTTTGAAACAAATTCGAAATTTCACTTCATATTTTCACGGGCAAAACTCTTTGCTGGAGAATGACTGAAATCAGTGCCAGTTAGAAGGGAGAAGGAATGCAAAAGAAATTGAATTTAAAGCTGAACATGACAGAGTGGAGGAAGGTGAGTCTGAAATTCTCATGAATGTGCAATGTCATTTGCAAAGTTATTTAGCTCATAGGAAATATTACAGATGTGAGGAGCTGAGATATTTAATAGCCTTAACTTATAATAGTTACTATGGGCAAATCTGCACTGCTGCAGCCTCAGATACAATGGGAGAGACTTTTTTATTTAGGAAGTTGTCATTTGGAATGAGATATGCATCTCGTGTCCTGACTCAGAGAGAAGAAAAAGAGGAAAAATATGAATAAATACATCTCACACCTTTCACAGGCACTAAAAGCTTATTCAAAAATAATTTTGAAAAATTCATTTGGAGAAAAGATTAAAGATCAATTCAGGCACTTGCACAGAGATGAAGACACTTCACACTGGAACAATATTGCCTCACACAGGCAGACACTCAGTGAGGAAATGAAATACATAGGGATCAACAGAGCTCCAACAAGCTGACAGAACCACAAAATGATGTTGTTAAAATGACAGCTAAAGTGGGAACTGGTATTTCACCCATTACAATCACTCTCATCTTCCACTCTTATTAGAACCTTCATTAAAAGCATGAAACATTAGCATTTTAATACCTATTTGAAAGACAACTTTTCATTTGCTTTCCTTTGGACTTTTTTTTTTAATTATGAGATAATGACTGACTAATCTAAATATTTTGTTAGGCATATCTTCTGCTAAGTACTTAATTTTTTTCTGCTTTCATTCCCTTCATTGTACATCTCACACATGTCCAGGGAAGGGAACGGGGCTGGGGAAGGGCTGGAGCACCAGGAGGGGCTGAGGGAGCTGGGAAGGGGCTCAGCCTGGAGAAAAGGAAGCTCAGGGGGGACCTTGTGGCTCTGCACAGCTCCTGACAGGAGGGGACAGCCGGGGGGGTCGGGCTCTGCCCCCAGGAACAGGGACAGGAGGAGAGGGAACGGCCTCAGGCTGGGCCAGGGGAGGCTCAGGTTGGACAGCAGCAGGAATTTCTCCATGGAAAGGGTGCTCTGGCTTTGGCAGGGGCTGCCCAGGGAGGTTTGGAGTCCCCATCCCTGGAGGTGTCCCAGGAAGGCCTGGAGGTGGCACCCAGTGCTCTGGGCTGGGGACATAGTGGGGATCAGGCACAGCTTGGACTCGTTGGGCTTGGAGGGCTTTCCCGACCTCAGTGGTTCCATGGTTCTCTGAGTGGTTGGGTCACATTGCCTCGTTCCTAAGGAGCACCCTTAGGACTTGATCCTAAGTTGTTTTATACTCTACTACCAATGACACACAGGGGTTCTGCTCTATATCTGTGTCTGAGACCATACATATATTAAATATAGCATAAGAGAAACATGCCTTGTGAAATAGGAATAAAAGCTACTGCACTCGCAGAAAACAAACTGCCCGTGACATGGCAGTAGCTAAAGCAGACCTGGGCTCACACCACCCTAAATACCTCCACCTGAATTAAACCTGCCAATGCTTCCATGAAGGATGAGCCAGCTTCAAAGCAAAAGGGGTCATTTTTATTTTCCTAATTACAGACAGAAGAAGAGTTTCCTGTGAAAATTAAATCTTGTGGAAAGTGAATTTTGAGTTGAAATGTTGCTTGGTTCTCAGGACTTGGAGTCAGGCTATCTGACTAATGGTAAATCTCATTAAACACAAGGAAAAGGCAACAGACAGCAACCAGGGAGAACTTAAAGCACCTGCTGGGACAACCGAGGAGCTGCCCTGTGCTCCTGATGTGAGATGAAGTCAAGGAAATAAATTTTGTCCCCAGAAAGGCGTGAAAAATAAAGAGAATTACAGCCTACAGGAGGATAGAACTTATGGGGTGCCACGGAAGGGCATTTGGAGACACCATAAAATTTATTATGGCATGTTTTAAGAGCAGTGTGGAGATGTGTGACATTCCTTAAGGGATGCTTAGGGAAGGACCAAAATCAGGGGAAACAAAATGGATTTGAGATAACAAAATGGATTGGAAAGGGTAAATATGGGAAAACAAAGGGAAAAGGGCGTAAGAGGAGTAAGTTTTGTGCAAGCAGGCGCCACTTGGCTGAGCCATGTGCCCAATCACTGCCCTGGGTCCCTTTGATCACATTATGCCCTATTTCCAGCTGCCTTCCCATTGCTGTGCTTCACATTCCCCACCTCTGTGTCCACCCAGCAGCAGCCCCAGGTGGGACGAGGGGACAGCAAGGACGTGTCAGGGTGTGCACACAAGATATGGCTTCACAAACAAGGATTGCCCAGCTGCCACAAACAAGGATTCCCCAGCTCTGGGTGGCAGCAGGGCCAGACCAGGGCCTGGGGACACAGATGGGTGTCCAAGGCCCCTGGACAGACCTGGCTGCGTCCCTGGGTCTCTGTGGAGCACACACTTGGTCTTGATGAAGCCTGCAGCATCCACTGCTCTGCCTGATCCAACAAGCCCATGGAGGCTGCCAGGTTAATTAAACACACTATTCCCTTCAAAAATTCCTGCTGACTGCTGCATTTATCTTTCTTGTGTTGGGAAATGGTTCCAGGATTATTTGTTGTCACCTTCCCAGGGTTTTATATGCCACAAACCAGCCTAAGCTTGCTCAAATCCTCCTGCATGTCCTTCAGGAAGATCAAATGATGTTTGATTTTTCCAGCTATCCTTCTTTCCCAATTGCCATGAGCTTCCAGAGGTTCTGTGCTTATTAAACAAAAAATCTCAGACTAGTTTGTTTGGAAGAGACCTTAAAGCCCATCCAGTGCCATCCCCTGCCATGGGCAGGGTCACCTTCCACTATCCCAGGTTGCTCCAAGCCCCATCCAAACCAGCCTTGGGCACTTCCAAACACAGAAAACTGATAACAGCACCATGGAAGAACTGCACAAATAGAAATCTATTTCCTCTCCAAAGCCTAGAAACTTATATCCTTCCTAAAGCTCTTCACATCTAACACAGTCACTAATTTAGGGGGAGCATCATTAAGTTCTATCCAGCAGAGAAGGGTTAGACACCACATTCCTCCACTTAAGCATGCAAACTCTCTTTCTTTTTGTGTTTTCTACCCTTTTCAAACAATGATGTTTTCACAATTATTTCATTATCCTCTTCTATTTTGAGTAATGAACCCGGGTAAGAAGTAAGGACTTAGTTCAATTACTTGAGCTGGCAGAGGATGAAGTTGAGATAACAAACTCTTAACGGGAAGGAAGAGAAATCTCATAAACATCTTTGTTAGATCTTTGTATAGTGATGCAGAAAGACTGGTTTGACAACAGCAGCTTGGGAAATGGAAGCAATAAATAAACAGATTTGGGGCCAACCTTTCTAAAATAATCAAATGCATGAAATATCTCAGCATCATTGATAAATATTAAAAAAGCAGCTTGTACTGTGATGACAAGGGGTGGCACTGGTGTGTACACCAGATTCCCAGCTGTGGGAAGAAGCTGTCAGTTACAATTACCAATTACACAGCCCCTCTTACAAAAGGTCATCTCAATGAGTTATTCTCTTTGGAAAGGATATTTGTTACATATTTCCTCTTTTTAAATGGTCTAATCTCATCCTCAAGATCAGCAGTACTGTACAAGCACAGTGCTGCAGGTGACAGCCCTGAAGGACAGGGTGACAGCCAGAGGGACCTGGACAAGCTCCAGAAGTGGCCCATGGGAACCCCAGGAGGTTTTTAACAGGACCTGGTCAGGGCAAGCCCTGGGGTCAATCCAGGTGGGGAGGAGCAGATGGAGCAGCCCTGGGAGAAGGACTTGGGGGTGCTGGGGGTGAGAGCTGGACCTGCCCCAGCCCTGAACCCCCCTGCCCTGGGCTGAGCCCCCAGCACGGGCAGCAGGGGAGGGGGATTCTGCCCCTGTGCCCTGTGCTCAGCTGAGACCCCACCTGCAGAGCTGCCCCAGCACAGGAAGGAGCTGGAGCTGCTGGAGAGAGTCCAGGGGAGGCACCAGGATGGTCAGAGGGATGGAGCAGCTCTGTTGGGAGGAAAGGATGGGAGAGCTGGGATTGTGCAGCCTGGAGAGGAGAAGCTTTAGGGTGTCCTCACTGTGGCCTTGAAGTGCTTGAAGGAGCCTACAGGAAACATGGAGAGAGACAATTTCCAAGGGATGGAGTGACAGGACACAGGGAATAGCTTCCCACTGCCAGAGAGTGGGTTTTGATGGGATATTGGGAAGAAAGTCTTTGTGTGAGGGGGGGGAGGCCCTGGTCCCTGGAGGTGTCCAAGACCAGGCTGGATGGGGCTTGGATTGCCCTGGAACAGTGGAAGGTGTCCCTGCCCATGGCAGGGGGTGGAATGAGATGAGCTCTAATGTTCCTTCCCCCCTCCTCCATGATCCATGATGCACATTAATATCCACAAACACCCAGACACTCTGCCTGAGGCAGCTCCTGTGTCTCTGTGTGTCTCTGCTGCTGTGAATTTCTGTAACAGTTTGTTCTCCCTTGCACCGTTATTTGCAGTGTAAATTCTGCTGATGGCTTTCTGTTACCAATATGCAAAGCAAAATCTGCACCATAATTCCTGATGGATGAGGAACAGCTGTCTGAGGTGGCTGAGAGAGCACAAAGACATTCAGTGAGGTACCCAAGGATGCCAGAAATGTCTCAGGCACTTGAGGCACAGAATTTTTCAGACAGACAAGACATAACTTATCCTTACATCTCCTAATGCCTCCAAGTGGGAGCAAAGCTATGGATTCTGCTCCTACACCCATGCAGGTGTTCAGTTATCCCCATAATCTTTCTCCAGGAGCCCTGACTGATTTAGCAGAGATGCTACAGCATGGAGCAGTTATTTCAACCAGCTCCTGAGCCAGCTGTGCTTCCCACACTGCTGTGGCAGCTGGCTCCAGGCTGGGAAGCATCACTAACACCACAATGATGTGATTCTTCCTCTCCATTGGTGAGTGCAGCTTGATGCTTTCTAATCCCTGCCCTGCTCTATCTTCTCTTTGTCACTGGCCCTACAGTTTCCAGAGTTATTCATACCATTATGCTGTTGCAGGAGATAAGGTCAGACTGCTGCACAGAGATATCCCACACTGTGGCTGATGCAGGATGTTCTAATGCAAAGGGAAAATCAAAAACCTACAGAGAATTGAAAAAACCCAAACCAGTCAGCCTGGCTGTGGAAACACTGTAAAACACCCCCAGGCTCTCACCAGTTTGTACCTACACTGGCTAAACAAGCATTTTATGGACATCATTTCACCTACTCAATTACTTAATGGTATAGTCCTCTCATGTTCATCCCACTCTCAACTGGGACAACTTTGAATGTATACGGTAATTAAAATCACCCCATTTTAATTAGCCTTTTTCTAAAATACATAAATATGGCACTGCTAACCAGGGGATTTCATTAACCCTTTTTTTTGGTCAGAATTCATCCACAAATATCAGCAGTTCCTTATTGTTCTAATATCTCTGCTTCAGATACCAGGAGATGATTTCTGGAGCAAAAAGGATTGGTCATAATTGTGATCCTGATTTAGAGACAGAGTGATATTTTTCAGTTCGTGCTACTGCATTTGACAGCTTCCAGCTTCCCTGTGCCTTAGCAATAACAAAGCCATTGGCAAAGGTGTTTAACAGCAAAAAAAACCCACCTCAAAATAGACAAAGGGATCTGTAATCACACTAAATCCTCATCTTCAGCTTAGGAATCTTTCCTAAGGACAAGCTGTCAGCTCCTTAAGATGTGGAGCCAGGTGTAAAAGGGCTCAGATCAGCCCTCTGGAAAAGAGCTTTGTTAGACACCACCAGGGACTGAGGCAGGATGGGGCTGTGGAACCTTTTCCAAATGGTAATGGGACAGAGAGGGTCAATGAGAAGGAGGATCTGGGAGGGAATGGCTGTTAAACACTGGTGTGCAGCAAGAGGAAACCTTAACGAGTCAGAAATTGCTCCTGCCAGACATCAGAACTCTGGTTTTCTCCTGGCAGGGTAGAAAGGTCTCTCCTGAGGTGCCCAAGTGTGATGAGATGAGAGGTGTGCTGGGGAGCCCCAAAGGCTGGGGGAACACTAAAGATCATTTTGTGACGTGCAGATACAGCAAGCTCTTCTTCAGGGTTGCCTTGTCAACCCAGAGTTTAGATGTTTCAAATATGCTTGCTGGGCTGCCATTAGTTACCTACCTGAGTTACAGCTCAGAGTAGGAGGGAGAAGTCTCTGAGTTGCTGTGTTCAGAGTTATTAACAGAGAACACAATCCCTGTGGCAGCAGCTCTCTGGCCACAGAGAGGAGGCACAACTTTCCCAGGCATTTTCCTGGGGAAAGCTGTGAGATCAGAGAAAGAATGAGAAACAATTCTTATCTCCACTTGTTGCACCTGCTGTTGTGCACATGTGCAATGTGCCATGGAGATTTGTTTACCAAAAAGTGATTTCTTAATTGGACACTGGATGGTGTTTGGATTGATTGACCAATTAGATCAAAGCTGTATTGGACTGGCTGGAGGGGTTACAGAATTTCTTAATAACTATAGTATAATATAGTATAAAATAATATAATAAAACAATTGATCAGCATTCTGCAGTCATGGAGTCAATGCTAATTATTACCCAGCTGGGGGCCTGCAGCAATATATCCCTGCCTGGCAGATTCCAGAGCAACATTTGCAGTCAGCAGTTCTGCATTGGAAAAACACCTTCCTTTTGTTTCCCTGGCAGCTGCCCTGGGTTCCACACCACACTTCAGAGACAAAAGAACAAATGCCATCCCCAAAACCAGCACAGGCTGGCACAAGGAGTGAGGTTTTCTTGACAGTGCAACTCGAGGGTGTGAGAGAAGAGAGCAGCAGTTTTGTCACTTCTGCCACTGGCACTTCTTTATTACATTTCCTGGGAAGGGAGGTTCATATCCCAAAAAATCAAAATGAATGGGAGCACCACTGCTCTGTTACTGTGTAAATGGGCAGCAAGGTTTCTCACCCATCCTTGGCTGGGGAACATGGGCTGCAGAAAGGACAGGGGGAGAAAATGAAGAATAATTTAACCATATGGCCCTTTAGTTTGTGATCTATCTCAGTGACAGGATGTCAGGTACTTTATGTTGCACCTGGAGCAGAGACACCAACCAAAAAATGAGATTTTACTACAAACAAGGCTGGAAAAAAATACCAGAGACTGACAAAATCTCTTTGTTGCTTTGCATTCCAGAGTTGCTCTTTCTTTTTCAACTTCTGGCATTTTCCTGGGTGTATTACAGTGCAGATCAAGTAGGGTTTAATCATGTTAAAGATTTAGTCAATAAACTGCTTTTGAAATGGTTTAGTCCTGGTGCAGAACACAAATACCTGATTAGAGGATTTGTATTAAACATTGAAAATTTAAACTGGAATATTAGAAATGGAAGACTATCAAATTTTTAAATGTACAGAACAGATTTGTGAAAGCATTTACCTTTCCATAAAAACATTTAAGTTGGAAAGACCACCAGGATCATCAAGTCCAACCTTTGACCAATATCCCCACACTGCTAAGTTCCACATATACTCGGTTTTCGAATTTTTGATGTATTTAAATCCCAGTGGCTCTGAATTCTGAGCTAGGACAGATCACAGTGATTTATTCTTATGGGGTGCATACTCTTTCTGGTAGTTTGTGCAAAAGAATATCCACATTTAGTAAGATGACTGATCCAGAATAATAAGGACTCACAGTAGGAAAAATACATCCTCTGCTTTCCTTCCTTTCTTCCTCCTCTCCTCCTTCCCACAGCTCTTACTTAAGTTTGTTTGTAAGCAGAGGTTGTTTTTCATCCTATTTGAGTGATTTTGTGTAAAACAGCATTGAGAGAAAACAGGACTTGGGAAAAACTCAGGGGGGTCAAATCCACAGCAACAATTCTATGTGGATACAGTAAAACATTGCTTTTCCTTTAGAAGTTTTGTTTCAATTTCAATGACACCTCAGTGATCCTTTTACTTGCTATTTTACCTTAATTTATCCCCTAAGGTCTATAATTTCATGGGGTGATTCTCTATTAAAAATGTTAACAAGATTCCAAACACCAAAAAAGGCACCACGCAGAGTTGGAAAGGCAAAGTCAAATTTATCAGGGAGAATTAGAGCAGCCGTTATAGAATAAAAATTGCATATTATAGTAAATATTGTCCTCAGCGTGTAAAGAATGTATTTAAAACAAGGATACACCACAACAGGGCTCATGACTCATGCACTCCTAAATGTGTCCTATAGCAACCTTTTATCAATAAACTGGGAAATTTTTGATGGAGAGCTGGAAATTTGTTTTTAAGTTATTACAAAATGCCATTGAGAAATGTTGCTGCTACCTTAGACCTTCAATGTATATGAGAGCCTAAAAAATAATGTAGGTTCTTTGCTCCTTGAATGAGATGATCCTGAAATTCTTCAAATATGCCCTTAATTTCAGTATGAACTGAGCTGAACTGGGTTGAACTCAGGAGAATTGTGTTCAAAAGCCTAAAACCAGGCCTTACTCATGTGCAGTTTGGTTTGTTTGGTCCATTGGCTTCTTTGTGCTCTAATAAGACTGAAACTTTTACTGCTGCACATTCAGTGGCCCTTCCAGAAATTCAACTTTTATCTCCACATTATGATTTCTTCTGTTGTTCATCTCATGTGCTACCTCAAAAATACCCTGTCCCCTCCCAGAGATCAATAGCAGAATAATTTTAATTCTTCAGGAAATAAGAGAGACCTTAAAAATAAGAAATAAAGTCCATCCTTCTGTGTGCGTGTATGTGACTTTCCTTGTTAAAAGCACAGTTTGTTTAAAATCTTTAATTACTTTACCTATCATGTATGCACAGTACACAAGGAGATGTAGCCATCCAGATAATAAGGCCATAAAAGATGAAAGTCACAAAATAAAATGTCTGGTTTTGTTTCCCATCTTCCCTCTTCAAAAGAAATAATCTCAGGCAATACAGAGAGAAGATAAACACAGAATGCTGTTAAAAGTGAAATGAGAGAGAAAGAAAATATTTACTTCCTGAGGTATTCCCACCTGATATAAAAGATAAAAAAGTTGGACTTTCTAGATGATGCTGATGGAAATATTTCCCTGATTTATTTTGCCATTCCTCAGCCTTAGTGTCTGTGTGCAGAATGTGGTGTCCATTAAAATAATCACATTTTCTGGTCTTCCAGACAGTGCTCACTAATCTTTCCTTGAACTGTAGAAACAATAAGATTTTCTGGATGTCATAAAATAAGTATTTTGGTTTATATTTCTCTTCTTTATGATGTTGTCATCACAAAAACCTTGCTGCTGTATGGGTTTGTTTGGTTTTTGTTTTTGTTTTTGTTTTTGTTTTTTTAATATATTTGATGTTTTATAGGTATCGAATTTGGTGGAATTAGCAGTGAATATATTTGGGAAAATCATCTCACACTCCCCAAAATGCAACTGCTGCTGGGGGAAAATGTGCCATCCACTATGATAACTGGGGTCAAGGAGGATAAAGAAGGGAAGAATAAACACCCAGGAAAGTCAGGGCTAGGAAGAACCTGTTGGAACTGAATTACCAAAAGAAGTGAAAGTGGAAAGATTGTCTGCATCTTTGATTTTTGGGTGGCTGCACTGAATTATCTGCCATTCTCTTGTCAGTAACTCCCTTAGTTAAAAACTGAGAGCTAAATAATTCCAGATTTTTAAAAGATGCATATCAGAAGGAAACTGAACCTCTCCTTGAACCACGGTGCAAATTCACCAACAGTTCATGTTCGAAATTTTCCAAAATTTATGAGAAACTGTATTAAAATACAAGTCCTCCGGGCTTCACCCGGGTGCCCAGCCTGTCCGGGGGAAAACCCTCAGAGGACTGGTCCGCGGGGAGGATGTGGCGGGACCCGGATAGCTCCACCGTAAGGACGAGAGGGCTCCGAAGTGGCTTTATTCCTAGAGGCTTTATTTCAGGAGCGTGGCAGGAACAGGAGGGAGAAACGGGGGGCACAAACTCTCCAGAAGGGAGCCAGCTCCGGAAGCCCCGAGGAAAGGCGGGGCTGGGTATTAAGGGCAAAGGAGTAGGAGTGGTTAGGGTACAGAACAGCCACCGGGCAACGGGTAAAGGGGGGAGACAGAGTGGGGTGACATACAGAGAACTAATCGGGGTACAGAGGAGGAGTGGTATTCTAACAGGAGCCAATGGGGGTAACAGAATAACTGAACTTTCTGGAACTGGGGAGTATGCTAAACATTGACGGACAGCTCTTCTGGGGCGGAGAGCAGCAGCTGGTTGGCAACCTTTTTCTACACTGTTGCTGCCTCCCAAGGGAGAGCAGGAACCCCTCCCACAAGAAACCTGGAGAATTGATCTAGATATGCATCAGAAAGTGCATTCATTAGTGAAGAAAAAAAAAAAATTAAATATTCTTTACTAAACTTGACCGAAGGAAATATTGTGGATTACTAAGGACTTTACTGTCTCTGAGCATAGCTTTGAATGAAGAAAGGCTGAGAGAACTGGAATTATTCACCTGGAGATGAGGACGGTGTGACCTGGGTTCACTTGGGGTGACCTCACTTTGTGGCCTTCCAGGAGCTGAAGGAGCCAACAGGAAAGATGGAGAGAGGTTATTTACAAGGCATGGAGGGACAGGACAAGGGGGAATAATGGATTCCCACTGCCAGAGGGCAGGGTTAGATGGGATATTGGGAAGGAATTGTTCCCTGTGAGGGTGGGCAGGCCCTGGCACAGGGTGCCCAGAGAAGCTGTGGCTGCCCCTGGATCCCTGGCAGTGTCCAAGGCCAGGCTGGATGGGGCTTGGAGCACCCGGGGCTAGTGGAAGGTGTCCCTGCCCATGGCAGGGTGGTGGCAGTGGATGACCTCTAAAGATCATTTCCTGCTCACACACCACCCATTTTTCCCTGCTCACACTCAATTCCTCACTTGTCCACCTCAATCCTTGTTCTCAGCATTTCCTTTTTTCCCTACTCTCTCTATGTCAGCAAACACAAAATGCCTTCCCTAAACCATGAGAAATGTAAATATGGTGGGGGTTCAATTTATTTCAATTTCTTTTTTTTGTCTAAAACATTTAAACTTTGACACTGCTGTTGTCTCCTCCAACAGGAAAAGCTCAAAACAATTTGAGAAGGGCTGGGTTTCTGGAACATCCCTGGTCACCCCTGACTCATGGACGAGGTGGGAAGCATTTGTACCGCTAAGGATAGAAATTCACTGTGAGCTGAGACCTCCTTCTTCCTGTCCCTGGAAAGACCAAACACTCTTCTCCTCACACTAGCCTTGCAAGAGTAAAATATTTTGAGCAGTGCAAAAAGAACCCCCAACCCCATTTATTTACAGCTTGTCTCCCATTACTCTGCTAAAACCCAGTTCAAGGCTGTTCATTTATGCAAGCACAGAGACCTTTCCCCACAATGTGCTAATTCTCAACAACCTATTAAGCTGCACCACAGGCTCTGCCGTGTGCTTAGACACAAATTGCTGAGAGAAAATGTTTGAGTGCTTTTCATTTCCCTGTGTTCAGCCACAATGTGTTTACAATTGGGTGGGTTTCGAGGTAGATGTAAATAAGCTTCTCCCTGGTATACACTTTGTGCTAGATTTCCTTGCTGATTGAGAGGAAATGGATAGCAACATTACAGTGCTGTAAATCACAATTTGTGCTTGGCTCCTCGGATCATCAATTTGGAAATCTATCAGAACATATTGTTATAGAATAAACAGCACGACTCAGTCGGAGCTTTCTGGCTCCTCCGAGTGCTGGAAGCACTGCAAAATGCTCCTGGATTCAGGCAGGTTCCTCCCTTCAGAGCAGCTAATAAACCCAGTCTCTCTCTCCCTGTCTCTGGGATTAGGCTAAATCCAATTGCATCTTTCAAAACAAATAGAGCTGCTGGTTAAACATCCCTTCTGATCTAGGAAAAAAGTAAAGAGTCAGGTTCTTCATGTCTCCTCAAATCCAGTTAAAACACAGGTGCCTGCAGGGTCTCTAATCTTGTAACCTGACACATACAGAAAGTGCCCGTCAGAGCCACAAACCAATTCCTGACTCATGATGGGAGCCCTTCCCCTCACCTTTTAGATGGAATCAGTGCTGAGGGAAGTTCTTCTCCAGGTCATTTTAATCACTCAGCCAAGAGCACCGAAAATCATAATCCAATTGATCTGCCTTTGTCGTCTCGCAATATTTGCGTTGCTGACCTTCTTCTCAGCTTAAGTTAAATCAAGCTCATCCCTGGTCAATCTTGTTGACCTACACTCCTCTACTAATCATATTTAATGAAAATTGCAAGCATATCAAAGTCATTTATAAGATGTAGGGGGAAAGAAGAGCCCTCCTCACCAAGGACAAAACATGACAAATCCAGGAGGTGTTGGCTATCCTGACTATAAAATCAATAAATTTTTAAAACTCATTTTTATCACATAATGAATGATCACAATTTGAAGCATGTCTGGTTAAGAGAAAGAGGTGGCCCAGATCCTTATATGCATAATAAGTAATACATGATAAATAGGAAATACTGAGAAAATATTTGTTTCTAGCATAAATTTATGCATTGTTTCTCAGAAGTGCATTTTTCCAGAGAACAGTCAGATATTCTTTGCCGTAAACCAAATGGGTTCCTATGAAGACAGAGAAATCAGACAGCCAAGAAACAGTGGTCCATCATATTTTAATTTCTCTTCAAGCTATCTATCTATTTATCTATTTATCTATGTAGCTGATGAAGCAGTCAATCTGCTTCAAAACCAGATTTCTGCTTTCATTTGAGATCTTTCCTGCAGCAGCTCATGATCTTCTGATATTTCCAGGTCAGTCCAGGACATTTCTAAAATATTTCTTCCTATCACTAAGATAAAAGCGGGAGCTGCTTCACAGGAGCTGTCCTGAACAAAACTGCTCTCCACCATTTCCACCACTTCTGAGATGTCAGGAGATGCAGGAAACTGACAGGAGAAAGTCACATCCCACACACCTGCTGGAAGGGCAAGCCAAACCTGTCAGCTTCACCTCATTTCCTCAAGCCTCCTCATCTTGTTAAGGATCCAGACCCATGCAGAACTGTTTGAGACCAGGAAAATCCATCAAGGGTCTTCCAAGGGAAAACCAGACCTGACCTGATCACTTTCCACAGTGAAACAAGGGGCCATGTGGACAAGAGAGGGACAGTGGGTGTTGTTTATCGTTTTTAAAGTAAGATCATGGACAGAGCCTTCCATAAAAGTCTTCTGGCCTAAGTGGAGAGACATAGGATTGATAAGGGCATGAGGTGGGCAGAAAATGGGCTGGAAAACTGGTCTGAGGGTGTGGTGATTGGTGGTACAAAGTCCAACCAGTGGGTGGTCAGTCCTAGTGTTGGCCCCCAGGGACTGGTACTGATGTTGTGATGACAGGACGGGGAACATCCCCAGCAGGTCTGCAGACGGTGTCAGACTGGGATGCAACCTGGTACCCTGAAGGGGAGGGCTGGGATCCCAGGAGAAATGGCCAGAGCCCAGGGCAAACACCTCCAGTTGGTGATAAACTGGAAAATATTGCCCTCCACAGTGGCCTAAATGGGGGGGTGGAGAGGAGACAGAGAAGACTCTTTGCAGAGCTGTACCCCAGTGGATAAAGAAGCAACAAGGACAAGCCAAAACATCAAAAATTCTGATTAGATAGAAAGAAAAATGGTTGCCAATGGTGCACAGATTTCCCAGGGACACTGAAATTTTCATACTTGGAGACAGCAAATCCTGGCTGGAAAAGGCCCTGAGTGACCTCCTGTAACTGTGCCTGTCCTGACTGACACTGGGCTCGGTGGCCTCTGGAGGTCCTTCCCAACCTGTGATGTTATTCTTTGTCTCCAAGATATGGCAGCATATCCAGTGCTGCTGCTTGTCCTGCATGGTGTAGGAAAGCAAGGAGAAGAGGGAAATTTGTTATAAGGCACATGTGTCTGGGTTAGCAGTTCTCTGACATTCCCTTTCAATCATTAGCCACAGGCCATTATCTCTGCTTGTCTGAGTACCCTTGACGTGTAGGAGGTGAGAAAAAAAAAAAAAAAAAAAAAAAAAAAAAAAAAAAAAAAAAAAAAAAATAAAGTAGAATAAAGTGCCTAAAATGTTTTGCCAATGAGAAAATTTGATGATAGAATGTCTCCTCAAACTGTCCTTGTCCTGTATTCTCCTGCCTGGGAAGTTTTTAACTTCTCTTACTTTCTGATTTAAAATATCTCTGACTTTGTCCACTGTGCATCCCAATTAGACAGAAGAATAAGCTGTTGTTAAGCTGTATCTTGTCAGACTCCTGCAAGAACAGAGAAAAAAGAGAGAGTCTACTGCCTTTTCTCCTTTCTTATATGACTCAGAGCTCTTGCATAACAAGTAAAGCAAAGTCATGCCTTGATGAGAGAGGTCAGAGCCTTTTGGAACAGAGAAGAAAAATTCAATCGAAAAATCAGTTCTATATTTGGAACAACAACAACAACAACAAAAAGCCTTTTCAAAGGAAAGGTAAGTTCATAAATATTTTGTAAACTTTCTGTAAGCTTGATTAGGAACCTGAAAGTGCCGAACTTTATTTAATATCCTGCCAACTTCAATCTGTCTTTTACTCTTCTAAGCAACTGTCTGCGCCAGGATCCTGTTCCCTGTCCTTGGAAAACACGTGTTAACCCTATTAGCAGAACAGAAGGGAAAAGCTGAAGTGAAAAGCTCCTCTCCCTTGATCTGCACAAACACCTTGAAAGCTGTTGACATGTTTGGATTAGAGTCTAAGCCTACAGCATGTTGGAGCTACACATCTGGCATTTCTAATGACACTGTTTCAGGAGACTCCATAAACTCTGAATCTTCACCTAATGGGGAGTCAGTGAATTAGTCCCTTTAAACCTGACAGAAATGATCCAAACTCCAAGTTAACAGGCATTTTTTAACTGTTTTGCCATGTTGCATCAATGTGTGTGCAACACTCTGTGATGGAACAGGCCTCGGTTTCTTGTATGTCAGTTAATTTCTTTAATTTTTGACACTGATCCAGCCTGGGGATCCCAGCACAGGAAGGAGCTGGAGCTGCTGGAGAGAGTCCAGAGGAGGCACCAGGATGGTCAGAGGGATGGAGCAGCTCAGCTGGGAGGAAAGGATGGGGCACTTGGGATTGTTCAGCATGGACAAGAAAAGCCCAGGGGTGACAGAGAGCATCATTTAGATGGGCTATTGGGAAGGAATTGTTCCCTGTGAGGGTGGGCAGGCCCTGGCACAGGGTGCCCAGAGCAGCTGTGGCTGCCCCTGGATCCCTGGCAGTGTCCAAGGCCAGGCTGGATGGGGCTTGGAGCCATCTGGGCTGGTGAAAGGTGTCCCTGCCCATGGCAGGGGTGGGACTGTGTGAGCTTCGTGGTCCCTTCCACCCAAACCATTCCATGAGTCTGTGACTGCTCCCTGATTTTCTGGTGACTGTAAGTGTTGTAACAATTTGATTCTACACACCAAATGGCCATTCCCCATCCCAGGGATGGATGGGAGGCTTTCCCCAGAGGTTTTCCAAAGCTTTTGATCCCTTTTCCAGACACAGGTTTATCTCTAATGAAGCCCACAGTGGGCTGGGATGGTTCAGTGCATCCTTGCAGAGCTCTGGTATTCCCAGGGTGCAGGTTCTGACCCTGGGCTCACTCAGCCAGAGCCTTCCTGGCCAAAACTCCACTGTCACACAGGTGATGGGCACATCCAGAAAAGCAGAACCTGCACCCAGTGGGAAGCTGAAGAAGTTTTCAGCCAGTTTTACACTTCCCTGAAGTATTTCCTGAGACTTTTAGAAGTTGATGGTCTGATTCCCAGCCTACAATCTCTCTTGGGGTGTGGAAGCACATGCTTAGGACACAGCCTTACCACTGTCTGCTACAATGCCACTACCAAAAAGTTTATAAAATCATTTAATTTCCCCCTTTTTTTTTTTTTTTTTTTTTTTAAGGATGGATAGGACAGAGCAGAGATGAGGCCTTTCCTACATTTCCAGATTTTGCCTTTCTTGTATCTCCTATTTTACTGACACACACAGGAGCTGTATAAATTTACTTCACTTGAAAGACTGGTGAGGAAAAAAACCCCATGGGAATTTGGGGAGTGATAACTGAAAATCTGTTTCTTGATGGTTTACACAATAAAAACAGTATGGAAGGAATTGTCCAATTTATTTTAAGGCCAAGATTGATTCTGTTGTCCTGATATGGCAATAATAGGTACCTGCAGAAAGTAATACATTGATCACAGAGCAATGAGACACCTGAATAAAAATTCATAATTGCAAAAGTGCTAAAATTCAGGATTTTTTTGGACATCCATAAAAGCATGGAAAAGAGGCTATCACCCTCTTTCCTTTAGTGTTTTATCAATTGCTCTTGTCTGGTCTTGTATTTCTGTATGCAAGCCCATGTAGGATAAGCACAAGCAGAATTAACACATCATCCATGACTTCTTAAAACCATGTAAGCACTAAATTCCAGGTGTCTCATCCCTACCTAACTTGCCCATCAATCATATCTTTTCCCTGTGAGGGGCTTTCCTAGCAAGACAAATGCATGAGGAGGTGGATTGGACACACTACTCCTTAAATTATTCTCACACCTGTGCTTAAATAATCGACACTTCCATCCTCTGGAAGTACTAAAGGGAGGAAAAATCCCCCCTTTCCCTTAACCTGTCTTCCTTCTGTGCACAGCAAAGTCTCACAAACAAAATGCCTTTTAGAGAGTGGAGAAAATAATTATTTTGTCCTTCATTTAAACAATACCGAGCCATCATTCATCTTACAAGGAAGTACAGTGTCGCTAAAGAGTGATTTTAAAATGCAGTGCAATTTTGAGGAGAATAATAGTTAAAATAAATATTAAAGGGATGTGTTCTGTTTTCATATTTTTGTGTCAGTAACTTTGAAATTTCAGCATCATTGGAAAAAAAAAAAGAGCATTTTTGTATTTTTCAAAGCAGTGGGAGCAAAGTTGTAGCAGTGAAGATTAAAATCAAGACCACAAATCTCACTCTTGTTGGTATTTTGAAGATGGACTGATTTTTATTTTAATTTTTTCCCGAATTTATGTCAAAAAACTTCTGTTGCCAAAATCTCTGCATTCTTTTATACCACATAAAAAATAAAGTTTTAGATTTAAAACCTCCTGCTAAAAACACCAGCTGCAGATAACCCCACATGCTCCTATAGACCACGAGTGTATTTTCACCTTGTCTCTGCCATGTGGAACCAACAGGTCTGATTTCCCTTGTAAGCAAAGCCTTTCTGGATGCCATAAGGAGTGTGTGACAAAACACTTTGGGAATTGAAGGGAGATACCATTCCCAAGAAGATCTTTGTGTGTCTCCAGCACAGAAGTGTTTGCAGGATGGGAGCAGAAATGTGTAAACACAGCTGAGAGAGCTGGAAGGGATTTCAGAGGGTGCTTTTCTGCCTGCAGAAAAATCTGGGATGTGCTTGGCACACCTTGTGTTCTCCTCCACCTGTGCTCTCAAATTACCCAACACAATCCTGGGGTGACTGCTCCTTTGCTGGGAACAAGGGGAGATTGCCTGGAGATTGCCAAGAGGGCTGAAATATGGGAAAAAGAGAATTTCTATACAAAAACACATGGCTAAAGTAGAGATTTTCCTTGACTTCAATATAAAATGCTGCTGGAGTACATAAATTGGCAAATACTTGTGCTGCTTTATTGGGACAAATGGCTATTGTCTGCTTTAATATACTCCTAAGTATTCCAATAAGGACAACAATAAGTCTGGAAAGCCTGCTCTCTTCTTAGATTGATATAAACAGCAAAAATGCACTCCTTTGTTCCTGCATGCTGGGATTAAATGGCTTTTAAGGACTATTTTTGCATGTCTGTGTGGGAGCAAAGTAACAAAAGAAAATTAAAGAAGTTTTACCACCCCCATCCCTTTCTTTCAGTTGAACTAAGGGTGGAATATTGCATTTTCCCCCAGAAATAGTCTCCTGAACAAAGAACAAAGAAAGTCTGGTTCTTAAGCAGCCTGTGGATTCTCTTTTAATAGAATCCAAAGTTATTATCCTATTTTTATTGGAGACATCCTGAGTGCACATGTACTCATATTTAGGGATGTGGAAAATGTGTCAGGAGAAAGTTACCCATAAAAAAAACTGTGTGTGTAGGAGCCATGCACAGTAGGTAGAAACCTTTGACTTACTAGGAATTTGCTTATTCCCTTAGTCTGGTTAAATCACAGAACCATGGAAAATATCCTGAGCTGGAAGGGACCCACCAGGATCATGGATCCAGCTCCTGTCCCTGCCCAGACACCCCAACAATCTCACCCTGTGCATCCCTGGGAGCGTTGTCCAAACCCTCCTGGAGCTCTGGCAGCCTCGGGGCCGTGCCCATTCCCTGGGGAGCCTGGGCAGTGCCAGCACCCTCTGGGGAAGAACCTTTCCCTGAGCTCCAGCCTGACCCTGCCCTGGCACAGCCCCAGCTGTGAAATGGTGCTGCATTAACATTTATCCAGGTTTTGATGTGACCCTTCACTTGTATTTTCCCCATTTTAGCCCTACCATTCCTGTGGACGATGTTAAAAACCTCAGGAGTTCCTTCTTCCTGGACTACCATGCAAATATTTTTTTGGGGTTGTCCTCCCATTTATAAAAGGGTAATAAAATCAACCTACTATGACTGAGTTTAAATTTGTTACTGGAACACATCTAGCTCAATGCTGTTGTTTGATAATTTGGTTGTGGTTAGGCTCCTCACTGGATAGATACAAGCTGCTTGGAACATTCCCAATGGCATTTTATGGAATAAAAGCTTGGGAACATGGGGAATTATTCAGGCAGGGACATTAAACACCAGCACATTTCTCTATCCAGCACTGAACATGTGTATACATATGCTAGGATTATATATATATATATATATATATATATATATATATATATATATATATATATATATAATTATATTAATTTATATTTATATTTATATTTATATTTATATTTATATTTATATTTATATTTATATAAAACATGTCTAATATTTAATATATTATATATTATGTTTTATACAACATTATTGATATTATAGTCTATGTCTATATTATTTATATATTTATTAATTATTATTATATTGTGTATAATATATCTTGTACTATATTATAATGTATTATATATAGTATAGGTTTAATATATATATTCTATATATTATATAATATATATATTTAATATATAATATATATAAATATATTTATTTTATATATATATGGTTAGGGTTTGGGTTAGGTTTAGGGTTAGGCTGTTATCTATATATATACACTTATATATATACTATATATATCTATAAACTTATATATATATATATATATATATATATATATATATATATATATATATCTTATACATATGAACTGCAATACTTTATCTCTGCTGCCCCATCAGAACTTTCTAACTTCCACCTTCCGTTTTTCTGACACACAGATCCTGCAGCATCTGATTAACTCCTGCAAGGGAGAGTTTGGCACCTTTGGAAAATATTATGCCAGCTTCTCTCAGGATTAATAACATCCTCACTGTGGATATCCCAGAGCTTGAACAAGCTCATCCTGAATATTTAAATTTTATGAAAGAGGTCTGCTCTGCTGTGCCACTTTGGGCAGGACTGAGATATTTTAAAAATAGGCCCAGAGTTTATTTTCTATCATGTAAAGAGGGTGGAATAGCACAATTTTAGTTCCATGTGGAAGCACAGTGATATGTTCAATAAACAACAATTCCGTGGTTCTCTGCCAAAGCCTGGAAACAGAGAAAAACCAGGTACTTGTGTAAATACACATCACATTAATTCCCTTTACAAATCTCTGGATAATTACTTATTTCACATGAATACATTTTCAGTTTTCCCTCCTTTCCACCACAGCACTGCAAGTTACTTGTTTTGTTTCAAAACATGTCAGTCCTCATAAGAACTCAGTGGTTTAGATATAAAAAGGAAATACAGAATCTCAAAAAGTCTAATAAAATCTGACAAGCTGTTAAAAGCATAAGAGTTCTGCTAAGTCTGGTTTTCATGTGCTCATGGAGACTTTGCCATTAAAGGGTTTTAACAGGACAGAACATTTAAGCTATTCCTGCAATCAGTTGCCCTGTGGTAGGTGATGACACTCGTATCCAATTAGAAGGGCAGCAATTATACAATTTCTGGAATTTCAAGGGAAAAAATACTGATATTCATGTGTAGTAGTTTAAATTATGCCAGTGTGAAGTCCCTTTTTATACTGTGGAATATCAATTAAATATGTCTATTGGGAAAATGCTATTAAAAAGCTGGAATGCTTACTTCAGTGACTAAGCACTTGTAGAAATAAACTGTTAGGTTTTGAAAATGCTGTTGTAACAAGGCCAGTAAATCATGTTGGGGCTTTTAATGAATGAGCAAGATTCAGTTTCTGGGTTTGGTTCTTTGCTGTCACTGGTGTTTTGTGTGGGAGTATCCACCAGAACATTAAAAAAAATCCCACTGCACATAGAGCAAGAGAGTTTAACCAGAAGAGGTGAAATTATAAAACAAATCATTAGGTAATTTCACAGATTCTCAGCAATAAAGGGAGATTGCAAATACTGAGTCCCAAATTCTTTCACTGACTCAGGAAGTGACTCAAGGTCAGAATATGGAATCTGAAGGACACTTCCAGCCCCAACAGTTTCATGAGATCTGTCTTTCCTCCCAAGAGGGAGACAATGGATATTCCTCTGGGAGGTGTAGCGCATGATTTAAAATCATAGTCCTTGGTAGAGGGATTGACTGATAAAATAAATACATTTTAATTGGGCAACTTCAGGATCTGCCTCCAGAAGCTGCTTAAAAATGATCATTTGTTATTAAATGAGCCTCTTGACTCCAGCCAAGAGAGACAATTCCACTTTTCTTTGCTATGGCCCAAACCCACTTTTCACATAAACCTTGACCATTTGCCTCAGAACTTCTGAAACTGAGCCAAAGAGTAAAAAACTTCTCTTTTTTTCCAGAAAGCAGGAGAAATGCAACACAACAACCTTGCAATTTCCACAGCCCCAGCCAGCCTAACCCTTGAAAAATGCAGCAGTGAAGTGAATAGAACAGCTTGTGGAAAAGCCTGACATCCCCCCTAGTTCCAGTTACACTCCCGTGCTCAGAACAGCCACTGCAGCAGAAGGCTGGCCCAGATGACAGGAAAACAACAGCAAAAAAACAATTAAAAACCACATTTATTTCACTTTGAACCTAAGAGCTCTTCCAACAGCTGAACCTTGTCTCATTCACAGCACTCTATTTCTACATTATAACTTCCTCATTATGCCAGACCTTAAATAAGCACTTTTACTGAGAATATAAAGATTAATCCTTTTTGCTATTACTTTCAATATTCCTCGTTAAAGAGCCACCCATATATGACATTTATTAATGTGTGTATACTGCATATTAATTCAAATTAAGTTCTACAGTGAATAATGCTAAGGCCCTCAAATTAAGTGATTTAATTCCTTTCCTCATCTAATTGCTGAGACTATTATTTAATGTCTCTTGTTTTTCTCTCTATTAATCTGTTTGCTTTATTAAATTGCATTCTGTTGTTCCACTCAGAACTTGTACAATTAAAGAGGCAAAGAGAAGGTTTTAAACAAAGGAGCGAAGCATTTACAGGGAAGGAGAAGGAAAAGCTGGTGGAGGGTCATGGGGTACCTGTCACAAGTGGTCGTCTGTAAGTGAGGAGAGAGCTGGAAAGGGTCAGAGCAGTGGAAGGATTGTTAATAATGGGAAGGAAGATAACCAGGCACCTGGAATGCACTGCTGGTGTTGGATCCCTCTGGGGCTGCACAGGAAAACAAGGATGGAGTTCCTGAGTCCAGTCCAGCTTGGACTGAAGCTGACACAGATAAACTGCTAAAGCCAAAAAGACAAAACTCTGTGCTTAACATTTTAATTTTAAGCACAACTGTGTCATGAGGCTTTTCAGATGCTGTTGTAACTAATGGTTACGAGCCTGCACTGCTCTGAAAAGCTTCTCCCACTCAGTGTTCCCTGCCCAGGAATTGTGAATTTTTCCTTGAATTTAGCATTCCGGGGGGTTTTTATTATTTCATTTCCCCCTTTTTTCCTCTCCTCCTGAAGGGAAGAAGCAGAGCAGGAGGGTTATGTGGGACAAAGGCACGGTTCCTGTTCATTTCTAAAACTTTCCCATGACTAGGATAGTTGCTACGAATATAAAATCACAATTCTTTTTAAAACACAGTTTAGCTAAGGATGAAATAACTAAATAAATCAAGACTTATTTCACTGTAGTACCTATGACTGTGATGCAGTCTGTAACTGCAGCATTTCTCTAGGTCTGTTCACAAGGAACGTGCACAGGTTTGAAGTTCACGTTGTTCCTGTTGTGACTAAAATATTCTGTGCAATAAAGAGGTAAAATAATTGTATCATTTCTGCAAATGAGTCCTGTGTTCAGGAATGAGCTGTGCCGTGGCAGAGCGACCTGCACTCTTTTCTGCATTCACAGTCTCCTCTCACACTGGTAATTAGATGCAGAGCCATTTCCACACTATTTTTCCCATCATCTTGGAAAGCACCTTATGTTTTGCCCCTGACATCAGTCAGTATGGACATACAGTGTGAAGGGCAGCAGCAATAACATTGATCCCTGCTCTGAATTCCAAAAGAGGTGTGTGCTCTGGGGGTATCAGACTTCCTTAGGAGAACCCAGCACTGCTGAGTCAAAATACTGCACAAAACAGCTCATTGTCCTTCAGTGTCCTGCCAATTACTGTCATTGCAGTGTGGGGGGGTAAAGTTACAAAAAAAGATCTTGGTTTCAGTTCCTTTCCACAGGTTATAAGCACACAATGAGTATTTGATTGATTTATGTCAATCTGCCATTTTAACCCAGAGGAAACAGTAGTGTGTGAATGGCAGACAAGCTCTTTGCCACAACTATTTTCTCTGCCATCCCACAAAACTTACCTGTGGACATTTTCTGAATATTGTACCCGCACAAATTCATACAATAATGGAATGGTTTGCATTGGAATGGACATTAAATCTCATCTTGTTCCAAACCCCTGCCAAATGCAGGGACACCTTCCACTAGGTCAGGGTGCTCAGGGCCTAAATTAACTTTAGGGAGCACAGAAAGGAAGGAAAAGATAAACTCCTTGTTTCCTTCCACTTTTTTCTTTTTGACCTGGGACAATACCCAGGGAACATTTGAAGCTGTGCCAGGGCAGGGTCAGGCTGGAGCTCAGGGAAAGGTTCTTCCCCAGAGGGTGCTGGGCACTGCCCAGGCTCCCCAGGGAATGGGCACGGCCCCGAGGCTGCCAGAGCTCCAGGAGGGTTTGGACAACGCTCCCAGGGATGCACAGGGTGGGATTGTTGGGGTGTCTGGGCAGGGCCAGGGGTTGGACTCTGTGATCCCTGTGGGTCCCTTCCAGCTCAGGATATTCCATGATCCCATGGTATTTACCCTTCTGCCTTCAGCACAGCCCAGGCTGGTAGAATCCTGTGGACACACCTTGTCATCAGGGGCTGCTGTTGAATGCACATAGGTGGCATTTTTCCGGCACCAAAAAGCTTCTCTGGGAATCAACAGTGTGGGCATTTTGGTCCCCTCCACCTGGTTCTGCCCTGATGTCACCTCTAATATCACAGCCCACCCTCTCCAGCTGAGTGTGTCCTATAGTGTCAGGGAAACACCCCAAGGTCACCGCCTGCCACGGGGTTCTCATCTCACCAGCAAGGTCACAGGGATCTTCAAGACCCAACCCCTGGCCCTGCACAGGGCAACCCAACCATTCTTCTGCAGGTCCCAACTCCTCTCCTGAGCGGCTGGGTGCCACTCTGGCACTTGCTTTTTCTCCCTGAGCATCACTCAGTCCACTCTAAAACACTCAGGTGTGGGGCAGTCCTGCTTTGCAGTGGTGTTAAAAATAGAGGGAGTGTGAGTGTGGAGTGGGGACTGGGACACAGTGCAATCTGCTCCTCCTTGGCCTCTCTCCAAGCATCTATTGCTCACAAAGAGTTCTGTTTGCACAAGCCTCTGTAGACCTCAGCTTTGCTCTAAGATGTGAACTGCTGGCCTCTTGTTTGAGCTATGATCCTCTCTATATTCTTCAGAGATTGTAGCTATGGACTGATCTTGGCACCAGAATCAATCTTTTTTTGCAAGCAGAAGAGTATTTTTACATGACAAAGCTTTTGTTTTAGGATCTCAGAGCTTTGCTCACTGAGGTCTAAAGAGTAATTCCTACTTTTAATTTTTTTTTTTAACATTTGCAATTCACCTCATGAATTTTCCTCTGGTGGATTCTCTGTTGTCCCTGATAAAATCCACAAAAGCGACTCTGATGGTCCCTAATCTGAAAGAATAATTGTTTCTTAGATTTTTGGTTTGCTTAGTTGTTTTTTTTTTTTTTTTCCTCTCCTATAAATCTTTGGCTTGAATCAGTGTGATTATAGAACAGAAAAATCTGGCCCAGTGCAAACTAAAGTGTGCTGTGTTTGTAAATCAAAAGACTTCTGAAATAAAGCTGGGAACTGGTGGAATGTATGTGAAGTGGAGCTGCACCCATTTCTTTAAATTCAGTAATTCATTTCAGCCCCTGTCTGAGTTTATCTGAGTGACAGAAAAGAGCTTTATTACTGTTGTCTTCAGGTAAGAGAATGCACAATGAGATTCTTTAAATGACTTGGATGTGTTTGGACAGCTAATATCTCAAAAAGTCTATTATCTGTATTGACTACAACACTACAGAATGTTATAAAATTAATTATATTCTTCATAGCTTAACAATGATTGCCTCATTTAGAAATATAATTACCTATCACTGAGGTTTTCAGCCAGAAGGGTTTTTTTTTAACAGTGTATAATAGCTTGGTTTGTCAGACTTCATTGAAATCCTTTGCTGCTTTCTTCTCCTCCTTGTAAAAGTTTGATATTTTAGTTGACTTTTTCTTTTTTGATGTCAAAGTTTTATTCCAGGTATTTAATGTTGTTATTCACAAAGGACAGACTGACACTAAAGGAGCAGCCTGGCCAATAAAGCAAGGAACCACCAAGTGACAGCATGTTATGGGACACTCTGGGATAGTCTGAGAAGTGTCCTCCTCCTTAAGATTTCAAAGAAGGGAAAATTATTATTCAGGAACAAAAAGTATGATCCATCTCCTGAAAGGGTCATTCAATGAGACAGAAATAAAAAAATGAAAACCTGACAATCTTTGCCATGATTTTCCAAGAAAACTCTTTCCAGGATTTCTGTTCTGATTTAAAGCTATTTTTTTTGAAGCACAACCATTATCCCCACAGACACATCAAAGCCAAACCCACCTGATAGAACCCATAATTTCTATGTGCATTTAAAAAGCACAGGAAAGAGAAGCACTGAACATTGTCAAAGTTTATGTCAGGTTATGCAAATGATGGCTCCCCTGCCCTCCTGTTCCCAGGTCCATCTCTCTCCAGCCAATGAGGCAAGAAGGAGTTGAGAAATACTGAAGAAAGGCAGATAATGCACTTTGTTCCTATTATTTTTCCTGCAGACACAATTTTTCCCCCTCGATTGTATCAGAGCTCATCATTCTCCAGAGCCATTAATCTGGCATCTCTATCGACAGCGTGGGATTGTAAAAGATGTTATTTATTTCCTCCTGCCTTCCAGCTCCAATAGGAAAGAAATACTGAGCTGCCCCCAGCCTCAGGAACCAAGTAATAAGAGGAAAATGATGGAGTGTGATAATTTAAGCACAAATAGATCAGATCCTGGCACTCAATACATTGGTTTTGCTTAAAAACTGCCGCAGTTTTGTTGGGTTTTTTCAGCTTTAGTGGAAATTAGAATTTAGATGTTTGGATTGAAGCTGATTTAGCAGTTGAGATGCTGCTTTGTTTCAAATCTCTCTTTAATAAAAGACACCACTAAAATTGGGTGGAACAGTAAAACAAATACAAGAGCAACACTTCTGGGGCTTTTCATTCCCTGGGTCTGGTGGGGGTGATTATGGAAAATACATCTGTAAAACAAACACAGGCTGCTTCTTATGCAGCACGGTGTGTCAAAACAAACAGAACCAATCTTTGGCTCAGATTTGGGCTTTTTAGCACAACCCCTTAAATCCAGCATAAAATCCAGCCCTGCATATAGATGTGGTATTACATATTGATGTCACAGCCTCATGAACTTACACTGAATGCTTTCTTACATGAACTGGACACCTCTAGAGCCCTTTACCTGAGCTTTTGGGAAATTGCATTTCTTTTATGTAAACAGAGCCCCTCAGTTTGCTAAATGATCAGCAATATTCAGAAAACAAGTTCTCATTAATTACATCCACACAGCAAAATACAGAATAATTTAGAAATGTGTTAATGCCTAATATTTTACAGATATTTTTGCTGTGAGGGTGGTGAGGCCCTGGCACAGGCTGCCTGGAGAAGCTGTGGCTGCTCCTAAAGCTGTTCCAGATCAGATTGGAGCAAGCTGGGCTAGTGGAAGGTGTCCCTGCTCATGGCAGGGGTGGCACTGGATGACCTCTAAAGGTCCTTTCCTGCTCACACACCACCCATCTTTCACATACCACCACCCAGCTCACTCCAATTCCTCACTTGTCCACCTTGTCCACCTTGTTTTCAGCATTTCCTTTTTTCCATACTCTCTCTATGTTAGCAAACACAAAATGCCTTCTCTAAACCATGAGAAATTTAAATATGGTGGGGTTTCGGTTTATTTCAATTTATTTCAAGAATCTGGGGAATACTTTTGATCCCCATGGGAAGAGTTTGGTTTTTCTTGGCCTTTTTTTTAGCCTTCTGTACTGTTCCTACAAAACCTCCAATGCCAGGCTCTCCCCAGTGATTTTCTCTCTCCAGGACTGTCCCTACACAGAACCGAGGAACGCTGGAATTGCTGTGAGGTGTGCTCCAGAAGGACTGTGACACACCTGCAAAAGAAACACAAGCAAGGATTCATTCTGCCTGCTGAGGGATTACAAACCCCTGAACAGGTATGAATGTCGAGTCTTAACTTCTTTTTTGCCAGGGTCGGGATTAAATGTGTGAGATGGTATTTCTTGCAGGAACTCAGATGTTTATTAGTTCTTACCTATGTCACAGTCTCACAAACCCTGAGTTCTGCAGCACTTCACTCGAACAAACTAAAAATGGATCCATGTCTGTGTCTCTCTCTACAAAGCTTTTTAAAGATAAACTGTCCAATTAAGAAATGACCCCTAAATTATTTTTACTTTTGACCCAATAACCAACCACCCATGCCCGCAATGTGGAATTTTTTATCCAGTTACACAAAACCACCCAAACCCATGGAGAAGAAGGTGAAGAAGAAGGACCAGCCTTCACCCTAAAACCTCCATCTTGCTTTATATTTATTACTATACTCTAAAACCTCAAACTCTAAGTTTTCCACCATATGATATTGCACACTTCTATCCAGACTCCACACCCACAATCCCAGTTCTGTCATTCCATTTTGGAAGCTTCTCCATGGCCTCAGGTCAAATGCAGTGTTCTCCTGGGGGTCAGTGCCTGTCAGCACAGAAAGTCTAAAATTCTCAGTAGCCAAGGTTCCAACACATGAACACATTTAATCCTCATCCTTTTGCTTGTGAAAGTGAAGGGAACCTTGGGCCACAGCATTTCTCCCTTACAAGAAATAGAATATCTGCAGAATCACCACCCAGGGCATGGTACAGGACATTTCCTCTGAGCTCAGTTGACTGGACCATTTTCAAACAGACTCTGAGCTTTGGAAGTGTTCATTTCAAGATTTTGTGGTTTTATGCTCTCTCAAAGTAACAAAACAGAGCAAACATCTTCTGAAGATTTCCACACAATGAAGGGGGAAAAGCAATTTAATCTTGGATCAATATTTGCAAGTGGTAAGTGGAAATTGCCACTCAGTAAGGATTTTGGCTCACACAAGTCCATTTCATTCTGCTTTTGTGTGGTGCAAATCTGGGATAATGTTCCAATGCTGGATTGTAGAGAGAGAAAAGAGGTACTTGCACCTTTTATTCTCTGCTCTATATTAATAGAGAACCTTTATACATGATATACCATACATTATATGTGACACATCATCTATACCAATAAAATATCTGGTAAATTTTGAATATATTGAAGTGCCAGACCATGGGTTCAGCTGTGCAATTGAACAGCTCACAAGCTCAGCTGGTGCCACACTTGTTTTGCCATTTAGTGAATATGAATTTCAATCTCATATATAAATATATACACATATATTTAAACATACATAAAACAATATTATCTGATAAATAAGTAGAAATTTAAAAGAGTTGTGGGCTTGCTATTGGGTTTTTTGGTGTGTTTTTTTAATTGTTGTTGGTTTGGTTTGGGATTGGTTTTTTTACTTCTTGTAGTGACAAAAATTAGGTAAATAAAAAGCAGACTAATGGCTGGTTTAACTCACTTCACCTCTGCCTTTCTTTGTCCCTTGGTCAGTGGTTTGTACAAGATTCAGTGAGAACAGGAAAAAATTCCAAGGGTGAAAGTGTAGGAAACTCACCGTGCAAAAGCCACAACATGTGGAGGTGTCAGAGCTGTGCCAGCAGTGGAGGAATTTGCTTAATGAAAATTTTCCCCAGGCATCCCCTAGTGTCACTGGTGGTTCCCAGTGCAGATTACCCATCAGTTAGCACAAATTTGCTTTTTAATTGGCCTGTATTGCACCTGCCACATCCTGGCTCCCCAGCCTCTGAGGCACTGGCAAAAGGAGGAAGGTGGATATCTGGGGGGATTTCATTTAATGCGTTCCAGGAAGGGCCTGCACAGCAACAATTAATGTTTAAAAGACAAGAATAATGTGCACCAGCACGAAGTGATGAGGACAAGGGAAGGGGAGCTGGGGAGTAACTAATGAACAAGATTAATTAGCCACAGCAGAAAGACCTAAAGCTCCAGTGACTTCAGGGGGGAGCTTTAATTCTGTTGACTTTTGTGGGTCCTGGGAACAGCACAAGAAGAAGGAGTACGAGAGTCATCAACAAGGCTTCATTTATCAAGGTTTATTTTAAAATGATGCCAAAATCAGTGTATTCCAGAGGTAAACTGTGAACAGCCAGGCAAAGGAACCACAGGCAGTGGATGTGGGAGGCTGGCAAGACCCAGGAATGGGGGTGAGTTCTCCTTCTCAGGTACAGGATGCTCCAGGTCCCCTTTTCCCATTTCCTAAGAGTAAGAAAATTGAACTTCGGTTGTAGAAGTTGGTTAGAGACTTCTCAGTTTTGTTCAGACCTCCCAACTATTTATTTTTCTCCCTTTCTTCCAGAATGGCTGGGCTCTCCTTGCTCAGATGGCTATGGAAGTCTCAGGGAATGGATGTTTTTATATAGAAAATTATGTGTAAGCTCCTTGCAGTGAATTCCTGGTGAATTCTACTCCCAAACCATGCAGCTTCCTGGCAGCAGTGCCAGCATAAGGAGCAATGTGACTCCACAGCTCTCAGATGTTGTGATTCCAGAGAAATATTATCCTGCAGAAAGCACAGGCAGCTGGGGTGCTAATTCCCAGTCTTTGCATCTCATCGGGGGCTCTGGGAACTGCAGGAGTGGGAATGTAGTGAAGCTGCTCTGAGTTGGGTTTGTAAGGACAGTCTCAATTCAACAGCAATCAATAAATAAATAATCTGCTTGGAAATTAAAAATAAAAATTGAAACATTAATTCTAGGAAATGTAGGCATTTGCTTTAAATGACTTAAATTGGCAAAACTTGAATTTCAAGTTTGAACTGGTTTTGTTGAGGATTTTTCTACAACTGATTGCATTTCCTTAGTGTGAGTTTCATTCACAGTCAGTTTCTGCTGAAGGATTTATCTCCACCTTCCCCCCCTGACACCACTCCCTTGTCTCTGTCACTTATTTCCTTGGGATTGTTAAGATGACCATGCAGAGATGTTCCATGAGTCAGCAAAAAGCATTTTTCCCTCCAGTTAAATTCCAGTCAGGTCAGTGAACTGATCTGCCTCACTGATCCAAGGTGGGACAGCAGTGGGAAGAGATGGTGAAGAAGAAGGGAGGCAGGATTGCCCTAATTTAATGTGGTTTTACACTGGTTTATGTGCCCAAAGCATTCCTTCCTTATTATTTTACCCCTGCCATCCCCTTTCTCCAGGTGCCTGCACTATCTGTCTATAGTGGCTTATTGAGTTCTTGCTTTATTTTCAGGAAAAACAAAGTTATTTAATAAAGATATCCAAAAATAAAGATACTCGATAGCAGCTGCATAAGTACATATTTGAAATTTTATCTTTGCAGTGCTGGTGTGTGTTGCAATATCTGTGATATATTGCTCTTCCCTTTGCCTTATAACAGACTCCCTATTATAGAGGCAAAATTTAATAAGGCCATGTACATTAACATTATGGCATAATTTCCTGCCTGCCAGACAGGAGAGATTTTGAATGTTAAACTGTGTTTGATATGTTAATATAGGATGTAAGTGCCAAATTGGGCTCTATTAACAACACTTGCTTAAAATATTTTCTAATTTTCCTGTTAAACTGGGATGCAGAGAAAAAGGCACTTGGTTGGAAGGGAAGGAACTGGGAGCTATTTGATATAATTTAACTGCAGCCCAGTTGGTGGAGCTGGGAGCTGTCTGTGGGAAAATCCAGCAAGCAGGAGAACACATCTTGCTAATGGCACGAGGATGAGCAGCGAGGAGCCCGTGAGCAGCAGGTTTCTGCTTTCAGAGGAGAATGGAATGTAATTGTCACCAGGCACTTCCTCAGCTGTCAGGGATGTTTAGAAATAGATGGGCTCCACTAGGACACTATTCCTCCTCACCTCCTGAATTTCCAGATATATAACCTGACAGGAGGTGGGCAGGTCGGGCTCTGCTCCCAGGAACAGGGACAGGAGGAGAGGGAACGGCCTCAGGCTGGGCCAGGGGAGGCTCAGGTTGGACAGCAGCAGGAATTTCTCCATGGAAAGGGTGCTCAGGCCTTGGCAGGGGCTGCCCAGGGAGGTTTGGTGTCCCCATCCCTGGAGGTGTCCCAGGAAGGCCTGGAGGTGGCACTCAGTGCTCTGGGCTGGGGACACGGTGGGGATCAGGCACAGCTTGGACTTGATGATCCTGGATATTTTTCCAGAATTAATGACTCGGGGATTCTGAATCTCCATATTTCCTTTTAATGCAAGGTGCCCAAAGGGAACTGTAAAAAGAGAGAGAAAAACTGAGAAGCCCTACAGCTGCATAGATCAACATCTCTAGAAACAAATTACCCCTCTTCGAGGGACTTTCATTTTGACTCAGGGCAAATTGCTTCTCTTTTTCATCTCATAGCATCTACTTTGTTAATACAGCAATTTTAAACCCTTTAGCTTAGGTACCTTGTATTGTGGGTTGGTAAAAGCTACATGGTACCACCAGAGAAGTAATATTAGTACTAATTATGTGTAAATGGAACTGCTTCTATAAGCACAGAAAATGTTTTTTCCGGATGAGATTAAAGCAGTTCCTTAATTTTTTTATAAATCTAGAGATTAAGCTGCTAAAGGGCAGTTGTATCTGTCTTCTAGCTCAAACAGCAAATACCACAATGCCTGAAAATACACTGAGGGAGCCTTTAAATCAGTCTTTGTTCTGCCTGAATGCTGGGGACATTAATCTCTATTTTTCATATTGCTGATTGTATGTGTCACAGAATCGTGGAATTATTAAATGGTTTGGGTTGGAAGGGACCTTAAAACCCATCCAGTGCCACCCCTGCCATGGGCAGGGACACCTTCCACTGTCCCAGGCTGCTCCAAGCCCCATCCAGCCTGGCCTTGGACACTTCCAGGGATCCAGGGGCAGCCACAGCTTCTCTGGGCACCCTGTGCCAGGGCCTGCCCACCCTCACAAGGAAAGATTTCTTCCCAATATCCCATCTAACCCTGCCTCAGGGAAACCATTCCCCCTTGTCCTGTCACGCCATCCCCTTGAAATTGTCTCTCTATTTTTTGTCAGCCTCTTCAGGCACTGCAAGGCCACAATGAGGTCACCCTAAAGCTCCTCCTCTCCAGGCTGCACAATCCCAAGTGTCCCATCCTTTCCTCCCAGCAGAGCTGCTCCATCCCTCTGACCATCCTGGTGCCTCCCCTGGACTCTCTCCAGCAGCTCCAGCTCCTTCCTGTGCTGGGGCAGCTCTGCAGGTGGGGTCTCAGCTGAGCACAGGGGCACAGGGGCAGAATCCCCCTCCCCTGCTGCCCGTGCTGGGGGCTCAGCCCAGGGCAGGGGGGTTCAGGGCTGGGGCAGGTCCAGCTCTCACCCCCAGCACCCCCAAGTCCTTCTCCCAGGGCTGCTCCATCTGCTCCTCCCCACCTGGATTGACCCCAGGGCTTGCCCTGACCAGGTCCTGTTAAAAACCTCCTGGGGTTCCCATGGGCCACTTCTGGAGCTTGTCCAGGTCCCTCTGGCTGTCACCCTGTCCTTCAGGGCTGTCACTGCACCCTCAGCTTGGTGTCACCTGCAAACCTGAGCGTTACCTCCATCATCTGTGCCATGAATGCAGATATTAAACAACAATGAATTTCTACTCTGTACGTTTGCATGTTTCAAGCTAACATCTGCCTGTGTGATAAAGGAATGGCACAATCCTGACACAGCCCCTCCTCAGCAGGGTTAACATCCAGGATCTCAGCCTGTGCACCCTGACACCATGGAGCTGCAGCCAGCTGGAGGTTTGGCTTTGTCATTCACATGTGATATTTCAAGCAATTTGTCACCTTCATAGGCTCCCATCTTTGGTAAAGTCAGAAGCAGAGCACAGGACGCTGTCAAAAATCAAAAAGGCATCTGGATTTCCCTCTCAGTAATTCCCTTTCTGCACTGGCAATTGTTTAGAGATAGCCTGAAAATGAAGGAAAACTTTAAATCTGTTCCTGCCTTAGTTACAGTAACAGCATAATGACACTCTAATGGTGTCAAAATTGGAGAACTAAAATCAGGGAGAAAACTTTATGAGTTGTTTTTTTTTTTTTTTTTTTTTTTTTTTTTCTCTAAAGGATTTTCTAAGGATCTCTTCAGGTTCTAGCTGCAGTTTGAGGAAACACTTTTTAATCACTAGTCCTTGCCAGAGATTTAAAGCCAATAGGAGCACCAACAATTGCAAAGGGCAGTGAAATCTGCACTTTATTTTGGAAATACGTTGGAGATTTGCAGCTCCAGAGTCCTCAGCAGTGGAACAACTCTCAGAGGACTTGGAATAATTCCTCCCTGTGGGTCACACATGATTTCTGACTGTGTAACTCCCTAAATAAGCTATTAAAATAATGACTGCTTTGTGATTTTCTTAAATTTTCTTGGAGGCAGCCACTGGATTGTCTTACAAATAATTTACTGTGTGGGAGTTGCAGCAAAACCCTGTCAATTCTTTTTTTATTGTTGAAGCTCATCACACAGCATTAAATTAACACCAGGCAACCGAGGGAAAAATGAGTATTGACAATATTAGAGCCATTCTGAAAAAAAGACAACACTTCTGTGCAGTGGCGCAGAGTTCAAAAACTTTTGTGGTTTTCTTTTTTTTTCCATCATCAAATTTCTAAAATTTTCAGTCTGGGATTTGACTAATTTAGAGTACACAGCCCCAAGATGATCAATGATCAATTGAAGCAATGATCATTCCAGCTTGGGAAGGAGAGTTGGAAGCCTAAATTTCATGCTCAGTCCTGGTCCATATGAGTAGGTATCATGGCAATGTCTGCAAATAGCTTTAAAACACTTCAATTGTGACCTAAAATGCCTTGGTTATTTTTATCACTCCATCTGGAACTGCACATCTTGGTCAAAACACACACACAAAAAGAAATTGTCTAAGCTGTGAATCAAGAAGAGAGATAAAGGAAATTGATAGTTCCAAAAGAAAACTATTCAGAGTAGTGGACAAAAAAGAAAATTCTTAGACTTAAAGAGGACATGTGTTTTAAACCTCTCCCTATTTACTTACCATAAACTACTGGTTATTGCACCTCTCTGATTTATTTCACCTCAGATTTAGGAAATGAAGTAAATTATCTTGACTTCAATGAAGTATTGGGCATAATGTCACACCCAAATTATTGGTTAGGATGAAGATGGTTGGAAATGACACAGCAGCCCTGAGGTACATATGGAAAGAGCTAAGCTTTGCCCTTAATAACAGTTTCTTCCCACTTTAAAATGAGAATTTTCTCATTCTCATTTTAAAATGAGAACTTTGCCAAGCAGAGCCTTAGGATTCCTGATGAGGTTTTCTGGGAGAGCAGCTGCCAAGGCTGTCCCTTGCAGAGCTCTGTTGGTAAATTGGTGTCTGTGACCAAGAGGTATCCAAGAGTTCTTCTCCTGTCCCAGGCACTGGCCGGGGATCCCCAGAGCCAGACAGTGTTGGGGTGAAGAGCCTGATGGGGACAGACATGTCCAGGCCACAGCCATGTCCTGGAGTCCCCTCTAGGCAGGTGGGGGTTGATAACCCACCAGGGGCCACTATCCCATAGAATCAGAAAGAAGGCCTCAAGAATTAATCAAGAATTCATCAAGAAAGCCTCCAAGATCATCAAGATCTCAGGAATGGGTCTCACTTGGAATACTGAGGATAGCATTCCCGAAGCTCACCATTAATGTTTCCAAGTTTGTGGACATTATGGATGTGAGTTTGGGAACTTTCTTTGCTGGAATTTCTTTGCCTTCTCTTTTCTCCACCTGCAGGTGAGCATATCCAGCTCCATCCTCCTGGCTGTGATGGATGTGCTGCCCTCTTCCTCAGCTCTGGTGTCAAGTCCAGGGAAAGCTCAGCCCCTGACCTGCCTCGGTGCTCTTCCCCAGCCCTGTCCCACATTTATCAGTGCAATAAAAGAGCTGCAAGCTGCCTCCACTGAGATTTGCTTGGTTGTTTGCTTGCTTTATAAACACACCAAGTGATTTATTTTGGAGTTTCCCTATCAGGTTCACCTGACAGAACATTGCTGAGATAATTTACAATTTGTTTCCATTGATGTGTACTTTTTAGCGCTTCCTGACAACAGCCGACCACTAATAAATAGCAGATGAATTATATTAATACTTTCTGTCACTTACAGAAATGTTTTCTTCCCCCTTCATATTTCAACTCAGTCATATCATTGTCTGCTGAGTTATTACAATGTAGGAAAACAAGGTTTTTTAGAAGTATTAGAGAGATCCTATTTTTTCCTCACTACGCCAAACACCTGCCTTCGAAGATAATGGCAAGTAACAATTATTTGCATCATAACCCGAGCTCACTTGATAGCTAGAAGCTGCTGTTCTTATCTCTGAGCCTCTCAACCTGTCCCCAGTGAGACAACCACATACAAAATGCTCTGGCATTTCTCTCTGTGACACTAAACTTTGTGGAAAGTGTGGGACCTGACACGAAGGAAAATCAGCCGCAAGGTCGCCTTTTGTGTTTGTTTTAGGTATGCAATTAAAAACAAAGATGTAAATGTTGTTCCTCCAAAAAA
This sequence comes from Vidua macroura, assembly GCF_024509145.1. NCBI lineage: Eukaryota > Metazoa > Chordata > Aves > Passeriformes > Viduidae > Vidua > Vidua macroura. The sequence goes on from NC_071579.1 coordinate 7,367,969, forward strand.
GAAGTGTAAACTCATAATCAGCTCCCCTAACAGACCATCAGCTGCTGCAGGCCTGCCAGCAGAGGGGAGTTGGTAGCTCAGAAGAGCAGAGGTAATAAATAAATAAATAAATAAGTTCTCACACATTGCAGTGAGGAGGATCTGCAGGGCAAACAGCTCGGGTGTGCTTCACCCAAATCAGTTCTGCTATGTTTATTAATGCCTTCAAACATAATGAGAGGATTTAGACGGGATACTGGGATGAAATCCTTCCCTGTGAGGGTGGGAAGGCCCTGGCACAGCATGCCCAGAGAAGCTTTGGCTGTCCCACCCCTGCCCTGCTCCTCCCACACTTTCTATGGAAAGGGGAGGCTGTCACACAGGTCAGAAAGTATCAAAAGGTCTGATTTTTCAAACAGCAGCTTGAGGAGTGCATTTGTATAATATATTCATCAAGAAAAGATTATATAGGCAGGGAACAGATCCAGATGGGACAAACAACTGTTTTTAGTATCGTGTCCTGACCTTTCCATTGCCTTGCTGAAAAACTTCAGTCCTGAATCAGCAATCTGTCAAACAGCTGGCAGAATGCAGACCAAATGTAATTTTTTTTTGAGTCCCGCCATCGAAAAGCTGCTGCCATCCTTTTATGAGACTGATGCTGGATTTCCCTCCTTTAAATTCTGTTCCATCAGCAGGGCAATCCAATGCCCAGATTGGTGTCTGTGTGTGTGTACACTGTCTCCAAGTGGCATTTTTTAAACAAAAGTGTCTTGAACTGGCTGACATGGGTTGTTTTGCTGTGTAAAAGGAGCAATTTGGCATGGACAAAAGCTGCATTTCCCCGTGCTGTTATCAACAATAAATGGTTTTCCATTGTCAGCTGTTCTAACACCAGTGTACATATCCAGAGCAGGCTTTCTGTCAGGTTTTTGTTATAAATCTCTATGCTCGGGTCTATCTCAGCTCCATCTCTCAGCACTCCCTGATTTCTGATATAGATTTATCTCCATCTCCTTGGCACTGCCGTGTGCTCCCTTTTATGGCTGTGAAATATTTGCAGGGCAATCCCTGAATCACAAAGCACTAGCCAGGCAACAGCACCCTGTGTTCACAACATGCAAATCCACTCCCCCCTTTCCCATCCTTCCCAGCTTGGTGGATTTACTGTGTCCTGTTTGCCTCTCTCTGCCTCCTTGTGCTGGGTGGTGTTTCTCAGATTTAGAGTTTGGCAGGCTGAGAAATGTAATCCTGGTTCTAGCAGCAGACTGGAGCTTTGGCAGGGCTGCCTACACAGATGCAAATAGACTGGAAGTGCTCATTATCTGAGGAGCCCTCAGCTCTTCAAAAGCAAACAAACCTCTTTTTTTCCCTCCTTTTCTTCCCACTGTACCACACTTCCCTGTAAAAATAAGGCAAGAATATCACTTCAGAAATATCTTCCGTGCTTTACAAAAATACAGCAAGCTCCTAGCCTTTTCCTAAACATCCCATAAATCTTATACAATCCCCAAAAGCTCTTCCCCTGGGCAGAGATGTGAGGTGACCCGGGGAGAGGTGACTCATGGCAGGAAGTGCCACCAGGATGGTCTCCCAGTACAGCCAGGGCAGAGACTGGGCTTTGGGGTTCCCCCCCACCATCCTTCCTTGCCCTGCCTTATGCCCCTGTGCTCCACAGAATATTTGGAAATCAGACTTTTATCAGGGTTGAAAACAACACCCAGGTTTGGACAGGTATTTTGAACACATTGTCCTAAAAATGTTAACGAAGGGATTTTGCAATCTTCATTCCAGACAAACACAGAACCCAATTTGGAATAAGAGAGATGAAAAAGACTTTCATTCACCAAGCAGAATATAAATAATATCAAGGCTGACTGGGGGTGAAAGGCCTGACAGCATGAAGGATGGCTGCTGCTGTTTGCATGGCCCCATGCTCTGCTAAAGAGAGAAAAGCACCCAGCCCTGAACCACGGAACAGTCAGAGCAGGAGCACATATCTGAGGAGGGCAAAACAACATCTGGGTGGATCTCATTTTTACAGTATAATTCAGAGAGAAGACTGCAGTTAAAATGTTCCAAATGTCAAATGTCAAAATCAAATGGTGTGATTAAAATCCTTGAATCCACTGGGATTTTTCAACTGCAAGTGGAATTGGGTTCAAAGGATTCTACTCAGCTCAAAACTGGACCATGCTCAAAATGTGGTCAGCTGATGACATGACCTAAGTGTGTCCTAGTGACAACAGAGGCAATCAGACACTTTGAATGTCCTTCTTGCCTTATTTTCCTATTTGGATCTCCATCCAAGATGATGAAAGAGGAAAAGGAAACACCCATTAGGAACTAAAAATAGCACTAGGAATATCAGGAACATAGAGAAGCTGTGGCTGCCTCATCCCTGGAAGTGCCCAAGGCCAGGTTGGACAGGGCTTGGAGAAAGCTGGGCTAGTGGAAGGTGTCCCTGAGGGAGTGGGACTGGATGGGCTTAATGTCACTCCAACACAAACCATTCTGTGACTCTGTGATTATCCTTTCTCTCATATGACAGATTCTTGGGAGTAGGACTTCAGGTATTTAGCCAGATATTTCATTTCAAAGTACCTGGCATATTAAATTAATTTATGAAAAAAAAAAGTTCTTTGAGAAGCATGAGAATCAACACGGTAGCACTGTGGTGCATCCTGGTTGCCAAACTGGAGTCCAGGGCTGATTTCCCCAGACTTTGGCAGGCACAGAAATAAGTGTTTCTTTTAAGGACAAAAGTTTTTGTAATGAAGCAGAAAACTCTTCTTGGAGCTTACCAGGAGACCTCCCTGAGTTAAACAATTTTTCTCCTGGCTCAAGGGTAGATTTATAGGCACCAGATGCAGAAAAACAGTTCATGACCATTTTTTTCCCTGCAGGAGCTCCTACAAAGCTGAACAGTCAAGACCAAACGGGGCCTCAGCCCATGCAAACACAGAGCCAATGGAGCATGAGATAATATTTCGAATGGAAAGCATCCAGGCACATGAAGAGATTCATTCATGGAAGTGGTGCCATCTGCAGCAGTGGATATTTAACTCACAAGCACCCACGGGGCTGAGGTAACCAGGGCTGAGTTCTTTTCCAGGGTTTTTACCCACATCAAAACTCCTGAGGGAAGTTTAAGGCTATTAATGGAGTGAAGTCACAGATGGAAGCAGAGGTGGCTGAAAACACTTCTTTTCTAAGTCCACATTCCTTTATACTTTCAAACCAAGTGGGAGGTTCCAGCAGTGAGCAGTGAGTGAGCAGAGTGAGAAAGAGGCCAAAGAAATCAGGAGGCTGTAACTGGAATTGCAATGATCATGGAATCACAGAACCATGGAATGGTTTGGGATGGAAGGACCTTAAAGCCCATCTCATCCCACCCCCTGCCATGGGCAGGGACACCTTCCACCAGCCCAGATTTGCTCCAAGCCCTGTCCAGCCCGAGCTTGGACACTTGCAGGGATGCAGGGGCAGCCACAGCTTCTCTGGGCACCCTGTGCCAGGGCCTGCCCACCCTCCCAGGGAACAATTCCTTCCCAACAGCCCATCTAACCCTGCCTCTGGCAGTGAGAAGCCATTCCCCCTTCTCCTGGCACCCCAGGCCCTTGTAAATAGTGTCTCTTTGTCTTTCTTGTCAGGCCCTTCAGGTACTGAATGGATCCCTAGTAGGAGAGTAGGAACTATGAAAGTAGCAGGAATTTAATGGAAAAAATCTATGAATGACCTACAAAAAGCCTCTCATGCACCACAGAACACAATTAAGGAAAAGAACTGAATCCCAGCCCACCTCTGATGGAGTTTTGGGGCAAACTCCTCCTCTCTGCTCAAGCTTGCTTGGTGATTCCAGTGTGAGGCCTGCTTGCACAGCACAAGCTCTGCTTGGTTTTCCTTGATGCTGTTTCAAACTCTCTTCCAAAACTTTTTATACTTTTGAGGTATTAATTTTTTTAATCATTAACCTGAGAAAAAGGAATAGAATGCAATTTAAAAAAAAAAACCACCACATCAACACAAACAAACAAAAAAAACTAAACCCAAACCAAATAAAACCCCCAAAATTGTTGCGGGTTGTCAAAATTCAACTGAACTTCCTGGAACAATGGAGAACCAGAATAATTTAAGGGACTTTATCTGGAACTCCCATTTCTATCTGAACACTGGATGTGGCTTGGTGCAGCCTGGTCTAGTGAGTGGCATCCCTGTCCACATCAGCAGAGTGGAACTGGATGATCTTTAAAGTCTCTGCCGACCCAAACCATTCCATGATCCTGTGATTCTGTGGATCCATGAAGTGTGTTTAAAGGCTCCCTGCAGTGGGAGTTATTAGCATTCCTTGTCAAATTCTGAAGACTCTTTGTCAGATAGAATTAGAGGGATTTTTTTTTTTTTTTAAGATATTAAATCCCTTTTGGAAATATCTGCATTTTGATAAGACTTACTGATCAAAGGGTAACTCTTCCAGAACAGTGAATTTCAGCAGGACTTGAGCTCCTGTGCCAGTTTTGAAATGAGGCAGCAGCTGCCAAGTGATGTGAGTGCTTTGGAGCTGTGACCAGAACCTTGGTTTATCCCTAAGTTAACAATCCTGAACACTCATTTATCAGGTCAAAGTGGGCCATGCAGTTGTGGTTTTGGTGCTTGATTGGTGTGCCAGGGCAGCAGTGTTCAGTCCCTGTCTCATCCCATATCTGTCATTCTTAAAAATGCAGGGCTTGTTTTTAGGGCTGGGTGGGTTCTCTAATTACTGCAGGGTTGGGGATCTGTGATTGTTGTAGTGTTGGGATCTCTGCAGTGCCAGGATCTCTGACTAACATCCTTCTCAACTGTGACTTGAAAATGTTTATTTCAGCCAGAGAAATGCAGCTGGATTCAGTTTAACCCTCTGATAAATCATTCACTGGTAACATCAAGTCAATGGAATCACAGTTTTATCTTTTGAGAGCTTTGAGACAGAGGGTGATCTGTGGTTTAAAAATCAAGTTATAGTTTCACACAAGAATTACTATATTGTGATATTATGTATTATCTAGAGGAACATAAATAAAACTGTTTAGCAAAACATTTCTGGCTTTGTGTTTTCATTACTTTTGTTGTTTTCCTTCTAACAAAACCCCTGGAGGTTTTTCACTTCAAGCTGGACTTGAAGTGGGGCACCCAAGGGATCATTTTTCAGGGAAGATCACACTGACTCAGACATGGAGCCTGGAATTTGGAGAGGTAAATGGCCAAGGTAAAGCTCAGAACTACTACAGAGAGAAAAAAGTAGCCTTTCTCTAAATATGGAGTTGTACCTCTGGAATTTTAAGGAAAACCTGGCCAAGAGAGTAAAACCAAAGCAGGGCAGGGGCATCAGCTTCTCTTTAGTCTCACAGCAGCTTTACACCTTTAGTCCAGCAGCCATGTGAGGCCAAAGCCAATCCCAGGGATTTCACTGCAGACATCTCCTCTGCTGGACTTTGCCACTGCACCCAGCAATCATTCATGGCGAGGGATGAGCTGGGAAGAAAATCAGTGCATCCTTTGTAGCATTTTTGCTTTCTTTGGGAAGAGGACAGGAGACCCCAAGGACAGAATTTCTTCAGAAAAGGATTTCTTTTCCTGTTTACTACAAACAACTTCCAGCTTTGCACTGAACTTGGTGGACATCTGTGTGTGCACATTCTCCAGCCAGAGCTATTCCTAAAGGGATGTTTTGTTTCTGACAGTTTTAGTCTTCCTTTTCCCCTATAGATTTGTCCCATAGCTCAGAAGAACATGGAAATGCCTCTACAGATTCACCTCATTCTCTAAATGGGAATGATAGAATTTTTCTGGAAAAAAAAATAAGTGTTTAAAAGTTGTTCATATGCCTTTGTGATGTTATCCATTCTGGAAAGTTTTGGAATGCCTAATTCACAGAATCATGGAATCATTAAGCTTGGAAAAGTCATAATTAAGCTTTAAAAGTCATGAGCTTCGGGCCCTCGACATGGTCAGGAAGCACAGAAATGATCCCCTTCCACCTGTAATTCCCTCCAACAGCTCTGCTGACCTTTCTGCATGACTGGGGCTTTAAAGGCAATAATTCTTAGATTCTGTTTCATTGCTATGCTGCTGTTTTCTTTTTGCCTCACAATTTTTCTACCTGAAACAAACTTGGTGCTGACAAAGCACGCAAGTTTTGATTTCATTTTGATTTCATCAGTTCACTGCTGTGGCAGAAAACACCTCCATACAGCCATGGAATATCCTGAGCTGGAAGGGACCCACCAGGATCACAGAGTCCAAGCCTGGCCCTGCCCAGACACCCCAAGAACCCCACCCTGTGCACCCCTGGGAGCGTTGTCCAGACCCTCCTGGAGCTCTGGCTTTTGGAGTCTTCTCCCTACAGATATCTGGGTACAGAAGATGAAAATTTTAGCTGGAATAATATACCAAGGGGAAAAAAGCAGGGGAAAGGGAAGCTGGCTTTTTGTCTTCCTGTCTCAATGGACACCTTCAGGCTGTGTAGGGTGACACGTCCCCTGCTCACCAGGGAGTGCAGGAACAAATTCTTTCCCGTTATCTCTGTTTATTAAGCACTGTCCTATTTATCTTGCCTGGCTTGTACAGGGAGAATCCTCATCTGAGACAGCAATATTAATAACTTGCCACATTTTTTTCATGCTGCTTTGCAATAGAAGGCAGGAACATCATCTTAATTAGTCCTAGAAAGAGAAGAAATGAAAATACAACAAGACTGAACTTTAGACCACTGCAAACTCTCATGTGTGATCTCTCACTGGCTTTCAAAACAGAAACCAACAGCATAAACTGATTTTAAAAACTGTTTCCCTGCTTCATGATGTCTGCAAAAGCAGATACACAATCTTTTATGAAATCGTTTCCTTCACTATGTTGAGAGGCTATTTCTTAATTCAGAAATAAAAAATGGCAGGCACTTATCAGCATGATACAGCAGAGAAAATCCTATTCTCAGGTGGATCCAACAGAGAAAGAGGAAGCAGCAAGGGAGGATGGAAAACCAAACCCAAACCCAAACACAAGCCATATGAAAAAAACATTTGATACTGTCAAATCTGGTTTTGTTAGAGTCCCAGAGTGGTTTGGAATGGATCTAAAAGCCCAACCCCTGGCAGACCCATCCCTGCCATGGGCAGGAACACCCTTCCACTATCCCAGGGTGCTCCAAGCCCTGTCCAACCTGGCCTTGGACACTGCCAGGGATCCAGGGGCAGCCACAGCTTCTCTGGGCACCCTGTGCCAGGGCCTGCCCACCCTCACAAGGAACAATTCTTTCCCAATATCCCATCGAAGCCTGCCCTCTGGCAGTGGGAAACCACTCCCCCTCATCCTCTTACTCCAGGCCCTTGTAAATAATATTTTATTACTTCTAAAATTAAGTTTTGCTTATTGAAATTCCCACAAAACAAATAGGAAGTGACAGAAGAACAGAGGTGAATATTAAGCTGTTCAATTTTTTTTTCCCCACCTTTTTTTGGTCTTTGCTTTTCACCTTTGGGTTTTTTTTTTTGTTGTTTTTGTTTTTTTGTTTGTTTGTTTGTTTGTTTGTTTTTGGGGTTTTTTTTGAGAAATGCTTTATTTTCTTTTTTACTGTTCCAGTTTATTGGTAACTTTGGCCCCAATATCATTAAATAAAGGTTGTGTCACGTTGCAATGCAGATTCAGGAATGAAAGAATTTTCAGTTCATGCTTCCATACTCTATGAGCATCCCCTAGGAAATATTAAATCCATCTGTATGATGTTTTAGGAGTTTTTTTCTGGATTATTTTTAATGCAATCTATTCATTCCATCCTTGTTGCTATATCCTGCTTATTACATGCCATTTCCATCTGCCAAAAGGGCCCAGTGGTTTGATTTCAGATTGCACCCAGAGCCATGCCTAGGAGATAAATTAATTGTTTGCCCTTTCCAAATTCCCAAAGACTTTTCTCCCCAGTCTGTGGTGGTTTTTTTCCTAGCACAGATATAGGAACCCTTCCACAGCAAATTTCCCCTCCCTCACTGGGGTGGAATACAAATGAGCAATTAAGCAAAGCCCTGTACTTTTAGCACTGGTTTTCTACCCCCTGAGTCTCGAATGGGCTTTGACTCAATGATTTATCTGTCTTTACCCTATCTGGAGCAGGATTTCAAACGAGTTGCAACAACTGGGAACACTATAAGAGCTTTCTCTGAGAGAAAATGGCAGGGAAACTCCAAGCCATTGCCTGAAAGGCCATTAACGTCTGTCAGGGAGAGAAAGGTTATTTAATGCCAGAGGAATTGATACTGTAACTTGGGCCAGCCCAAATGCTCATCCCTCTGGTGAGATGATAACCTTCTGTTCTGAGAATTAATTTATGAATACTCTTTGGAGCTGGAAAACTTCTCCAATTACTGCTTGTAGCAGGCACCAGCAAACAGTCTCTCATTGGAGGAGCTGCCTAGGAAAAGTTGGGTAATTTTGGATTACTGTTGTCTTTAATTTCTGTTTTTTCTTATATTTATAAATTATAGTACATTGGTATATTCTCATATGTCATTTAAACACATATTTTACTGTATTTTGGTGCTCTTTGGTGCTTCCTGAGGCATCACAGATAACATCTCCAGCAGACATTGTATGTCACACACTCAGATCCTGCTGAGGACATTCCCACCCTGTCATTGTCAAGGTGCTGAGAAGGGCACACGACAGAATTTTTGTCCTAACCATCACAGTGCTGAGCAGGATGCAAAACTGCAAACAAGCATAGCAATGTCTGATTGGCAATATCCGAGTGTTTCAGAGCTGCTAATGCTCCTGTGGTGGACTCAGCAATAAAAAATAAAGTTCCTCTGGCAAATTACCATGAGTTAAGTGCACATTGAGTAGCCAACACATAGAAGAGGAAAGGGGAAAGGATGAATCTGTTATGAACAGAAATGGTCCTGGTATTGAAACCTGTTTTTCAAAGACTACTGAAGACAACTGGAGTTTGCCCCCACTGAAGAATCCCAGAACCATTAAGGTTGGGAAAGATGTCCAGGATCAGAATTCCCACCTTGTCACTGAGTGCCACGTCCAGTCCTCGCTTGGACACCTCCAAGGATGGGGACTCCACCACCTTCCTGGGCAGCCCCTTCCAATGCCTGACCACCCTTTCCAGGAAGAAATTCCTCCTGAGAACCACCATAACCTGAGTGCATCTACACAAATCATCCTTGGCTGAAATTGCTTGTGTTTGTAGCAGGCTTTAATGCGTGTTAGTGGAAACCATTGGATCTATGCCTCCATCTTTTCCTTCCTTTATATGGCCACCTGGGAAATATGGAGAGTGTAAAACTCTGCTCAGATCAACTTTCCCTGGCAGAAATATTTTTATTATCCCTCTATTTCTCAACAACGAGCAGAAACGTGGAGGAAAACTAGGAAACCAATTTGCTTCCTCCTCATTATATTCACTGAGATTGCATTTCAGCAGTCAGGAAGATGGAAAGGAATATTAAAACCTTTAGATAACTGTCGACAATTATGTGAGGTTCAAAATACAGCCTATAAAGGGAGGGGGTCTCTCATGCTGCAGGGTTTGTGACTGTCCAAGAGGCAATATACAGGTATAATTCCAGTGCCTGGATTCCCTCTTCATCCAAATCCAGCAGAAACCCACTGGACCATATAAGCTTCCACTCTTCTCAATTAAAGGCAATTAGTGCTGCTGTGCACAGGAGTGAGACAGATTGTTGTGGCACCAGAGACAAAACAGATTCCAAACAGGAAACAGAATATGGCTCTAACATCCTTAAGTGTTGTTTATGGCAAGTCATAAATGCTTTGCACTGTGTTTATCTGAAATTTATGGTGTTCTCAAGCGAAAACTGAAACTTGCCAAAAAGAAAAAACAAAGTAGAGAGAGAGAAAGAGAATTATACCAGCAAATACAGCCAGTGATGCTTCTGCCTAATCAGGGTATTACAAAATCTACCTTTCCAGATGAGAGCTGATTGCAGCTATCAAAGCTAAAACACACCTGCTCTCCCCTGCTCTCTCAGTACACAACAGAAAGCCATGGAAAAGCACTTTGGGAGTGAATTCAAATATTAACCTATTTTAAAGTGTTTTCTTTTAGCACAGAGAACTTTAATATCAGTAATTTTGCGGGTTGAGATGCAGGCTCAGATTTAGATCAGGGCTAGAAAAATCAAGATTTCAGAGGAGAATTTCCTGTTGTGTATTTTAGGGGTTGCTAGATGGAAAGACTGGTTTTTTTGAGCGCATTCAGTTCTAAGTCCTCAGTGCTAAGATTTCAGTGAAGGTCAAGGAAACTCAATGTTCAAGGGCTGATTTTCTTCTGGTGTGTTGATAGTTTGAGAGCTGAGGAAAGGATCCTGAGACAGAACAGCTGATTGAAGAGCAGGAGCTGTCTCCCATGGCAACTGTTTGGCTTTAAAGGTACACATGTTGCTCAGGATAAAAAAGCCACAGCTTCACAAAGGACCTGGGTGCTCCAAGTCAAAAGATTTGGAATAGAGGTGATGTTGGACAAGCACAAAGAGGTCCTGGACAGAAAGACCCTGATGCTCCAAGTCAGAGGAAAGGGAAGTTCAGAGTTCAGGAGATAAAATTATTATTGTGTGTTCCTGGCGCTGAAGGAAACAAAAAACCCACTTGGTCCCCAGGGCAGTAATGGTGTCAGTGGGAAACGTGAGTCCCTAAAGTCACATTTAGTCTCGGGTTATGGAAGGGCTTAGGTTTAGGAAAAATGGTGAAGAGGAAGGAGTTTGGCTCAGCCTATGCAATAAAGTGTTACAGCCCTTCCTCAGGCCACAGCCAGGGGAAGACTTAGATGACAAAAAATAGTTAATTTGGTGAGAAGTCATAGAAATATGCTCTAGATGTACCTGGGGCTGATCTATGTCATCTTAGCGAAAAAAAAAATAAAATAGCACCTGCCTAAAGTTTTAATTTTGAGTTTGTTTGCTGCTGTTTACTCCTGCCTGCATTTACAGGGTCATGAAGACAACTGATGTCAGCTGTTCCCAGGAGACAGCAGCTTATTTGGGGGCTGAAGCAGTGCTCTGAATCTTTTTATTATTTTTTTTCAATATTGCTTAAAAGATGACCTCTGTAATCAATAGGCTTCTAAGGTACTGGAGCCACAATGAAGTGATTAGGATTAAATAACTTTCATTCCCCCATTACTAAGTGGGTCATAGCACTGCTGTGCTTAAGGGGGGTTTAAAATGACCATTTGATGAGATATTCCTCATACTACTGTTATTCAAAAATCCTGAATTCATTATTCAGCCCAAACTCCCAGAGACTACATAATTTATTGCACTTATATTAACATGCCTTCTAGAAGTACAAAAGTAAAGAAGAGTATACTCAGGCACAGAATATATTTCCCCTAAACCACAAATTGAACACAGAAAACCTGATTTGAATTTCATAGAGGTGTGACTGAGAGAAACACAAGTGAAAATAATGATCTTTTGTAAAAGTGTTTGCTTGCAAGCTGATCTGAAAGTTCCCAAAAAGGAGTCACAGGGCAGAGCAGAACTTCTGTCTTATTGGTGGCTGTTTCCACAAGTGCACCTTTTATTCTGCTTTAATTGAATGTAAAGAGAGGGATGCCAAGTGGAGGCAACCACAGGCAGTTAATGAAGGGGAGGCTTATGGAGAGGCTCTCCCTCGTGGAGAGGCTCGGGCAGGGGATTAGAGAGCACAGCTTGTGTACCTGCCAAAGACAGGATTACCTGTCACAGCTCTCTGCTGTCTCTGGGGACAAAGTTCTGTAATTATTGCTGCACCACGGTGCCTCCCTGACAGCTCACTGTTCCCAAGGCAGTTCCTTAGCTGACAGCCTGCTGAGGCAGGGCTGGGTTCTGCCCCTTCAGCCCATCCTGCTCCTGGTGCTTTCCCCTGCTGTGGCTTTGGGGAATGTGTGCTTGACCTCAGCCCGTCAGCTCTGCGCTTCCTCAAGGCGTGATCCCAGCACAGCATTGAGCCCTGCAAGTCACAGGTGCCTGGAAGGGATGGGTGGGTATTCATCAAACAGAGCTCTCCCAGGGAGGGGTTTTAGCTGGATTTGCACACTCACACACACAAACACCCACACATCTATAATTTGTCACGGGAGTCCAGCACAGCCTGGGCATTTCAAAGCCAGGGCTCTGCCTGCTGGGAAAATGCAGGAAACAATGTCACTGTCATTCCCCTTTGGGTCACTTTGCACAGAGCTCTAAGACCTTTACCAACTATTTTCATCCCTGACAAAAAAGCCAGATATGCTCACCTGCCTTTGCACAGTGGTGACCCTAAAATTTTCCTCATGGAGTCAAAATGAGTTAGAATAGCCAAAATCTTGGCTTTTATGTCCAGGGGAAAAGTGACTGTGTGAAGCTTGGCTGGAAGAATTAACTATGGTACTCACCTGGGGAGCTGTTCAAACCCTTCTGGATCCCTGGAATTCTTATCCTTGCTTGATTCTACTAGATAGAGACCATGTCTCACCCAGAACCTACTATTTTAGTCCTCTTTTTTTTTTTTTCTTCTTTTTAAAAAAAAAATCTTCTCTCTAAAGCAAAAAGCCTGCCACTATAACAACATTTTCCTTGACACATACTTTTTTTCACATGTATCTGCAGTGTCACCCTGGTATCAGTAACAGTGCCACATTTCTTCAGCTCTTCCTAAAGGTTACTGTAAATAAGTGAAGTCAATTAAACATCCTGACATGTCTCTTTAGGCCATTCTCATTTTATTCCATAGATGGTTTATGTCTGTTCTTCAGCTGAAGGAGGTAAAGCTGTTCCTAAGTCACCATTTCCCAGTTGGAGACCTCTCCCCATGAGATTCACGAGCCTTGTTGGAAGGTTTGCCTCCATGTTTCTACAAGCCCAAATTAACTGCTGCAGTTAATTAGCAGCAGTGCTGCCTCAGAAGTGGAGGACTTTTCTCAACTTTCCAATTCTCTACAGAATGAAGAAAAACTATTTACAAGGGATGGAGGGACAGGACAAGGGGGAATGGCTTTCATTCCAGAGGGCAGGGTCAGATGGGCTATTGGGAAGGAATTGTTCCCTTTGGGGGTGGGCAGGCCCTGGCACAGGGTGCCAGAGAAGCTGTGGCTGCCCCTGGATCCCTGGCAGTGTCCAAGGCCAGGCTGGACAGGGCTTGGAGCAGCCTGGGCTGGTGGAAGGCTGTAGTTAGGTGATCTTCAGGGTCTCTTCCACCCCGAACCATTCTGAGATTCTGTGATTTCCTCCCAGCAAGCTGGTGTGCCCACACTTGATAAATGGGATGCTGAAGTGATGCACCTTCCATCCCATGCTCATCTCTTGTGCCTGGAGGGCAAAGCCAGGGTCCTGTCCTGGTTCATCCCTCACTTGAAGAGTGTGGAACATCCAGCCTAGCCTCTGGATGGATGACAGGGCTCACTCAGTGTATCCTGTCAGAGCCCAGAGACAGTGACAATCACAGCCCACATGAAAATGACTGTGGACAGGTTCATCACCTCATAGGAGCCACAGTTAATCTTCCTGCATGTCCTCCAAACTGCCTCAGCCTCTTGTCCACAGCAGTCAGGTGGCACTCCTGGTGTGACTTTGGCCCATGTCCCAGAGCACTGTGCCAGGCCCTGGGCAGGGTTTGGTTGGTGGCAGCAGTTTGGGGACAGTCACTGTGGTCTGAGGGAGGAGGGGGAGGGCAGCCATGCTCAGCAGGGTTTATTCAGTTCCATGTGGGGTGGGAATACCTCCCAGAAGACACCAGCTCCTGCCTTGAACACAAGAGGACACCTGATGTTGCAGGACTAAAATTAGACTTTATGAACACCTCCACCAATATTTTGTCTGACTGATCTTTTCTTACAAGCCTGCTGTGATGATGCACTGCAGGTAGAAATTATTTTTCCAAAAGTCCCTTTTTTTGCTGAGCTGTTTATGTGACAAGTGGCTGTTGCTGTGGCACTGCTGTGTTTGGTGGATGTATTAAGTGCCCCAACAAGACTCTGCAGCACCATCATCCATTTGTCTTCCAGCTGTATCTTCATGAATTTGTCTTTCAGTTTGCCAGCAGCTTGTAGTATGTGACACAGAGGTTTTTACTGAGAACCCTGTTATGTATTCCTTGAACTGCTGCTCCTGGGCACCAGCAAACAGCACTGACCATCTTCATTTTACACTGTATCTGTCTCCCTCTTCTCCCTCTGCTCACCCAGTTCTTTGTTCAGTTATTGCCACCTACTTTGTCTCTATCTTATTTTGCATAATTGACAGCAAGAATTCCCATTTTCTTATTGATTATTTGTGAAGCAAAATCTTCAGCAGATCCATCTCAGTCTCACATTAACCACAGAGTCATTTTGTTATTAAATTCAGCAACCTCTCTTTGATGAATTGCTGCTTATGGAAAGGAAGATGCCAAGGCCAGTGGGCTTTGGGGTTGAAATCCCTCCTTCCTGGCCCTGGAGTTTCTCTTCTAATCCCTCCTTCCTATCCTGGAATTTCTTCTCCCCTACCCTGATAGACACAAATGCTGCTGGTTTCCAGCCCCTCTCGAGCCAGGCTGGTTCTCCTTCAGCCTTGAGCACTGCATTTCTCCACCTAAACTGCCACTCAGATAAACATCCTGCTCCTCATTATCATTCGTCCATTAGCTCCTGTTTTGCAGAATCCACACCCAAATTTGGTATTTCTGATGTTATCACCGCAGTTGCCTCCCTTGGCTGTTCACATTGTGGGAGACAGAGAAGATGCAGCTTTTCCATTCTAGGGAATGACTCAGTTCACACCCAACACCAACTAAAAAATTAATCATAAAAGCACAGAATCATTAATGTTGGAAAAGACATCTGGAATCATCCAGTCCAACCTTCAACCAAATCTGAACTGTATCTCAAAGTGCCACATGTTCTTGTTTCTTGAACCCTTACAGGGCTGGTGACTCCACCACTGCCCCAGGCAGCCCCTTCTAGTGCTTGGCCACTGTCTCAGTGATGAGATTTTCCCCGAGATCACTGATTAAAGTGCTGGCAAAGGATAAATCAGAGATTTTATACCTCACTGCAGCTTCAGGAGCATTGCCAAGCTGTGAGGTGGTGCCTCTGTCTCCCAGAGAGGATTAGTGGGTGCATCTGAACACATCACCCTTTGGATGCTACCAGCTGCTCCTGGCAAGTCAGAAAATCTGGAAATGTGATATAAAGGCACATTCTACCACCAAAATCATGCAGAAGCCACCTCTGCACACAGCTTTGTCCATTGCCCAGGTAATTCTGGTCACATCCTGCTGGATTGCCCTAAAACAGCTCTATGTGGAGTATCTGAAAGTTAATATTTCACTGAGGGCCAAAGATCTGTATTAACCTACCCTTTGTAATAGACTTCACAATTAGAGTTTCTACCATTTTCCTGATTCCTGATATAAGGGCTGAGAGTGGGACTGTGTTAATCCAGCTGTGTTATCTTACTGCTCATGACCAGATGTCTTATCACCCTCATTGCTCCTGTGTTGTTTCACCACAGCCTTCTCCTGAATTAGAAATAGATGTCTTTTAAGGAAAAAAAGGGCTAAAATTTTCTGTAATTTATTCAGTGCACAGAAGAAAATTCAGTGAATACATTTAAATCTACCCCAGACAGAAACAGTTGTTGAAATCCTTGGATGGCAGAATTAGCTTCTAAGTTTAGAAAAACAACAGTCATTATCTGGCCTCGAGAAACTCAGGTCCTACAGAAGTAAGGCTGATAAATTGCTTCAGAATCTCTTTTCTTATTACTTGCAGCCAAATAAATGATATATAACACTGCAGGAAAAATGTGTTTAAGTAATGCAAAGGTACATGCATATCTATATAAGTAGAAATATGGATATCAATAAAAATATGCTTAAATGTGAGTACAGATGTAGGCAAAAAAACATGTTTATCATAACCTAATTCCACAGTACCATAGCTCCTTTCACATCCATGGGATGACTATATTCATGGATCTGGTCCTGTAGCTTCCACTGGGTCAGTTAATTTTTGTCAGGTGAGGAATGGTCTTTAAACATTAAATAAAATGAATTAAAACACTGATTCCCAAGTCCACACACATGATATCTAGCTGCATCTTTGCCCAGTAGAAGGAAAGAAGCCTTTTCCATCTGAAACAAACACAAATCTGTAAAATCTGTAAAATCTGTAAAAATCTGCAGAAGTGAGGGAAATGATTCAATAATTAAACAAAGACTGAGATTTGTTGCAGGCTATGACTCCAGGCCTCATAAATCCTGCATGATTGTGGTGGGTTTGTGCTCTGAATTTGCCTGTGATCTGCCCTCCTTTTATCATCTCCACTATTAGATGGTATTTTTTGCAGGCTTTGCCATGGACCAAAGTTCTAAATAAAGAAAAGAAGCCAACCAGCATGCATGTCTGTCTCTGCTTTCTGCTTCTGTCCTACTTACCTCAGCTGGGCTTATCATGCCTTGCTTTTGTCCTCTCCAAAGCTTTTCATCACCAGTGCTTCCTCCAGCACATCCAGCAGTTATTGTTCTGTCCATCCCTTCTGTCAGGACAAGTTCTTTTCCCATCACACTTTCTCCCCTTGCAGCCTGGGAGTCCTGAATAGCCTTATTTGGCCTCTGAGCACTGCACTTCCCAAAATTTGCACTTTTGTTTGCATGTGTTCCCCTAATAAATGTTACTGGACAACACTCATAAAAAAAAGAGGAAAAAACAAAATAATGCTGATGCTCAAGATGAATATTGATTAATTCAACAGGGCATTAAATCTTCTGATGGTAATTATTGATAGTTAATAATTAGCTGAACAGACTTTGTTTTTCAAAAATGCTCCAAAATTGACATAGAATGGCTCTGACAGAGCTGGTATCACCTAAAAAAGTCTGACTGCCACTGTGGGTTAAAGAAAAGGAATTTTGGGGCTCTAATCTTTCAGTAAATGAGTGTTTTTTCTTGATGTGGGAACTTTGGGAGAAGAAATGTTTCTGTTGCAGGAATGTTAAAGCTGGGTTTGATCAGGTGTTCTGTCCACTGTGTGCCTGAACAGGCTGAGAAACCTTCAACTATGCAATCACTGCCTCAAGTTTTCTATTTTCATCCTTCTGAAACAGGGACAGCAAAAGATATTTCTGTCAAAAACACCTCTAAAGAAATACAATCATATTTAACACTTTTGTTTTAGGAAGTATGCTGTTTGCAGAGCTTCTTCATCTCCATATTGACCTCTCAGGAGCATCAGCTGAATATTATCTCTTTTATAAATAATTGGTGGATGTTGTTTTCTGAGATGAGTGTATTCCTAAAAATTCTTTGGACCTCTGTGTTGCACCTCATCTAAATAGCTGAGCCCTAAAGGAAGGGATATGCCCCAATGATGTGCCAGAGTGGTCATCCTTAAACAGTAATTTAATATAAAAATGGACATTAACCTCTGTAGGTTTCACTTAATGTCTGAATCCACAGAATTATTTTGTGGGGTTTTTTTTATGAAAACTATTTCCAAGGCAAGTAAATCTGATTTTTATTTCCTCTCACAGCCTGACAACAATGTACTTTAATATTTCTTGGTTGGTGCTTCTCTTCTTGAGTCACTATATAGGGAATCATATACCATTATTGGGAAAAAAAACACTCCAAACTTCTGAAAACCAATCCTTAAATGATGCAGTAATGTAATATGGGAAATTATATATGATTCCCAGGCAGTTTTAGCTGTGAAAACACCAAAAGCCTGGAAAGTAAAAAATCAGAGAGTATTTTTACAAAACACCTTTGACACAGGAATGGAAGCCCCCAAGTAACCTCCAGCCAAAGTGGTTTTGATGTAAGACAGGTCAGAAATGGATCTTCAGCAAAGGAATGAGCAAAAACTGGGAAGAATTAAATCCTGAGTCTCCCATCAGTGAGACAACTCCTGAGACAGGAAGAAATGTTGCCACCACAGTTCCATGCAGAATTCTCACATGTTGAGGGCAAAGTCGAGGAAGAGGCTTAAAATACTTGTGGAAGGCAGTCTCTGAGGAAAAGTGGTGCTGGAAATGCTGGGGTGTTGTGATGATGAGACTTTCACACATATTTATCAGACCTCTAAGAAAGGAGCCAGAAATAACACAGAGATTAATTAACAAAGCTGCCA
The DNA here is from genome assembly GCF_024509145.1 of Vidua macroura. NCBI lineage: Eukaryota > Metazoa > Chordata > Aves > Passeriformes > Viduidae > Vidua > Vidua macroura. Next base: position 7,386,076 of record NC_071579.1, read on the forward strand.
TAAAGCTCCGTATGCCAGGGAAGGTGGTGTAATCACTGGGATGCTCTCCTGCTTTCAAGGAGAAGTTAAGATACTCTAAAATACTACCATTTCAGGAGGAAAGAACTGCTTGAGTTTCAGCCCAGTCCAAGGAAAAAAAGTCCCATACGAAATAAAGCTCCCTTCTCTCAACAAATATTCAGAGAGGCAAATATTAAATATGTAACAGTCTGTGATAAGTGCAGCAATTAACTGAGATACAGAGGGGTGGGGGAGATACCACTGTGCTCTGGCAAAACTTGGTGGATACAACAGAAATCCAAAATGTGAGGGAATGGCTGGCTAAGGACATTTATTGTAAAGAAACAGAGTTCTGCAAAGCAAAAAGTAAATTTGAACCTGAATACACACATAAGTCGCTGAAGAACATGGCTGAGATTAGAGAGCAAATGGAAAAAATAACTTTGAAGGGAAAAAAAGGCACAAGGGAGGCAATTGCAAAAATCTCATTTAGTAGATGTCCATGAAACTTTCAGCCACAGGTCATATCAGAAATGAGAGATCTATAAAAGCAAGCAGGCTAACCCCAAATCTGAAAGGAGGTGCATGAGGATTTCTAAAGATCAATGGAAAATGTACACAAGTGAGAGCCAAGGAAATTACACACAACCACAGGAACAGCCTCCTCTCCTCACATAGCACCATGGCCAGGGCCCCTGGAGCACTTCTCTCCATATTTTCATCCCATTTTCCAAATGGAGTAATTCATTCTGAGTTCTTACCAGCAGCTGTGGGGATGAGGAGCACAGCCAGGAGCCACTCACCATATGTAGCCTTATAATAACCAAAGAAATGAAAGCAGCAGAAATGTCTGCAGAAGGAAGCCTTCTGCAAGACGTTGCTCACATAATTATTATTGGATTATTTGTTTTTTCCCTCAGTTAATTTGCTGCCAATGTCCATTTTATGTCTCCAGTGTTATCTGACAGTTGAGGATCTTCAATGGACAGTTCCTAGAAAGGAGCTGAATAAATAATAACAATAATGATAGTAATTGCAACAACAACAACAATAATTCAGTAATCTATTTGCCTTATTGTTTCTATTCTCAGATTCCCTGTGAATTGAAAGCTCTTTCAACCTGAGGCTGCTTCTAAGATATCAAACACCCCTGGTTTGAAATTCCTCACACCACCGGTCTGAAAAACATATTAACAGTGCAGGGCATCACATACAATTCTTGAGGATGAGAAATTTGTTTCCATGACTACTTTGATGCAGCCTGGAAAATTTGCCTACATCTAGAGGAAATTTCTAGAGATCCTGGTGGAGGACTCGATAGCACTGGATCCTGAGAGAGGGGTACAACAGGCTGCAGGCAGTGAAGGACATCCTTGGAGGGCATTGAGATAAGATCCTTATCCAGAGGAGAGACACCATTGCTCAATAATATTGGACAGATAAGACTGGTGGTGGCTTGGGCTCCAGTGGAATTCATGACCTCAAGGGAGATAGGACAGGAAAAATGTTTAGTAAAACCCCTAAAACTTAGGAAAGTGAATATTCAGTTGTTTAAGGAACATCTTTTTCCAGAACAGACCACACAAAACTGGTGACAGGGCAGCAGAACTGTTCAATAGCAGAGAGCACACCAAAATAGCAGAGGAATTTTGGGTGGTGAGCCGAATTGGTGAATTGTAGATTAAATTGAAATACAACTCTTTAGGTAGCCTCAAAGGCAAATAAACCAAAAAGTCATCACCATGATATCCAAAGTGCATCCAGCATTCTGACAAAAGAGTCTAGTGGGGATCAAAGCTGCAGATGAACCAAAGAGGAGGCTGGGAAATTTGGGTCTTTTTCCTAGACTGGGAAATCGATACAGAATTCATGTGCTACAGCTGTTATTTATAATGTCAAGATTTACAACTTGGTTGCATTTGAAATACCTGCCCGTGATATCAGAATAAAGTAAAAACTGCCTTATCAGAGGTTTGCAGTGACACAGAACATATGGGAGCCTCCAGTGTCCTGCACACAGGGAAAGCTCTGACATCTGTTCAAAGGGATGGGAGCAACACCTGAATAAAGCAGTGCAGTTTGCACCTGCTGGAATGGGCTTTTCAGGGGAAGAAATAAGAACACTCCATGCCCCGATTCAAAGCAGCTTTTAAAAAAAAAGGTGAGAAGAAAAAAACAAAAAGGCTTATTTTACCTCTTCTTTTAAATTAATGCCCTGGATTGCAACTAGCAATTCAAGGTGCAGAGGTAGATTTGTGAAATAAAGGTGTGAGGATTCATTTTATCAGGGAAGAAATTGAAAAATTCAGTGTATACATTGTTCAATTTGAAATACATTTGTGGAGTGGAATTTCCTGAACTGGCATGGCAGTGTTCCTGAAATGTCACATTATTCTGGAGTTACTCATCACATACAGAAGGGTCTGGTAATTATTTTTGATAGGTTTGGTGTCACGCTGGCCCTCATCAGTTCATTAGACTCTTTCACATCAGATCATCATCATAGTTAAGTCATTTAAGAAGTAAATTGAAAACATATTATGCATAAAATGTCAATCTACTGCCATGCTCATTTGCAATCATTAAAGATGTGCATATCTCCATACAGATATGTGTATTTATATAGCAGTAGTAGATTACAGGAGATTTTATAAAGCATAATGATCAGTATCTCTGTTTTATCAATGGAGAACTAGCAAAAGGCAAATTATTTAACAGCAATATTCATACAAGATTCAGTATCATCAAGTCAAGGAGAAAATGCATTTCAAATTAAACTGTTGTTCTTCTCTCCAGCCTGCTCACCTAATCCTGTCCTGACAATAGTGTTGTCCATGCACATTTATATATTTGAGATTTTTTTCTTTTTCTCTCTTCATTTCCCTCTGGCATATCCAAGGCACCTCCAGAAACAGCCAGATAATGAAACTAATGTGGTCTAATTAACCTACTGATTGTGGTGTTCTCTAAAATAGTTCAGTTACCACAAATACCTGTTGGAGAGTCCAGAGGAGGCACCAGGATGATCAGAGGGATGGAGCAGCTCTGCTGGGAGGAAAGGCTGAGAGAGTTGGGATTGTTCACCTGGGGAAGAGAAGCTTCAGGATGACCTCATTGTGGCCTTGCAGTGGCTGAAGGAGCCAACAGGAAACATGGAGAGAGACAATTTCCAAGGGATGGAGTGACAGGACACAGGGAATGGCTTCCCACTGCCACAGGGCAGGGTTAGATGGGATATTGGGAAGAAATTCTTCCCACCACAAACAGAGACAGCTCCTTTATTAACAGATGAGGCTGAAAGTATTTCAGCAAGAGATCTTTAGCAAGCACTTTAAAGATTTGTGTACTACCATGCAGCACTGTTACAAATGAGTGTTTCAGACCGCTTAAAAATATCAGTGGCAAGTGTGTGAGCAAAAACCAGATTTAATATTAAATGAAAGCAAGACAAGCTTGTTGGCAAGATTCACTCTACTACTTACAGGACAGTTAAAGGCACAACAAGGAAAAACAAGCAACAACAAAACAGAAAAACCCCAAGCAATCAAAACAGAAATGAACCAAGAACCGTGTGTGTGTGTGTGTGTGTGTGTGTGTGTGTGTGTTTGTGTGACAAAAGACAAGGATAAAAAGGAACACGGCCCAAAAGCTTCAGAGCACTCAAACTCAACAGTACTTTAACCTAAACCTGACAATTTAACAAAGCAATAACACTTAACTTATACCTGAAACTTAATTTATAGCTTAACCTTAACAACTTAACAGACAAATAATGCTTAACAGCGTTTACCTAACTTATAATTTCAAAGTTATACTTAGCAACTTAGCAAAGAACAACTTTTAGCAGCATTTAAGTAAAGTTAAGTCATAAGTCACAAGTTTCCTTACAGGTATAACTTACTTAGATATCCACAATACTTAAACATGTATTGATGCCTCAGCTTAAGCTTTGATATTTTTCAGAGTCTGTTCTGCTTTAGTGTGTAAGTCTAGGCTTCATATTAGGGGATGGTGAGCTCTCTTCACAGAATAGCTAGACAAAACAATTCCTTCTCCAGCTGGGGACCAAGGACAGCCAATCCAGATCTCAGGCCCAAGAGCACAAACAACGGTGGGCCGAAGAGAGAAAACAAGAAGGATGGGACTTCATAACCTAAAGCTGTAATTGGACAATTAGCCCCAATATGCTAATGGACCAAAACTTATAAAAGTGTGAGGCCCCATGACCAGTCATCCATTTTTGTGGCCGTTTTGGGTTGTGCTGCCCAAGGTGGGTCTATTGAGGCCTCTTGATAAATCCCTACTTTACTCTTTAGCTCCATCTAGTCTCTGTTCTAGGTCAGCTTTCACAAGGCATCACTAAGAAAGCAGCACGTGTCCCAGATCTGCTGTAGCCCATGCACACGTTCATGCACCCACACACCAAGAGTCAGTGCAAGCAGGGCACCTGTGAAGAATCCCTCAGAGCTCAGTGAAATGCTCACTTGGGACGCCTTTGCATCTCCTGCCAGGGGAAGGGTCAGGCCTTGAGAAGTGAGGGATGTCGGCCCAGCACTTGTCTCTGGTTGGGGATGCTCCAAGTACAGAAATGTGAGAGTTCTCTGGCTCTGCCAGGTGTCCCCTCAGAGGGATGTTCTGCTTACAGCCTGCTGCAGCCCAGGAGAGCTCCAAGGGCCCCATTTTGGACCCTGTTTATGGGGCCCCAGGAGAGGGGCTTTGCTCATCACCATGTTTCACCCCAGCCACACTGTGGGTGGGCACTTTCTCTGAAAGTGAGAGAACAACAACATTAGGCTGTTCAGGCAAGAAAAACATTTTCCAAGGCCGTTCCTAAGGAAAACGAGAGCTCGTTAGACAGCTGCAGTTGCTGGGAGCAGAGTGTTTCTGTCGCTGTTGAGACGGTCGTAACAAACAGAAGAACACCATGTATTTAAGAAGGCTTCTTCTTCTGTTTATTTTAGCAGCATGCTGTCTTTTATACCTTCTCACAAAGTTTATACCTATTCATTGGCTACAATAAATTAACATAGCGTTCATTGGTGCAAGGCGGCCTCCACCAGGGTTTTCTGCCAAAATCTAACTGCAGGCCCCTCATTTATCTCTTCTGCCCCGTTTCCACACTAACAGCCTTGGTAGAACTCCTTCAGGGGCAAAGGCAACTCTTATCAACTTCTCTTCTTCAGCTAACTCTCTCTGACTCACGGATCAGCTGTGAGCCCCTTCCACATGTTTCTGATGAGCTGAGGAAGAGCTGAGCCCAGGGGCTGTTTTCAAGCCGAGGCCTAAGGAGCATTTCTCACATCCAGAGCAGCCTGGGCAGGGCAGGGGGATGCATCACCACAAACACTCACACTAAACATATTCTAGGTGGTTTAGGTTTCATTTTGCTTGGAAGTGTCCCACCTTTCCCAGCTGGAACACCTCAGCAGGAATCCCCCTGGCATCTCACTTCATGTGGCCTTTTTGGAGAGCAATTGGGTTGGACTTGATAATCTTTAAGATCTCTTCCAAAATAGTCATTCTGTGAAATCTGTGAAATCTGTGAAATCTGTGAAATCTGTGAATTCTGTGAAATCTGTAAATTCTGTGAAAAGACCCCAAGGTGAGCAGCACCGAGTGGTTGTGAGAGAAGGGAGGTTCATCCCTAGCCAAGGTTAATTTGCTTTACTTCATTCTCTTGAAATATCTTTTGGTGCAACATCTGTAAGATATTGATAGTGTTTTGCATTCAGCACAGATGTTCTTAGGAAAAGGAACCTGCCCAGTGAAGGGAGAGTAAGCCTGGAAAGATAATCCCAGTCTCCATCAGGCCTTTAGGTAATTCTATGAAAGAGAGGATGGTGGTGTCCTTATTCCCAGAGAAATAAGTATGGAACCACAGAATCACAGAACTATTAACCTTGAAAAATACCTTTACTGGGCTCACCACCAACCCATGTCCCCAGATGCCACATCCACGTGTTTTTTGAATGCTTCCAGGTGTGCTGACTCCATCACTGCAGCTTGTTCTGGGGCTTTCAATTAAAAAAGTGTCCCTAATACCCAGTGGAAACCTCTCCTGCATAACTCGAGGCTGTTTCCTCTTTTACTGTCCCTTGTTCCCTGGGAGAAGAGCCCGACCCTGACCTGGTCCTCCCCTCCTGTGAGGGAACTCCTCCAGAAGCCAGATAAGTGTGAGACTAGGAGAGGGAAAAAGCAGAAGTGGATTTGGCCATTCCAATCCATATCACCAGCAAACAAAAATATTACAGCAAGAGCAGAAAAGTTTTTAAAAGTTCAAGGATCCCATTGCATAAATTACCCAATTTTTTTCTCTACTTTCTCTTCTCTGGGAGACGGAGTGTTTCTAATTCCCATTTTTTCAAAATTTCTAATTCCAAGTGTTTCTAATTCCAATTTTTTCAAAATTTCAGAGAATGAGGAAATAAAATAAAAAAGCATGTTCAGAAACAGTTTTTTTTTCCCCTAAGCAACTTCACATAAAATGCTCTAGGAACCTCCTCTAAATAAATCACTTTTTTGCGATAATAAAAAAGTATTTAATTTCTCAAGTCTCAGAGCGTTTGTTTGGATGCAATTGGAAGGAAATTTGTGAGCACTTCAAAAAGTCTGGTGCCACAGCCCCATCTTTGCTAAATCACTGCTAAGCCCCATCACTGCTAAATCAGCGCCAGTAGATTTAAAAAGATTCCCATTTAGGCTAAAGAAATGGGAAAATCTTTTTTCCTGGAAACTTTGTTTTACTTTGGTGTGCAGAGCTCTCAATCATCTCCAGCTCCGTATGAAAGCACCTCAGCTGAGCTCTGACAGCAATGCCTTTTTTATGGGCAGATGTTAATCCAGAGAAAAGTAAATGCAGGAAAGGTTGAGCTGCCCTCAGGAATGATTGACTGCCATGACTGGGAAAGGTGTCCCAAGCCTAATGTAATGGACATCACTTTAATTATTGAGCTGGGAGTGTCAGCCCAGCAGCCACACAGTGCCTGCTCCCAGCTGGAAGTTAAACAGAAATGTTCCCAGAATTATCTCATGGAATTACATGAGACACATAAGGGAGAAACGTAGGAGAGATCAATAAATGTGGAGACAAACCAAAATTTCAACTCTCAACTCAGCACATTTCTCTTCATGTTCTCTTGAGTGATACTGAGGATGCAAACCCATTTTTTGTCAAATACGGTTAAAATCCTCCATGGAAATGTTCCCTAAATATCAGATGAAAGGGATACACTGAAGCAGGCTCCAGTGCTCCGAGTGTTAAGATCATTCCCTTCCTCCTTCTATTCATGTTATTTACTAAAAAATTTGTTGTGAAACAAATAAATTTGCTGTGAAACAAACAAATCTTCAAGGACTGATAATGACATTGACCCCAAACCCCAAATTAAATAAGGAACAAATCCAAGTATCCCTGTCTGAGGGACATGGTAGCTATTTCTTGTCCTGTGAATCTGAGTTGATCAAGTAGAGTTCCATTTTAATAATTTCCTCTCATTTTTGTTGTATTTCTTGTTCTCTGCCTGTGCCACATGTAAAAAACAGGTAGCTGTGCTAGAGCCTTTCCTCAAAATATGACCGTTCAAGTGACACAATTCCAAAGATGCACCAGATCCATCAGCAGAAAATTTAGAACTGGAATTAGAGCTACTTGAATGGATCTACTCTACAGATAAGTATGACAACTGTCAGTGATAACCTTAGTTTGCTAAAATGGAGCTTATTTTGAAATTTGTTTGGTTTTTCAAATTGGTGATCTGATTTCCAGATGCCACTTACAAAGAACTTTTAAAATTACTTCCCCTTTTTATTTTTAATGGCAAACTTTAGGAAGGATGGATGAAATCCATCCATCACTCTCAAATAGTGGGATCTGAGCACTCCAAACTTCACAGGTAACATTCCAGCTGATTGTTGTTCATCTGGACTGGAGCAAAATCAAGATTTTAACTTGTTTAGGGGGAGACTCAGGAAAAGTAATGCTGTAAAAAGCATGGGGATTGTGCCATTAGAAACATGATCCACTTTTGAGAAATTAGATCGTATAAGCCAAAAGGAAAACATATTTTCCATTGCTTCTCCCACTCCTCAAATTTCCAGTAAAGTGTCTATTAAGACAGTTTTTTATGACCTTTTTATGCAGCTTTAGTAACATTTTCTACACTTAACTTCATCACATCCCCTAATTTTACTGCAGCAACATCAAAGTGTAATGATCTTGTTGCTATAAAGCAAAGTATTGTCATAAAAGCAACTTTCCCAATCTGGAAATGTTTAAGGAGGGCAAGCAAGCCAAAAGAAAGTTTCCTTGGCTCCCAGAGGCAAGGCACAAATGTTAAGCCCACAAGACATGCCAACGGATTACACGGGAGTAACGTTTTAAAAATGGTGAAAAAATCAAAATGCTTAATTTTATATTCCCCTTTTCATTACTGTCTCCTTCCCCATTTTCCTAGAGATGCAGGACACCTTTGTTTCCATAATAATGAGTTATAATTCACAATTTAGCCTTACAATTAACATTTCTTTTTCCCACAGTGACATGTACCTCGCAGTATATACAAAATAAAACCCTAGGATGAAAATCTGAATCTATTGAATATTTGGAGTGTGAGACATATTTAAAAAAAAACCCAACAGCCTTTTCAGCATTGTCATCATGAAAATAATAGAGAAAAAGAACATGAATCTTTTAAATTCCACTTGCAACTAGGAGAAACTGCTGTTAATGTGAAAGAAAGAACCTTTCTTCCTACTGTGGCACCATACAAAGCATAAAAAAGATATAGGAGAAACTGTGGCACATTCAGAGCTTTTTATTTTTTTTCTATTTTTTAAGGAAAGAAAAATTAAGTAGGTAGATGTCAAGAGAAAACATAAAGGATAAGAAAGAACCCAGAATAGATCCCAATTTAACTCCATCTTGCACTGTTTCAAAGGCTTAATAATGGACTAGAATTCAAATTATCTCATTATTGAGCAGTATAGAGGCAATTTTCTAATTCACTTGAATCAGGATTCCAGCCTGGATGGACAGGAAATTCCCCCTGTTCTGCTGGGCAAGGGGTGGATGGAGTGAGGGCACAGGGGAGGGCAGGAAATCTGCACCTGAGAGGGAGCTGCACGGAAATCTGCATCTCAAAGAGAGCTAATAGGAGCTGATTCCCACCTGGAGCACACAAGGAGACGGAATTTAACTCACTCTAACGACTTCAAAGGTGCCCCCGCAGAGAAGGGATTTGTTCCCTGGAAATTTGTGTATTACTGATTTGTGGTGTTAAATGTTAACAATCTGTTACTGGTGCATCACGTACCAGTTTGTTGCACCGAATTCCCAGAGCTCATTGTTCGTTTTTCCATGGATTTGTTGCACAACTGCCCGTGCAGCTGATGGGGAAGAAATACACCTCATATGCAAAGACAGGAAGGGTTTCTTTGGTTCTGTTCTGCAGATTTTTCCTCATTGCTGTCGGATTTTACCCTTTTCTGACCTAGAGATGGAACTACCAAAAAGCCTTTTAAAAACTTTTATTCCATTTTCAGTCTCATGAGAAGAGTGAGACAATACAGATGTTATAATTCACACCATCACAATCAAAAACCAACTATTTCCTCATTACAATACACTATAAACCTTAGGTTTATAGTTTGTTGATAGGTTTCTTAAGCTATCAACATTAACTATACCATGCTGTAAATAACTGAAAACTAATCATCTAAAATTACCCTTCATAGGTTCTACTACAATAGATCTTTCATAATTCTATTTCTTAAAAGTATCTACAAATACAAAGTATCTACAAAGTATCTACAAATCCATTTCCCACACATTGCTGTCAAAGAAACAAAACCAAACTGTTTGCATTAAATCTGCCTCGTGTTGTAGAGTTTTGGAGATAAGGGCTGTAAACAGAAGTGTTTAAGGTTCTTAACCGAGAAGGTGAAAAATTCCTTGTTCCTGTCCTGCCCTTTGCCTGCTGTGATTTGTCAGGCTGGGCAGGACTAGGGGTGTTTTGCATTCCCTCCCTTCCACCAGGAAATGTCTTTTACATTTATTTTTACAAATTACAACACAGCTCCTTAAGGCTGGGGGAGCTCCTTCCTTTCTCCTGCGGGATGATCTTCTGCTGATATTCTGAAAGGAAGGACACGCCTCTTCCAAGGCTCTGTGTCACAATGCAGCATTTTAAAAGTCATTAAATTAATTAGCTTATTTAAATAGCTCATCGACTTAATGGCTGGTGTTAGTTTTAATTCTTGCTCTATATATATATATCCAATTCTCTTTTTTTTCTGAATTTCTCGAGATCCCCAAAATCACAGAATGATAGAATGGTTTGGAATGTGGTGTTAGAGGGTGGGCAGGCCCTGGCACAGGGTGCCCAGAGAAGCTGTGGCTGCCCCTGGATCCCTGGAAATGTCCAAGGCCAGGCTGGACAGGGCTTGGAGCAAACTGGGATAGTGGGAGGTGTCCCTGTCCATGGCAAGGGTGGGATGGATTGATCTTCAAGGTCCCTTCCAACACAAACCATTCCATGATACTGTTTTATTCTAATATTCTCCTAAAATTGTATCTGATTTCCAGGCCCAGCTGGAAGATGTGGAGATACCTTCAGAGGTATCTCCACAAAGGACTGTCCTGACTCCCTCCTGTATTCATTTTCCAAACACGTGCTCAGTGCCCTGAATTTCATATCAGAGACATTTATCTCAGGGCAAAGAGCAAATGTAGAAGCTCCAAGTTATGTTTTCCCTTTCCCAAGATGTGGAAAGCACACCAAAGGAGCTGTGGGCTTCAGACATGGATAAGGATCTTAATTAACCAAGGAGGTCTGTAACTGGCCGGGAAACACAAACAGTTTCCTACTGTCTGGCAACAGGACCATTTGCTAGGAAGGAATTTCACCTCCTTTCAGGCTCAAGCGTCACTAATTGGTGTACTTGAGATGGGCATAGATATCCCGGGGATAATTACTGCTGTTACCCTCAGTGGGAACCTCTGGAAAGGCAGCAGTGTTCCCCACCTGGCTTTTCTGAACTGCAGATCCCGCTGCGATAGAGATTATAGCCTGACTAACTCATAAAACTACCTTCTATTCTGACTTTAAAAATGAGGATTTGTTCCAAAAGAATCACTAAATCCCGGAATTGTCAGATTATTATTTTTGGTCAAAGTCCAGCTATATTAATTTCTACTACTCAGACTCTGTAAGAATGACTGAAATGATAATATTCACTTCTTTTAAAACATCATTATTCTTATTAATAAGAGAAATAATAATAAAATTTTACGCTGTCCAAGCAGTTTCTTGGCTAAATTCTTTCTCTTTTTGAACATTTCCAGGGATGGTGACTCCAACATTGACCTGGACAACCTGTTCCAATGCCTGACCACCCTTTCCATGAAGAAGTTTTCCTGACTATCCAAGCTAAACCTCCCCTGGCACATCTTAAGACCGTTTCCTTTCATCTTGTCACTTGTTCCCTGGGAGAAGAGACCAGCCCCAACTTCAGTGCCACCTCACCCACCTGATTTCCCACAATCCCCAATTATTAATTTCTTCCATAAGAGATCTGAAAACATAAAGAGACATAAAAGTAGTGGTTGCCTGGGGAGCTATTGCCAAACAATCCCTTACTGTGTATGTCAATAAACAAATCCTCCATTCCACCTTGCAGGAAAGCAGATTTTCCACACATTTGAACATATATGGCCCAGCACTATTATTTGCAATTAAAGGTCCCAAATAAAATACACATAATCACATATTCACCACTTAACACAAACCAGCACATTAATACTGATTCCCTGCACTTAATTGTCCATTCACACCACATCATGCATTTAGTTGTAAACTCTTTGAAGTGCACTGAATTCTCTTAGGAGCTTTACTGCAATTCAATTTTAATTTGCCTTTTTATGTAGCATCTTTGATACAATGGATCTTGGAATTGTGTGATAGGAAGGTAAAAGTAATGAGGACACTTTCCAGAGTTGCACATTTGTAGGAGAGAGGCAAAATGATGTATGGACATGAGCAAGAGGTAAAAAGAAAATGAATGTCTATTTTAAACCAGAAAAAAAGCAGCATTCAGCTACTACTCCATTGGCTTTCATCCTGCCTTCATTAAAAGCTTTTGGAAAGAATCTTATAAAGGAGTAACGCTCAGAAATGCTTGTAATGCTCAGAAAAGGTAAGACACTTCATATTTCATGAAGCTAATTATTTTTTCCTGATTTCACTCCTTGCAGAAGTCAGCAAGGAAGGAATTGCTCACTTCACATCGTTCACACAGGGTGGGCAGAACACATTCCTTGGATAGGCTACAGACTCCATGGCTTTGTGCTGGGATGGAGCTGCAATAATCCATGTCCATGGAAAAATAATGATCCCTGTTAAAGCAGCCCAGATCAGGAGTCCAGAAAGTTCAATGTTTCAAGCAGGAATGAAGCCTTTGAGAGATGGCAGAAACTCCAGTAAGGAACTTCCACAGGAAATGCAGGGAAAGGATCACACCAAACGCTGCTTCTCCTTCCTCTTGGAAAGCACGAGGGAGGAAATCCAGGGAAGTTGTTCATAGGAAACACAAAAGCTTGTTTATGAACACAAAAGCTTGTTTAAGAACAAATCAGGGGGTGAAAATCACTCTTGTGATTGAAAACTTTCCTAAGTATGTGACTCTGCTTGGTTTCAGTAGGATTAGGAAGCAAGAGGATACCCAGGATCTCAAAAAGCTTGGAAAAAATCTTTCCTTTCACCACTCTGACAAGTATGAGTTTTTTTTAAATTTTTTTTGAGGAGCTGATCCACTTCCACCCTGGCCAATCCATTGCTGCTGGCACATGGGCCACCAAAATTCTGATACCTCTTCAAAACACAGAAGGAGGAGGAAAAGAACACGGAGAAGCAGCAGAGTTCCAATGCAGTCCTGAGCTACCAACAATGGACTGTAAAGCTGCTTTTATACACTCTGGGAGCTCCTCGAGGCCAGGAAATGCAGGGGTTAATAGGAGTAAGTGAAAAATGAAGGAGTTAAAGCAGGTAAGCTTTTGATTGCGGTTTGTTAGTGAGGCTCAAAAGTAGCACCAGCCATACCCCACATATCAGCTGCTGGAGTTATAAATGAACTACAAATCCATGAACAAACCAAACTAACAACAGCATCAAATAACCACCTTTCTGCCTTGGTAAATTATAAAATGTGTCCACATTTCCCTGTAATTTCTGTATAATGTATCTTCCTCCTTATCTCCCCCAAACCTGGGATTTGTTCATCAGTCAGTCCCCAAAAACTGACTGGGGACGGGCAGTCACTGACAAATGATGCATTTCACAGCCAGATAGAAAGATGGCAAGAGGAAGGTCCCAGCCCTTTTAGCTGATGTTGAGCAGAATTCCCAAAATGCAGGTCACTGGTTGCTAACCACCACCTGCCAATTCCATCGGGCTCCCAGGAGATATTCTGCCATTACTGGTGTTTAAATAAACCAGCCTGGGCTCCTGGGCTGGAAAACATTCCTGTGCAGTCCTTGTTTGTCCCAGGGTTGATCCAAGGATTCCCTGCCCATGGCCAGGGTGGAATGGACGATCCCTAAGGTTCCTCCCAACCCAAACCACCCTGGGATTCAGGGTCTCTGTAAGGACATTGTGAACTGCTCCACCACCACCAAACTCAAATAAATCCCTTCTGCACACAAAATTTATTCTAAACTTCCTACCAAAAATCTTCTGGTACTAAAACTGAGTACAAGAAGGAAGAAACCCAAATCCACAGCAAATCAACATAGAAATTAATGGGTATCTATAAGTACTTACAATTAAAAATAAAATTAATTAATGACTATGAACATTAATGACTATGAACATACATCATTACTAATGATGACATTACTACTGCTTCCATGTTTTCAATCAGCTTCAGGAGGACCATACATTTCCAGAAATCTGTGATCTGGATGGACTGAAGAGCTTCAGTTTTCCTCATGTGAAGTATCACATTGGTAAAATCTAATTGAAAATCCTGCTGCAGTGGGTAGGGGTGTAGAAACACAGACTTCTTCATCTATTATAGTAAGGTGCAATAAAATAATGTATTTCACCACCATATGGTGATGGGATAAAAAATATTTTTATTATCTTTATAGTTATGGTTAAAAATATTTTTATAGAAAAATACATAAAATATATATATATATGTATATTTATATATAAAGAATACTTTTTTTTCAGAAGTGGAGGTCAACTCCTTATTCCTCAGTAAATCTTCAAATTTTTAGGGACTTAGCAATAAGTCCTTAAAGTTTTCTTGCTTAGATATTGTTTTTTACACCCATAAGTGATGCAGACTATTAACTAAACTGGACTTTGACATGGCTTTTGAGATTGTGTCCTTCATTTCAGCCAGATCACAGCAGTTTTCCTCTCTTTATTCATTTTCACCCTGAGCCACGACATCCTTGCAGCAGATCCCCAGCTGGCTCAGGGCAGCAGTTCCACACCTCTTCTGGTTCCTTGCAGGTGCTATTCCTCGTGGAGGCCACGTGCAGCCTCCTAGGATGGATTCCTGAGCCACAATTGCTGACCACAAAGGAGTCATGTGGAGTCTGCAATGAAAGCAAAATCCAGCTAAAGCCCAAGAAGAGAAAACCCCTTTGTCTGTCACCACCACCACCATTAAGATCCTTCCCCAAAGCCACCTGTCCAATAAGAAGCTGTTTTTTCCAGTACTTTACATCAGGATTATAAAGTTCTGGTTCATTTTGGCTCTCTCACTGCTTGGGAATTCCCAGTGACTGCAATTCCAGCAGAGTTTCACTGGGAATTCTGGGAATAAACAGTTTCTGATTCCCTCTTTCACAATCTCTGTTGATGGAGAGAGTGACACTGCTCCAGAGGGAGAGCCACTAATCCCATTACTCCCATCTCTAATCCCATGAACCCTCAGGCTTTCTGGGTGGTTTAGAATCCTGGTTTTTGTTTTGGGGGGTTATTTTTAAAATTATATCGTGAGTTCCTTCCACATTACTGGTTTGACCACTGTTGTTGTTCTGAGCTGGGGTTCTTAAGGAGCTTTGTGACCTTGGCTGTAGAGTGACTGCAAATACAGATCAAAAATTTTCCTGTTTTTCTGAATGAATCCTTAAAAATCAGCTTTACTCATCTCGTTGCACTTGCTTTCTTTAATTAGTGACTTTACTCCAGCTAAACAATATGTTTTTAATTGCCACAGCCCCACGCAATCACAGCCATGAAGATTTTCCCCATTAATTCAGCTCCAAGGGCTGCACGAAGCAGCACTTTGATCTCATTAGCATAAAAATAAATCAGAGAGCACAGCTACTGCCACTTATTTTCTGTTATGCCTGAGAAACTCCTCACAGGATTGATGATTTTTGGTCAGCTTCTCTGCCCCCTTTAGCCCTTTGGCACAGTCCTGCTTTTGTGCACCACAGAGCCCTGAAAAGAGTTCTTGCACGAGGAAAACCAAGTGGAAGAACAACAGAATAAACTCAGCTTGACCAAGCTGGGCTCACTCAGAGAGAAATGGTGATGAAATTAACACAGAACTTGCCCTAGCAGAGAATTTTGAGGCTTCAAACCACTCTTGGCAGGGAGGCTGCCCACCAATCCCTGTTTCTTTTCCAGCTGATGGTAGACCTTGATGATACCGATGACAAAGCTTTGGGGACATCGCTTTGAGGCTGAGGTCTCTCTGATGAAATGCAGAATGCAACACAGTGATATTTGTTCACAAAGCCAAACACACCTTGCTTGAATACTCAAACACCATCATAACAAGCCAACCAACCAAACTGACAAGAGTTCTTCCATCCCTGGAACTGAAGTACAATTTTTCTATTCCTGTGAGCAGCATTAGTGAAATGTTGAATTGCTGAATTGTTCATGGCTTGCTTTGGGCTGCTGATTTCTTGTGACAAAGTGGGAGAAAGCACAGCAATCCCCAGCTAATCTGAGTTTCTGCTGGCAGTTTTCTTCTATATAATTTTCATTTTCATAGAGTCATGGAATTGTTTTGGTGTGAAGAGGCCTTTAAGATCATTTTGTTCCACCCCCTGCCATGGGCAGGGACACCTTCCACTAGCCCAGGTTGCTCCAAGCCCTGTCCAGCCTGGCCTTGGACACTGCCAGGGATCCAGGGGCAGCCACAGCTTCTCTGGGCACCCTGTGCCAGGGCCTGCCCACCCTCACAGGGAAGGATTTCTTCCCAATATCCCATCTATCCCTGCTCTCTGGCAGTGGAAGCCATTCCCCCTGTCCTGTCACTCCACCCCTTGGAAATTGTCTCTCTCCATGTTTCCTGTCAGCTCCTTCAGCCACTGCAAGGCCACAATGAGGTCACCCCAAAGCTCCTCTTCTCCAGGTGAACAATCCCAGCTCTCCCATCCTTTCCTCCCAGCAGAGCTGCTCCATCCCTCTGATCATCCTGGTGCCTCCCCTGGACTGGGATCAGAAGAGGAACTTTCTCTTGATAATGCATAGAGCGGACAGAAAAAGAAATAAACAACTGAAAAATCAAGACCAAAAGAACTCCAAATGAACAAGAAAACCCCCAACAACAACCACAAAACCAGAAACCACCCCTAAAGTCCATCACAGCTAGATAAGGAACAATTTGTAATCAGAATTTTTTCCTGGGCTGAATTTTTCCTATGTTACTGCAGGATGTGAAAAGTTTCCAGTTTGTTTAAGGTGAATATTAAAGCAATCTAGGAAAGCACACTACCAGAGAGACATCATAGATGATAATAACCCATAAAGCAAGTTAATTTCTTCCCTTTTTAATTCCACTCAGCCATGAGCCATCCACAGTTCAGTGCGAGATGAATGAATCCCACTCCAAATGCTTTTCACTTGTCAAACTCTACCCCAAGCCTTAAGTTTTCCAGAACCTAATGTCAAAACACTTTTTCTTCTGGGCAAATCACTGGGAGCTGAGTCTGTCAAAGGAGAGGATTCACTGGGAGTGATATTAATGACAGAGTTTGGGAGGATTTCAATCTGTGCTGAGGTTTGAGTCGTTTACAGTGCTGCCCCATCAGTTTGGGCCACAGGGATGTATCCAGCCCTGTATGAAACCAATGTGATCATCTTCTAATTAACACATCAGGCAGCCTTTTGCATTAATCACCTTTGTTTAGCAGACAGGCATTGCTCAGGCTCACTGTGTTGGGTCTCTGCATGCACAGGACCTCAGAGAGGTTTTTTTTATGGGCTGGGATTAAATTTAACAACTTTGCTGTTGCTAATCCAAAAAAGTTATTTTTGTTCCTCCTCCATCCTGACAAGGAACATGGCAGGAAGGAGGACAGACAGGAGATATCTTTATCACACTGATACCAACATGGGGGTTTGACACTTGGCAGATGACAGCAAATATTTTAAACCAAGGAAGCTTTTTAGATCCTTTTACATCCTTGCTCTCTGTATTTCAGCCCAGAGAAGAAAAGGCTCTGAGGAGACCTTAGAGCACCTTCCAGTGCCTGAAAGGGCTCCAAGAGAGCTGGAGAGGGACTTTGGACAAGGGTCTGGAGTGACAGGACAAGAGGCTTCACATTGATAGAGGGCATGGTTAATTGGGATTTTGGGTAGGAATTTTCTCTGTGGGGCTGGTGAAGCCCTAGCACAGAGTACCCAGAGAAGCTGTGGCTGTCCCTTCCCTGGAAGTGTCCAAGGCCAGGTTGGACAGGGCTTGGAGCATCCTGGGATAGTGGAAACCAGGTCTAGCCCATGGCAGGGGTGGCTTTAAAGTCTCTCCCAAGCCACAGCAGTCTGGGATTCTGTGAGTATCAAAATGCAAGGCTGAGCTCTTTGCCATGCCAGCACAGACCCTTCCCTGTTCCTCCTGCCCTTTGTATTCCTTATCTGTTCTGCCACAAGCTTTGCAAATAGGAAATATGAAGCTAATAAGGAAGGGGAAGGTGATTTAAAATCCTCTTCCATTTCACCAATGTGCCCGTGCAGTACAGCCACATCCTAATGGTTGCATTTTGTCTTATAGGTAAATGCTGTAGAAGTGACATAAATATGACAAAGGGGTTCCTGGTTTGTGGTGCATTGATTCCATTAATTTGACCACAAGGCTCTGGAGAGGGAATTGCACTGCCTACTCATCAATATTTTGCTCTTTTTTTGCTGGAGCCTAGAATCAGGCAAGGCCCTTAAAGAGCTTGTTATAAATGCAGCTCTGGCCTCTGGAGACTCATTCCTGCCCAGGAGTTTGAAAAGAACTATCTTCAACTGAATTAAAAATTTCTCCAAATACATAATGACATTCCAAAATATTGAGCTAGTTCAGTTATGCTTCTGGATTTACATGGCCCTGAATAGCTCTTTCTGTCTAGAGGGTTTTCTGAGTTTATTGCAGGCTACTCATTCCAGCCTCAGAGTTGGTAAAGTATTAGAAGTATTTCTTTATATAAAAAAGGGAACACAGACTGACTGAACACCCTAATGACATTTTTGCTGTGGGAAAATAGACCCATCAGCTCCAGGTGGAGCTAGCTGGCAAGGATGTGGTGTTGCCATAGGTCCAGCTCTGTCAGCACAACACAGACATGGATGAGACACAGCAGAGCCTGAGAGCAGCCCCCAGAAATTGGGGTCTGTTGTCCCTGTCTGTGTTGTCCTCTTTGCAACCAAATGACTTCAGAAAGGTGTGAAATTCAGGAAGATAACTCCACCACTCTTCTATAAACCCAGGGCTTGTGCTTTCTAGGATGCAGTGGAGGAGCAGGTGAGCTCCCTGTGAGGTGCTGGAAGTGCTGCACTTCACACAAGAAAACATTGGTTGAGCTCAGTTGCCCAAATTTTCTTTTATTTGGACTGTCTAGGACAATCCTACAAGTGAGAGGGTCAACTGCCAGGACCTACAAAGCACAATCTTATCCACATACAACCTCCCCTGGGTTTTCCCCTTGTCACAGGGGGCTCTCAGGAGGAAAATTAAATTTAAAAATAAACCCTTGAGTTTGGCGCTGCTCTAAGCAGAATTTTGGACTCCATTTCTTTCACAGGGTAGTGCCTTTTGGTTCAAAGTGATGCTTCCAGCCATCCAGGTGGAGCTCACCACAAACCAGTGTTACCTACACCCCTCTCCCAGCCATGAGACTGTCTGCAAAGGCTTAGGATATATTGTAGCACAGAGATTTCCATGGGCCACATCTGAAAGCTGAAATCCAGGTGCTTTGAGGTCTTTTAGGGGCTGCAGGAATCCAATCACAACACCAGTGCTGAGGTCACGATCGCCAAAAAGGACCAACACATCCTGCCAAAGGTGATTTATGGAGACAGGGAAACAAGTTACCAGGTTGGAGAGCCTTCCTGCATGGAAATGTCCTTACCCCATTCTCACCACACCTTTCCCAGTGCTGCCAGGGATGAGGTGGGGAATCATTTTCAGTTTTCTGCTGGGTGCTCCCCGGGGAAGGAAGCCCAGCTACTCATCGTGTTCATGTTCTGTTTTTCACACAGTCATGCTTAGTTTTTAGGATAACTTCTGTATTTATTATCAATAAATTGTAGTAAGAATAGGAGATTTATATATACATATGTATATATGGAGCACTTTCAGATACTGAAATAATAAAAGTGTCTTCTGGATGCCACTCGGTGTCAGACGCAGCAACTCATTCTTGAGCCCACTTGAAAGCTGTTAAAAACCATTTTGCTGATTCACTAAATCCCTGTCTGGGAGTTCTCAGTCACCTTTGAAGCAAACAGCCTGGGATAAAGCTGGAGGTGCTGCAGGATTTTGGGCAGCACAGGCCTTCATCACAGCAGTGCCTGGGTTCAGCACAACACATCCCTTCCTGTACGGTCCCACAGGAATTTTGGGGGGAAGCAAAAGGAACCGCACCACACTTTCTGGATCAATCTGACACTGTTTTAAACTAAAAGGATCAGAATGTGGAAGGACTGACATAAATTTGGAGGAGGCAAAAGCTGGAAGGTTCTACATTCATTTAAAACATGAAACAAAATAAGCAATCATTAAATCCATAAGGCAAATATTAATGAATTTTCTTCTGCGGCCTTCAGTGTCTGATTGCACAGAAACAACAATGAATTTTATGCAGTGAGGAGCAATCAGAAATTTCTGGAATTCCTAGTGTGATACTCCTGGTGATAAAGACAGGCTACATTCTCCCTGTATTTGCTTTCCTGTTATTAAATCAGCATTCATCAACAACACTTGGATAAAATATATTATACTGCATATATATTATGCGAACCCAATAAATATATATGAAATATGAACATATATGTGCCCCATTATTATGGGTCTGATCACAATCTGAAAGCCAGTGGCCTGAAATATAAACATGCAAAGGCTGATATTGCCCAAGAAGCACAAGATTTAGGCTTCCAGCTCACACCATTATTTATTAGCAATTGCACAAATCATAATTAGGCCTTTTTTTAAAAGCCCACACTGGAGGTTTCATTGCCATTTCTTTACAGCAGCCCTTTATAAATCATTCATCTGGAGGTTTCTCTCCCATGTGCCGTGCAAACATTCCTGTAAAATCCTCTTAATGGAGTCTATGAATCAATGCACAGCAAAGTGTCACAGGTGGAATCGATGGCTCCAGAAGCAAGAGGACCTTTTTAGAGGCAGGTGTCGAAAACCCTGACTGAATTAGAAACTTTAATCTATGGCAGGCACTGAAATTTATGCTCCAAAGAGATAGTTTGAACGTCCTCCCTTTTTTTCCACCGCTACAGGTATAAATTCCTGTCAACAGCTAAAAGAAGGAATAAGAATTCTTTAGGCTAGGATGAAGACTGAAGGAATATATAACAATAAAATTATACTGGTCCTCAAATACGTGAAAGGCAACTAAAAAAAAAAATAGAAAAGGAACTTACAGTGCTCTGGGGCTTAAAATGCAGAAAGGATTACAGAGGATGGATCCTGGGGACACTTTTTGATAGTGAGACCTGGAACCCTAACCCAAAATTCAGCTATTGAATAGAAGTGACCTCATCACCAGTTATTCCAGTATTGTGAGTTCCAGCCCCACTGGGAAGGATAAAGATTCAGTGACACAAAAGGGGCATCACTTGGTTCTCTCTGGGCCTCAGAGATGCTGCACCCCTCACAACACCACATGCAAGCAGTCCCCAAACCCTCACTTTGGCTATTTCTTCCTGAAATTCTTCCTTATTCCAAATAACTTCAGCTTGTATCCCATATGCCCTACTTTGTGCTCTTCCTTCTGTCTTCACTAATTTTATCTTTTTGGGGTTTCAGTTAATGACAAAATATGGATTGGGGAAATATTCCATCACTTGTTTTGCCAAGAGTTTATCCTCATCTGCTTTTTCAGACAATGAAATAACAATGTTATAGATGGAAAACGATTTTTGAAGTGTAAAGGCACAAAATCTGGACTGTATTTTCTTTTAGTTATTTCTACCAAATCAAAAATTCTAAAATAAATCTGCACAATTTCATAGGCTTCTAAGGAAGTTTATAAACACGTAGTCTTAAATAAAGCCCTACAATTAATGTCTGCTGCTTTATTTTTATTTTTAAAGAAACAAGACCTTTTGAAGTCTTGATCACACTAAACAGTTCATTATTTCCATATTCAGGACACTTGTTTGGGTCCAAGAAATCCTGGAAATAAATAAGTTTAGAGGTGAAGGGAATAAAAGAAAATCAGTAAAAAAATAGAAAAGTGACTGTATTTGTACTTTAGCTTTTTAGAAAAAAAAAACATGGTGTTGTCTCTTTACTCTTTTTCACTCATTAATTAAAGCTGACACTTCCAAAAACAGTATTAAATTACCTGGGATTTAAGAACTCATCTGCTCTGCTCATCTATTTTAAGTTAAGGTGACCAGACACCAAAGCAGCTGCTGGCTCTAAAGGATAATGGAGTTTAGGACCACATATCCCTTGCAAAATGTCATCTTTATCCAGGAATGGAGAAACCTTTACCCCTCAAAAGAACACGTTTGAATCAAACAACAGGAAATCTTTCCAGCAGCCTTTTCAACATGTCTGAAGACAGGTGGGGAGAGGAAAGGTTTTGAGGTTTCATTTCAGGGGTTTTGTTTATTTTTCAGTGTTTGATCACCTGGGAAGCAAATACAAAAGAAATTGGAATTGTTTTCCAGGGTGATAACACAGATAACTGATAACACTGAGAACAGACTCCAGGAAGAGTTTGATGAGGAGGGGCTGAGGGAGCTGGGAAGGGGCTCAGCCTGGAGAAAAGGAGGCTCAGGGGGGACCTTGTGGCTCTGCACAGCTCCTGACAGGAGGGGACAGCCGGGGGGGTCGGGCTCTGCTGCCAGGAACAGGGACAGGAGGAGAGGGAACGGCCTCAGGCTGGGCCAGGGGAGGCTCAGGTTGGATATTGGAAAAAATCTAATCACTGAAGGCTATCAAGCTCTGCACAGGCTGCCCAGGGCAGTGGTGGGGTCCCCATCTCTGAGATATTCAAAGATCGTGTGGATGTGGCACCTGGGGACAAGGGTTAGTGCCGAACACGGTGGGGGTGACAGGCTGGTGGCTGGACTTGGTGATCTTAAAAATATTTCCCATCCTTGACAATTGTCTGATTCCATAAAGCTTCTTAGGAAATGATTCGTGTTGCAGCACAGGTCTAATTTTAGCAGATTGGAGGAATTAAAAATAATCCACTTGTTTTGGAAGTCATTTAAGTTGAGGTTGTTATGTAAGTACTTTTATGGTGAAAAAATACATCAAACACAATCCATGACAGAAACTATCACTGCCTAGAAACTGGCTAATTTTTTTAATAACCATATATATATGTGCATATATGTGTGTATATATACACATATATATATAGGTATATATATGTGTATATATATATAGAGAGAGAGAGAGAGAGAGAGAAACATATATATATATAAACTGGCTAATATATATTTAAAAAGTAGAAAATATATTTTTATATATTTATATTTTATATATAAATATATATTATATATAAATATATAATATATACAAAAATACGGCTAATTTTTAAAATCACCATATATATGTATGCATGTATGTATGTGTGTATATATATATATATACAAACATTTCCTTATATATATATACATTTCCTTTTATATATATATATATATATATATATATATATATATATATATACACATTTCCTTATATATATGTGTGTATATATATATATATATATATATGTTTGGACACAAATGTGTGTGTTGTACAGGGAAGAGCAAGGGATGTAAAGGCCAGAGATAGCTATTTCTCCCTAATTAAGTTTTCAATCAACAAGGCAATCAGCACAGAGCTGCCATCAGTGCTTCCCTGAGCTCTGAGACCATCCCGAGTCCTGGAGCAGGAGCTGGCTCTGGCCATTGCAGGCTGAGTGCCTTAGGATAACACTCTCCTACACCCCAGTGGTAAAAGAGGGACACGGCTCCCAGCAAACCCTTTCACTCGGTCCGGATAAACAAACAAACCGCTCTGGTGAGCACATCCAGGCTCGGGATTTTCCCCTGAATATCCCGTCAGACCAAAGGGGATGTTTGCAAAAGCTCAGTTGTTTATTTCCCAATAGCTGCCAATCAGATTGGAGGTTTCCTCGAGGGAAAAGGATGGAAATGCCTTCATTATAAAGGCAATCTGAGTGTGGAAAAGGCCAAGTGCCCTGTGCTAGGTGGGGTTACAACAGTTCAGGTGCTCTTCTAATTATTGAGAGAGCCATGGCTAAATACCACTGATGCCTCAGGTTTTAGCTTTTCTATTTTTCAGATTCTGTGCTGCTTTAGTGTCTGGGTCTGAGTTTCACATAAGGGGAGCTCTATTCACAGAGTAGGGAGACAAAACAATTCCTTCTCTAGCTGGGGATCAAGGACAAATGATCCAAATCTCAGGCCCAAGAGCACAAACAACGTGGGCTGGAGAGAGAAAAACAAGCAGGATGGGACTGCATGGGCTAAAGCTGGAATTGGACAATTAAATCCAATATGCAAATGGAGCAGAACTGATAAAAGTGAGAGACCCCGTGAGCGGTCGTGCATTTTGTGACCATTTTGGTTCATCTTGGGTGCAGCCCTGGCTGGGCTCTTGTGCTGCCCAAGGTGGATCCATTGAGGCCTCCTAATAAATCCCTACTTTATTATTTAAATCTGTCTGGCCTCTGTTCTAGGTCAGCCTTCACAAGGCATCACCATCACACATTTGTGATGTCCTGGGGCCTCATTCAATTCCTACTGGGAGCAGGAAAGATCAGATTGTTCAATTAACTCTGGTGGCCTTTGGACTGCACTGAAGACTCCACTCGCAGTGAGATGGAGTTCTCCACGGAGAAGCTGAGCACTTCCATCCCCTGTGGAGCCTGACACCTCCTCACGAGGGCTGGGCACCCAAGAAGAGTGGAGGGGAGCTTCTCTTTCCTGCACTAGAAACCAAACTGGGGGCTTTGAAAGGAGCCCAGGTGGTCCAGTCACCTAAATGCAATAATTGCCTTTGTAATGCTTGATTAAATTGTGGGAGTGATAAAATAAATTCATTCTTTGGTAGGATGCAAAATATTAAATATTGTTATCATGGAATAGTTTGGGTTGGAAGGGGCCTTAAACATCATCTTATCCCTTCCATGGGCAGGGACGTCTTCCACTACAGACAGAACACAGCACACCCAGTTTTGATTTAAATTTTGCAATTTTTAATGAAGCAACTTAGGAAAAATTAACAGGGATATATTTTTTCCTGTGGTTACATTGTACAGAACAATTATATGACAACTTAATTGCTGTAATGCACAAACTTTCTCAGCAGAATTGAGTTTGTCCCTACATTTAATGTTTGTTTATACTTGGGTAGTTAGTCCTAAAAAGGACACAATGGTGTTGTCATCTTCAGAGTATCAGAAAATACATATATTCTACAAATCTCCAAAATGCAGCAGCAGAGTAATTGACAGCCATGATTATTGTGCCCTCTAGAAACATTCCGGATGACAGATGATGGTAATTTCCTCATAAATCATGTCTAAACCATGAAAAATGCAATGGAACCTCATTTAAGGAGTATGATCTTACCAGGATTAATGGAGGGGTAGAATATGGGTCTGCAATGTTTATTTGAGCTTTTAGGGATAGAATCTTCCAGAAGTTGCAAGCATGTGTATAGAGAAAATAATCCCATTTCAGATGAGCAGCACCGTCTCTTTTGCCTCTCCTGTGTTGCTGTGGTACTTTTCCTGATCCTGGCTGATTGACAGGAGGGAAGAGTTGCAGCTCCTATTTCAGAAAAAGTTCCTAAGATAGCAGTGAAGGGGTTTTTATTCAGGACTAGAGGAATAAAAGGAAAAAAAAGAACGTTTTAGACTCTGAGAATCCAAGTGAACAATTCTACATTTTCTACATGCTTTCAAGCTGGAATGTTTTCATTATTTTTAATATAAAGGAATTTTATTTTCTATTTTTGACTAGATTCGTTGAGTGAGAACAAGGCTGTCTCCCTCCACACTACATTTATATTCCATGAACAGCTCACAAATTGAAGTTCCAGTAACTTTTTTTTAAACATCATTATCTCCCCCATTCCATCTGTGTCTTTTAACATTTTCTTTTCATTATAGAATGTGGTGCCCAGTTGACTCTGTGGTTCAGAAATGTTTGATTTACAGGGAGCAGTTTGGGGTATTACGGAATCCCAGAATTATCTGGGTTGGAAGGGTCTCCAGAACCCATCCAGTGCCACCCCTGCCATGGGCAGGGACACCTTCCACCAGCCCAGGGTGCTCCAAGCCCTGTCCAGCCTGGCCTTGGACACTGTCAGGGATCC
Source organism: Vidua macroura (assembly GCF_024509145.1). Classification (NCBI taxonomy): domain Eukaryota; kingdom Metazoa; phylum Chordata; class Aves; order Passeriformes; family Viduidae; genus Vidua; species Vidua macroura. The sequence goes on from NC_071579.1 coordinate 7,411,891, forward strand.
AGGGGCAGCCACAGCTTCTCTGGGCTCCCCGTGCCAGGGCCTCCCCACCCTCATGGCCAAGTATTGCTTCCCAATATCCAATCTAAACCCACTCTCTTTTAATTTGAGTCCATATCCCCTTGTCCTGTCCCTCCAGCCCTTGTAAACAGCCTCTCTCCATCTTTCCTTTCAGCCCCTTCAGGCACTGCAAGGTCACAATGAGGTCAGCCTGAAGTGCCTTTTCTTCAGGTGAACAATCCCAACTCTCCCAGCCTTTCCTCACAGCAGAGCTGCTCCACCCCTCTGACCATCCTGGGAATAGGTGAGAAGTTTGATCCTTGAGCAGATCCACGTTTGGTGGCACACAGGGGTTGTTCGGGGCCACAAGACAAAGGCAAGGAGATCACTTCATGGGCACAATGTATCCAGGGAAAATCAAATCATTTTCCAATAAGAATGACTTAAATCATGAGAAACAAAACCAAATTAAAGCAAAACCTTTCCACCCCTTCTCCCCAGGCTCCACATCACCCCTGAGTGGTGCCAGGGATGGGGAATGGGGGCTGTGACAAGTCCAATGCAGCTCCTCTCTGCTGCTCCTTTCTTCACACTCTTCCCTTGTTCTGCCAGGGTTCTTCTCCATGGGCCACAAATCCTTTGGAAAAAAACCTGCTCCTGTCTGGGTTCTTCCCATGGGCTGCAGAGGAATCTTCCTCCCTCTCTTCTTCACTGGCAAAGTGGAAAAAAAAATAAATAAAGAAAAAAAATAGAAAAAATACTGTTTTAAAACTGAAAGCCTTTGAGGACAAACTGCTGATCACTTTACTTTCCTCATCCAAATTAAAAGCAAAAGGACCAAGGCCTTCAGGCAGGATCTGCTGCTTGCACTTACGATGTCCCGAAAAGGCTCAGAGGGTTTATCATCACTAAATCATTTCCATCCCTGGAGCACCTTCTCTCATCCCACATCCTCCTCTGTCAGCATCATGCGGGCTGAACACCCCGTTTGCCTCCAAGTTACAGCACTGGAGAAAGGGAAGGGAAGAAAAGCTTTTAAGTAGGAATTGCAACATTCCCCATTGTTCCTGCAAAAGCCAATTGTTTTCATCTTCAGATATGCTGCAAGGAAAACCTCTTCATAAGGACTTCTGCAAGGCTTGCAATGCCTTTTAGGCAGAAAACAGATCCTTTCTGTGGGATAACTTAATCAGCATGGCAGCTTCACACAGAACCTGGATTCAGAAGAAGTTTAATGGCATCAGGAATCTTTAGAGCTCCATTAACATCCCCCATCCTGGAACTGCACCTTATACAGTGCAATGTTGCCTGCATAACTCAGAGAAGAGACCTGAATAAATCACAGTTCAGCCAAAGTTTAAGCAGGTGAAAGCAGGTAAAACACCAGTTAAACCTATTTTTTTTCCAAATCTAATAAAATTACAGACATCATATAAGTATTATGAGACTAAAATTGCAATACTTGATAGCAATACACTTTCCCCCCAGCACACACAGAAAAAATGTAAGAGTTTCTATTTCAATGACTTTATCATTATGTTGTAAACACTTAATTTTGTATGTTATGACTACAGGAATTCCATTTCCAAATGTTTGCTTTTCTGTAAGCGCTTGTAAACCTGGCTTTGCACGATGATCAAATAATAAAGCAACTGAAGGCATTCAAAGAGTTCATAGAACCACAGAATCATGGAATGGCTTGAGTTGGAAGGGACATTAAAGCTCATCCATTTCCCATGGACAGGGACAAATCCCACTAAAACTCCCAATCTGAACTGAAGTTGCCTTTATTAGGTGAAACCATCTGAATCTCCACACTTCAGACACAACTTCTGTGTCTGTTCACCAGAAAAAGGTTCAGCAGTGTCACCTTTCATGTTCCATTCACAGCTTGACCCTTAAAAGTGTATTTAAAGAAAATCTCAGATTCACAGAATAGTTTGAGCTGAAGGGACCTTTCCCAGGTTGTCCAGTCCCAGCTCCCTGCAATGAGCAGGGACTGCTGGACCAGTGGCTCAAAGTGGCCTTTCCAGGGATCCAGGGGCAGCCACAGCTTCTCTGGGCACCCTGTGCCAGGGCCTCCCCACACTCACAGGAACAATTCCTTCCCAATATCCCATCTAACCCTGCCCTGTGGCAGTGGGAAGCCATTCCCTGTGTCCTGTCCCTCCATCCTTTGCCCCCAGTCCCTCTCCAGCTCTCCTGGAGCCCCTTTACACACTGGAAGGGGCTTTGAAGTCTCCCAGGAGCTTCCTCTTCTCCAGGTGAGCACCCCCAGCTGTCCCAGGCTGGTTCCAGAGCAGAAGGGCTCCAGCCCAAAAGAAAAAAAAAAAAAAAAAAAAAAAAAGTGAAGAAGTGAAATTCCCCTTAAAGATTTCCACTTAAAATATTGAGTTCCTCAAAGTGGGGTACAGGAAATCCAAAGATTTCAACATAAAGCCCAGTGAAATGAATGTTCCTGCCATTTAAAGCCATCCCTGCTTTTGGGGTTTTGGGTGCTGAGTTACACAGTGTGCCTTCCACCTCAACACAGGAATCTGTAGGTGCAGCCACCATGTGCCAAGAAAAACCTTTGGAATGGTTTATTTATTTACTGCACAGCACAGTTCACTCTTGCGCTTCCCAGCAAACCCAGGGGAGAATCCCTGCTGAGACAAACCAGTGAAGCAACTCTGAAGTGCACATTTCTTTCATATCAAAAGTGAACTGCTTTGAGGTTTTGAAAGAATTTAATATTCCAGGACTAAAGCCATAAACCCAGTCATTGTCCTCCACAAAGGGAATAAGGAGAATGATGGACAATATCCCTGCACTAAACATAGCTTAAGTAGTCACTTGGGGTGTAGAAGGTAAAATATTTAGAGTTTCAAGGTCTAAATGCAAATGAACAGATGAGGATATGCTTCCCAGGAAAACTCTAAGGCCTTTAGCAGTGTTTGAAGTCCTCTCTTGCAGCCTGTGTACAAGTCTATGTACCAGCAATCATCACTGGAATATTTGAACACTAAGGGGAAGTGTCTGAGCACCGGAGATAACAGGAACTTCTCTTTCAGCCTGGAGAAAAGGGAGTACAACCACCCTAAAGCAAACACAGTGAGTGACGGGGCTGAAATTGTAATGCAATGGAAGAGTTTGGAATCTCAGCGCTCTGAACCTAAAGAAACCCAGCAGAGGAGAACTGCTCATCTTCTAATTAGGGATGAGGCTCAGGTCAGTTCCAAAAATAACTCTGACACAATGTTTGCCAAGATATTGGCTCCTCCAAGGGTGAAAGGAATCTCCAGATCTCTGTGTCCATAGGGAGAAAAACTGGAATAACCACTGGGAATCACTCTGCTGTTCAAAGAGCTGACTTTCTGTTCTTGTCTGGCACCAGCCAAAAAATTCCTACCATAACAAAAAATTCCTCATGGAATTCAGCATGAAATTCAAGCTGGTGATTGGGAGCAATCCCAGACAGGAGGATGTAATTGAGAGCAGCCCTGTGGAGAAGCACTCAGGGGTTCAGGTGGATGAAAAGTGGGAGCTGCTCTAGGGGCTGGAGCCCCTCTGCTCTGGAGCCAGCCTGGGAGAGCTGGGGGTGCTCACCTGGAAAGAAGAAGGTTGTGGGGCAACATTACAGTTCCTTGCAGTGCCTAAAGGGGCTCCAGGAGAGCTGGAGAGGGACCTGGGACAAGGGATGGAGGGACAGGACACAGGGAATGGCTCCCACTGCCAGAGGGCAGGGTTAGGTGGGATATTGGGAAGGAATTGTTCCCTGTGAGGGTGGTGAGGCCCTGGCACAGAGTGCCCAGAGAAGCTGTGGCTGCCCCTGGATCCCTGGAAGTGTCCCAGGCCAGGCTGGACAGGGCTTGGAGCAACCTGGGCTGGTGAAAAGTGTCCCTGCCCATGGCAGAGGGTGCAACAAAGTGATCTTTAAGTCCCTTCCAATCCAAACTATTCTGTAACTCCATCATTCTGTAAGAGGAATAAAAGAAGTATTTTCCTGAATTTATAATCATCAATAGAGAGAATGGACAAAGAGAATTTTAGCCAACAAAATTCATCTGTTCTGCCTAAAATGTTGCTTGCCCAGCAGCCGAGCTCTTGCCGGGTGTTTACGGGATGTGATCACTGCATTGTGCCAAATGCAGGATCATAAAATATCATTTTTTAGGGAATGGCTCAGTGAGGGTTTGGCAGTGCTGGGTTAACGGTTGGGCCTGATGATTCCAGAGATCTTTTCCAACCTAAATGATTTTATGAAAATTCCAATTATTGGTAAAATAATAGCAGAATTGGCTTACTGCAAGTTACTGGGCTATATATCACTACAGAAAAACTTTAATCAACAATAAAATGACCTTTGAGAATTGGCCCTAAAGGAAAAATCAGCTTTGTGACCTTGGCTCCAAAAAAATGTAATTTTACCCTTGACTTCCAAGGGACCTCAGTTCTACCTGTGATGTACTTAGGCTCTGTTTGGATTCAATGTGAATTACTCCTTTGCCTTTGAGAAATTTATTGGATTCTTAAAGATATTTAGGGACCTTATTTCAGCAGCTGTTTCATCAATGTTTGTACAGCTTCAATGGCTTAAATTCTGTTCACATCTTTTTCTAAATACTTTCTCCATTTTTATTTTCCTCCAGATTGAGCAAAAACATTTAAAATTTTAAAATTACTGTGAAAATTGGATTAGGAATACCAGAATGTATAAAAGTCTAGAAAATCAAAGCCAGGCCTAAAATAAAATCCTACCATATTCCATGCAACAGTGTGTGAAATATTTTTCTCTCTCTCTCTCTCTGCTCTTTGTAACATTTATGCAATATCTGCAATAAATATATGATCTATATATTTAATATATACAGTAAATAGATGCAATAAATGCAGACTATAAACTATGGCTTCAGCCAGGATTTCCACAGAAATATCTGAGAATATTATGCTGTCCATGTGCCAATAAGAGTACAGAGCTTTTCACATTATTATTTAATGTCAAATTTTACTTTCAAAGAGAAATTAGAATTGGAATTTATGTCATATTAAAAACAGTCTTTCTAACTGTGCTTAGACCCCTGAATATTAAACTACCCGTTTCTTATCACAATGCAATTCTGTTGATCACTTTTGGGCTGGAAATGTCTTTTCTTCCCTTATAGCCACTAGCAAAATATTTAGAATAATCGCCAAAACTTCCACGAGACAAAAGCCAAGAAAAAACCCATCTGTACACACTTCCTCTCATTTCCAAGTTGAAATCAGAGCCTTTAATGTTACTTTAACATGTGTTAATCATATCATTAATGTTATGACTGACAGACAGAAATTAGTTTAATGGAGAGTTCAGGGTTCTTAAATCAAGACAGGCTTTTGGGTTCTCATGATTAATAGAGCAATACCCCAGCCACATGTGCCTGAGCTGCAAAGGAAGATGGATAATGAGCTCCTGCATCCACTGAAGGAATTTTAAAATCTATGGTGGACTACATTCCAATGGAGCACATTAGACAGGAATTAATGCAGGATCATTTGTCTGTCATAGCCAATGTTCAAAGGAAAAGTGCAGAGACTGAGCAGGGATATTCACAGCTCCAGCTGTGGGAGGGCTAATGAGATGTGGGATGAATGGGGGGAGAAAAGAGAAAGGACCACCTGATAGAGAGATTTCCTTCCAGGCCCAAAGGGGTGTTTGGAGACATGCAAGACTTTCCTGGCTGGAGCAGTGTCCACCTAACAAATCCCAGCTCCTCACCACACCAGGCCTCACTGGAAGGAGCATGTCTGCATAGTCCTGCTCAATTATTACAAGAAATTCCATATCAGAAAGACACTGACACTGTGGTCTCACTGAATCCAAACTGCTTTGGGTTGGAAAGGACCTCAAAGTTCATCCCGTGCCACCCCCTGCCATGACAGGGACACCTTCCACTATCCCAGATTGCTTCAACAACACTGCCAGGGATCCAGGGGCAGCCACAGCTCCTCTGGACACCCTGGGCCAGGGCATCCCCACCCTCACAGGAGGAATTGCTGTCCAATGTCCCATCTAGCCCTGCCCTCTGGCAGTTGAAATTATGCACTATTTTCCTTCTACCATAATTTCTCCAATCTCTCCTGTAATTTGCTTCATTCTTTGTCAAATTACACAGTCTTTACAGAATTTATGGTGTTGGTTATGTTGCAGTCCTCCAGGGAAACAGCAGGATCAGTAATCTTCACTTTCCAGAGAGAAAACATGGCCTGGGAATGGTTTTGAGCAGCTCTGTAGAGATGTACTACCAATGACCTGGGGGAATTACCAGTGTAATGTGGTCTGTATGATCTGAGCTGAGTTAAGAAACATTAATTACAGGCATTGAGGCAGTAAATTAGTTTATACACCTTGCTGGTTTTGTACAAAGAGTAATTGTTCTCTGTTTATGTTGCAAAGATAAAAGTCTGAAATGTACTTGATATTTTTGGCAATATGAATTGTGTATTTGTGCTAAACCAGATCAATATGTGAAGTGTTTATTTTCTAATGATAAAGTAATTTTCTTCTATTCCTCCTAATTTTCTTATTTTTCTTAGTGATCTTAAGATCCTCATACTGCTTCCTTTAGATGGAAATTATGGGATTCTTATCCTGTATACTTTTGCCTCATTCAGACAAAAAGCAGAGTGCTTTAATTATTTTTTTAAGTCATAAGCTTAAGATGAAATCTTTAGCTTGTAATATGTTACATAATTATTATGAAACCAGTAAAGAACAGAAATTATAGACTGTATTTCAGCAGATAAGCAAGTAGTGAAATGAAATGGAATTAAATGAAATTAAATGAAATTAAATGAACAAATGAATCAAGTAAAATGGCTTGGTTCCAGTAAACTAACTTAAAATGCAACGTGACCCAAAAAAGTCATGGTTTTGTGTAAAAAAGGAAATGAAGCCAAGTAGTTTTTTTCAGATGCAACACTGATTGTGTAATGGAAAGTTACACAAAGTGTGTCAAACTCAAAATAAAAATTCGGTATTTTTTTAAGAATTCATATTAACAGTGTATAATTAACTCAGAAAAAAAAAAGAAAAAAGAATCCTCCTTTAAAAGTAATTGCTGGTGAAGAGTTTTGGCTTGAAAAAAGAGCATAAGAAGGGAAGGAAAACTTGAGGACAAGTCGGTTACTTCTTTTCTCTCCCAGAAAAGGGATATTACTGCTGGAATTACAATAACAACATGCAGTGAATGCCACCAGCCCCAGATGCAATGAGTTTAGCTCCCAAATAATGAAATTTGGGTACAACGAATACCATATTTGGTGAGTTTTATATATTACATGAAAGATGTTGGTACATCCAGTGAAGAGTGTAACTCCCACCCTCAGCATTTGGCTGAGGCTCAGGTGAAACACTGAGCAAACCTGGTGACAAAGTGACAGTGACACTGCTCAGCTTGCCTGATCTCTATTAGTTTTTGAAAGCCCCAAACCCTTCACCCAGTTAAGAATTTAGATAGGAAGGGGAAAAGTCCCTGACAACTGCAATAAGACAATTACAGACTAACTCACCTCCAGGAAAAGTGTTTTTGCAACTTCTAATTGGAGATTTAGTTAAGATCTGATTCAAGAGGGTTTATATTCCTTCTGCATATTCTATTTTAATTGCTTTTTACAGGCTGGCGGGAAGTGCCACGAGGTATAGAGTTATAATTTGAAGATATTATAAATTTTCCTTTGGGAAGTGGAAAAAGCCAGCAGCAGAGGGGAGCAGGGAGAAGGCAGTGCACCGAAGGAACTGCCTCCATTTGGGAAGGTACCTCTGGGAATTCAGGGCATTGCTGCCTTTACCCATTTTAAACTCATCCCTTTGTTCAATTAGTGGAAGGTGCATTTTCCCTTCTTTTCCCTCATTTTATGTGATCAGTCAAAAGAGAGCACCTAAAGAACTGTTAAGGGCAAAAATGTACCTTGGGCTTCATGCAAATGAGATCTGGGCTCTGCATTTTAATGAGTGAAGCCTGTAAACTTTGTTCTTGCTCATTAGCTGGAAGATGTGTCAAGACATGGAAATGCAATGGACACTGACAGTAAATGAGGTCCAGGGGGCTTGGGGCTGCATCTCAATTTCCCAGTGTTTTAGTTACTCTTTGCAGCCTCTGCTATGATACAGCAGTGATGATACCAGCCAGGCTTGGCGGAAATTACTGTAAAAGCTGTAGCTTTTATAATGAATCCCAAGTTCTTACCAGAGGTTGTAATAATATCCTTAGTACTTCCACAGCCCCTCATAAAAAAACATTCTGCAGCGAGTTGTTCTCTATTAAATTGTTAGACAATCTTTTATTAAAACAGTCTGAAAGCTTCCTGGAAAGATGAAAATGAAACAGTGAGGTAGGTTTTAATCCTGGGCTGTTGGGAAGGTCACCATTTGGGAGGATAACCCGTTTTACAGGCAGGTGCAGTGCTGAGGGAGGGAGCCCGTAACAGCGTTAGCGCCGTACAACCCACAGCGCCTCATAAGAGCGTTTGCTGTGCCTCAGCAAAAATTCATTCCAGAAGAATTCAATCACTTCTTGGTAGAACTTTCTGACGTGAGAAAATAATTGAGTGCTTGACATCCAGCTTCAGAGGTCAACCACTGAAAAGGCAATATCTTGGCAATAAATTGGGATGAAATTGTCGAATTTGAGTTGCGAGGCGAGTTTGCGGTTTTATGGAGCAGATGGTTCAGGTGATGTGGGGCTCAGGGAGTGCTTTCCACTCAGACAATAGCACACCAAAAGCAAGGTGGTTGTGGGGGTTTTCCCATCCTGGTGGGTTTTAAATTAACCATTTCAGACTGAGTTCAGCACTGCAGAAGCAGGCTGGGCTGGAGCTTCACTCAAGACAGGACAGACCTGCTTTTTTCAAATCAATCCTGTTGGTCCACAGCTTTGTGTGCCTTTTCTATAGGGAAAAAATTGGTCAAATAAAAAATATTATCTCCTTTTCACAGTGTGGCCTATTATACACTTAGAAATTATTATGGCTATGGAATCATGGAATCATTAAAGCTGGAAAAGACCTCCAAGTTTGTCAAGTCCAACCTTCAACTGATTGCTACATGCCCAGTAAACCATGTTGTAAAGTCCCACATCTGCCCAGTTTTAGAACACTTCTGTGGATGGTGAATCCACCCCTTCCCCAGACAGCCTCTTCCAGTGCTTGGCCAGCCTTTCAGTGAGGAAATGTTCCCTAATTTCCATCCTGAACTTCCCCTAGTGCAACATGAGGCCTTTCCCCTTGTCCTACCACTGGTTACCTGGGAAAAGAGCCCTTCCCTTGCCACAGAGAGCTGGAAAAGCACCTGCACTAATTCAATTGCACGTGTTATCTAGTCTAATTCTGGTGCTATCTTGATTGATGAGTTGGCAAAAAAAAATCTTAGCAATCAGGTATTTTATAGGATTTCTCTAGTGACTTTTTAAACAAGTGGCATTGCAGACCCTTGCAGACACAAATAGGAGCTTTAGCATCTTCCTTTGGTAGGTTTCCATATTTTATTTTACTTTGTTCCTTCTTTGGAAAGGGAGCAAATAAAAGGTGTAGTATTTTTTCTTAGCCAGCTCAAATGAGATTTCTACCCATCTAGTTACAATCCTAGAGCAAACCAACATTCTCCAGTCTGCCCAGTGCCCTGCTGCCCAACCAAGTTGTGGAACAGATAACACTCCTTTATGTCAGTGAAATATCACATCTCTTCTGTCCACAGGGAGTTTCAGTCCTACTCTGCAGAGGTCCAGAAGGGGGAAAAGCATGTTTGTGTCTGCATCCTGTCACAGGGGAGGTATTCAGGTGCGTTTGATACTGCTATTAGGAAGCCAGAAAAAGCAACAGTATGTTCCTTTTCTATATTCTAAAAGCCCGGGAGGTCAGGAATGAAGGGATTTGTTTTTGCAAAGTGATGTTTTACCTCTGCCAGTCATGATGGAAAAAGGGGGGAACAGTTTTAAACTAAGAAAGGGAAGATTTAGATGGGATATTGGGAAGGAATTGTTCCCTGGGAGGGTGGGCAGGCCCTGGCACAGGGTGCCCAGAGAAGCTGTGGCTGCCCCTGGATCCCTGGAAGTGCCCAAGGCCAGGCTGGACGAGGCTTGGAACAACCTGGGACAGTGGAAGGTGTCCCTGCCCATGGCAGGGGTGTCACTGGATGGACTTTGAGGCCCCTTCCAGCCCAAACCATTCCAGGATTCCATGATGTAACCAAACATCAGCACAGATTCTGAATGATGAAAGGCCATAATCCCAAAGATCACAGAATATTCTCTAAAAATTCTATCTAGGATATGAAGAATATTTAATTGATCTAAGTATTGTACAAGTCAAGAAAGGTGATCCTGTTCTTTGAGGAAAAAATATGTTTATGGCTCTTTTGAGTACAATTTTTCTGTGTTTTTTTAGACCCTCAGACGATAAGTTGACATAGGAAATTTGAACATTTTCTATTCTAACATTGCAGCTTTGATTTTCTGGTGAATGTGAGATTATAATTACAGTTTTTTGTTTTTTTTTTTTTCTTATATTACTGCCTTCCTGTGCTTATGATGAAGTCTTCACCAATCCTTACCCAGGTTTAAATGTGAATTTGGACTGCATGGCTGCAATAATGCCATGTGTGGTTTGTTTTTTTTTTTTATCTATTCCACTACTTAAAGCAAATCCTGTGCCTTTTCTGGAAAAGATCATAAATGTCATTTTCTTAACCTTAACCAGAAGAGGCTGTTTCCTTTCCTTTGGGATTAGAGTAACATTCAGTGTTGACACCTGTGACTTTTTTCTTGCAACTCCCACTGCGAAAACAGCCACGGAGAACAATGTGAAAAGCCCTTTTTTTGTAAGAACCCTCAATTATTTTCATGGCATTTCAAAAATCCTGTTATTCAGCTTTCAAAGCTTGTTGTAGAATCCAAACCCAGAAACTATCAGGGCAAATGCTACATCTAATTTTCCTATCACATTCACCTCAGCACAGGAAATCAATCCATCAGGAAGGGGAAGATTTGAAAATAGATGGCAGTGGCAATCCAATAAAAACCATAAATAAACAGGGGGAAACACCCCGTGTCAAGTGCGGATTTTCAGATTTACTAAATATACATAAACAAACCTGCATTGTGATTTGGGTAGCACTGAGATCACAACTTCAGGGGTTTCACAGCATATAAATTCAAAACTGGGAAGAGGAAAGAAAATAAAAGTAGTAAGAAAAAAATTACCCAAAATTCTTGAAATCGCTGGTAATAATCATCATCATCATCACCATCATCATCACTGTGATTTTATCAGGCTGGAAAATTTTAAAAACCTAATTAATAAAAATATCATGGTAGTTATATTTAGAGTGTTTTTCCCCAAGATTTTTTGAGCAGCAGAGTTGCTGGGGGCTTTCTTTGTTTGTCTGCTTTTGCTCAAGAAATCCATAGTATCCAAAAGAGTCCTCCAAGGATTCAATAATGCAGACAGTTTCTGCTCCAAGTACTTCCAGCAATTGTTGGCATCTTTTAGGACTGTCTGGCTGGAATTTATTAACATATATAGCCAGAGCTCTCTCCTCTATTGAAAGGCAATATAACACACGTTCCCTGACAGATTAAAGCAAGCTGCACTATAAATTGTGCAGATTGAGCCCTCTTACACGGCTTATCCTAATCATAGCTCTGCCATTTGCTTCTCATGACAGGATAAAAATAAAAGTACCATAAAACTAAAATAAAATAGACAGTCTGCCATTCCTCCTTTAGAAAACATTTGTCAGAATCTCTTCAAAAATAATTGGGAAGAAAATGTGCTGAATTCTACAATTTATTGAGTCATTTTTAAAGCTTGTCCAGGCATGTTAAAAGGCTGCATTCTTTATATCAGCTAGCTTGGGAGAGGATGTATTTTACATTGTCAAAACCCTTTCAGAGTTTGCTTTTTTTTACCCTCAAGAATAAGTTTCCCCTGACTTTAAACTTAAATATTTATCCAGTGAGCAAGAAACAGTGAAACATTTAGGTTCACTCACCATGCCAGCCTTCAGTGATCTAAACCCTTCTTTCCCCTGCAATTTTTCTATTGTCTCACAATTTACTTCTCTTTTTCCCTTTCTCCAGTCTCTGCATTTGAACTGTTGCTGCTAAGGAAAGCAGTGTGAAAGTCTTCTTTTTTTTTGCTGGAGATATATATATATATATATATATATATATAAGGCAGTTTATAGCATATTTTCAGCCTTTTTTAAAGAGAACTCAGTAACCCGAACTCTTCTGGCACCTTCAGCAAGGGCAGTTGCTTTCCTTCTTGGTAAGGAAATGGCCACTCTGCAAAGGATGAATTCTGGAAAGTCAGTATTCAGCTGCAATCACAAAGAGTGACATCTGGGAGGTGTTGTGACAGTCCAGTGACAGGGGGAGACAGAAATATTTAAAACAAGGATTGGTTTAAATATCTCTTCATATGGGGAAAGAAGCCAACTCCAAAACTGTTTGCTGCACCAGTGGGGAAGGTGCAGCTCAGCTCTGAGCACACCACGTGAGATGAGGAGTGGAGGTTGTCCCATCTGAGCTCAGCTCTGTGCAGCAAGGCCATGGAATGGGGACAGAACGATTCCTGGGCTGTTGAACGATTTCTGATTCCTCCTTTGTGTCTTTCCTTACCAAAATGAAATAAAGGTGTCTTGGCAAAGGACAAAAAGCACAAGGTGTAGGATATTACCCCTGCAAAGGACAGATTGTGACATCAACTTTGTGACATGGAGATTTAGATGGGATATTGGCAAGGAATTGTTCCCTCTGAGGGTGGGGGTGCCCAGAGAAGCTGTGGCTGCCCCTGGATCCCTGCAAGTGTCCAAGGCCAGGCTGGACAGGGCTTGGAGCAACATGGGATAGTAGAAGGTGTCCCTGCCCATGGCACAGCATGAGCTTTAAGGTCTCTTCCACCCCAAACCATTCCATGAGTCCATGACAGCTTATCAGTTCCTGTGGCTTTAGAGAGCTCCCAGAAAAGTAAACTACATCTTTGTAATGCTGTTAAACATTCTTGATTCTTCCTTCTTTACATTTCTGGGAACTCAAATGAAAAATTTCTAGCACAAACTTAATTGTGATTCAATAAAGAAACTGACTTCTGAGTCCTTCCTCCAGTGCATCATGTTACACAATTTTTTTTTCCACCATATGTGATTTCACCTAGGAGTCAGCCCCACTAATTATTAGCAAAGGATTTCTCAAGTTAATCATCTTCTTAGAAGACTTTTGGGACCTTAACCGGTGTTTACTGCAGGGCCTTTTGAAATGCAAATCACTTTTGCAAACTTCAGAAAGCCCCAAACTCTATTTGGATTCATTTGTAAGTAGTTAAAGATCAAAGTCACTCCAGCCCAGAAAGAAGATACAACATCTTTTTGTTCCAAAATGTTGATTTATTTTCCCCACAAACTTTCACAGCAGTGTTTGGTCTCATACTTTTTGGTACCTGCAAACAGCAGTCAGAAATCCTTCTGGCTGTTTCTCTAATGATTAATGAGTTGCAAGATGCATTTCTTTATTTCATAACCTTTACTATCACAAGAGGTCACTCAATCTGTGAAGGTGACAGCTTTGGATATAACTTTACAACATTAAAAATGTGTGACCCACAGTAAATTACACAACTTGTTCTTTTTGTGGGCAGTGCTGTCAGTGTTTTTCATCTGTGGCTCGTCTGCAGACCAGGAGAGCTCTTGCAGCCCCATTTGTCATGTAGAGAGAGCTCCATGGTGGAGCCCGTTCAAAAATTCTTATGGACCACTTTGTCAGAAGTGAAGTGTCTGAACTTATCCATTACACAAACTCAGGAGGAACTGGAGCTGCTTGAAAATACATCAAGCCATTTTTATCCAGACCCCTCTTTGAAGCTATTCTGCTAGTTCCTAATATGCATTAGAGAAATTATTCCAGCCTGCAAGTTCTGGTGCCATGTGGATGAATTAATTTCAACCCTCTACCCCTGTTTCAGTTTCAGACATAATGATTCAGTTGTTGGTACACTGATTTTCCAGATTCTTTTTCACTCTTTACTGAAAAGAAATGGCAGTGAAGGTCTATGTATACAGTATGGACTATTTAAAATACTGGACACATCTGAAGTTGTTGTTTGTAACTGTTGTAACACACAAAGGTACCTCCTGCTGCACCTGTAAGAATGGTCTGGGGTGGAAGGGACCCTAAAGCCCATCCAGTGCCACCCCTGCCATGGGCAGGGACACCTTCCACCAGCCCAGGTTGCTCCAGACCCTGTCCAACCTGGCCTTGGACACTTCCAGGGATCCAGGGGCAGCCACAGCTTCTCTGGGTAATGTTACAGGATGGCTGAATCATTAAGGTGGGAAAATAGAACACTGAGTCCAAGCTGTGCCTGATCCCCACCGTGTCCCCAGCCCAGAGCACTGAGTGCCACCTCCAGGGACACCTCCAGGGATGGGGACCCCAAACCTCCCTGGGCAGCCCCTGCCAAGGCCTGAGCACCCTTTCCATGGAGAAATTCCTGCTGCTGTCCAACCTGAGCCTCCCCTGGCCCAGCCTGAGGCCGTTCCCTCTCCTCCTGTCCCTGTTCCTGGCAGCAGAGCCCGACCCCCCCGGCTGTCCCCTCCTGTCAGGAGCTGTGCAGAGCCACAAGGTCCCCCTGAGCCTCCTTTTCTCCAGGCTGAGCCCCTTCCCAGCTCCCTCAGCCCCTCCTGGTGCTCCAGCCCTTCCCCAGCCCCGTTCCCTTCCCTGAACACGCTCCAGCCCCTCCAGGGCTCTGTGGCCACGAGGGCCCAGAACTGGACCCAGCCCTCGAGGTCCCTCAGCAGTGCCAGCACAGAGGGACAGTCATGACAGGAGTGCAGCATTTCTACATATCAAAACACCACTGAAGTGGGAAAAAATGTTTTATCAAACTTCAGCATATGATGGTTTTCTTTTTTCTCTTCTCTTAGAGCTTAATTTAAAAAGTAAGTGGAAAATGTCAGTAATAATAATAATAAAAAAAAAAAAGGACAAGAATTCATTTTAAAGCCCAATTTATCCTAACTAGAAATCGGTTATTCAAATACTGAGTAGAGAAAAAGGTGTTTTTTCAGTCCTGTCCAAGTCACAGATGCCAAACTCAGTAGATTAAGCCAGCGAGTATTTCAGGAGGCATTATAAAAGTCAGGTCAGAGATGAGAGGAGAAAAGAAGAGGATATAAACCCCAGGTCATTCCCATGCATGGATAGGAGCCTGAGGTACCAGCTATAATTAGCTGGGACTAGAAAGCATGGCTAACTTTCCTGCTGGAAAAAACGGGCACAGACCTGCCAAAGCCAGCACACCTATGACATTTACACTGGCAGAATATCTGACCCACATTCCCCCTGGTCCCTTCATTTTGCCCTGCTAACTCCATCATTTCCATGCATCCTGCTGCCATCCTTACTCCTGCCTCTCCATCCTCCCACCTCCCAGCTTTTGTCACAGTAACCCCATTTACAATCCATATTTACCTTCCTTACTAGGGATGGAGCACATGGATTAGCATGATTTCAAATAGATCATTTCAGGGACATATCTCCTTCAAAGAGAAGATGAAAAATGGTGCAGTAGAGCTGGAAAGATACTTCTAAAAAAGCCAGAAAAGACAGTTAGTGCTCAGCATGGGGGGAGGGAGGGTGGAAAGGTTAATACACTCCACAGAGCCATTGCTTAAATTAAACCTGGCCTTTGAATGCTGTCTCACTCCAAGATACACCGGATACTATCTCAAATTGCCTCGGCCTTGCTTTTTTCTTCTCTCCCTTTCATCCATTCAGTGAGTCCTGACTCCTGTCAACGGCACCTGGCAGAAAGATTGAACTCCAAAGCGTCCCCAGAAAAGAGCTTAGATGAGCTTTCTCCCTCTCCACCCTTCTCTCTTCCCCCTCTCCCACACATTTTTCTGTTCACACCTTGGCTGCAAGCTGCCAATTCCTGAGCAGGAGTGCTCAGCCACAGCTCTTCCTGGGGAAAGCAAAACACCGGCAGGCACCTGGAAAACTTAAGGAGCAGGGAAAGACCAAAGTAGGAAGAGAGGAAAGATGAGCAGAGCTTGCTCTGATTGCACAGGTAATAAATACATGTTCAGATGACCCTTGGTGCTGAGGTGATGCCTTGTGAAGGCTGACCTAGAACACAGGCTAGACAAATATATATAATAAAGTAGGGATTTATTGAAAGGCCTCAGTGGATGCACCTTGGGCAGCACAAGAGCCCAGCCAGGGCTACACCCAAGATGAACCAAAATGGTCACAAAATGCACAACTGGTCACAGGGTCTCTCACTTTTATCAGTTCTGCTCCATTTGCATATTGGATTTAATTGTCCAATTCCAGCTTTAGCCCAGGCAGTCCCATCCTTCTTGTTTTTCTCTCTTCAGCCCACGCTGTTTGTGCTCTTGGGCCTGAGATTTGGATCATTTGTCCTTGGTCCCCAGCTAGAGCAGGAATTGTTTTGTCTCCCTGCTCTGTGAAAAGAGCTCCCCTTATGTGAAACTCAGACCCAGACACTAAAGCAGCGCAGAATCTGAAAAATATAACAGTTAAAACCTGAGGCATCAGTGGCACGTGGAAAATCTAGGGAGCATAAAGGGTTTTCTTAATAGGGAAGCACTGCACAGCATCTGAATAGTTCTCTGGGTGGGGGGGGGGGGGGAATTACTCAATGCTCTCATTGCTTGCTGAAATTGGAGAGCTCAGTTTGGGCACCAGCAAATCCTCTGGGTGTGTCTTCTTTTCTCCTTCTTCTCACTTAGCCTTCTCCCAGAGGTCACAGAGTCGCAGAATATCCTGAGTTGGAAGGGAACCACCTGGATCATCCAGTCCAGCCCCTGGCCCTGCCCAGACACCCCAACAATCCCACCCTGTGCACCTCTGGGAGCATTGTCCAGACCCTCCTGGAGCTCTGGCAGCCTCGGGGCCGTGCCCATTCCCTGTTCAGTGCCAGCCACCCTCTGGGGAAGAACCTTTTCCTGACCTACCTGACCCTCCCCTGGCACAACTCAAGGTGAGGCAAGCAGGAGCTTGGAAGAAGTTATAAATAAACTTCATGGCCTCAGACTTCCCATGGACATCCAGGAGGCCACATGAGCCACAAGAGGCTCCTCAAACTGTAGGATTTCCAAGGATTTCCAAACTTCCTAATAATACCCACATCATAGCTAGTGATTCCAAGATAATTATGAACTGACAAACATCATAAAGTCCAATTGCTGGGATCTGAATGGAATAATCAATCTCTAATTCAAGAAAATTGCCACACTTACTCATGATAATTAAATATTATGTGCATGTATAATTAATAGATGTCTAAACCATCCAGAACAACAAATCCATCTTCATTTCAATTTAACAACAGAGGGCGTTTAAATGGAAGCTGATTGATGCAATGGAAACTGATGGATGCAATCACAGTGTTTACCTTTTTTTTTTCCCCATTTCTTGAAAGCAGTTCCTTACAAGCTCATGGCACTGAGAAACTCCACTTCCATGGAATTCAATGGCAAAATTCCACATGGGATTACCATGACAATGGATACTGACAGCACATACCCAGGGCTTTGAAAACTCCATCCTAATGTTTCTTCCAGGATGTGTACAAGCTCTCACAGTGGGAATTTTCATATCCATTGCCTTAGTTATCTGGAATTTTATACTCAAGCTATTAGCAGCTTTACAATGGCTGCAAGCATTGGACAGAGATTCCTGGGAAACACACCTGATCCAGGTTACAGCTCAAATTAATGCAGGAAGCAGGCTGGCTTCCATTCACACTGACTGCATTTCAAATGGGCCTTCAGTGCATAATGATTAATATTTTGCTATAATTATTTGTTCCAATTAAATGTAGCATGATTAAGTGACATTTTCCCCTGTGAAGCTAAACTGCATTTTTTTCTTAAAAAAAAAAAAAAAGCAATGATAAAATTAATTAAGGCAGGTCTGACTTGCTTATTTTGCCATTTAAATTGCTCTTCTTTTTCCATTGCTAATTGAGAAATTTAATTTCTCCAGGATAGTTCTATTGTACACAAAAGAGGCTGCAATCTGGTAATTAAAAGAAAAAGGAATATTGCTCCCCAGAAACATTTAAAAATAGAGAAAAGCCATTCAGAATAATAAGACCAATAATAGCTCCTGTTGATTTGGTCACCAGCTTTAAATTTGACAATAAGTTCTGAATATTGGTTTATGAAAGATATCAGATACAACAGCAGGAAAAAATAGACTCTTTATACCATTATTTGAAATTTCCCTGAAATAAAAGTTGAGTAACATGAAAGGTGCTTAAAACCCCCCACATTTTCTTAGCATTTTTCTCAGACAGGAACGTTGGCTTCTGAAGAACTGTCAGAGTCGTGTTTTTTTTCTGGAAGAACCTCAATTGTGACTCCTGACCACACAAAGCAGCAAAGTGGCTCTTTAGCAGAACTTTCACAGCAGAGAAGTTCCACCTTGCTCTGGAATTCCATCCCCTTGGATATTCATTATCTTCTGGCTGATATTTTTAAACCTGCCTATGGGATTTGGATGCCCAATTCCCATTAAAATTAAAATGGAAAATGAGTAACCAAATTAAGTAATTGAATTAAAATTAATGAGAGCTGGGCATCCATATCCTTAAGGCAAGTTTGAAAATTCCAGCCAGTCGAGTTTTAGGACAATGCATACATTTCAGGACCAATATATGTGCTCTGGATGTGCACTGACCTACAGGAAACAGGGAGAGGTGTTTCTGCCAGACACCGGGAAAAACTTCTGTCAGTGTAGGAAAATATCTCCAAACACTGACCAGTGCTAAACAATGACAGAATTAAACCCCATATATAGCTACATCCATATCCTGGGCAATGGCTGCTCATAATTCAGATATTAAGGGCTATCAGAGCATGATTTAGAGCTGCAGTTTGATTTTTAAAGAGGGATTGTCATAATATATTTAAACATTAGTATATACTATTATTCAGAGCTTCCCACAGATTCTCCTGTCACTTCAAACATTATTATTTTATATTACTAGAAGAGATCAATCACTTCCATTTAATATATTTAAAATTACTGATTTTCCCCCCCACCATACCCTGTATAGCTCTCCTGTCATAAAAAACAACCCACAAAGTTTATGGGTCAGCAAGAAGCTGGCTAATAACACAAATCATAGATTTATATTAGCACTGGAAGTAGGATTTGTGTCTCCCAAAAGCATTTATACTTTTGCTGACAACTAAAATCAAACAGCAATAGAAACAGCAATGTATCTGTGGCAACCTAATGGACTTGGGCTTACTTTGTTTTGCAGTTTTTAGAATGAACTCTCATTTACCAGAAGACTTTAAACTGAATTTTTAACTACCCCACTCTCATTTTTGCTACAGTGAAAAATCTCATGGATGTTCAGGGATCTCCCTACCATTCAGCCATTTCTTAAAACAAACTTCCTTCATGTCACAGCAAAGATGTCAAATTTCACAAACAGAATTCTTCTGAGAGTTGAAGGCATGGCAAAAGTGAAATCTGTGTTTTATCAAAGAACTTTCTATTAAATAATCTAAGTATTGATAGAAATAGAATAGTTGGCCAAGCAATTTGTAGTTAATGTCTTAACACTGACAGTTCTCTCTCTAGGTAGAACTTCAGATTTCCTTCATGCCTCTCAAAGAGCCTCCTAATCTTCTATAGCTCAAAGTACACGCTGGCAAAGCAGCTCCAGGTGAATCACTGCATATCCCAAAATCCTGGATGTGCCCACGTCTTGTGCTACCCCTGGAAGGGGTGGCTGAGGGCAGCTTGGAGGGGGCTTGGAGCAATCTCTCTCCCTTTATGTCTGGGGCATAAAGGTCATCCATTCCACTCCCTGCCCTGGGCAGGGTCACCTTCCACTACTCCAGGTTGCTCCAAGCCCCATCCAGCCTGGCTTTGAACACTTTCAGGGCATAGCTTATGGGTACTCTCCTCCCTAATCCATTCACATGCAAATCCAAGAACTGCCGGTGGAAAAAAAACCTTAACAAATTTAAGAGACTTTAGGAAAAATCCTGTGAAAACACAAAGGTTATTCACTGTCCTGTGATGACCTGTGATATACAGCATTATTGGTCACATCTCTCTGTTCACTGCCCTAAAACTTCTCCAGCTTTTTCTCCTTCTGCTCCATGTTTTATTAGTTTCTTTCTAATTTATCACCACACGCATCCAAACAAGAAGCTGTGTCCTATTAAGCACTTTACAGGATTTACATTATACAACCATTACTGGAAATGTTGAGTGTCATTAATAAAACTGCTGCTAATTTTAAATAAACTCCACCATTTCACAGAGGAACATGAGCAGATATAAAACTTGGAAAAAAAATCAGATTTATAATGTCATAAAGGATAATTACCGAGAACATTATCAAGGCAAAATTTCTACTCTTCTCACTGTAATTAGTGTCCAAGGATCTATTTAGAACTTCTGCTTCCTCTAGGTAACATAACAGTGGTTTGGAGGATACACAGCACAACTCACTGATGTAGATCTGGAGGGGAATTTGTATGAGGAGGGGCTGAGGGCACTTGGCTTGTTCAGCCTGGAGAGGAGGAGACTGAGGGGAGCCTCACTGAGGGATGCAGGACACAAAGGAATGGCTGGAGCTGTGCCAGGGCAGGGTCAGGCTGGAGCTCAGGGAAAGGTTCTTCCCCAGAGGGTGCTGGCACTGCCCAGGCTCCCCAGGGAATGGGCACGGCCCCGAGGCTGCCAGAGCTCCAGAAGGGTTTGGACAACGCTCCCAGGGATGCACAGGGTGGGATTGTTGGGGTGTCTGGGCAGGGACAGGGGTCAGACACCATGATAAAAAATAAATAGTAAATAAAATAAGAAATAATAAAAATAAATAGAAAATAAATAGTCTCCCAAATTGCTTCCACTTTAGTTTTCAGCAGGTCCAAAGGTTATTTGGTTTTTTGTTTTATTTAAGAATCCCTGCACAGGAAATGTTGACTCCCACCAACTGCAAACCCCAAACAAAGCCTGGCAGTTGTCAGATATGATAATCTAAGAAGAAAACTGTGAAAATTTCTCCTTTAGAATGTCTGCATTGTACTCCCAAGTGGCTCTAAGTTGTTGCAGGTGTTCTTTGTTAATTCTTCACGCTGCCTGGTCCGGGCACTGCCGTGTGTTTTATGCGTGATGGGAAGAAGAGGAGAAAATTACATTCTCAGCCAATTCACATCACCACTTCCCAAAATTCCTGGGGGACACTGGCAGGGTAGGATCTGCAACAACAGCCTCTCCTGGGAGAGCAGCAGTTAAGTGTCCATAGATGTTGTAGTGCTCCAATCCAGGCTGATCCTTAGGGATGACACTGGCACTCACTCAGTTGTTACAAGCCTGTGACAAACCTCCAGGGACCTTTATTTACTGCACTGTTATTCCTCCCGGAGCCCAGATAATTGGAGCAATCCAATTTACAGTCTGTCTGACAACAGTCAGACGTGTTGAGGTGTTAGAGGGGACCTCTGACATGACCTATCAGTGAACTGTATCTGTATTTGAGGAGAGGTTAAAGCCAAGTCCAATCTGCATCTTCCCTAGGGAACTTTATGGTGCTTTCCAAACCACAGACTTGTCCCATATTTCACCTTTGCTCCAAACACCAGCTGATTTATTCACCTTACATGCTGCTTAACTATTTTTTCCAGCTGTTTCACACATGCCTGTTGCTTTTCCACTAGCAAATCCTGAGGCACTGTCCTTAGGAAACCAGCACAAAATCATTGCAGTGCCGTGGTGGAAAGCATTTCCTTCTTGCTTGCACACTGGCTCTCTAGTCCTGTGCACTGAGGGCACTTTCAATTTAATTTGGGAATATTGGGCACAATGGAAGCTTTGGACAAGGTTTATTAGGGTAAGCCTCCTGCTGAGTCACGAGGTGCAGCAAGGAACCCCTGGCTCTCCTAAGTCCTTCCCAGAGGGGACTCTGGATGTGGCTGGATCCAATCCCAATCCCAGGCTTGGTTTGCCTCAAGGATTGTACAGGTGTAACTGAGCCTTTGTATGGAATGGAAACCCAAACATAGTCATATGAATAATAAAATTATTTATTTAAATTGATGATGATAATAAATAACCAGAAATACTTACTACAAAGTATAAACAGCTCTATGAATACAATGCACTATTTATTGAAGCAACGATATTAAAGCCAGAAAACCAGTTTTTAAGTAGGGATTGGTGTCACTCACCCATCCCAGAGACCAAATCTCTTTCCTCAGCCTCAAGGAGTGACCTTGAGGGTGTCCCCACTCCAGGGAGGAATCTCCACACACTCCCAGGAGGGGGGTGTTAGACCCTCCTGTTAAAAAGTGGGATGGGTTTTTATGGCCTAAAGTGACTGATGTCAGTGCTTCCCATAAATTCATTTGACGGACAAATGGTGAATATTTAAAACTGCTAAGCAAACTATTCAATAACAGAAGTGCTCAGTCTGGATTTTGGCTTTACATCAGCAGATTTTTTCCCAAGTGTGTGCACACAAGACCAACAAAACAGCCTCACATTGACTAATATTTATTAATCAGCAGTGCCTGAAACCAGTTAAAAGCTGAAAACCAGGCATCTGAAAGAGCTTCTCTCTGTCTCAATGAAAACATCTAATAAGTAATAATTTTCCCAACAGGGAGCCTGCTTTAAAAATCTTGCATGTTCTTCCATCAGCTCTGTGCTCTTCAGAGGTTTCTTTCCACGTTTCTCCCAGGGTTTTTACACAAAAAGGAGAAGGACAATCAGGTTCTGGTTAGATTTGTTTTTGTAGGCCCAGAAAATGATAAGTCAGGTGTAATCATGCCTGAACTGATTTTACACACCTTGACCATGCCTTTGAAGATCACAGCATTCAGTAGATCTTCACCTGAGGGGATCTGACACAAAGTTCAACACATTCCAGCTGCACCTCAGAGGAACATCTCTCACTTTTCCCACTGTGTCTCTGTGTTTTGGGCAAAACAGAAACAGATTTATGTAAAATTTATAGAGAATGTGGAAAAATACAACAGAATCATTCCGTTGGGAGGAACTGGCAGTGATCATCTTGTCCAACTTCCTCACCAGTCCAGGGCTGACTGACAGATTTGTGAGCCAGCAGAGGAAGTTTTATGGCAGATAAAGACCTTTGAACATCAGGGTAAGTCTTTCTTGGTCCAGCTGTTCCTATGTCACAATAAGAAACTAAGTGTTCCAATGTCTTATTTCACTTATTATGAGATCATAGAAATAGTTCTTTTCTTTCAGCATTTTTCTTTTTATGGCTACAGGCTTATCCAGCAGTCAATCCCTTCCCTTTCACCTTAGGGTGACCCGAAGTCAAAATAGCTCCATACATTTATTTTTATTGTCAAAAAGCCTTGGAGGCTCAGGAAATACAGCACTTGTTGTGGAAATGCTGGAGGGTTTCATACTGGCATAGTCACTGTCTCTAAAAACTTACCAACTTGACATAATGAAAATTGTAATGAAATACTCTATATAAAAGCATAGCACTGAAACTGTGATTTTTATTAAAAAATACTACTTCAGGAAGCAGTCAAATTTGAAGTTACAGTTAATTAGATCATTCAAGTCAAATTGCTTGTTCTAGAAAGCATGAGTAATGAAAACACTGTTGTTACATTTTAATTTTTATACAAGTCAAATATTTGTTCCAGAAATTTCCCAGATATAATAAAAAGGCATAAAGGCAGAAGGGAGCTTTAAGAGCAAAACTCAATTGTTGACCTGAACCTATTTCTTCTCCAGCTTTTTTTTGTTTGTTTTTTCTGTTTTGCCAACAATTCTCACCTCACTATTGGATGATTTTTCACTTTAGCCAATGAACCAGAACAATCAATCAGCTTTACTGTCCTTCTAAAATCTTTGGAGTCTCAGAAAATTCCAGCCATGGGTATTGAGCAACTTGCTCAAGGTCACAGAAGGATCTAGGAAATTATTTGAGTCACAGTCCAATGGCTTGGACCTCCTCTCTCAGTAGACCTCATTAATAAAAACTGGCTGAATTATTTTAATAGGAATTAATTTTTTCCAGGCTGGAGCTGCATTTGATAGGAATAGGATACAACTGTCCCTCTGTGGCATTCCTAACCCTTAACTATAATGTGTGTGTGTAAGGCTGTGACAAATGAAAGGACTCACATGAGCATCGTTCTGAGAGAAAAATTAAATATGTAGGTCAAGAGGCAAGCAAAGACAATCCAGGTTCATGCATTTGGACCACACAGTAGAAGTTTTATTTGTTTAGTTTGTATTGTTTTATTTGCTGTGCCATGACAGGGCTTTTATACAGGCTCTCCCTCGTGCCTAATAATTAATGAGTTTATGACGAGTATGGTGTAACAAATGAACATCACTCAGCATCTTTTGACATAGCATCATAATGGTCCCTTTGGTTCCATTTTACAGTTTGAAGCTCCTATTCCAGTTTCCCTGCTCCTTTTTCTGCCAGTCTTTTCTACTCAGCAATGTGCATTCTGTGCCAATTAATAAGCAAATTAATGCCATGAAAAAAGCTCCTCTGCTTTAGTTAGGAGATTTCCTCTCTAGATTTCCTTTACATTCCTCTCTGAACTGATGACAACCCTTATCAGATTTATTACCTTTGTCAATCAGTAGATTATGAGCATTCATGTGAGACAAGACTTACTCAGCAAAGCAGACAGGAATTTGCATGTAAACAACCTGCTTAATTTCTCCAGTAAGAGCCTGGCTGGAAATGCCCATTCATTAAACTGGAGGTTACAGAACCGAGGCCTATTTTCATCCAAATTATCAAAATTCTCCCCATTTCTCATCCTTCTCCCCACCATTAGTGCAAACTCCCAGAGCACACAATGTGCTGGCTACAGATTTTGTCTATAAAAACTGCACACTGAGTCTTGTTCTAAACTTCCTCCAAACTTAAACTGACTTCTTAAAGATTTTACTAAAATCAGCTTAAAACACCCCAAAAACTAAACAAGGTAAACCCAAAGATTGCCTAGACATGACTGAAGTAACAAGGCTACTAAAAGTGCCCAAAATTAAGTAAAATCAGATTCCTCCAAGGTTGCCACCGTGTAGCCATTAAGTGAAAACTGGCATTCCCAAAGATTCCTACTCCGATGGTGGGATCTCCATCATAACCACAACTCCATCCAAACATGTAGGCTACAGTTAATCATTTCTAATCTCAAAATTAAGCATCTGTCTTCCACTGTGGGGAACTGCAAGGAGTTATTTTAAAAGTAGATGGTCTAGGACGAAATTGAGTCAACCAAGACAGCCTTGTATCTAAGAATGTTTATTGGTAACGAAAAAAAAAAAAAAAAAAAAAACCACAAAATAAAAACAGGATCAGGGCTGGATTGGAGGCAGGCAGGGTTGGACACGGGTGGTTCAGGCAGGGACAGACACCAGGGCGAGCAAGAGCCAGCGAGAGCAAAAGAGCCAAAAGGCAGGCTGAAGCCAGGACAAAAAGGGCAAAAACAGGCTAGGGCCAGGGCAAGAAGGAGACCTCAGCAGGCTGGAGCCAAAGCAAAAACACAAGACCCAAAAGGCCCTCAGACTCCGAAAGCCCAAAAGGCAAGACACTAAAAACCCCCAGTGACCAAGCCCCCAGAGCTTCTGGTACAGTCACTTTTATGCTCCCAGCTCCTCCCAAAGTCCACCCACTGACAGGCGACCGTGGGCCCAGTCCAGCCTTCCACAGCAGTCCATTGGTGGGGACCTTTTGCCATCTGATTGTGATGCCTCAGGATTTAGCTTTTCTATTTTTCAGATTCTATGCTACTTTATTGTGTGGGTCTGAGCTTCATATTAGGGGATGGTGAGCTCTCTTCACAGAGCAGGGAGACAAAACAATTCCTTCTCCAGCTGGAGACCAAGGACAAATGATCCAAATCTCAGGCCCAAGAGCAAAAAAAACGTGGGCTGGAGAGAGAAAAACAAGCAGGATGGGACTACATGGGCTAAAGCTGGATTTGGACAATTAAATCCAAAATGCAAATGGAGCAGAACTGATCAAAGTGAGAGACCCCATGACCAGTCGTGCATTTTGGGACCATTTTGGTTCACCTTGGGTGCAGCCCTGGCTGGGCTCTTGTGCTGCCCAAGGTGCATCCATTGAGGCCTCTTAATAAATCCCTGCTTTATTCTTTAGCTCTGTCTAGCCTCTGTTCTAGGTCAGCCTTCACAAGGCATCAATTGGAGAAGTCTCTCTGGAGGGTTCAGTGCCCTTGGTGGTCTCCTGCTGACTGCCTTTCCCCTGTGGGGTGTGAAATGGTTGCTGGGCAAAGCCTCCTCAGACACAAGGCTTTCTCCCATCTTCTCCTAGTTGACTCCTGCAAGTGGCACACGTGCAACCCCTCCTCCTCATGCTTCCTAAAATCAGCGTTGAAACAAATCAAAACTAAATTGGCTCCTCCCAAACTTTCCAAAGTGCTGGCAGAAAGTTACCCTTTTGATAACTCCCTAGGCCCTGTAATTAACTTCCCTCAGTACTGCCCACAAAGTGTAAATCTGTAACCACTGATACCTTTAGTGCCCTGGATAATTCCCAGACATTAAGCCTCTCTTACAGATGATAATATAAAGAAATATATGGCTTGTGATTTTTTTCCCAGCTGATTTAACACCTGATTTAGTCCCAAAACACTCAAAACTTTGAGAAAGTTATTATTTGATCCTATCCATTTCAAATACTTGGGAATTTGAATACATCTGCCCATTCATATCCACAATCCTGGCTCTTTGTTCACTGCTGCACACTGGGCTAATGGATAAACAATATCAGGAAAACCTGCTCCAGTTTTCTTTAAATGTATCCCAATGCCTTCCTCTGAAGGTCTTATTCAGCTGCATAAACAAGAAGGGAATTATTTTAAGTTTATCCACTCCAGAGCATGGATTCTGCCCTCAGAGCAAGGTTTTCACGTCATTGTTTCTGTCCTAAAGTAACTCGTGTTCGAGAGTGACCAACAATTTCTCATTTCTATCTCTGCAAGATGAGTTTGTTCAATAAGAAGGGAGATTTTGAGACAGATTTGATTGTACTGATGAGATAAACTCCTGCCTGTGTTGTCTCAGGCGTTAGCCCATAATTTTTAGCACATTGTCACTCACACTTCAGCTATAATAAAATATTGGAAATAATAATACTAAAATACTAAAAGGTTGAAAAAGGCCTCCAGGATCATCAAGTCCAACCTGAAGTCACTCCTGCCACTCCTGGCTGTATTAGGACTCTTCAGGCATGGGAGAAGGCAGGAATGTCTGGGATTCAACATGGCTTTCAAAATTACTTCCTTTTTAATTGAAAAGTGCTCTTCTGAAAGGAAAGGGTTTCATTAAAAAGAAAACCAAAACAACTCTTTATTCCTTTTGCTTCAACTCTAGCTAACAATTTATTTCCAACACTTATTTCACCAGGAACTTCCTGTTTGGAATGACTTAGCTATTAGGAACAGGTAAAACTACATGTCCCTCTTTTCATATAAATACTCACCCAAAGTGCAGGTAACGTGGAAATAACTTTCTTAATAATTGCCATATCAATTTCTTCCTCCCCAAATACTTCATTATTGAAAGACCTTCCTTACCGTGTGCCACAACAGAGCAGGGCTTTGTTTCCTCTTGGAAATCACTGATCTGGTTAAGACTTTTAATCTTAAAACCTGCTAAATTGTGATAACAATTAGGTTGATTTCCTTCCCTCTGCAAGTGCTATACAAAACCCCATCAATCAAGGTGTATCTAATTATGAAACTAAGTTAGGAGGTGTTTGAACAAGATGGCTCAGCTTCTCAAGGGACCCAAGAATTGAATTGGTACTCGAGACATATCAAATTAGCTAATGATTTGGGGACCTTTATTCTGCAAGAGCATGGAAATTAAAAAAGAATAATGAAATTCATTAGAGCTTGGGAACATGCAGAAAGGAGGACATTTGGGCCTCCCTGCATGTGAAGTTTAGGACCTGCTTTATCTTGGTAGAATGACAAGTGGCAGTGAGGGGAGCACTCCTGGTTTCAGAATTCACCTTACAGGTGACCACAGCACTGCTCATCTCAATAATTATCAAACACAGCTCAGCCCTGGACTATTTCAAGCACTCACAAACAACCGTGGCTTGGAGCAGGGGGGGCTTTTCCCCCTTTTTTGAGGAGGAAGAAATGCAAATCCAGGAAAATTTGCCTTTGGAAATGGAGAGCCTGTCAGGGTACATGAGTAGTGCTGGTGCCTGCCCTGACAGAGCTGCAGGACTCCACACCTGAGGAGAAGTTGATTTCAGCCAGATGGTTCCAAGCAGTGCTTGTGCTAATCTTGCATTCCTCGCTGCTGTATTGAGTTTTGGTTCATAAATCGAGCTCACTCTGTGTGTTCATTTTCTGCTCCCAGTCTGCACAGCCCCTCCAAAATCAACACAGAGAAAGCAGAGACAATCCTGGCATTGAGGAGCAAAGAGCTGACCACAACACCTTTGAACAGGGGTGGAAATCTCTGCATTATTCAGCTTTAAGTGACAGGGAGTTTGATGGAACATTTTACCTCACACTTTGCACTGCGCATTTAAAACATCAAAATATCTCCTGATTCCTAATTAATTCCTGCAGTTGGGAATCTTTTACCTGATCAGCATCTCTTTTAGCAATACAGAATTGTGGAATCCCAGAACAGTTTAGGTTGGAAGGGATCTTAAAGCCCATCCAGTCCCACCCCTGCCATGGGCAGGGACACCTTCCACTGTCCCAGGTTGCTCCAAGCCCCATCCTGGATCCCTTGCACACTTCCAGGGATCCAGGGGCACCCTGTGCCAGGGCTTCACCACCCTCACAGGGAACAATTCCTTCCCAATATCCCATCTAACCCTGCCCTCCTTCTGCTTAAAACCATTCCCCCTTGTCCTGTCACCCTAGTGCTATTCTGAAATTGTAGTATTATAAAAATGGATTAAAAAAAGAATGTCCTATTGCCTATGTTTGGTTTTTTTGTTGTGTTTTTGTTTTTTTTTTTTTAAGTAGAAAATATAACGTACAAAGTTTAGTCAGAACTCAGAAGCTGCTTTTAGATGAGGAAAAAACAATCAGGTAAAAAAATACCTTAGATAGTCCTACCTGCTGCAAGGGAGAGGGGCAGTAACACTGTTGGTATCAGTTGATATAGTTCCTCTGAGTAAAGTAGAACAATTCCAAACTACAGGAATTTTAGAACTTGGTCTTTTTAAGGGCCTGTTGTGACTAAGTATTTTGGGCTTAAAATTGTGCTTTTACTTGTTTTCCTTCAGCAAATCCTGAAATGTTGAAAAAAAAAAAAATCCCCATTTCAGAGACAAATTCCTTTGGCCTCGCAAACCAAAATCAGATTTCAAACAGTAACAACCACATTCCTCTTTCTCAGGTCCTTCAGAAGAGTTTTCATAATAATCATCTTGTACATGACATATTTACAATCTACTGAGCTAAAGCTGAAGGTTCAGAAGGGTTTTCAGGAGATCTTGGGGTTACTCTGAGAAGCCCAGACAGATTTGGCCGAATTGAATGAAATGGTATACCACAAACTTCACTTCATCAGACACATTTGCAATATACATTTGCCTAGGGTTGCCAAAAACATCACAATATTTATTTCCCAATAATTTTTCTTTGGTAAATTAAAGGCAATCATTTAAGTGCATTTTAGGAAGACATTAAACCCAGATTTTTCATAAACAGGGATTTAGAGCATGGGCAAGGAGCTGCTCACACAACTAAACAGTCACTGCTTGAAAAATAAGGATTAGAGAACCAGCAAAAAATAACTAGGCTAATTAAATCTGCTAAAAACCAGGAGAACACTGGAGAAAATTCATGCAGCCAACAGAGCTGACTTGCACACAGGGTTTTTAAGATTGATGAGGTATTTGTTGAGAGTGGCTTGAATGGTTTTAGCCAAAGCAAGGAGTTTGGGGATTGTGGCAGCCTCAGTTTTAAACATCTGCTATTTCCTTAATTAAATAGGTTTAAGAAAATTATTACAAAAGTCCATTTCTGGTAGCTTTGGAACTCATCCAGAAAGAGCCTGCTGAGTAAACATGCTGTTAATCTATAATAGCTGAAAAGTGCTTTTCAGTCCCCAAGCACGCTGCCATCCACCACCTTGACTTACTGAGGAAAACTAACTTAGGTGCCTTGAAAATCCCCTTTCACCCTCAAACCTGCTGCAAGGGTGGCAGAGATGAACCTAATACCATCAAGGGATCACTAACAAAATTAATTGAGATCATTCCCCTAGGAGTTTGTGTCAGATTTCACTGTTATTTGCTCTTAATTTACCCAAATGCTTTAACTCCCTGTGTGTACAATGATGGCTTGACCTGTTGTGTCCCCTCACACTGAGCTTCCCCTGTGGTTTCCTTACAGAATCATTAAGGTTGGAGAGACCTCCTAGGTCATCAAATCCAGCCTTTAACTGAATATTTAACAGTTCAAATAGAAGTTTGAGCACTTCCATGGATGGAGACTCCACCACCTCCCCAGGCAGCCCCTTCCAATGCCTGACAGCCTTTCCATTGAAGAAATTTTTTCCCAATATTCGACCTGAACCTCCCCTGGTGCCATTTGTGGCCATACCACCTTATCCTGTCCCTGTTTCCTGGGAACTGAGCCCTATCTCCACCTGGCTGCACCCTCTTGTCAGGGAATTGCGGAGGGGGATCCAAGACTCCCCTGAGTACCCCCAGCCACTACTCAGAGGATTTAGGTTCCAGCCCCTTCCCAGATTTGTTGCCCTGTTTAATGCCATTTTCTAATTTCATGGATTATTTTTTCCTTTTTTTTCAGGATGACCTCACCAGAAGAATCCTAGTTAGGAGGGATGTTGGCATTACTAAGCAGTGTTAAGATGCTAAATTGTAAAAATTCTGCCATCTTCCCTTCTCTAGATCTATTTTTGCTCAGTACTTGAAACAGGTGTTCTTTTCTTTCCTACAAAAAACCCCAAACCCCAACATTGTGTTCAAAAATCCTGGAAGGAAAAGAGCCTTGGGAAAGCACAGAATCCTGGAACAGAAACACCACAGCCACTGGGAGTTACTCCTTTTTCTTTGAGTAAAGAGCTTGAGGACAGAGACATATTTTCCCTGGCATTAATCAGACCCCTCAAACAAAAATTTCAGTAAGAAGAAACTCTGTCTTTTTCTCACTTTTTGATATTTTGTTATTTCTTTCTGTGGAGACAAATCATGCACAAGAAAAAAAGTTGAATTCCATTATTGTAACAGACTAAGGGGATAAAGATACCTCACATTTGTTTTTATCTTTAATGTTCTCTTTAGCCTAAAGGGATATAATATTTGTATAATATTTGTAGTTTTGAGATAACTCATTCTGGGGCTTAGAGGAATTTTGAAGAGAATCTTAGTGTACATGAGTAGAAACTGACATTGTGCAGTTTTATTAAAAATCCTCTCATTTCATGGTTTTCTAAACTTCTGTATGAAATGCATTCTGATAAAATGTTCTAATAATGCTGCACTGAATGTCTTTCTTTGTCCCAATTTATTAATATTTATTTGGGGGCTAAACAAATCATTGAGTTTGTTATACCTGTGGAGATTTATTACACATTCAAGACCAGGTTGGACAGAGCTTGGAGCAGCCTGGGCTAGTGGAAGGTGTCCCTGCCATGGCAGGGTGGCACTGGATGGGCTTTAAGGTCCCTTCCCACCCAAACCCTTCTGGGATTCTGTAATTCTCTAACATTTAAAACAGTTTCATCAAATGTATCTTTTTTGTAATCATAATTCCCTCTCATTCACCCACTGACAGCTATCAAGACCCGAAGTGAATTTGTATGGTGAAAGTCTTATTGGCTGAAATATCTACAAAATTACAGAAATTAAAATACGTAAAATAGGTAAAAGTACATAAAGTAAAACAAATTGCATAAAGTATTGCATGTCATAAAATAAATACATATTTTCACAGGACTCCATGCCCTGGCCCTGGTGCTGCTGAGACTCAGCACTGGGAGTCAGGAAGGGAGTGCTGCCAAAGGACAGCCCTGCTGTGGAATTTAGGAGTGCACCTTGTCCTGGGGTGCAGCTTCTGGCAAAGCTTGGAAATACCCTTCTAGCCAATATTTCACACGGACAAACAGAAAAACAAATAATGGATTTTTAAGCACTATTGTCAAGGTTGGCAACATAATGTTGAGTGACAGAAAAGCTTAATTTTGTTAATTAATTCTATTTTACAATACTGTGATAGGCACTGCTTTGTAGGGTAAAAGCTTCCCTAAATTTCATGACTACTGGAAATGGATTCTATTCTAATGGTATTTGTCTTGGAGGAAAATATAGGAATGTATGAATAGTCCTCTTTTATTTTTATAAAATAAAGATAGAATTCAGCATCATTATTATTAGTAGTAATAGTACTATCATTATTATTATTATTATCAATATTATCTAGGGATGTTGCTATTTGGAATTTGGAACTGAAAAGAACATAGACACAGTTTCTATATTAGTTGTCTGTGCAAACACTTCCATGAAGTCATTGGAGGTGAAAAAGAATGTACTTTTTGAGCTAAATAAAAAGACAGGTTGATGAGTGGACCTAAAATTGGCAGAACCTTTGAAAAGAGTCTGAGGAGGAAAACCCTTCTTCAGTTTGTTCTGAAAAGCACATTTTGTTTAATGGCCAATCTGCAAGGGGCAGAATGAGATGGGAAACTGCAATTCCAGAAAAAGAAATCAATTTTCATATGCAAATATAAACAATAAAAGATCCCATTTGGCTTCATTTCCTTGGATCCTTATCACTCAGAGGTTTTTCCTTCATTTCTCTCTGTGCACGCTCGAAAAGCAGGAAGTTTTGTACTGGGACATCTGACAGATGTGAAGGATTTCGGGTGCCCTGTGCTGTTTATAAACATTATTGTATCAAAATTCGTTTTGCCAAGGGCAAACATTACCTCTGGAAAGAATTCAGCGATCATGAAGAGGAAAGTAGTATTTCAGGAACTATCTGCAGAATTTCCATCATCCAGGGGCACATCCCATGGATCTCCAAGGTTACCTGCTCTCCAAGGCACATTGCTGAATATGTGCAAGGTTTCCATTTTCCTGACAGGAACAATTACAAATGCCATGCAAGAATAATTCCATACAAAGAAATGAAACAGGCACCAGGAACTCTCCAAGGTGGCACTTACAAATGCTAATGCTGCAAAACCAAGAGAGTGACTAGGAATAAACAGGTATTTATGGCTATCTTAAAACTGAGCTGGAGCATTTTGTAACAGTGCATGAAATAGCTGCTATTTGACACAGGAACATGGAATTGTTTAGATTGGAAAAGTCCTGCAGGATTATGGAGTTCAACATTAACCCACCACCGTCAAGCCCACCACTGAGCTACATTGCTTAGCACCGGAACCACTGCTGCTAAGGTTTTTTGAACCACTGGTGCACAGGTTTTTGAACCACTGGGATGGTGACTGTTGCCTTGGGCAGCCCATTCCAAAGCCTGGCAGACCTTTCTGTGAAGAAATTTTTCCAATATCCAACCTGAGCCTCCCCTGGCCCAGCCTGAGGCCGTTCCCTCTACTCCTGTCCCTGTTCCTGGGAGCAGAGCCCGACCCCCCCGGCTGTCCCCTCCTGTCAGGAGCTGTGCAGAGCCACAAGGTCCCCCCTGAGCCTCCTTTTCTCCAGGCTGAGCCCCTTCCCAGCTCCCTCAGCCCCTCCTGGTGCTCCAGCCCTTCCCCAGCCCCGTTCCCTTCCCTGGATACTCTCTAGTCCCCCTCCATGTCTTCTTGTCATCAGGGATCCAGAGCTGCCCCCAGAATTCCAAGTGTGGCCTCAGCAGTGCCCAGCACAGGGGGAATGAATAATTTTAGTAGCAATATTCACCTTTGGGTACAAACTCTCCATCCTGTGTCTCTTCTAGCAGCACCAGCAAGAGCTGCCCAGTGTCCCCTTCGGACTGGCACACTACACACCAGCACTTCGTGCTGGAAAGGAGAAACACATGGACAAGAGCAGCTCCCCTCCATCCCCTGGGATGTGCCACGCTGAGCAGTCAGTGCTCCTTCACTCCGTGGGATTGGATTCCTGCTGCTTCTGCTGAGTAAGTGTGTGCTTTATAATTCCTAACAGAGCAATGGGATATGCAGAGCACTCAAGTGCTGTGTTAGGCTTCTGGAGGAATATTAAGAAGATATTTTAAAATATACTTTGAAATACAGCAGTATGAATAAAACATGCTGTTTTTCACCAACCATTTTGTTTCAGCCAGAGGATATCCCCGGCACCATAGATTCATTTTGTAATTTTGCTCTGGACTGCTGCAGGATATTTTGGCACTTTTCCCCCTCAGCCTGTGTGTCTGTGGAGTGAGGGATAGCCAAGCAGAACTCTCCTTTAATAAAGGACACAACTGGAGCATGGAAGATGGATAGGTCAGTGCTGACATACCTTACCTGAGCCAGCCTGGGCATGCTCTGGAGGTTACCAGCATTCCAGGAGGGGGTGGGAAAGGGGCACTGGGGGCTGCTAAAGGTGTTCCAGCACATGGTCTAAGGACAAGGTTAATGGAACAGCCTCTCCCACCACACAGGACAAGGGGGAATGGCCTTAAGCTGAAGGAGGGAACATTTAGATGGAATATTGGGAAGGAATTGTTCCCTGTGAGGGTGGGCAGGCCCTGGCACAGGGTGCCCAGAGAAGCTGTGCCTGCCCCTGCATCCCTGGCAGTGTCCAAGGCCAGGTTGGACAGGGCTTGGAGCACCCTGGGCTAGTGCCAACCCCATGGCAGGGGTGGCACTGGATGGGCTTTAAGGTCCCATCCCAATCCAGTCCATGGATCCATGAATTTATCCTGGTTTCAGTCATGCTCTCCTGTATTTCATATTCTTTAAGGTTCACCTATTTATATTGCCCCCACAAACTACTCGGTGCAACAGAATTTTGCCAGGGAAAATGCAATCTCAACAAGAAAGTGATGGCTTTTAGAAGCTGTACAAGTCCTCAGGAAGGCTCTGTGGGATCAGGGTGGTTTGGGATCCATAGGGAGGAGAGAACTGTAACTCCACTGTAACTGGAAAATGAGATATCCCATCCCAAGTCTATCTTCATCCTCACTCTGGAGAGGGCCATGAAGCTGCACATAGTGATGATTGCTGATTTCCTGCCAGAGGTGAAAGTAAACCCTTTTGTATTTAGGCTTTTTTCCTTTTTCCCCCCTTTCACTATCTCTTCTCTAGCAGCTCTCCTCCCTCATTCACTGCAAGCAAGGGGACAGGACATTCACATTCTCAGTGTTCCTCAATTTTAGTTTTTTTTTTCCTTTTTTTGGGAAGGAGCTTATGTGCGCAGCCTCCCACACATGAGCTACACAAGCTCCCCAAGCACAAAACAGCAATTCTCAAACACTGTATTAAAATCCCAGCTCTATTCAAAAGGACATAATAGTAACCCTGCCATCTCAGCATAACAAACCAATGCCAGTTTTATTTTGTTAAGAAATCCACATTCTGCAAGGAATGTAGATTTGGTGGAAGGGGGGGTTGTGAGTCAGCCACTGGGAACTCAAAGCCAGTTTTGAGCTGCAGCATTTTTTAACAACTTAAAGCCTCTCCTGGAGCTTTAAAAGTTTTAAACCTCAAAATCTTTTCTTCTTTTGCCATTTTAAACACCAATATGCCTTAATTTCCACATTCAAATGCAGCACCATAAACTTTGTATACATTAGGAGGAAGCTGTCAGGTCAGCTGATTTTCACTTGGAAATTCACAGACCTCAATTGTTTTTCATGAGCTTGCAAGTCCCTGAGGAGGATTTGTTCATCAGCATTCCCACAAATTGAGGTGAGCTGACTGGGCCACATCCTGTTCTTGCCCATCTTCTGAGGAATTAACAGATGACTTAAAATTTAATAGAATCACAGAATTATTAAAGTAGGAAAAGTAATCAAGTCCAACCATCAGCCCAGCAGCAACACCATGTTCACCACTAAAACCTGTCCCCAAGTGCCACAGCCACATGGTTTTTGAACATTTCCAGGGATGGTGATTCCACCACTGCCCTGGGCATCTCCTTCCAATTTTTTATAACCCATTTAGAGAGGAAAGAGCAGTCAGGGATAGGAGTAGAGAGCGAAACTTAAGATTCCTGCACAGTGTCTTTTTCCTCTAATTTACCATCTAAATAAAGAGTTTTGATTCTTCTCTGTCCCTTCTCTAGCTCTCACTGGATTGGAAATACAAGATATTCTCCAGTCTCATAGTGCCACCCCTAAAACAAACACACCACTCAGATAAAAGGACACCAAGCAGCTCCTCCTCTAGCCATGTGTTTTCCACAGCCAGACACAGCCTGAGCTTCACAGCCCTTTCCAGTCCTTCTGGATGTACCCCTTGGATGGGGCTCCACCTCCCCGCACTGGGATGGGATCATTTGGGAATTGTTTCTGACCAATAGCCCCAGTCATCCTTTAATGTAACCCCCGTTAATCCAATTCTCTGCAGGGATCTCTGAAGGACAAGCCAACTGAGTTAATTCCAACATCACCTGCAAAGCTTTCTTTTTCCACCTACAGTGGCAAAAAAAAAAAAAAAAAAAAAAAGATAAAAAATCAATAAAAATAACAAATATCTTGTTGCCTTAACCTTTGGTCCCTCTTCCCAGAGCTGCCCAGCTGCTGCCTGTTTACCTGGGAGGGCTCAGGCTGAGCTGCTGCTAATGATGAGACCTTAAAGTTCAGTCAAGGAGTAGGCAGCAGCTTCCTGCCAAACTCCCTCTTGTCTCAAGTTTTGGAAGCTAATAGTTTAACATCTTCCTCATTTTTCCCAGGGAGCAGCTTGGGAGGAATAAAGCATTCTAAGCCAGGCTGAAGCGACTATCTCCATTTCCAGTAGCCAGACTTGTGAACCCTTTTTTCCCCCAGGAGCATTCCCTGTGCTTCTTCCTGCACTTTCTCTGGTTTAATGCTGTTCATTCAAGCAGGATTTGAGAGGGTTTGAAATGTAAGTACAGGAACAAATACCTCCTGCTTGTTTCACAGTTTGGTTACAGAGCTCTGACATCTACGTGGAAATTTATTCCGACAACTTAATTAGTTTTGAAATAGGTAGATTTCAGATAAAGGCAGCCCATTGTCATTATAAGTAGCCAAGAGACATTTTAGTGGTGCAGGAAAGTTTCTAAAGCCTGCCTCACTTGTTAATTTGGGATTACTGTATAATTTTAGTGTCTAAGTACAGCAAGTAATCCACTGATTTGTCAGATACTGAGAGAGCACTGCTTTTGAACAACTCACAGGGCACAAAAGTCTGCTCTGTGAGTCTTACATGAAAGGAATAAAAAAGCCAGCAGAAAAAAAATCTATTTATTAAATGCCTAGAAGTGTTCCCAAAGATGGTGTTTCAGAAAATTCTCTTGTTTCCACTGGCACCCTGAAGGATTGTTTTGATGACCCCGGCAAGGATATTAATCATTTATGGGTGATACTGTACAGAGAGAGGAAGGATTTGCTGCAGTAAATAATTCCTCTTCATTTCCTTTTCTTTTTACATTTTGAGTGGCTTTTTTCTTCAAAATGTACCACATTTTTAGCTTATTATTATTTCATAGACAGTCTCGATGGAGAGGATGTGGAGCCAGTCCAGGGGAGGCACCAGGATGGTCAGAGGGATGGAGCAGCTCTGCTGGGAGGAAAGGATGGGAGAGCTGGGATTGCTCACCTGGAGAAGCTTCAGAGTGACCTCATTGTGACCTTCCCATGCTTGAGGGGAAACTACAGAAAACATGGAGAGAGACTCTTTACAAGGGCCTGGCAGGGGGGAATGGCTTCAAACTGATGGAGTGGGTTTGGATGGGATTTTGGGAAGAACTCATTCCCCATGAGGGTGGGCAGGCCCTGGCACAGGGTGCCCAGAGAAGCTGTGGCTGCCCCTGGATCCTTGGAAGTGTCCAAGGCCAGGCTGGACAGGGCTTGGAGTAAACCAGGATAGTGGAAGGTGTCCCTGCCCATGGCAGGGGGTGAGCTCTGAGGTCCCTTCCAAACCAATCTGGGATTCCAGGATTATTAAAGGCAATGTATTTCCTGTTAAACCTGCAATTTTTTCATGGATTTCACGCAATTTTTCATATCCTGAGTTTTTCCTGGACGCTCCCAAACATTGATAAGCATTTGGAAAATTTATCATAGGACAGTGTCTTTTAGGCACAGATTTTTTCCTCAGTCTTTATGTTCAGGAATCCACTGTGCCTTGAAAATCCCTCCAGTTTGTTGCTGCCATCAGCATCCAGAAATGCAGGACCCATTCCCTGACAGGGAGTTGATCTCATACATTCATGGACTAGTCAGTTATATATTTTGGATATCTTGTATTGACCCCCAGGCACAGTGAGATTTTCTTTAATAAAGTAGATCCTCTTTGTTCCAGCCAGTCAGAAATAAAAAATCCATGTTTAATGTTCTGTTTTGTTTAGAAAAAGAGGCTGAGGGTTCCTAAACCTTTCAGAGCAATCTCAGGCCAGCATTTTGTAGTGCTCTGGGACTTTCTTATGTCCCCCCAAATTTGGTATCTTTAACCCTGAGTTTTGCAATGAGTGGATTAAGGCTTATTTCTCATAAAAATTCAGATAAATGCCAACTATTTTTTTCTCTAAATAGGGAAAAAAAATGTAGCACATGTAAGACATTGTCATGTTTTTCTGCTTCACCATGTGCAGGATTCTCACAGTCCACAAAAAGCTAATAAAGACTAAAATCAGCAAAATGGTCTGATCTGATCTGATAGCTGATATTTTGTAAAGATTACGCCTTCTCTCAGAGTGGGTCTAAGCAACATTTTGGCTCCAACATTAATTTTGTGTAAGTTATATGAGCATTATTTCTTCACTAGTGAGAGCCAACATTTGATGCCTGCCCTGCTTTCGGATATTAAAAAACGTCTTGCTTATCATTATCTGTTTTCTTATCTAAAACTACAGCTGCTCATTTCCTGCCCCTCACCCTTGGCCTGAGAGGAGCTGGATGCTGCAGTATCAGAGTCCCTCTCCTGGAAGGTTTGCAGGCCATGGCAAGGCCCCAGCCAGATGGAAAAGAGAGCAAGAATTGGATGGAACAAGGCAAATTCCCCTCGAGACTGATCCAAAAATTGGAGTCTAATCACGCTGCAGTGACAGATCTGAATTTGGGTTGGTCTACAAACATTTAGGAACAGCTCTTTCCCTTTGACGTGCTGATCAATTGCAAGAGCATTCAACATTCACTTTAATATCACCCTGCTGAAAGGAGCAGGAGGAGAAGTCTCAGGCAAAAAAACAAACAAAAAAAAGGATTTCACAGCTTGCACTCAAGTCACATCTTGAAAAAAAAGCAATGATTTCATCTTTAGAGATAAAAGCTTTGACTTGAGAGTTCCAGTGTAGAAAAGACCAGGAAAACAGCACTTAACAAGACAGCACCAATCTGACTGAGGTGGGACAAGCTGAGCAAGTGAAAAGACATTATCTACAAATGGGGCCCCAGTTCTTTATGTTGTCCTATTTAATTAATGGACAGAGCTGTGTTGACCCCCCAGCTGTGAGACCAGGCCAAATCCCACCTTTCCCCCGCACCTTGCCCCAGGTGTAACCCCCTTTCTCATGTGTGCATGGCCTGCCAGCCCAGCCAGCTCCTCAGACCCACCCTGACCAAAGAGCAGCTGCCAGGATCTCCAAGAAACAGGAATTTCCATTCTCCATAGGTTTAAAATCCACACGTGGAATCCTTTCTGACCTGGTGTTTCACAGTAAAATAAATGCCACCCAAACAAAACACAACAACCCTGAAAGGCAGAAAAAGAAGTGGAGTTAAGAGCCAGAATTAACAGTTTAAACTTCATTTGAAATGTTATACTTTGTCTATAAAATGTTTTTATCAGGATTAGGAGGGATGAGACATGCTGTCTGCTCCACTGCAAGAAATGTCACAGAAAAGAGTGGGGAGTTGTGAACAAACCCCAAATTATGTCACTTTATCATATTTAGATTACTAAATGTTCAGCCCAGTAGGATGTCTGGTACAGCATCATGTAAAAACCTCAGTTCCACAAGGTGGATTCAGGGGCCACCATTGAGAATTTGCCACATGTATCCCTGACAACAGCAGGAAAAAGGAACAGAAAACCAGTGAAAGCCACTGGAAAAACTGTGTAGCTTAAGGCCTGTATTGGAGCAGTCATGGAATGGGTTGTAAATGAGTCATGGCACAGTGCACGGAGATTTAGGGAGATAAAGTGAATTTTCCATACAGTGGATGAAGCCGTGCAGCCTTTTCAGTGTCTTTAGCCTATTATTAATGCAGTTGTGTGATTTTTGAACAGGTGCTGTCTCTCCAGGATGGAATTTCCAGAACTACCTTGCTTTTCACTTGGGAAATACAGTGAT
The DNA here is from genome assembly GCF_024509145.1 of Vidua macroura. NCBI lineage: Eukaryota > Metazoa > Chordata > Aves > Passeriformes > Viduidae > Vidua > Vidua macroura. The sequence goes on from NC_071579.1 coordinate 7,452,322, forward strand.
AACTTGGAATAGGGATAGAGACTTTCCTTCTCTCCTTCCTTTCCAACCTAAAGATCTGCAATCCACAAAATACCAGAAACATCTGGTGCATGTGAGCACCTTCCCAGCCCCAGGGTTTGGAGGAGAGACAGTCAGAGATATCTGCTGTGCCATGCTGCCTGCTCACACGCCCTGCCAGCCTCAGGAATTTTTTGCAGAGGTGGCATTTTATCCTCTCTAGGATGGTGTGGGCCTCTGCTCCATGCAAGTGCTGCACATCTGTTGGCAAGCCAAAGCAGAAGGGCTCAGTGCAAGCAGGAATTTAAATACTGGTATTTTTGGAAATAGAAGAAAAGAGCACAAACAGGTTTTCAAAAGAAAGCCCTTGCAGGCCTCCTAAGGGGATAAGTGGCAGCGGGAGGGAGTTTTATCATCATGTCCCTCTGTATTACACCAAAATTCCTGTAAGCAGAGTTGAGACTAATGACTCAAATGTATAAACCTAATTCCCCTTCAGGAAAACCCATTTAATAAAAGAAACAACAAGCACTTAAAAAATAAAGAATCACTGCATGAATTTCCATGTACAATCCATGATAAAAAAAGCCTTAATTGTATCTACAATACAACTTCTCCCTAAAAACCTGTGGTGGGTTGACCCTGAACAGCTGCTGGACCCTTACCCAGCCACTGTCTCATTCCCCCTCTCAAAAAAGGCTAAAAAGGAATGGGATAAAGACAGCACATCACACATTTCTGATTGCTTTCATGGGCAAAACAGGCTTGACTTGGGGAAAATTAATTTATTGATTGCTAGTGAAACTACCTTTGGGTAGTAAGAAGCAAAGACAAACTAAAACACCTTTTTCCTAAAGCACCAACTGAGCACCCAGGTTCAGTTTTATTCCCAAATCCTCTTTCTCCTCCCCAATCCCAATTTCAGTTTTAAGTCACTTGGCTTTGGAAAGCAAAATCTTTTCAAGTTGTGAAAGTCGTACCAGAGGAACTCCTTCTCTATGAATGGAAGTTGATCAAATCATTCTGTAGGTTTAGATTACAGGGATCTTCAAGTTAGTTTTCTCCCTTCCTTCCCACAGCCATAAGAATCAGTGTAAGATTGCAAAATAATCCTGGCAACGCTGCCTTGCTCTAATATGAAATGCTGGTTGCATGTGGTCTTCAATTAAACCTGACATTTCCCTGAGAAAACGCTGGGCTGCCTGCATGGAGGCAGAGCCAAGCAGGAAAATAATCCCTGGGGAGAATTACAACTGCAAGGCTTCCTCAAGCTGTTAGGGATAAACCAACATGAGCTGAGTTTAGCTCTGGGGGTCAGCTGGAGCAGCTGCCTGGTGCTGTTGTTTGTTTGGCTGCGGTGCCAGATGGGGAACACGCAGGATATCCAGTGCCAGGGAGGCTGGAACCATCCTGCATTCCCTGCTGCCTGGAACCATCCTGCATTCCCTGCTGCCTGGAGCAATCCCTGCATTCCCTGCTGCCTGGAGCCATCCTGCATTCCCTGCTGCCTGGAGCAATCCCTGCATTCCCTGCTGCCTGGAACCATCCCTGCATTCCCTGCTGCCTGGAACCATCCTGCATTCCCTGCTGCCTGGAACCATCCCTGCATTCCCTGCTGCCTGGAACCATCCCTGCATTCCCTGCTGCCTGGAACCATCCCTGCATTCCCTGCTGCCTGGAACCATCCCTGCATTCCCTGCTGCCTGGAACCACCCTTCATTCCCTGCTGCCTGGAGCCATCCTGCATTCCCTGCTGTCTGGAACCATCCTGCATTCCCTGCTGCCTGGGACCATCCCTGCATTCCCTGCTGCCTGGAGCCATCCTGCATTCCCTGCTGCCTGGGACAATCCCTGCATTCCCTGCTGCCTGGAACCATCCCTGGCTCACAGCTCCCCCCTCCTCGCTGCTGCTCACTGTGAGCTCCCCCAGCTCTGCCCTTCCCTCCACAAACTCAGCTCAAGTGTGTCCAACTGCACCAGCAGATAAGGAGAGGAACAAGTAGGAGGCACTTGAAGGATGGGATTGGATGGGAAATGCCCAAAGGGAAAATGTTTTATGTTTCCACTCTGGTTTGTCAGCACTTCCCACGTGGAGAAGGATCCATCCTGCCATGTCTGTTCCATTGTCTTGGAGAGACCAAAGACTCAGAATGCTTTGCTTGCCTCTGAAGTCATCAGGATAAATTTTTCAGGGTGTGTTTCTAAGAACACTACCATGGAAAACATCTTCTTACCCCACTGCTGAGCTGAGGCTTTTGTGCTTGGCCTGTCCTTAGCCACCTTACAAGGATTTTTTTCTGCTCTGCTGATCCTGTCCCACAGATTTGGATTCCTGGCTCTGCCCTGACCCTGCCCCAACACCATGGGTTCATTCCTGAATGCCACTGCCAGGATTCCTCCCTGCTGCCCTCCCTGGGTGCTGCAGGATGGTGGCCCTGGGTGGGAAGGGCACTGCCAGCCCCTCTGGCATCCCTGGCTCTCTCACCTCACACAGCAGCCAGCTCTCACTGCATGCTGCTATGGCATTTCCCAAAATTCACGGGCTGTATCCTCACACCATGTTCACTCTAAAAGTGGGGGACAGGTACCAAGTGACACTGGGAATTTATTCCCTGTTGAATTCTCCAATGTTAGCCAGGCTGGTTAAGTTTCCCATCTCCAAAATTTATTTTCTGGTTCTACTTAAGCCATTTCTGGGAAAATGGGAACCTGATATGGGAGTATAGTAATACAACAAGATGTTCTTATGTAGGAACATTGACTGACATGATAAAATTGCTGTAACAGTACAGTCCCATTGAAATACTTTTTTCCATGTAAAACCATTAATCCCAGAGTGGTTTGTGTTGGAAGGGACCCTAAAGCCCATCCAGTGCCATCCCCTGCCATGGGCAGGGACACCTTCCACTGTCCCAGGTTGCTCCAAGCCCTGTCCAGCCTGGCCTTGGACACTTCCAGGGATGGGATTCCTGTGTGCTGGCATCCTCAGCTGAGGTGGTTACAAACCACCTGAGCTTTCCTGGTGCACATTTGCCACCTGCCTCCTAGGAAGTCACACTGGGAGCAAGATCCTCCCATTTCCACTGGAGGAATGGGGCAGAACTTCTGCATTTAAGCTCCTGCCTAAGTAAAGCAAAGTATATTGACTTTGTGTTTTAGTGAAGGATTGCTCTGTTTGCAAAACTTACACACAGCCTGGGCTCTACTAAACCAATTTTCATTAGCCAGATCTACCTGTTTGTACTCAGCCTCAGTCCTTCAGCGCATGGCTCCGGTGCTCCTGAGACAAATTAACTGAGCATGTGGCAGCTGCTCACCCCAGTCTACACCTAATAAAAATTCTTAGATTGGGATGAAAATCTTGGCTGATGGTGGAAACCACCAATACCAGCAGATTTGAGGCTCAGCTAGAGATTTATATGTTTCAAATAAATGAAATATGAAAACAAAAGTAAGGGACATTGACTGCAACAGTGGCCAGGGAAAGGCACCTGAGCTGGAAGCAAAGCCACCCTCACGTGGTTTTCTCATTCCTAAATTATCTGCTTTTTAACTTGTTTGTGACCCCAGTGCCAAAAGATATGAGAAAGAAAAAAAAAAAAAAGCCAAACTGTGAAACAAATAAATCTATAAACTCTCCAAGCTTATGGGTGTCCTCTTCTACTGCTCGCAGTGTGTCTTAAATCCATATTTGCTCCACTCACACAAAGCACTTTCCTCTCTAATCCCCTGCTCTTCCCTTTAGCAGTAGCAGGATACTTGTTCAGTGTCTCCTTGGGGAGTTTGCAGGTTTCACTTTCCTTCCATGCCTTTATCCATGGCTCCCAACGAGCTGTTTGCTGCAAAGATTATTTCTTTTTTAATAGATACAAAATGCCTGCAAATCCCACCCCAGCCTGTCACATCCATAACACTGTCACAGATGTCATGAGGTCTTTGCAGGTTTTATTTACAAGGGCGTGTTGTTAGAGGACACAAAGAAATGCTTCAAACTGAAAGAGGATTGGATATTGGGAAGGAATTGTTCCCTGTGAGGGTGGGCAGGCCCTGGCACAGGGTGCCCAGAGAAGCTGTGGCTGCCCCTGGATCCCTGGCAGTGTCCAAGGCCAGGCTGGACAGGGCTTGGAGCAACCTGGGCTAGTGGAAGGTGTTCTGAGCTCCTGTGCTGCAGCTGCTCCTTAATCCCTGGGGAATAAACTGTACCTGGGGCTGGATTAACCCCACAGTTCTGGGGACAATCACCTGTGAAAAGGAATAATGGTGTCAATTACATTAATTGCCAGCTGTAGCAATTAGGAGCCCTCAGAAGTTAGTGATAGTCCAAACCATAAATCTGACTGATGTCCCTTCCCTTGGACATTAAGGGTGCCAGCCCCTCTCAGGGCTCTCTGTTACCTAAGCGGGATTAATTGCTGCACAAAAATGACAGCAGGACAAGGCCCATAAAGTTCAGTACATATCCCAAAAAACTAAAGAGAATGAATAAAACCGAGAGCAGCAAATCATTCCTCCACTCATAAACAGGAAAAAAAAAGCACAGAAAAAACAGGAATACAGGCAGGACATGCTTTATTCCTTCAAGATTTAATTGCACCATTACTTTGGCCCTTTATGGGCCAAGATAATAATCTTTTTAGGTGCTTATGGCAGGTGGAATAAATCATTAATTTATAATATGTGTTTTGTAACCTGCTTCTCTTTCCTTAACTATCAGCTACCTGAATTACTCCACAATGTTAAATACATAAATATTATATTGCATCTCCTCAGGGTGCCAGGGATATTCTTAGCTCTTCATCAAGCTGTCTCATTTCTTGATTTTATTTGTCCAGTAATTGTTTGTTTGGCATTAGGATGAGGGGTTTAGAGAGCAGCAGGTGACACTGGTGGCAGCAGCAACGCCTGCTGAACTCTCAGATCCAAACAGCCTCTCAAAACACCTCCTCTTTTAAACTCTTTCATGGAAAAATAGAGTTTTGGGGAGATGTTTTTTTCTTTTCCTTGAACCTCAGACATTTCCATTAGTACAGTTTGGTATCAGAGAGACAAGCAGTGAATTACAGTCCCATATTCATGTTCTCTGTCCCACTCATGGTTTAGAAATCTTGATCCTACCCCAAGCCTGGAATGTCATTCCCTGCCTTTGATGATCCTTTCTGCCCTCCTGTGCTCTCTCTTCCTTTTTTTTTTTTTTTTTTTTTTTTTATATTTTGAGGCAGGGGAACAAAACACCAAGTAATACTTGAAGTGCAGGGACAGTACAGTTTCACACAGTGCAGCAATTACATATTTTTTTTCCCCATCTGTTCCTTTCCTAAAAATTCCTAACATTGTTTGATTTTGTCTGTCATTTGTGAAAAAAAAAATTATGTGAGGATTTCATAAGCATAGACATTATAACCTCTCACAGAGTAATACTTTGAAGCTCAGCATTGATGCCTGGATTGTTTTTCTTGTGTGCCTCACATAATATTATTAATTTTAATCCTTAATGGATTTTCTTTACTCCCTTGGAGAAGTGCACACATCTCTCAAGTACAAGACATCTCTATAAGAGCTGCTTGGACTATAATATTTTAAATTTACCCATGAAGTCCCTATTTTTTTTCTTGACTCTAGAGTCAGAAACCTGAGTTTTGGAAGACAGTCATGGGCTGAGAGAGTTAATGTTTAAATCTCCTCCTCACTGGAGCTACTGCTTTTCTTTCAGCATAACAAACAATGCAGGGAAAGTTTCTAAAGTGCAAATTGAAAACGTTTTTTCTTTTTTTTTTTTTTCCAAAAAGGAACTTTTAGCGTTAATATGAAGCCTGTTAATTTATCTCCAACAAGGAGTAGTCACACTTACCTAAGATCACTCTTCACCAATCACTATTTAAAGACTTTGAAAAACATTATGGTAAATAGCACTAAACACTTTTTCTTCCCAAACACTCGATTTTCACCACAATAAAACAGCTGTATATTTCCCCAGATACTTCTCTTTCTATTAAGACATTAAAAACATCTTTTAAATGGGCATGAAGTAGTGAATTGCTGATTTTTCATTTTGCTTCATTTCAATAGAGCTTTGAAAGTGATGCCTGGATCAGGTTTGTGTGAAGAACTGAAAGGCTGTGGAAATAACAAAGGTGTCTGGAGAACCAATTAAACCTTCCATAAGGTTATTATGCTGAAAGGAAGTGTTGTTCTGCACCTTTTTTTTTTTTTTTTTTTTGCAAATTTACTAAAAAAGCCCTGAGGACTGATATTTAAATGCCTTAATACCACCTGCTGAGAAACATGAAATGTTGAAAAGAGTGTCCTGGTGCTTTTGGGACTGTTTGATATTTGAAGATGGGATGTATTTACCTTTTCCTAACAGGATAAATGTAACACAGTTGATCACTTCAAATTAGAACTGAATCACTGTTTATACAGGACTGCAAGAGCTATAGGCAAAAAAACTTTGTGAGACACCAGTTGGGAACCTGAGATCTCTTCTCTTCTCTTCTCTTCTCTTCTCTTCTCTTCTCTTCTCTTCTCTTCTCTTCTCTTCTCTTCTCTTCTCTTCTCTTCTCTTCTCTTCTCTTCTCTTCTCTTCTCTTCTCTTCTCTTCTCTTCTCTTCTCTTCTCTTCTCTTCTCTTCTCTTCTCTTCTCTTCTCTTCTCTTCTCTTCTCTTCTCTTCTCTTCTCTCCTCTCCTCTCCTCTCCTCTCCTCTCCTCTCCTCTCCTCTCCTCTCCTCTCCTCTCCTCTCCTCTCCTCTCCTCTCCTCTCCTCTCCTCTCCTCTCCTCTCCTCTCCTCTCCTCTCCTCTCCTCTCCTCTCCTCTCCTCTCCTCTCCTCTCCTCTCCTCTCCTCTCCTCTCCTCTCCTCTCCTCTCCTCTCCTCTCCCCTCCCTGTGCTAGCCCCTCAAAAGTGCACTTTGATTATTCCCTGCATGGTTTTGTTATAAGTGATATATATTGTATAACCAAGAGGAAATAAATTTAATTTATTGGATTGTAAATCAGTTGATGGTTCTAACTGATACTAAGAGATCTCATTTCTACATGCTCATTGCCACATGAATTTTTATTATTTCTTTGTAATTAATATTTTATTAAGATGTGCTAATTTGTAAGTTTTTCACTCCCTGTAATCATGGTGGATTGTAAAGAAAGTGAGGCTGGAGCTGGCATCCTTGTAACTCCTGCTGGGCACTGACTGCTTCCAGAGCTGTGTTTCCCTTTCCTTCCTGTTTGCATACTTGCCAATCCAGCAGCTCCAATCTCAGTCCTGTTTCCTCCAAATCACATCCTTTTTGATGTCTGTTCAGAGTTTTTCTCTTCTTTTGCCAACATAATTTTTTTCTTGCTTATATTGCTACATTCTCCTAGAGAATACACAAAATGCTTTTAATAACATGTACGAGCACTTAGTGAATGCAGGAACTACAGCACTCAGGGGAGGGATCCTCTTTTGTTGGTATCATTTTTAGGTAAGGCTGTTTTCTATAATGCAGCTACAGCTACAAAAATGTAATGACCATGGAGACCCAGACTGGAGAGGTCAAAAACATCTGTTTTCTTATTTTCCTCACCCATCTCTAAACAGTGCAAGGCTCCTCTCCATTCCCCATCCTCAGGAATTTTAATTTTCCTCAGTGAAGAATCCCCAAAGACCCCCTAAAATATCTATGTGCAGTTAGGTCAATTCCAGCAATATGTTAGGACTTACTGTAAATGAGAAAGGGGCCCTTGGAGGATCAGAGATATTGAAGTGTTGCCTTTCGGGCTTATTGTAGCCAAATAAAATTCAATAGTTTTCTCTGACTGACTGCTCTTAATCCAGCAGAATGAAAAAGCATCTTATTAGAAGGTATTAGCCCTCTACCGAGCACATGATGCACTGGTTGGGGGATTCCAGCCCAGTAAAAACTGCTGAACAAACCCTTTCTTTAGTTCTCACCTGGTACAGCAACTCTGGAATGTCAAAACTGGCAGAGACATCCCAACTTCCATTCCTACCCCGGAAACCACCAAAGGAGATTTTGTTGTGGTTTCCTGGTGACTCAGGGATGGAATTGCCATTCCCTTGGCTCTTCCAGCCTCCAAGAGAGGGCAAAACCAGGAGGCCACAGGGCAGGACCCTGCAGTGGTGAGGCCAGAGGCTCAGTGACACGAAAAAACATGGGAAACAGATCTTTCTTATCATGGAGTCATCAAGGTTGGGAGAGACTTCTTGGGTGGAAGCTGCACAGTCCTGTCCCTAAACTCTCCCATCCCCCTGGGTGGAAGCTGCACAGTCCTGTCCCTAAACTTTCCCATCCCCCTGGGTGGAAGCTGCACAGTCCTGTCCCTAAACTCTCCCGTCCCCCTGGGTGGAAGCTGCACAGTCCTGTCCCTAAACTCTCCCATCCCCCTGGGTGGAAGCTGCACAGTCCTGTCCCTAAACTCTCCCGTCCCCCTGGGTGGAAGCTGCACCGTCCCAGCCCTGCCACCAGCCCATCCTGCCACTTGCCCACAGTGACTTCTGTCACCTCAGGCTTCACCAGGACGAAAGGATGATAAAATTGTTGTCTTCAAAGAACACGATAATGATTTCAGCCTGAAATCCCCACCAAATGATTTAAGTCTTGATGTGGCTGCTCTTGGAAAGTGTTTTTTTACCACAATAAATGGGTGGGCACAAAGCCAAGTGGTGACTGAACCTTACCAGCATTTGGAGATGGAAGGGAGCACTGGGCTGATGTGGCTCTGGCTAAACCTCATAGAACACACACAAAATTCCCAAAATAAGGTAGGAAATGACAGTGTCAGTATGAAAAGCTCAGTGTTGGATGGCTGCAATTATTTTGGATATCAGGTATCTAAATCTGCTCTGACAAACAGCCTTGACCTTCTGACCACACTCACAAGGGGCAGCCCAAACCTGCAGTAACCAGAGACAGCTGAATGTAACAATTCTTTCTGAGTTGCAGCACAACTTTCAAACCTTCAAGAAACAGCATGTTGGGTTAAATTTAAAATGTTCAGCTTGTCTTGCACGTGGCTGCCCCACAGTTTCAGGCATATGCACAATTAAAATAAAGATGATGCATTTTATTGAGTATATTTGTGAAGCAGAAAAGACTTGTCATAGCAAATTCTCCTAATTTGACTTCTCTTACCTCATGATTCTGTCTGTTTGCACAAACTCTGAGTAGGCTGTGGTTAACCTCCCTCCACCCACAGCTGAGACAGCTCTTGGTTTGGGTCTGGGCTATTTCTGCAAAGTGAAGCTGATTCTCTGCTAAATCGCCGAATTTTTTGAAAGACCAGACAATGCAGCACTAATGAAAGCAGATGGTTCACGTCAAACATCCAAGATGCCAGCATTTCTGAGGAGAAGAATTCAAAGGAAAAATCCTATACCAACTAGCTATGGGATTAGGAAGAAATTAGGAAGGAATTGTTCCCTGTGAGGGTGGACAGGCCCTGGCACAGGGTGCCCAGAGAAGCTGTGGCTGCCCCTGGATCCCTGGCAGTGTCCAAGGCCAGGCTGGACAGGGCTTGGAGCACCCTGGGATAGTGGAAAGTGTCCCTGCCCATGGTAGGGGTGGCACTGGATGGGCTTTGGAGTCACTCCAACCCAAACCATTCAGGATTCTGGGATTCTGAGAATTGCAATATAAAGAAAATTGGTCTTGGATACACATAGCAAAAAACCTAAAAAATTATTAATATTTTTGGAAGGCTATCAAGAGACTTTCTTTTTGACCATATGTGATGACAAGAAATCTGTGTCAACCACAAGAGAAAAAAAAGGAGAGAAAATAAAAAGAGAAAGGGATAGAATAAGAAAAAGAAAAAGGAAGGGGAAAGGAAAAGGAGGAAAAGAAAAGGAGGAAGGGGAAAGGAGAAAAGGAAAAGGAAAAAGAAAAGGAAAAGGAAAAGGAAAAGGAAAAGGAAAAGGAAAAGGAAAAGGAAAAGGAAAAGGAAAAGGAAAAAAAGAGATAAAAAAGGAAAAGCAAAACCCTGGGAATTCTTTTAGCTATAATGAAAAAGCAAAAGGAAACTGCTTGTATGTGATTAAATGGATGCCACTGTTCTGCCATTTGGAGGAAAATTGTTCCTAGATCCTGAGTCCAGACACGTCAGGGCAGATGTCCTGCTGCTGCACTGGATAACTCTCTGCTCTAGGAAGCAATGGAAGTGCACTCACTCTCAGAATTCCTTCTAGACAGCTCCAGAACACAATTTGCAAACTCCTTACCTGACACTTCATCACATCCTGACAGAAAGGCACAGTTTTCCCCTCTCTAACATGATTTAGAAAGGGTGACCAGTAGTGAAAGAACACACCCAGGCACACGCACATCTCTCAAAGTGACAAATCTGTGTTAATCCCCTGCTTTAACAACCATTGATCAGCAGAGAATTCCTGCCTTGGAAGGGCTCTGTAGGCTGGACAAGGTGTCCTTAGGCTGGCACATTCTGTCATGCTTCAGATTAAACTTCAGAGAGACATAAAGATACCTTCTGTGAAAGTGATCTTTGTGTGGTGCCTTCCTCAGCTCAGGGGATGTCCTTGAAAAATTGATTTATCTGTGCAAAGAAACCTCAGTGGCTCACAAGTGTGTGGGGCTGGGATGAGGCATCAGCACTGGATGGGGCTGACCTGGACATTATTCCCTGAACACAAACACAGCCCCAATTCTGCCCTCCTGAACAATTCCCAACCTAAAGGCAGCTTGTAAGGGACAGGAACAATTTCAATAGATCAACATATCCTCAGTGGACTGAACAGACAGAGATCCCTGGCTGGGCTTTATCAATACAGCGGGTTCTGGGCAGTTTGTGGCAATGAACCATAAGATTGCCAAAAGATTTTTAAGATTGCTGAAAGCTGTATTTCCAAGAACTCAGCAGCTTCCCTGAGCAGTGCAACTCTCCTGTAAAAACCTCCCAGGATGCAGTGGTTCTTAAACCATTTGAGAAGCTGGTTTATATGTTGAAACACAGGCAGTACAAAGCTATTGAAGCTGTTCTATAACTTGGGCTGCCCAACTTCTCTGGGGCTGCACTTTTGGGAGCTGATAGGTGCTGAGGTCACACAGTGCCTCTCACTCACAAAGGTCTCCCACCGTCACTGACTTTCCCAAGACTTGCAGAAATTCAGCGTTTTGGCTGCACTTTACCTGTGAGTTTGAAGTGGGATTTTCCACCCAGCACCGTGCTGGAATCTCTTTGCTCTTGGGCTGTGGAGTGTGATCACAGTTTTGGGTAAAAACCCCTCTTACTTCTGTTGTAAAGAATATTCCTTCCCAAATGTCGCTCCTGTGGGCACCCCTAGAAGTGTCCAGAGTCTTTCTCCTTTCAAAACCAACCTTCCCTACCAATGCCAGCACCTTAAAAATAAATCAATGCACGACACGTGTAGAAGTGGGAAGTGTTGGTTCTTTCCAGTCAAGCACGAAAGTGGTTGGGTGATTTCAAATTACTTAACAGCACTCTCAGACTCTCATTTCTCCTTTTCAAGATGAGCAAACACAGATTTACAATAACTTGTCATAACATCTCAGTCTAATGAGAAGAGAGCAGGATCAGCTGCATATAAAGAGAGTTATGACGCAGCTCACCTGAGCGTGGCTTGCAATAGAATTCTGCACCAGTCGTGTCAAGGAAGACAAAAATACTGAACAGGAAAATGTATATCTTGCTTCCTGGAATGGCACTTTCCTTTACATGTCGTAGACTTTGGAATATACCGAAACTGAATTTAACTCTTGGAAAGCCTCTCTTGGAGCAGAAGCAGCAAAGTAGGTGCAAAGTGACTCAAACCTATATTTAAAAATCATTGCAACTGTAATTAAACAAAGGACTATCTGGGCAAGAGGAAACATCTGCCATGTAGAGAAAATGTTGCACCCTTAAGTACCTTCATTGGAAATTTAGTTTTCTTTCATGGCATGGGAGCAACCGGAGCTATAAAAGCATAATTTAACATGCCAGTAAAAATAAATTGTAATGCATTTATTCCATATCATATTTATTATGTATGGTGCTGCTCAGCGGGGTAGTTAAAAATTAACATCCTATAAGTCACAGAGGGGAAGTTTAGGAGACAAGAGGTGAATGTGTCCTTTGCCAATAGATCTAAATTTTAACAGAAACCAGGCAGGCTGCTGAGATCTGACTTTATTCCACCAGAAACAGAAAAACTTGTGGAAATGTCAAAGAACTCCAGCTCCTAGGGCTGAAGGCTACACAATCTAAGGTTTTCAATGCATACGTTGAGGTTTTTGGCTGATAGTAATGAACAAAACAATCCTATGGACTAATCCAGCCAAAGCAGCTCCTGACACAACCTTTGCTGTCTACCCTGAGGAGGACTGAGGGTGTTTTGCACCATCCCAGAGACCCCAGGGTCAGTAGTGGCAGGATTTTACCTGGAAGCCCTGTGGAGATGGAAAGAAATGCAAAATCATGGATGGCAACAGCTTGGGCTCTTAATGATGGGGACAGTGGGAGGATGAAGAGGAAGCACAATTGAGAGACTCATCCTGTTCCCTCATCTCTGTGTCCTGGTGTGCAGCTTCTCTGGTTGCCTCAGGAATCCGCTTCTGTTGGAGGCAATCGGGTATAACTCTTTCAGTCAGAAAAGAGAGGTTTGTTTTTTTTTTTTTTTTTTTGTTGGTTTAGGTTTTGTTGGGGTTATCTGTTTTTTAGTGTTTTTTTGTGTTTTGTGTTTTTTGTTGTTGTTGTTGTTTTGGTTGTTTTTTTTTTTTTTTTTGTATTTGGTTTTTTTTGTTGTTGTTGTTTTTGTTTTTTTTCTTTTGCAGCTGCTGTTTCACCTTCTGGAAATTGGAAAGCACCCTCTGGAATGCTGAATTCCCCAGCTCCAGCACAAGAAAGAATGACTGGGCAGGAGCTCCAGGCTCTTCTGGGGAAGCAGAGTTGTTGGCCAAGGGCTGGCTGAAGAGCCTGGAGCTCTCCCTGCAGCCATCCCTCCATGTGCCAGGGAAATCCCTGATAAATAATGACATTCAGACCAACATGATGCCAACGTGAAATTCTGTCCCAGAATTACATTCAATATCATAATCAGTAGTGTGGTATTTATAGCCCTAGAGTAAAGGAATAAATAAAATAATTAATTGCATTATAATGATAATTATGATAGTGACAATATTACAATAATAATAGCAATGATAAAATAATATTTCCAACTCATTTTTACCACCCAATTCTGCTATTTTCACTCCAAATGCAAACTTATGCCAGCTGGATGTTGGTTCGCAGCAGAACATCAAAGGAGGTGGGGTAGAATTTTAATGAAAAAGATTTTGATTTCCCATGAGAAGAACAGAGTTATCTTAAATCAACTTCCACCACTGTCTCTTCAGGAGGGTGCTGGAGAAAGTATCAATCATTTAAAAGCTGGATTGCTCAGAGCATTTGGTTTCTCATCATTTCTTCTGACTTCTGGGAAGAAAAAAAAACCCTTAAATTGCCTTCTGTTTTTCTGTAGTTCCGGGCATATTTTTTGTGCTTTTTTCCCCCATCTCTGCTTTTATTCATGAGTTGTCACAAAACTAGGAAAACAAGTAGAAAACAAAGAAAAACAAAACAGGAGATAGCTCAGAGCTTGACAGTGAGCTCTGCCCCAAGGCCACCAGTTCAAACCCATCAGAAGTCAGCAGCAGCTCAAGTATCTGAGATTTAATGGTTGTTTGATGACCTCAGTAAAGTGTGGAGCCTGTTGGTTTCTCACACTGTCACAGCAAGGAAGTCTAAGCAGAGAATTTGGAAAGAGCTCTTGCTGGGTAGGTGATGCTTCGGGTCAGTGATGAGGAATGTGTTATGGGGAATAGGTTAGAAAAGCTGGTATTCCTCAGAAAATACACAAAAAACACTGCTCAGAAGCCTGGAGCAGAGCTAGGCTCACCCCAGAAGAGAAGGAATATGTAGAGAGGGAGGTCAGAAATTAAAATATATTTTAAAAAAGCAAACTAAAACACACAAGTCAGATTCCTAAATTGCTGTTTAATTACACTAAAGTTGCTGTACTCCACTGTGGTTCTAAATGCCACTAAAAACAGGGGATTAGTGGCAAAGAATCATAGTGCCAATGGAAACTGGAATAAAGATTTTAAATCCCTGCTTTTAACTACCCTTACAACACAAGACAAGACAGAATGGGCTAAGAAAGGAAAATATAAGGAATTAAAAAACCAAGAGAGCCCAGTCCTTTCCTTCTTTATCCTGAAGTTGCCATCTCCATTCCAGGGCAAGGTGTCTCATGGCAGGGGCTGGAATGAGATGAGCTTTAAGATCCCTCCCAACCTCAACCAGTCTGGCATTCTATGAGGGAATTTTTTTTTTTTTTTTTTTTTTTTTAACTGAAACAGCCTCTATGCTACAGTATAATCTAATTGATAAAGAGCTTTATCCTGCTTTAAAAAATCCCACATAGGAATATCAATTCCTGCCATGGGCACAGACATTATTTCTATGGGATTAAAGGCTGGTTTCCATCCATGTGCTTGGGAATGGAAACAAGAAGAGCTTTCCTCTGCACAGGCATGTGTGAGGATGAAGCAAATCCTCACCTGGACTGTGCTTAGTCTGTCCTGGAAGTTTTCTGGTGGAAATTGCTAGAGCTCAGCTGAGCTTCCCAGGTTCCCAAATGAGCTACTCCATCTCCCACCAAATGAGATGCTTGACAAAGGAATTACCCTGCAAGTCCTTGTCTGGCTGATCTGGAGTGCAGATTAGTCTGTCATAAAGGTGCTCTCTGGCCTGGAGATGGATGGCAATACTCAGGGCACAATTAAGCTGCTTTATTGCTGTTTTACCCACCAGTTGATAACCAGGGCAACATTTGGTGGTGGTGTTGTTACAAAGAGAGGACTTTTATTAGAGCTCTTGATTTAAATAATCTGCCCATTTGTGGTCATTAAGGAGGGGACTATGTCCCCCCATTAAATCATTAGTCTGAAATGCCTTTTGCTGTCAGGCTCTGCTATGGTGTAGGGATAAAAGTGGATCTGATTATTAATTAACCACTGATGAACCCGAGGGGATGGACAGCTCATGTCTAATGGCTGTTTCTAGTGCAGCACTACTCAAACACACCAGTCACAAATCGATCCTACATCATCACAATCACGAGAAGTCCCGTGGCAGTGGTGATGTCCCAGTGCCTCCATGGCTCCAGGGATCCATTCTCCTGGCTGTGACAATTTGTGTGTCTCCCTCACACTGTGGCTTTTTTCATGCTTTCCTCACAGAGGGAGGTTTTCAGGATATAGGTCCTTTGAATTCCAAAGGGCTCATCTTTTGGTTCTTAATGCACTGCATATGATCATGGAGATATGTCCCTGGAAAAGAAAATAATCATTCATGGTACAAAAAACAGACCTCAGGCTCATTTCTTGCTCCTTCCATCCGTTTCATAACATCCACTTGGTGATTCAGTCTCCAGCTTTGTCAACCGGCCTCGAAGTTGCTTAGCTTTATGTCATGCTCTCCTTTTGGGAAACAGTGCCCTTCACCCACCTGGGAAGAGGTCCTGGGAAAGGCTGACTGTGTTCCCCTTCTGGCAGAATAACACCAATAAGTTGGGATCAAGAAGGGCAATTGGCCTCAAAAGTGAGTTTTCTACTTCCACATTCACAGAATTATGGAATGGTTTGGGATGGGAGGATCATTAAAGCCGATCTCATTCCAACACACCTTCCACCAGCCCAGGGTGCTCCAAGCCCTGTCCAACCTTGTCTGGGGCACTGCCAGGGATCCAGGGGCAGCCACAGCTTCTCTGGGCACCCTGTGCCAGGGCCTGCCTACCCTCACAGGGAACAATTTCTTCCCAATATCCCATCTAAACCTACCCTCTGACAGTTTGAAGCCTTTCTCCCTTGTCTTGAAACCCCAGGCCCTTGTCCACAGAATCCCAGAATCATTAAGATTGGAAAAGCCCTCCAAACCCAACGAGTCCAAGCTGTGCCTGATCCCCACCGTGTCCCCAGCCCAGAGCACTGAGTGCCACATCCAGGGACACCTCCAGGGATGGGGACCCCAAACCTCCCTGGGCAGCCCCTGCCAAGGCCTGAGCACCCTTTCCATGGAGAAATTCCTGCTGCTGTCCAACCCGAGCCTCCCCTGGCCCAGCCTGAGGCCGTTCCCTCTCCTCCTGTCCCTGTTCCTGGGAGCAGAGCCCGACCCCCCCGGCTGTCCCCTCCTGTCAGGAGCTGTGCAGAGCCACAAGGTCCCCCCTGAGCCTCCTTTTCTCCAGGCTAAACAACCCCAAATTCCCTCTCCGGTCCTCCTGGAGCCCAGTAACCTTTCTCAAGCCTTGTAACACAAACGGAAAGCAGCTCCACATAAACAAGCCAAATTTCCCTTCTTCAGGAATAATTGGCTTTATCTTTTGCCCACCAGCTATAAGCCCTACTTTTAATTTACTCTTTTTCTTATTCACTTTTTGATGTAACAGTTCATCGAGGGTTTAAATTCCTTTTCCCATGCAGCCCTTTCATCATGCTTCTAATTACCTCGCCTAATTGCTCTGAACTTGTACGAGCTCATAATTTTTTTAAATTATTTTCTTTAATTACAATTCTTTTCCAAAGAAAATGCCACAGAAATGCATCTTTCTGAAACAAAACAAAACAAAACAAAACAAAACTGAAATACATCTTCCAGCCTTTTGAATAGTTTGACACACCTTATCTTCGCTCTTTGTCCAAAATCATGCAGCACCACATGCAAAAAAGGGCAAAAATGTACAAAATATGAAAATAAGAAAAAGGATGGAGAGGAGTGCATGTGGAATATTCTCCAAAGCTCAGTGTCAATATTTTTCCCCTTTGAAGTGCAAATGCCATCCTCTGTGGAGGAACAATGTCTTCATTGTGCTAAAGCAAGTCTTTGAATAGGTTTGAGAATCAATGGATGTTAATTGGGTGTGAACAAAACACTTGACATTTCCAAAGCAGGACCTGTGGATGAAAATTAGCAACTGCTTATTTTATATCAGCAGAAGACAAGTTGGGTTTGTTTGGGTTTTTTTTTTAATCTGTAGAATGTTTTCATAATTCTGCAACCAAACTTCAGTAGCGAGAGATGCTCACTTGGGGGTAAGAGAGCTGTGATCATAATTTAGAGTGGCATTAGAGAAACTCCCCTGTAAGATACAGGCCACTGAAAAAAAACAAAACAAAACAAAAAGTTTAAAAACTCAACTTTAAATTGAATCCCATCCAATACAGTGTTGAAAAGAGGTGCCTTGGTAAAAACTTCCGCAGCTTTGTGTTCTGGAAATTTGATAATGCCAAAGTGTTTTATATTTACATGTTAAAATGGAACCAAAGAGATTTTCTATTTAAGTTTGTGAACAAACAGAAGTGTTGCCTTTTTCCATAGCCCAACACATCGCCTGAGATTACTCCAATATAAATCCCCAGAAGGGAAAAATCATTTGATTAATGATAGTGAAACTCTGAGGACTGAAGCATCTTTATGTACATGTATTGGTTCATTTATTGCCTTGCAAGGCTTAGCCTCAGCTTTTCCATTAGCCCCCAGCACAACAGATGACATCATTTCTATTTTCCAGGATATTTTGACTGTCACTGATCTGCAGCACAGTCACTCTATGAAGGATGAATGTCACCCCTCATCGATACGTTTTGCAATTTAATTAATTTCTCAGCAGTGTATTAATTAGGCAATGAGAGTAGCCTGGAACTTCCACAGATGAGATGAGAAATGGATACAAACTGTCCTAACTCGGCAAAACAAGGCCATGCATGAGGATGGTGCCAGTTTCTTCTAAGGAACACCCATTGTCTACCAGGAGAGGCAGCTCAGCAAATGCCCAGGGCTTGCTAAATTGGCCACTGGGCTTTGTCCTATCAATGACCAGATTCCAACCTATGGACTAGGGAATCTCCTGCTAAATGAGGAAAAACTACTGCCATGCTGAGAGGGAAGAGTCCAGCCTTCAGCACAGGGGAAAGAATAGAAGCTAAAAGGTGAGAAACCTTCCATGAAAGACAAATTCAACCCAATCCATGCTCCTCTGATGAGCAGAGACACTGAAAACATTCACTGTCCACCATCAGGGCAATTCTTTCTAACACAAGGTTTAATTTTTAGAAGAGAAGCGCTGAAAACAACTGGTTGAAAGAGGATTAAAGTTTTTATTGCCATGGCCATACATTTCCTGCAATGCCTACAAACAGGGCCTTGAAAACAGATTCCAGCTCCAAAAGAGACTCAGAACTGCTTGGGGCAGGGAACAATGGACAAAGCCTCTTGGGTTGACGTGGCCATGGCAAGCCAACAAAAGCTGTAGGATTATAGTTCTCCAACACAGTCTGAAATTCCCAACATTATGGAGCTCTCCAAGGGAAATCATTGAATCACAAAACCACCAAATGGTTTGTCTTGGAAGGAATCTTAAAATGCATCTTACCTCATCCCCCTGTCATGGGCAGGAACACCTTCCACCAGCCCAGATTGCTCCAAGCCCCATCCAGCCTGGCCTGGAACACTTTGAGGGATCCAGGGGCAGCCACAGCTTCTCTGGGCACCCTGTGCCAGGGCCTCCCCACCCTCACAGGGAACAATTTCTCCCTAATCACTCTTTCCTTACTTACGTGGCTGGATTAATACAAATCCACAGGGATAAAATGGCACAGCTCAAGTCAGTCACGCCTTCAGAGAAAAAATAAAATAATTAAAGAAAAATGGAAAAAAATCATTCCTGTTTATTTGGGATCAGCTTCATCTAATTTTTCTTCTAGGATTCAATATGAGTGCTCCAAATTTGCTTCGTGAAGACTCAACACAAAACAAATGTGTTTTTTGTCTGAGGTTGCATAAGAATTTTTATTGCTTCTTGCATGGTAGACTGACCTCAAAGCTAACAGAGAACAATTTTAAGAGTTGTTTTCATAGTTTTAAGTAGGATGTAAATAAACATGAAGTGCTTGGACAACTGCTTCTTGAGTTCTAAGGGGAAATGAAAAAGATTGTGTCCAAGTGAGAGAGTCCTCTCATCACACTCAGAGTGTGTCCTGCTAAAACAATAAACCCAGGAGGGGCTGCTGAGGAATCCTTGTTGTTCCATGGCTACCACAGCCCTGCAGCACAGCCCAGGCTGGAATAACTCCACTGCTGGAGCTCGCGGGACCTGGGAAGCAAAGCCAGTCAGACAGAAAGGCACAGCCACCACAGCTGCGAGGAGAAGCAGCAATCATTAGGAAATCATTCTGGTGTGCAACGATTTCCTAATTGCTCCTGCTGGTTTTGTCAGGTTCCCTGGAGTGCTGGAAGTCTCGAGACTGCAAAAATAAAAAAAAAAAAGCTAAACCCAAAGAAGCTGGTAGCAGTGCCACACTGGCAGTGTGTGTTCAGGTTGCTGCACAGACTCTGGCAGCCTATTGTCAGCTGCTAAGAGCCTACTTTGGTGCCCTGCTTGCCTTCAAAAGAAGCCTGTGAGGATACCTAAAACACACAAACCATAATTCTGGTGTCCAGGAACTAGCAGAAAAATAATAGACTCATGGAATGGTTTTAGCTGAAAAAGACCTCGAATCTCATCTCATTTCACCCCTGCCATGGGCAGGGACACCTTCCACTGTCCCAGGTTGCTCCAAGCCCTGTCCAGCCTGGCCTTGGACACTGCCAGGGATCCAGGGGCAGCCACAGCTTCTCTGGGCACCCTGTGCCAGGGCCTGCCCACCCTCACAGGGTAGAATTTCCTCCTAATAATCTAAATCTAATTCTCCCCTCTTAATCAGCATTAACCAGAACAAGCAGAATTAGCGGAACTATGACTTGTGACCCAAGGCCTTTTAATGAACTAAAATACTCAATACTCAATACTTCACCTTGTATGGGTAAGTGATGCACTGTCCTAAAAACAACAGAGAAAGTCTTTCCTGTGCCCCAAAACTTCCAATCTCAGCAAAACCTGAGTCGCCACAAGGGCAAAACCACGTGCAAAAAATCAGAATCCTCTATTCACTTAGTGTCCTTGGAGAATAGCAACAAATAATGGCTAAAATTAGTCCAAGTAATTTATTTGGATTTTCAAATGCTTTTTGTCAAGTTCCCTGGGGAGCACTCAACTCAGCAGCCTTTCAAGAAGAGGTAAAATAGCAGAAAGGAATGATTTACTTTAATCACCCGAAAAAAACCAGAACTCTTGGGAGCTGCAGAATTTCCATACTCAGACAGAAATGTACAGACTTAATTTTTTTTTTTTTTTTTGATGAGGGGAGGAGCAGCAAGGTAGCAAAGTTTGCCAATTATTTGGGTAAGTTCAGATGAAAGGAGACACATTAAAGCAATTCAAAGGGATCCAGCAAGTCTGGGTGAGCAGGAGGGGCACTGTCTCCTGGGCAGGTGCTGCTGATGGAATGAAGACTTGGAGCTATTCAGGCACATCCCTGTAAACAGCACACAAAAAGGAAACTTTATTCAGAGGAAGGGAGATTGGGGGAATTTATTAATTTTTATTTTTTAGCCTGCTTGCTTGCTCATTGAACTGAGGTGTTGTACTGCACACTATACATAGATGGCCAACACTTTTAAAACCTCATTTCAGCTACTGCCTGCCTTTAAATATATTATAATAGATACAATATATAAAAATATATATAATATATATTCTAAATATATATTAAATATTATAAATATATAGCATATAATATATTATAAATATATGTAAATATATGATATATAAATATATATAAAAATATATAGAAATATATAGTGTATATATATTTCCACTCAATGACTAACTTGTCACATGTTGGATTTCCTTGGCTCCTTCTCAGCTGTGCCTTTGTCACTGCTGGGATCCTCTCCAGGTGAGTGGCACAGCACAAGAATGCAGCACATTCCTGCAGGGAGAGGCAGGGATTTATCTGCAAGGGCCCCTCAGGAGAGCAGGCTGGGCTCCCAGCAGCTCCCAGTCGAGGGCTGCGTGAGGGCAGCAGTGAAATTATCCCACTGCTGTTCACCACTGGATTGATGCTGCTCTTTGTTGAATAAAGTACACAGCTCCAACTGCTTGGAGCTCAGTTAGGGGAACCAGGATTGATGAACAGCATCAGAACACACCATACTTACAGAGCTGTTAAGCCCCAGCCTTCTAATATTTCTAAACAATCAAATTCCTCTGCTTAGCAAGGTTCAGGGCTTTGTACTTTTCCATCAAAGTAGCCAGCTTTTGGCAGATGGGAGGAATTTCCTACACTGCATACTCGGAAAAACTGTGTTTGCAATTCCTCTGCTGCCATCTACCCTCAGAAATGTCTTTGTGCAGCCAGGCTGGTCCTTTCCACAAAGTCTGAAAGTCGTTAACCAAACTCTAAACCCTACAAACAAAAGGTCTTAACAACAGGCAGCTGTGTTCATTTGCATTTTCTTAAAGACATTTTTGAAAAAACCTAAAATAACACTGAAATAAAAAATAAAAGGATGACTTGAAGCATCATCCATCACAAGGAAAGTCCCCAAATAAAAAACAATTGCAGGCATTTAACACATAAAATGCTCTCTTTTTAAAAGCAGAGACAACTGCTCATCCTCATGTTTGAGGATGTGGAGAGAAATTTTGTTCTGATGAATGTTTGCAGTAACAAACAGGAGGTAAAAGGTTTGTTAATTTTCTCTGTGATTTCATTGCCTACTTCAGTTTGTCCCTTGATTGTGTTGTGCTCAGTCTCCATGAGAAGACAGTATAAAAAATCCATTCTCTTTTTTTCATTTATTTTGGTCAAAAGAAACATTCAACTGGATCTTGCAATCTGTTCTTTGCCAAGTGCACAACTCCAGCAACTGTCCACCTGGAAATGTGGAATCATGCTCCAGTCCAGCATGGAGCATCTCCCCTTCTGCACAGGAAGAGGGAAAAGCCACAATCAGCTGGGTTCAGCGGTTCTGCCAGGATTTGCTGCGTCCCACTCACCCATTTTAGGACTCCAGTTAGTGCTGGGTTAATGACTGTGCTCTGAGAGGGCTTTCCCAGCCTTAAGGATTCTGTGTTCCTGGGGTGGAACACCTTTCTCTTGTCCCTTGCCAAAAAACAGGCATGCAGGGATGACAAGGACGTGGGGTTTCTCCCTATTCCTGCTTCCAGATATTTTCCAAGCATCAATACCCTTTTCCATGGAGATGAGACCTTTAGGTATCTATTTGTCCAAGCAGCAGCCGACTGAGGGAGCTGATAAAAATGTTCTTGAGATGAAACTAAGCCCTGTGCACCCCTCTGTTCCCTTCTCTGAGAACACAAGGTGGTGAGGCAGGGGTTGCTCTCACCCCATCTGAGAGGCTTTTCCCTTCAACTGGAACAACAGAGCTGGGACGTTAAAATCAGACGTGACAACAATGACCGATCCATGTCTGCTGCTGGCAGGTGGCACTGATTGTGGTGGTCAGTTTATGGTCATTTATCAGGTTTCATGGGATCACAGAGTGTCCTGAGCTGGAGGGACCCACAGGATCATCCAGTCCAGCTCCTGGCCCTGCACAGACACCTCAACAATCCCACCCTGTGCCTCTCGGGTGGTTCTGTGTGAGGCCTGGTTTAACTCCCTCCTTACCACGAGATCTTTTGGAATCATGTTCTAAACCAAGATCAATGACACAAATAAAATCAATAAAAATTCTTAATTCCCCAAATAAGGTCAATCTTAGCAGGTAAGTCTGTTTAGGAACAGAAAACTTTCAGGCCCACTGAAGGGCTGTGGCATTGGCTGACATAAAGCCCAAGGTGACCCAGCTGTCTTTAGCTTCCTGAAAAGAACAGAATAAATTCTTCCTTTGGGGGAGTTTTTGTCCTTTCTTGCATTCAGTCACCCCAAAATTGAAGAGGAATCAACAATGTGTTTAGTGCCACATTCCTAAAACACCCACACCCCTGCAGAAGGTGGCAAGGGAAGTCAGGACTAGAGCCAAAGAACAGATTCTGTTGTGTATTTTTAACATTCCCCCTTGGCATAATTCAGTAACCATTTTATTTAAATACAGTGGCCCATGCTGCTGCCATTCCTTAAACATACCCTTCTCACCTGCCAGAGGCAGAGCAGATCCAGCTGCTGCTGAGGGTGATTGACAAGTGAATTTACTTTCTATACAAAAAATCTTTTCTGTTTCTGCAAAAGTTTGATCCCTGGTGCCTCTTGCTCCTCGCTGTTTTCTCAGTCTGACTTCAAGAAAATGCTTTATAATTTTAGAAGGCAGATCCTACTAATCAATGTCCAATGGAAAATGTACAGGTCCACATATTATATCATTGTTTCATATATTTAATTGCTATTTCCTTGTTTCTCCACATTCCATGGAATGAAAAACACCAAATAGGGTTCTATTGGATTAACTGAGATATCAAAGAGCAAATTCCCCCTGGCCCTATCTCTCCTCCATGGGCTCCTGGCACTGCAGTGAGTTGCCAATGAAATAAGAAAGCAGATTAGATATAATTCACTTCGAAGCTGCTCTGATAAAATCCAACAAAGCAATCTGACTTATTTCAGATGCTCTATCACTACTTATCCACCTATTGCTGCCAAGAGCTGCATTGCCAAAAGACTGATGGAAGATTAAAAAAAAAGGAAAACCCACACCAAGGCCTCCTGCTGCAGCAAACCCCTGCCAGGGTGTTTGCTCCACCTGGACTGAGATCCCAGCTGAAGAGGGGCTGCTGCTGCTGGTCCATCTGCAAAACAGGGCCCACACCAATTGCCTGACTTATGGTAGATTTGGAAGGCTGTTCATGGAAAAGATGTGCAAAACAGCTTGGCCTTTTCCCCATCCTATCCTGTGTTTTCCTTCTTCTCCCTTTTCACAGAGATCCTCCATAAAAATGCATTTATTCTGGCCTGCTGCTGCTGTGTATTCTTGTGTCTGCTGATCCTTGATGGAGAAATCTGTGAAAGGATTCACTGGACAATTTTTTTTTTTCAACAAGACTTTCAGATATTCCTCCTGTCATTTATTTTCCACAGAATTGTGTTTTGCCTTCCTTCTGAATATACAAATGTAACTATGCTTGATTTTGGTGGTGTGAGCAGGGAAGGTACTTGGGGAGAAAGAATTTAGCACCTTAAATATTTTGGTTTATTAGAAAAATATTTTCAACACCCCACTAATTAATTGCTTTAAATCACAGAAATTCAAAAAGCAATTACATGTAGTGATAAACTGCTTTTTCAGATGGGTTGCAAGTGTCACATCTATGGCAAGGCAGAGAAATGTAGAATATCTGTCCACTATTTTCCTTGTACATGGATCAGAAGTATCCTTGCTTTCTTTGCTGCTTGTTAAAGGACATATTATGTGAAAAAATCCATTACTAGCAAGAATACAGTGATTAAATATAAAAACAAACAAACAAACAAACAAAGCCCTTACATTTTAAAATGTCATTAAATCACATTTTTTTCAGAGAGATCCACAAGCCTCAAGTGAGTCCAGTGGGAGGAAACATGAGGGGCTCAAGTAATAGTCTAATAACAAGTTTAATTCAAAATACAAGCAGCAAACTGACCTTACTGGCTAATAACAACTTTCTTTAAAAAAGAAAAAAAATCAAAATAAGGTACCAGATGGGGAAACCAACCAATATTCATCATCATGTGCAGCCCCAGAAATGGTGTATCTATAATATGAAAAGATAACAGACCATATGTGCTCCAAAAATTAACCAAAATAAAAGGCAGCTAATTCGCTTCATTTTCATTTAACTGGGCCCATCCTCTGAGCTTTAATTTGCAGGCGCTGAAGGTGAAATTCAAGCTGCTAATCTTAATCATTGTTATGTGCACACCAAGATTTATGATTATACAAGTTTTTGGAGAAACAAAAATGGTAATTTACAAAAATGTGGTGATACAACTTGTGTGTTATGCAGAGAGAAATATTACAGTGGGAATGAGTGGGACATCAGAAGTCCTTGGTTTTGTCATTTGTAACCTATTTGAAATGAGGTTTTGGGAAGAATATAAACAAATCTTCTGAAGTCCTGACTGGTGCTTAATCCTGCAGTGAAGTTGTGCTTGCAAAGGTACAGAGACAGGAGGGAAATTAATATGGACCTAGGCATGCACACAGTCAGGGTGAGAGCTGGAGCACTGGGAGGAATTGGGATTCTGAAGGATTAGTTTGGAGAGCAGGAGGGAGCCAGCACTGCCTGCAGCAGCCTCGTGTCCCTCTCACTGCCCTGTCCCTGCCGTGCCGCTGGGCTGGGGCAGCGAGGCCATGCTGCTCACCTGGGCACGGCCAAAACTGCCACTCTAGCTACTGCAGAACTATAAAATCATGGACTATCCTGAGCTGGCAGCATCACCAAGTCCCCAGCTCCTGGCCCTGCCCAGACACCCCAACAATCCCACCCTGTGCATCCCTGGGAGTGTTGCCCAAACCCTCCTGGAGCTCTGGCAGCCTCGGGGCTGCCACCTTCCCCAGGGGGGGAGCCTGGGCAGGGGCAGTGCCCAGCACCCTCTGGGGAAGAACCTTTCCTGGTATCCAGACCTCCTCTGGCCCAGCTGCAGCCCTTCCCTGGGTCCTGGCCCTGTCACAGGGAGCAGAGACTGGAGCTGCCCCTCGGGAGGAGCTGCAGCCCCTGCTGAGCTCTGCCCTCAGCCTCCTCTGCTCCAGCTGAACAAGCCAAGTGCCCTCAGCTGTTCCTCATTCGTCCCCTCCAGACCCTACACGGTCCTCAGGTCCCTCCTGTGGACTGTCTCCAACAGCTTTATTTCTTTCTCATATTGTGGTGCCCAAGACTGGTCAGAGACCTTGGTTTCGCACTGATGCTTTTTTCACATGTTCACATCCTCCTGCTCTGGTCCAGCAATTAAACATCCCATCCAGTTATTTGTGGGCAGATTTCCCCCAGGGTGATCTCCTGGGCTCAGACACTGAACCCACAGTGAGAGAGAGCAGGTTTGTTAGAGGAGCTGAGCGGGAGAAATCTGCCTCTGCTCCACTTGCCAGTGCTTCCAGACAGGATTTCAGTCATGCCTGCATGTCAGCAGCCTTTCTGGGGATTCTCTAAAGAGCCTATCAAGCTGACCACGTCAGACAGGCAGGGCCAGGGCCTCTCTGCTCTCCAATTCCAATGAGCTGTGCTTAATGCAGCATCTGCCTTGTCTGTCTTCTGCCTGCCCATGTATTAACACACAGCTTTGTGCCGCTCCCCGGGGCTCTCAAGCATATAATAAATGGAGTTCCAGCTCGCTGGAACCTCCTGCAGCAGCTGAGATTGTGATTTGTTTTGCTGTGACTGCTCATTTGGAAGTTCCTGGCTTTGGCAGGACGGCAGAAGCATCCACAGTTGAAAACACATGCTTGGGAAGTCGGTGGTGCCCCAACGTGCTCCTGCTAAAGCTGGAAGAGGAGCACCCTGGCTGAGGAGCCCTCCAGGAACAGGGAAAGATCCTGGGGGGAGTCTTGAGCCTGGGTGAAAAGGATGGAGGACACAGGTGCATGCAGAGGATGCAGGTTGTTTTCCTACTGGTCTGCAGTATTCTGCCACTTGGCAGCAGAAAACAAAGCTTCCCTTCCCTTCCCTTCCCTTCCCTTCCCTTCCCTTCCCTTCCCTTCCCTTCCCTTCCCTTCCCTTCCCTTCCCTTCCCTTCCCTTCCCTTCCCTTCCCTTCCCTTCCCTTCCCTTCCCTTCCCTTCCCTTCCCTTCCCTTCCCTTCCCTTCCCTTCCCTTCCCTTCCCTTCCCTTCCCTTCCCTTCCCTTCCCTTCCCTTCCCTTCCCTTCCCTTCCCTTCCCTTCCCTTCCCTTCCCTTCCCTTCCCTTCCCTTCCCTTCCCTTCTGAATTTTCCTTGAAATAAGAACATTCATGCTGATCATTATCTGTGATCTTGAAATAAACTGCTGTAAGCAACAGCCAGGTTGTTTCCAAAGTGACTTCCTCGAGTATCTTGCTGCATTATCCAAAAAAATTGATCTTATGCTGCATCTTCTGCTCAGCAGAGAGACTTATGGCACCTCATGGCCTTATCCAGACATTTGTTTCAGTGACACAAAGTGTGGGTGAGAACTCTCTTACATCCAAAATACCACAGAAAGGCTTGGGTTGGAAGGGAACTTAAAGATCATCTCATTCCAAAGGTGTAGGGGGAGGAGGAGGTGAGACAGGAGCTCTGGCAGGCACAGTGTTCTCCCAGCAGCTTTTTCCTCAGGGCAACCAAAGCTACCAAACCAAGCAACACCCCCACCGTGACACAAAAAATAAACCCAGGGTGCCAGCCTGTGTTTTTTGGCTCATTTAAAATTGGAGCACAGCCATCACAATGTATGGCTGAGATGAAACCTACGGCGTCTGCCAAGTGCAAAATTAGGTAAGTGTTGTCTCCTGGGTAAGAAGAGGAGTGTCACAGCTTCCTCTCTCACTGTGGGATTTAGCATAAAGGAGCCTCACTAAGTTCTCATGGGGAAAAATCCAGCCTGGAGCTACACCCCTGGCCACTGCAGGTGTTTCTTCCCAGCCTGCTGGGAGCTGTGACTTGTACAGAAAGCTCAGCACCCACACCCAGCTCCTGCCACACATGGCTTTCCAGTATCCAAATCCTTTACAGGCTCCAGAGCCCACAGTCCCAACTAAGAAAGGCTGCCCCATCCCACACCTGTGTCATAGTTTTACATAAAAGACATTTAAAAAAATAATACAAAACTTCTGACCACTAAAAAACTAAACACGCCTCTGCGAAAAACACGTTAAAGACAAAAAAAAAAAAAACAAAAACAAAAAACAAAAACGTCCTCTTTTCCTTCTAACCTAAAAACAAATAACAAAATGAGCCCAGCCCATATCTCAACTAAACTAAACCAAACAAACTCTACCACAAAACTGGGCCCCCCTCTCCGGGGAGCCTACCAAACCCTATCTTAACTAAACTAAACAGAACAACTACTAGGCAGGGAGGCAGGGAGACTGCAAAACCTACACAACCTATCTCCACCTAGCTGAAGGGGAAAAGAGATGGATGTCTCCTCATCTTGCTCCCCAAGTCATTCGGAACTGGGAAGATCAGTTTAGCATACACTCATTTTGGAAAGTCATCACTGGTGGGGTCATTGCTCTGTACAACCAACCCTTGCTGCTGGTGCTGCTTCTCTTCCTCGCCAGAAGTTAAATTAATCTGCTCCCTGGGCACTTCAGCAAATACAAAGGGAACGCTCTTCCCCTCCCACCATAATCTACCCTCTTGTTTCCAGCTGCCTACGACAGTTAAAGTAAAAATCCCTAAGAGGAAATTCAGCACAAACAATCCAAAGCTGAGAATCTGGAGAAGTAAATGTGACACCCAAAGGGGTTGGGAGGCAGGAGCAGCCCCACTCTGTCATTCACTCCAAATCCCTGCTCTGACAGGTGATCTCCTTCTCCTCCTGCTCCTCCTCTCCTGGAAAAGCCCCCGAGCAGAGCGGCTGCCAACCTCCAAGTCCTTGTAATGCAATTAATGGAATGATCCTTCTCCTCAAAGAGGAGCGCTGGGGAAAAGACACTGCTCTGCTTTTGTCTTTATTCAAGTGCTCCCTGCTGGCTTTACCTCTGGCTCAGGAGACTGGGACACAGTTCCCAGAGCCATTTCTTTTGGGATTGAGCACCCAGAAAAACCACGAGGGCACGAGAGGAGCTGCTGCTTCCCCCAGGAGAGAGAAAACCTCTCTGTGACTGTGGATTCTTGCCTGCAATCACAGCAAAGCCCACCTGAGATCCAGTGCTACCACTGGACAAAGACCCTCATCCCAACAATCTCTGCATGGCAAATAAAGCAGGTCTATCAAAGAGCAAAACTTCTGAAGCAGCAGCATGGATTGGAGACCTGCTTTATTTCCTTGCCTCAGGCCTTTTAATGAGGGTTTCTCATTAGAGGACATGGCTGGGGCTCCTTGTGCACACTTTAAAGGAAAGTGAACATCACTGAAGGCACTGCAGTTTGTTATCTCCTCCCCAACCTATTTTATTTATATTTAGGGCCATCACCTAAAAGCTTTGCAAGCTAAAATTAAAGTGGCTTGGAAGGAGTTGTGAGATTGCTGTGAAAAGGCAGCTTGAAAATAGATCCTGGCTGAAAGGCAAACCTCTCCTGGGAAACTTTCATGTCCTGATGTGAAACAAACCCAGAGGCTTTGCTTTCAGTGCCTGCTGAGCTCTCGCAGGCTTTGTGGGTGTGAAAGATCCTGGTGTCACACAAGCCTGCTGACAGTGGGAGAGGGGCCTGGGCCACTCCCTGAAAGCCATCCTTCCACAGGAAATAAAACAGGTGACCACAGGGGACAGTGCCTCACTAAAAGTAATTCCCAGTTGCAGCTCCACAGGTGACAATGTGTCTTTTAATCAACGTGCCTTTCAAACCCTTCCCATCTGCTCCCACCAGTGCCTCAAAATTTCAGGACTTCCCAGCTCAGAATTACCATTTACTACCTCAAAAATCTGTCGTGTCCAATACTCTGCCATTTTTCCACCTTGGAGCTGCTTTTTGGGAGCTGAATTTTTTCCTTCTCACCCACTCAGCATTTCATTTGTCCTTTCAGTGTGGTCCTTCCCATCCTGGACCATTTTTCCCATGGCTCACGTCCCTTCCATTTAAGCCAACCAACCTTCTCCTCTAAATCAGTTTATTAACCTTCTCTTCTAAATCTCATCCTCAAAGCTCCTTTTCCTGCTGCAATCCCAGCTGTGCCACACTGGCTGCTGCTCCCTGATGTCCCCAGTGCTGCTGCTGGCCACCATCTCCCCTCAGCACTGGCCACTTCAGAGCCCACTCACCTGCCTGGATCTCCTTTTGAAAGATCCAGGAGCATCCTGAAGGCTGAAAAAGAGCATTTTTCAGAGCCTTTCCTCGTTCAGGGACAAGAGGGAATGGCAGCTCTTCCCAAATATCCATGAGCAGCAGGCACAGCAGGGAAAGTTTCAGTGCTGGGATGGCAGGAGGTGAAGCAGCACCACAAACTCACAGCAGCACAGAGGGAACAAGGTCTGCATTTTGCTCCACACTTGCTCCCATCTCCCATTCCTCAGCTTTTCCATGTGCTGGACTGAGGTGCTCTGGGCCATGTGGGAGCTTCCTGAGGAGCTCACATCAGGGCAAAAGCCACCAAGCCCCAAAAGAGCACAGAAGTTTGAAAGAGAAAACCACTTCTCAAGCAATTTATTTCCCAGTCCTTTCAAAGCCACCTCATTTCAGGTGCGTTTGACACCTCCTTGTCCTCTGCAGAAGGTGCAAAGTGTGTCAGGAGACAGAGAAAATAAAAGGGGAAAAATCCAATTTGCTCTAACTTCATTTCTGCAAGTGTCGTTTACCAAGTGGAATATTGTTGGGAAAGGCCTCTGTTGGAAATGCAGACGTGTGGGCCATTTACAAGTCATTTCACCCATGCATGAAGTGCTGCTTCAGGTCACAGGTGGCTTCTGGGCACTGATTCCTCCCATGACATTTTTCAGTCCTTTTCTAAAGAAATATGAAAGCCAAACTGCGACATTCAGAGCTTCCTACTCAGATATATTTTTGCCAGGGGAAAAAAAAAAAAAAAAAACAACTGTGTGTGGCTTAATCACTAATCAAAGACATAAAAAGTTACTTACCCACCAGTAACTTTTATCCTGTTAAATCTGTGGAAATACATTCATTTTTTTTTCCTATGTAAATCAACATGGAAAAGTTAATGTTTCTGTATTGGTCCAAAAGGGATATTTTGCATGTTTTCCCTCTTATTCCCTAAATTCTTTATGTCTTAACATGGAAAGAAATGATTTCTTAACAAAATCAAAATTTCCTTCTGGGAAGATCTTGTTTCAGTAAGACACACCTGTTAATTAATAAAGAGGTTTCCCTCTATGAAAAACCAACTGGTTTGACCCTAAATTCTTTTGCAGTCTTTAAAAACCTCTACCTGTTACAGGTGGAGGCAGAGGAGAGGGGTGGGAACGTGCCACTGGTTGGAAGGGAAGAACTGACAGCAGGAATTGCTGCATTTTCCCTTTTCTCCCCCTCCTCAGCTTGCCTCTGTCATGTGTCCACACAAACCAAACTTGGATGAAAGAGTCTCAGAAGTCCTTGGACAAAAAGTGGGCTGGGATCAGAGCCCAGAAGCTTCTTTATGAGCTCAGGAGGTGAAAACCCTGCTGTGCCAGCACCTCGTGCCCCATCCCTCCCCGATGGCAAAGGCTGTGCCAAGGGGTTGGGACCTGTGCCAAAGCCACCCCTGTAGCCTGGGAGGTCTTTCATGGGGCAGGAGGAACCATCACCACAGGCTTATTCTTCTCTTCTCTTCTCTTCTCTTCTCTTCTCTTCTCTTCTCTTCTCTTCTCTTCTCTTCTCTTCTCTTCTCTTCTCTTCTCTTCTCTTCTCTTCTCTTTTCTTCTCTCTTTATTGTTTGCTGTACTTTATTAAAAAAGGAAATCTTTCTGGAGTGATTTGAGGGTATTTATAATAACTCCTCACAAAGTTGGGGGCCACATTTCATTTAGCTCTGAAATATAAAAAGAGGCTTGTTTACCCTTTTTCCATTGGAATCCAATATGCCCTGTTTCCATGGCAACTCCAACACTTCCCAGCTCTAACTGTTGCACAGGCAGGAAGTGTTTAACCCTTGGAAGTGTGTGGATCTGAATCTTTTGGAATCAATACCAAAATAATGACCCTTCATTGCATTGTCAGGCTGCCTCTGACAAAGAATGGTGCAGGGGTTTTGTCCTGTTTTGTGAAAAATATCCCACCCAAGTGGCTTTATTAACTCAGGTGAGGAAGAAAAGCAAGAAGCCACTGGTATGCCTGGATTTATGGCCAGGGTGATGCTTCACTGATAAAAAAGGGTTTCAGCATTGAGAACTTGCAGTTCTAAACCACCAGATTTAAGAATTTAACTCCAAATGTGTGGGACCCTTAACAAAGCCCATAAGGACAAGTTTATTTTTACAATAGTTTGATATCACACAAGCCCCGGGTTGGAACCTGCCTTACCTGGCACTCACAGTGTGCTCACCTCCTTGCCAAGTGTCCATACTGTGAGAATATCTTCATAAAAAAACATCTTTTCTTACTCCTCTGCCTCCCATGCTTCCCTCCACACAACCTTTTTCTTTCACAGCTGGACCTGAAGCAGCTCCTGGGACCTTCCCCTTCCTTCAGGAATTCACCTGTTCCCAGCTGGGTAATGCCATGCAGATAACATTGGAAAAGATATATAAACATTCTAAGCTTTTAGGATGGCGGTGATCTGGATTTAAGTGCTGGGACTAAACAAAAGGCTCAAATATGCAGTGATGAAAAGTCAATTATAATCTCAATTTACAGAATCCTAGAATGGTTTGGGTTGGAAGGGACTTAAAAACCCATCCAGTGCCACCCCCTGCCATGGGCAGGGACACCTTCCACCAGCCCAGGTGGCTCCAAGCCCTGTCCAACCTGGCCTTGGGCACTGCCAGGGATGCAGGGGCAGCCACAGCTTCTCTGGGCACCCTGTGCCAGGGCCTGCCCACCCTCACAGAGAACAATTCCTTCCTAATATGTTATCTAACCCTGCCCTCTGTCAGTGTGAAGCCATTCTCCCTTGCCCTGTCACTCCAGTTCCTGATGAGTTGTCCCTCTCCAGTTCCCTGGAGCCCCTGCAGACCCTGGAAGGTTCTGTGAGGTCTCCACACAACCTTCTCTTCTCCAGGCTGACCATTCCCAGCTCTCCCAGCCTGGCTCCATAAGGGAGGTGCTCCAGAGCCCTCAGCGACTTCACGGCCTCCTCTGGACTTGCTCCAGCTGTGCCACATCCTTCTTACACTGGGAACACCAGACACAGCACTGCAGGTGAGGTCTCATGCATTCATAGTCAGAATTTCCTGCTCCTGAAATCAGCCTTACTGCTCTCCTTGATTTCAAACAGGGTTTGGTGAGGTGGAAAATTTGCAATGTCTCTGTATTTGTTGCTTTCTGAACTCCAGAGCAGGGGGCCCTGTCCTTTCAGACTTCATTATATCATGGAAATTGTGCATTGCTTTTGGGAAGCATCACTGGAAAAATAATGCCTTGGGAAAGGGAAGGTAAAATAGGAAAAGAATAAGTAAAACAATTGAAAAGGACAAAAGCAATTAAAGAGTTAAAGCAGCCCATTTTGAAGTATAATAGCAGGAGTGAGTCATGAAGAGCCCTTTTCTCCCTGAGCGAAGCTCAGTGTGTGTGGGGCTAGATTTGCAAATAGTCTGTCCCACAAGAGAGGTCTTTTTAGCAGGATAATAAAAAAAAAAAAAAATTAAAAATCTATATTAATCTTTTCACATGTGCTGGAGACTTCTTTGTTGTGCCCAGGCCTAAGGCTCAGAATAGCTGTTGATGTTTGTGGCCACATTCCTGTCCCCCTGTGCCCTCTGTGCTCAGGCCAGAAGATCAGGTTGGCCCCTTCCCCCATCAGCAGGGACTCCAGGCAGTGGCCACACCCCAGCCTGGGTGTGAAGAACAGGACAGCAAATTTTCCTTGGAGAAAACCCCCCCACTGTAAAGAAAGAGCAGTAATTTTGGCCCAGCCTCTCCCATCTCTTTGCTCACCACCTGCAGCTCCTGTGGTGAGAAGCACAAGAGGAAATGCTGCAGAAACCAGGAGGGAAATTGTCCTTGCATTATGCCTTATAACAGGGGTTGTGGAAGGACTAAAACAGCTCAGTGAGCTTTTCTGTGAGCTTTGCAGAGCTTTCCATGAGGTATTTTTCTTCTACAGGTTTGCAGAAGCCATAACATTTGTTGAGCTGGTTGTTCCTTGCATGAGACTAAGTAATCCCTATCTCTCAGGGTCTGTGTGTCGAGGTGACCCCGAAAGTCCTCATTTCCCAGCCCACGCAGCCCGGGAAGAAGTCTGAACGCGTAGGATTGGCTTCTCAAGGTTGTTTATTTTTCCTTACCTATAACATTCTTGCTCTGACCTGCTGAGCTCTGTCCAGCAGGTCAGCCATGGCATTCTGTCTGCCCTCTAGAGCAGCGTTTACATTTTATACCAAAAACTACGTGTGCTGTGTTTACAATAACGTGCCAATATCTAACATCTATGTTAGACAGTGAATCTCTACCTTAAACCAATAGAAAAGTGTCACCATCACACCAAGAGATGGAGTGTTATAAATAGAGGCGAATAATTTGTTCAGCCTTTCAAGAGTCAATCAGAAATTTATTGATCACAGCAAGCGATGGCAAGCAAACAGCGCTGGGTGCAGCTGGGGAGTCCCCGCTCCGCAAAACGGCCCACCCCGTTTCCCCCTTCCCACAGTCTTTTTATACTCTTTTTCTCCGGGGCCGCGGTATCTCCGGGTGTACTCTGCGCTTGCGCCCTCTGTTGCTAGGGGGTCGTCTTCTACTCTCTGCTGGTCGCCCGAGGGAAGCTCCTCTCTTCTTCCCCGGTGAAAGTCCACGGCCCTGCAATGGTCTTTTCCATATGCACCTAAGTGCTAATTACACAACCAGCTTAAGTAATCAACATACTAACTAGTTTCTGTCTGGCGGTTTTCTGTTATCTACACAAGGCTTCTCCTTTGATTTTCTGTTATCTACACAAGGCTTCTCCTTTCTGTCTTGATGAACAAAGAGTCTTTTCTAACTTATCACATGGAGGAAGAAGGAGAAGAGGGTTAGGACACGCCCAAATCCCTTAATCGTGTCCCCTTGAACCCCATTCTAAAAAGCCCCAAAATTCTACTTTTTCACCCTGTGTTAATTCAACTACTACACTACTCAAACCCTTGTGGCTTGTAATTCCTCATACAGAGTTGGCAGCTTTTTCCATGGGCTAAAATTGAAGCCACAGGTGTTTCTAACTTCATGCCAAGGTCTCTGAGCCCCCTGCCAGGGTCTCGAGACAGCCAGGGCAGCCAGAGGGATGTCCTGGGTTCCCACACCTAAATAATATCCCTCAGATGAATTTCAGTGGCTAAGAGAAATAGCATCTTTCTCAAAGTTTTTAGCACTGGCTTGGGAAAAAAACTTGCATTCTTCAAAATCATTGTAAATTCTTTGTTTAGAGCGTGGAGCTGATAGCCCCAAGGTCATGGGTTCAATACATGAATGGGCCATTCACCCAAGAGTTGGACTCAATGATCCTTGTGGGTCAGCTCAGAAGATTCTGGGATTTTGTTGCTGGGGCCAAGGAAGAAAAAAAAAAAGGAGGAAAAAAAAAAAAAAAAAAAAGCTCAAAAGTGGGCAATTTGCAGTAGAATCCTATACATTCTGCATGAACACTGTGTGTTTTTAAATTCCTCATGTTTCAGAACTAAAGGAACACAGAGGGTGAATTACAGGCAGCAGCCCAAAAGGAAAGGGAAGCCCTGCACATCACAACACCCTGAATCCATGCACACCTTGATTATCCCACCAGAGCACACTCCAGCTGATCCACTGGCAGGCAAATCTCTCCCTGGGAATTATCACATATTTCCCTCAGACTGTTTTCCAGCACTCAGGCTGAGAAGGATTTGAAACATCTAAATTCCAGTTTCCTGGCAGGAGAGCTGAGGACATGACCCTGCAGGTTGCCAGTGTGAGGATTCCATCCCAGTGCAATGATTCCAGACTGGGGTTGCAGCAGGCAGGGGTCAGGATGAAGAGCAGTGGTTGTTCCCTCTGGAGAAATGTCAGAAGAATAGGAGAGTATCCCATCCAACCCACAGACCTGAAGCTGTCTTATTGGCATTCACAGGGAAGGCTTGCAGGGAAGAAGGGAGGAAATTAAAGGAAAATGAATGTATAAATAGCTGCAAAGCCCACCAATGAATGCAGTTTTAGGGAGTAAAGATGGAGCTGCCTGTGGATTTGCAATGCAGAGGTATTCAGGCAGCATTCCTCACTTTCACTGCCAGCCAAAAAGTCACTGCAAGACAGATAAATAAAGAGGAAATTACTATCAGGGATCCTTAAGGAAAAAAAAAAAAGGCCAACACACATAAGGCCAAAAAGTCATAAAATTACCAAAAGTGACAATATAAAATTGGTTGCACAACTGAAATTATTCTTTAATGCTCTGTTCTAGAAGGATGATACCCAAAGAAAGAAATTAAGCTGGCAAGACAAATCTATGCTAAAGACAAAGTGGATTAATAGGGAAGCTGTTCTTATGTGATTTTCTGGAGTGGATGCTTAGCTGAAGCAAAACATATCAAAATATTGGATATTCTGATGTGACCAGTGTTCTCTGATGGGGTCCCTCTGATGAGGGTGGATTCCATTGTAAGGTTTATTTCCATCAAATCTAAAATATAAACGGTCCTGTACAACACACAGAGAATGTTTCACCTTCTACCTCTGAGTCCAGGAGAAACAAAAAAACATTTGACTTTTAAAAGTTGCTTTTAAAACTCAAGCCATGCTGAGCATTAGCAAGAAGGGTTTGTTTTCTTAAAATATGTGGGCAATTGGAATGAGCATCACTGCTCTACAGCAACCTTTTCATTGAACCCAGACTTATTGAGCTTAACTGCCTGTACACTAATTAAAGCATCTCTCATGCTGTTTGTCCTATTCAGCACTACACTGCCAGCTCAGAATGGCTTTCACAAAGCCCAGACAGTGATAAGTGTTAATGGTATTTTATTATTTCTCAGCTGCAATGAAGATATTTCTCTGGCTGCAGGCAAAAGCCTCCAGGGAGGAAAAGAAATGCCTAAGAGTGAGAACAAGCCCTCACAGCATCCTTGCTCCACCAGCTGCACTCTTTTCAGTGCTGCTCAGGCCATGGAAAGACATGCACACATGCCCCTGGAAGCGCCTTTGTGCACTGTGTCTCTCCAGAGTGGGGGGCTCTGAGGGATGTGCAAAGTGAATTATCGCAAGACCACATGGAGGAATGGGCAATGAAGCTGATTCAGGGGCTGGCATCAGGGGGAAAAATGACAGGA
Organism: Vidua macroura; assembly: GCF_024509145.1. NCBI lineage: Eukaryota > Metazoa > Chordata > Aves > Passeriformes > Viduidae > Vidua > Vidua macroura. The sequence continues at coordinate 7,489,159 of NC_071579.1, forward strand.
TCCCCTGTTGGATATAAGGAAGAGTCTTTGGAAAGAGGCAGTGGTGACTCATGAGATGGATAGGAATGGCTCTCTTGCTGTCACTGGTGCCAAGGCAGCACCCAGCAATCAGGAAACCCAAAGGCAGGACTGAGAAAGTCAGAAGGAAACAAAGAGCTGGGAAAGTTTCCTGTGTGCTCTGCAGTGCAGCAGCCCCAGCTTCTGGAGGTGTCCAGGGCTAGAGGAGATCACTCCCTAACCCTGCTGCCACCTCCAGAGAGGCTCCCTGATGTTCCACTTCCTCTCTCACAGTGAGCAAACTCTGTCTGATACGCTGAGATTGGCATTATGTAAACACCAGACATCGAATATTAAATAGGAAACGATGAAGTAGAGTAACATTTTATAAAAAAAAATGCTGTCTCTTAGCAACTCAGCTTCTCCAGCCTCAAATAAAGAATTAGAATCTGACAATGTCACATTATTTCCCACAGTAAATTTGAAATTTGGCTTAATTAAAGCTTATGCTTTAGCTGGATTACCAAACAAGCAACCAGCAGCTACACGGAAAAATAGTTTTTGTCCCTCTATGTGATGGGAATAAAAGTTCTGTGTTCAATAATGCTGTGTATGAGACACAATTTATTTCAGGCAGTTGCTCCAAGGATCTGAGTGTTTCCATCACCACTGAGGGCCAGATCAGCTCCCTGGCGACCCTGAGTGTGCCTTGTTCAAGGACACACATTCAGAGACCAGGCCTTGAAGATGTAGAAAGATTCAAGGGTGGATGCACTGATAGAAACTTTACTCCCAGGACTCTGCAAATCCAAACTCCCTTCAAGGTCTAGCAGCAGTAAGTGTCAAGGAGTTCCTGAGATCCCCCTGATTTTCCACTCTTGCCACATTATAACAACCTTCTGCTTGGAAGCTTATACATGATACTTCCAGTGCCTACAGGGAGCCTACAAAAGGCTGGAAAAGGACTTTTCATCAGGGCATGGAGCATCAGGACGAGTGAAAATGGTTTTAAGCTGAAAGAGGACAGAGTTAGATGGGATATTGGGAAGGAATTGCTCCCTGTGAGGGTGGGCAGGCCCTGGCACAGGGTGCCCAGAGAAGCTGTGGCTGCCCCTGGATCCCTGGAAGTGTTCCAGGCCAGGCTGGACAGGGCTTGGAGCAACCTGGGCTGGTGGAAGGTGTCCCTGCCATGGCAGGGGGAGGCACTGGATGGGCTTTAAGGTCTCTTCTATCCCAAACCATTCTGGGATTCCATGGTACGACCTAAGCTGCTGCATATTCTGCAAAATCCTATAGAGTTATCCAAACAACTCAGTTCAAAGTCTTCAAAATGCAATTCAGATTAAAATAAAAATAAAATGTATATTAAAAGGAATCCTTCAGAATCAAATTCAGCTGTGTGAAGGCCACTCACAAGTCCCTGTGCTACAATTTTTACACAGGCACCCATGTAGGTAGAGCAGCTGAGCCCTGAAGAAGAGTGAGCCCAGAAGAGTGGCAAAATGTGGAGAGTTTCACCCCAAAATTGGATTGTCATCGACGTGACACTTCTCTGGGTCCCCCAAGAGAATTGTTATCTTGGTGGTACAAACAGGGACAACTTCAAAGCCAAATCCCAAAGAGATGTGAGGCCACCCCCACAGCTTTGAAACACATTCAGACACAGTCCATGGCTCTCCCAAGCCAGCTTAGCTCTTCACCTTTCCAGTCATTATCCCACCACACCATGAAAATAAAACCCTGGTGCTCACCTCCAGATAAACAGACATTATTATTCCCATAAAAGAAAATGAGGCAAAGGAATTACTACAGTTCTCTTGCCTATGGCACACAAAATATAATTTTAAATCTTCCCAGCTCATCATAAAATCTCATCATTGTTTAAAACGGCAGAAGATACAGTCTTTGAAACTTTTAAATATTTAATTTGCATATTTCTAAATCAAAGGCAAAGTTTGGATTGCAAGGTGCAGTGAGGAAAGGGAATATTTTTTGTTCTGGTAAACACAAGTGTAGCCTGTTTCTAATGAGTAGCAATCAAGAGACACTGCAGGGACACAGGACATAAAATAGTGAGAGAATCCAATATGCTGCTATTCCTGGCAGTTCTAAAAATTAATTCAAACCTGCATCCATTACAAGAGTAATGGAAAAGCAGAGCTCCATGTCTGTAAATATTAGGAGCGTGGCTGATAGCCTCATTTCCTCCCCCATCTCAATTAAATATGGCACCTTGCAGCTAAATTACACAATGTGGCCACAGTCTGTAAACAAAACAATCACTGTTACAAATGTTTGTGCCTAATAAATAGATGTACTGCTGTATTAGGGAGAGTTATGCCTCACACAATAGATGTTCCCTTCCAAACAGGTAGATCTCTTATTAAGCATTTGATTATTCATTTCTCCCTCCCCAAAATGATAGCACAGAAAGAAGCCTTCTGCTGGTGATCTTCCGCAAATCACACCCAAAATCTTAATAAAGTAGCTCCCAATCTGCTCCAGATCTAATTCTCCCACATAGCTGTGTGTTGTCAGCCTCACACAGATGCTTAAAACGCATCGATGTTTCTTCTTTAAACTGGAAAAAACAATCACTGAGGATGATAATCCAAGACTCAGCCTGTGCCCCACTGCCCCTCGCTGGATTTGACTGCCTGATCTTTTCTCATCCTTGTGCAACCCCAGCATCCCTGCTTCATTTAATTCCTTAAGCTTTAATTAAAAAACAGCAATGAAAGCCAGCAAGAAAAAGCAGCTGAAAATTCCTTTATAGCTCACGGAACAGCCAATATTGCTTGGAGAAGAGACAGCAAACACCACAGCCGAATACAAAGGTGGCCCACTGCAGATTAATCTCTCCTCTCTTGTTTTCTGCTGAGGAATACTTCACAGAACTGGTCTTTTATTTATGCTCTGGCACCAGGAAAAGGGGAAACCGTGCAACTTGTGCAGGAGTTTGCACATCACAGTCACATCCTTTGCCCTAGCTTCCTCCTCCTGGCTTGGAACTATGAGTGTGGGTTCTGCCCATCAGCAGGATGTTCCTGAGGGTGCACAGTTCTTACACCACAAACTCCACCCCTCAGTGACTCTTGGTGGTAAAGCTGGAGGAGCTGTTTAGGTTGGAAGCTTCAAGATGTGGCCAAAGCCAGTTTCAATGGCCAGGTGAGGTCAGTGCCAGGGGAGCCCAGCTCGTTATCGACGTGTGGGTGCACCAAGGACAAGGTGGCTTCACACCAGGCACAAATGGTTCTCCCACCACAGGAGAGTCCCCAGGGACCCAGACTGTGTCAAGAGTCAATTTTCCTCACTCAGAAACTCTCAAACCAAGGAATTCCCCATTCCCATCCCAAAGCAGAGGCCCTTTGAGATGCTGACCACCTCACCTGACACAGCACTTACTCTGTGTGCTCCAGCTCTTGATTTTATCTAAAGCTGCTGCAGCTGGAGGAGCAGCTTTGGCCATGTCCAGAGTGGTTTGCGTTGTTTCAGCTGAAGCTGTGATCACTGTGAAGATGGGCAAGGAATGCTTTTTCCCCATTTCAGGAGCCTTTGGATGGGCTTAGGTTTTGTTTTGTCACCCATCTACAAATTCCTGGCTAACTTTAGGCCAAGGGAAAGGTTTTGTTGGAGTTTCTTTTCTGTATTTTTGCACGTTTTACATCTAGCTTGCAGTTCAGAATAAAGTCATAAGTGAATCAAGAAAATTTATATTAACCTTTACAAGTGTTTTCAAGCAATCCTTAAATGGAAACAAAACAAACAAACAAACAAAAAACATAAAACAACAAACAACCAAAAACCAATCAAGATGCTCAACAAAAACAGACTTTACCACAAAATGTCTGTTTTGACAAACTGATGTGTTTGGATGAAAAGGAGTAACAGAAATAAATCTAACCAAGTTCTGTAATTGTTATAAAACTGTATGTAGCACTAGTCAGTGGGATCCTTATTTCCAAAAGAAAGCTGGATGCTTTTGGAGCCGTGGTTTCCTCACCCACCAGGGCCAATCCTGTCTAAAATGTTGTCTGATGAAGTGGTTTTCACACAGTTGCATTTAAGGCCACTGAAGCCAGAAGCAAACGAGGCACAGCCTTCACTGAGCAGTGCCTGATGTTTTGAGTCACAATGACGGCAGCAAGTAGAGCAGAAGGCCCCAGGGGAGGGACACGAGGGTGCCCTGAGGGCTGGGACAGGCTGAGGGAGTGGGGGTGTTGACCTGGAGAAGAGAAGGGTTTGGTGAGACCTTATGGCAACATTTCAATATGAAAAAAAAAGCTTGTAAGGAGCACTTTCTGGCAATCCCTGTAGTGACAGGACCACCAAGGGCAACAGACTGGACATAAGGAAGAAATTGTTTCAAAGGGCTGGTGAGGCCCTGGCACAGGGTGCCCAGAGAAGCTGTGGTTGCCCCTGGATCCCTGGAAGTGTCCAAGGCCAGGCTGGACAGGGCTTGGAGCACCCTGGGCTAGTGGAAGGTGTCCCTGCCCGTGGACTGGATCTTCAAGGTCCCTTCCAACCCAAACCATTCTGGGATTGTATGATTCTGACCTTTCAGTCCTCAAAATTGGTGACCATGCCATAAACTGTCCAATTTCCAACTGGCTCTGGCTGCAATGTGCTGCCACTGAAAGGAGCTACACTTCTGCATTCTGTTTTTGTACGCCTTCCTGAGCTCAGTAGTTCTATGGCTTCCAATCTGACTTTTTAAATATGAGTTTATAGTGTTTCACCTCTCTCTAAAATGGGTAAGTCTCTAAGAACTTTGCTGTTTGATTAAGCTATCATGCATGAAGAGCCAGAAAAATTTAAGACAATTGTTCATTTAAATTGCTGTTAATTACATCCTCCTGACATAGTTATTGTACTAAACGCACAATTTGGATAAAACTACTGTAGTATCTAATTGAAGTCAAAAATATTTCTGACACTTTAATGAACACACCAATAAGTTTTATTATACAAGACTTTCAAATGAACCACGGAGGATTAGAAAATGACATTCAAGGTCTGCATATAATTGCATTACATAACACAGGAGGGGGGAAACTTAGTGTCATGTTGAAGGGATAAAAAAGGTAGGAACATGTTAGCATTTGAGATGTGTTGGAGTAAATAAGGTCCTTGTAGAATAGAAGCGATTCTTTTTTTTTTTAACCACCAAAGTTTCAGGAAATCAATGGAATGTCACAGCATCACTGTCACCAGCCACAGATAGCAATCCTGGGGACTCAGAAGCCATTATCCTGCTCCTTAACAGAGATCCCATTTCCATTTCACTTTTATGGAAATTTTACATTAATTATTTGTGGAAATCAAGTGGAACTTCACAGAGTCAATGGAGCTGTGCTGGAATGAACCAGAACAGGGAAGATAAAGAGTTGTCTGGACTTCAGAGCAATCCTAGTGCTTGTGAGGTTTTCCACATGAGAGCTCAACTGGACAGGAGCAGGAATTGAAGGCATTTTAAGCAGTTAAATCAGACATATTGATCCCACACTTATCCAGCTGTCTGGATTCATTTTACTGAGCCACAGAAGAAGAAGGCTGGATCACACATGTGTTCCATGGAAAATGTTCAGTGCCAGGGACCCCTTGCTGCAGCAGCAGACTCTTGTCAAAGGAAGGAGGACATGATCAGACCAGTCCATTTGCATACAATAGCTGTGCAAAACAGTCAGGACAAGAAGGAGAGTAGAAATAAATAGATACACTCAAGTGCACATCCACACTTTAATACGCAGCGAATTGTGCACCCATAAATCTTTAGTCTCATGAGCAGTTCCTCAAACTCTTGAAGCTTCTTCCTAAGTCTTCAGCCTCTCTCTGTGCTCTCTGTGCTGTAAGAACTAATCCCAAAAGCAGCATCCTGGCTGCACTGGGAGGAGGTGCCATGGTGGAGCCCAAAGTGGCAGCTCAGCCCCTCACTTCCCCTCAGGGGGACTGGGGAGAGAACCACGGGGTACAGGTGAGGAAACCCCTGGGTTGAGATCAGACAGGTTAATAGGGAAAGCAAAAGCTATGCACACAAGGAAATCAAACCAAGGAATTGATTCCCTGCTTCTGCTGGGCAGGTGTTCAGCAGCCCCAGGAGAGCAGCCCCCATCCCCCAGAACGGGGACTTGGGAGACAAAACCCTACACACTGAACACAGGGAACATCCCTTGAGTCACTTCGGTTCTCCTGTCCTGCTGCTCCTCCAGCCCCTCACTGCTGGCATGCTGAGGAGCAGAAAAGGCCTTGGCTCTGTGTGAGCACACCCCTGTGTCATCAGCTCTGCTTCCAATCCCTGTGTCACCAGCTCTGCTTGCACTCCCTGTGCCACCAGCTCTGCTTCCACACCCCTGTGTCACCAGCTCTGCTTCCAGATCCCTGTGTCACCAGCTCTGCTTCCAATCCCTGTGTCACCAGCTCTGCTTCCAATCCCTGTGTCACCAACACTGATTCCAATCCCTGTGTCACCAGCTCTGCTTCCAATCCCTCTGCCACCAGCTCTGCTTCCAATCCCTGTGTCACCAACACTGCTTCCACACCCCTGTGTCACCAGCTCTGCTTGCACTCCCTGTGCCACCAGCTCTGCTTCCAATCCCTGTGTCACCAGCTCTGCTTCCAATCCCTGTGTCACCAGCTCTGCTTCCACACCCCTGTGTCACCAGCTCTGCTTCCAGATCCCTGTGTCACCAGCTCTGCTTCCAGATCCCTGTGCCACCAGCTCTGCTTCCAATCCCTGTGTCACCAGCTCTGCTTCCAATCCCTCTGCCACCAGCTCTGCTTCCACACCCCTGTGTCACCAGCTCTGCTTCCAGATCCCTGTGTCACCAGCTCTGCTTCCAATCCCTGTGTCACCAACACTGATTCCAATCCCTGTGTCACCAGCTCTGCTTCCAATCCCTCTGCCACCAGCTCTGCTTCCAATCCCTGTGTCACCAACACTGCTTCCACACCCCTGTGTCACCAGCTCTGCTTGCACTCCCTGTGCCACCAGCTCTGCTTCCAATCCCTGTGTCACCAGCTCTGCTTCCACACCCCTGTGTCACCAGCTCTGCTTCCAGATCCCTGTGTCACCAGCTCTGCTTCCAGATCCCTGTGCCACCAGCTCTGCTTCCAATCCCTGTGTCACCAGCTCTGCTTCCAATCCCTCTGCCACCAGCTCTGCTTCCACACCCCTGTGTCACCAGCTCTGCTTTCAGATCCCTGTGACACCAGCTCTGCTTCCAGATCCCCGTGACACCAGCTCTGCTTCCAGCACAGATCCCAAACCCACAGCCTACAGTGGCCTCGGGGAGGAGAATTAACTCTGCCCCAGCCAAAGCCAGCACAATAAGACATAAAAAATTATTGCTTTCCTGATTATCATCCTTTGAATTCCTTACAGACTGGCATTTGCTCCCTTTCTCTTCTGTGAGAATAACCCTGTGTGGAAATATCCAGTTCCCTCCCTGTGTGTGTCTTGCTACCACCACGATGGGAGTGACAAAACAGGCACAAGTAAGAGATGAGAGAAGGGGAAAAAAAAAAAAGGAAATATCAGTAAACTTGGCACAACATTCAATTATAAAAGTGGATGCAAAATGCTAACAATTCAATGCTCAGAAGAACTCATCTGAATTTCATTATCATCTAAGTAGAATCTGGTATTTGTTAAAGAGGACAAATGTTCTTAAAAGATGTGCTGCTCACAATCATCTCAGGCTATAAAAACATGAATTCAAGTTACCAGTTGGTCCCTCTGCATTCCAAAGAAGAAAAGGGAAAGAGAAAAGAATTAAAGATGACTTTTCAACAGATGCAAAGCACTCCGGGGGGCTGTCACTGAGACAAATAAAGCTGTGGGATGTTGGGCTGTCCCCTGTAAATCCATGAATGCTCGGGAATTAGTCCAGGTGTACCACAGCACGTTTGGACAGCACTACACACTGGGTAATGAGGGGTGGGGGAGAGGGGCAATTCCTGCTAAAGGACAGGAAAGAAATGGAGTATCAGCCCTAAACACTGGTCCCAGGAGAATCAAAGAACAGGATTTTGCTCCATTTTTTCCCTTTTTTTCCCATCAGTACAGCTTTTTTATTATTTTTTTTTATTACAGAAAAAAAAAAAAGAAGAGGATAAAGGGAAATATTGAAAATTTTAACTGTGGAAAATTTAGATTGGAAAAATGAAATTTTAAATGGGAAAATATTTCTAACTTTAAAAAAAAAAACCCTCTTTTTATTAAAAGACAGATTTCCAGTTAAAAATTGAGGTGTTTATTCTCAGAGATATTGTTTGCTTGTTTTAGATACTACATCTTCACTACATCCCCCAAAATACAGAAGAAGGGGAGGAAAGGCATTGCTAGAATTTAAGCTGATGTACCTGGGTGGTTGGTAAAGCTGCTACAATTTTTCAAGTTCAAGGACAGTGATGTACCCCTAGGAAAAAAGCCATAACATTTTCACATTCATCTGTCTCAACAAAAATTAAGAAATTAATTAAAAAATTTCCTTCTAGAAGTAGAGAAAATTCCACGTAAGCTGGATAAGGTAAAATAAATCGATAGCTGAGTAATCTCAGAGAAACAAAACTGATCTAATTTGTCCTGGAATTAGGCATCTGCCATCATCTTTAATTTGCCAGATCCCGTACAAACATCACATCAAAAAGTCCCTAAAGCAATTTCACGTCCTAATTTGGATAATTTTATATCCCTAGAACTGTGGAGTTTTGCTCCCTATCTCGTCCAAGAAGTAGAAGAGTAGATCTTCTCTTTTAAGCTAACTACCTTTACTTTTCTAAGTCATTTGGCATTTCCTATATGTGGAGGCAACTATGCAAATTTAAAGCCTGAGCCTTACTCGGTGGCAACCAAAAAAGCTTCACCAGGGAAGGAAGAAGGTTAAGACTCCTCACTGAGTAAGACTCTGTCACTAAAAGCACCTCAGCATCAAAAACTGCCAAAAAGTACTTATTTTCATCTAAAACTATTCAGAACATAATAAATATGGCTGAAGTGTGGAAATCTGCATATAACCCTCAAAATTCCCTAAATCAAATATCACTTTTTACATTGGAAAGCCGAGGCTGCAGTCAGAAGCAACAGATTTTCCAAAAGTATTTACTTTGTGTGCATTTTCACCTTGCTTAAAAGCAGTTCTTTAAAAGACTCATTTCTTGTAATGCTGGGGAGATCAATGGAGTTTTTTAAAAGATATTTGAAATTCACTGTGCAAAACAAAGAAGCATTGAAATTAGATGTTAGATATGAGTTACTTAGAATTAACATTACCTATCTCAGCATATGAATATTAAGCTGTGCTTTAACATATTTTCACACATAATTTGCAACACAAACGTCAAGTCCCAAATATGTTGGTGTTTATTTCTTATTCTTATTTTAGCATGTCCAGTGCAGCCACACTTTCTCCAGAGTCAAACACTGAGTCCATTCCCAGTGAATTCAGACAATATATATTTAGCCTATGGAGTGTGAAGTCTGTAAAACAGGAATATTTCTTATTCCTTGTTATTTGACTCCTACATCAAAGAAGTACTATCTACTATCCACAGAAATCTACTCTCCCATTTTTGGCTCTCCTTTTGCACCATGCTGTGCTTTGAATGCTGAACAGTGTTTCAATTCACAGAATAATTTGAGTAGGAAGGGACCAACTCTGGTCTGGTGCCTGCTCTGGTCTCAGATGAAATTTCCAGCCATGTTCCAGGAAGACCTAAAGCAGGAATTCTGAGGGTGAAGGTGGGGTGTGCTCAGAGTTCACCCAGGCTCACCGAGGGCACTGACACACACCAGTGTCACACTTCCAGGGACAGCCAAAGAGCTCAGCCATCACCAGGATCCTGATCCCAGCTGAGCAAGCCAAAAATGCCATTTGACCCCTGGAGCCTTCCTCCTGCCTGTCTGGGGATTGTGCTTAGGGATGGGAGCTGCTGACCCTACAGACAGCAAGAGAGAGCCAGGAAGGCTGATCCATGGCACAGCCAGGCACTCTGACACGGGGCTGGTTGTCATCTTGCAGGGCAGCAGGCCAAGGTTTTGGGGAAAGGAAGGAGAAGTTGTGGTGGGGAGAGGCAATAGGAGCAGCAGTGTAGGGAGAGGTGCTCTGATGAGAGGAGTCTCTAGAGATGGGCACCAGGGAGGTCTGGGAATGGGCATCAAACCTCTGGCACAGACACCCCCACTGTCACCACTCACCCCTTCCCTCCCATCTCCCGAAGCACCAGTGGCCTGGCCCTGCCCCTTTCCTGTGCTCTGATGTGACGGTGCCAAAATGATTTCTCCCTCCCCCAGACTTTTCCCACTTCTTCCCATGCTGCCAAATTGAACTTCACCTGTCCTGCCAAGCCACCTCAGCTGCTGCTGCTAAGGAGGCACTGCCCCCTCAGAGAGCCATCCTGGTGCTTGGAAAACCAGGAATTCAGCACACAGCGGGAGCACAAGTTGAGCAGCAGACAGCAGGAATGTGAGCCAAGGAAACCTTTTTGTCTGATTCATTCCTCTTGAGTCATCTTGCAGTTGGAAGGGCTGTGTCCATATTTCCCAGCTCCAAATGCAATATAAAACCCAGAGGCTGCTGTGAAACTTTGATAAGGAAACTGGAATTTGCCATCAAAGCAAGGCACACCACGAAACATCAAAATGGACAATAACCTAGCAGTGCTAAGAAAGCAGTTCCAAACATCCAAAAGACAATATAAACTCTCAGACCATCTTCAGGGGAGGCTGTAAGGGCTGCAGGGTCACCTGTATGCGGTCATTTCCCATCCCACACTCCCACCCTGTGACACAGCAAAGTATTTGGGATTTGCAGCCAGCTGGATGAGTCTGAGTCCTGGAAGACAGCACTCCTGCTGGTGGAGAGAAAAGCTGGGTTAAAATAAATCATCACCAGGATCTGTTTGTGCTAATCCTCGGGAGAAAAGAGTTTAACTTTAATTTCAGGCAATGGCACTGATGGATATCAGACCCTGCACTGAGCCCATGAATAGATGAATAAAAATATACTTAAAGAGCTCGGGATGTATACCTGTCAAACACTCAGATGACTAATGCAAGAAGAACCAGATAAAGACATTAAACATGCAGTAGACACTGGCATGGGGTGGGAGGACGTCTGATTCTTGTCAAGCAATCACAAAAGAGAATTATTTAAGATCCAAAAATACGTTGTGGGGGGACTGTAATTCAATTGCAAAGGCACTGAAGACAGCAGCTTTTGAATACAGCCTTTAGTTAGAGTTTAAGAAATCAAAGTAACTGTATTATTAACGTGCCTTAAACACCAGGTAAACCAGCAATTTCCTCCTCTGCAGGCACCTGGTGCTCCTCACAAAATAACACCGTGTTTTGACATCCCCCGTGCTTGGCACGGGCTGCCTGTCAAGCAGGGGAGGTGACAACAGAGGGATCCTGGTGTGCCTTTCACAGCTGTGGCTGTGAGCCCCCAACAAGAAAGACAAACCTGAGATAACCCTTCTCTTCCTGCCTGCTGGCACCTTCCTGCAGCACCCACAGGGGCTGCGTTCCCCTGGCAGGGATAATCCCACTGGGTGACTCAGAAACATCCACCTCTGCTCCAGGAGTATCCTGAGACTAAAATGTAGGAGCTGGGAGGGCTCTCTCTTCCTGCGGGAGTCCAAAGGAGGGCAGGATAAGCACTTTATTCTCTGTGGATCTGCTTCGTAGAGAAGGAAATCCAGATGTGAAGTGTAGGGCAGGGACCATGTGTCCCAGCTGCTTCCCCACACCAGGAGAGTATTTTGAATAGTAGGATGCACAGGTCCACATATTTTTCAGCTCCTAAAAACACCCCTGGTATGCCAAAATACCCAGGCTTTACAGAAATGCTCTGGCAGTTTGTCCCCTGTGTGTCTGGACCCTCTCACAATCAAAAGATCCTTTAATTGAGACATTCATGTAATTACCTGAGCACTGAAACCACAGCAAAGAGTTTGTCTCACTTCCACTGTCTCTGTGAGTCTTGCCCAGCTCTCCAAAAGTAAAATTGCAATGCTCTGCTCTCAGGAATAAACTCAGGATGCCATGAAATGAATCAGCATAGCAATATTTTGTTTATTTGTTTGTGCATTTAAAATCAGTTTGTGGGAAGTGGGAGGTTTGCCTAGAAACCTCTGAGCTGGGTGAGTCTGGATTCTCTATGAAAAGACTGTTGCATCTGGAGATGTTAATCTCACCTTTAATCCTAAAGGCACATAAAGGTGTTTTCAGATAACTTTTCTAAGTTTTTCAGGTAACTTTTCAGATACCTTTTCTAAGCATCTGTTACAAAGTTTGATGGTCGTTTCATCACCATCTAGATGTGGATAGTTTCCTTTATAAGAAGCCTGTCACAGATGGCTTCAGATGGACACATCAGCTTAATCTGAGACAGCAAGTCCAGCAAAATAACCTACATTACAACCATTAGAGGAGCCTTCCTTCCTGCCTCGCTGCTGGAACGTGCTATTATAAAATTAACAGAAGTTTTCACAGGGATATTTCTCCAATCGACTTCAGTTCATGTCTATCAATGCTTCCCAGCAGACTGAAGCAGTACAAACCCTGCACACAATTGCTCCCTGTCCTCTGCCACAGAAGCACTTCCCTTAATAAGAAATTTCCGAAGGATTTTCACTCAGAGGCACCAACAATGGTTGCAGTTAACGGCAATACATTCCTTGAGATTTATTCTGCAAGAGGCACCTTTCATTTTAACAAATGTACCATGGTGTGAGGAGTTTGTGATGGGTGAACTCAGTCAGCATGTGCTGGCAGCACCCCCCGACAGCTGGAGGCCTCTGCAAAATGTATGATTTGAAGGCTTGAAGTGTGTTATTCTTCCCTTTGTTACTCAGTTGGATTCAAGTGCTAAAAAAAAACCCACCTGGCCCTAGGAAATCATCTTTTCCTCTGGTGAAGTGTGTGCTTTGCGTTTGAATGGGAGGTTTAATGGGAAAACGAGAAGATGAGGTAACTGCAATGTTAGCTGGAAATGTCTCCTCAAGAAAGCTTTTCTAATTTCTACTCCAGTAGTGGATCAGGAGGGGGGTGAGAGTGACCAGCAATATTTTCTGAACAACTGGAAACATTTTTAACAGAAGCCCTTTTAGTGTTTACTCAGTTTAGAGAGGTTGAATCTGAAAATCTGCATCACTTCTTATTTTATCACATCCAAATTATCTCCAAACCAGCAAAAGTAGGATACTTATTTTTTTCCCATTCCACTCTCATTCTGCAATCACTTTTCTACCTACATTCCTCTCACTGGAAGTACTAATTTTCAATTTCATGTGCACAGGGCAAGCCTTCTGTCTTTAATGATGATGGGGCAGCAAAAGCTGCCACACTGCCTAATCCAAGCTCTGGTAGCTGAACCCCTCTCCAGTCACTCAGCACCTCGAAATTTGGAACTCCAGAAGGGTTGATGAAGACAGATCTCTGCATTTTAATGAGCAGTCCTGCAATATTTACTTGGTTAAAAGACAGTGGATACTTCATCTTCCCTGTCATAACAAATATGTTCCTCCTGGCAACTCAGCATCTCGTGTTTAACACTGCACTGACAAATGTACCTCTCCTCTTTCCTGATGAAAGCAGACACAATTTTAGAGGGAATAGGCCTGCAGGTTAACTGGGATTGGTTTTTCTTTTAATTTTATAAATGCAGTGCTTCTTCTAGAGCTAAAGACCACTACTGTAGTTTAAGTCTACAGCCCCAGTTCAAAGCCGTGTCAACACTGCCCCTGTGAGTCCTCAGCTGTGAGCACTGCTCAGCAGCAGAAGGGAATTGAAATGTAGAGGTTAATGCACAATTCTGGAGTCAGGTAATAAGGCCCAGCTTCCCAAACTGCATTTGCCCTGCCAGGTATGAGGACAAAGTGATACCTCCCCCTACATGGAGCCGATAAAAAGTGTTCCTCCATCGCTTTCTCAGCATCATCTCCCTTGCAGACCCCCCAAAAGGGCCTGAGTGAGCTCAACTCCCCCCCAAACTTGTCAGAAGGGAAAAGAAGAAATAAATCTGTCCTTCTTGCCTTACTTTCTGTTCTTCCAGCAAGTTTCCCCTTCCCAGGGCTTGTTTTACATCACCTGGAGTAGCTTGGTCATGTAAAGGTGGCTGCAGGAAAGGGCAGCAGAAACTGATGGCTTCTGAGACACTTTGACAGTGATGGATGAACATCACATATCCTGACATTGCTTCCCACTGTTTCACAGAGGGGAGTTAGGAATGGATTCATTGAGCAATGTTTCCTCCTTTCATGATCCATCTTGAGATGACAATCCAATTTTCAGGTCAAGAGAAAATTCTTAAGTGATGGAAAAGTCACAGGTGACAAGAAAAATGGCTGTGGGTGATGGCAGAAGGAGGAATGGCTCTGGTGTGTGTTTTATGGATGAGACACACAGGGTATGATGGAGGAAGGAGCACGGTGTAGGAGTCACAATGAAGCTGTGCAGTAGTTGGCTTGTGCACAGCCAGCCCTGTTCTACTCACAGATCACACAAAAATGCACAGGCATTCCCTTCTGCAGACTTCTGACAGCAGAAATAATATAAAAATATATCTTTGAGTATACCATTTTTCCCCATTCAAAGTCCAGCCATAGTCACTATTTGTCATCATTTATTCCAGTAAGTAGAAGCCACACCCAGCCCAATTATCTCACTGTCAGAGCTTGTAAATGGTGTTTTGGTATCATGGGATTCCTGTTCAGGAGTTTTGTTTGGATTCTGAGGCCTCTAATCTTTATCAGATATTACACCCCACTCATCACTGTCAGGAGCTAAAGCAGCATCAGCATCTGTGGCATTGCTAACAGGGCCATCTTCAGCATGTGAATCACCCTGCACATTATCCTCCAAATTCCTCCTTGCCTCAGGAAAATTAACTCCACATGACCAGGACTGTTGGATGGGGTTTGGAGCAACCTGGAAGGTGTGCCTGCCCATGGCAGGGAATGAGATGGGCTTTAAGGTCCCTTCCAAGCCAAACCAGTCTGGGATTCTGGGATTTTGCTATTCTGTGACACTGTGGGTATCAGCTGTTCACTGCTTTCCATGGAGTATGAGGTCAGGGAATGGTTTAGTGACCAATAAAATAAACTAACTGGATGCTTAAAAAACGTTTTCACAGAAACAACACTTGGCTGTGGCCATCTTGCAAGATGTGAAGAGTACAATTAATTTATAGGATCCAGACTGGTTTGGGATGGAAGGGACCTTAAAACCCATCCAGTGCCACCCCCTGCCATGGGCAGGGACACCTTCCACTAGCCCAGGTTGCTCCAAGCCCTGTCCAGCCTGGCCTTAGGCACTTCCAGGGATCCAGGGGCAGCCACAGCTTCTCTGGGCACCCTGTGCCAGGGCCTGCCCACCCTCACAGGGAAGGATTTCTTCCCAATATCCCATCTATCCCTGCCCTCTGGCAGTGGGAAGCCATTCCCTGTGTCCTGTCAGTCCAGACCCTTGTAAATCTTCTCTGTCCATGTATCCTGAAAGCTCCTTTCTTCCTTGCTCACAAAAGAAAGAGGCCACAGCACTTTCAGAGCCATTGCACAAGAAAAGCTGCTTCCAGAGGTGCCTGACATGGCATGGTGCCATGTCTGACATGGTGCTGGTGGCATGCACGCCTGTGCCTGGCCGAGCAGCACGTGGCAGGGGGATGTTGTCCCACCCAGCCTGCCCAGCTCTCCCTGCCAGTCTCAGTGCAGTGTGCGAGTCCTAGCCTAAAAAACCTCCAGCCACCCCACCTGATGCAAATAACAGACCATTAAGTGGTTCCATGCTCCCACTGGATGCAAATCCATGCCAATTCCCATGCCAGCTTTCTTGTCTCCTGGTCATCAGTTAGGCTTTAGTTCTGCCTTCCAAATAAAAGTGCTTTATTAAACAGCAGGAGATAATTAAAGCATTGTCAAAGCCTGCTGAAGCACAAACAATGTGAGATTAAGGTGACTGATGTCAGAAGGAATTATGTGTATAAGAAATAAGTGCACTTCTGATTATAAAACTAAAGTATTGATAACCATTTTTCATCTTAATAACTTTAGCAAAAGGGATATTAATGATGTGGAAGAAAAAAAAGAGCAGCTTATTAGTGGAAAGTCTGATGTCCTGGTTTGCTCACTTTTTTGTGAATAATTTAATTATAAAAGTTCCTTTTCTCAACCTCTTACATTTCTCAATAAAGACAAAACAGAGGAAAAGAGGGGGATAAAAACATAAGCTGCTTTGCAATTACTGAACTCAGAATTCTCTGGGTTTGGGTTTGATTTTTATAATTCAACAATAGAACAAAAAAGCCACTTTGAGATTGAGTGAAAGCTTTGATCCTATTTATAAGGAGAAAAATGAAAGAAAACTGCCCTAGGTTAAAAAAACCCAGAAGTATAAAAACATAATTTCAGCTTAAAAAATATTATGAATCTATAATTCTTGGTTTGAATTTAAGAGGTAAACTGCCTGTGGTAGCTTCCCTTGGTTTCTTCAACACCATCTAAGCCAATGGTGGTGGAAATAGAGCGTTTAAAATTTCCCCAACAGTTTAACCTGTTTAACCTTTTTTTTTCCCAACAGTTTAACCTCTTTTTTTCAAGCACAGTTTTTCTGTGGTTCCAAGTACACTTTTTCTGGGGGTTGACACAAGCCAGGAGAGCTGTAATATCCAAAGAGCCCCATTAACTTGCCTTGACATCTCATTTCCCTCTCTTTTTATGACTCTGTCACTCATGACCCTTCCTCTGCAGCTCAAGCATCTGTCAGAACCCAGAATCTGGAATTACATTATAATAGATATTGAATATGAGTCACTCCTGCCCTCCTCTTTTCTCACTGCAAGAAATACCAGTGGTCAAACCTCCATGAAGACAAGTGAGTTTTAAAGCATCACCTTAAATTGGCACCGTTTTCTCTTGTTGCAGGACAGCAGCAACTGCAGAAATGACTGTGAAAAACAGAGAAGAGAAACAGCACAGCACAGACCTCTTGGGTTTTATTTCTGTGCTACTTTTCCTCCTTCTAGTGCATCAGGAGGGATTATTTGGATCCTGTTATCACATGTATTCCATAAGTATTTAAATATTTGGTGGATGTAGGGAGACTGATTCCATGCAGGATGCAAACAAAAGTGGGGATTTCACTCAGTTGACACCACAGAGAGACTCAGCTCACGGGGCAGAGCTGAGCCTGGGAGGTCTGTTACAGTCAGGTCAGCTTGGAAGGGGATGTTGGATCCACGTGGATCCCTGTGATGGATCCCTGGTGCCAGCAGTGAGGATGGTGGCACTGAGGCCACTTGACAAAATGACAGGCTCAAAAAACCATCCAAAGGCAGAGATTTTCAATGGGTAGAGTCTCACAACCACAGGCCAAAATTTCAGGTCATAAATAGGGTCAAAAGATGGATTTGATGATCCAGGATGGGAGCTGGGCTTCCACTGCTGTGGTTTGGCCAAGGAGGATTCATCTCCTCATCCTTCCCCAGGAGAAGAGGTCTCAGGGCACACAATTTACATTTCAGTCACACCAGGCTGCACATTTTCACATTAGAAATGAGAACTGTGGAAGAGGGTTTTAGTGCCATTATTTATTAGACAAGTTCCCTGGATTTTTATCATCCATAACTCATGCCTTGAATGGATTTGCTGCCGATTCCCCTAAGTCATGTACAGAAGGTCCTGGAGTAGAGTGTTTCTAAAATACCATTTTTTAAATTTCACATTTACATGCATTCCATCTGCACACCAAGAGCATTAAATATCATAAATGTGGAGTTAATGTCTCATTTTTAAAAATTATGTAGTTTTGTAATTACATTAAATGAGGGGATACTGACTTTTAGAAACTAAATTCCAAGTCTCTTTCTATTGCCAAAGCAGCCAGGAATATCTTTAAATAAGTTTATGCTGTAGGGACCCTTTAATGATCCATCTGCTGAAAGTAGAAGGAAGAGGAAAAAGTGGTTGAATCATAGGGAATGAAACCTCAATTCACCACACATTAATAAAACCTCAGCTATTGATAATCAGTGAGACATTAATGAAGTTTTGGAAAGTTAAATCCATTTACACTTAAGAACAGGCTGCCAGGAGTTGGCTCCAACATGGAAAGAGACTTACAGATAGGAACCAAACATTCCTTACAGAAATCAATCTTTCATGACTCCTGACCTGGAAACCACTATAAAAGTCTCAGAAAGTTGTTTTATTTCTCTATGAATGATTCCATTTTTCAGTGTTTACCATATCATAATCATTTTCACAAGCACAGAGACTGCATGGACACCTGAATCACAGAATCCCAGAATGGTTTGGGATGGAAAGGACTTTAAAACCCATCCAGTGCCACCCCTGCCATGGGCAGGGACACCTCCCACTGTCCCAGGTTGCTCCAAGCCCTGTCCAACCTGGCCTTGGACACTGCCAGGGATCCAGGGACAGCCACAGCTTCTCTGGGCACCCTGTGCCAGGGCCTGCCCACCCTCACAGGGAACAATTCCTTCCCAATAGCCCATCTAACCCTGCCCTCTGGCAGTGGGAAGCCATTCCCCCTCTCCTGTCACTCCAGGCCCTTCTAAACCATCCTTCCCCAAGCTACACTTGATTGATTTTGCTCAGCTTCATTTTTTTCTCTTGGAATCTGCAGGTTTACATTAAACCCTCAGTTTTAAATTGCTCATCTCTCCAAGTCTTTGGGAAAATCTGGGAACAGTGCAAATATCTATATTTTAGCTAAAATCTGGTTATTGGGGTTAGCACAAGAGTAATTGTTGGGAGTCTGTGGATGACCTTACAGTCATTTCAGGGCTGGCACATAGGCTCCACTTTAATGGTGCAGCATAACTCTTATGCCAAGTTTATTCTCCAGGTTAAATATAATTCAACGTAGATGGCAACTACAGGGACTCTGTTCCCTCTCACTTGGCAGAATAACCCTTCATTGCAAGGTAAGTGGGCTCTCAAATTTATGGGGAGATTTGCAAAGCAGTAGATTTTCTCCTGATTGCTTTCTGACTGAAATATATCATCAGACCAAAAGGGGTTTGTGCCATTTAGCAGTGCTGCCACAGCAAAACAACTTCTTTGGCTGAAACAAAAGTAGAGATAAGCAACTTTGACCAAGAAGTGGAGTTTGGTCATGCTTTAGGTTGTTTTACAACATCCTGTTTGGATTTAAGACTGAGTCTTTTAGTATTTCACTGAATCACAGAACATCCTGAGTTGGAAGGACCCACCAGGATCATGGAGTCCAACCCCTGTCCCAGCACAGACACCCCAAAAATCCCACCCTGTGCATCCCTGAGAATGTTGTCCAAACTCTCCTGGAGCCCTGGCAGCCTCAGGATGTGCCCATCCCCTGGAATATTTAGGACAATCTCAGTTACAACTCCCTGAAGATGGAGGAGTTGGAAGAGGTGGTTAATGTTGTCAAGCAGCCTGACTTCATTAGGAGTAGCAGGTTTCTTAACATACACGTAGATTTCTGCACCTGTGTGCAGGTGTGCATGGTCACAGGGACAGCCAGAAGAAAAGGATGATTCAGCTGAGCTGCTTTTCCTGTATTTGCCAGCTGTGAGCATTAAAGCCCTGGAAATTCATGGCTCTGCCAAAGGATTCTCATATTGCAGTCAATCTGTAGATAGATCCCTAAAATTACCAACAAAAGAAGTAACACCCTAAAGATATGGAGTTAAAACTGAAAAGTCTTTGATTTTCAGTTAGAAAAAAAGGGCTGGATTTTATGTGCCAGAGTTCAGGAATTTCTATTTAATAGCTGCAGTCACTGAACTGATTGTAGAACCAGAGAATCTGGGAATGTGCTGAGTTGGAAGGAACCTTAAAGCCCATCCTGTCCCACACCACCAGCCCAGTTGCTCTAGCAAAGCCCAGCAGAGGCTCAGGGGAAGGTTGTTGTGTGCACCTCCCTTTGCCCCATGTCCTCATCACCAGCCTCACTTTCCCACCTCCTCCTTTTCCCCTTCTCTTTTTCCTAGTGCTGCTAGGAAAACTGTAACAGCAATAGTACATACAAAGAGAAATATGGAAAATACCCAAACTGGGAGCTGTGGCTGTGAAAATGATGCTTTGCAGATGAAAATAGTCCAGGTATCATCACTTAGCACCACAGACAGATGTAAAAAGCCCAATTAGAAGGCTCAGAAAAAGTTTGTTTCACTGCAGAGCAGAAGATGTGTGGCACAAGAGCAGAAGGGGACTGGGCTTCAATAGTAAACAAAAGCAGTTTGATTTTTTTTTTATTAAGGTGTTCTCACTGAAGTTTTACAACCTCAAAAAATTCTGTCATGTTGCACAAAATGATGTAAAGGGATTGTTTTGTCAGGGCCTTATGGACTGCAATGCGCTCCATAAAGATGCCTTTAAAAGAGTAAAAAAGTTGAAAAAAAAAAAAAATATAGTTTCAGAGCCCATTTTCTAAGATGTTCAGAGTGTGGAGTCAGAAGAAGCAGCAGGCAGGTGCCACCTGAGGACATTCAGGAATGGACTCAAAGCCCTGAATACAAAAGGGGTTTTTTCCACCTTTTCAATGGAGCTGTCCCCAGCAGGCTCTGGTGGCTGATGATCTGCCACTGGAAAGAGGTTTGTCCCACTTGAGATTCACTGTACACACAGTGTCTCATCTTTCCAAATGGCCCCAAACTCAAAGGCTGGTGTAGACAAAGGAGAGAGAGCCTTTTCTTGTCCCTTCTCTGGATTTCTGTAATTAAAGACCATCTCTGAACTGCTTTGTTTCCACGCGCCTCCCATTTCTGACCCGGCTTCCCAGAAATGAGGGACTCACATTTACCACAGCACTGCAGAGGCATTAAGTTATTCGTGACTTCAGGTTTTCTGAGGAGCAGACAGCAGGCTCAGCACCTGGCAGAATCACTCCTGGTTTTCCCTCAGAGCTACAGGGGGTTTGCATGGAGTTTCCAGCTCTGAATAACAAAACAGGTCGGTTTAATGCTTTTGCTTAGTCTGCAAGACATAATCATCATACCCCTCTCCTGATCTGATCCAGACTGACAGCAAATCAGCAAATTATTATTATTATTCAGGTTACTTTATACTATTAGTTTGCCTCTTTGTTTTTTTTAGGGTTGGTTTGTTTCTAAGGTTATTTCTTTACAGGAAAGAACCTTCTTTTCCACTTTACTTTCCTTCACCTGGGTAAGATTCCTCTCACAACACTACTATAGTCCTTTGAAAAAGATTTGTTGATTTGAAGGTCCTAAGGAGCATAAGACACAAAACTTCCCTGAATTAATTTCTTTCATCAAATCCCATTGAGTGTCTAGAGAAAAAACCCCACAAAATTCCAATTTTGGTGTAAATATTGCCTCTGACGTTGAGTCTGCTGCTATCTGCAGGATATTCTAGTGGGTTTTTATGACAAAATGCAAGACGTTTCCTTTGGCTCTGTTAAAATACGTATCATTTGCAGCAGCTCAGTCAACAGAAAAATGAAGGTTACATTTTTATCAACTATCTGTCAACTTTGCCTCTTTACTCTTTGCATTATGTATCTTTTATTTCTCCCTCTACCAACTGAGTTCTCTCTTCCAAATAATTGGTAAAGGCAATAAATTGCTGTCGTGGGGTGAACCTTCCCTGAAAGCATTGCTCAGATTCTTGAGACCTTGGTCACACTTGTCCAGCTCCAGCTCATGAGTTGATTCTGGCATGTGCAGGGAAGCAAAAACACAGATAATTTTTCTGGGGAAAACCTACCCAAAAGCTCTGCACTTGCTCTAACGATTTAGGAATTCTAGAACCTTCTAACAGACATTGGGCAGGGGTTTAAAGGGTGCTAGTGACACAAATAAGGCAGAAATTGGCTCATGTGGGGTGGGAAGAGAGCGCTTGGCCCAGGTCTGTGAGGTCTGGGCCAACCAGCCGAGTTAGAAAGCACTAAACAGGGAAGAACAATCCCACAACCCTTGTGGGATTATCTCTACACAGACTTCACATGTCAGGTGGGAGTCCAAGCCCACAGTGCAGGAGCTGGGCTGCATCCCAGGAAAGGACAAATCCAGTCCTGGCCCCTGGGTCCCTGGTGCTGGTCCCAAATGGGGCAGGGACAGAGGCAGGGCTGGGGAGTGTGAAATATGTGAGGATAAAAATCATGCAGCAGAAACCTTATCATAAAAATCACAACCCACCCACTCTGCCTATCCCACCTGATAAATTATAAATTCAATGTTCATCAGCGGTGTGGTTCTGTTCTTGGGGCTATCTCATCCCTAAATTCCCCTGAAACACCATCAGAGAGCATAACACAGCCCACTTCAAGCCCTGCTCAGATATCCCCATCCCCAATAAACCTGCCTTGGTTTGCTGCAGGATATATTTGGATTTTTTTTTTTTTTTTTCTTTTTTGTTACATGCAGCTTCTTTCTTCCAACTGAGACTGTCTGACTGAAAAGCAAGGCAAAACAATAATCCCATAAACTTTCCTTAAGCAATTCCAACTAGAAAGAGCCAAGTTAAAGCATCTTTTAGGATTTTCAACTTCACTCAACTATGAATAACACACACAATGCAAAGAAATTACCCAAGTGTAAAAGACATTTATCTGAGCAAGTAAATTACAATGGCACCGAGAGCAAACCCGCCTGCAACTTCAATTGTCAAAATCCTTTTCTGCTTTTTCAGGGTTCCAGCATTAAAGCAGAAAAGCCAGAGCAAGGGAATAACTCAGGGCAGCACGTCTGTCTCCAGAAGCTTTTGTTGCAATGATACACAGGAAGAGAGATTGGATTATTGATGAAAAAGAAAAAAAAAAAAAAAATCAGGAAAAAATAGAACGCATCTAAAGAAGCCATTTGCATCCTCTACTTCCTGATGACAGGGATGATCCTGTCTCTGCTGGCATTCCTATGTCTGCCAGTGTAAATTAATGATTTCACTGATTTCAGTCAGATAATTCCAATGTTTAGAGGTAAAAATGTGTCAGACAGAAGAGCTTCCACCTTTCAGAGGAGACTTTTATGCCCTGAGAGCCACCTACATCTATTAGCTCTAAAAAGGTTGTAATTTTCAAGTGTCCTTTGTCCTTGTCTTCTAGTGTGAGAAGAAAAAATGAGGTGCAATATCAAATGCTGCCTTTGTCAGATAAATGTCCCTGCATTGGCACTGTGACCTCCCTTCCCTGTATTACTCCACAAGGGACATTTAGGAGCTCTGCAAACCCAGGGCTGAGTTATCCAAGGTGTTACCTGCAGCAATTACCGAAGCTTTGAGGGCAAGTGCTCCATAATTCTCTGAGCTGGGAAAGGTGTTTCTGTGAGATAAAATGGCCTGGTTCAGAATATCAGAGGTTATCATGCCGCTGGAATTGTTTTTAATGCCTCACATTAGCAGCACCTGAAGGATGCAACCCAGCATTTATTGATTTAAAGTAGTGCTGGCAGGGACTGGGGAGCCTTCTAACCCCCCTTTTGCCAATAACCCCTTCCAGGCCCTTGCAGCAGCCACCAGACCTCTGTGCTCCCATTTCTCCTCGAGCCTTTGGTGGAGTCATCAAATCAAAATTCCTTGAGACAAGAGCTACTCATATTTTCTGCTTGTGAAGCATCCTGCACGTGGTGCCCTCAGTGTTTAGGGCCTGTATTTCCTGGTGCTGTATAAATAAATTTGAGGTTTCTCGCCATACCACGGCTGCTGGTTGTTTTGTTGGGATTTTTTGTTTTTTCCCAGAGAAACAGTAGAAGCAATTGCTGCAGACACAGTTGAGTCACTTTGGTCATCAAAAATCCCAGTCTGAAGTGGAATATTCATTTTAGAGATATTTTAACCTGCTGGCAAAGTCAATTGCAGTGAGTGATGGCATTTTAAAAGCATTTATTTCCTTTGAATTGAAATAATTTCTTAAGATAGGAAAGCCACATGAATAGTTGCCATCTGCGCGGAGTTAACATCCCAGAGAATACATGGAGCCACAGGTGGATGCATAGAGATATTTGCTCCTTTTAGTCAGTGATCCTAATTTTTTTCATTTCCCAGTTGACCTGTCTTGACTGGCAGCTAAAAATTTCAATTTAAACAACTGGCTGAGATTCATTTGCTACAAGTTATAAGAGGGAATAGTGTTCTGATTAGCAATGAAGCTCTCACCCTCTGATGAATAAAGAGGAATCAGCTTTGAAGGAGGGTATGAATATGTATCCAATACCAAAGCTGTCAGACAAGGACCAGATTATTGATTGAAATTGCCTTTGGTTACTTAACACACTTTTGACAAGTTCTGCAGTTTAGAAAAGGGGGCAAACCTGCTCCAGGTGCTGGTGTGAGGCAGGCAGCAGACATTACACCCACTTTAGACCTGCTTTACAATCTTCTATTTATATTCTATTTATAAACATTTTCCTCCTCACCCATCACACTGCTGATTTTAATAGAGAAAATTCACCAGCATATTTTAGTTTGAACATCACAGGATTTGCAAAATAAGTGAAAGAGCCTGAAAGAGATGGCACCAGAGTTGATGAGTTCTCTCTTTGAGTCATTAAGGTCGGAAAAGACATTTAAGATCACCAATAATCAATGCAGCACCAGCACCACATCCAGCATTAAACCATGTCCTCAAGTGCCACATCCATGTTTTTTGAACACTTCCAGAGACGTTGATGATCATAGGGAATGAAACTTCAATTCACCACACATTAATAAAACCTCAGCTATTGATAATCAGTGAGACATTAATGAAGTTTTGGAAAGTTAAATCCATTTACACTTAAGAACAGGCTGCCAGGAGTTGGCTCCAACATGGAAAGAGACTTACAGATAGGAACCAAACATTCCTTACAGAAATCAATCTTTCATGACTCCTGACCTGGAAACCACTATAAAAGTCTCAGAAAGCTGTTTTGTTTCTCTGTGAATAATTTCATTTTTCAATGTTTACCATATCATAATCATTTTCACAAGCACAGAGACTGCATGGATACCTGAATCACAGAATCCCAGAATGGTTTGGGTTGGAAGGGACTTTAAAACCCACCCAGTGCCACCCCCTGCCATGGGCAGGGACACCTCCCACTATTCCAGGCTGCTCCAAGCCCTGTCCAGCCTGGCCTTGGACACTTCCAAGGATCCAGGGGCAGCCACAGCTTCTCTGGGCACCCTGTGCCAGGGCCTGCCCACCCTGACAGGGAGGAATTCCCTCCCCATATCCCATCTGACCCTTTGTCCTGTCCCTCCATTCCTTGTAAATTGTCTCTCTCTATGGTTCCTGTCAGCTCCTTCAGGCACTGGAAGGCCACAATTACATCATGTTGAAGCTTCTCTTCTCCAGGCTGAACAATCCCAAGTCTCCCAGCCTTTCCATCCCTCTGATCATGTTAGTGCCTCCTCTGGACTTTCTTCTTTTGGCTCCTTCCAGCTCGAGATGTTCTGAGTCTGCTCTGTGATTCTCTGATCACATGAATGAATCTATGGATATAAACTATGGATATCCAAAAGCTGCAGTGGAATTACATCTAAATGGTGACACTGAATACATTGTCCTATCCAAATATTATTTCATCCCCCTAAAAAATATTTATTAATGTGGACATTAAGAGAATCTAATTGAAGCAGCTGACAAAGGTACTCCTGGAAGATGAAGACTGATATCAGCTAAATGTTATTATAAAAACTGGTTGTGTTCCTGTTGGAGCTGGCAAAGCTCCAACTGATTCCAAAAGCAAAGTGACCACCCAAGGATCTGCAGGAATAAGAGTTGGGACAGCCAAACTGAGCTGTCCTGGGCACAGCATTTGCTCTGCTCCAATCCACAAGCCCTCACTCAGCAGTTTTCCTAACACCCTCCTTGTTTCCCAGTTCCTGCAAACACAACTCCTGGGCCAGAGCCTTTTTTCCCAATATCAGCACCCATGTGCAAACATGGCCCTACCTGCACAGGCAAGAGCTCAATACTCCTTATTTGCTCTCCACTGTTTGCCATTTGTTGCTTTAATTATCTTTGGCCAGAATCATCCCAGCTGGCTGGCCAGGGAGCAGGCAAGGCCCTGAGGAGAAGGTGGCGTGTTTGGAATTTTGGAATGACAAACACTCCAGGAAGCCAGAGATTGGTATGGTGAACACTGCAAAAAACCCACATCTATAAAGAAAACCCCAAAACAGTACCCAAAATGTGTGAGAATAATTTGACAAACTAGCACAGAACAGTTAATATCTTTAATAGTTATTCTGGGCCTAATTTAACCAAAAAAAAAAAAAAAAAAAAAAAAAAAAAAAAGGGAGGAGGTTAAGTACTTCATTCTTTCTTTTTACAATTGTGAAATATTCAGACAAAAGGTTACCAAGCACTTTGAACACTACCAGAGTCAGCTTTTCCCATAAGAGCACCATAGAAACATCTGATTTAACTGCCTTTCCTCCCTCCCAATTTTTTACTGCTTTGAAGATTTTTAAATTCTCTGTATACAGAGAAAACAAGTTGTTCTGTTTTGGTTTTTGGGTGTTTTCGCTTGGTTGGTTGAGTTGCAGGTTTTTTGCACTAATTTAGTTGTTCTTGTTTTCTCAAATTTTTTTTTTTTTTTTTTTTTTAAATCACCACTGTTTTTCACAGCACTGCTGGACTGTTGCTCCTGGGACACACAAAGCCAGACTAATGGCTCAAACATAGCATCTAATTTTAGTTCAGCCACAGAATTGCAAGGACTGGAGTTATTAAATCATGGAACAGGTCTCCTGAAAGAAGTGGCAGGGTGTGAAAGCTTCAGCACTGTCACAGCCAAAACAGCCAGCTCAGGTTACTTGGTCTGATCTAGAAATCCAGCTTTGCTTTCCCTTTCTCCCACCAGCAGCAAAAGGATGGAGCAGAGCTGCCTGAAGTTTGTCCTTTTCCATACCTCCAGTAATTGGCTTAGCTGGAGCTGGAAGTGCAACATTAGGCACTGTCACACAATTGATCCTGTGGGTTTCTCACTGTTATTTAATAAGATATTTTTTTCTTGAGGGAGATGAAGATTGAAGCCTGTTTGGTGCCAGCACACAGACACTGCCATGTAAACATCATAAATTAGAGTTCTTTCTTTGAGGAGCTGAAAGATGAGGGTTCAGGGGTGTTTGCACAGGTAATTATAGAAAAACAGGGATTTATTCAAACAAAGTCTTACAGGTAAATCCAAAAGTATATATCCAGTCACACCATTTGCCTGATAAATGCATCCATCTTCTTATGTGCCTCTTTTCCTGATGTGGGCTGAACAACTCTTGTGCCTGAGCACATCATCAGTAACCTTGAAAAGCCAATATTTGGAAAAAAATCCTTGCACCAAAACTTCAAGCTGGAAATCTCAGCAGGGACACCTGCTAGCTGATGACTGGGCATGTCTGACATGTTGTTATTTAAACAGGATTAAACATCCAGAGCAAATGATGGAGGGGAGAGGGGGGCATGTTTTAAAGTTCCCTTCAGCAGGAAAATTCCTGACTACTTTCCCAGCCCTTTGATCATCCCAGTGCCTCGGCTGACTGCTGCAGATCAGCTCCTGCAGCCCAAAAACGCTTTAACAAGACAACTCAGGGGGGACAAGGGTACAGAGTGGAGTTTCCTGTCACTTGGCAAAGCAAGTGCAAATTGCCTTGGCAGGACCAGCTGCTGAGATAGCAATTTGTCTCTGTCAGGGGAAGAGCACACGGGTGGAAGCACTGCTAATACAGTGTGCCTTTGAAATAAATCACTTTATGCATACACAGATCATGTTGTGAGGCTTTTCTTTTAGGGTGATGCTTCTCCGAGGGCAGTGAAGTAATAGAAAGTTTGCACCCGTGTGGAGTTTGGGGTTGTTTGCCCCATCAATCAGCAGACAGTGCAAAGCAGATGTGCTAATAAAGCCTTCACTTGCACAGGCAACTGCAGCGCTCTGTGTCTCACCAGGATAGGGAGAAACCTGTCCTGATGGATGGGGAAAAAAAACCCAAGCAGGTCTGGGGAAGCAGGAGGCTGAGGCTGTACCTCGGCCTGACAATGATGTGCTGCTTGATCTCCTGAGGGTCTGCCAGCCAAGACATTTTCCAGCTGAGCAACTTTCCTGTGAAAAACAGCAATTCAAGGGAAGAACAGCACTCTGAGCCCTTTGTAGCAGTGTGCCAAGTACATGAAGACATCTGACAGCACAGGGCAGAAATGGTTTTATCTGGGAATCTTTTATTCCTGCCATGAAGGAAAGGCTCAGGGCTTTCAGCTTGGAGTGGAGAAGAAGGAACTCCTGTTCCTGCATTCCTGCAGGTCCACAGGTTCAGCAGCATCCCTACCTATTGACTTGTGGGTTGCAGTACCTCAGGGCTGGGATCTGCTGACCTTCTGGCATTTTAGAGCAAACTCTGGGCTCTGGCTGCCCTCCTGCCTGCACAGGGTGCTCGGTGCAAGGCTGGAGTTTGTGGTGCTGCCCTGGAAGCATCTCTAGTGTCCCTCTGCCTGTGAAGCCAAGAGTCTGAAGCACTGGGGTTCCAGCTCTGCAGGGACACTGGAATATGACAACAACAAAAAGTGGTCTGGCAGAACTGCCCCACTCCTAGAACTGCATAGTGAGGACACCTCCAGGGAGAAACACCTGAGAGCTTTGGGAAAACACACAAATGTCAACAGATAAATCCTTTTAATTAAAGGTATTAAGGTAAAGTTTCATACTTGAACAGTGATAGGTAATAATGAATTTTTTAATTTTGGAATTTATAATTCTATTGGTCAGATGGCAAAATCTCAGATCAAATAATTGACAGATATTATTCATTATTGGCATATTAGAGAAAGAACTGATACCACGGGCAGATTGCTGTTGTTACCCTAAATAAATTGTGATTAGTGCTCTTAACATGTTCACAGCAGGGAGAGATTTTCTTATTCCACTTCATTCTGCTGTGCTGATATTCACAGCTTTTGTTTATCAGCAGCTGTATTATTACCAGCCCTACCATGCTCCAGTAGCCCCCGTGATCTGAGAGCACAGGAAAAATAAACCTTGGGAATGACAATGCTGGCAGCTGAGTGGAACAAAGCCCACAAGCTGGGCTTTAAAATGGCAATCAATATTAACTTCCATCATGCTTTAGAAACAAGATGGATTTGACAAATTGCATCAAACCCTACCTCCAATCGACTTTTGTAAAGGAATGTTTCTCCTATATTACATTTATGTTTCTAGAGGTTATTGAAGTTGTTTAATAACGTTTTCATGCCATCAGAGGATTTGTTATTACAACTGAATATTTTATTTTTTGTACTCAGAGAAAGGAAACTAAATTCAGTGAAAAGAACCCAAAGTTATTACAAAAGGCTCGGTAACCTGTAAGTAATCAGGAGACATGAACATATTGTTTGCTGCCATCACAGGAGATCTTCTTACTGTCAGATGAAATTCACTTTATTACACAGGTAAAATTCTTCTTCATCAAGATGGAAACATGGAAATTTATACATGATTGATTCTTCACTAAACATGTATTATTAATTGTAAAATTATTATTTTTTCATAGTAGCATACATGATACAGGGTCAGCAGAGACCAGGCCAGAGCCCTCCTCCAAAAATCTGAAGTAGATTTTCTCCTTTCTTCACCTGTTTAGTTACTACTTTCCAATAGTGGACGTTATCCAAAGATTTAGAATGAGATCATTTTTAAGGTGCCTTCCAACCCAAACCATTCCATGATTCTATGACTCTGTGATTCACAAATATCTGAGCACTCCTATTCCCAGAAAAAGACTGGGAATGTTAAGTGAAAGCATCTATGAGCAAACTTTACAGAGCACAAAGAAAACCTGCATATCAAAACTGGGGAGAAAAAAGTAAAAATATGTGTGATTTTTGTATGCACAAAGAGGTGTGTTCAGGAAAAGAAATGTGGAAAGACTGAGGAAGGGTTTCAAATCCTGCATATCTGCTGTATTCCTCTTGGATGTATGGACCTTGGTCTTTAAAACATCCAGCAACTGAGATTATATAATTTTTTGAGAAAATCAGTTCCAACATACATTTCAAACTGTCAGAAATTTTATAATGAGCCTAAATAAGCTTATTAATTGCTGCCATCCAAGCCAAGTCACTTTTTGCCCTGACATGGGGAAGAAACTGCTCAGTAGCCACAGAGGTGCTGGGAGTTTGGGCCATCATGTTTCCCTTCTGTCTCTTCTCCTCTAAAGTTAACCCACACAATTACTTCAATCTTTTCTTCTGGGTCATGGTTTCTAAAGTTTGACTCTTGTCCTCTGCCTCTGGACTCCCCCTGATTCGGTCTCATTCTCCTGTAGTTTGGTGTTAAGCCACTGCCACTAAATGCAGCAAACTTATTCCACTTCTGAACCATTCCCCTGTTTCAACATCCACAGCTCATGTTTGCCTCTTTCCAAAAGCACGATCCACTGGAATTCCCAGCTCCTTTCCTGAGGAACTGTTGCTAGTGAGTGACTGCTGGCAAAGGCTAGACCTTTGCAGTGTCCTTACTGGATGTCCTCAGAGCCTAGCTGGATTGGAAATTTATTCCCATTAAAGCCTGAGCAAAATTTCATGAGGAAAATCAAGTGTGCCAACTGGAAGAAGAAGATTTCATTGATTGCATGTCTGCAATAATCATTTCAGTTATGCAGAAAATGATCTATGACATACCAAACAACACTGTCTATAAACAGACCAGCCACACGAACTTCATTAATGGACCTGCATAAAAATTGATATGGTTTGATAATATTGCTTTAATCCACCTCCTGAGCCTATTACACAGATTGGGTTGAACTTCTCATTGCCATGCATGGCCTGCAGTCCTCCACATCAATGGAAAAAACCCCCACCAGAGTCCCAACAAATTGAAATGGCCCATAAGTCATATTGAACCAATAGAGCCAATTTCATGAGGCAGATGTCAAAGAAAAATCAGTGCTGGACTGCTCTGCCCTTCAAACTCAACGAGGCAATCTTGACTTTTAACCGTTTGCAAAGGTACATAACAAAACATCAGAATGCAGGGACCATAGAAAAGGTGTAAGAAAATCTACTGCACAAAAATGGGATTTACAGCCAAGCCCAGCTAGTGAAATGCAAACTGCCTTCAGGAAAAAGAGTGAGTGTAAGGTGTTCACATGATGTTCTGCACCAATCCCACACCACACTCCTGAGGTTTTCCTTCTCAGATCCGGTCTAGATCTGACCTTTACAAATGGGCAGGTTTAGGAGCAGGTCCTAAAATCATGGAATCACAGAACTGTTAAGGTTGTAAAAGCCTTCCAAGATCATTGAGCCCAACCATTAACCCAGCACTGCCATATTCACCAGCAAACCATGCTCTAAACCCCCACATCCACATGTTTTTGGGGGATGGTGACTCCACCACTGCCCTGGTGTCATGGTTTGACACTGGCGCAATGCCAGCGCTCCTATGAAAATACACCTTCTCAAATAAATGCTGTGAGATGTTATTAGGAACAGAGCAGAGCAGGTCTAAGCTTAATAACAAAGGGAAAAAAAAACTTTATTAAACTACTACTACTATGGAAGATACACACACTAAATCTAGGATGAGGACCTGACCACTGATTAGTTTGACCCAACTTCCTGAAAAAAAATTCACTTCTATGTCAAACTACAACACCTGGGCAGCCTGTGCCAGTGCTTAACAATTCTTTTTGTGGAGAAAGTTTTCCCAGTCTCCAACCTGAACCTCCCCTGGTACAAACCAAGGCTGTTTTGCCTTATCCTGTCCCTTGTTCCCTGGGAGCAGATCCTAGCCCCTCTTGTCAGGAGTTGTGCAGAGCCAGAAGGTTCTCCCTGAGCCTCCTTTTCTCCAGGCTGAGCCCCTTTCTAGCTCCCTCAGCCACTCCTGGTGCTCCAGACCCTTCCCCAGCTCTGTTCCCTTCCCTGGACACGCTCCAGCCCCTCGATGTCCTTTTGGGGCTGTCCTGCTGAGGAGCAGGATGTGAGGAGCAGGAGAGGTGCTGCAGGTGCCATGGGCACTGCAACGAGGGAGGTGGATGGGGTAAGAAACCACAGTGAATTTGTACAAATGGTCTGAAATTGGCCAGTTTGGGGACTTTTACATATTTTGTGAACTTACCCCTTGAAAGCTGAGCAGATCCTGTCCTTTGGCTCCCGGTGACAACAGCAGCACCGGCAGCAGTGACCTGCTGTCGAAAGCTCAGCTCTCTCCTGGCTGGGAATGGCTTTGGCACCGCACAGACAGGCTCCAAGTGTCCTTATTTACAGACCTCCACCTGTCCCCCTGCAATTCCTGGCTCCAGCTGCAGCACATACCTCCAACAATTTTGTCACCTGCCAGCCTAGAGCCATCCTACCCTAAAAATGCCATATTAATGAGCAATGGGGTGTAGCAGGTCAGAACGCGTGTGGAGCCAGGTGAGAACACCTCCTGTTCCTCTCCCTACCTTCACCAGGCACAGCTATGCTGCAAGGGCTCAGGAAAATACAGAGAGGGGAAGAACTGGCAGAGCCTCAGAATATGGAGATTTGACATCTTTTATTCCTTCAGGACAGAGGCAGAAAGCTGCAGAAAGCAATATCAGGCAGGCTTTTTTTTTTTTTTCAGAGCCCTTTCCATCTCTCTGTATTTTCCTGAGCCTTTCACATCTCTCTTAAGAGTGCAAGGAAAAAGGCTACAAAAACTGAATAAATCATATACTGCCGTAATTATTATCATCCTTGCACTGAAAAAGATAGAACAGGATTTGCTCACCAGGGATGTCTTTTCTATTTACCTTTGCCTCCCTTTTCCACTTAAATCCTCTCTTCATCTGCATCTCTCAGAACAGAACCTGGATTGCTTTTATCAGTATTATTTTTGTCCAAATTCTTACCTTTTTTTCTTGTTGTTAATTATAATGTGATTTTTTCCTGAATTATAATGAAATAACACTGGTGGCAATCATTGCAGGCAAAGATACCTCTGGATATCTTAGTAATGTTTCTCTTACATTCTGCAGTTGTTCTTGTTTCACTGTTTCACTTTATCAGAGTCTCAAAATGTGATATAAAATCTTTAGACATCCATGGATGTTAAATTCTGAGCTCATCTAATTTCCTCCATTGCTGTACCCAATCCCTCCAGAAATACTATCCACAGTGCTCTTAGAAGAATCCCAATATCTGGTCTCCCAAATGCTCCCTGACTCTCATCCTGCTCCAGATTTCCCCCTGAGCAAATGTGCAGGGCCCCTACTGCTGCCCCTTCCCATTTCTCTCTCCCTACATCCATGATGTGATGTCTGTGTGATGGCCCATCCCATCTGAGCCTCCTATCTCAGCTGAGAGCCAAAGTGAAGTTCAACACCACTGTCAATGCATAGAGAGGACTGGATTTGATAGCAGGTGCTCTGCCACACCAAGGACACCAGTTTTTAACCCAACAGCACCCACCTCCTCTCTTTGTGCTGCAGACACAAACGCTGACTGCCTCAGGTAAAAACTTGCTCTGGAGTTTTTCCCTTCTGCCCTGGGATTTCTCACCTTTCTGTTTTGCTCACCCACCACACAGGTGAGACCCCTGATTTATGTGACGTGCTTCAGCAGCTGGGTTTGCTGCTCTTCTCACATTTCTGGACATTTGCTTGAAGGCTAACAGAAGTGGGAAGTAGCAAGGAGTTACTTTCACAGCCTGGAGCACTCTGTTGTCCTGGTGTGGCCCTAAAGTTTCTTAGAATGAGTTTCAGAACTTCTTCAGGCACTTGGAGACATTGGCTTGGCCAGCTGAAGCTCAGGTCAAGACAGGATTAGGTCCTCGAGTTGTAAAGTTCCTCAGCCTCAGCCCAAAGCAGTTACCTGGTGAAACACAGAGCAGAGACCATTTAATTAATCTGAAATCTCCCACTGGCACAAAATTAAAGTTCTTTTGCCAGAATCATTAGTAATTTGCAAGCTCTGTTCGGCAGGAGAGTAACAGATCCTGGATCAAAGGTTCCCTTTCCAGGAAATGACAGCCCCTGCACTGGGCAGGAGAGGGGAGGCACTCTGGAATTCATCCGACCAGGCAGAGCAATTTGGAATCTGTCATGCTCCAAAGTCTGCTACCCTCCCTGTCACTGCACAGAACGTGCTGCAGGAGTAAGATGCTGCTCTGCTTTCCTGCCACCCCAAACCTGACCTACGGCTTGGTTTGAGATGTGTTTTAGCAGATACATCCTGACCCCACACACAGGCAGTGGCAGGGAGCAGAGGAAGCCGATCCCTCACCATTTTCCTTCTCTAGTCATGCCCCAAAATTGGAAAAGCAATTATGCAGTACTTTATCCTGGAGTCACAGGGTACTTTGGGCTGGAAGGGACCTTAAAGCTCATCTTTTTCCACCCCTTGCCAAGGGCAGGGACAACTTCCACTATCCCAGGTTGCTCCAAGCCCCGTCCAACCTGGCCAGATATTGCACTTGGACAGTTTTCATTTCTCTTTTTTAAGAGACATACAATTAAACAATTAACATATCAGATAATTGCATACTTTATGCATTTGAATAGCCCTTTTTTCACCACATTGCTTGGAAAAGAAATGGAAAAATTTCTTCACTGAAAGGCTGGTTAAGCATTGGAACAGGGAAGTGTCACCTTCCTGCCCAGGGAAGGTCCCCATCCCTGGAGGGATTTAACAGCTGTGTAGATTAAGTGTCTGGGGGCATGGGTGAGTGGTGGCCTGTGCAGTGCTGGGGGAACAGTTGGACCTGATGATCTCAGAGGGATTTTCCAAACTAAATGAGTCTGTGATTCCATATTCCATCAAGCTTCTCCACAGGACTGAGAGCAACACTCAAAGCAGAGCCGAGGGGTCCCAGGGAGTTTCTGCTGGGGACAGCAAAGGTGACATCACAGGATGGGTTATCCCCACTGCTGGCCACCTCCCAGCAAACAGAACAGCATTAATTCCCCTTCAAAAATTATGTTTGGAGACTATCAAAGAGTAAACCTTGACAAATGCAAGCTGTGCTTTTTATTTTCACTGGGAAATGTAACGTTCCCTTTTATCTCCCATGAAAATGAAAACCCATTCAAAGTGCTGGCACCCTCTGCAGGAGGAGAAATCCTTTCTGGGGGTAAATTTCTAAATTTAGGGAGCAAAAAGACTTCTGTGGACTCGAGCCAGAACAATCAGGAGCCCTCTGTGACAATGCCTTGCAATGTACACTGGTCTCACAGTTTGTTGTACAAATTCCTTCAACAGAGGACAAGGGAATAATGGACATAAAGCTTTTCTCTTCTGATTATTGAGTGCCAGCTGCCATGGCAAGGAAAACTCCGGCACAGCTTAAAAGGAAGCACACGTGGATAAAAAAAACCAAGTGCACAGATTTATATCTGTGTGTTTCTGCAATGTAGCACAGCTGAGATGAGGAAGAGATGGAAAGATCAAAAAAATGGCAAATCTGGAAATCATTGTGATGAACATGCCCAGAGTATCTTGAAGTAATAGATGAGAGAAATAAGCCTTTTTGAAACCTGTAGTTTCTTTAAGCATCTTGTCAAGACAAGTAGAGATGAGGCTGAGCTGCCAAAAGAAAATGTTTGCCCTGTATCTTTACAAGGACCAGAGACTCCCAGTTAAGTAGAGCTGAAGATAATTGAATTAAAAACCTATAGAAATGTCAGATCTGTAATTTGAAAAGGGAAAAAATGGGCTGTTCTAAAGAAGATTCACGCAGATTTTGGTGGGTTTTTTTTGTTTTTTTTTTGTTTTTTTTTGTTTTGTTTTGTTGTTTTTTTTTTTTGGTCATATGGAGAATTTTTAGTGGAAAGCAGCCCGTGTTCCTGCTGGTGCCAGCTCACTGCTAGGATGGCATTTTCACATTTCCACAGACTGCCACAACTCCGACTCCAGGACATTGTCACTGTCACGTTGGATCAGATCTCCACAGCCCTGCTGGACCCACAAGTGGATATCACTGGGATATCCACCTGTCTGCTCAGCTGCAACACCCAGGTGACACAGAGAGCTGCCTGCTAACGAGTGATTTCATCTTTGGGGTTTAGCCTAAAATAAATTTACAACTGGTTTGAGTTTTCTTCCTGAATTTCTTAATTTAAAAAATGAAAATAAGTTTCTAGCTCAGTGCTCAGCCCAGTTTTCTAAAGGATTGCAGGGTGACTCAGGCTGGAATGGATCTCAGGAAGTTTGTGGCACAGGATGCTGCTGCTTGGGCACTGTGGTCCCTCCAGAGCTCCCCTGGTCAAGCAGGCCAGCCCAGGGCAGGGCTTTGCACCCATGAGGACTTTGCTGATGTGGTTTTAATGGCTCACAAGGGTTCCCCTTTGCAGGATAAGTAGCTGAACCCCAAATTACCCCAGGCACAGCCTCCAACTCCTCCTGGCCGCCTGTGGCTGGGCTAGATGTTCACACTCCACCCCAGTGCAGCCACCTGGGTGTGACAACACCCTCAGGACACATTCCCCCTGAAACAGAGCCTTAGCTCAGCTCCATGTCTTTCATAAGCAGGGAAATCAAGTCCTTTGGCACTTCTGGGGTGCTCTCAAGCCCGTCCATCCCTGTCCTACAGAGCTTTCCTGTTCCAGAGCTGCACTTGGGGTGTTTTGAAAGCAGCAGTGACAGCCGACACAATTCCCCCAGGTGGCTCAGCCACCTCCACCTCACGGAGCAGACACAGCTGCAGTCTGGAGCAGAGGAGGGACCTGGAGCAGTTTTCCCAGGGCTCCATTAGTGCTGTAATTATCCAATTATCCATCCACTCAGCTCACTCCCATCATAAGCACCAGCGCAGTGTTTCAGCTGTGAGGCAGAATTCTTCCCTTCCAAACCAGCACTGGAAACAACTAATGCTGATTTGTGTTTCATACTGATACTTCTTTCAGGAAAAAAAAAGCTTGGGTTTTAATCCAATGAAAGTTTTCTCAGAGAATATATTTTACCTCTAGCACAGCTATGAAAAAAATCTCTTTAGTTTCAGGTAGAATAAAAGAGGTTTTACTTATTTAGATCAGAAATTACATCCCTGGGCATTTTTATACATTAATTTTGTCTTCAAATTTCCTCCTTCCTACTGCCTGCCCACCATTGGAGTGATTCCACATCACCAATTATAATCTTGCCAGTTCTTGAAACTCTCTGTCCTATAAACTCAACAGCCTAAGGGATGATGCACTTTCCAGAAGAAAACATCTGTCTTCAGTTTCTGCTCCCTCTGCCCTTTCTATGTTCCCTTTTCAATGTCATTGCAATTACAAAATATCCAAGGCCAGGTTGGATGGGGCTTGGAGCAACCTGGGCTGGTGGAAGGTGTCCCTGCCCATGGCAGGGGGTGGCACTGGGTGGCTTTTAAGGTCCCTTCCAACCCAAACCATCCTGGGATTGTTTTCCAGCAAGGCACAAACAAGTCTCCTTTTAACTCAAGTATAATTAAGCACTTATTTTTTATCTAACTTTTTAATAGGTGACAGTCTTTGCGCTGAAGGGAGGATCCAGCCAGCCCAAAAATACCATGTTGCTATTTTTTTAGTGGGAAAAGATGAATATTATGTCTTTGGAGCACTCTATATACAGCCATAGGAGTTATATTTATTCATGCTGCCGCCCCAACATGGGGACATGAAATTAGTACAAGAGATAAAAAAGGATGCTTTTATGCATATGTTATAAAATTTATGTATGCACCTTTGCTCACATTGTTCCAAAGGGAGAATTTTTCACAGTAGGCATCAGTTGCTTAATTAGCACAGAATAATTAAAACTCACTGCAGGGAAAATTCCATAACCCCATAGCAATTATATGGGGAGAGTTCATGGTTACTGCATTGACAATGCAAAAATAACTTCTAGGTAGGTTACCAAAAAATACCAGATATTCAAAAGTGCCTTGGAACAGAAAGACTCCTCAAGCTACTGAGCAAATTAAACCAGAAAAAACCCAAGTATCTAATAGCCATCAGTAATGTCCAATCAAGCACTGTATTAACTGCTTTCACTTCATTTTTCAGACTCAGTTCTTTATTGATTTATGTAGATCCCTGAACCTTGAGAAATACATTTGGTATAATTAGACAGCAATAGCAACTCCAGACTTCATTAATAATCATGAAAGAGTTCATTTGCTACCAATAGGAACTCATTTACAGTGCACTGTTTTTTTAGTGCTCATAAACAAACATCTATCAATGTTCAGCACATCTTATGCTTTTAAAAAAATGATTTCATGACCTTGCCTGGTCTAGAAAAAGTCAAGATTCTCCACAGGAAAATGTTTTTACCATCAGAATGGTTGACAGAAAGTGTCTGTCAACACCAAAAAACAAATCTTAATTAGACTGGGTTTGGTGAAATATAAAAATGAGGGCCATTCATGGATTTCATTTTACACTTCCCATTTTATTTTGATACCAATATTCTCCTACAAGACCTCTTTTTCATTTTGTTTCATCCTTAGTATTTCCCTTTCCCTTGTGCTGCACCAAACCCTATTTTCCCAGGCTTGTCCTGGGGGTAAGGGGCCAATGGGATCCTGGGGACAGCACTCCCAGCAGGTCAGGGAGGGACCCTGTCCTGTGCCCAGCCCTGGGGCACCTCTGGGTGCTGTGTCCAGCTCTGGCTCCTCAGCACAGCAGGGACAGGAGCTCCTGGAGCTGAGCAAGGGCCTGGAGCATCTCCGTGCCCAGGAAAGGCTGAGGGAGCTGGGGCTGCTCAGCCTGGAGAGGAGCCCCAGCTGAGAGGGGCCCCAGCTGAGAGGGGCTGTCCCTGAGTGTCCTTGGTGTCCCTGGGTGTCCTTGGTGTCCCTGGGTGTCCCTGTGTAGGGAGGGGCAGAGCAGAGCCCAGGCTAATTTTGTGGGCTGGACACAAAAACTCCAAAACCTTTCTTCTTATCTTACTTTATCTTTAGAAAAATATTAATAACCTCCCAGTATGTTTGGACTTGATGTTCTCCATGGGTCACAGAGTTTTCACAGACATTTTTTTCCAGTGAAGAAGTTGCTGCATGTAATTGAAGTGACTGTGGGAAAGCCTTCAGGAAAATGATGGGAAGCTGCTGGATCTCCTGCACTGGCTGTGCCTGCTGAGTCCACAGATAAAGGATGGAAGTGGCACAGAACATCCTACTGTCAGGGGTTTTTGACAACAAATTAATGTTTGATGTAGATCAGGAAACCTGTTCCACCTTTGAGTTGGTTTTAGGAGCATGGAAAGGAGGGGAAAACCAAAAGAGAAGGAAGAGGAGGAGTTAAACAGGATTGCTGTCAGTGTGCTGCAGTCACGAAGCCACATGGAAGGAGTTTGTGTTTATTCTGCCCAACTGTGCCAGCACAAGGTGGGAAAAGAGGGCCCAGGGGAGGTTTATGTAAAACAATTACTAGAGTATTCAATTAATTTCTTCCCCATATGGGTCTCTAAAAAGCCCCAACTTCTGAGGTCATTCTCAACTATGAACTGCTGCTTTGTCCAGCTTTTGAGAAGACATCCTTCTGCATCCCAAAAGATGTCATAAAAGTCTCACTCCATCCTTCTGTCCTAAATATGAACTTAAATCAAATCTTAACCACATCCCCTTGAATCAGCCCCTTTCCTGCGAATCCTTTAGGATACCTGCATTTTCATGAATGGGTCCAGAATGAAAATCAGCAGGAAAAATGTTCCAAAATCACATTAAAAGTCTTATTTTATGTAATTTATTAATGGCCATGACATTGCACTCCTTCATACTGGAGTGAATTAACAACTAAAGAGGGGAAAATGAAGTGAAGATTCTGCCTGCTGCAAAAATAACACGAAGAACTTGCTTTATTAACTTCTTCAAAGCTTTCAGGGAATTGAAAGGGAAAACAAATCCCCTTTTCGGGTCATTTAAGCCAGTTTATAGTGGACAAAATTACATCAAGCCACCATAAACAGATTTGTACAGGTGTAAGTGAAGTAGAGCCTGAATTACTGTGACATTTTCAAATTCAATTAAATGACTGAAAAATGTCTTTAATGTGAACCTCTGTGCTTGGGTCCATTACACAGTGGACTGCATTTGCTG
Source organism: Vidua macroura (assembly GCF_024509145.1). Taxonomy (NCBI): domain Eukaryota; kingdom Metazoa; phylum Chordata; class Aves; order Passeriformes; family Viduidae; genus Vidua; species Vidua macroura. The sequence goes on from NC_071579.1 coordinate 7,529,112, forward strand.
TGGTAGGAGATTGCTGAGATACATAATCCATACCCAGCAGGATGGATCAGAGGCAGAGCCCCTTTTTCCACAGGTCTGCTTTCATTAGCTGGCATGGAATTACTCCTGTTTACACCATGTTCTGAACACCAGGCAACACTTTAATTCTGAATATTTGAGAGCTAAGGAAACTGAAGATGACCTCACTGTTCCTTTTATTAGGCACAGGAGTGTGACTTGGGAGACATAGCAGGGGCAGTGACAGATTTGCAGACACACTAAAAAACAGCAGCAAGAGCAGAGTTCAGTCAAGGCAAATGCCAAGGTGATATACTGGGAAGATAAAGAGAACTTCTGATAGGGCAGGAAAGTTAAACCAGTGGAATAAATCTCCTACCCTGGGGTAATGTCCCGAAGCAGAAGTTTACCTGATGAGTGACTATGATCTCCATCTCTGAATATAGCATCAGCTTCATGCCCCACCACACACCTCTCTGGGTGTTATCCAACATCACACTCATCACTTCTAAGTGGGCAGAGCCATGTTCATTCTGTCGGCTTCACTTACTCAGGATGTGCCATTCCTGAACCTATTCACAAGTGCTTTTTTCCAGCCACTCTAGGAGTGTGTAGGGAGCCATGGCTAGTGACTGGCAAATTTTAATTTGCTGCTCTTCCTCTTACTGCAGCCACTAAAGACAAGTGATCCAAATAAAGAGATACTTAAGCTGTGGCTGGCCCTGGATCCCTGCCAGTGTCCAAGGCCAGGTTGGACAGGGCTTGGAGCAACCTGGGCTAGTAGAAGGTGTCCCTGCCCACAACAAGGGTGGCACTGGATGGGCTTTGAGGTCCCTTCCATCCCAAACCATTCAGGGGTTCCATGATTCTACCAATTCCTAAGGAATGGACAGCTCCAGTCTTGCTCCAGTAGGTCACCCATCAGATCAAATCCACTGAGCTCACACAAGTGTGGTGATTCTTATGGATTCTGTAAAACACACTGGGAAGCTTTTCCAAAATGAACCTCTAAAGAGCACACAAATTCTCATTCTGGCAATGGAATGTGCCTAACTGGCCTTTCTGTCCTCAAAAATCAAATCAATTTTTGGCTCTGATAGTATGAGGTAGTTACTATAAACAAGGGTGCTCTTTTCTCATCGTTATCAAATAAATCTCTCAGAAAGGATGAATTTCAAGACCTGGAGCTCAACGCTCTGCTGGAAGAGAATCACAGAACCCCAAGATGGGTCAGGCTGGAAGGGCCACAGTGGCTCACATGGTGCCACCTCCCTGCTCCAGCAGGGCCATCCCAGAGCACAGGGCACAGGAGAGTGTCCAGAGGGCTCTGGAACATCCCCAGGAGGAGACCCCAGAGCCTCTCTGGGCTCTGCTCAGGGCTGGCACTGCCCAGGGCAGCAGTTCTGCCTCCTGGGCAGGGGAATTGCTGGGCTCAGGCCCTGCCCGGGGCTCTGGGGCCATCGCTGGGCCTGGAGCAGAGCCTGGGGCTGCCCTGCTCTCCTGCACACAGGGACAGACTGGGACAGACTGGGACAGACTGGGACACACAGGGACAGACTGGGACAGACTGGGACAGACTGGGACAGACTGGGACACACAGGGACAGACTGGGACAGACTGGGACAGATGGACAGACTGGGACAGACAGGGACACACAGGGACAGACTGGGACAGACTGGGACAGACTGGGACAGATGGACAGGGACAGACTGGGACAGACAGACTGGGATAGACTGGGACAGATGGACAGGGACAGACAGGGACAGACTGGGACAGACAGACTGGGACAGACTGGGACAGACTGGGACAGACTGGGACAGATGGACAAACTGGGACAGACTGGGACAGACAGACTGGGAGAGACTGGGACAGATGGACAGACTGAGACAGACAGGGACAGACAGGGACACCCAGGGACACCCAGGGACAGCCAGGGACACCCAGGACACCCAGGGACAGCCAGGGCTGAGGCCCCTCTCACTGGGGCTCCTCTCCAGGCTGAGCAGCCCCAGCTCCCTCAGCCTTTCCTGGGCACGGAGATGCTCCAGGCCTTTCAGGATCATTGTCACCATCAAGAAGCTCATGAGCATCCCAAATCACACCAACACATTCCAGGCCTTTCCCATTCCACACATGCTGGGGTTGGCTCACCACCCACCTCAGCAACACCCTGGAGCCCCATTTGCATGGTCAGAACTGGCCTGCTCAAACACAGCTTGACTTGCGTGAGATAGAGCTTAAAAAACAATTACAAAAGTAGTTCCCAACCTCTCCTCCCTGTTTTCTGGCCATTCTGTTTTTTCCACCAAATTCATACAAAGAAAGAGGTATCAGCTTTGAGGGATTGTATCAGTGATGCCAGGAGGTGACCTGGGCTTCCCTCTTTCCCAAGGCTCACCACAACTTTAAGCTTGAGGGTGCCCATGAGGGCCCTACCAGACTACAAGAGTGAACAATTTTAATTTAATGACTCTCCATGAGAAGTGAGCCATGTCAGTCAGGCTGAATCATCCCAAAAGAGGGATCTTGAAGCCCAGCATCAGGTGGTGAGTCCCCAGATCCCATTCCAGGGAGATCTCCCACCCCAACACAACTTAGAGGAGTTTGCCAAGCTCCTGCTCTCAGGTCTTTGTGTGTCTGTCATTCCAACGATGCCAGCAGCTCAATTAACTCCAGCAGATATTATCCATATGCTTAAGCTCTTTATGGGATTGCAATCCAAGCTATTAGCAGCAATATTGTTTACTGACTGAAATAGATTTTTACTTTGTAAATATTGTCAGATGGAAAGGCTCAGCTTGGTTGTGAGCAGGGGAAACCTGGGCAGGGAGCACAGGGTAAATATTCCACAGTTTGTATTTTATATTGCATTATTCAAAGGAAAAAAATCTCATTTAAAATACAACAACAACCCCCTGGCTGTCCCTTACTAAAGCCATTGGAAGATTAATTAAGTTTCTATTAAAAAAAGTAAGGAATACATGGTGTAGATGAACTCTCCTTACCACTCCACCCAGCCAAATTGGACAATGAGAAAAATAATTATCGCTTTAAAAGTTGTAAATTTCAAAATGTGAGCAAAACTGGTTTATTTTTAGATGTTTGCAATAAATAGAAATCCTAAAAAAAAAAAAAATCAAGAAATAAGCAGGGCAAGGGAGGAGTTTAGTATCTAATTTTTTAAAAAAAAGTTTATTTCATTCCAAAAGAGTGAACTGTGGTTCATCTAAAAATATATCTAAATTGAAAAATATGGTTAAAGGGATAAATAACTGCAGGAAAAAAAAACATTTCAAAATATTTTTAACTGCCCCTAAAAGTAACATTATCTACTTCTGCTTATTTCACTGGGAACAACAAAAAATCACTATTTTGTTGCACTGAATTTCAGTGTTGTAGGGGAATCACAAACTTTGGCTCCAGGGCTAATCTATATGCTTTATATGCTTGAGAGAAGTAGAGGTCCCAAGATCCCTATTAGCATAAAATAAATCCATTTAAAAACCAGTCAGACCAGAAAGAACAGGTGCAATCCACCAGCAAGACTTTTTGTAGAAGAAAAGTTTCCTGGTTTTCCTCTAGAGGATACTTCTCAGGAATTTTCTCCAACACAAAATCTAAAAGCCCTGACAACAACAGGGAAAATGGCATTACTTTTGCTATGTGGCTGCTCTGCTACTAGAAATACACACATGTGTGCCTGATTTGCAGTCTGAATTTATTTGGTTTAGATGGGAGGAATTAAATGTATTCAGGGTTTTGCTGCCTCTCCTAATTTCCCGTTTGCCAGGAAACATCAGCAAACACTGCCATAAAACCCAAGTGGGACATTTACCACCAGACCTGACCTCTCAGAACTGCACTTGCACCTCAGCTGAATGCAGGCAGAAAGGGAACATCCTTTAAACACCCCAGTTATCCAGCAAAGGTTGTTGGAAATGTCCCCATAAAACATATGTTCAAGGCTGTTAATTGTATGGCAGGAGCTGAAATCTCAGTAACGTGTCCCCATTACGCACAAACCCCAGATGCTGTGTCAACAAAACCAGTTTCACCCAGTGCTGGTTGGTGTAACTACCCAAAATCTGCAAAATGCCTTTCCAGGATGCATTCACTGAGGCAGGAGAGTTCAGCAGCTCACAGGCAGGTTGTTTTGGAGACCAAGAAAGGGATTTTGTAGAGCAAAGAGGATGGAGCAGAAAGGCACAGGACTCTACAAAGCTTGTGAAAACACCTGTGGCACGAGGGTGCACAGTCAGTGCACTCACACTTCACTGACATCCGAGAAATTTAAGTTTGAAATGAGATGCAATTATTTTTCCTGAATAAGGACTTGCAATCAGACTCTATAGGGTAAAGTGTGCGAACACTTTTAAAATTATTAAGTTACGGAGGATGCAAAGTTTTTTGGTCACCTGAACTGGGCTTTCCTCCATGTCAATGATACTCCATCTGGAGACAGATTTGTGAGCCATCAGTTTAAGGTTAATGGTGTAAAATGAAAGGAACTGCTGGGTTTAAGGGGATTTGGACAATAAAATGGAAACTATCAAACTTGAAGGGGACTGGTCAAAAGAAACACCAGAAAGAACAGCTGGGGATCTGAGAGCTGGGGTACCAGCACAGGAAAGGCATGGCTCTGTTGGAGCAAGTCCAAAGGAGACACCAAGATGGTCAGAGGAATGGAACAGCTCTGCTGTGATGAAAGGCTTGGAGTTTTGAAATTGTTCAGCCTGAAGACGTGTAGGGGTGACCTAATTGTGGCCTTCCAGTGACTTAAGGGAACCTACAGAAAATAGGCAGAGTTTACAAGGGATGGAGTGAGAGGACAAGGGAAAATGGTGCCACACTGAAAGAGGGGAGAGATTGAAATTAGATATAAGGAAGAAGTTTCTTGCTGTCAAGGTGGGGAAGCCCTGGCAAGGGGTGGCCACAGCAGCTGTGGCTGCCCCTGGATCCCTGGAAGTGTCCAAGGCCACACGGGATTAACTTGGAGCAGCCAGTCAACAGAAAGAACGAAGACACAAATTTCACTGTGTGAAGAAAGATCCAGGCATGGACCATGTGTTGGATTCACAGGAGTTCCTTTGTCCAGCGATGGTTCTGCACCACCATCCCTTCTGATGCCAAGCCTTGACCAAGATTGGATTTGTTTTTAAAAATATGGAGTGGTGTCATTACATGAGTCATCCTCTGAAAACCAGGAGTGCAAGGAAAGGGAAAGAGACATGATAATTAGTCAAATGTTTGCATTGTTTCATTCAATATCGAGGTTCACATGCTGGATCCCATCAATTAACTTACATAGCACTTGAGCTGTCATTTATTTCTTTTAGAAAACCAAATTTTGTTTATTCTGCCTCTTTCTTGAACTTTCTGGAAAATGATTCTAAAGTGCAAAAGTGGCACAAAAATAATTGCAGTGACTTTCTGTGACTATATGCTTTTTAATTGCAGATTTTTCCTTCCCAAATCAGAGCAAAAAAAGAGCAACTGATGACTACAGCTGGATGAATACTGCAATCATTACCCTTGTTATAATGATACATTTCAATAACAACCACAATTCTTGATCCCCATGGATGGCTTTATAATGACCATGGATTATGCTGAGAAAATGCTATTCCTAATTTTATTGTTAATGGAGTGTGAAAGTCTTGCTCTGTGGTGGAGGCTAATTGTCACTTTAGATGCAATTTCCATCACTCAAAGAACATGTATGCTTCATGTATTAATTACAGGATACCACGATGGCTTGCGTTGACAAGAGATGGTGGATTTCGGACTTCCAGCCAAATGGAGCAGTTCCCTCTCTAGAAAAACTTTCATTATCATTTACCAACAGCACATTTTATCATAGGTAGAATGTGGCCATGTTCATGGCCTTCAGAACACTTGGTATCTGCATAATTAAACTAATCAATTGCAGAGCAGTAGTCAAAAGTCAAATCTTAATGAACTGGAAAAATGATACTTCAATTTGCTGTCTCCAATCCCCAAATTAGCATAATAAACACAACGTACTTCTAATCTGTGAAAAAAAATAGAGTTTTTTTCCTTATTCTTAGATGGTTACTGTGTATTAAAGACATTATTTTCAGTAGCTTCATAAACTATCATCTAGTTTTGAGTAATTTAATAAAAGTAATGTAAATATGTTATGCAAAACCCACAACAACTTGTTATTTTTGCTGAAAATACAATTTATTCCAATTTTTTTGTTGTTGTTGTAATAAATTTTCCATTTTTTTTAATCCGTATACAGGGCCTATTTCCCAGTGGGTGGGTACCCACTGGGAGAGAATGAGCATTCCTAAGGAATCCAGGGAGTTGAGTGGTGGAGGTCAGAAGTGACTTTTAATCCCTTTTTTCCTCGCCCTTGGTGCATGGAGAGGGATTTGATTGTGATGAGCACGATGATAAAGGTAACAGAAATCAATGTTGTTCTCCATGCTGCAGCCATGTCCATCACTAGTCAAGATCCAAGTCCATCCTGCCTGGCTCAGCTGGAATTCAGGTCACAGCCTCCAAGGGCTGCCTACGGCAAATGATGGGAATTGATTTTTTTCCCCCTCATTTTACTTATCAGAAAATGCAACAGATCCATTAAACATTGTTTGCTAAGATAGAACTTCAGATTCTCCCCCTCTGCTCCGCCCTGCTGAGACCCCACCTGGAGCACTGTGTCCAGTTCTGGTGACCCAGACACAAGGACATGGAACTCTTGGAGCAAGTCCAGGGGAGGCCATGGAGTTGCTGAGGGGGCTGCAGCACCTCCCTTATGGAACTGGGATGGGGGAGCTGGGAATGGTCAGCCTGGAGAAGAGAAGGCTGTGTGGAGACCTCACAAAACCTTCCAGGGTCTGCAGGGGCAGGAAAGCCAGGGAGGGACAATTCATCAGGAGTGACAGGACAAGGGGGAATGGCTTCCCACTGCCAGAGGGCAGGGTTAGATGGGATATTGGGAAGGAATTGTTCTCTGTGAGGGTGGGCAGGCCCTGGCACAGGGTGCCCAGAGAAGCTGTGGCTGTCCCTGGATCCCTGGCAGTGCCCAAGGCCAGGCTGGACAGGGCTTGGAGCACCCTGGGCTAGTGGAAGGTGTCCCTGCCTGGGATGGCACTGGTTAAGCAGTGAGGTCCCTTCCAACCCAAACCATCCCCGGGTTCCATGATTCCATAACAGAGGCCAGGGGCAGAATGAGAATCAGAGTCCTGCTGCCTTGCCTAAAATTGTGCAAGAACAGAAAGCAAAATTTGGCCCAGAGGAATATTGCTACCCCAAATCAAGGGTAAAAAAAAATAACTAAAATAAAATATTAACAAAAAATAACTCAGTCACCAGAAGGTAAAAACCTAAGGGAAGTTGGTGCTGAAGGATCCTAAGCCATTTTGCTGGGACAGACTCATAAAGGATCATCCTCTTGTCTGCAAACATGTGGAAGTGTGAATATTCCATCAGATCTCCACAACAAACCTAATCTGTATTGCACCAGTGCCCTACCTCATTTTAGCAGTGCAAAATAGCCAAAGCTTTAGAGAATAGCTCAGCCATCTGCGCCTGCAGGTGTTTACAATACAGAATAAATTAAGAAGTGACAAGGCATTGAGAAGGTTACAGTTGAATAATTACCAAGGAAAACGCAAAATCTTATGCACCATTTCAACTCCTGAAGATGGAGTAGCTTCCTCTGTCCTTTTAAAATCATTTTCCACTCTTGCTTAGTTTGCCCTTCTGTCTGAAGGACATGTCCCTTCTTCAAATAGAGAACTTGCAGAAATTATGTCAATTCTTGTGGTAACAAGGCTTTTTATTCCTTTTTTATTTAATTGATGTGAGAAATTCAGCTCACAGTGTGGAGCACAAAGTCGTGTTCCATCCATGTTCCGTGACAGCATCTTCTGCCTCTGGTTTTGTTTCTGAAAGCCTCTAGAAAAGTTCAGTTTAGACATTGTGAAAAGAAATACATGGAAATATGTGAGATCTGGGACATTCCCAAGGTTTTCTTCCTGATTATGAGTGTGTTCCATGGAAGGCAATGACATTCTTTACTCAGAGGGAGGTGAGGCCCTGGCACCGGTTGGCCTGAGAAACTGTGGCTGCCCCTGGATCCCTGAGAGTGTTGGAAAGGAAAATGGAAAGGGAAAAGGGAAAGAAGAAGGAGACAAAAAAGGAAGAGGAAGTGGGAAAAGGAAGGAGGAAAAGGGAAGAAGGAAAATCTAGAGTAAGAGGAGAAGGGAAAGGAAGAGGGGGAAGGGAAAGGGAAGAGGAAGGAGGATGGAGGAAGGAGGAAGAAGGAAGAAGGAAGAGGAAAGAAAAAAGGAAGCGAAGTAGAAAGGGGGAAGGAAAGGAAAGTTAAATCCTTTTAACAAGGAGATAACTATCAGAAATTTTGCTTAACCTATGTGGTATTGAGGCATGTGTCTGGCCACGGCAGTGGATTTCAGGATCTCTGGAAGCAAGCCATACACAAGACTAAATAAATGAGTAATTAAACATTCTGGGCTCTTCCTCACGTGGCTCCAGCTTTCTTTGATACTCGCAGAAGTCTTGAAACACACATAGCCACAAAGAGCTCCTGTTCAAATCCATCTTTCAGGAGCTTCAGCATGAATACCAGCTTCCCAAAGTAATACCCTGTCTGTAATAGCCTGGAGAGAGGCAGAGCCCTGGGAAGAGTTGGCAACCGTTGCTATTGATGCCTGGGCTGAGGACTCACAAAATCCATTTCCAGAGGGGTAGAAGAGGAGTTTAATCTCCCACCAGGTGTAGTTTGGCCCAAGGCAGTGAGCTTATCCCTCCATGGCATCCGCCATCCTGGAAAATGAGACTTCTCAGGGCTAAGAACCCAGATTTTTTTTTTCTGAGAGGTAAATAAAACCCTTGGGGGTTTTAATGTTACAAACCTGCAGTGCATGGATTTGGAGCCGCAGGGTTTTTCTAGCTCCTTATTCCTTTATCCCAGACTCATTAAGCCCATGTTTTGGTCAGACATAAAAAAGAGGGAGATTTCTCTAGCACTTGTAAAACAAAGCACTTGGTAGGATCCTGGCTAGACGCCAGTCGTGGCTGAAGCAGAAGATTTAGCTGGGTCAGTAACACAGCAGCACAAACTGGGTTACTTCCCACTTCAGCTGCCAAACCAGGAAAGAAAAATACTCAGAATTAAATATATAACAGTACAAAAAATAACAGCAGACCTGGACATGTGTTATCTCTGTAAAGCAGATGTTTTTACTATGTCACATACTGGCTGGTGTGCAGAGGAACTAATAAAGTGATTTACAGCTGTAATTACACTTATTTTATTATATGGGATGAACTACACTGAGGTGCACATCCAGCAAACCCCACTGAATATTCCAAATAAAAGAATTCAATCTTAACCTTGAGCAAGACTGATGGGTGGGGGTTGATACACAGAAGACTACTTTTTATTGATCTAGCATGTTCCTCCCCAAAAGGGGAGCAGCCAGATGCAGCAGAGGATACTGAATCCAGTAGCCCACATATGGCTTTTTGTCCATCTCTCATCCAGAGCTGAGAGTGTGTTCCCAGTTGGCACCTGTGCATACACCCAAAATTATAACAGTTTTTTTCCTCTCAATTGGTAACAATGAATTATTTGGTTCATTTTTTTTAAGCTTTTGGAGTGCAACTGTGACAGAGCAAAATCAAAAAATAAAAAAAAAACCATGTATCCACCAGCAGATTTCAGCAGCTGTTTTGGGGTTTGGTGTTGTACCACAGGGTTTAGTCAGTCTTAGAGAACTGGGATTGTTCAGCCTGGAGAGGAGAAGCTTCAGGGTGATCTAATTTTGCCTTTCCAGAAGGAGCCAACAGGAAAGATGGAGTGGCAGGACAAGGGGGAATGGCTTCCCACTGCCAGAGGGCAGGATCAGATGGATATTGAGAAGGAATTGTTCCCTGTGGGGGTGGGCAGGCCCTGGCACAGGGTGCCCAGAGAAGCTGTGGCTGCCCCTGGATCCCTGGCAGTGTCCAAGGCCAGGCTGGATGGGGCTTGGAGCAGCCTGGGCTAGTGGAAGGTGTCCCTGCTCATGGCAGGGGGTGGCAGTGGATGGGCTTTAAGGCCCCTTCCAACCAACACTATTCTACGACTCTATGATAAATCAGGTATCAAGTAAAAGGTCTAGAGAGGTAAAAATATTTCTGATTCATGTATTTTCTTCTAAGGTTTAGAAATGAAACTTTATTTTATGGTCAAACCCAAGCAGAGTAGGCCATTTGCTCAATTTCTTGCAGTTCTTCAGCAGGCACTGAACTTGAGGGAGCTTCATTTTTTTTTCCTACCTAACACAGTAACTTGGACCTTATCCCAGGAGGAATCTCTAAAGAGGGCAGGAAAAGCCACCTCCTTCTTCTCTCAGACCTTCAGTGGTCAACAGGCATGAAAAAGCCACAGACAATCTTAGAAAACCAGCTGAAGACATGCAGAGAAGAGTTTTCCTTCACTTGCTCAGCTGTCAGGACAAGAGACCTCCATACCACTCCAATTTTTGACTCAACCTATTTGAGCAGTCAGATCAGTTCTTGAGCATTTGTAGGATTATCCAATTAAAATGTTAGCAGGCAAATTGGACAGCATGGAATCACTCTACAGAAAATTGCACAAGGCAGGGCTTTTTCCCCAGTGTAATAAAACTTCTCCAAAGGCAGGCTGTCCTTTCACTCCTTTCTGATTGTTTTATAAAGCTTTTGGTGTCTGCCTTTGAAAACTGAAAAACAAATTTTCTACTCAATTTCTTTTCCTCCTTCTTGCAGCATAGTGTTTGCACTAAAACAGAGTAGGGGGAAGGAGGGAGGTGGTGTGAGAAGTGAAAAACCTCACTTTTAAACTGCTGTTAGAGCTGCACAAAAAGCCAGGGCACTAAGACAGCATAGGATGTTGTGGCAAGATAAGAAACACGTGACAGGTGAGGTGAAGAGTAAATAAATGCTGACAAAGTTTTCTTGCAGTGAAGTGTGGGAACAACCATGACCACAAAGCCAACAAGTCACAGTACCACAGAATCTTGGAATGGATCCTCTGCCGTGGGCAGAGACAACTTCCACTGTCCCAGGTGGCTACAAGCCCCATCCAACCTGGCCTTGGGCATTTCCAGGCATCAAGGGGCAGCCACAGCTTCTCTTTGCAACAAACATTTGCTGCCAGTATTGTTCATGTAATTTTAACAATTACCCTCTTGTTTTACAGCTGTGGAAAAATATTAATTGGGGCAGTGAAGATTTGCCACAGCATTTCAGGGCTTTTAATGTCAGCCAGCTGGTATTTTAGCAGTGTGAGACAAAGCTCACCCAGACATGGGGTCTAAATGGAAGTGATCATTTATTTTTGCTGCACAAAGGCCTGTGAAAAACAAACTCCAGATTTTCATGTTTGCTGGGAGTGGGGAATATCTCTGCATGAGCAAGTTCTCATCTTCTCCCTCGCATGCCAGAATTTCATCGCCTGCTTCATCATCGCGCTGGCTTGTCTGACTCATCTCGGATCAACGGGAGCTTGAAATTATCTCCAGGTCCATTATGAAATCCATAACAGGGCTGGGAAGATGCACTGAGGAGCAGGGTAGGGGGGCAAAGCTTTTGTTCCACCCTGCCTTGGCACAGCCACTCTAAATTGTGCCGTCACACCAAGCAAATAAACAAGAAGCAGCATTTTTGTGCTTCCTGCCTCTTGGGAATTTTTGTATTTCACATGTTTTACTGCAGCAGGAAACACAGAGTTTAATCAGGCTTTTTGTCTGAAATGTAATTGGAGTTTGGCTGTTTTCACCCGTTTTAACCACTTCAAAGATGAAATTGCAGACTCGTGCATTCACGTGGACTCTGAGCTCGGAGGGCGGGTGTGTTGGCTTTATTTGTGCCACAGACCCAGGAATATTCTCACTGGACTCAGAAATACTTTAATTCAATGAGGTGCTGTCCAGACGGAATAGAGAGATTGGGATTTGGCAAAGATCTGAGGGTTTTCTGCTGGCTCCCAGGGTCAACAGGGCACAGGAATGAAATGCCAAGGAGCCTCATGTCTGTCCTCTGATCTGCCATCGCCCAGGGATGGTCACACCAGGCTCATCCTCTCTGCTCCCTGAATAGTAAAGAGAAATAAAAAATATTATTTACCACTGCAACTACTCTAAATGCAAGAGAAGATGGTACACTATGCACATAATTACTGTCTAGTGGCTCCAAGGCACAGTTTTTTCCCAGAGAGGAGAGGAATAAAAGTGTGTATTCCTACAAGAGATCAAAACCAGGGAGGACAGAACTATGGCAGAAAAAGAAATGCACACAAATAATTGGACTTAGCAGAAATGTGATATCTCAGACAAACAGATAGAGGAATCACTTTGTGAAAAATAAATGAAATGGGGATACAAGGGAAACAAACATAAATAAAAACAGATGACATCAGTGTGACAGACTTAGACTTACCTAAGCTTATATGTATTGACTCTAAAGGGAGGCTCTGACTGCACTCTGCATTTAAAACTGCAGGACTGGGACTTGTGTGTTCCAAAACGTACCCTTGTAGGTCCACCCTCAGTCTGAATATCCCCATAGGCACCAGATGATTTGGTTACCAGGTTTAGAGCCTCTCTGCAGTCTGGACAGCTTTGGGTTCCTTTGAGTCTCTTTTGAGCATAGAGATTTCCTCTTATGCCATCACAGCAGCAGGAAAGGACATTTTGAAAATGAAGTCAGAGCTCCAAAACTTTTCAAACTTCTGTGGAAGACAATATATAGGGTAAGAATAGAGAGAGCTTAGCAAGGAGTGCATAGCAACAATGGGAAGTTTGCTTTCTGAAAAAAACACAACATTGATAATATGGGTCTATTTATAAAACTATGGACGACAGAAAGATTAACAACAAGTTCTTAAAATACATTTGTAAAGAAAGTTCAGACTTCTGTATCCTCCTGATTCTAGGAAAGATAAAAGTTTGTGAGTGTTACCAACCTCTCTAAAGTTGGTCTTGGAGATTTTTTCTCTTTGGGTAGAAAGAGAAAGATGAGAGGCATTGAAGTGATCTATGAAAGGGGAAGAGCTCATTCATTCTTCACACAAAACACTGGGAATGAACCCACTCAGGTGGATTCCTGCCCTTCTGCAGAGCTGTGCTCCCTGCTGTCCCTGCTTTTGGAAAACATTCATTACACCCTTTCTTTCCAAATCTTTGAGCTTTTCTCCTCAGTGAGTCGAGGTTGCTCAGATGTCAGGGGTGCAATCTGGGAAATAGCTCTGGAATACAGATGAATCAAACCTGCCCCTGCTTTGCTTTCTCTGGGTGTCCAGAGAAAGAAGAACCTGCACTCATCCTGACTCCTGAGTCACCTCAGCAGCAAGGTGACCCACCAGCACTGATGTACATGACCACTAATGCAGCCCCAAAACGAAGGCGATCCTCTGGGTCTACCTCAGCTTTGCCTCAGGGTGTAAACGGAGTTGCCAAAGCATCAAGGTGAGCTTGGTGCCAAAAGCAGAGTTCCTCAGTGCTCTCCTACTTCTATAACCAGTCAGAGAGAAAACCACTGCCATGGAGACACTCTCCTCCAAAGCAGCCGAGCGTTTTTGCTGTGAATATCCCAACAGACCCTAAATTAACCAGCAGCTTCCCCAGGGAAGGCTCCTACCCCCAGAACCCTCTACCTCATACGTTTTTGAAGTTTTTTAAATGCTCCCTGCTGTCTCTCCTTTTCTCTTTGCCTCTGGTCCAGCTTTCATCCTCCCACTTTTCCTGCAGTGTCCGTGGCAATCTCTGGCCCAGCAGATCCTGGGTTTGACATCCCTTAGATTCCCAAGAGATCCAGCAAACCAGCTGTGCTGGGGTTCAGCTCTTTGGTACAGACACCTGACAGCTTCCATCAAACAAATGAGGCATTCTGCTTTTCCACAGAAATATCCCCCAGCACAGCAGTTCTCTCCATAACAACCTCATCATGTTCAGAGGCAGATGCTCTAAATTAGCTGTGCTCTAGGAACAGGAGCGGCACTGAGGTGGGGGAATGGAAAGGGGATGAGAAAAACTGAAATATTTTGCCAAAGGTCACATTTCAAACAACTTAATTTAGCTTCATTTTAAAGGGCTTCTTGCCACAAGACTTCATATGAGTCTTTTTTTTTCTTTTTTTTTTTTTTTGTTTTTTTTGTTTTTTGTTTTTTGGTAGCATAGCAAGAAAATGGAAGCATCAACAAATAGGCACTTAGGCTTGTCATTTCAGCTTTTCTCTCTTTTCCTTTATTTTCAGTAAGAAAAAGAAAGCAAGAAAACCTGGAAATGAGGCAAGTCTTCTCAGCCCTGAGAACTGCTGAGGCTGTTTAAACTATACAAGCATTTAGCTTGCTTAGTTCTTTGTTTTTCTTCATCAAGGATTAATTTTTGATTAAAGTTTTTCAAAAAAATGTTTAATTGAAATCAATCCTCCAAGCAATTTGTTGAAACTGTTTCCTGATCAAAAAAAAAAAAAAAAAACAAAAACAAAAAACAAAAAAAAAAAAAAAAACAAAAAAAAAAAAAAAAAAAAAAAAAAAAACCCAGAATAAATGACATCTGATTTAAAAATAATTATATCCAGTGATAATTAGTGTGTTCTCAGGAATGTTTAACAATTTTTGTGCAGTAAAAGACCAGGAACAAAGTCAACAAGCTAATGTGAACACAGGCACTTTTCAAGCAGACACTACATAGATGTGAAACTGGGGAAAATAGGATGTCTTTGAAATGAAAGACAGGTGCAAGAGAGAAGTCTGGCTGAGAGGAAGTAGAGAATATGCATCACACATGTTAAAAAAGGAATAAAAAATCCATACCAGGATGAATGCCCTGGTTTGAAGAGGCATTTATCTTGCACTTCCCCGGCATGGGATGTTATTTACTCCTAAGACCGTCTTGTTTATAAGAAAGAGGAAGAAGCAACCTCAACTTCATTGAAACTCATAAATAAAACACCTCTCCACTTTCACCGAGCGCTGCTGCGCTAAAGCATCACAGAAACTTCACCTTAAAAATGCTCTCAAATATTACAACAGACAGCTTTGTTTCCTTGCAGTGTTTCCCGTGTTTTATCCACATCCTTCAGCTGCTGGGGAGAGCTGAAAGCTGCCAGGTGAAATCACAACGTGCAGTTAAAGGTAGCCAAAGCACGCCATGAGAGGGAGCTCAGGGTGACTATTGCAAAGCAGCCCCTGAGGAGAAGTGTCACTGCCTGTCAGAGACAGCCCAGCTGTTTGGGGCCCTGCACATCTTTGTATGGCATAGATTTGCCATTTCTTACTTCCTCCTTCCTTCAAGGATCAGTCTGAAATGCATCCAGTTCTGGCTGTGCTCACAATTTCACCAGATTTTTAAGGCGGGGGGGATGGGGGGGAAAGAAAAAAGAGAATTTTAATTTAAAAACTGCAAACGCTTTCTCTCATGTAAAAAAATACTTCAAAAAACTTCAGTGAGGACTGAAAATCAATAGTGTTTTCTTTTTGCTAGGAATAATGGTTATTTCTGAGCAAAGTCCTGGTGCTGGAGAGGGCAGCTGTGGGAGACGTGCCCATCCATCCCGTGGATTCACGAGGGCTTTGTCTTTGGCTCCCATTTACACAGCATTAAATTCTGCTGTGTTGACTTTGAGCTTGACACGCCACTAAATCTTCAGTCCCCAAGCAGAGTCCTCTCCAAATCATGGTGTTTCACTGGCTGCCTCAGACCACAAGTGTCACCTTCATTTGAAATTATCTTGTCCCAAGTGTGCTTAAAACATTCTCATAGTTTTTGATGAGGCTGGGCCCCGTTCCAAGGCCATGGCCAAGCCAAAGCCCCTGCAAGGGAGGGGGTTTTTCCTGGCTGCTTTCAGGAGGGCCCTTTTCAGGTCTGTTCAGTCCCAAAGTAGGTCTATTATTATGGAAAAGCAATTTAACGGGATATGAGTTATGACTGAGAGGATCCATGCAGGTGTTCATGGGGTTTAATTAATGTGTTCGCATCACACCTTTAATTAATTCGTGACAACAGCCTCGAGTGTCACCAAGGCAGACAAAGACAACTTTGCTGTCCAAGGCTCACAGGAAGTACAAAGGATTTTGTGCCTTCTGGGGTGATGAGTCTGGGGCAACCTGAAGCACCCAGCCCAGGATGATGTCTGGGAGCAGGAGTGACTGCACAGATGTCTGCAGAGTTAAAATAAATACAGGCATGATCAAAAGTTAAATTAGAACCACTCTTATCAAAAAGTGACTCTTAAATGTTCCCTGAAAGCAGGAATGGATGCTGTGGTATCAGCAAACCACCTCTGCTGGATCATAGAATCAGGGGATTCCACAATGGGCTGGGTTGGAAGGGAACTTAAAAATCATCTTTCCAATCCCCTGCCACACCTTCCGCTGTCCCAGGTTGCTCCAAGCCCTGTCCAGCCTGGTCTTGGACACTTCCAGGGATCCAGGGGCAGCCACAATTTCTCTGGGCACCCTGTGCCAGGGCCTGCCCACCCTCACAGGGAGGGATTCCCTCCCAGTATCCCACCTAACCCTGCCCTCTGGCAGTGGGAAGCCATTCCCCTTCTCCTGTGACTCCAGCCCTTGTAAACAGTCCCTCTCCATCTCCCTTGCAGATCTCTACACCTTCACCTGTTTGATGAAATGGGAGAGTGAACTCATTCTTTTTTTCAACAGGCTCATTTTGCAGATTCTGCCTCAAACGTCTTTTTAATCTCTTCAGTTCAGTCTAGCAGTAAACTCAGTAAACTTCCAGAGCTGTGTGTCAGCATTTGTCTCCACACACAAATATGTGATTTGCTGATAAGGCAGATCGGAAGCTGGTTAATTGCATCGGATTTCTCCCTGAAAAGCCTTTTTAACTACCCTCAAATATCATCGAGGCTGAGGCTAAGTACATGTTTGAATATTTTCTTCAGTTCTCTGCTGACAAAACTGCTGATGTGGTTGTTCTTACATCTTATGATTGATCAAAAAAAAAAAAGAAAAAAGAAAAAAAAGAGAAAAGGCAAAATTTTAATCCTAACACAAACACACAGATGAGAGACACTCAGAATAAGGCAATTTCATACAGAACTGATTTTCATAAAGATTTTTAAGCATTTCCTCCTTCATCAGTGTTTGTTCCTAAGTATCAGACAATAAAGTAAATTGAAGTTTCTCCTGCTGATGTAATTTGAATTTATTTTGGTGGCTTTTGACCATCTTTTACCTTGTGATTTGTTCCCAGCAGTAAATATTTGGTGAACAGTTTCCTCCCTTTCTCTGACATTTGATTTGCCTGTAACACCACAACTTTGAAACAGCAAATCTCATCAGCTCCAAAATCCACAGGACTGGGATCTGCAAGGCATCAATTGCTTCAGCTTTGTCACAGTTCTGAATATCTAAGTCATTGTCCCCAAAATTTTTCAGCCTGTCTTGCACTGCCATGACATCTTCTCCCATCTGCTGGGATTCAGTACTCCCCATTTTATTTGCTGTGCCAACAGGAGTTGAATTTCTGCCCCAAATAAGTTCCCTACTTGATACCAAACTCATAAAATGTCATGGAGAAGGTTTAGGTCAGGAATGGGTAGTTGGGAATGGAGAAATCCCAGTGGAAATGAGAGCCCAAAGGGAGAGGGATGGGGTGAAGGACACAGGAACCTCATGGGCCAAGTCCCCGGAGTGGCTGGAGAGGAAGGACCCAGGGATGCAGAGTGGAGGAGAGCCAGCTGAGAGCAAAATGAATCCGTAATTAATTTATGGCCTTGGATTAATGCTGATGGATCTAATTCTGTGACACAGAATGAGAGGTGCAAACTGAGATGCATCCGGATGCAGGGGGAGCGTGGCGCAGCAGAAGTGGGTGAATCATCCAAGGAGACACAGGCCAGGAGGAGGTGGGAGCAGGGTAGGACTGGAAAGCAAACTCCTGGAGAATACTAAGCTGTGATAAAAGGAGTAGGAGATTGGAAGAGAGCGCTCAAGGGGGAAGAAAATGAGACATACAGAGTTTAGGAGACAATATAAAAACAGAAAAGAGTCACGGAAAACTTATTTTGTCATTCCCATTCTTCCACAGCTCCCATCCCACCAAAAAACTGGGTGAACATACATTTATGTGCTGAATTTAGCTTAATATTCAGCTTGTAATATCACCAAACAGATTTAAGCCAGCTCAAACTCTACTCTCTTTAATGTTTTATAACATTCTTTTTTCTTTTCCTTTAATTTTTTTCCCTTCATTTACAACTTTTTCTCCTTTTCTTTGACCCAAAGACAAAAAATTGTCACCCATCAGTACCAAGTAATCCACCCTCCAGCTGGAGCAGCAAATTGTGATTATTCACATAAATCATATGGTTTTTGTTCTGCTCCTGGGCTTTGAATCCCAGTGGGAAAGATAAGAATATTTCTCTTATGGCTTTGGGCAGGAATTGATCACTTCCTACTCCTAAATACAAGTCATACCCTGCATTCATGCTGGTTGTGGGCGCGGTGGGATTTTAAGCTGTGCAAATATATCGGAATTCATGCCACAGAAGATAAGAAAAAATCGAAATATAGGAAAGAAATATTTCAAATGGCAATGCTTAGCAACTCAAGAGAAAAATACTCTTGTTTAGAGGGTTCAAAATATTTTTTTTTAAAGTTTTTAAACCTTAAGGAAAAGAATGAAAGCAAAGAATAAGATAAGAAGTCAAGCATTGGTTCATTCTGAAAAGCAACAGAGGCCAAAAATTCCCTACTGTGGGGGTAATGAAGAATCAGCCTAATTACATGGCAATTAGATACTATGTGTGTAGTGCTGAGTACTCATGGATTCTGTACATTCTGAACCCCTTTCAGCAGAATCTCCCAGCACCCAGGACAAGTTGCCCAAGAATTAGTAAAAAAAAAAGTGAAAAGTGAATTATTAGAGGGGGAGTCACAAGATTTCCCTCTCCCTGTGTCACAGGAGATTTGTCACAGTCACCCACTGATAACCAGAAATGCACTTGCCCTGTCACGGGGACAGCTGGAAAATAAACGTGCCCCTATATTTTTATTGCATGCTGTCATTGAGCAGGAGCAGGGGACCTTGGGGGACAGGCAAATGGATCATTTTAATTAACACCTAATTGTGCTTGACACCTGAAATTCTGCTCAGCTTCTCCCCTGCCAGACCCAATAAGTGAAGGATGTCTGTGCAGCACTGTACCAACAGGCAGGAGCTGGGAATTACTCCTAGCTGCAGGATGGAACTTCCTTGCCTCATTTTCCCATGGAGAAAGCACAGCATTTTGGTTTTAAATGCTAAAATCAGGAAGATGACCAGATTTTCAGCTTACCAAAACCCAGGAAAGATTTGCATGGAAGTGAGGGTTTTCTTTGTGGCTAGAACAATTGAAAAGTTTCATAGAGAACAAATCAATCAGTGATTAAAAAAACACACGTGTACCACTATCCTCCTCTGTGATGAGGAATTCAGCACAAATACCAAACCTTTTAAAAATATGTAAATGTAACCTTGAGATGTTGGGGGGAAGCCCACACTGGGAGGTGGAAAACTTGAGGAAGGTTTATTTCTACGCTCTCAGAAAGGTGTAACATTAGCATTGTCCCACCTTCTATTGTTCTACTTGTGTCATTAGCTTTTATTAGCATTAGACTGAGCACACCCTGCTTTATGACACTGCAACATAAATCAAGGCAGAGTCTCTCCAGTGACTCGTATAAGCCAGCAAGCTCCATATAAAAGAAATCCTTGACAGATGGGAAGGCAACAGAAACTGCAGAAGGCTGTTAAACTTCTTTTTTTCCCATTTTATACCAAAGCATACAGCTGGAGATAAGAGCATTTTTATAGGCTAAATGCCAGTGAAAGAAAACTGGGGAACACTGGGAGTTCTCCATGATCTGGGCCCCCCGACTGTTCCTGACACAAAGATCACACCACTTTAATGGCATCACCATCCCCAAAACTCCAGTTTCCCATGTATCCTGCTGTCCCTGCTGTCCATTCCCTGGTGGGAAGAGGCTTAAAGCAGAGTCCTCTCCTGGAAAAGGTGATGTCCCTGTGCCTTCCCCAGCTGAGAGGGGCTAGAGCACCCAATGCTTCAGAGGGCTCTGGCCCTAACAGCTCATGGGCACCCCGTCCTTCCTTTCCTCCCCAAGACATTTTATCCAGCAGGGAAAGCTCAGAGCTGACCAGACCTCTGCAGATCACCTTCATCCCGAGCCTGATGTGCCTCCTTTGCCCAAAATCAGAGCAAGGGGCACACGAGAGGTGCTATCCCTCAGCACAGCTCCACCTGGCTTTTCCTCCTCCAAGGGAAGATGCCAATGATATTTTGAGAAATGTTGCCTCAGCTGTGGTGGACCAAAGGTGCAAACTCCTTAAAAATGGCTTTGCCACCTACAGCTGTAGGTGGCAGACTGAGTTTAACTTAATTACATTAATTAGTTTGACAATCTCAGATGAAATGGTGGTTCGCAACTTTGGAGCAGAGGGGGATGTTAGCAAGGAAAGCAGTGATAAAATCAATTCCCTTATGGATAGAGCCTTGCAAGCAATTATCTGAGGTGTTGGCTGGCTGTGGGTAGTGCTGCAGAGCTAAATGTCTCTGCTGGGCCTATGCTTCATGATGTAAAAGAGTTATTTTGGTGCCCAAACTCTCTTGATGTTGTTTTACAGGGCTCAGCTTGTTGCAGAGATTCTTTTCAAAAGTGCAATAGGATACAATAACTAACAACTAGGAGAAGTAATCAAAAACTAAAGAATGTGAAAGCTATTAATACAGTTATCAGCTTGATGCAAAATAGGAGACATTTAAATATGCATTATTTTAGCATGGCTGGAAAAGCCACTCAAGCTGGAAAATCAGCCAAGATTTTTTCAGCTGTTTTGCTCCTCTCCCATCCCTAATTCTGTCCCTGAAATGCTCCACATGCACAGGGAGTCAGGAGCCTTGAGGGCCCTGTGTTGTTCTGGTTGTGGTGAGCAGTGATTTCATGGGTATTATGCTCCCAGTGACGTGCATGACTTTGGTTGCACAGGTTGATTTAAATAAATTAATTTTTTACAGAAAATCTGTTTCCCCACTGTCGCCCTGTTTTTTTAAGATTTTCTAAAGCCTTCTGAGTTTACATTCTTGTAGAAAACTTTCTCACACAACTTTCTGTAAACAACCTATTGTTTTGCATTCTTTCATAGAGGCGGAGAAATTTGATGTACAGGTAGTTTGTCCAGTGTCGTTGGAGAGGTGGCACATTCACCCTCCAATCCACTGGCACCTTTTGGAAAACTATAAATGTTGGAGTCAGAGGAAATAAATTAGTCTCTTCACGGTGACCATAGCTGTGGTGTGTCATTTTTCCTTGTGTCCTCTGGTGACACCCCACACGCCAGTCATTTAGACCAAATGCTTCCCAGAGATTTTACCATCTCACTCACTGTGGTGTTTTAAAATACACAGACAGTAAGAAAAATAGTGTTTTCTTTTAAATAATAATAATAAAAAATAAATCCAGTTAATTTAATCCAAATACTGACACATGCAGGGCTTTCCTCATCAGAAACGCCCCAATAATTGTATTTTATCAGCTCCACCTGATGTTATAGAGCAAAAAGAAGGACCTACAGTTGGCATCAAACATTTTGAAAATTCTCAGTTTCATGAGAACAGATGCAGCAGATTTTCAGCAAGAAGCAGGCCCGGGTTGGCTGTGCTGGGGGAGCAGGGAGGTGTTATCTCCCTGAGGTTTTAGCAGCTACACAAGATCTTTGAGCCCCAGCTGAAAACTAACTGGAATCCTACCATGAAATTAAATGAAAACTCAGCAGAATGTCTCCACTGAATGGAGCCTTTTCCCATTCCATGGTGAGGCCTCAAGTGGGGTGGGATTTTTCTGGTCACGAATATGTTGGGGGCTCAGGGCTGTTGGGCTTGTTTAGGGAAAGAGAGAGAAGCTAATAAAGAACCATTTGCCAAGATGACAAGGAAATAATAGAGTTTCCAAAGAAATAGAATTTAGAACATCTGCTGCTCCCTCTACAAATCCTCTGAAACAAAAATTTAATCTGGGGACCATCTGAGGTTAGAACATTATTAAATGGAGCATGGCAAAAACACATCACAAGCTCTACAAGAACTTTGGGAAGAAAATCTACCCTGAACTGGGACAAAAGGCAGAAGTTGAGATATTTCAGACCTAAAGTTCTCCCAAGTTGTATTGGATCCCCTGAAACATTTAATTTCAACCAAATTTAAAATTTTGTTGGTATTATGTTTTATTTTTCCCTTTGTTTTCCACTAAGAACTGGGTTTACATCTTGAAAGAATTTGTTCAACATAAGGAGGAAACCTGAACACAGAACAGGAAACTAATCAAAAGAAGCCTCTTTTTAAAGTTTCAGTTTTTAACACAAAAAAAAAAAAAAAAAAAAAAAAAAGAAAAGAAAAAACAGTGATCAGCTTTAAACATAAGCAACACTCACATTGTCTCCATGATGCTTCCAGCACCAAAGCCTTCCACTTCCACACATTTTATTTTTTGCCCCTGCACAACAGGGGCAAAACCAGTACAGTTAATTTCCTGGATGCCTCAGGTCTGTTAAAACACAGATTATTAAATCTGCAATCCCTGTTTCATACAGAAAATAATTTTTTGTGTAAATGAGGAGCCCAAATTACAGCAATTTGTGTGCATTTTCCCACCATTTTTACCAAGGCTCTTTTTTGTTCCCATAAATCAATGGGAATGGCAAACTGCTCCAAAACATCTCCCAGTTTGAGGAAGTTCTGCTGGAGCTGGAAATCAAGGAGACAGCCCTTGAAGGAATTACCTTGTCCAGGACACAGTTAATCATCAAAAGCAGAGACTTCTACAGTACCTCAAAGTCTTCCCAAAAAAGCACTGGCCAGGCTCCAGCTGGACTCCCAAGTTATTCCCGACTTTTCACTGGATCTGATGGCTTTGCTACCCAACCGCTCACTAGGGTAGGAATTCCTGATTTCACAACTCAGCAGGAGTTTCCCATGCACAGAATGACCTTGTGGTCAGAATTTCCCGCTCAGTCTGACCCTGTGGAACACTCATTCACCAGAACCAGCAGCAGCAGCAGCATTTCCACCTTGCATTTCTATATTTTGTTATATGAACACATGGACGCCTGCTATGATATATTTCATTCCAAATTCCCACAGTGGGACAAACAAGCTGGAACAAGGAAGTAACAAGGTGGAAGAATGAACCCTGGAAGTGTCCAAGGCCAGCTTGGACATGGTTTGGAGCCACCTGGGCTAGTGGAAGGTGTCCCCATGACAGGGGTGGAACTGGATGTGCTTTAAGGTCCCTCCCAACCCAAACCAGTCTGTTATTCCACTGGCTCCATCACCACACTCTGGAAGGTCCACACCTTCCAAATAACTACGGCTACCAAAAACCTGAACATCCAAAAGCAACATTGACAAAATGACATTTACAACTTCCTGGGAAGCAGCTTAAGTGCCCAGCTGAGAAAACAGAAGGGACATGTGGAAATTCCAATAAAAGAAAAGTCAGTGAAATGTCTCATTCTTTCCAGTAAGTAGATTAAGAGTTCTGGTAAGAAAGCTGAGGTCAAGCTTGATGACTTTCAAAGGAAAAACATTCTAGAAGCTTCTATGAGAGCTGAAGCCAAGATTTTAATTCTATAAGCCTTTTTCTAATTCTTGCAAAATTAAAACAGAGACAAAGAGAAAAATATCTGTGAAAGTATGAAAAGAATGAATGTGATGAGATAATTAAATGATTAAGCCCCAAGCTGTTCTTGGAACTGATCAAAAATGCCTTGGAAAACATCATTCCACAAATCCAGCTTCCTTCATACCCTGTTGCACTCTGAAATTGTAATTTTCATTCTTTTCCTATTATCTGCATTTTCATGGATAAATTTTGTTGGGCCTTCGATTCTGGAAGCATTTGGTAAAATGCACATGGTTTTCCATAATGGAAATCCACAACAAGCAACCAAACACATAAAAATCCCAAGCAAACAAAAAGGGAAAGGGAAAGAGGAGGGAAGGGAAAGAGGAGGGAAGGGAAGGGAAGGGAAGGGAAGGGAAGGGAAGGGAAGGGAAGGGAAGGGAAGGGAAGGGAAGGGAAGGGAAGGGAAGGGAAGGGAAGGGAAGGGAAGGGAAGGGAAGGGAAGGGAAGGGAAGGGAAGGGAAGGGAAGGGAAGGGAAGGGAAGGGAAGGGAAGGGAAGGGAAGGGAAGGGAAGGGAAGGGAAGGGAAGGGAAGGGAAGGGAAGGGAAGGGAAGGGAAGGGAAGGGAAGGGAAGGGAAGGGAAGGGAAGGGAAGGGAAGGGAAGGGAAGGGAAGGGAAGGGAAGGGAAGGGAAGGGAAGGGAAGGGAAGGGAAGGGAAGGGAAGGGAAGGGAAAGAGGAGGGAAGGGAAGGGAAGGGAAGGGAAGGGAAGGGAAGGGAAGGGAAGGGAAGGGAAGGGAAGGGAAGGGAAGGGAAGGGAAGGGAAGGGAAGGGAAGGGAAGGGAAGGGAAGGGAAGGGAAGGGAAGGGAAGGGAAGGGAAGGGAAGGGAAGGGAAGGGTTAATTTTTCATTACTATACTATTTTTACAACTTTCTAAAAATAAACTGTATAAAATATCAAAGGAAACACAGAGCAACATATTTACTGTGATTTTATTCAATCTGAATGTATTTTGAAATTAAATTTGACAATTCCAAATTCCATCTTGAATGAAATTTGGGGTTTTCTCAAAGCTGTAGAGATTACAAAAAGAAACTCTCACAATATTATTCCAGAGTTGGGACACTGCATTATGGAACCAGAGTAATTATGTGCTGGGCTTCCATGATCCACGATTTCACAGCTTGGGATCCAAGAGACAACCCGTAATACAGTTCCCTGAAAATCTAATTTCCACTGTGCTGAATGAATGTCTTCAATGTGCTGGTCCAAGATTATTATTAAATGAAAATTATATTGTTCAGCTTGAGCTTTAGTGATTTCAAATTGCTGTTCCAAACAGAGAGAGTGTTCTCAGATAAATGGGGGGTTTAATTAAAGATGTATGTATTAAGTTATTTACTTAATTATAGTATCACCATTGCCTCATATTGTTTTCCTGTGTATTAAATTCAGTTTCTCACATTACTGCATTATTAGATCAAGCTGGTAATTGTCAGTTTTTCCTTTCTTCAGGCTTATCTAAGCTTGCAGTGCTAAGTCTCACTTCACTTATCTCATTCAACAAGGCAGTGATGAAAAACTTGCAAAGGAACCTTGGGTTAATCAGGGCTTCCCTCCTACCTCTCAAGCTTGCAGAAACCTGGAGAGCTCCTGGCACATTCCCAAGGTATGGCTGATGCTGGAGCAGAATCCAAAATCTCCTGTCCTGGCTGTCCTGGCTGCTGCCCTGGTCTGAGGACGATGACAGAACAGAGAGGGGCTGAGCAGGGCACCCCCAGAGCCTGGGCACAGCCTCCAGCTCACTGCAGGCTTTACAATTTCATTTATTTCCAAGCTGCTTTTATCTTTTTCTCTTTTTGCCCCTCTTTGGGAAACTTTCAGAACTCCAATTTTTCATTCACAGATGCAGGAATGACCTCTTCCCCTTTTTTGTCGAATCACAGATCTCACACGGACAGAAAATCTCACCTTTGATCAGCTCCACCTCAGACAGAACCACAGCCACTGCAAAGAAATCAGTTTAATCTGTTTTAAGTATAAAATATTTAAAGGAGAAGGGAAGCTATGGTTTTATTTAGCTCAAAGGTGGTCTGCTGAGATTTGTTGATTTAGCTTCAGTAATAAATAAGTCAAAGATTTCAGCAATCATTGAAGCAATTTCAACATTCACATCCAGTGAAACCCCTTTCCCCGTCTCCAGTGGGACTCCTTAGGAGCCCTAACAAGCCTGAACTGGCATTTTTCTGTGCAGGAAGAGTAAATCCAGCTTCTCAGAGGTGCTGACCTCGCCTTGCACAGCCCAGCATCCCATTGCAGGGCATGTGGAAGGCTCAGTGCACAGACAGGCCTGTGTGCAACCCTGATGGATCCAGGAATTGGGATCTCCTGACCAAGGGAAAGCTCTGGGACAGCTCACACAAGATCTTCAGGCATGAGGGAGAACTTGAGCTTTTCAGGCACCTTCATCAGGTCGATCAGAATGATTGAGATCTTGTAAAGAAAGGAAGAATGACCCTAAATTTAAATTAACGAAGAACTTAACCTGACTTGGTGAGCAGTAATTCTGTCACCTTGTGAGAGAACAGAAGGTGTAGCACCAGGAGAGATTTATCTCTGGTGTGACTGTTAAATATAAAAACCATGCAAGAGCCCAGGGTAGGATGAGCTCTGAATTCTGCAGGTAAGAGAATCCTCCCCTCTCCTGGATAAGCAGATTGCCCAGAGCTTGCAGGAAGGGCTGTCTCAGCTATAACCCAAAGCAACAGATAAGGAACTCTTCAGGAATTACCCTGGCAGGAGATGGCTGGAAGGACTAAAATGCACCTGACAAAGTGTGCAGAGCTGCTGTGAGCTCTCCTTGCAGCACCAGAGGTGTTCCTGCTTCCCAAAGTGCTGCTGGTGCTGATTTCCAAAGCACTTAAATTCTCCATGTAAAGGGGACAAGGAAAAATTGCACTTAATTAGAAGAGTAAAATCTGCTTCACTATTGTACAACAGAACCAAAAAAAACACCGGCTTTTTTCTCACTAATTTACAAATCACCAAATTAGAGAGAAAAGGAGACTTCTTGCCCTACCTGTTTTAATAATTTTACTCTCCTAGATATGTGAATTTACCAGAACATTTTCCTTCTTTCTCTTTCTACAGAAAAAAAAATCGAAGGGAATGACAGAGAATCTAGAAATATGTTAATATCTTTCCTTCATCAAACAACCATGAATATACATGACCATACTATATTACTATTTCCAGCTTCTTTGATTTATGTTATGGATAGCATGTTTATAGAAATCTAATCTCCACAAGAACCAGAAAAAAAAAAGAGAAACTGAAGAAAAACAAAAAATCACACCACCAGCAGCAAGGAAATCAAATATCACCTAAATTAAACTAATCTCCAAAGTAGGCCAGACAAATACTGTAAAGCAGCCAGGATTTCTGAGGCACTTTATTACAAAGGAGTTTTTTTAATATCAAGATTGGTGAAAACACAATTTATAAAGAAACACAGACAAAACATTATTAAAGGTGAGGTCTTCAAATCAGGGTGAATGGAATTAAGTTGTCCTAGGAAAACTGATCCAACATTCAATTATTGATATTTATCACATTTGATTTCATGTCAGTGACTGCTAATCACATCCCCAAAAAATTAATTTAATCAGAGCAAGCTGTTTCCAGCATGACAGACATGGAACTCAACAAATTGCTGCTGGTAAAAAGGTTTGATGGTTTTTGACTGCCCTTGAGTGGGGGTTTGTTTGTTCTGGTTTGTGCCATGAGATTCGGCTGGTCCCAGGATGACAGTGCTGCAGACTTTGGCAGAACCACCAGAAGTGCTGTAGGTGGAAGAGTCCAAGTGGCCCAAATGTTGCAGGTACAGATTTTTGGGGTGGATCAGTCCTTAATCCAGTCCTCAGTGCATCAGCATCATTAGTGCTGTCTAATGAACCTTAGCCCTAATGATTAGCACAGGCCTAATGATCCCCAGGCGTGCAGACACAAAGCATGGCAGTCTTGTGTCCTTTTTAGTGACTTTGCTTCCTGCTTTCACAGCCCTTCTCTGTTTTAAAATGGACACGAAATTCTCATCTACCATAGGCCACTTCCAACCCAAAAATTCCAGCTTTCCATTCCTGATTCTTCCACAGTTGATAGAGGACAACAGGAGTGGTCAGTGCAGTGAGATTTGGCCCTGTCCCTTCTCCACTGAGCCAGGCACACCCCGATGCCATGAGGACCCCTCTGCTCTGTGATCCCTGGAGTTTGTTGTTATACAATGTCTTTAAGAGTGAAAACAAACCCAGCCATCAGCAGGTTCTTGGAAATGGCATAACCTTCTCAGACTCTGAAGTTAAACTGTGGATCCATGGAAGTGTCCAAGGCCAGGTTGGATGGCACTTGGAACAACCTGGGCTAGTGGAAGATGTCCCTGCCCGTGGCAGGGGTGGCACTGGATGATTCCATGACTCCTCAGAGTTCAAAAGGACTGTTCAGTGTTTCTGTGAGCCCTGTACCAGCAGAGACTTTGCCCTGACAGTGGCACTTCACTGAGGGCAGTGGCTTATCAAGATTTGTTTACCCCATTGTTGATACACTTGTATAACACTATATTGCATTGCAGAAAACAAAATTATTATCTGCAATTATTCACTGAATCCTCACCAACTATCGCAGCGTCAGTTCGATTCAATCAATCAATTCAATTACTCTCATAATATCTTTGAGGGGATTTCTCCCTGTCCCCATTATTCTCCCAAGCCCCTGAATGATGGCATGTAGTTTTTTTTTCTAATGCAATAGATGCCTTATTTATTCCACTGCCTCTGTATATATGACATGCACACTGTTCAGAGAATTGCATTGTTGTCACTGCAAATAATGATCTAAATGCATTCCAGGACTTCATCTATATTTCCCTGAGTGTTTTATAATGTGCAGGAGGCAGAGAAAAAGATCTTCAAGTTATTTTTGAAGAAATATATATCACTGTGTGGTGGGGATGTCTTCAGGCAGCACTTGTTCCCAGAATTCTTTCATTTACATTTCTGCTGTGTTTATGTGCTCTGTCTTAATGCTTCTTCACCTACCTTGGATATTAGCAAGTGGAGCAAGAGATATTTTTATGAGCCTTATCCTGTGAAACAAATTAAAGTTAAAAATTGATGCACAATATTTGTTTATATTTCAGTGCACAAAGAACAAAGTCTGATTTCCAGCACCCTCAGAAATGAAATCTTTAGAAATATAGATTCAGTCCTGATGGCCACACAAAGAGCAATTTCAGTTTGTAATGATTATGAGGGAATTTCAGTTCCTCCAAATTAATACATTATGGTGAGAAACAGAGCAATTTCTTTATTCCCCCCTTTTTTTTTAGATAATATTGTTATTCTGGAAATCTCTCTTTTTATGTGTTTGTAAAAGATAACATGAAAGCAGATGGAACACGTGCCATAATCATTGATTATAAACACGAAATATGCTGTAAAGAAAAAGCTACCAGCTTTAGAAATATTTCAACCAATACTTTTAACTACAGTTTTCACTTGGAAATGAGCCATGAGCCACTGTTGAGAGGAGATTTTCCCCACCTGCACCAGTCTGGAAATGTGATGTTTCTCCTCCCAAACCTTCCATAAACCTCAGCTGGACCCTAAAACACACTCTGGGTCCAATCTGAAATAAGTGAGCAACACACACTATTGGTTCCTTCACAGCATATTTTGCTGGCAGCTCTGCAAAATTAGGTATAAGTTAATACGAACATTTGCAGAGTCAAAGCATAAAACCTAATTAAATAGATAATTTCAGACCTACCCATACTGATTTGGCTGTTTAAACTTGCTTATTTCCTATAGCAGATTTTCCAGAAAGATGAGGCAAGTAAATATAATTAAAAAAAAAAAAAAAAAAAAAAAAAAAAAAAAAAAAAAAAAAAAAAAAAAAAAAAGGAAAATTTGAGAACATTCCTACCCCTCTTCCCTTCCCTGTGAGGAGGGTGAGGCCCTGGCACAGGGTACCCAGAGAAGCTGTGGCTGCCTCTGGATCCCTGCAAGTGTTGGCTGGGGCAACCTGGGCTAGTGGAAGGTGTCCCTGCCCATGGCAGGGGGTGGCACTGGATGGGCTTTAAGGTTCCTTTCAATCCAAACCAGTCTGGAATTCTATGAAATTTCTATCACAGCATTGTTCCCAAGACCTTTCTTCCCCGAATTCTATCCTCTTTGCTCCCCACTGGGCAATGTCAGGATTTTTTCTTCTTCCCTTTTTTTGCTACCCACCGAGGAAGAGTCCCTTCTCCTCTCCCATTGCCACTGGCTCAGGATGAATGGTTCCGATTTTATCAGCCCCAGTGCTGAAGGAACTTGGTGAATGAAAATGTGCTTGTGTTCTCCTTTTTTAGGCATTATATCAGGGAGGAAGGGAGCTGCTTTTCTACTGACAGAAACTAAGTGCTCCCATCTGTTGTAGCCTGCTCCCTTATCTGCTGCCTTCTATTGTTTCCAGAAAAACCCTCTTGTAATGGGCAAGGAACTCGATAAAAAGCACAGAGCAAGGGCTGTTCTAATTCAAAAGGACATTTTTCTGTCCCTGGATGTTAAAGCCATGACCCTGTTTGTGAACAATGAGACATGAATGAGGCGTGTGGATGTTCAGTGTGTCACCTCAGCCAGGAAATATCTGTAATTTTGTCAGATAGCCTGAGGGATAAGAGCCAGGGACATACTCCCGGCATGTCTAGTCCTAAAGAGAACAAAAGCTGCTGCACCTTCCATTTCCATACATGAAATCCCTAATGTCAAGGCTGAAACAACTCTTTCTTCCACCTCCATCTCCCCCTGGATGCAGCTTGTTCACATTTGAACTCCTTCTGCCCAGGTGTGCTCAGCTGGAAACCAAACGCACCTGGAGAGGTCACAGGCTGCAGCTTGGGCAGGGTTCAGTGCCCTGTTCATTGCAGGCTGGTCACATCTAGGAAAGAAAACATATCCAGACTTGAAGGAAAAGGAGATCCAGATCAGAGTTCTATTTGGGGAAATGCCCCCCATCCTGGCTGTCCCGGGATCCTTGGAAGTGTCCAAGGCCAGGCTGGACAGAGCTTGGAGCACCCTGGGATAGTGGAAGGTGTCCCTGCCATGGCAGGGGTGGCACTGGATGAGATTGAACCCTTCAACCCAAACTGTTCTGTCATTTGATAGAATGACAAAACAGTTTGTGATAAATTAAAAATTGTGATTCGATAAAAGGAGAGAAAACTGAAATCACTCAAGAAGCTGAACAGGTACTTGGGGTTTATAATTGTGCTATCATATATTATATTTAACATATATTATTGCATTATACAGTATTACATTATGTTATGTATAATAATTATGCACATTATCATTTCAAATATATTTAAACTCCTTATTTAGCCTTAATCCTTTCTAGTGGCATCTAGAGTCAACTTCAGTGCTGCCAAAGATGGGATATCACAAATTCAGGGGTTTCAGGCCAGTCCATGGAGCTCAAGCCTCCAGTCCCAGCTGCACCAGCCCTTGCTGAGTGACTTGAATCACAGTGTGCAGGCAGATACTTCTAGAGCTGCACAAGAGTCTCCAACAGATCCCTGACACCTTTGTGGGCAGGGAACCAAACCTCTCCAAGCCTCAGTCTCCTGCAAAGTGCCATAATATTCCTTTCCCCCTCTGTTTTATGAATTTGTTGCAGTTTGTGAGTAGAGCCAACTTCCTGCAGCTGGTTGTGACTGGGGTGGGTGAGTGGTGCTGCCAACACCTCAAATGACAAGTGAAAGTTCAGACATCTGGCACTGGTTGCTCACAGACACATTTTCTTCCTGAAATGATAACACACAGATGATGGAAATAAAACAAAAGGAAGCAAAACTGACAGTTGCTATTGTACTTCCAAATGAAAGCATTACTTCAGGGAAGGGACTCTGCTCTGAGACAGCAGTTTTCAAAAATGGCTGTTGGAAAAGAACTTTCCATTTGAAATAATAATCACATCTCTACCTGTGACTGAACTGACAATGAAACAAACGGCCTTGAGACAGTCATAAACCTAAGACAGATTAATTTGTCTGGAGATGATACTGTTTTCCTACACTGCCCTTGCAGCACTGAATTATGCATCATTTCATTTATCAGATTGCCTCCCTCTCCCTGCCATCCCTGCAGCACAAGCACGCTGCCTAAACTGCACTGATTTCCAGCAGGATGGAAAACACACAATGGATTTTCTTATCACTCCCCTCGCTGTCCCAAACCTTACAAAGCCCTGCTTTCCCTCTCATCTCTTACCACTTTTGCTGTTTTCCTGTCGCAGCTCTGCTCTGTATTTGTCTGACTTTTTGTCATGCTAAGCAGCAATCCCTGCATGAC
Organism: Vidua macroura; assembly: GCF_024509145.1. Classification (NCBI taxonomy): domain Eukaryota; kingdom Metazoa; phylum Chordata; class Aves; order Passeriformes; family Viduidae; genus Vidua; species Vidua macroura. The sequence goes on from NC_071579.1 coordinate 7,561,149, forward strand.
AAAATTTCCTAATTGCAAAGAGCAAGACAACCATAATTATTATGCTTTCACTATGATCATTTTCCAGAGGTGTCCCAACTCTTATGAAAATGAGAAACCTGGCCTGCCTGGTTATATATTTTCACAGTTGCCTCAAGTGACGGGATTCTGCTGAGCTGTGCAGAAAGAAAGAGGACACCTCACTGCCAATGTGCCTTCAGATTATCAGGAGCCTGCAGGCTCAGGGATGCACAAGGGAAAGGACACAAGGATGTGCCATTTCCTGCTGGCAGTTGTCTTTCTCCACCTCCAAAACTCCCTCTGTCAACCCAAAAGAGGGTACTACCATAGCAGAGAGGGACCAAGAGATGCTTTTTTTGGTACCACACACTGCTGGGTCCTTCTTCTGCTTCCCTGTGCTGTCCTGATGCAAATGAAGTCAAGGGGAGGGCTTAAAGAGCTCTTGAAACAAACAAAACAAAACAAAAAAAACAAACAAACACACACAAAAAAAAAAAAAAAAAAAAAAAAAAAAACAAAAAAAAAAAAAAACAAACCACCACATTTCTTCTCTCAAAGGGTTGTCAGCCCCCCCAGGGCAGTGGTGGAGTCTCCATCCCTGGAAGTGCCCATAAATTGTGTGGAGATGTCAGTTAGTGCTGCGGGGTACTGGGGGCATGGGGGATTTGGCCAGAGGTTGGACTTGAAGTTCTTGAGGTCTTTCCCAACTTGAATGATTCCCTGACTCACTGGGATGAGCTGCCGAGGCCCCAGTACATGGCACAGACTGGGATTGTTGGCCAAAGAACTTTACTCCAAATTCAAAGGCTTTTCTGATGGCGATGCTGCAGCAGTCCAAGTCTTCAATTAAAAGAACATTACAAAATCATAATTAAGCAGAGTAACCTTATTTAAAGCCTCCCTTCAATCATCTGAAAGAAGAGTTGTCAATGCAAGGATGTTGACCTTCTCTCTGGATGTCTTGCAAGGAATCAGTGTCTGGAAAAAACAGGAGCAACTTCCACCTGAAAGAAATGATTTAGTGATTCCCCTGGAAAAAAACCTAACCTGATGCTTTTAGCACACAAAACATCAATATTATATCCCTTAATAAAAGCCTTCAATTAAGAAAGGCTTCAATGAATATTTGTAGGAATTTTTATCTGTTTTCACGATAAACAAAAAGAATTATAAAAGTATCTTCTCCCTCGTTAACATTCCCAAATATGTAGGTTTGAAAATAAAGCCAACAAAATGGAACCTATTCAGAATGAAAATGTTCACTGGGAGTTCATCTGTGGGGTGATAAGACATAAAAGTGAGCATCTGTATATTTGGATGTATCTTATTTACACTCAGAGAAGACACTGGCAATGACATAAAATCCTGCAAAAAACGGAGCCCTAAATGGCCTTAGAGTCATGTGAAATTTAGACGAAAACTGGCCAAAATGTAGTACCTGGAATGCAAATTCATTGTAAAAATATGTTCTTCCAGTCACATCAAATATGCAAAAATATGGTTGCAAATTGAAAGTAAAGCAAAACACAGATGCACCATAAATTTCATTCCGGTACCGTTACGAGGAGCAAAAGCCTGAGAAGATTTTTGCATTTTTATTTTCTCCATTCAATTTATTCACCTCTTTTTACTATGAATGAGAGACCCATTAAAATATTAAAAGATATTTAGTAGGTGATCTAAAATGATTAAAAACAGGATTAAAAAAAGCATTTCCAGGGCTTGTCAGCATCAGGTTTTTTTATCAAATTTAATACAAAATAGCTAATGAGGGCAACTCAGCCTCAGTAATGTTGCTCAAAATGCAAACTTGATTTTCAAAATCCTCCCCTCCATATTTAATAGGGTGATGATTACAAGAAAAGTGATGCTCCAATATGTTAATTCTCTCTCTGTTTTTCTGCTGATGTTGCTCTTCATGTGAAGAAAACTGTCACCCTCTCTTCTCCAGCAGATCAAAGCAAGGCATCCAGTTTGTTCCAGATGCCATCATACAAAATTACATTTAAGAAATCTCCAAAGTAATTAAAAACCTCTGTATAAACCCTCTCAAAGAGGAAGACACACTGTACCAAGTCACCCTCTTTAAACAACTTCTGGGGAGGTGACAAAATGTGACTTAAAGCTTATGCTACACATGCCACCTCCTTCCTTTGAAGTCCTAATTAATTATCTTTCCTGAGAATCACAATAAACAGAAGGCTGCTTTTGCATGCTGAGATACCTGGGTTCCTCATCCCACTGAGGCCAAGAAAGACCAAGGAATTCTGGTGAGCAGTTGGATCTTGGACAAAGAATTCCAGGAGTAGAATGAGACTGGCTCAGGTCCATGATGCTGGATTTATATTGGGGCTATATTGTCATGTACCTTTGCAATCAACACAACAGGACTTGATGACCCCAGCCTGGAAAGAAATCACAGACAGGAGGGGGACCTTTATCAGTGCTGGGAATGTGTGAATGCCAAAGACCAGAGGAAAAGGGGTATAAATGCACCAGCCCTTGTTATGATCCCCAAATCCAGCCCAAAACAGCATCAAGAAGAAACCTGGGTGCTGGAGAGGAAAACTTGTTCCAGAATGGACTCTAAGTGAATTTGCCTTGTAATACTGTGGGGTTTTCCTATAACTTTATTTAAGTTTTGAACAAACCCATTTTTGCCTGGTGCTAAAGCACAGAGGTCATGAAGAGCAAGGGAATGTCCAGTCCCAGCCAGGCCAGACCAGCACATAGGCTGGTCCACAACGTAGGGTCCAGCATCCTTATCTTCTCCACACCTCAGAGTCCAGTTATCATCCTTCTCTTCCTTCTCCACACCTCAGGGTTCAGTTTTCATCCTTATCCTCCTTCCCCACCCCTCAGAGTCCATTCTCCATCCTTACCTTCCCTCTTAGAATTGTTCCAAACCTCCCTCCCTGGGCAGCCAGGAGGCCAGGAGCAGGTGCAGGTACCCTGAGGCCCTGCCATGAACGCCCCTGTGTCTGTTGTGTCCCAGTTCCACGGGACATCAGCTGTCACCAGTGTGTCACCACAACCTCAATCAAGCCCCAGGAACTGCTTGCCAAGGTGAGGTTCTCTCCCCGTGCCTGTTTCTGTTAAACAATTCACGAAGGTATGAATTCACTCCAGAGCACAAAAGACATGCATTGAAATGCATCCAAGCTGCTGCTGGTGCCAGGAATATGACTCTGAGCAGCTTCCACTGTTTATAGACTTGAAAAAGATGAAAACATCCGGTCTGGCATGGAAAGGGGCTGCCAAATCCATCCTGGAGAGCAAGTAATGGAGTTGATATTCATTAACCCTTCTCGGTCAGCTTTTTTAATAAAATGAGAGCGATCTTGGTCCAGCCTCCAAGCAAGATTTATTTATTTCTAAATGACAAAGAAATGGAAAACACAAGGCACTTGGCAAAGTATTTGTTTGAGTACCTTGGCAGCTTGTCATTGATAATGGAATTGTTGTCTGATCTTCAGTCATTTGCAATTTAATTTACCCACAAAACCTACCACTTCTCCTTGCACATATTTCTCCACAGTGTGCCTATTTACCTTCCCAAACCAGGAAGAAATACATTAGATGATTTAAAGGGTAGCCCTTAATGCAATTTAAAGCCTTGCAAATTGATTTTCCTTAATGAACTTTATATCCTGACATCCTGTCGTTTTTCCTCTAGTACATTCAATTAGGCTATAATCAGTTATTAAGGGTTAGATAATGGGAAGGTGACATCATCCACACGAGGCAGAAATTTTTGTGAGAGATTAATTAAAATCTAATTTTCATGCAAGGCTAGACCATCTGGGCCAAGAGGTGCCTATGATAATTGCAAGGGGGAAGAAAAAAAAAATGAGGAAAAAAATCCTGGAAAACCCAGAATGGAGAAAGGAAGAACACTTGGCTTGGGTCGATGCTGAGATGAGAGGGGAGAAGATGTTCCTCTTGGGGGTATAAGAGAGAGAACCTTTGTGCTGTCTTCATCTAAACCACAGCAGAACAAACATCATGAATCGAAGCGTTTCAGCAAAGGAGCTGAATACATTTCTTTGTGGATGAAAAGCCAGAGCCATTCATGTTCTTCTTTCAGGTAGAAACACTCTTTAATAGCAGTAGTAGCAGTGCTTAAAGCAGAGAAGCTTTTGTGGCTTTGTTAATACTAACTTGTGATAGAGGGGAGCTCTGGGCTCCAAATACATCTCTAATCTCAGCGGAGAACACAGCTCAGCAGTTCCATTTGCCCCATATCAAAGAAGGAAAAATGTTGTTATTCTGCCAAGAAAATGGATCTATTTATCTGATGCAACGTTCTCTGCAACACGGGGTTTGTTTTTCCTCGCCTCTATTTTTTTTTTTGGAAACGGGCATATTGTAACCATTCTTAAAACAAACTGGAATAGAAGGGTTATATCAACCACAAAGAACTCTCTAGTAACAATATCCATATTGCTGCAGTAATTCTGGAGGCTCTCATATTTCAGAACTAAAAAAGCCCTGCAGCTCAAGAAAAACAGCCAACATAAGAGTTCTTCACACTCATTACTGCTTTTCAAAGCAGCACCTCCAAAGCAATCCAGGCCCTGAGCAATTTTGGGACACTGCCTCTAGGAGAGGTGAAAAGAAGGTTCAAAGCCTACAAATCCTCTCTGTTAATGCAGCGAATCCTGGACTGACAGACCTCGTGTGCCTCCCTGGCCTCATCTGCTCATTCTAGTGGAGTATGTATCCATTGATGTCAAGGAAAATAAGAGCCAAGTCTGAGGATTAGAATGTTCCACAAAGATCTCTTTGTGGGGTCTGGGGATTGAGTTGGTGTTTTTTTTGGTCTTTTGACTCTTTGTTGGTTCTTTTTTTTAAGGATTAAAAGTAAAACTCAAGCTTTTGTCCAGGTTTGCTCTTATCAGATGGCTTTAAATCTGCTGGAAAACTCCTGTTTTCAAAACAATTTAGAGAAGCTACAGCTTTCATTTGATTTTAAAAATGTTATGTTATATTTTTACATTTACATATATATGTTACATTATATTTTTCCCCCTTTGACTTTCTAGGCTTTCTCTTTTGCCCAAACCTTCCAAGCGTCCCAGTAACCACCTATAACCATAGTCTTAATTAAGAAAGAATGTGGCTTGGATCATTATTCCAAGTCTGTTTGGAGGAATTGCTACCCAGTTGTAAGTGAGGTTTTCAATGACTGTATTTCTTCCCCAGAGATAAGGCAATTAACGTTGTTTCCCATAAAATCCACCTTCCCCCACTGCCTCAGTGGAGGTGAGCAGAAGTGAGAACAAATCAATACCAGAATCTATTCCCAGGAAAAGAGAATAAATATATCTTTATAATTACAATATGTAACACATTCCACAGCTGCATGTCTCTTGTGGATACTTCTGATCTGAATGTAAATACATGTTTTATGCTGAGGATAATTTCAAAGAGGAGCTGGGAGCACACACGGAACAATCCAATGCTTTTAAATCTATGAACCAACCTATTCATATTTTCTCTGCATTCCCATGATATACTGAAGAGCAGCCTGTGCTGTAATGTACAGTGCAATGGAAATATAAAATAAAAACTACTTAACTGGCCAAGAACCTGTACTTTCTCCTTAAATCCATGCTCTTTGTAGACCTATCTCAGTTACTGGTTAGGACAGACAAAGAACAGATCACATAGGGGTAACATCAAGATTGAGGTTGTCCAAAGGGCCAGAGAACAAAGACCCAGATTTCTTTACTGATTTCATGTTTACGCTGAACTGAACCCATGATTCAGCAGTGGAGTTGCTTGGTTATTTCTAGGACAAGCCTGAGAAACTTGTTCAATATTCACTTAGGTGTCTAAATATTGCTCATGTCCATTCCCCCAAAACTGAATTCTCTCAATCCATGGCAATACCAAATGAGCAAAATCTGTCTTTGCTGTTTCTGAGTTTCCTTGCCTGGGAGTTCCACTCATTTACAAGTTTGCTTATACTCTTCCCATCCTCTCCTGAGCCACACCACGTGGAAAATTCTCCTTCCAGACCAGCTCACACATGCCAGCTGTAGGGGTCATGGCCTGTGGGCAGGCTAGGGCTGTTAGAGAAACAAATAGGCATTAAATATCCCCAGGCCTTTCTATTTCATCTACAGAAAGAAAATAACTCTGAGGTAAATATGCAAGGCATTGAGCACTTTGAGAGAAACTGCTGCTCTCCATAATTATTTTTTAATTTACCCTCTGCTGGATGAGAACTGAGGCCCTTGTCTCCTCGTCAGCACAAACTTTGCATTTCTTGATCTGCATCTGGGGCTTGCCGAAAAATGAGCATCTTGATTACAGCTCTGCCCTTCCCCTGCTCAGCTCCAGCTGCTGCCTCTCCTCGTGCATTTCCAAAAACTGAAAGGCAGAGCCATTTACTTCCTTATTTCTCTGATTTATTTTGCTCATGTGGGTTATCTCACTTCCTTTTGCAGCTCCCTGAATATCTCTGAAAGGAGGGAGAAGAGCCCGGCTGTGCCCCGGGGCAGGTGCAGGATCAGGGGAGGGAGCGACAGCTGGGGCAGTGCCACCACCACAGTGACAACAACGAGCCCCAAAGTACAACTTCTAAAGCTCTCCACTCCCACCTCTTGCTGAGAGCAATGAAGTTTGTAGAATCTGTGAGAGGAGGAAAATGGGGATGGGGAAGTAATGGCAAACAGCTTTTTGTGTGGCCTCAGTGATCCTAATCCTTCACAAATACATCCTGTGCTGGGTGAGACACACTCCAAGGACTTGCAGATCCCAGAGGTATTCCTGATTGCTTTTCCCAGCTCTCCCAAGAAGAGCTTGGCTGCCTTCCACAAACCCATATTTTCCTTTTCAGTCAACACACTCTTCACTCACAAGTAGATGGATCTTGTGTTCCCACTTCCTTTTCCTTCTGTTCCTGAGCCACAGCCACAGCAGAGCCCAGGCAGGGAGCAGTGACCTGCAGAAAACCATTCCCCATGTAAAGCTGACCCAGCTTCTGGCTGAAATAGGTGGAAAAAGGAAAAAAAGTGGCCCAAACCAAACAAAAATCCAGAACAAAATCTTATTCCTCCCCTATTTGTCTTCCCCTTCATCTCACCTTATTCTAATAACCTTGAAGCTTTGTGAGAGCCTCTGGAACACAAATAAACACAAAAAATAGCAGGTTAGTCCTTGGGGGAGAAGTTCACATCATTATGTTGGGTTTTCTGTGGAACATTTATTTCTAGGCTGCAGTGAGAGCAACCTCCTGCTCACAGGTCATGCACCTTCAGCCAGGAAGATGTGCACTTCAAACAGCATCAGCCAAGAGGCTTTTTTTGTATGGCCAAAGTCCCCAGTTTGTGATTCACCCTGCAGTGGTTCAGCTGAAGCTGGTGCTCCCATGGCACATTTTCCTCTCTCCACCTCCAGAGCATGCCAAAAATTCACAAAATCCCCATAAAAAACACTATTCCCAACCCCAAAGTCCTACCTGCTCTCCCACATACCAGCTCTGCACTTGTGCAGAACCCTTTTTTTGTTTGCTTTTTCAGTGTCACTTTTCCCCTCACAACAACAAGTTGCTCTCTCCAGCGTTGGTGTCTGGTGGATGTTTCCTCCCAGAGGTTTTCCCCAGTGCAGTTCCAAGGCTGGGCAGGATGGCTGGTTTTTAATCAGCTCAACAAGTCACTTGAGCCTCTTAGAGCCTAGCCCCGATTTACTTTAGGATTTTCAGTGTTGATGAAAGCACAAGCGGGAAGGAGCAAAGCTTCTGCTGACTTTGTAATTAATCACAGGTTAAAGTGCTGTATGAATTATACAGGCCCCAGGAGAGCCATCACTTTTGGAATTTCCAACAAAGCACACAACTTAAGACATTCTTTTGCTTTGTGTATTTGGCTAATAGAAGCATTAGTCACTCAGCTTTTTTATTATTTTTTTCAAAGTTTTGAAATAACCTCGCTAATCTGGGGAATGTGATTTTCTAACACAAGCTCTACCTTTAAAGCTTGGAGAAAATTTGGTGCTGTGTGAGTTTAGACAACCTGGCAACAGCTACAACAGAAAATTCAGACATTATGTTTTTTCAAACCCAGCACTCAGTGTTTTTGACAGGGAGTAGGTGGGAGAGTCACTCAGCACTGAATTTGCAGTGAAGGATGTGGGGGAGGGAAGCAGTTTAGCCAGCTCTAACTCCTGCAAATTTATCAATAATATCCCTACAGCTTTTAACATCCATCCTTTTAACTTTGACTCCAGAGCCATCCCACTGTTCACAGCACAGGAAGAGACACCTGCTTCATGCACTTTACCTTCACAAGCAATCCCTCCAAAGCTGTTAAATCCCTCTGTATGTGCCAGTTTACAAATCCTAAGCAGGTTGTTTTGCTTCTTATGAAGTACTTTGAGATTCAAAAAAAAAAGTACTTTAAAAAAAAAAAAAAACAGACTTGGAAAGGTAGTGTCACTTAAATAGAAATGTATTAATAGAAACGAAAGAGGAACCATAGGACAGGTTGAGTTGGAAGGTACCTTAAATCTTTTAATTCCACCCCCTGCCATAGCAGGGACACCTTCCACCAGCCCAGGTGGCTCCAAGCCCTGTCCAGCCTGGCCTTGGACACTGCCAGGGATCCAGGGGCAGCCACAGCTTCTCTGGGCACCCTGTGCCAGGGCCTGCCCACCCTCACCAGCAATTCCTGCTTTTATTAACAGTACAGAATTGTTGTCATTCTTTCTTTTCTCTTTCTTATCACTAGCAGCTACTGCTTTAATTAGATGTTCTTCTTAAATTGTTTTAAAGCACTGAGAAGGTAAAAACACTGGCAATAATATTTCAATGGGATTTCAAACAGTAAAGCATGAAAAGAAGAAATATGGAATTACTTTGCCTTTCGATTGCCTTTAACAAAATGCTACTTTTTCTGTGGATTGGTTCATATTCAGGTTACAAAAGGAATTCAAAAGATAATCGTAAATCAGTAATACCAGGTCTGATCCCATGGCTTTAAGGCTGCTTAATGAAGTTAAAGAAAAGAGAATGTAAAAGAGATGTGACTACATCTGAAATTTCTAAGTAGCTCCAGACATACATAATGGAGGAACTTGGGCCCCAGTGAATGCCAATAAATCTATTTTCTTTTAAAGAAAAAAATTACTAAGTATTTAAAGGACATAAATCACGCTTTTCTTAACAGAGTGTTAGAGAGTGACAGTTAAAGATGCCCTGTTCTGCTGTAACTCACTTTAAATCATATCTTAGAGCCTGAGCCAGTATATTAATTTGTTACTAAAACTATTTCTTCATTGCATGATTAAAATCTAGGGTTAGAAATAAGTTTCATTTTACACTAGTGAAATTATTAAATATTCTTTTTCAAAGCTTATCTTTATATTTACTTTAAATGCTGTTAGAATAAGTTACAATTTTCGGTTAAAAATCCACCAAATGAAGTTCTTAATTTATAGAAAGAGAGTGATGGAAATTTCCAGGCTTGACCATTTCAATTACTTCACAAACAAACAAGAAAGAAAAAGAAAGGAAGATTGAATAAGAACAGATTTTTCAGCAGACAGCGTGGACTTAAAAAAAATCATGTTTTTCATCCACATTTCATGACATCAGCATCAGTTGATGCTGTAAGTGGGGGTGTGGGTGTGCATCTCCTCATCAAAATTTAACAGTGACATTTTCTTCAGCTTCTGACAAAAAGAATAAACATTGTCCAGGTCATTCCCTTTGGGGTAGTGTGGTTATCCCAGTTCTCAGCTTATCTGCTTTTTGTACAAACACACCTCTCCCATTTATCTGCTGATAAATACTGAATTCCTACCCGGTGAGGAGCATCTGGAGACACCTTTCCTGCAAGACTTGCAGAGAAAAGGGATTAATTCCAGTTCATTTCTGTGCGTGGCACCGAGCCATGCACCTGGTTGAAAACCTTTGTGTCTATTTGTCTTCTTTATTTTCCAAAACCTTAAAACCCAAATCCAATTTGTTGCTTTGTGCATTCCTGAAAGGGTGGGAGTTGTCCAAAACCCCCTGCAGATTCCAGGGGGGGCAGAGCACACCTCGAGACTGGTTTGAGGCAGAGAAGAGGGAACCTGGAAGTGCCCAAAGCCAGGTTGGACTGGGCTTGGAGCAACCTGGGCTAGTGGCAGGTGTTCCTGCCCATGGCAGGGGTGGCACTGGATGGGCTTTGAGGTCCATTAAGGTCCCTTCCATGCCAAACCATTCTGGGATTCTGGGATTCCGTGGATGTTGTAGACAATCCACAGTTTCATTTGATGCCTAAATGCCATTTGGGTGAATGACAGCTCTTTAATGACGAACATTCCTTTGCCACGTGGAGTTGAATGATTAATGCAAGTCCTGAAGGTCATCTTGCAAAGGCAGTCACTGCATTTCTTCTCTTTATCGTGGGCAATTCCATGGACAATTCTCTTTGATTATTTTTTTTTTTTTCCAGAAGGAACAAATAAGATACTTCTGGTGGTACCCCCTCACAAGCAGCAAGTCCACAACAAGGATGTCCCAGATTCCAAATTTCAGCTGCACACCACAGGTGTTTCCCTTTCCCAAAGTACCCATGGACGGAATAAATCCCGTGGGTGCTGCTCACCCATCTCCCAAGGGCCACATGTGAACCCTGCTTCCTAAAGATTGAGAGGAAAAGAGAGTTGGAGGCTGAGGGATCTTCCAGAAAGGAAGCTTGGAAAACAGAGGTTGTCACTCAGCTTTTTCAATATATCCCATGTCTTCAGGTGCTTAATATGCCCAGGAAAATGAGCTGCCTGTTGCTCTGCATTTCCAGCACAGCCTGGACTTGGTGCTTACCAGAGAAACACAAATAAATGAAATTCTTAAAAGCATGCTTTTGATCTTTAACATGTCCAGCAAGATTTAAAAAAAGACAAATATCCCAGTAAGTTAAATCATCATTTGTCTTCTGGAGTAACTTGCTGTAGTTTTCCACAAGCAAGTTTGTAAAATTTTCTCTAATCATGGCTTTTTTTTTAGAAGCTGCTCTTTTCCACCTGCTTCCATTTTAATGTGTCCTCAATATCAGTTATTTTTACTTCAGCTCTAAGAGGCAAATAACGAGGATAAACAATAACTCTTCCTTTCACAAACAAAAATATGGTATTGCTAGTAGAAGAAAACACAGAAAATTGCCAGGGAAATAAAATCTCAGCAAGTGTTTTCATTTGTCAAATTTGCTCAGCAAGAAGGTCCTCAATAAAGAAAATATAAGCCATAAAGCCAGCATCAATTATCACAGAATGGAGGCACTGGGCTGCTCCTAATTTTTGCATATTGGAAAATGATGATTACACATATTCCATCACCAGGGAACAGGCCAATCCATAAAAACATCACCAATCCCCAGCATTGTGGAAATGTGTGGAATTCTGCAAACTTGTAAACATAATATAAAAACAATCAAAACAAACAAACAAAGAAAAAAAGTCCCCAAACAGAAAGCAAGGGGGAAATAGTGAACGTGTAGGTGAAGGTCCAGAAAAAATCTTAGGAAAGCTCAGAAGTTCAGTAGATGTTGGGCATTTCTTGCTTAAAATTAAGCGAAAAATCAGAGACTTTGGCTATGCCATAGTCGTCCTTTCAGACCACATCTTTATTCTCACCCTTTTTTCTTTAAATTCGTGATGTTGAGCTTATATTTCTTGTATATTTCTTATAATACACACATGTGCCTTCTGGATTCTATCAAGTGCTGCAAGCCAGTCTGCTCACAGAATCCCAGAATCGCTGAGGCTGGAAAAGCCCTCCAAGCCCAACGAGTCCAAGCTGTGCCTGATCCCCACTGTGTCCCCAGCCCAGAGCACTGAGTGCCACCTCCAGGGACACCTCCAGGGATGGGGACACCAAACCTCCCTGGGCAGCCCCTGCCAAGGCCTGAGCACCCTTTCCATGGAGAAATTCCTGCTGCTGTCCAACCTGAGCCTCCCCTGGCCCAGCCTGAGGCCGTTCCCTCTCCTCCTGTCCCTGTTCCTGGCAGCAGAGCCCGACCCCCCCGGCTGTCCCCTCCTGTCAGGAGCTGTGCAGAGCCACAAGGTCCCCCCTGAGCCTCCTTTTCTCCAGGCTGAGCCCCTTCCCAGCTCCCTCAGCCCCTCCTGGTGCTCCAGCCCTTCCCCAGCCCCGTTCCCTTCCCTGGACATGCTCCAGCCCCTCCAGGGCTCTGTGGCCACGAGGGCCCAGAACTGGACCCAGCCCTCGAGGTCCCTCAGCAGTGCCAGCACAGGGCACAGCCACTGCCCTGGGCCTGTGCCCACAGCAGGGCTGGCACAGGCCTGGATTCCTTCTTGGTCATCTGAACCCGCTCTGGCACTCACTCTGAATTTGAGAGTTTATTATTATCTAAGATAGAATAGGAATATCTCCAGTAGATGTGCAGGACAATGAAAAGCAATTTGCAATTGTTCCCAGCAGCTCTTCATTGCTGCTGGAGGCACAGGCTACTATTGAAATCCTAAGATTCATAAGATGCATCCTGTGTAGATATATTCCAAAGATTGCTCTCAGAGAGGTTTTCTAATGTGCTACCAATGTGCAGCGTGCTCACCACTTTCCTCCACTGTGGTAATCCACTTCCCACTGACCTATAGATCCAATTAATTTGCAGCTAATGGAACTTTGTGTTCAAAGGAATTCTGAGTATTACTCAAAATTCCCAGATGAGGCTGTTAGCCAACTGTCGTGGAAGGGCTGATAAGCAGCAGGAACACAGGGGCTACTCATGGTGCATAATTTTGCTTCTCACATATGCTGCTGGTGTTTGACACACTAATTGTATTTCGAGTTCCTTAAAAGGATTTGGTGCTGGGTTTCATTCCTTTGTTACATAAAGTCATCTCATGGAAGTACAGTGGCTCAACCCTGAAACGACCCTAAACATTTTATTTGTCCCAGATCTAACCCCTTCTCTGAGTTTCATCCAGATCTTCGTACTCCTTCTCTGAGTTTGCTCCAGATCTTACTCCTCTGCTTGCTCCCCTGCAGAGAGCAGTGAAGTTGGAGTCCATTGCAGGGCAGACTTCCTCAAGACCTACTTTGAGGGAAAGCTTGGTGTGAATGAGGTGGTTCCCCCTCTGGCTGCACAGTTTGAGCTTGGCCCTTGATTTAGACTCTGTTTTATGGTTGGGACCCCAAGGTAAGGATGGAATCATCCCTTTTTTCTGGCTGCATCTCTTCCTGGGCTCCATGAGAGGGATGTGCCACAGGGCAACTGAGGGACACCTCCCAGTCTGCCCCAAACAATTGAATTGGTGGGGCTGGTTTGTGCCTAGTTTAAGGTAATGAGCAGCCATGGAACCTGCATTCCCTGCAGTGGTCAGGCAGGACCACAGGGCAGGTCTGGGGAGTCTGACTAGATCCCCTGGAGACAGCCCTGCACCAGCTCAGTCACCACCTGGGAAATGAGGGTCTGTCCTGAGAAGAGATTGGATCTCCCACAGAAGCATTTACCTTTGGATAGTCTCAGTTCAGTCAGAGAGAAAAAGAGAAAGATTTCTGCCAGGCTAATCCTGGGAAAAAGTCCGAGAGGAATGTCAACCGTCTGTTATCTTGCTTTCCGTTCATATTGTTTACAGATGTGTTCTACCACACTGACCTAAGTCCAGTGTACCAATCAGGTGAAATGTTTTTACTCTAAGACCAATGGAATTAATGTTCATGATGTTCTCTATAAAAGGGAGAAGTGCTTTTGAATAAACGCTCATTTGCCTTCTGAAATCATGCAAGTCATTTCGCTTGTCCCTGGCTCAACAGCGTCATTTACCTATCCAAAAAATTCCAGCAAAACAGCTGTGGGGGTTGTGCCTGCAGAGTACCCACAGCACAGACTGTGGTCATGGGCTCCCCTTCCCACCCAACCATGTCAGCTCCTCCCTTGCAGCAGCAGATGGGAACAAATGCTGTCTTCAGACAAGGCAGCAGCAACGGAGCTGCACTGCAGACATAAATAAATCCTTGCCACAGCATCAGAGCAGGTAAGGCAGAAAGATATCCACAGAAAGTGCTCTTCCCTGCACAGAGCTGTCTCCCTCATGCTGGTGCTCAGATCTTCCTGAGCCACATTGGCCATAAATGTAGCAGCTCTGACAGGTCCAGTATGAACCATTGCCCCTTTTTTCCTGGAGAAAGGGTTGAGGTGTTTCATCTTCCAGGGTGAGTTTCACCCAAAGGAAAACTTTTCCGAGTAAAGGAAGCATTGCAGTTCTGTAGCTGCATATTTTAAGCCTGGTTCCTAAGTATTCAAGTCATTATAAATCCCCTGACTTCAGCAGAGCTGTGCAGAGTTATGCCAGCTATGAATCTAGCTGTTCCCCCCTTAAGTACTTCCAAAGCATTAAAATCCTTTCAGAAATAAGTCATGCAGGTGATGTTTGCCCACACATAAATCAATTAAGATGTGAAAGGTTGTGTGCAGGCATGGGGATGGGAGTGGAGCATGGGGGAAGAGAAAGGGGTATTTCCCTTTTTAATTTTCCAGGTAGTTTTTGGGGTTTTTTTCCTCCAGGGTATCCTGTCTTTGGTGAACTTCATTCTGTGTGCCCAGAGCTACTCATTTTGTAGCACTCACACTGCCAAAGGGTCATCAGGATTTATAGCACACATCCTTAAGGTTGGATTAATTGTGTATTGCTTCATGGGATGGGAGTTTTGCAACCTGGGCTCCTTACATGATGAATTACCTTTTTTTTAGGCTCTGCTAGAACCACAGTTTGAACCACCACTCTCTAATCTTCCCCAAAAAAAAACCTGACAGGTTTATTTTTATTTTATTTTTTTTCCTGAAATAGGCTGCCAATGAAAGGTATCAGCCTTTTAAAATTCCACTCTCCACATTTAGATTTTGAAAAAAAATCAAAACTGTGTATTCTTATAACTTACTGATGTCCTCCCAAATCTGCTCTGAAATGTTTATTGTCAAGTGATGGCTTCGGTACTAATAATTCTTAAATATCTCCAAGACTTCATCAGAATGAGCTCTTTACCAATAAAATATCAGTGCAATGATTTCACAGCCAAAAGCTGAAAATCAGAGGGTTATTTTAGGATTATTTTTTTCTACACCAAAACAATTATAAAGATTATCTAATCAGAGTTTGAAATGCATAAAAAAAGTAGAAAAAAAATGTAAGGAAAAAGCAGATGCCAGTTAGACCCAGAGAAAGCTGAATAACAAGGGTCCAGAAATTCATAAGAAAGCAATTTTCCTGCCAGGTATGGGCTATTCCTGACCAAGACACAAAATGAAGAAAACAAGATCCCAAAGCCTAATTTATAAGTAAACTGCAGCCAGCTGCTCACCCACTACACTCAAATAAAATGACTCTAACTGAGAATAAATATTTGCTCCACATCACATGAATCTGCCTTACAGCTCTTTCACTGACAGTGTAAGAATAAGTGAGATTTTCCATTATTATTTGCATCCAATTTTACTTATCCATCATAAATTTGCTACTGAGCCCATAAATCTCTCACCTGATAATAATGTTTTCCAGTAGATACTTCTCTGAGCTCATATTTGGTGAGATATCATACACAAACACTGCAAGTAGACAAAAATAATTCCACAACAGGTATAATAATTGTCTGGGAAAAACTAGCACTTTGCTCAAGAAAGGCATTTAAGTAGAAGCTACAGATTTCCTTGTTGAGTTTCCAATAGTAAAATTGCTTCTGTAGGTTAGTGGCTGAAAATTCACAGAGCCTTAATTAAAATCTCAGGTTGAATTTTTTTCCATAGCTTCCTCTCCCCTGCACCTTAAAAATGAGCATAATGACATGAGGAAAAAGAGGAAAGGTGAAGGAAGAATTCTAAAAGTATTTTTGGTTTAGAGACACTTGTATCACAAATGGAGACTTTTCTTTTCCTCTGCTACACTTTTAACCTGGTTCTGAAAAACTTGAGACTAAAGGAGGGCTGGATAAAGGAAAAAAAAATTCTGAGGCTCCAGTTTTATCTCGCAGAGAACTTAACCAACCAAAAAGACAGAGGCATAAAACCACAGTCCTCATCTCCATGCCCTTGATATTGATTCAGCTCACATGAATCTGCAGTGAGCTCCTTCATTCCTCAGGATTCTTGTGAATGTGTGAATAGCTCAGGCCTGTTTGGTTAAAATGGCCCTGCTAACCCTGATAGCTGCAGAGAAAAGCTCCAAAATGTGACCCAAGTGAATCCTAAAGTGTTCAGAGCCTAATGATGAATAAAAGAGCCCGGCATGTTTATTAGATTTCGTCATTCTACAACACTCGGGCTCAGCAACAGCATAACCATAAAAACAGCACTTACACAGCTTATGGAAAAAGAAGGGAGATTATTTTATGAAAAGGTGAGGCCCCTTCTAGGCTCAGGTGCCACCTCAGCCCTGCTTGACTGTGCCCCTCGCACGTGCTCTGGCCGGGTACCTAACCCAGTTCTGTCAGTGGGAGTCAAACACAAGGAGAGATTCCAGGGTGGTGCCCAAATTCCCAAAGCTCTCTGGCCCAGAGCAGATTCCTGCCAGCATGAGTGACCTTGCTGATGGTTGGGACACTCCCAAGACTCTTGCGCTGGTTTGTGGTTCATGTAGCAGCCCAATAATTGCCTGTGCAGTTCATCAAACAGAGTTTTTGATTCCCTTCGAGCTCCGTGCAAAGACACAGTTCTCATTCTGCTGAGTGCAACTTGCCACTAAGAATGTCACATTTCACGTTTAAAAGGCCTAAATGTCCTTTTCCCACTGTTCATAAACTCATATTCAACAGTAATCCTGAGCAAGGGCTGTGTTTTACTGCAGCCTGGACATGGTCAATGAGGCCTGGAGTGTGGTGAGCACCTCAGAGTGATTCCATAAAGCAGCATGTGATTGAAGCTCAGCAGGGAGCCACTCTGCCCCTCAGAAACAGCATCCCTGAAACAATTCCTGCTTTGGTTTTACCTCTGCTCCTCCCAGAAATGTCTGGAACCCTGAAATTCCCACACCAACATGTTGGGAGAGACTGTTCCAGAAGACTTTCTGCTCAGGCTTGCAGCCAGGGAAGGTTTGAGCAGCTCAAACACACCCAGAGGTGCACGTGAAGCTGCTGATGCTCCTCCAAACTACTCCCACAAATCATAACAACGCTGCTTTAAATTCTGGGAGCGTCTGCACCCAGAATGATGCCTGCTGATCTCAGAGGAGCTCTGAGAGCCATCATTATTAGAATTGTCTGCGGGGGTCTGTCTGAGGAGCTCGGCAGCCTCTGCAGCACCGTTCCTTGGCCAACAGCACCATCTGCCTCCAAGAACCGCACACAGGAGCACGCTGGGCTTCCCCCCCTCTTCCCTGGCACTCTCTGCTCCTTTCTGCAAACCTATTCGTGGCTGTGTCACCAGAAGGTCTCTGCTGGGTGTGAACCAGGGTTTGGAAACGTGCAGCTGAGGTTTTCAATCTCCAGAGCTCACGAAGCACCCTGAAATGTCCAGCACAGTGTAGCACCCCTGTTGTCGCTGGGAAACCAGCGGCACAAATCAGAGCCTACAAAAGCCAGGGCTTCATCCCTGTATGAGCCTGGCTGGAAACAAGGATTAGTCAGCACAGTAAACATGAGTCCTGGTTATCCTTTTCTGTGCCACAGAACTGCTGTAGTTGAAAGGGACCTTTTAAAGTTCGTGTGACCTAGATCCCCTGCAAGGAGCAGGGGCATCTTCAGCTCCAACAGGTTGCTCACATCAGTGTGAAATGTAGCTCTTGTGAAGTATTAAATCAGCTTTAGAGCACTGAACTGAAAATTCCTGCATTTATGTGCAGTGAAATCTTGGTTACTCAAACTGGAGTGATTTGGGAGTGGCTTCAGGGTTTGCCCTAACCAGGAGGACAGAAAAACATTTGTGCCAGAAGACACAAACTTGTGTCAGAAGACACAAATATGTCACTTGTTAATTGTTTGGATTAATTTGCTGGATTTGGTGGATTAATTTGTTAATTAATTTGCTGGACCTTCTGCAGAATACAACTGTTCATAGCAACAAGCAAGGGAAATTCCTTGGGGAAACTCCCAGCTTGGTCTTCAGGATGGAGATGCTCAAAAAAACAGTTGCAAAATGGCTGCAGTGCCATAACCACAGTAATAAAAAATGCAGCAGCATCTCTGGGTGGAGTAATGACCTCCAGAGACCTGGGATTTCAGCTGGAGTGTCAGAGTGTGCTGCAGCCTGAGGTGACCATTCCCACCTCCTGAGAAGAAATGCAGATGATCCCTGCTTTAAATCCAGCCATGTCAGACCTCCCTCCAAAGGTTGGCATGGGAACCAGTACAGACAATAATTTCTTGACATCCTTTAACATTGCCCATGGAAATGGGAAAAGGGGAAAGCCTGAACAAAAGCACTTAGCAAAGGCCTGAACTCCTGCCCAAAATCCAGTGTAGTGTCTGTAAATAAATAAACTAACACATTAAGTTGAACTCTTATAAATCTCATTAGCAGTCATTTATTCCTACAGCTCCACCACCTGCACTGCAGTCATGGCTTAGTGATACATGAAATAGGACAGAAAATACAGACCTATCCATTTCCCTCTGATTAGATTTTAGGTAATTTTGCACTTTCCAGCCTGCAAAAATAGCAAATGGAAAATGTACATAACCAAAATCTCTCCATGTTGCTACTCGTGTTCGCAGTGTGACAAGATGCTGAGTCCTGTCAAAGCTCTGAAGTGCCACAGCCCTTCTGGAAGTCTACCCTGGGAACTAGAAAGAGGCTTTTTAACCCCAAAATGAGACTGAAAATTGACTAAAAATTGTCACAGTCAACCTTTCTTACAATACAGACAGAAAGCAGCTAAAAGGGCTGGTAGGAAAGTGTCCCCACTTCCTTTTGTCCCTTGTTGTTGTGTGAGCCCTTCCCTTCAGGGTCACCATCATCCCACCAAGCCTCCCGCATTCTCCTGATCACTCAGAAAAATCTTTTGTTCCTTCTTTTCTCAAGTCTGGCTTTTCATCTGTTCCTGAGCCTCTTCTGAAAAGCACAGGGAATTAAAAACTTAAATATTCTTATATTTCAAGAATATTCTTAAAAAAATAGAAAAAGGTGCTTAAGGTCATTTTTGCAAAACAGATTTTATAATATAAATTAACATGAAGTAGGGGATTATAACAGGGTGAAGCATAATCTTTGAATACCTTTAGAATATTGGCCCTGGCTGTGTGTAACCAGGGGCAGTGCACACACATCAACGCTCACCCAGGTATCTTTAGAAAGCTGAGATTTTTTTCTCAGTGACAGGAAGAATTTAAAATGCTCTCCTGGGCTGCCTCGAAGAGTGGGGTCCAGCCCCTTTTCTTTGTCACGATTATTGCATATCATAAGGAAATGTTGGGAAATCTGATGAAATATTTTATAGCTCAGTCCATTTAGCAGTC
The DNA here is from genome assembly GCF_024509145.1 of Vidua macroura. Lineage (NCBI taxonomy): Eukaryota > Metazoa > Chordata > Aves > Passeriformes > Viduidae > Vidua > Vidua macroura. The sequence continues at coordinate 7,580,542 of NC_071579.1, forward strand.
TGAGTGTTTGAACTGCTGAAAATGAGCAAGGAGGGCTTGCCTATACAAGGGAGCTGAGCAGAGCCCAACTTGGATTCTTTCACCTTCAGCTCCCACCTGGAGTTTTCTTTTCGAACCAGCACAACCTTATTTAAATCCATGTTCTCCCTCCTCCACTGCTATGGCTGTCACACTACGACACGAAATAACTCACACACGGACACTAGATGCAAAAGAGGGAAGAAAAGAACCAAAAGAAAGAACTTTATTTTCTGACTCCACAATATATAGAATCCCAAAAGTGACAGTGGATTGGAGGGTGAAATTGCCACCTCTCCAACAACACTGGTCAAACCAACAGTCTATCAATTCTCTTTACTCACAAAGAAGAATGCAAAACAATCATTATTTACATGAACATGTGTGAGAACTCCAGTAGAAATATGTAAACATCAGAAGGCATAGAAAACTTTTAAAAAAACTTTAAAACTTTCAAAAGAACAGAGCAACATATGGCCTTGGACTGCAGGGAATTCCCTGATTCAGCCCCAGATGAGAGGTTCAAATGACGGCCTTGATCCCCTGCTGCAGGAGCAGAGGAGACGTGAGGGAGAGGAAACCTTCTGCACTCCCCTGCTGCCTCCTGACATCAGGGATCAGGGTAAGACAGAGGCTCCTTCCCCCAGTGCTTCATTTCCTGGCACTGAAGAACAAAACACATTTCTGTGCCAGGTATTCCTGCTCTCCTGAGTCACAACTGACTCAGAATCATGGAATCATGCTTGGAAAAGCCCTCTAAGACCATCCAGTCCAACCCATTAACCCAGCACTGCCACATTACCACTAAACCACATCCTCCAGTACCACCTCCATGTGTTTATTGAACACTTCCAAGGACAAAGTGGGGGCTTCATCCTGTTCCCACTGAGGTCCCTGAAGAGCTCCCACCTGGGAGCATCATTTTCCCACATATGAGAGAGCCCTTGCCTTGAAAAGCAGTAGAATAAAGCAATCCCCAAAGCTGAAGGTAAATGTGCTCCTAATGCCAGGTCCTCCTGCACCGTGGGCAGAGAAGCCATCCATCTGTCATGCAGCTGCCAAAACGTATTGGAGAAAATTTAACAGCAAAGCATTTATTGTAATGAAGCATACACAGCATTCCCAATAAAAAATAAGGGGAAGAGGGAAGCTAACAAGCATGCACAGCCTGGGGAAGAGGCTGTGCTGTTTGGGGACTCTCTGGTTGGAGTTGGCAGGCACTGAGGGATGCTCTGGAGGGACTGGGAGCAGCAGTTATTGATTCAGCACCGCCACACGCAGGCGGGATGCGGCGGGCAGGGAGATGCCAGCTTTCCCTCCGGATCCATGAAATACAGCTCCCTCTTTCCCTGCAAAAAGGGTTTATTAAAGCTGTCAGACTGCTTTGAAATAATGACAGGTGTTACACAAATCAGCAGCCTTAGCTCCTTACTTAGCAAAGCGCCAGAGCCTGGGCTAACAGCACAAAGTGAGTACCGAAAAAATAAAAAAAGCGTAACACAACAGGATGTCCAGCAATGTGGAAAAAAAAATCTAATTTTCTGTTGTTTTTAAGTCACTGAGAGATTTAGGCAGCAATTTTTACATAATAGAAATAAATAGTATGGATATTTTCCTTTACAACCCGCTGAGTTCGACAGAGGAGAGAAATTTTCATTTACCTCATCCTTGTAAGGTATTTTTCCCTAACGTCTGTAACTGTCTAGGAAATTATGACAACTGTAGGCGGAATCTAACAGAGCCTGAGAAGAAAAACAAAATCTTTTCACAGAGAGGAGACAAACTGCAGAGGTTTTATGGCAGAGGTTTGCAATCTGAAACATTCTGTGCCATGCTGCTCTTCCCCTTGCAGGCTGCTTTGGTATCCAGTCAGGGCAGTGTTAGCACTGATAGATAATGAGTTATAAAAATAAATCGTGTGGGGTCCTGCCAGGACTGAAGGAATGCCTGTGGTCTGACCCACCCCTCTGCACTGAGAGCAGAGAATCCTGGAATGGTTTGGGTGGGAAGGGACCATAAAGATCATCCCATCCCACCCCCTGCCAAGGGCAGGTTCACCTTCCACTAGCCCAGGTTGCTCCAAGCCCCATCCAGCCTGGCTTTGGGCACTTCCAGGCATCCAGGGGCAGCCACAGCTTCTCTGGGCACCCTGTGCCAGGGCCTGCCCACCCTCACAGGGAAGGACTTCATCCCAACATCCCATCTAACCCTGCCCTCCTGCAGCTTAAGGGTGCTCCCTCTTGTCCTGGCACTCCATTCCATGCCCCAGTTCCCTCCCCAGCTCTCTTGCAGGCTTGCCAAGTGTGAATATCCTGGAACCCTGGGACTCCACTGCACCACCCACCAGAAATGAGCTGCTCCCCAGCACCCAGGGAACATATTCCTACTGTACCCATGGGATTTCCAGGGCATTATTCAAATACTTTGCAGTCTTAAAGTATTTCTGAGTGCTTTGCAGTGACACAAATAGCTCTGGTTTGTGAAAGGTGTAAAAGCAAATCCAGAGGCTCCCATTCAGAGATTTCTAGCACAGAGAGCAAACGGTCCTGGCTGCAGAAACCCCTCTAGTCCCTCACCAAGCTCACATGTCCTGGTGCTCCAAGGATAACAGAGGGATTCAGGGAGAGGTGAGCAGAGCACACACAGAAGTGGGGCACAGCCCACGTGAGGACTCTCCATCAGCAGGAGCTCCACACTTCATTCCAGAGTGCTCTCCTGTGCCCATCACTCGGGTTGGACTCCATCCCTGGAAGTTCCTTCAGGATGTGGTCCAGCACCACCCCAAATGGAGGTGAAACCTCTTAGAATTGCCAAGATAAGAATTTAGGATCATCAAGTCCAACCACCATCCCAGCACTACCCCCATGTTCAGCACTCAACCTTGTCCCCCTGTGTCACACCCACATGTTTTGAGCACCTTGAGGGATGGTGGCTCCACTATTGCCCTGGGCAGCCTGTGCCAGGGCTTGACAACCCTTTCTGTGAAGAATATTTTCCAGTTTATATCGCATATATATCAATATCCAATCTAAACCTCCCCTGGAGCAGCTTGAGGCTGCTTTCTCTTGTCCTGTCTCATCTCATCCTTTCCACCACCTTGGCCAAGGTACCAGAAAGGAGTTGCATACAAAATAAAGTTTTATCCATCCTCTTAAATCATCTGCTTTTCTGCGGAGGGAATACCAATTCCAGAAGCAGGAGAAGCACTTCAGCCGTCATTGTTGTGCTCCTAAGGCAAAATCAGCAAAAATCAGAGCACTCTTTTCATGTGAACACGTTTACAAGCTCCAAGAGGAGCTTCCTACCTTGCACAAAGCTCTTATCCCACACAGGATTTAACTATCCTGCACAAACTTCTTCCATCAGAAAGTGGGCTTTAGCTGCAAGGAGTCAGTTAAAAGGATTTCATGTCCTATTTCCCAGTTATAGGATTTTTAGCAGTAGTAATAGAAGTTGTAGGAAGTAAGTCAGGTTTCCAATTCAGAGTAACCAGTATTACCTTTTAAAGGGTTTGAATGAAAAACAGCTGCTGGTGGGGTTTTGTGCTTGATTTTCCTAAAATCCAGAGTATAAGTTTCCATTATAAGAGGGAATCAGTGAGAAAAATAAAAACTTTATTTCTTTATTTTCATTTGAAACTCTACCCAAATCTTACTGAAGTGCAAAATTTACCTCCAAAAGTCACATGTGTGTAGAGGGAAGGAAGGCCCTGAGTTTACCTCACAAAATGCCATATTCTGTCTTAAACTCCCTACCGCTGTGAGACCTTCAAGGAAAATATTCTTTCCGCCTAAAATTTCCATGAGTAACCATGGGATAGGGCTCACAGAAGTTATTTGTTGAGATAGGGGTGGGGTAAAACTCTGAGGTGCAGCATCCAGTCCCCCTAACCTGGTAGGATAAGCTGGGCCCCTGGAAATGCTGAGCTCTCTTCTCACCTGGGTTGTGTAACATTGCTAAGGCAAGGCTATTTGCAAACATGCAGACATCTTAAAAAATATCAAAAAGGCATTCAATATTAGTTAAATGTTGGACTCCATGATCTTGGAGGCCTTTTCCAACCTAAATGATTCTATGGCTCTGTGGTGTTACATGACTCCACACATTGTGAGGGACTGAAATTGCCATCAGTGAGAAGATGCAGACCAGTTCTCTCACCATTTACATCCGAGAGTTTTGATGCCTCAAAACTGCTGTGTTTGTGCACGAGGAGCTGCCACACTCAGGAGCAGCCACCTCCAAAAGGCTCCATGGACTTCCTTGAGAAAGGACACGTGCAAGTTCAATCTCCATCCCTCAGGGATCAATTCTGGTGCCAGTACTGCTCAATGAGTTTATTAAATGACCTGGCTGCAGGGGTAGAGTGCACTCCCATCAGCCTCACCCGTGATTCATCACTGGGCAGAGCTGTGGATGTGCTGGCAGCTCTCCCACCCTTCAACAACACTTCGACTGGATGGAAAAATGGGCCAGGGTGAATGGTCTGAAATTCAATAAAGGTAATAAAGGAAAGTGCAAACTCCTGCCCCAAGGGTGGGATAAGCTCAGCACAGGCTTGGGCTGAAAGCAGCTTGGCAGAGAAGGAGCTGGGGGGTCAGGGTGGATGCCAGGATGGACAGGAGCCAGCGCCGTGGCTGAGCAGCAAAGGAGGCCAGCAGGACATGGGCTGCACTGGGAATGCTGCCAGCACTTACAGGAGGGGAAATTCTCCCTCTTCTTAGCACTGGAGAGGCCACATCTGCAGCACATGTCAGATCTGGGCCCCAACACAGCAGAGAGAGTCCAGTGAAGGGCACAAATATTGCAGGGACTGGAGCATCTGGCCACATGGCTTCTGCCACTGCTGACATTCAGCTAGCAGACAAGACCACACAGTTCTCAAAAATGTGCAGCCAGAGCAAATGGACACGAGCAGAAACAAAGGAAATGTTTATTAGATGAGGCCACATGTCACAAAGAAACCCATCATATTGATAAGCTTCACAAAATATGTTCTAAGGGTCTGTGCCCATGATCACAGAGCATCACTAAAACCCTTGCTGTCATTTTTTATACTTGGCTGATGCATGTCTTTTAAACATCTGACTCTATGGAGCTAATTTTATAAAATCCACAAGAATGGCATTAAGGTGAAGCTGTTCCTTTTAGAAACAATTCTTCCTAACTTCTGAATACTCTTCCTATATTCCTATTCTTACCGCAGTAAGAATCTGTTCAATGCTTATCCAGGAAATTTTTGCCTTAACATTTTAATCAAAGGAGCAGCCTGCTTCTGTCTGAGCTGAGTTTTGTGAGGAGATGGAAATGAGGCCGAATTTCAGAGAATGATGATATGAGGTACCCAGCAGTAAAATTAGATCAAGCACCACGCTAAGTCAGGAGGAGCAGTTCAATAAGTGGCAGGCAAAAACAATGACATTTTTAAGAACAGAGGAGAATGTGTTTGCCACAATTTTTCACTTTCTCCTCACACGAGTTCTCAATATTTTGGATACATTTGCACTGTAAAAGAAGAAATTGGACTGAAGAACTGACACAGATTTTTTTCCCTTGGCATTTTAAGAATAAGAGAATTGTCAATCTCACTTCTGGAGAGCACCAACTGTGCTTTAATATCCAGCAGAGTGAAAAAGGGAGAATATGCAAAATGTGAGGTTTATCTTTATAAGAAAATTACCCTGAAGATGAAAATTTTTTTCTTCATTTAAAATTGTTCTGCAATTGAGTTTAAAAATTGGGTTCTCAATTTAAGCTTCCTTTGTTGGTTTTTTTAAACAAATAAACATCAGAAACATGGAAACATCAGAAACACAGATTGAATTAGTAATAGATACTTCATTCTCTGACAGAAGCAGGAGCTTTTAAGATGAAAATCAAAAAATCAATGTGAACATAGAGTTAAACTGGTTAAAAGTAGATGTGGTTACACGCATGGTGACATTGAGTTAAGTTAGTCCTGATTTAGCACTCTGGCTTTGCACAGGCTGACTTGGAGCCAGTCAAAATACATATTTATTAATATTTCAGCTCAATTCTGGCTTGTCAGGTGGCAGAAGACACCAGAACCTGCTCAAAGAACAAAGACTCCCACCGAGCACACAAGGGCGAGTCCTCGAGAGCCACCCCACTCTCATTATCAGTGCTCTCCGTGTTCCTCTCCCTTCCAAGCTGAGAATACCAATCAGTTTTAATGCTTGGCAGGAATTTTTCAGCCTGTTTGGTAAAACTGCCTTCAAGCCACATATAGGTTGTGACAAAGTTTTCTAATTAAACACTTTCATTAAGCAGCAGAGCGTACCTTTGTAAATCCCACAGCTGCCAGCCTGATCCTCCTCCCACTGAACTCCAGAGGAGCAGGATCCCTGTATTTACATTTCTCCCTGTCCAGGAGATTTTAGGAATCAATAAGCAAAAGTTATTCTAAGTCTCAAAAAACATGCATTCTCTTTGGGATTCTCTGGGCAGATTGCTTATTGATTTTTCTCAGCACATACTGCTGATTTTCATAGGCCTCGGATTGTTTGGGGGTTTTTCTGGCATTGTGTCATGTAATCATAAAAATTCTCCTCTGATACTATGGATATCACCCAAATTTATAATGTGTCTGAGTCGATATGAACACAGACTGTCTCAGAACACCGAAGTTATAAGGTTGGTGGTACTGGAGAGTACACAGCACTCATTAAATGAAATCCATCCCACCACACTTTCTCTGTCTGAACCAGAAGCACTGGATATCCCAGAGAAGTGTTCACATACAACATCCTGACCTCAGTGGAGGCTGAAAACAGGATTCCAAAAACCCCCTACATTTTGAGTAACTTGACTCCTACTCAAATGTCATGTTCATTCCTGCAGAGGTGAAAGGCCAAAACTGCTGTGGCGTGAGGCAAGAAAGCCCCGGGGGCTACTGGATTCAGGCTCTGGGCAATTCCCACTCCTCTCTGAGCAAACCTATCATGGTAGGGCATCCCCAGTGTGGTAATAATTAGTATTGACTCCATGCTATGCTATGCTATGCTATGCTATGCTATGCTATGCTATACTATACTATACTATACTGTATTAAGAAACTCATCTCCCTTACAGACAGTCTGATACAGACAGACCAGATCAGTCCTTGAAATCTAAACACCATCACCAGTGGCCAATTAAGAAATCACCCTTTGGTAAACAAATCTCCATAATGCATTCTACGTGTGCACAACAGCAGGTGCAGCAAGTGGAGATAAGAATTGCTTCTCATTCTTCTCTCTGATCTTCTCACAGCCTTCCCCAGGACAATGCAAGGGAAAGTTGTGCCTGCTCTCTGTGGAGAGAGCTGTGGTAACACAAACCCTCTGGAAGCAGTAACCAGCTCCTCGGTTTCAGTCCCTCCTGCCTGTCCCTAGCACCTCTGCAGAGCTGCTTGTGAGCATTTCCACCCAAAGTGACACCTTGTCACCCTGCATCCCAAAGATGTGTCCCCGTGTGCCTCTGTCCAGGCCTTTGACAAGCCCAAAGAGAGCCCTGGAACGACTGTCATCGGGGAATGGCCCATGAAATCATTCTGTGAGAATGAGAACCACAGTCCAGCAGCCCTGGACGCTCTCATTAACCTTCCAGGAGAGGCTCTCCCCTTCCCTGTGTTTTTAAAATAAATGGGAACAGCTCACAGGTCGATGGCAACGTCCCCACCAGGCAGGGGGGTCGGGGTGAGGGTGACTCAGGGAGAATTTTAAGGCCACAACTGAATGCACGTAATAAGCTGAGAGAAAGCACATCTGCCACTGCTCATCATGAGTAGGAACAGTTTCTCAGAGCTACAACTTCCCATTGCATTCTTCCAAATTATGCAAAAGACTTTTTTTAAATTTCCATCATTCTTTCATGAGGAAAATCTACCAAGTTTTTGCCAGAAAGAAAAGTTTGTGTTTAAAGAGGTTTTTTTTTTTCACCTTGCTCATCTAAGAGGACAGAAAAAGGGACACTTTTTTTCCCTTAACAACATCTTTGGAGTGGCCCTCCAGCAACTGTCTGTCCACCTCTGCAGTTTGCCTCATCCAGAGAGAGTTGTCACATAAGGAGAGTTAATGCATCAGACAGTGACAAGCTGCAGCGACCCACACACTCTCACATATAAATAATATAGAATATGAGCTGTTTGTGTGAGCACAGAGATTTCTGCCGGGCACTTTAATATTTTGTTTACATCTAAAAGTAAATATAGTTCTTTAAACAGCTGCTTCATGGTCCCCAGCTGTCCGTAAATATGAAAAGCAAGTGACATTTGTTTCAAAACAGCCAGTAAATTATATATCTAGAACAAAAATCTAGTAACTCTGCTCAGATTGGTACTGCAGTGAAAACTTCAGCCAGAGCACAGAACCCCACTGCGCATCCATGGGAAACATTTCCATTTCCCCACCAACCACCTGTCTGGACCCAGAGGTGGGAAGAGGTCAGAGACACTTGCCCGTTGACTAGGAAGAAATCAGGGACACTTTTCCCATGCTGTCTTATCTCCAAATGCAGAGTGTCACCAAGCAACCAGCATTCCCAGCCAGCCCCTTCACACGGTCCCCTGGACCCTCCTTGCCCCTAAAATCCCCTTTGACCTCTCCCAGACCTTCTCCACTGTGTTGGGATGGCATGGTCAGGTTTTGGGAGTGAGGTGGCTGCAGGGCTGGCTTCTGTGAGCAGCTGCCATAAGTGTCCAGCAGTGTCCCAGTGTCCAGCAGAGCCAATTCCAGCTGGCCCCAGGACGGAGCCACCGCTGGCCAAGGCCAAGCACAGCAGGACTGATGGTAACATCTCTGGGATACCAGGTGTAAGAAGGAAAAAAAATGTTATTGGGCAGATGGAGCCACTGCCAGAGAAGACTGGGGTGAGAACATGAGAGAGGAACAGCTCTGCAGACACCAGGGTCAGTGCAAAAGGGAGCTGCTCCAGGTGCTGTAGATTCCCCTGAGACCCTGTGGGGAAGCCCAGGGTGAAGCAGCTGTGCCCTGCAGCCCATGGAGGGCACAGGGGTGCAGAGATGCACCTGCAGCCCCCAGAGGAGCCCATGCCAGAGCAGGGGATGCCCAAAAGAAGCTGTGATCTCATGAAAAGTTCATGCAGGAGCAGGATGCTGGCAGGCAGCTGCAGACCCCTGCAGAGAGGAGCCCTGCATGCTGGAGCGGGTTTGCTGGTATTTGTGACCCTGTGGGGGACCCAGACTGGAGCAGGATGTGCCTGAAGGACCGACCCTGTGGAAGAGGGGCCCACATGGCAGCAGTTTGTGGAGAACTGTTGCCCTTGGGTGGACTCACATTGGAGAAGCTCCTGGAGAACTGTCTCCACAGGGAACAGAGAGGGAGCAGGGCAGGACTCAGAAAATCCCAGAATGGTCTGGGTTAGAAGGGACCTTAAAACTCATCTTGTCCCATGGGCAGGGATACATTCCATTAGCCCAGGTTGCTCAGAGTTTTACACACCTGAACGCTGTCTGGTTTTTTTCCAGCTACAGCAATTGTTACATAAAAAGAGATATAAACCTTTCCTGTCCTGACTTTGATGATATTAAAACAAACTCATTTTGAGTGGGCTGACTTGTCAAGCTTTCTAGATCGTTCCCAGGCCTCCTCATTGTTTACCACTTCATCAGCCCTCTGTTATCTCCACGCTTTATCTGCATTGAGTGTGCCCTGCTTCTAGATAAAAATATTCAATAGCTTCTGCCTACTCCTAATCCAGGCAGACCTCAGCTCTGAGGAGGGAAAATCAGAAAAAAAATCTGATGGTTGTTCTGCAGTAACAACATCTTGAGCTGTGCCAGTCAGGTTTCAATCCAATTAATGTGAACTTCCCTGACATGGTATCACTTGCTCTTTTACAGAATGTCAGGCAGACTGGGTTAAATGCCTTACAAAAGTCTACTGGACTAAGTATATCAAGCTCCCCACTCCCTCTGCCACCTACACTTGTAATCTCCTCATGATTGAACAAGTCCAGAGTCTATTTCCATAAACCATGTTCTCTCATGATCGTTCTATTCCTGTCCCCTCATTCCATATTAATTGAATAACATATTAGATCCACAACTGATGTCGTGCTACCCAAGCTGGAAGTGCTCAGATGACATGGACTGTGATGCAGAGTGTCATTCTTCCTGAATATTTCATCGTGTTGCCATTTCTGAGTCACTATTAGAGATTTTATCACCTTCATCTTCCAGTGGGCCTCTAAAGGTTTCATCTTCCAAAGCTACATAAGAAAATCCTGCTGCCAGCTGTGGTTCTTTCTCTGAGTTTTTAGATTCCACATCATACTGCCAGCTTTTTTGTCCCTTTTTGTGTTGTTTTTTTTTTTTTTCACTTTTTATTTCCTTCACTTCTCCATTGTACACCCTTCCTCCCCTATTGCTGAATTGTGGCATTTCAGTGGGAAGGCTGCAAACTCCATTCACATTTTATTCTTTCAAATTTTCTTGACAACATATTTTTAGCTTTTAACTTCTTCCACTTGAAGAACTTTTCCATTAAGTACATAGGGACTGCCTCCTGTCTGCACCATCAAACCACTTTGGGATCCTCAGCAACCAATACTCCCATTCCACAGAGTGATTTGTCTCTGTTCCTCATCAAAAAAGGTCCAAACTGAGGTGCACTGGGGAGGATACAACAACTTTCATGTCAGGAAATGATCTCTGACAGTTTGAGAAGACTGCAGGGGATTAACCAAAGACCTCCTCTGTGCCACAGGATAATTCTGCATCATTCCTTAGTGCACCATCCCTCAGGAACAGGAAGCTGAGCTGGGTTGTCCACAGGACTGGACCTGAAAGCCCTGTGGGTTTGTGAGAGGCAGAGGGGATGAGCTTCTCCTCCTCCCAGGGCTGTCCCACTGGCACAAACTCTTGTCAATGGAATTTTGGACAATGAGGCACAACTGAATATGGAAAAGTTTGGCCCACGCCTCATTTTTCTAAGCTCAACTTTTCAGCCCTACCTAGGCCAATCAAAAAGAAAGGGCAGAGCCTAAATCAAGAACTCAGCATCCTGAAGATCACCCTGAAGGCCACTGTTCCTTGTCCCAGCACGGATGGGATCTGTGTACCCTCATCTTCCTACCAAAATCAACCATTCCTTGAGATGACAACTCATTAATCTGATATGAACTCCCAAACTCTTTACTGCAGTCAGCACATGAGGAGAGTCTAAAGAGAATTCCATCCTCCTCCTACAGCAAACTTCCCAAAGAATCTCAGAAATTGGGTAGGTCCAAAGAACAGGGGTGTTTGAAATAAAAGGAAAAGTGCAAGAAGAGTTGAATTTTTAAAATCCAGGTAATTGAATGTCTAATTTCCCTGCTCCATGCTACATTCAGCAGTGCTGTCAGCACTGTGTGTTAAGTACTAAAAAAGGATGAATTTGGTGGAGCTGTGAGCTGGCATTGGTGTCACCACCTCCACTGACAATGTCCCGTTGGGATGGGGCTTGTGTTCTTCTGGAAACTCCAGCAGAGATCATCAGGGACAACTCAGGGAATGTTTGCAAAGCCTCCCTCCCTTCCAGGTGTCACCAATTTCCACGGAAAAACCTCCTGAGCACCTTGTTTGTTTTAATAGAATACCTGTTGTCTCAGCATTTGGGTCATGAGGAGTTCACACCTCTTTCTCCTCAGATTCCCCTCTTCTGCTCAAGGTTCTGTAGGAACATCTGTGGCAGAGGGTAAGCCCACCTTCCACTAAGTTTGAAGAATTAGGCTGATATCTTGGAAATGGTTGTAAGCTTTTCCCCTTTTCTTCTTTATCTGTCACCGCAGAGACAGCCTGGGAGAACAGATTTCATTTCTGAAGCTGGCCAGCAGTAAGTTTTGTCCTGAACTATATTTATTTTTGTGTTTCCAAAAGTTTCCAGTCAGAGTATCAAGTTTAGTTCTTATCAGATAATTACACAGCACTTGCCTCCTGAGGCAATTTTAAATCAATCTCAGGAAAGGCAGTAACTATACACTGTAGATAATTATAGTCCATTAAAGTACCTTAAGATTAGATTCAGAGATCACTAATCACACAAGGTCATAAATGTTCTGCACCTTTCCATGCTGGTGTCTGAATTTTGATATGCAGCCCTTTTGCAGGAAAAAAAAAATATTTTCTAGCGTTTTTTGTTGAGCAAAATATCAGAGCAAACTAATTAAAAACATGCTAAATTATTGCCCTAAAAGTTATCTCAGTTCTCACTAGTCAGTCACAGAGCGAGAATCGAGCATAAAGCAAGACTGTCATTTTAAATATAGTCTTGACAAAACATGTCATATTTTATATTTAAAATAATGTCTAACCAAATGCCTCCCTTACTCGGGGAAAATGGCTCCTTTAATTGCTGTGAGAGCTGTGTGAAGTGTGCCTGTCAAGGATTTGATTAAATGAAGAAGCGCCTTGCGCGTCGCACCAAGCAGAAATTCTCCAACTCAGTGTTTTCCCTGTGGCAAAACATCATTTTTGCTGAAAACACATCGGATCCATTAAGGCAATCAAAGCCAATCTCTCCGAGGTCAGGTTCTCCCCAGCTGCAGCAGTTCTGTGATCACATCTGTGCTGTGGCTGCTCAGTGCCGTGTGCCTGGTGATCACCAGTGACAGCCCTGGGGCTGCTGCTCTCCTGTGGCCTTGTCACCATGCCAGGGGCCAGATCCAAGCAGTGCCATGCCAACAAACCCTGAGGCAGGAGGTCCCAGCCCTGCCTTGTCCACAGAACAACCACAGCTGGGTTAAGAGGTGACCCTGGAACAGATTTACCCAACCCAAGCAAAGATGCCCATTTGGTCTGTAGATTTTTAATTCTAATGCAAACAGTCTGGGAAAAATGGAGTGGCATAAAACTACAAACAACTTCAACTAAGGTCACCACCAGGTCTTTTGTGTCATGACAAGATGGCTTATCTAAGACATGTCACGCTTATCTTTGTTTTCTGGGTACACTGTGTGAGATTTGCTCATCCCAGTCCTACGTTGTTCCTCTTGCAGCTGGTCCAACTCCTGCTGCCTTCCAGCCTGCTCAGGATGCACTCCAAGCACTGTCCACCACCCTCAGGCACTTCAGCTTAACTAAACTTCCGTTTGCCTCTCAGGTTTGTTCCTAGAGCCTTTCCTGGCTGCATTTTATCAGCAGCACACGGAGCAATGGCTGCACTGTGCCAGGAGGGACGTCCACAGGCCATCCCTGCCCTTGACACAAGGGATGGAGTGACTGCACAAGGGAACGGTTTCTCACTGCCACAGGGCAGGGTTAAATGGGATGTTGGGAAGGAATTGTTCCCTGTGAGGGTGGGCAGGTCCTGGCACAGGGTGCCCAGAGAAGCTGTGGCTGCCCCTGCATCCCTGGAAGTGTCCAAGGCCAGGCTGGACAGGGCTTGGAGCGCTCTGGGCTAGTGGAAGGTGTCCCTGCCCATGGCAGGGAGATTGGAAACTGATCTTTAGGGTCCCTTCCCACCCAAACCATTCTGTGGTTCTGTGAAAAGACAATGGGAGGTAAAGATTTACCCAACAGTCAAAAGCAAACCTTGACCTGATGCAGTTGTACCCCAGCCTTGCTGATTCTACAGTCGGGGGAATGCAATTAATTTGTGTTTGGTGGCTCCTCAGACTTCACAAGAGGGAAATCCCTGCTCAGGGCAGGTATCACACAGTGCAGGCAGCTCTGGATTACCTCGAGACCAAGTGAAATGTTTCAGGGGTCTCCAGCTGATATTTTAAAGGCTGCTGCTTTCTACAAATACTTTGAACTTTTTATTCCTAGACAAGATGAAAGCAAATATTGACAAAGAACAACATGCCTTGGGATAAATAATCTGGTTTTGTAATGGCCCCAGGTATGGGCATGATAAAAAAACCCAGTAAGTGCTTCTATATGACATGAAATCATTTAGTGTCACTAGGACCAACTCACCCTGTACTGGGGGCTTTTCAGACCTGTGGAAATGTCATTTCTCAGGTTTTCTGTAAGTTATTTCTCCTAGCTCTAGTTACACAAAGTAGTCTGACACCCAAGTACTATTCCTTGAGAGGAAATTGCACACTTTTTCCAAAGCCCCAGCTCTCTAGATGAGCTATATTCAGAGTTAACTTTTCTTCTAATATTCAATGTCACAACAACAATGGGGAATTTACAAGGGTTCTTCCAGGGTTTCAGGAAACTGCCCACAGCCAGACTAGAAACAATAATTATAAACATTAAAAACACCCCAAAAATATATTTACCTGCCTCACCCAGCGTAACACATTCATTCGGGCAAAGCCAGAACCTCTGAAGTATTTTAAATTCCTTTCTTGTGAATCACAGAATCTACCTTCCTGAAGATGCAAGAAAACTCTGGGCGCTCCCACCGAAGGAAACATTCCCCAGAGCTGTAAAGGCAGGCTTCCTGCTCCACCCTGTGCATCCAGACCTGATCCCGCAGAATTCCCCCATGGCCATCACGAGGGGACTCATCTCACCCAGCACCAGGCAGTTCATCTGAGCTGGTTGCTCACACTGCTGCTATTAGAGGTTTCTCACACTAGAGAGAAACTGGCACTCTCAGAGAGTAATCACCTAATTTCCTTAGACATCCCCTGCAGAATGAGATTAATTTGTGGTACAGTAGCTCCCTAACCTCAGTCAGAATCTGTGAAGTGTTCATGCAGAAATACCCAAAAACTGCTGACTTCTTTCACATGCAGAGAGCTGGCTCATTAATTTTTGGCTTGCACATAATTAAAGACACTAAGGAAGCCTGAAATGACACGGATTCCATATTCCTACAGCCAGCACAGAGAACATGACAGCATTTGCACCCAAACTGCCCACTTTTGGGGCTGCTATAAATGGTTGTAAACATTCAGTACATGCAATAACTCGTTGTAAAGGTCAGAAGACAGAAATCTTCTGTACAAGGCAAAGATCTGTATGCAAGAACACAAACCAGGATTTCAGAACAATGAAGATAATCTGGGCTTTTATGTTTTCTTCTAATTCAATAGCTCACACACACTTAACATTGCAAACATGAGCTGCTCCTCTCATTAGGGAAGCTGCTCAACAGTACACTCAGGTTTGCAGAGAAGTCATTGTAGGATTGGGAGCTGAGTTACCATAATATCAACAGAGGAACACAGAGAAATCAATTTATTAGATTTTTTTAGTATCTGAATTATCTCAGAAATTGCTAACTGATTTAACTTTCACAGCTGGGCTTTAGGAAGCTCATCTGGAATATATTATTAATCAGGGTTATTATAAATGTTACATGGTAATGACTGAAGCCCTCGGTGAGATCAGGGTTGCCTTGTGTTTGCTTCATACAACTCAGTAGGGAAAAAAATCCCAATCCCTAAAACATGAACAGTCTTTGAGAGACAAGGCAGAAAAAAGGTAAAGGAAACACAAACACAATTAAGAAATAAGTCTATGAGTAAACAGCAGGTCCATGATGAAATCAGCAGCAGAATCGACACCTCTTACATCCCAAATCAGTACCTTGTACACAAAATCATTATATTCTAATTAAAAATCTTTATCTGTAATAGTTGAACACAGCATAAACCTGAGCTCCATTTCTAGAAGAATGGTATCTCAAAACAACATTCTGGAGGACATTTTAAGCACAAGGAGGAAAGACTCCTGGGTACAACATTTATCATCATGTGCTGAGCATTAAAGGAATCACCTGTGTGGCCTGAACAAGGCTCCAGTAAATCAAGCAGGAGCCCTCATGCTGGAATTTGCCCCTGGAAACTCAGGAAAACCTGGCTTTTCCACAGCTCTCATTAAGTTACACTCCAGAGTTATGTTTCAGTCACATTTAGATTTTCTCTGCAATGCTTTAACTGTGAGTTTTGAAACAAGTCAAGACCCAGGGTTTTGGTTTTCCCAGCTTTTACAGAGACGGCGCAACTGAGAGGTGTTTTAAGAGATTTTATTCCATTATCAGTCTCGTTGAAGGGTGAGACATAAGAGATGTAAAACTCAATGCCATTCTATCAGAAGCCAACCTATTTCCTGGTTACAATACCTTATAAATGTTTTTCAGCCTATTAGCTTTTGCCACACAATGCTGCTAATACTTCTAAGACAAATCACCTATTATTTTACCCCACATGGTCTTGCTACAATGCATCTTTCACAGTTCTAGTTCTCCAAAATATCTGGTCTTTTTTCAAGGCCATCTTTTGAAACTTGTTTCCTGTTCAATCTCTCTCTCAACGACGTGATCTCTATTCCATGGCCTTTCTAAGACTGCATGAGCTTTCAGTCACGTTTTAAAAATTCTTTACAAATCCATTTCTCACATCAGGGGCCTTGAAGAAAAGCCCATCCCTTCCCAAACTGTCCTACTGGAGTAACACCCGGAGGAGAGTTTAGAGCTCCACAGCAAACATTCATTTCCATGACAATGCCAATCAATTAGGGAACCATCCACTTGGCATTGCTGATCCTACATTTGTGATCCTATTGATGTTGAGTGAACAATGCCACCAGATAGAGCTCAGGAAACCACCAGAAAGTCCTCCTGGAACACGTTATGGTCTAAATAATATAATTCATACACTGCATATTGAAATACAGGCAGAAATTTAGAGTCAGGTCCTACAGGAGTGAAGTGTGCACTGAGATTTGGGATCACTGAGAGTGACCAGGAGCACAGGGAGACCTTCAGAGACTTTGCACAAAATCTAATGAGTTTTGGTGACTTTTACTTAGATCTAGCTATGAAACTGAGGAGAAAAATTAAAGCCCATCTTCCCCTGTGCCTTTACTTATGCCTGGAGAAGCATTTTTGTGAGTGACTCAAGGAGGAAAAAAAAGAAAGGAAAAACCAAAACCACAGAAAATATCTATACACTGCACTCATTTACCCAGAAGTGAGAATGTTCCATTTCCTGTTTTGGCCAAGTGAAATCAAGACTATTCTTCTAATGGGCCAGGATAGATGATCTCCAACACAAACCAGGAAAATCCTTCAACACAAACCTGAAAATCCTTCAGGATACTCAGCACAAGGAGAGGGAAAGCAAATTGGAGCCTGACTGCAAAGCAGCACCTGACACATTCCTGTGAGTCCTGCCTGGCCCCAGTCCTTGTGACAAAGTCCCTTTAGAAATTTCAGCTAATTACTGTATAATTTAAATACTTTTACAGGAAAGAAGGATCCATTCCTCCCTGGGCTCATACTGCACACAGCAGGGAAGAGCCTTGCAAACTCCTTCTATACTAAAATCAAATTCATGTTTGCTGAGGCTGCACTAAAGGGCTGTCACCACTCTTCCTTCTTTTCTTCCCTTCTCAAAGTCAAGCAGGGAGCTGACACCGTGGAGAGATAACAGTATTTAGCACGGACACCTTCCCTTTCAAAGACACTGATTTCTTGCAGAGGGTTAGACAATCTCCATTTCCATAATATCTCATTTCAATACTCCTTGTGTAATGGAATCTTGGTTAGTTTAATATCACAGCGCTGGTAAATGAAACTCTCATCTCAGTCAGTAAGAACAATGTTTGGTTTTGGCCTAGAGCAGGGAAGAGTGATTGAAGCACTTGGGAATTCATTTCAAAGGCTGTGGAATGCATTTATATGGCCACATCCTCTCTTCCCTCAGACACCCACCAACAGCAGGTCTGTAGGGTGCAGGTCTTGAAAGCATGTGTTAGCAATTGTCAGAAGCTAAATGGCAGCCTGAAGGGATGATTAATTAGGAGAACAGCCAGCAAAATGGCACAAATGGCAAACATGAATAACACTTGTCTCAACAAGCATTTAGAATTTCCTTTCATATCCTCACAGGCACAGCCCAACAAAGATGCAGTCAGGGCCAGCTTTCCAAGTTTTTAATCACTTTGATTGGATCATTCAGACAGCTCTTGATCCACTTTAATTCCATCAGACAGCAATATTGTCCCCTGCACAATCCAGTGGCAGGGGAGTTAAAAACTGCCAAGGTCAGAACGGGAACAGGAGGGGAGAAAAGCAGGGGAGATGTGTATCACCTACAGCCACACTGCATCCCACGGAAGGGACAGGAAAAGGGCATTTTTTAGTGACCAGGATAATCTTTTCCATGTTGGACCATTCACAGAAGGCAGAGTTACTCACATGGTCCATAGGAACAGCCCAATCTGACCAAACCTCAAAGACTGAATTCCTCCCATCAGTACTGGATTACCAGGAAAATCATTATTTGCAAGGATCTCTTACTCCCATTCAGCAAAGATCGTGGCAAAGAAAGGTCAGATTTGCTCGTGTCCATCCACCAAACTTCCTTAGGCATGGGCTCCTGGAGCTGTGAGGGAGCCTTTCTTTCTTCCCAGAGTCACTTCAGACAGACAGTTCCTTCTGAGGCCAAGGGATGGGAAATTGCTGGCATAATATTTCTCTTAAACAGTTCAATACATCAAAGTAAGCCAATTTTTGTAGTCTTGTACTTCTGACAAGCCCTATATATTAATAAAGGGAAGCACCTGCCTGCTGCTTGAACACATCTTTGGAGTGCTCTGATTTTATCACTCATAGTTGGCTGAGGATGAGTTTTGAGGGAAAAAAAAAAAACAAAATACAAAAAGCTGGAACAAGGCATGAGTTTTAGTAGCACTTAAATTGAACAGTTTTACCTTCTAATCTCATTTATTGAGTTCCAAGAGCTTATGATCTCATTTAAAAGTATTAAGTAATCAAATAAATTCTAGTATTAACTTAGGTTATAATAACTAAATACAGCTTCTTTACTCCTGAAGTGAGGGGTAGCCAAAAGGAGCCACCAGTATCTTTGCTGTCTAGGAATTATTGGCTGGGCAACATTTATTGAGTATCAGAATAAAACAGCAGAGAATATTCTTAACACCCAGTTGCAGTAGAAAACACCAATGTGAGTATTATAAACAAAAAGTGGAGTGATATGGGGTAAATATCTTACCTCATTCTCAAACTAATTTACACTGTTCCTCAAATAATCTCAATTTTTATTCACTCCAAAGGTGTGTTTGAAAGCTTCCAGTCATTCCTTTGCAATGCAGGGCTTGTGTCAGGTCAGTAGCACTCAGCTACACTGGAAAACTTCTATTTTTAAAACTGCTTTAAGATTTCTTTTTTCCAAGAAAATTCAAAATGTAAAAGCTTTGATCATTATGCTATTGAGTCTCACTTTTTGGTACCTATTTAGTTGATTTTTTAAGACACAATAAAACTTTGGCCAGTTTAGCACTGCAGTAAATAAGAAGCTCCTTGCTGTGAATAAATACCCAAACGTTGTTAATATTTCCATGGTGGAAATAAATGGTTCCTTTGCTGCTAAAAGTATCTTTAACAAGATTCATGAGACCAGGAACCTGCTGCTCCCACAGCACAGCTACTCCAGGTTGTAAAGCCATGGGGTATCCTGCTCCTGGGTTGGCTCTTAGAGACAATTTTCTTGTCTCCAGGCCACGGGTGCCACCACCTTCGGGGCATTTACATGACAAACAAAGGTGACAACTTGGCAAACCAGTCTGGCTGCAAAGTTACAGCATTGTGATAACAGCCAGCCATGATGAATGGGCTCCCGAGGGAATCAGGCTGGGCTTAAACATAAAATATTACACAATAAAAGCTTGCAAGGCAAACCATGATTTAAAGAGAGGGAGAAAATCTAATCCTGATGAGCTTGAGATGCATTAAATACACTGCCGTTTTGAGAGCTTCCCAGAGATGCCTTCTGGCATATAAACCATGGAATCCCGAGGTGCTTTGGGTGGAAGGGACCTCAAGGACCTCATCCCACCCCCTGCCATGGGCAGGGACACCTTCCACTGTCCCAGGCTGCTCCAAGCCCCATCCAGCCTGGCCTTGGACACTTCCAGGGATCCAGGGGCAGCCACAGCTTCTCTGGGCATCCTGTGCCAGGGCCTGCCCACCCTCACAGGGAACAATTCCTTCCCCAAATCCCATTTATCCCTGCCCTTCTGCAACTTAAAGCCATTCCCCGTGTCCTGTCCCTCCATCCCTTGTCCCTCCAGCTTTCCTGGAGCCCCTTCAGGCACTGGAAGGGGCTCTAAGATCTCCCCAGAGACTTCTCCAGGCTGAACAACCCCAGAAAGTTAAGGCATATGGGATGAATACAACTAAAAAGAGACACAAACCAAAAAATATCAACCAAACACCTGGAAAAGAGAAGCAAATAATTCCTTCAAAGTGTGTATTCACTACAGAGAACACACAGAAAGGATTTCACACAGTCTCGATTCATTTCAGGGGGAGACAGTGGGGTTTTTTTAAGGGAACACAATAAAGTACATATAAAACCCTGTTGTGCCTTTCACAAGGACCTGAAGGGTCCTTGGAAATAAAGAGAAATGTGAAGCAATCACACTACAGCAATGACCTTAGATAGTGCTCTTTATTTGTTTGGGGTTTTCTCTTATTTTCTGTAATAAGTTTAACAGTATCTAAATGAAATATTAAAACCTTATGGTATTAATTCCTAATGAAAAAAAACACTCACTGGCACTGGCAGCCTTCTGCCATCTGGCAAAGACTCAGAATTTTAACAGGGATCCTAATTGGGTGTCATTACCTGAAAGAAGGCACTGGGTGAGGTTTGTTTTCTCTGAAATCCTGATGCAAAGCCCATGGAGGAAGCAGAGCAGAGCAGCTGAGCCACTCTCCCAGCTGAGATGTGAAGCTCACACTGCTGCTCAGGCCTCCTGCTTCCCAAAACCAGAAGTTACAGGAAGAAGGTCCTAGAATAAAATCCTGATATGGAGGACCTTGGGTGGTTTGATTTTTCAGGGACTTTCATGTCTGCAGTGGAACAAACCTGTGCTTAGCACGGTGTTATATTTAGCTCAAAAACAATGCAGTGCACAGCCTTTGGGTCTTTCATAGCAGAAAAGTCTGTAATTTAATTCTAAAGACTGCAATTGCCAGGGCTGCAGTGAGCTGAAACCATTCCAGCAACCAGAGCTAATCCTGTAAAAAACATGGAATATAAAAATAGCAGCCCTTCAAATGAAGGGAAAGTCAGTGCAGAGAGAACAGGCTACTGCTTTACAGGCATTTTATTGCAACACCTGTCATAGGGCACTGGCTTCATTTCTGCATCAATACCAGCACAAACTGATCAAATCTAGAGCAAAACATATTCTGTATGAAACAGATCAAACACAGGAGGTGTTGGATAGAGGTCAGAAAATCCACAGTTCACCTGATTACCCAAAAGCTTATTTCGATCAAGCCTAAACATGTTTTGTGAATTTTATTTTATTTTATTTTATTTTATTTTATTTTATTTTATTTTATTTCATTTCATTTACAAAACACACCTGAAACCCCTTTGTGGACACTGGTCTTTAGCTGAAAACAGCACCACCATCATTTGGTGCCTCTTTACCCATCTTACCTTTCTATGTGATTTTCCTGAAAGTGCAAAGACAGGGAAAAGAAAGGGCAAATAATAGTTATTCAAATATCAAAGAAAAATAATCTATCCTAAAATCCAGGATTTTTCCTTGCACTGGAACCTGTCCTAATTGTAAACACAGAGTTACAGTCACAGTTTTTAAATTTTGTTGCTTATATTTTGCATGTATATGGGTTCCATAATTCCTGCATCCTTGGAGTCCATAAGTTTGTCAGACTCTCTGCTTTCCTTAAAGAGAAATGGTTCCACGTGTAACAGCTGAATTTATAACACTGATTTGATATGAAAGACATTAAAACAATGACCAGGCTGCCACAGAGGAGAAGATGAAGAAAAGGAGCCTTAAAAACTAAAGAAATAAAATCACAGCTGTTGCAGACACATGGGGCAGGCCTGGCTCACAGTTTTTAATGGCTCATGTGCACAAGGCCAAGTGCTTTCACCCAAAAGGCAAAATAAGAGACTCTCTCTGGATGAAAAAGTCAATGTGTTTTTTTTTTGTTTTTTTTTTTAAAGCATTGAGGAACAATGAATGATTTCCTAAAGAAGCATTTCTTCTTGGAAAAATCTGGGAAAGATTCAGAATATTCTTCATGAATGCAGCATTTAACAAATTCCTCCATGAAGTCTTTTATAGACTCTCCTAAAAAAACAAGTAGTTTCCATGTCACAGGTCATTCAATTCATCAATAAAGGGATTAATTTTGCAGTATAAACTGTATTTAGTTGTCTTACCTCCCCTGAACTGTATTGTCCATCAAAAATTAACTCTCCTTGGTACAAGGCAGAGGTTTCTGTGACCTCCCCTTAGTGCTGTGCTGAGCTCTACAGGAGAAGAATTGGACCAAGAGTTTCATGGGTGTCTCATGTTTCTATAGGGAGGTGGTAGAGTTTCCATCCTTGGAAATAAATAATAAAAAATAATGAATTTGAGAAAGCTACAGTACCTTCAAAATTAGCTGTGCTCTAAGTGAGAGAAGATGAAGTTGACCCCAGGAACTCTTCTGAGTTAAAGAATTAGAGTTAATAGAAATAGAAATAATAAAATTATTCTGTTTAACAGAATAATAAATAAAACAACTTCATTTACTAACTAAAGAGTAAGTTCAAATATAAAACATAAATAATTGATTAAAGTGAAATTCTATTATTCTGAGAAGCAGCTACAAAATTATGTGCTCTTTGAAGTACAAAATTGAGCTTTACTACATGAAACAACTCCATTTTTCATGTAGGCCACAAATCATATTCCTAAGTACCTAAGACAGGTGATAACAAATTAGATTCCCGCTCACAGGAAAACTTGTTCTCTCTTCTTCTCTACAGCAGCAGGTGCTCATTTTAAAATGCTTTGCTTTAAGCACATATTTAAAGCAAATTTATGGGTGAGTTGGGAAAGAATATATCAGTTAAAAAAAATAGCATTGGAGAAGAACAGGGAGGTGGTGGAGTCCCCATTCCTGGGGGAGTCCAAGGAAAAACTGGATATGGCACTTGGTGCTCTGGTTGGGTTGACGAGGTGGGGATTGTCGCCCTGTTCTTTTGAGAGTTTTAAAGTTCTTCTAAAAGTTTCAATGCCTTCTGATATTTACATATTTCAACTGAGTTTTCTCATGCACGTTTATGTAAATAATGATTGTTTTGCATTCTTCTTTGTGGGTGGAGAGAATTGATGGACTGTTGGTTTGACCAGTGTGGTTGGAGAGGTGGCAGTTTCACCCTCCAATCCACTGTCATTTTTGCTATTGTAAATATAGTGGAGTAAGAAAATAAAGTTAGCTTTTTTAGGTTCTTTTTCTTACCTTTTACATCTAGCCTGCTTCTGTGAGTTATTTCGTGTCACAGTGCGACAGGGGATCGGTCATGGGTTGGACTCAATAGTCTGGGAGGGCTTTTCCAGCCTCAGAGATTCTGAGATTCTGTGTCTTAGGACAGAGTTTGGGCTTGGGGAAAGTGCAATCCAGGGGCACCTCTGGGAGCCCCAGCTGGGTGGTGATGCCTCGTGGTGTGGTGTGGTGTGGACACAGCCCCAAGTGCCCTGAAGCTGTGTCACCATCCCAAGTGCAAACCCTGAGGGACGCAGGGAACACAAGTGCCTGCTCAAATCCTGTCTGCTCCACTGAGCCCACAGCCTCTCCCTGCTGGGGTGACTCCCAGCCCACAGCCTCGTTCAGAAAGGTCATTGTGGTACAAACCTCTGCTTGCAATGGTGATGCCTGCCTCAGGTTTTAGCTTTTCTATTTTTCAGATTCTGGGCTGATTTGGTGTGTAGGTCTGAGCTTCATCTTAATATTCATTATTCTACCTACTCTCCTCACAGAGTAGGGAGACAAAACAATTCCTTCTCTAGCTGGGGACCAAGGACAAATGATCCAAATCTCAGGCCCAAGAGCACAAATAACGTGGGCTGAAGAGAGGAAAACAAGCAGGATGGGACTGCATGGGCTAAAGCTGGAATTGGACAATGAACTCCAATGTGCAAATGGAGCAGAACTGATAAAAGTGAGAGACCCTGTGACCATTTTGTGACCATTTTGGTTCACCTTGGGTGTAGCCCTGGCTGGGCTCTTGTGCTTCCCAAGGTGCATCCATTGAGGCCTTTTAATAGATCCCTACTTTATTCTTTAACTCCTCTAGCCTCTGTTCTAGGTCAGCCTTCTCAAGGCATCAATGGGATTAACACAATTCCACAAAACTGTGGGTTTATCCCCATCCCTGAGCACACAGCTGCCTGAAACACCGTCCAGGAAAAAATGCTCTGGGATATTTTTCAATCCTCTCAAGCAATGCTCCCCTGACAGCCAAGAAAATAACCTGAACTCTTCGAGTTACTGTCTTCCCCCTGGTTTTCTGAATATTTTATAAGAATTCCATAGCAAAATAGGAAATATCTGTGCATAAAGAATTATGGTATTGATTTAGTTCCCATAGTTATAAAATATAAACCAAGTACCAAAGAACAACATTTCTCAACCTTTCAGTTTTTCTATTTTGTATTCCATTTCATGTTCACAGCCTGATACAACATTTATTTATATTATTGGCAGCAATCTTTGCTGTATCCTGGGAGTTCATTATGGGAGTTTTCAGGATACCGGCTATAAAAACTTTTCTCCTGGATTCATAAGTCACTAACAAAATGGCAGTGATGAGTTGAATGATGATTTGTACATGTTTTGAATGTCCAAAAAGTATTATTTATCAGTTCTCTATGAGAAGCAACCAGTACACAGGTAAAGTACATCACAGGCTTAGACTGAGGTTTGATACAGTTTTGCTGCTTTTCAAAAGGAAAAGTTTTCAAAGTAATAAAGTATTCACTTTAATGCAAAACAAAACATAGAGCTGGCAGATGTTCTACATGCTAAAACCTACCTGGCTACATTCCTTCCTGGGGAGGTCAGTAAAATTACTGACTGCATGAAGCGTGAATTTGCTTCATGTAGCATCCCTCTTATTTTGGGTAAACATCTTGTAACTCATGAGTTCAGCTCCTTTAGCTGCTGAAACAGGGATTGACAGCCTCAGTCCTTCTGTCTCACAGCTATCCATCCATCCATCCTCCATCCATCCATCATCCATTCATCCATCATCCATCCATCCATCCATTCATCCATCCATCCATCCATTCATCCATCCATCCATCCATCCATCCATCCATCCATCCATCCATCATCCATCCATCCATCCATTCATCCATCCATCCATCCATCCATCCATCCATCCATCCATTCATCCATCCATCCATCCATCCATCCATCCATCATCCATCCATCCATCCATCCATCCATCCATCCATCCATCCATCCATTCCCATTCCTGTTGGGAAGACAACAGGACCAAATCCACAGTAGGATGAACACCTCAGGAGATGCCACCACATCCTGCCCCACCAGCTGCCAGGAGTGGAAAACTCCAGAGTTTCCCACCAAACTCACCTGGTTTTCCCTGCTCTCCCTTCCCAGGATTTTCCAGTCCTGGGACTCCATGGATGTAGAACTGGAGGCTGCATGGGCAGAAAGCAGTGATACCAAATCCTTCCTTCCACCTTCCAGTCCCAGCAATACTTTTTGGCCCACCTGAATCCTCACTGAATTCTTCTATTTCTTTCAAGCCCTGATTTCCCCTGCCCCTTCCTGCCTCATCCCTCAGCATCCCTTTCCAAGGGACTTTCTTCTTGGTCCAGCAAAGCTGAATTTTGCCTGGGTGCTGAGTGCTCCTAGCCAAGGTTTCTCAGGACTACTTGACCCACAAAAAGCAAGTTTAATTGGAAAGCTCTTTGTGCAGCTCCCTAAATGTTTGTGGAAGGCTCCTATAGCCCAAGTCCTGCCTCCTAATCATGCCCATACAGCTTTTCAGTATTTATCTATTCACAATAGGCATATTTATCTATCCACAATGGGAAAAATGCAAAAAGAAAAGTCCTATGTGATTAGACCTGTCGGTAGGAAAAGGCTGTGTTGTGCTTTAAAAACTGCCAAGTGTAGTTGCCAGGATGTTCATTACCATGAATCCTTTTAAGGAGCAACACCCACCTCGCTGTGCAATTTTTCACTAAAACTGCTGAAAATGCACCAAGGTACAGAAAGAAGGAAAAGGGGAACCTGTGGAATTCTGAGGGCAGCACAGGGATGCCCCCCAGGAGGGTCAGTGACTCACTGCCCTCTCCCCTTTTCACAGCCTTGTCTGAGAGCATCAATAAAGTTAAAATGCCCCAAACACTGGATCGTGTTTAACCCAGGATGAGCTGAGGTTGTTACATTACTGCAGGCTGACACTGGAACAAAAGCAAAATTAAGCACAGAAAAAGAGCAAAACTGGGCCATTCAAAGCCTGAGAATATCTCATTTTCTTTGGCCAAAACAATGCTTGACTCCAGTTTTATGCTACTATGAGCAAAAAGGGCATAAACTGGTACCTTTTTAGCAAATAAAAATAACAACCAATATTGAGCTCTCAATTTGTAGTCACTTGTGCTGTACGGCGTACGCCGAGGCCAGGGAACAAGATGAATGTTCAATCGTATTTCAGCACAACTGGAGACAGCTGATGGAAATTGAGGCTCTGATCCAGCAGACGAGAGAGAAAGTGGCAGATTCTGATTTTCTTTGTGGAAGTTAACATCTACTTTGGCTCCTGTGTCCCTCTTAAACAAGGAGAGATGGAAAAGCACGTCAAGTCTATTAAGCTTTTGTGCAGAGAAACATTGCAATCCGAAATGTCTGTGCCCTCAATTGCTGAAAATGTCAGAAAACTGTCAGGTTTTATGGCTGCTGAAAAACAAAACAATAATAATAGAGCTTCTGCAAGATCTGATTTCCATCTGACATGCTGATAAGGCAGGCTGAGCAGAAATGAGACCAGCCTAGAAATGACATGGGAACAGCACGTTCTGCCACTCACTGAGCTTTGCAACAACCCACAGCCCTCCTCAGAGTTATTAAGCTGATAATTTAAGTAATAGAACCAAAATACATTCCAAACTATCCTTTTGAAACAGTCCTGTCCAGCTTGTTTCATTGATGCAGGTGTTCTTCCGAGGCCTAAAATTATGTAGCTGTGATTCTTCTGGTTATTTAAGTGTCATGTGTTGCATTATTGCTGTTCTAATGTTTTTCATGTTAATGTTTTCATTTTTATTTCAGATACTTTGGAAATACAATTTGAAATTTGAAATACAATTTCCACAAGACAAGCTTCTGCTTGAGTTTCATTCTATTTTTGGCAGAATAACATACATCCATGAAAATAAAAATAAGTTATATGGATTTGAACCCTGAGCTGAATACCTCTGCAGGATGTGTGATGTAGTTTTTCACACACTGCCAGAGTTCCAGGGGTGTTTGGACAATGCTCCCAGGCACAGGGTGGGATTGTTGGGGTGTCTGGGCAGGGCCAGAAGCTGGACTGGATGATCTTGGTGGGTCCCTCCCAGCTCAGGATATTCCATGATTCCATGAAAACATAAAAGGAAGGCAGATGGGGTTTTTTCAAAAGTGCTCTACAAGGAGAGAGAAAAACAAAAGCAATTCAAGTAGGATGCAATTGGTTTTAAAGTCTATACACAGAGAACAGCACAAAAAAAAATCTTTCCCTGGGTAGGAAATTCTTGTCTGGCAGATCCAGGATGCTTTGCAGGATCCTTTCCAGCACCCTGAGCAGCCTTGGGCAGCAGGACAGCGGCGGGCTGCAGTGGAGCAGCAGAGGCAGAAGGGACAGAGGTGCCCGAACCACAGGCACAGGATCCAGATCTGTGCTCTGGCTGTCCCCGAGGGAACATCCTGGAACAATGCTGACCCTGGGCAGATCCTTAACAGCAGGAATGTGCCCCAAACACCAGCAGTTACACCTCCATACCCACCCCAAAATCTGAATGATAGGAGATAAGCACCACAGGTCAGGTAACTCCAACTTCTTCTGACCTGAGGGGTCTGGAACAGACCCAGATCTCAGACAGGATTGAATGGCTTTAAACTGACAGAGAATGGGTTTGGATGGGATATTAGAAAGAATTTCCTTCCCGTGAGGGTGGCCAGGGGAGACCCTGGCACAGCGTGCCCAGAGAAGTTGTGTCTGCCCCTGGATCCCTGCAAGTGTCCAAGGCCAAGGCTTGGAGAAACCTGGGCTATTGGAAGGTGCCCCTGCAGGCATTTACTTGGGAGGAATAGAAACAGGCAATGGCTTCATTCTCTGGCCTCACAACAGAAGAGATTGTATAAAATTAATAATTAATTAAAATAAAAATAAAAAAAATAAATAATTAAAAGCAAAACCAAACCAGCCACCAAAGCCTTCCCTTGCCCAACAGGATAAATTGTAAGTCACGGAAGAGGGATCTTGCATCGTGTTTACTTAAGCATATTCTGCTAATTGCTTAAATAAAAAGGACTAAAACCCTTTCAAAGAGGTTTTCTCCCCTCCTGATTTTTATTTTAAAGAGTAAATTAAAAGTCAATATTCACATCTAGCAGCACAACAAACATTTTGCTGTGTGCACAGCTTGGAAAGGTTCTCAGTGGGCTGTAGCACTCAGGATTTGCCTTTCAGATGAGGATTTTGTGGTTGTTGAATATATCCTTTAATAGAGTTAGAAAGACTGCTTCAATTATTTGTCAGTCATGATTAGCCCTGACACAACCATGCAATCAACAAGCTAACAAGTTCAGCATCTTCAGTGCTGTATTATAACCACAACTGCTTAAGCAATTTAAGTAATACCTTGCCTGAATACCTTCATTAAAGGTGAAACAGTCCAATTTTCATTTTTGTCTATTATAGACTCCGTTTAACCATGTTCATTTACAAACCCAGCCGTGTTACTTCTAATATCAGCAGAAATAAGTTCATGTTCAGTAAAAGCCACCAGCCTCCGCAGGGAAGCAACTGAGGGTGGAAAAAGTATTTTTATGCTAATCTGAAGCCTTGGCTGAGGTTATAACAGTCCATTAAATCAATTTGGTGCCTCTTTGTCAAGAAAGATCTGAACCCAGAAGCCTCCTCTGAAGGGCAGCCAGAGCATCAGGCTTTGTGTGAATTCTGTCGCTCGAGCTGAGTGCTTTGGTCACTGTACAATGACAAAAAATGAATTACTGAAGGGACCCAACCTCTTAGCTGTAACTACATAACACTTTCAGCTAGAAATTAAATGAGAAAATAATAAGAGAGCATTGGGAGCACAGAGAAATCAGACTAAATTAGTCTTCCCAAGGAGTTATTAAGCAAGGAGGTAAGGTCAGGTGAGCTTTTGCTGACCAGAACAATAGCAGGGAACTCTAAAAACCACACAACAGCAGAGCTCAAGGCTGGTGGCAACACAAAGGAAGCATTATGTGCTAATAAACTGTCAGAGCAAGCAATTATATCATGTCACAGAAAGAAGTGCTTACGAGCCCTGAGATTTCAGGCCTCTTGAATTCTGTGACAAGAGCTGAGCAAAATCCCACAAGCAGTGAGTGGGTGTTGTGTACCATCAATGGTCCAGCAAGACCACCAACACTGGGCTGCCATGGACTCCAGAAACTGCAAATGCACATCCTGATGAGCTGTGCTGAGATCATCAGGCTGGATTTGGGGCCTGTGTGCCCAAGGGCAGATTGGGGGGTTCTGGAAAACAAAGTGCTCAGTCATTATAAATTCATAAAAGCTTAGAATGGTTTGGTTGGAAAGGATCTTAAAACCCTGGAGTTCCAGCCCCTGTGATACACAGAAGTTGGTCCCATCCAAGTTAAAGGGAGGTGATTTCCCTTGTTAAATTATTGTCCTGATCAGCCTAAGCACAGCTCGAAGGTATGTGAATCCCCACCACACAATGGTGCTCCCTCTCCCAAGGCATCTGTCACCACCAGGAACAACTGAGTGCTGCAAAAGTTACAGCTCGAGATTCCTTGGGGTCATCTCTGTCACAGTTTTCACAAGCATTGCTAAGGAGGTTTATATACCTGCTATTAAAGTGCTCTTTTAGTCTGCAAAGCAAATCTCAGAACGACACCCAGGGGTTCCACATTTAATGTTTCACAGAATGAGTTTGCTCAGTGTATAGGTAAAACGATATTTTCATACTGCTGGACACAGAGACCAGCAAAAAGTGATGAGCACTGCAGTGCTGTCTGCTGGCACTGTCAGAAACAGCCTGATGCAGTCCCCAAACTCTGCCTTTCTGCAAACTGTTCTATTTTTTTGGCCCTATCACCTTTCTTCTTGCCCTGCAGATGTACAGACACAAATACAATATTTAGTCCTGCACTTTTCCGACAGTGCATTGCTACAAAAATAGAATAAATCTCCCCTACCCACCAAAACAAAAGGCCTTAAAAATTAAAAAGACTTCTCAGGTAGTTTTGATGTGTTTCACTCTTGTTTTCTGCCTTTGGGAGGAAAGTACATCCAGCTGGAAAGCTCTGCCCCTGCTCCTTTCACAAGGCCAGCAACACTAAGGCAGAAAAGTGCACCCAATTCTGGCACAATTTCTCCCACACACCCTTGGCTAGTCCCTGTTTGTCCTCATTCCCTTCCAGATCCCCAGATGGATGTGACACATGGCTGGGGCCTTGGGGCTCCAATTGCATCCCAGAGGGTCTGTGCAGCTCACAGCAGCCACCAGCCCCTTCCAGACAGGGGCAAAGCTGCTGAAAGCCACGGCTGAACACAGTCCTGGCTGTGATGGGACACAGGAAAACACTCAGCTCCTTCCTCTCCACTCCTGGATCCTCCTGCAGTTTTAACAGAGCAACAGCAAGGTATCAAAGTAACTTCTCCTTAAATCCCCAAAGAGGTTCTGAGTGCAACTAGAAGCAAAGGAAGAAATCACTGTTTCAGGCTGGGACTGAGTGGCCTCTGAGACCTTCAACCCAAAGCTCTGTGGGACGTGAGGAGCTGAGGAGAGGCAGACCCCAGGGACCTGCAGGCTCCTCTCCTGGCCATTCCCGCAGCCCTGCATGAAGGACAATCCAACCTGCAGCAAGCTGAGAGGAAGAAGCGTCTTCCACACCAGCGTGCAAGGACCAAGTAATCCCTGGAGCCCTTGGTGTGAAAGTTCAGCGCCTCAAAGGTGAGGAGAACCCACCTTTCTTCCAAGGGCTGCCCTTGTTCAGGGGAAATTATGGACAACACAGCCTTCAACAGGTTTACCTGGCCATGGACACAGAGTGGATGAGCCGAGAATTCCTCCCCATCCACACATCTTGGAGCACTTTGGAAAATGCATTTTTAGTGTCTGATTGGCGGGGAGAATGAAAGTTGCCAGCAGCAAGAACTTTACGTGCCCTAAAAACAAGAAATGCATTAGCATCTTTATTACAAATGTAATTGGGGTTTTTTTAATTTGTGATTGGGGAAAGGGTCACCAGTTAAAATACACCACTGTAAAATTTGCAATTTAAATTTCATTTCACGCTGGAATGTAGAAACAGTTTACATAAATAGTATCCATTAATCATTAAAAAGAAAGGTTAGATGTAAATTAGGCTGCTATTATTTTTTTTCCTGTGATTATTTATGGGTTGGTGATGAAATTTGTTTTCACAAGGAAGAAGAATTAAGGCTTTTTTTTGAAAGCAAAATCACATTCCTACAGAAAGTATAAACTTCAAGACAGGAAAACAGAGTATTTATTGCTTTGACCCCCTAGGGCAAGTGCAGAAACACAGAGTTTATTCTTGTTTACCTTTGAGGCAGAAGCCTTTCCCTTCATTCAGTGTAGCACTTTCTGTATTACTTCTGCCCAGACTAACAGTTTCCAGTAATCTATTTTTTATATCCCATTTTCAATTTTGGCGGAGGAAAAAAAAATACAAAAGCAAGTATCCAGAGGGTAGAGAAGCTCCTTTATCAGCTGTTGAGTGACTCAATGGCTCTGTGATTAGCAGAGAGAAAAACAATCAGCATTTTACCCCAGCCTTTCAGGACAGCCTTTTTAAAAGGTATCCAGCTCCAGAAATAGGGACAATCCCTATATTTTCAATGCAAATCCCTAAAAACAAATCTTCATGCTCTTTAGAAGAATGTTTCCAGGCAGTGAAGACATGGGATGTTCTGCATCCTGGGATTCTATGAAAAGATTTCGATTTCTTGTTAGTTCTGAAGGAGAGAAACTACTGTTGTTACACAATTTATTCTACTGTTTTAGGAAACCTTAGGGCAGTTTAAACTATTTCATCTCAACACTCTTGTTGCAAAACTGATGGATCAATAAAAAATATTTTTCCCTGGCTGAAAGAGGAATCTTATCTGCTCCTGCTATGGAAAAAAAAATGAGATTTTGTTACAATTATGTTTATATTCTCTAATAGAAATATAACTTCCCTTTTTACAAACTATGGAGATCTCCAACAGATGTTGTCAGCTGCATTTCCAGGCTTTGGGGGAAAATCTCTCTTCAAGTTTGTGCTACAGATTTTTGCTTTGGTTTACACTAAAATTAAAACTTAAAACATATAAACCTATACATAAAGACATGTTAAAAATCATAATCTGTGATTGAGTCATGGTCCCATTCCAGCTCCTCACAGATGAACTTGACATTTCTCTGAATTAATCCCCACCACATAAAGAACTTTTCCAAACTCTCCAAAGAATTTTGAAATATAATTATGAGAAAGAAAAACTGATTGTGGAAGTGCCTCTAGCACTCCTTTACTCACTTATTAATACCCACTCTGTGTTTGGAGTCAAGTCTTTAGTGGCACTTCTCTTTAGGTACTATTTGATTTCTTGCGGGGCCTTGGCCTGCAGCTGCAGAGTCATTTTATTTATGATGTACTGAAGAGAACCTGCTAACACTTGAAAAACAACAGAAAAATAACACTTGCTGCAATTAAATAATTCAGTGCCCAAAAATCAGAAAAGAGGCTTTTTTTTTCCCCCTTTGTCAGCTGATATCTTCAAGGTTGATATTTTATCAGTTCACGAGTGCTCATGGTAATCTTCTCAAGATGCACTTCAGTCTCCTATTTGTAAAGGAATTACAATAGCACTTTTTTCCAAGCCTGGTGCACCAAACTATTTCCATTCCTATCTCTGTTATTACATTAATTGTCCCTGCTTTAATATAAATGATTCCAACCACAGAGCTTTATGAAAGCACCCGCTGAGACACCCTACAGACACTTCAGAGCACCCAGGGCTCTTTAGAGTGAAGCAATTTCAACACCAGCCTTTGCTTGGGGCTGCATTCAAAACCCACAGTCAAGGCCTCGCCAGAGGAACTTTTTGTTTCCCTTTTGTTATTTCACCTGAGGATGAAAACCAGCAAGAAGACAGAGAGGCTTGACAGCTTCTGTAAGCTCATTGCAAATGCAGGCAGAAGGAGTGCTTCGGTTTTAATACATTATCGACTACACCACTGAGCTGAACTTCTTTCCACTTGTTTTTCTTCCCTTCTCCCCTCATTTGAAGTGGAAAATGAGGTCACACCTTATCCCCCGCCAAATGTAAAAGCACTAATAACTTCCCCCATTCACACTGGGAAAGAGTGAATAATCTAAATCCAGATCTCAAGAACAACTGTCAGACTGAACAAGTTTCTGCTGCTCCCCCTGAAGGACAAGCACCAGCCCTTGAACTCTGTGTGTGGCCTTCATTACAGAGCCCTGGCACAGGCCCAGATGCTGTCTCCTCCAGACACCTCTTAAAAAATGGATGAGGGCCTGGAGAGCACAGCGGGAACTCTGGAATCCTGCCCATTAGCATATTCATTAGGCATAATCAATAGTTAATGTGTCACTTGGATGAAACATAGGGATTAAGTTATGCCTGTGCTAGGCCTGATCCAAAAAGATTCATGAGCATGGGGCCCGTGGTTTGTGGTGCAGGGTGGAGCTCCAGGCGTGAGCAGGGCCAGGCTTCCCTTCCTTTATAGGGTGAGTAGCCCACGGGGTGACATGGGGACACAGCACCCCCAAAGGGTGAGCCCTGCTGTTGGTCACACCCCTTGCACCTCCAGGCATTTAGAAAAAGAGAATCCCAATAAAGGAAAAATATTCTGAAAACGTACGAAGCAGCCCCTCTTTTGGCCGTTGGAGCACATTCCAATCATCCCAGTGTTTGGAAGACTTCACTGCTAAATTCTCTGACAGCAGCACCATGAATCAACATCCAACACATGGCAGTGGAACTCTTCCTTTCAGAGTGCAAACCTGAACCTGTTTTATAATAATACAAACCTACGATAGGTTTATTTTTAAATTACCAATATAACTGGCAAGTGGCAAGAGTTATAAACACTTAATGGAACAAAAAACTTCCCAAACCAGCCTTTCCCCTTCCAAGGACATCATCTCCCCTGTTCCCATCAGGACAATGTGCAAGTCCTTCCTTTCCTCCCTCCCTGCATAGCCATGTACCTAGAGGAGCAAAGTTAAAAATAAATGTGCCTTTAATGCCATTTCCATTCTCCATTAAATTGTCACACCAGGAGGGGAGGGGTAGAGAACAGCAGATTGCACAGCATTTTGTAGAATTGGTTGGACACCTCATTCTCCAGTACAACAGGGGATTGAAGAGATGAGATAAAAATGTCATTGCAAAAATGAGAATTTCCTGCTCTGTATCTGTTGCTTCCTTTGTGTTTGTCTCTGTTTCAATCAGATTTAAGTGATGTTTCCTTGAATTCCATAATGATATTATTATCACTTCAGACACATTAAAGGGCTGTGATGCTCAACACAACAGTGTAAACTATTTTTCAACAAATTCTGCTTTAAAATGCGACATGAAATGTTAATGTATGAGATGGAGAACCCTACAGAACGATTATGTAACACGCTCAGGTTTTTCTTCTGAAAATCCATTTCCATTGAATTATTAGCTTTCCAAAATGAAATATTTCTGAAAGATGATTTAATTTCCCCAAGAGCTTTTGGCCTTTGCTTGAAATGAGCTATTGGGTCCTGTCCCTGATGATTAATTTGGGATGTGATGAATAGCGTCAGATGCAGAAGTTGTGCTTTACATATATTAATGACATTTAATGACATTCAAATTTAAGAATTTTCACCCATTTCACAAAAATATTATTACATCTAGAAACTAAGAAGAACATAAGTGCATTATTTAACAACATGATTTATGACAAAAATAAACATATTAGGAGTCCAGTCCTGAAACTGCTAAACAAGGCTGGGCTGTACAATTCCTCTACACTTAAACATTTGCATAGATAAACATTTTGGGCTTGGGTGTTATTTGTCTTTTGCTTTTAGATTTTCATACTCTTCATTTCTTATTAGCAAAATACTTTTTAAAAGGCTAGGCTAAAACACCAGTTATGACTCCAACCCAAACTGGCTGCAGCAATGTGGCCAGGACCCCAAGCTGCATCCCAAATTGCTACCTCAACAAACATCTTTAGATGAGGAAAATTATCATTATGCCCAAAATTCTTTCATTTTCATTTATCTGTAACTGACAGGTTGAACACAGAATTTTTTTTACCACAACACATTCCCTGCCAGGCCACAAACAATTTTCGAATTAGACATGAAACATAAGAACTCTTCGTAAAAAAACTCAGACAAAAAGTAAAACAATTCACAGAGTTTTCCTCTCCATGGCTTCTCCAGCACAAATTCTCCCACCTCACTGTAATGTTCTACCCAATACACAGGAATTAAAGAAGGAATTCATCATGAAATCACAGAATCAATAGGGTTGGAGAAGAAGACCTTTAAGATTCTCATGTCCAATCATCAAGCCAGCAGCACCACCGGACCATGTCCTTGAGTTCATGTCTCTGTTGGTGGTGGAATTGTGGCTTTAAGGTTTGAGTGGACTCATTTTTGTAACCCAAATAGGGCTTCACATGCCCTGAATTCCATTCAGCGATTTCCTCCATGTAACCACAACTCCTCCTTCAACTCACAGAAGTGTTTATAGACCAGTCACACATCCAGTTCTGATCTAAAGATGTGGCATAAGCTTCACCACATCCCAGCACAAGTTGCTCCCAAGGTAAACTGCCCTTATTGCTAAAACCTTGGAAATTACTTTTAGCCTGAAATCACCCAGCTTTACACTTGAATTAAAAAAGTAGTAGTCTAAAGACAGATAATAAATGGAACTTTTGGATGTACAAAAAAAAGTTACCAGTCACTAACAGATAATAAGAGAGCCACAAGTGTGTGGGTGAAGACCATCTCTATCTCTTTCCCAGGTCAGTGCAGGAGCCCAGGAAAAAGCCCAGGTGCAAACACAAACTACCCGGAAGGTAGCACACTGCAGAGCCACAGGTTTGTTGAACCAACACACCTGTAACTCAGGACTTCAGAGATTGAGTCAAAGGAGGAGAGTCTGTCTTCAGAACTATCTGGAAAGAAAAAGGTTATTACTTTTTTATTACAGAATAAACATTATTTCCAAAAGCCATACCTGTGTATTTTAAAAGTTTTGTTTTATAGCAAAAAGCTACAGGAAACCAAAGGAGGGCAGGGTTAGATGGGATATTTGGAAGGAATTGTTCCCTGTGAGGGTGGGCAGGCCCTGGCACAGGGTGCCCAGAGAAGCTGTGGCTGCCCCTGGATCCCTGGCAGTGTCCAAGGCCAGGCTGGATGGGGCTTGGAGCAACCTGGGACGGTGGAAGGTGTCCCTGCTCATGGCAGGGGGTGGCACTGGATGGGCTTTAAGGTCCCTTCTTAAACAAACTGTTCTGGGATTCTGTTATTTTGTGAAATTAACTGAATTTTTGAGCAGGTTTTTATTGATGTGAAAGAACACAGACACAGCTCCAAGGTTTCAACATTTTTCT
This sequence comes from Vidua macroura, assembly GCF_024509145.1. Classification (NCBI taxonomy): domain Eukaryota; kingdom Metazoa; phylum Chordata; class Aves; order Passeriformes; family Viduidae; genus Vidua; species Vidua macroura. The sequence continues at coordinate 7,617,194 of NC_071579.1, forward strand.
AAATCTGCCAGGGAGCTGTGGCAAGCGTAGTGCATATCCCAGTGTGCAAGTTAAGGAAATTCGGGGCTTAATGGAGAGCTCATTGGGCAGCAGCGCAGGGGAACTGTTACATGCAAGCAGCAGCAGCATCCAGAAATATTTATGAGGCTGGTAAAAGCTATAGAAGTAGCTTGGTGTGTTCTTGGGCTAACCCAGCTGAACTCCTGGAGCGTTTTTACCGGAGACAGGAGCCCTGACATTTCCAGACTGTACAAAGATGGTGAGGTCACTGTTTGTGACACATGGCAGCCACTTATTCTCTGCCTGTTTGGGCTGAGGAAAAATGCAGGAAGGGATTTTAGAGAGGTTTGTGGAGATAGGGAGGGCAGCTGGAGCTGACCCTGTGTAGGGAGTTTCATCCTGGCACCCAACCTCCCCTGTCTGCTCCTGGCAAAGAGCCCTTCCCTGCAGTGCCCTAACTGGCCCTGCTGCCCAAAGCCCTTCCAGCACTCAAGGGAAGGGCACAGAGTAAAACGATTTATCAAGCTTGCTAGAAGTTTTTGCCCTGGGACACTTATATATTGAAGCATCAGAAAGGGTAAAAATTTTTGTTTAGGCTTTCAGTAAGACAGCTTTGCTAAGGGGAGGAAAAATAAAAGGAGAACAAACAGGAACCCTTCCCCTCTGTCCAGAAAATGGCCTTGTTTTCTGCTCCCAGGAGAACTGAAAATGATGATTAATAACTGATGAACGTGCTGTCTCTTCAATAGGTTGTGGGTTTATGCAGAGATGCTGGGTTTTATAATGGCTTTAATCCCAAATTAATTTGCAGCCTTCTGACAGTGGAATGTGGTAGAGGGAAGAGCGATTCAGGGCAGATTATGGCCAAAAGTGAATGGAAATCCTGTGTGCAGCTACAGCTGCAGGGGTGTGGGGAGGAAAAAATAAGGGTATCTGAGATAAAATTTACAGCAGGGTACTTGAGCTAATACCATGAAACCTCATTAGAGGTTTGAAATCCAGATTGTATTCCAGAGGCTTAGAGCTCATATCCCAACAGTACAGACTTGGAAAGCATGCAGGTTTTAACGGGGGGAAACACTGAATTTGTGTGCCCCAAGATTTCCACAGTTTCCCCACAGTGGATCTAGAGGAGACACTTCCCTCATGTTTCCTTACAGGTTGGAACCTGGAATAGCTGGTGTCTCTGCAGTGTCCTGAGCCCCTTGTCCCTGTGGATGTCTGTGGAACCCCAGGGTGTACTTAGACCTCTGGAAAAACAAAAATACTTATTTTGATGCCAAGACTTCTAACTGAAATTAAAGCATCCTCAGCTGAGAAACCAGAGGGATAATTTCTGAGGATTCTTCATTTAGCTTTGCATCGTGGGCCTATGCAAAGACTGAAATACAGCAGGAATTGTGGCTGTTCCAAAGCCAAGCAGGGAGGGAAGAGCTGGCAGGACCAGGACAGTGAAGGCTGTGGTGTAGCACAGCTTTGAATATGCATGAGGCCTTTCCACAGGCAGCGGGTCGGATCCTTTCCTTTCCTTTGAGACTATATCTTTGATTTATCCTGATGGAAAGACAATGGCCCCTTCCAAATCCATTGACTTTTACATCAGCCATAATTTGAGATTGCCTCTCTGGGGATCACTTACCTTGGGGAGCAGGGAATTTCAGAAAGAGACAGCTTAATGTGCAGTGGGATTGCCACAGCTGCACTCTTTCTGTTGCAAGAGGAATTTTAGAGCTGATTTCCATGTAGAGTGAAGATAAAAACTTTTCAGTGTTGGTTAACCTTTTTTGGGGGGGTAATTCTCTTAGTAAGTTGTTTTGGTTTGCATCATTTCACACCATGATGTTTTTGTTTTGCTTCCATGTCCTCTCTGTTGTTTGTCCTTGATTTTGGTTTACATTAATTTCAGTTTTATTTATTAGATACGTTTTTTAAGACAGAGAAAATTGTGGCAGCTCATTTAGAAAGATGGAATGATTAATGAATCTGAGGGTAAGTTTGTCTGAAGGCTCCTTTGCACCGAGCCTACTCCTATTGATTTAAATTGCCTTTCAGGGAAGTCCATGGCTAATCAGCTTAAAGCCCATACATTTGGCATTTGCATACCTACCCCTGGTATTAGGCTCCATTTCTAGGTACCTGTAGATTATTTCTAATTATTTTATAATTACAGCCCTGGATGCAGAAATTGAGCCTCCTTGCCTCTGTTAACAGTGGAAGGAGAGCTCTCTCTTGCAGTCACTTACACATGCAGAGCCATTCTGAGTCAATTGGTTTTATTATTACTGTGCTCTTCACACTCATATGCCTCAAATTGGACTGGAGCCATTAGAATTTATCTGCTGTATCGAGGCAATCAAATGACAAGGAGTGGTAGTCATTGAGGATGGATTACTTTGGATCTCAGTATCATTATTTGCCTTTAGAAATATAGGGAGACATTCAAGCCAAGGTGGGATACTTCAGGTTTTAATTAATAGTTCCAGAATGCTGTTATTAACTTTTCTGTGAACTTCTTTCATTAGCTAAAGATTACAGGTATAGGTTGAACACATAAAGGGAAGGATGCAAATGGGGTATGATGAAGTCTGTCAAAGAAAAGGATTTTCTAACTTTTCCAGCAAAAGGAAAAATGCAGTGCTCTCATTCAGATTTCTAGATTTCAATGCTGGGACACTGACACTATCCAAAGCAGGTAATTTCTTGCAATCAGTAAAACATTATCACTTAGAGGTAGAAAACAGAGCAAAGTTGTTAAATGACAGTAAGATAGTAGACCATATAAATTGATTTTTAGTTCTGAGTGTATAATTTTAATCAAGTAATTAGTTTGGACTCTATATTTTTGAACTTGTGAAAGTTTTCTGGTGTGAATATTAGAAATGTGTCCTTCAAAAAGGGAATGGATTTTAAAAAGTGAATATTTGATCTTACAGAATACTTGGCTTGACTGTACAAATATGATTCAGAACCTTCTCTCCATGTAGTCATAATGTTGGATTATGGCAGAATATGCTTTCCTGATGGACTGCTTCCTGCTTCAGAGGAGTGGTTCCTGAGATCCTGACAGAGGAACCAACAGGTGACAGTGCTGACACCTGATCTAACCCAGCCTGGGGACATCTGTCATCAGTGACTTTGTGACAATAAAAGCCCAGCCCCAGTTTTTAATGGGAAGATCTTCTAACACCCTCTCCTGGGATGTGTGTGGAGATTCCTCCCTGGAGTGGGGACACCCTCAAGGTCATTCCTTGAGGGTGAGGAAAGAGATTTGGTCACTGGGCTGGGTGAATGACATCAATCTTTACTTAAGAACAGTTTTTCTAGCTTTTTATGCACCATATTAGTTATAGTTATGTGTACTGTGTAAATAATTCTGATTAGATTCTAAGTCTAATCATGATTTAAAATAAACAATTTATTTAATTGATATAAATATATTTGGGGTCCCATCCTCAACACTGCAGGACGAAGTTGGATAAAGCCTCGATTACACCTGTAGGCTCTTTTAGACAAGTGTGGGACCAGGCCTGGATCCAGCTGCTCCCAAAGTGTTCTCTGAGAAGGAGTTTAGGGAGCTGGGAGGTTCCTTCTGCACCTTGTGATGGGAGAGTCTCTCTGAAAAGCCTTGTCTGAAGCTCCCATCCTACTGTACTACTAAGATAGGAGTAGTAGTAACACTAAGCCAACAGCATTCTGCAGATTTATTTGTATTCCTACTACAGGATGATTCTGTAACCCAAGCTTGCAACCTTGCTTTCAGCTGGGAAATCTGCCTATGAACAATCCTGCACTCTCCTCTTTTGGGATGGAGTTTCCAGCCCTGGGCTCAGCTCTCCAGGAGGTACCTGAGTGGGAAGGGGGACGCTGGGTTGGGAATGTCCTCAGGCTCTTGCAGTGCTCTCGGTTCCCTGCATGTGCAAGGGCAATGAGCTGGGTATTGCACTCTTGGCTGCATGCCTGGCTCCTGAAAAACCACTCAGGGACATGCCACAAGCCTTTGCTGCTGGAAAATCTCCACTGCCTTCATAGGGATGAGGCATCATTTCAGGCTTTTACTGCCTCTGTGGCAGCTGCACCTTCTGTGCACAATTGGCTTCCTGGCCATACAGGCTCTTCCACATTGCTCTGCTCTGATTTGCTCCATTTCATTTTTATTTTATCCTGTTACTTTCTTCTGATTCAAGTTGAGAGTTCAACTGATAACCAGTTTTTCTGTACTGCTGGTTATATTATGTCAGTAAGAGGGAACAGCACAGCCTCTCTGCTTTCACTCAATGGGAAGTGACATCCTGCTGATTAAAATTTATTGCTAATATGTTTTGATGAATGTTTCAGAGTCTGTTATTGGCTTAGCTTTTTCATTGCTGGATGCTTTTTATTTCTGTTTTATCAATTCTATTTCCTTCAATTGTTTTAGACATAATGTATGATGCTAATAACGTGTCAGCTTCAAAAATCAGGAGCATAAAATTCTATTTCTGCTGAAAACTGCAGTAAGAGAGGAGAGTGATTTATAATGTTCTTTAAAATTTGCAATTACATTTGTTGATTGAGATGCCAGTCACATGCATAAAAGTAGGGAAAGATATTTGAATTTCCTGTCTCAAATTGTTTATTATGAAGTCCTAATTTATAGATGGAAAGTAGGTTTATTATGTAAGCAAGCCACCTGTGATCAGAAGGACCATTCACTTCCCAGCACCTCTTCAATCCTCCTTTAAGCTCCCAGCACTCCTTGAGAAGACTTTCATGGAAGTTTTATGGCTGTTCAGTCCATTAATCTCTGCTCATTTTTTTCTCTTTATCCAGTAATGCCACAGTCCAGCTCCCCATGTGGAATCACTCATTTTCCTTGCAGAGATCCGGGTCATGTACTTCACATGATCACATCAAGTCCTTTTTTGTGATAACACTTTGTAATGAAACCCACCTTGTGTTGGAATAAAGGACTCAGGCAAGTTCAGCTATTGGCTGAGGTAAAAAGAATATATATGTAGGGTGGTGTAAACTAAATCTTAGCTGTTTTCACCCTGGCTGCAAACATTTTGGTCCTTGAGGCCGCTTTTAACAAGGCAATTTGGTGTATGATTACCTTTACCCACCACATTTCAGCTCATCCATCTTCCATGTGCTCCCATTTTCTCCTCATTGACTGCAATTCCTCCAAACTGCTCCTGGAAGTTGGATCCAGAAGAATTCTCAGGGAAAAGAATTCCTGGTGGAGCTGTTCCTTTGCTGAGCAGGAGAATGGCCACTCTGTGGATGTGCTATTCCATACATATTTATGCTCAACCATGTTTTTCCAGCTCCACCAATGCCAGCTGATTGCTTCTTTCCTATTTTCTCCTTTATTCAAAGGATAAATGCTTTGGATCACTTCTATCACCATCTCTATTCTTTAAGAATTTCCCCCAATCTCAGATGTGTCTAAATTAGGCCTTTTTTTGTTTGTTTGTTTGTTTCCCTCTCCCCATGTTTCTGCTTTGCTTGGCTTTCTACTGTCAACTGCCTCCCAATATAGATTAATTTGACAGTTATTTTAACATTATTATTTCTCAGTCTTCCAGGTCCTTTAGGAAAATATTAAAGAATAGGAATGATAACCACAATTCCCTTGTTTCTGCAGAAGATGCCAACTTGGCATCCTCCTCCTCCTCCTCTTTTGTTTACATTCAATTAGTCAGGTTTTGGATCTGTCCAATGCAATTTAAATTAACATTTCAATTTCTCTTGCATGGAAAAAGAAAGCAAATGCTTCATTAAATTACATTCTTTATTATAATAGCCATTGACATCTGTAAAGAAACTTTCTAGAATGATGTTTTACAATAAACAAACCATCACAGTCTTGAAATATCTATCTTTTTGATTAGGTTGCAATTTAAATTGTCAGATTTTTAATGTCTTCTGAATAAGGGGATGATAAACTAATCTGAGAGCACCCACAAAAGCAATTTGCTTACTCTCTCTTTCTACCATTGGGCAGAGGAGAAGGAAAAAAAAATTAATGAAGGGCCCATGAGTTGAGATAAGGACTGGGAGAAAATACTTTAAGGGCAAAACAGGTTCAAATTTAAAGGTATATGGTAAATTTATTATTAACAGTGTCAGAGGAGGATGATGAGAAGCAAAACAAGACTTTAAAACACCTTTATCCCCCCAGCCCCTCACTCCTTTCCACCAACAGTGTAAGAAGACAGGGCATGGGGATTTTGGTGAGTTTGTCACTCGAGATCTTTTTCTGTTCACTCAGGGAGAGGAGCCTTTCCTCTGCTATGCCCTGGGGTCCCTCCCACGGGAGACAGTTCTCCAGGAACTTCTCCAGTGTGGCTCCAAGCTCACGAGCAGCAGTCCTGCCAAAATTGATGCAACCTGAGTCACTCGTCCACAGGATGCAGTCCTCTAAGGATAGGCAGCTCTAGTTTGGAAGCAAGGACCCTCTGTCTCTGGAAGAAGGGTCCTTCTCTCTCCATTTGGGTCTCCCACTGGAACACAGCTTTCTCTGGTATCCACCTGCTCCAGTGTGAGCACTTTTCCCATGGGCTGCGAGTGGATCTCTGCATCCCCCGTGGATCCCCACAGGCTGCAGGAGTACAACTGCTTTACCATAGTCCTCCCCACGGCCTGCAGAGGAATCTCGGCTCTGACACTTGGAGCACCTTTTCCCCTCTTTCTTTTCCACTGACCTTGGTGTCACCGCGTTGTTTTCCCTCACACGTCCTCACTTCCTCCTCTTCTCTGACTAGATCAAAACCTGCTGTTTGTAGGTACCATTGCCAGCAAGTTCCACTGATTCCAAGATTCTTGTGAGATCCCGCAGTGCCGAGAAGTCGATCTCCTCCAGGTTCCATGTTGGGGAAATTGCTCGTCGTGCTTCCACTGCCGGCCAAGCAGCCCGGCCGTGTGGGCAGCGGCGGCCGCCGCGGTGCTGGTGCTGTTTAACGCCTCTCTTCATGCGGGTGCCGGCAGGAGAAGCTGCCACCGCTGCCCTTCTGCCTGCAGCACGGCTGGCTGGGGCGGCCAGGCAGGCAAGGCTGGCGTGGGCCATGCTGAGATGGACCCCCACAGCACCTCACCACCCCTGGAAAAAAACTGCCTGTGCAATGTTTTGATTTTCTTCTTAAATATGTCATCACAGAGAGGTTACCAGCCTCTCTATTTGAATCAGCAGCATCTCCAGAGCCATCAGAGACTGGCTCTCTGTTGGACATAATGGAAGCTTCTAGCAGCTTCTCATACAAGCTACTTCTGCAGCATTCCCCTGCTACCCAAAACCAGGCCATGCCAAATCAACACACCTTCTTTGGGAAGGATCTAGTCAGTCACCTAAGCATGTGTCTGATAGAGAAGGATGTGCTTAACTCATGTCCATAGTCAAAGAAATTCTTAAATTTCCCTTAACTTTGGGATGAGCTGCCACTGTGGGAAATTGGCTCCAGGGCTGCACTTCATATCTGTGCTTAAGCTTTGTGGTTTAGTGTTTCTCAGCCTTCTTGGCTCTGAGTAATCACTCAGAAAACAACAACAACAACAACATCAAAATTTTCTTTTACTTTCCATTCCCTCACCAGGTATTTTAGTGGAACTCAACTTTTCCTCCTGGCTCATTTGCCAAGAAGAGACCTGGTAAAGCAATGTCAGTAGCTCTGCTGAAGCAAAGCAATAGCTCTGCAGCTCTGCAGTTGCAGAGTAGACTCCTAATTATGGCATGAAGACATTTTATAACAAAGACATAAAAAATACCATTTTTATTAGCTGTTCACATGCCAGCTATAATTAATTCTACACAGGGAAGTTTGCTTTCAGTTCATTTGAACACATCTACTCTTAACCTGGATGACCGAGTAATTTCTTATAAACCCAGTCATGGATTAATGTTGAAAAGATGTAGGTGACCTTTTTTCTTTTTTTTTAATTATTTTTTTAAAACCCTGCAGCCACCACCTCGTGAATATATTAACTGCAAAGCCATTTCATCAGTGCTGCAAGACTTAAGTACCTACAAGTTGATCCCAGCTGTGTAAGATGCTGAGAACTGCTGGGAAAATGTCAAATATTGATTAATACAATAATATGTTTTATCTTGGATTCAATCTGTGATTTAAATTGTAATTGTGTATCACAGGGGCACAGCTACTTCCCCATGGGCTGCAGGGGAATCTCAGCTCCAGGGCCTGTCCCTGGGCATCTGCAGGGCTGCTCCCCTCACATATCTTGAAATTTAAACAATAATTTCATACTATACCCGTGAATGATGTTTGTCAAATGTTTGTTTGAATATTTTCACTTATGCTTCTGGAATACTGTTTAAAGGCAGGATTAAAAATTGGAGTACAGCTGAAATTCAAGATTTTTATATGAGCTAGACTTTAGTTATTGAATTTGGAACTCATAGTAAAACTATGTGTGTCTTTCCACATTCCAGGCCTCAGAGAGGAAAATCCAAGCTCCAAGTGCCAGTGCAATGCAGGGTTCCTAGATGGAGTACATGTTAGGGCCACTTCATGAGCCAGATATGTGCAGTTTTCCTCCTGCAATGTGATTTTTTTTGTCAGTAGTTTGGCATTAGCATCTTCCATACTCACTTGTGAAATGCCCTCAGGAATGACAAATAGTTTTCATTTTCCACTCTTTAAAATTGGGATGGTAATTCTTCACTGAGGTGTGGATGTGGCCTCATGGAAAGGACAGAGCAGACCACCTTTTGTCCAGTTTGTTTCCTTTGGGTTTGCTCCATCCCATGTTTTCTGACACTGAGATGCTGATGGGAGAAGGAAGAGGAGCAGAGTCCTCTTCCAGACAGTTCACCTCAAATTTACCCTCCAAGCCTGGTTTGAAACGTCAAGTTTTCATGGTCTGTGTGAGCCTCAGATGGATTTCAGCTTGAGTGAAAGGAGTAGGAGCAGCAGCAGCAATGTAGTGGTTCTATTTGGGTTTGTGGTTTTGTTTATTTGGAATTTTTTTGATAATTTGCTTTTGCACTTTAGTATTTTCCTTTTTAAATACCCTGCTATTTATTATGCAAAGAGATTGTTGTGTATTGTGGCATGAGTAGGACATTTACAAAATAACAGCTGAATTAAAGTGCTGATTCGTAGACCAGACTGCAATCAGAATTTGATTTTGTGCGTGTCATCTTTTTTTTTTTTTTTTTTTTTTTTTTTTTTTTTTTTTTTTAAAAAAAAAAAAAAGAGAAAAACAACCTAGGCGTGTCTTAACCTTCAGAAATTGTAAGAGCAGCACAGGCTTGGATCAAAACAGAGACTTGAGCTCTGTTCTTAAATAACAGGCAAGTTCAGCCCTTGTTTACATGCATGAGACTTTTACTGACAATGATGAGCTTTAGAGCTTTAGGTGCTACTGGTACAGAATACATAATGAATTGTGGAAAATAAGTCAGAGGCACCAGCTTTTAAAAACACAGGCTTGAAATTCTTGCTGGGCTTAAGGAGGGGATTTAAAAACTCCCATGGAAAAGGGCTCTGAAGGGGTGAATTGCTCAGGTGTCTGCTTGGGATATGGCAACCTGGCAGAAAGGTGTTGTTTTATGTCACATGTGAGACATCTGTTTGATGTCATTTATCACACGGGACCTGCACATTCTCCTGGAGCATCTCAGGGACACACTTTGTCAGTGCCACCAATGCTGGGATTAAGCAGGAGGGAGTCCTGAGACCTGCCCAGATCCAGGGATCCATCAGGACTGTGCATCCTCTCTTCCTCCTGGCAATGTGTGAAATTTCAAAGCAATAGCAACAGTACAGAACAAAAAAGCTTGTACAAAACAGTAGTTTTAAAGGTTTCCTTGTAGTCCTAAATGTGCTTTCTTCTCATTTCCAGGAACAGATTGAAGCCAACTTACTAAAGTCTCAGTGGACCAGAATTGTTGGTTAACCTGGTAAATAGTTTCCCATACCAGGCAGTTATTAGGAAATGGGGTGTTAAGGTCAGCAAATCTCCTAAATTTGCATTTTTTTTCAAAGGAGCAACATCCTGCACATTTCATTCTTATTAACTTTTTATTCTAAAAGCTTCACGTAAAGCTCTTTGCCATAACTGTCCTTTCAAGGCAGCAGTCAGTGTTAAAAACAATGGCCTAGAGATAATCTGCTGGAAATTAGCGTATGTCTTTATATCCAGGCAGATGTTCTACGGTCCTGCTGTGTCACCTGCACTGCAGTTGAGGTGTCCTCTGTATCCCACAGAACACTATCAAAAACCACCAAGCAATTAATCATAGCAAACAAGATTTAATATGCATGGTGACATTAAGAGCTGGAATAATGCGAACAACCTCTGAGAACTTCGCTGAGTTTTAGTACTTTTCTTTTCCTCTGAGAACTGTGTTTCCTTTATGCACCTGTGACCTGGGACACTGCAGCCCTAAATTCCTGAGGAAAATACATTTCACATGCACATTTTTCAACCATGTTCCTATCTTTGTTCACTAAAAATACATATATGTGATAGTGATTCATCCTGAGTTTCTTTTCTCTACAAAGAGAAATTCCTTTCTTAATTGCAACTCTTTGCTGACTGATTCAAATTGTTTCTTATCTATTCTTGTACTCCTGGATTAGATTTCAGCTTTACACTCCATCAGTGTAGGATCCCACAATATCATTTTATATTTTGACGTTTTCAAGGTATTAGAGAAGATATGGAATATATTCAAATGAATTACATCTAATTGCTTTCTAATATGTGCTGGGATATCCATCTTATTCACATCCGTAAGGTGTCTGAAGGATATTTGAACTGGGCTATTGCTTGTGAATTACCAGACTTGGGAAGATCTTTTTCTTAAGCAAATGGTGGATATTGAAGAGGGGAAAAGTTTCCCAGGACTGTGGTTAAACTCCCAGAAAGGTTTGGAAGGGACCTCAAAGCCCATCCAGTGCCACCCCCTGCCATGGGCAGGGACACCTTCCACTGTCCCAGGTTGCTCCAAGCCCTGTCCATCCTGGCCTTGGACACTTCCAGGGATCCAGAGGTAGCCACAGCTTCTCTGGGCACCCTGTGCCAGGGCCTAATCACCCTCACTGCCAAGAATTCCTTCCCAGTATCTATTTGAAACTTCTTCCAGTTTTAGGTTAAACTATTCCCTCTTGTCCTCTCACAGTCTACCCTTGTCAAAAGTCACTTTCTCTCTTTTCTTCCCTGCAGTACTAGAAGGCCACAATGAGGTCTCCCTGGAGTTTTATCTTCTCCCAGCTGAACAACCCAAATTCCATTAAGGATCTTTAATTCCAGAAGAAAATAAGCCAAATGTCTCTGAGTTCTGCGCTGGAAAGGGTTTGTTGATCCTAGATGCTTTATTGAAGAAATTAAATGACATTTTAAGAAGAACTAAAAAATAAATACAATCTACTTCCCACTAGTGCAATATAAGCACTTTACTACAGAATTTTAGGCAGCTGAGCTCACTATCTTGTGGAAATCACAGGACTAAAACCTGTGACAAATGTTTTTCCACACCTGTATGTGAATTTTAGAATAAATATAGGAAAGAAGGTAAATGTTAGCAGTCATATCATTAACATGGACTATGGAGAAAGAAACCCCTTTCCCATTTGTGCCCTCAGATTGCCCAGAGCTGTGTCCTCCTTTATCTCACTACCCAAACGAAGATGCCATCAGTCCTGAGCTATGCCTGCAAATCTATTTTAGGGACAAAACTTTATCAGCATTTTTTTGGGTGCAAATGGAAAAGTTGACCTGATGTGGGAGGGGTTCCTGCTCTCCCTTGGGAGGCAGCAACAGTTTAGAAAAGGTTGCCAACCAGCTGCTGCTCTCCACCCCAGAAGAGCTGTCAATCAATGTTTAGCATACTCCCCAGTTCCAGAAAGTTCAGTTATTCTGTTACCCCCATTGGCTCCTGTTAGAATACCACTCCTCCTCTGTACCCCGATTAGTTCTCTGTGTGTCACCCCACTCTGTCCCCCCCCTTTACCCGTTGCCTATTGGCTGCTTTGTACCCTAACCACTCCTACTCCTTTGCCCTTAATACCCAGCCCCGCCTTTCCTCGGGGCTTCCGGAGCTGGCTCCCTTCTGGAGAGTTTGTGCCCCCCGTTTCACCCCCCTGTTCCTGCGACGCTCCTGAAATAAAGCCTCTAGGAATAAAGCCACTTCGGAGCCCTCTCGTCCTTACGGTGGAGCTATCCGGGTCCCGCCACCTCCTCCCCGCGGACCGGCTGCCCGAGGGTTTTCCCCCAGACTGGCTGGGCACCCGGGTGAAGCCCGGAGGACTTGTATTTTAGTACAACCTGAGGCTTACATAAAGGCTAGATCCAAGCAAGCCCTTTTCTTACCAAGCTCAATGACAATCAGAATACATTTTTAAAAATCCAGATTATACAGTAGGTAAACTGAAATTAAAATCTGAAAATGCAAATCTTATTACCTTCTAACAAATCATATTTCACTTGTTTTAACATTAATGGTTGAAATTCAAAATTGTTGCAAGCTTTCATCACCTTTTGCTATCTTTGTAGCTAGGTAAGTAAATGACCTCTGAGTCTGTCCCACAGAAGTTTGCAAATGGATATTTTAACAGGTAAACACCAATTTTAACCTTGGGTTTGTAGAGAAAAAGGCAGTTCCCTTTATCAGAAAAAGAATGGAGCCATGCCTCACCTCTGCATTTAGTGATGCTTGTCCAAAGTGTGTAACAAGAACTGTTCCAGACTTTGTGCTGTAAATTGCCTGCTTTGGGGGTGAGTTGCAAATATCTCTGATGACTTTAACTGGGACATTAAGCTCATTAGCTCCTACAGCTGTTATGGGCTGACATCCTCTCTGTGGATGTCACTCTGTGGAGTGAGCAAGCAGTTAGGAAAGAGGATTTTTATAATCCTTTGATTCACTCCTTTTAAGGAGATTCTGCTTTTAAATGGTTCATTTGAGAGCTATTCGGTCCCAAAATTTGATGAGCTGAATTATGGAGTAACTTTATCCTCTCTCAGTCCTGGTCCACTCTGGTTTATAGAACCTTTCTCCTCCCTGTTTTAACCCCACAGAATTACACCTTCAGTTTCTAAATCTGGAAATAACTCCAGGCAGAGTAAAATTCCCCCGGTCCTGGCTGTCTCTCCAGAGATAGACTGGATGCTTGGGAGCACATCACCACTACAAAACGTGCTAAGTCCACATCCTCATGGACTGGTATGAACCAGGGCAGAAGCGAGGGTCTGATGTAAGACAGCACATTGATCCACCCTCGCTGGACTTACACCTCTGAGGAAGAGAATATCTGGGAGGTGTCCTAGATTGCAAGGCAAGATGTATTCAGTTGCCATCTGTTGGAGGTGTGGCAGTTATCTTCTGTTAATTGGGCAGTTTTCTTTATCTCTTCCACAATCCAATCCTCCCTCTGGGGAGACATCTGCTGTTAATGGGCTATTGAATGTCACTGCATGGCTGATAAAAGTTACAGCATCCCATTGTGAGATGCCTCGCCCAGAGGGAGGAGCCAAGCATTCCTACCTGGATATCATCTGAGTTTCTGGAACATCAGCATGGCTTTTTCTGCACTGGATTTCCCAGAGGAACAGCTGCCTCTTCCACTGCATCTTGAGAGGAAGACTACACCCTTTTCTACAGGATCACTGCTCCAGCAGAACCACACCTGACACTCCAGGAGAACTGCAGCCACAATTCCAATTGCACTGCTGCCAACACCCTGACTAACAGGGTGTCAGGATGTATTCTGACTTTGTCAGTGTTGTTTTGGTTCACTTCATTGTTTATTTTATCTTTTTATTTTCTTCCCTAATAAAGAACTGTTATTCCTGCTCCCATATTTTCTCCTGAGAGCCCCGCTTAATTCCAAATTTATAACAATTTGGGGGCGAGGGGGGTCTACATTTTTTTTTTTTTTTCAGTTTCAGGGGAGGCTCCTGCCTTCCTTAGCAGACACCTGTCTTTCCAAACCAAGACAGGGAGCTTTGGGCACTGTGTTGCATAGAGATTTTGGATCACTCCCTTCCTCCACCACAGTTCACTGCTTACAAGCTCCAGACCTTCATCCTTAATGTCCTGACTGACAGGGGCAATAATACAATGCTGGAGAGGTTTCCTAATCCTCTGCTGGCAAGAAATTTTGTTTGTTTGCTCATCTTTAATTAATATTTAATTGGGTGTGCAGACAAGGGGTTCTATCATCAATTGTGGTGAACTGGCTTAGCTCTGTCAAAGCTAATGGTGCTGTATTGATTTATGCAGCATAAGAGGCTGACTTGGAGGTAAAGGGAAGGACAGAAACCTTCTCCCTGGGAAGGAAATTAGAAAAGAAGGAGTCACGCTGTGATCTGTTGTATGGTAATCACGGTATGCTGCCTGCAAGGGAAAGGTGACTCCTGCAAAAATGGCTGGGAGCTTTTTTCCTTTCTTTCCTCCTCTTTTTTTTTTTTTTTTTTTTAATAATCTTACCATCATCATGGAAAGTTTATTGCCAATTAACTTTATGGGAAGGGATGACAGTGGTGGTAAGCAATTAAAGAATACAGTCTGTATTTATGCAGAGGTGAGCAGAAGTAATAGAACTTAACTTGCTTTTTAAGCTGGGCCATAGCCTTGTCCCTGGATATAAGACTGAGATAAACTGCTGGGAAAAGAACCCACATTTTGTTAAAAATCAGAACATATTTTCTTTTATTTATTAGTGTTAGTCATAAAACTCCTATTGGATATAGCACACAAATGAGCTCCTTATCCATAAAATCATTGAAACATAACATTACATTTACTACCTGTGGTATATAATTAGGCTCCCATTCACTTGTATAACCTTTTCTTCCAGCCATTGGTGATTTTGAGACAAGCTCGCTTTCCATTAAAAAGTGAAAGCTTAAATGTCTCAGTCTCTCTGTGCCCCACTCCTCCGAGGGTGTTATTTCAGTCAAAGTAGGCAAATCTGCAAAAACAACCCCTAATTCTGTTTATGAACTGCATCACAATTACTGAACTTCTCCTCAGTTATTTTCTCTTTGCGTGGTGAAGTTATTTATGTAGTTTTTCACTATCGCTCTCTAATAGTGATTTTAATTATAAATAAAATAATTACTCCATTAACCCATCTGCAGTTAATGTACAACATTAAAGATGATCAAGATCAGGCAGATAAAAGTTATTCTTCACCACTTCCATTTGCAAAATGAAGTCCAGTTTCAAAGTGGGGTTGCAGACTTGCTTTCAAGTTCAGTTATTGAATATAAATCTTAATAATTTATTTAAATCCAATATTTAATTTTTTTTATTACAAAGTTTGAATTTCTCTAAGATTAGTTTGGTGTTGAGATTTAATCTTTGTCCAAGACTTGATACGTTATCCTATGATTTGTTTTCTTTCTCAAATGGTTGCTACCATCACCTTAAATCCCACTGAGCTCCATGAGGATACCACATGAAGATGTTTTAACTGTCCTGAAGCAGGCTGGGGAAAAGCTGATCATTGCACCAATCCAATGATTTTTTTCCTCTGAATAAAGTGGTCAAGCAGTTCTCACCTAGTGCAACTTCAATTTCAGAAGCCTGAAGATTGAAGGAGAATCTGGATGCAGCCCATCCTCAGAGGGAAGAAGGTGGAATTCTTCATTGGCTTTTAATAGAAGAAAGAGAACTGAGTTTTGATGTCTTCAGGGTGGGTGAATTCATTGCATGAGCAAAATTTTATGTAGGTGCTTTTAGCATTTATTAACCTGCAAAACCAGCTCTAAAGACAGTTTTAGGAGCATGAGACACAAGCTGCTGGAGGCTGAAGGCACAAATCTGATGAGGAGCAGCTGAGGGAAATGGGAAAGCTGAGCCTGGAGAAAAGGAGGCTTGTGGGGACCTTCTACCTCTGCACAACTCCTGACAGGAGGGGACAGCTGGGGGAGGTCGGGCTCTGCTGCCAGGAACAGGGACAGGAGGAGAGGGAACGGCCTCAGGCTGGGCCAGGGGAGGCTCAGGTTGAATACTGAGGAGAATTTCTTCATGGAAGGAGCTGTCCATCCCTGGCACAGTTGCCCAGGGCAGTAGAATCCCTAGCCAGGGATTTAAAAACCATGTGGATGTGGCACTTGGGGACATGGGTTAGTGGTGTCCTTGCAGTGCTGGTTGGACTTGATGTTCTTAGAGGTCTTTTCCAATTTAAACAATTCTATGTAAATTTTAAAAATAAAGCCAAACTAAAGTGTCCTTCAATTCATCAACAAGGTCTCTTTCTCCTTGTTGATAATGAAGAATTTGGTCTCTTCCAAGTCATCTTTTATTGCTGAAACTTGTTACCTTCTCTGGTAGAAGGACAAAACTCTGCCCTAATTCAGAAAAAAAATATGGTTTTAGTCTTTCAGTTTCATCTGGGTCGTGTACACCTTAATAAAACTGTGCCTAGGATGAATTTTGGTGCTCCTGTGCAATGGGATTTAATGCCCTGCACACAACTCCCTCCTTCTTGCACCTTTTCTGCCACTTCTTTAGAAATCCATTTGACTTTGGAATGGATCCAGTCATTGGTGAATTATTCCCCTTTTAGGTTTGAGAATTTCAGATGGAATGGAGGGAAGGTTGTAGGCTGAAACAATTATAACATGGTCATTAATTGGACCAAATAAATCACAATGCTCAACACAACAACCAGGAACTCTCACTTGCTGCAGTGCTGAATAGGAAAATCTTAATAATCACCTTCCCTCTTACACATGCAGGAATTTGAGAGTATTTGTAAAATTTTCATGCCAAAAGGGATTTCAGATTAAATTACAATCCCAGTGTGCTTGTCACAGCATTTATGCATTTTATTCTCTGTAAATACCTTTTAAACTGCTTTATGAGCCTTCCTCACAGCAGGTGCCTGGTTCAGAAAGCCTGAACAAATGAGGATTTGGAATTGCATTTCCAGACATGACAGAGGAGAATATTCCACAAGTGCTTCCATGAATAACAATGCAAATTTGGAAAATCTTACCAGGTTCCTGCCCTCAGATCTCTCCATATCTTTACTTGGGTAAATGCCACTAAAAATGTGGCCTTTAGCTTTTGGTCTTCTGAAGTGGCTCTTTTCTGAAAACAAAATTTATTTTTAGAGGGTTTTCCTGGACTCAAAGCTACTTCTTAGTTTGAAATATTTTATGGGAGATGTATATTCCAAACAGTGTATTTGCATCTGTCATTAGCTGTGAAGGACAGCTCCTTAATGCAATCAAGAATAAATTACAACCCTAAATAGGAAATTAAAGTTAATTTTGCACACAGCAGAAATGCAGGGGAGACTGTCTGAGTAGGCTGTAACTAACATGCAAATATTCAATATGCATATATATATATATAAAATATAAAATAAAAATAGTCAATATATTCAAATATTCAATATATATATTAAATATTAAATAAAATTCATTATATTCATTTTATTTTCTATTTTTCTCCTGAATCTTCCACTCACACTGCCAATTCTTTTTTTTTCTTTTTTTTTTTTTTTTTTTTTTTTTGAGTTTGAGTTTATTTTTAAGGTTTTTTGGTTTTGTTTTTTTTTTTTTTTTGAGATTTTTTTAGGGGGGTTGAGTTTATTAGAAAGGATTGTGGTACCTGTTGATATTGCTGGATCATTAACATGGATTTGCTCCATGCTTGGAGCCAGATGTGAATACACTGCTCAACATCCCCTACACTGTCCATCACCACATCCATCTGAACCCTTGTGGGAACAGGTACCCAGAAATAACCCAAATCTGTGATTTTCAGATTCTTTTTTTGATTTTGCAGCAAAGCCTGAGCTGGCCATCCAACCTTTCTTACTATAAAATCATGAAGAAAACAGTTCAGAAGATTTTAGTAACAATTAACTCAAGTTTATAGTCAGAACATTTCAATCCAAGCGTTTCAGAAACCTCTTAAATGGTTCACTTGTGATATTGAGCTGTTCTGTGTCTTGTAGGTAAATAATTCAATATGCACATGGATGCAGGAGACCTGAGAACTGCTCACATGACTCTAAAACTCACTGAAAACTTCAGCAAGCTTGGTAATTCTTCCTTAATTACTGAAACTGGAAATATTTTGGAGCAAACCCATTCTGTGTGATTTATGGCACCAATTTTGTGGGTTTGCTGCTCTTGGCCTTTCAGTGGGGTGGGCTCTGTTGAGTGCAATTGCTGGAGGTTTGGATGAGGTGCTTCATTCAGACTAAAAATGAAATAGGGAGATTTGTGGGGAACTTTTGATTACAGTAAATGGACCAGACCTTTTGGTGCTACCAGGTAATATGGGAAAGGCAATAAAGGATGGACACAGACAAAATATAAAGGTGGTGCCATGGTATTTTAATTCCAGTGTGAGATCTGTGTGGAGTCCTTAGGAGCTGCAAGGCTTTTCCAATGCACTGATCCTCTCTAAAATAAAATAAAATAAAATAAAATAAAATAAAATAAAATAAAATAAAATAAAATAAAATAAAATAAAATAAAATAAAATAAAATAAAATAAAATAAAAAATAAAAAAAAAAAAGAAAGAAAAAGAAAATCTGGTTTGAATGGGCTGTGATTTTTATATGTTTGTTTTAGGTGGCAAAACAGAAATGTCCCAGAGTTGTGTGGTACTTTGTGTCTGCACTGCAGCAGTGTTTTTCACTGACTGCTGCCTTGTTTACAGCTCCTTCCTGTAGTAAATCTCCACTATTGTTTTGTCTGTATTGGCTGTGCCAGAAGGCTACGGAGCTAAAGCACATCACAGCTCTCCTCCAATACTTATGAACCCTTTCCCATTGCTCATCCATCATTTTAACTGGCAGTTATCTTGATGTAAAATATCTGGAAGTCTCCAATCACCTAGAATGCTCAGGATCTGGAAACAGTAGGGATTTTGGAAGCAACTGTTCATTAATAGAAATTATATAAAATTAGCATGGAAAAAAAATATTAACTGTCTTGCTTAATTTATTTCAGAAAACTTTTCCAGCCCAAAATCAAGTCAGCTTTCCAAACTCTTAACTCTGGCTGCCTGATTTTATGAAGCCAGCATCCTTTCTGCCAGTTATTTGTAATGGGGAGATCCTGAAAGGACACATATTTAAACATCCCTTGTTTTCAAGTTATGTCCCAATGAGGTGACTCTGTAGGGCTGTAGGTTTCTCCCTTTATCTGTCTGTTTATTTAGGGCATAAACCACATTTCCAAGCACCATGCTCACAGAGTAAGGCACAGACTGACCTTTCTCTCTGAGTTAACAGCTGGTTAATCAAGACATCTATGCAGTGGTTGGAATTAGATGATTTTTGAATTCTCTTCCACCCCAGGCTGTTCTGTGACTCTGTGATAAATGGTTTTCTTCTGGGTGAAGAGGAACAGGACAGTCCTGGATGTGTCCATTCAAGTGTCCACATCACCCAGCAGGCTGTGGTAAGAGACTGGTTTGGAAAAGTAGAACAAGGACTGCCACGCTCAGCAGCCAAGCCAAGGACTTGGAAAAGTGTTTTATCCTCAGAAGATTCAGTGTTGCACAGGATTCAGAACAACTGAAGGGCCAGTGAAGGTGTCCCTGCCCATGGTGGGGGGTCAGAATAAGATGGTTTATAAGATCCTTTCCAACCCAGACCATTCTGTGATTCTATTTTTGCATACCCTAAGCTTCCAGAAAAGAAACTGAATTCCTCATTGAGTACTCACTGGGAACACTGCACTGAAGGATTATCAAAAACCCCGAGGGATTTCTCTGTCCTGGTGGGGTTGGGCCCAGCTGGATGCCCAGTGCCTTGCCAAAGCCCTTCCATCAGCCCCTTCTTCAGCTGGACAGGGGGAAGAAAATGTAATCGAAGGCTTGTGGGTTGGGGTAGGGACAGGGAGAGATCACTCAGCAATTCCTGTCATGGGCAAGGCACATCTGACTCGGTGAATTTATATCAAATCTGAGTAGGTGTAATCTTAACACCCGTTCCTCCCACCCCTCCTTTATCCCTGGGCTCAGCTTTCCTTCCAAATTCTCTCCCTTGTTTCCCCACAATGGCGTTTATTTTCCCAAGTTTCCCTGTATTCTTACAGGAATTCTTCACTATTTTTATAGCCAGACTGTGCTAGCTGTCAATACTGTTTGAAGAATTGGCTGATTGTTCCTAATTAACCAGCTCTGTTCCATTTGGGAACTTGTTGATGATGCCTTTGGTTGTCTTTAGTTGTTCCTGGTAGAGGGGAGTCGTGGAAGTCAAATATCCCAGGGTATTGCCCATCATTAATGGACAATAGGATGGAAAATGGGAACCCCGGGTTTGCCAGTGCTTTATACTCCACAAGCTTTAGATAATGCACTGCAGCAATTTATTTGATTTTAATGACAGAGAGGAGGAAACATGTCATTTTTCAGTCATTTCACACATGCCATTAGCAACATAATTTGAAAAGATAATGATTTACAAACCACCTGCTGTCTGGCAGATGCTTAAATATTGGCACGTGCTTGGAATGTGGCATGGAAGATATCTGAGGGGTTTAATTGCCCACTAATGCAATAGCTTCTGTTCTGTGCAGGTTAATGAGGGAGAGTTGCTTTGGAAGTACATCTGCCAGGGATCCTGTTTATTGGACAAGCAGCAAGGATGATCTTCACAGGTTCAGTCACTTGTTTGCAACTGTTTCTATATTAGTTGCTTTCAAATGGCAAGAAATGGGGAAGAACACCAGGCTTGTAATAAAATGAGACCTTTGGAAAGCATTTTAAGAAGGAAGCTCATGTCATGACCTAGTATGTCAAAAACAGCGATTGATATGTTACCTAAAATGTACTGAGGATGTCTGATCTGCTCAAGAGTGAGTAGATAAAGTCGTGTCCATCAGGAGCCACTTTTTATAGAAGGCCCATGGCATCCCCAATCCTGTGCTAAGCTCAAGGTTCCTCCTGGGTGACACTTCCAGCAGCTCAGGCTCACATCTTGCAGTGACTGTTGTTTATTTATGGGTGCACGCATTCCTTTAGTGCACCTAAGAGCAAAGAGCTAAAGCAAATTGGCACCATTTTCCACTAAAATTCAAACCTTGATCAAAAGAAGACGCTTGGATGGGAAAGAAAGCCTTTCATGTGAGTACCCCCAGGGAAATTTGCATCTTGGTCCAAATTCAGTTCTGAAAATGCATTTGCTTACTCCTACTCCCTTGTAGTGAAAAGTAAGAAAATCCCCACCCCAAAAACCAGAAAATCTCACACATCAATAAGACAAAAATCGCAGTTACTGTGACAGCACTGGAATTCTGGGGTTCTTGAATAAGTGCCTGATGCAGAAGCAGCACCCAAACCATTGATTCCACATGTGGACCCAAGTCAGGTGCAGATTGGGAACCCATAATGTCAGTTTTTTATGGATATTGGTGGTGACTGTAAAATGTTGTAACAGTCTTGCAGACAATAGGGTAACAGAGTCACCACCAGTGTATTTGTGAGGTTTGTGCTGGAAATATCCATGGCAATTTGTTTTAGCCACTCCAAGGGATGTGATCTCAGGCACTAATCCAAGCCAGATGGAAAAAGCTGGATATTAATTAAATGAGAGAATTATAACCTACTAGACCTGTGTGGTCAGAATGGATGAAGGAGCCAGAGCTGGTGCTTAAACCAACCTGGGGATCTTTGCACAGACAAATCTGGCCAGGCTAGAGATGCCCAAGCTGACTGGAGTCACAGCTTTGGCACAGAATTATCTTTTCCTGTCTCTCAATGCCCTGAACCAGATGAATCAGATAACTATTTTTTTAATTCCATTTTTTTATTCCAACTTGCAGTGATACACTGGAAGGAATGACCACCCCTCTAGGTTTTTCAAGGTCACTGAGAATTCAGCATCATTTGAAAAACTGGATTTTAAACATTGTTGTATTTATCCAGTTTGCATAAGGATTAGAAGCCCTGCTAAATCCATCTAGGTATAAATTTCAAACAATGGCTTGGAGAAACATCTATAAAAAATGGAAGCACTAACAGTCCCCAAATGTTCCCCTTGATGCATGAGTCTTTTAGTGAATTGTGGAGCTCCTTCAGCTACAGCCTGATTCCTTCTCCTGTGATTCTCAACTCTCTTAGCCGTAATTTTGAGTGATTAATGATTGAAATGTTATTTAAATCACTGAGCCTTCCTCTGTCAGAATTAAAAACTAACTTGCTAATGGGGAGAAAATGGAAAAATCTGTTCATTGTTTCTTTCTTCTTCTTTTGAGAAGTGCTAAAATCTTGGCTATTTCTGTTCTCTGCTACAAGGACAACATAAAGGGATGTCTCAGAAGGAACAATAATGTAAACATTTGCCCTTGACAGATAAAGCAGTGAGGAATAAACGGGCTTTGACAGCATTAACAAATTTCCAGTGCTGGGTTTGAAGCCATTAGCTGTGGAAAGGTTTGATAATGCTGTGGCTTTCAAATGATGGTCTCAGCAAAGTGCTTAACAGATTTGTCTACTGTTTCCCATCTGTAAATGACTACATAATTTACACTTTTAATGGGTGTTAGATTACCTGACTGCCATTAGACTCTCAGGCTGCAGTGAATGAAAAACAGAAAACACCACTTTCCCAGGACATAAATGATTAGTTACCATCACTGGCAGCCATGTATCAACCTCCATGTCACAGCACTGTGGCTTTGGAAAATCCCAATAAAATGGATGGTTATACCCAGCCATTAATTACATTTAAGAATTTCTGTCTATTACCCACAGAAAGATGGCTGGGAAAGGTTGTTTTATAGTTGTGGCTGGTTAGAATGATGTTTAATCAAAACAGTGATGTTGAACATTGATAACCTGGGGAGATTATCTCTGCCATAATAAAGGTGACCTTTAAAAAAAGGTTACTTCATTGAGGCCTCTTTTTTTTTTCTCTTGTCTGGCAATAAAGGAAGTAACAGAAAAATTTGTAGCATTTATTATGCCATTAGCAGCATTTAAAATCCTAAAATAAATACCGGAGTAGGTTGAGCACATACAGATAAAACACTTGAAAATATTTCAAGGTTTTGTAGACGGGTAGGAGTAAACAGGACTTGGTGACCTAACTTGTTATTATCTTTTTCATAAAATCACCTGAAAAAATCCTAAAAAATGAATGGCTGCACAGTTAATAAACTCTGTAAAAGATAAGCTATAGCCTTTGAATAGGTTTCCATGTCTGAAAGGGTATGATAGAGTTTGGATAGAGATTTTTTTTATATAGCTTCAAAGTAACGTGGAAATTAAAAGCAATATCATTCCTTGTGTGCAAATTTATTAGCAGGCTTTCTTTCTTTATTGGCATGCTATGAGGTCTCCTCCATCTGTGTGTCACTGAACAATCCTCTAAATTATGTGCATTGATGTATTGCTGGTGCATCCTCACTCAGCTCCAAATCTTCAAGGCACTTGGGGAAATTGAATCTAGCCTTGCTCTAAGCTGTTCCTAAACCTTTCCACTTTGTGGGCTAAAACTTGAGCCAGACTTCCTCTCTCAGTGTGGCCAGTTTCTATGACTTTAACCCCACCCCCTCAAATCGTTATTTCAGTCCTAAATTCAGGTGCTTTGGTTCTCCCTGGGGACATGTGGGCAGGGGGTGCCCTTGGGCCACCAGCACCAGGAGAGAGGGGTGAGCTGTTTTAAAGGAGAGTTTTGGTAGGTAAAACTGGCCTTGGTTTTTGATGGAAAATGTTTGCTTTTGTACTGATGGCACCAGTATTTCTGTCACAGAATTTGCTAGTTCATTTCCTTAAACAAGGCTGGTAAAGATGGGATATTTCCTTAAGTACACCCTGCCAGCTGAATTTTTTTGTCTTTTTGTCCATTTTCCCAATATAGAATATGATCTTTTCCCTGATTCAAGCCATTGCCCGGGCCTCTATTATCTAAAGGCCTTTTAGCACAAATGAGATTTTCAGTTTCTAATATAATCTTGAATGATGATTTACCCCCACATCAAACAGGCCTGTACTTTGTGTCTAATTTACACCAGTATTTGAGGGTCTGATATAGTGCTTATTACATCTATTGCCAGTGTGATATGAACAGACCCTGCTGTAAATAAGAATTAAACCCTGTAACTCAGCCTACTAAAATAATCTTATTTAATGAAGTTTCATTTCTGTCAGGCATCCTATTTCCCATTGTGTATAATTAAACTCAAAAATAACTGCCCAGCAACTAAAATGTGTTAAGAACAAAGACAAGCTGCAGTCTTGAATTTATTAGCAATCCACTGTTTATTTGCAATGGTAATCTGCTATTTATATGTGAACAATAAAATTAAATTTAATTGTTCATCAAGGTATATTTTGTTATAGTGACTGCAGCTACAGCTTTTAGGACCTTGTGACATAAATCCAAATATTCCTAAGTAGTTACATCCAAGATATGATCTGTAAAATTAATAAGAATGTGGAAAAATAATTAATACTAAGAAATTGATTGGCAGTCTCAGTGAAAATGTCATCTTGTTTTCATTACAAAGTTGGTATACCTTGCTAGTACTCCATTTTTCCCTTAAATTATATTTTTCTGTAATAATTCTAGATAATCTTTTAATCCAAGGTTTTATGGGTGTCATTACTTCACAGAGGGAGGAAAGAAATACAACGGGTTGTGAAAATTTAACACTCCATAAAAGTGCCTGTCTGCCACACTGCCAGCCACGAGGAATGGACCCCCAACCTTCCTTTTATTCCCCTAGAGCCATCCCAAGGCTGGGAGAGGCACCAAGTCCTCCCAAAAAGTGAGGGAGAGCCTATTTTGAGCTGAAATGCTCACTTTTAGGGTGTGAACCAAAACATCTTTAACTTTAGCCTGAGCTTGGCATTGGAGAGAAGGGCTCGTTTCAAGCAACACTTCTGGTATGAATTCCAGAATTTCCAGATGAATCAGAGGCATTTCATCTGGGTTTGTAAACTCTTTTCTTTGAAACAAGTACTAGATTTTAGCTAGTGTAACTCAGATTTCCTGGTAGTCTCTCACTCTTTCTCAGCCACTTTAGGGATCACGTAGCTGGGACAGTCAGTAATTATTCTGCTTTACCTCCAAATGAGTGAACCCTGGTGCACAAGGACTGACATCCATCCCCTTCAAGGCATTTATTGATCTAACTGGAGCAAACTTTTGAGCATCCCTGTTGAAGAAGCAGCAGCCCAGAAGTGCTGAGGTGCGTTAACTCTCAGAAATTACATTGCTCAGGGAGAGTAAATCCTCCCCTTTCTGCTGTTACAGACTATTGTTCTGAAAAACAGGTCAGGTTGCTGCTTGTTCATATAATTTTTTGTCTAAAAACTAAACCATTCCTGCTCCAGTCATTGCACAGATATCTGCTCTGGTGCCTCTCTGTTGCTGTTACCCTCTCACTCCTCCTCTGGCTTGCTCGAGGTATGTATGTCAAGTTTGACAGAGTCACATCCCTGTGAAATTTTGTGATATGACCAATTGATTTGGTTTGTTAAAGTAATTCCTCGTGTAAACATTCCTTTCTGGCTGTCCTTTATTCCTCCTGCTGTACTGACTATTAACACGGTGTTAGAATCGATTGTGGCTGTGGAAGGTTTGTGGATCTTGCCACTCAGTTTGTGCTCTGCTGCACACACAGAGCTGCTGACAAGAATTGATGATTCTTTACATGTCTCTTCATGAAACACAGGGAAAATGCGGGAAATTGCTGAGTTTCAAGAGCTGTAGGCTGCCAGAAGAGATTTCAGCAGACAGAGCTCTTTGGCCAAATAATGGTGCATTTTGCTCTCAGCAGCTCCCTGTAATTGTGAGTGCTTTTCATTCCCACTCTGCAGCTTCTGTCCTTTACAAAACTGTTTCACTTTCCACACCAGTGTGTGGATTACTCACCTTCCCTACTACTGGTGTCCCCTATTGGTGCTGCTCAGCCCTGCCACTCCCTCTGCTGCCAGGGCTTCTCCTCCTTCCTGCAGTACTGCCATTCCTCCCGATTCCCTCTGCCTGACAAAGCTAGCAATCATTCCTGGGCATGCCCCACTTGTGGAACACTTGCCATGGAAATGAAGTCTCTACAGCATTTTCACTGAGGTACCAACTCTCCCTACACCAGGTGCTGGCAAAGCATCCCTGAACATCTGACTCCCTTTGAAATCCAACAGCTGCTTTTCCATTTAACCTCATACTTGTCCTTACTCAGGGAGAAAATGCAAACTCCAAAACAGCCTGTATTTTGGGTTGTTTGAGATGCATTTTCTAAAGGTTATGAGTGAATTAAAAAAATCTATTGAACCAAGGCAAAAATAACTGAGCCCGACTGAAGGAAAAAGGCCAGCAGAAATTTCAGGGACATTTAAGAGCTTTCATACATCAAGCTCCTTTCCAAATGTTCTCAGACACCTGGTCCTTTCCATGCAGGGCTGAAGAGCAGGTTCACTGCCTGCTGGAATGCTGAGAAGACTGGGGGAAGAGTGACCTGGGCTGGTGTCAGGCAGAGCAGATGGCCCTTGCTGGAGGCCCAGGGAACATGGATTTGACCTGCCTGGGAAGGACATGTAAAGATGAGCTGTCTGGGCTCAGAGTATTCAGGGTCTTGTGCCACGTCTGAGCATCCCAGGAGCGCAGGGAAGCAGCTAAGGCAACATCAAATGCTCAAGGGATTCTGTCCCACACATCAAGGCTAACGCGCTGCTCATCACTGAATAAACACCTTTACAAATAAGGGTAAAAATCCTGAGCAGAAAGCAGCACCAACCTCCTGGACCTGGGACTCGGGACAAGGGCTGGAATGACAGGACACAGGGAATGGCTTCCTGTGGTATTCACATTCTCTGAACTGAGACAGACATGATTCTCTCTCCCAGGATTTTTCCTGGGAAGTTGTGAGATGCAGTGAGAAGGCTCAGAGAAAGAAGAAAACAATTCTTATCTCTATTCACTGCTCCGGTTTGGCACATGTGGAATGTGCTATGGAGATTGTTTACCCAAGAGAGGTTTGTTAATTGGACACAGTGGTGGTTGTTTGGACTGACTGGCCAGTTGGGTCAAAGCTGTGTCGTGACTGTCTCCAGACAGTCACGAGTTTTTTCTTGAGTATCTTTTTAGTATGATATAGTTCTAGGATAGTATAGTATTAATGTAATATAATTTAGCTTAATAAAAGCAATTTATTCAGCCTTCTGCAACATGGACTCAAGCGCATTATTCCTCTCGCAGGGGGGTCGCACTGCTTCGATAGCTTCCCACACCCAGAGGGCAGGGATAGATGGGATATTGGGAAGGAATTGTTCCCTGTGAGTGCTGAGGCCCTAGCACAGGGTGCCCAGAGAAGCTGTGGCTGCTCCTGGATCCCTGGAAGTGCCCAAGGCTGGATGGGGCTTGGAGCACCCTGGGACAGTGGAAGGTGTCCCTGCCACGGTAGGGGATGAGATGGGATGAGTTTCAATCCCCCTTCCACCCAAACAATTCTGTGGTTCTATGACTGCTTAAAAACGTGAGAGTTGTCACCTGAAAGTGGCAGGTTTTTTATACTAAAATATAGTGTGTTCCTTGTAACCCCCTTGTCTGCAAAAATCAGGTATTTGGTATGCGCTTATCAGCTCCAAAGTGCCGATGAAACTTCTTTGTGATTTAGAAAGAAATAAGAATGTAATTTTGCATTCTGAATTGTGCTGCTGGTGACAGCAGTCAAATGGCAGATTTTCAAGGGCAGGAGCAGGGATAATCAACTTGGTCAAATTACAGTTTTAATTTAAGAAAAACTTCTTTCCTTACCAAGAATATTACCATGCATATTTTCATTTTATTAGTTTATGTACACAACCACTAAGTTATTTGCATGTTATAGGATTTTATTTTGTACTTAGCAAATGAATGACATCCAAGCAATTTTAGATTTAATTTGATCAATATTTAATGAATTATAATTATCATTACAACTCTGAGTTTTGCACTGCTGTATATTGCTGCATAATGTTTAATCAAGGGGAGAGAGAGACTAAAATATAACTGGAAAACAGCTATAAAGTCTATGTTAAAGAAATGTAGTGGGATTATTAACTAAATTACAGCAGTCTAATTTAATAATTTTCCTAGTTACAGCTTTAAGATTGAATTTCAAGAGCATTTCCCTAATTTATATATATTGATGCCTGCAATATATATTTTAAAAAATACATACACAAAGACCAAAATTACTCTGTGATATCAGAGTTTGAAATCTCTGCATGATTGGAAAAAAATCCCAGGTGCTGTACCTGGGAAAATGGGAATGCCAGATAAAAAGGATATCAGCTTATATGGACAGAAGAGTCAAAAGATTTGGTTTATACATTGGTAAGGGCCAGGTATGTAAATATTGCAGGAATCAGCAAAACCATTTAATATATCTGAAAATAGTGAAATAGGTCAGGAAAATACATGAAAAAAATGTAATTTTAAAAAAGTTAAAAATTTAACCTCTTTTTCCACAAGTTAAATATTTATTTTCCTCAGAAATCCAGGTCAAGGTTTAAATTTAGTCATATCAAGGTGATTCCTCAATTTTGATAGTTAAGTAAAGCTTGTGGACTCTGAAGCACCTTCTCTGATACTGCCAGTGAGATAGAAATACGTGTGTGGGCAAAACTCATTAGGAAGCCTGGAAAAAGTCTAAAAAGTTCTGTTTTATAGAATCTCAGAACTGTTTGGATTGGAAAGAACCTTAAAGCCCAGCCAGTGTCACCTCCTGCCATTGGTAGGGACACCTTCCACTAGCCCAGGCTGCTCCAAGCCCTGTCCAGCCTGACCTTGGACGCTGCCAGGAGTGAGGCAGCCTCAGCTTCTCTGGGTACCCTGTGCCAGGGCCTCCCCACCCTCATAGACAAAAATTCCTTCCCAATATCCCATCTAAACCCTCTTAAATTGGAGTTTCCACCATTATTTCCTCTTGTAATTTCCCAGTTTCGATTGGAGCTATGTGAACGTTTCAGCCATTTTTGAAATTATATTCTAACAGCTCATCTCTGGAGTTTTTCCTTTGGCTCCTGAACCCTGTGAGTTCTCCTGTGGTTTACTCTGCAATATAAAGGGGCAAATGATGGCATTCTCAACTATGGTGGAAAGAAACCCTTTTTCCCAATGAGCCCAGTATTTTCACACCAGAGTTCTTAACCCTAAATTTGGTGTTGCACATGTCTGATGTGCAAGAGCCTCTGCATTTTTCAGTGGGCCTTCAACTCTGGCTTTAGAAGGGAATTCTCTGGTGAGTGTGCAATTATCACACTTATTAGACACCAATAAATGATACTCTTGTAGTTTTTGAGCATTTTCCACAAGTCTTTATAATTTGTAATTACTTATAAATAAATTTCAGCCTGCAGCAATGCCTTCTACAACTCTACAGCTGTGCATGATGTGAAAACACACCTTTTTAAAGCTGTGGCACAAGCAATGGTTTCCTTTGCAGTCATTGATTTGTCGGTGGGAGAAGCTGTGGCACAGCTCTGTCACTGCACTCCGCACACACTCCTGTGCCAGCCGCTCCCAGCTGCTTCCTGTGGGAATCTAGAGCATCCCTGTGGCCACCCTGGAAGGTCTGGGACCCTGGCAGGGGGTCAGGAACCCTCCAGTACAGAGCCCCGAGAGACACTGACTCTGATCTCTATCCATGGAAAAGAGTTTTCAATCTTACAGGATGAATTACAAGCTCTGAGTGTTTGATATAAGTAGCAATTAGTGTGGCACGGGTACAAAAGTAGAATTTTAGGATTCTAGATAAGGGGTTCAAAGGGGACAAAATGGAGGAAAATTGGGCGTGCCTTGTCCTTCTCCTTCTTCTTCATGCCCTCCATGTTTCACTGTGGTGTTGGCATTTTTCTATTGGTTTAGGCTGGGGACACACTGTTCAACATGGGTGATAGATATTGGCATTGGTTATTGTAAATATAGCACACGTTGTTTCTAGTATAGAATGTTTGTAACATCCCACTGAGGGGCAGAGCCCCGCACGCTGTCCTGCCAGACAGACCTGCTGCAGGTCAGAGAGAAAATATTTTAGATAAGAAGAAATAAACAACCTTGAAAACCAGCACAGACAAATTACGACTCCTTCTTTGGCAGTGGGGCTGAAAGACAGAGACTTTCTACAATCGGGATCATTTAAATATCACAGATCCCGACACTTCCAGCTGGTTTGCGGCTGGTTCTGAGCCCCCGCTGTCCTCGGGGTGCTGGGGAGTGGCCCGTGGGGACAGCAGCGCGTTCTGGAGTCCTTTGTGCCAGCCATGGCACTCCTGGCAGAGCTGCGGGGAGAGGAGGGGTCCTGCTGCGAGGAGCTCAGGGCTGGCCCATCCACAGGGTGGGCAGAAGACACAGACCTGAGCAGGAGCGCTGAGGAGGAGAGCACCTCAGGGTCCCTCCAAAGTGAGCCATTGCCAGAAGAGACACCAGGCAGGATGACCAGGGAAAAGAGCACCTCAGGGTCCCTCCAAAGTGAGCCAGAAGACACAGAGTCAGGCAGGATGGCCAGGGAAGAGATTGGCTTGGTGTCCCCCCCACGTGAGGCTTGGGCAGAAGAGCAAGACCTAAGCCAGAGTAGGGAGGAAGAGAGCACCTCATGGTCCTTTGTATTATTTTCCCAGCTGAGCCATATCTATTAAACCTGCTGTCAGGGACTTCATTTACTGACAATGAGAGTTCTCTCTTCCTTTTGTCAGAGAACTCTCCAATCTTACTTCCACTGGATTACAAATCTCCCATCTCTCCTCTGCTTTTATGGAAACTGAAAGCGATCGTTACCGAGCAGAACAGGATGGTGTTTTGAAGGAATTGCAGTGGACACATTTGTTTTGATGGATGAAAAGGAAGTCTCACTTGAGGAGGGAAATGGTAATCTATGCATAGCTTTAATGTAAAAACCAAGAGCTTTGGAGATAAATTTCACAGGAAACAAATCCGGTTGGAAATAGGAGCTAATCCTAATATTACCACAGGACCAAGATACAGAAACCTACCTGGAGAGACAGCAGTAGGGCAGGCTGAGAAGTCTGAATTCCTCAGGAAATGTTTTGTGATATGCTGGAATTGGATATGAGACAACAGCTGAAAGAAAGAACAGAAAAAAACAAACAGGTTTTAGCCTTGAAATAACTTTGGGATTTGTGGCTGCAATAAAGAGTAAATACTTTTCAATTATTTTTTTTTTTTTTTAATTACAGTCTAGTTAAGCCCATCTGAAGCAGTTGAGCCTGGTCAAGCCGTAGATTTTCCCTTGGATCCAATTCCAAACTCCAGACCCAAGGCAGGTCCCAAAATGAGGTTGAGTTTCACTCATTGCAAAGTTAAAGAGAATATGCAAAAAAAACCCACATATCAAAATGAGCCGTGTGAAAACCACATTATTCCATGGCTTTTGATCAAAAGTTGGTGAGGCTCAGAGGTGAGATCTCTATAGAGACAGCTGAGAGATCTATAGAGTTCTATTTAGGATTTCTCTATGAAATGAAATCAAAGGAAATAAAGAACAATAAATATGCCTGACCCATCTATGTACTGTCTGTGAAAATGATCCTGCTCCTGGGGTGGTTGGTTTTGGTTCAACAATTCAGGTTTATTCTTTAGCAGCATGTCCTCAGAAGAAAATCTGTAGTCTAATTTGTGTCTATGCCTGAGCAATTTGCAGAGGATTGTTGTTGTTACACAGAAAGTTTCATTTTTAGGATTTTTTTTCCCTTTATTTTCCCCTTATTATTCTCACTCTCTACTCTCAGGCCCACAAGCTAAAAAGCCACAAACAAAAATACAATTAGGGAAAGAACAGAAATACTCTTTAACATCTGTTCTTGCCCAAACAGGAGAATTTATCTAAGGCAAAGGTAAAATAAATTATAGTATGTTTCTATCTCCACTTGAGAAAGAGTTTCTGCACTCTCAGTTTCTGCACTTGTTTGGAACTCTCCATATTAGCAAAGAAACTGATTTTTCTCTTTCTTAGTCTTTGAAACACCTCCCCTTACACACTCTTTTATTTATTTTTAACTCTTATGTTAAAGGCTTTCATGAAATAGCATTTTTCAACTTCATATCATTAATAATTTAAAATACTGGTTGTTACTGAGCTACAACATAACTTGTACATTGATTTTCCTTTCGATACTACTCCAAAATTAAATCCCTGGACTTAGAGACACAAGTGTTATTATCAAAGCTCTCAAGCAGAATAATAAGGAGATACCAATAACCATCTTGTCTACAAAGTGGAAAGAATTTTATTCTGTAGGAATTTCACATTTACATAAAACCACTTTGGATTAAATGTTGACTGCTTCACAAGTAAAATTTGCTCACTGGGATTGTGGAAAACAAGGCTGTTCATGGAAATTCATAAGCATGCACACACAGCAAAGCACACAAAAAAATCAGCTATGGCACTGCTGTAGGAGTCCCCAGTTCAGTGAAAAATTGCCCAGCCCACATTGTCCAGACTGGAAAAAATATATAGGCACTTACTCTGCGCTTTCACATCTTGAAACCCCAGAAGGGTTCTGAAATTCTTCAAGATTTTTGCCCTCCCCGTCTAAAACAGATTATTTTCAGTAAATGGATCATATTAGAACCGGTGCCTTGGAAATTAAAGGGTTTATGGTGCTTTATGAGCTGTCCCTCACTCCACAATTGTTCTTCATTATCCCTCAACTCCAGCTGTACTGTGCTTCCCATAAAACCAACTGCATGCCCACACTGTGAGAAATGCTCTGGAAATGGCACTCGAGGCTCTCTGAAACGTCTCCCATAAATGATCTGGAGTCACTGCTTGGGAAGAGATTGGGAAGGTTGTTCTCCCCTCAGCTCCTCACATGTCACCTTAATGGCAAATACAGCACAAGAATGAAGCAAGGGGAGTTTTTGCTCCCAGCACTGCTGTGGGCAAGCTGGCTCCCAGCACAGCAGGTTTGCCACTGCTGCTCCAGGAGGGATGTGCAACACAGCACTGAGGAAGGAACAAACAGTGGCCAGGAAAGGGCAGTGTAACATATGTGGGGAAATAATGCCAGGGCTAAAAATAAGTGTGAGTAAGGGTTCTCTGTGATTCTGGAGTTCTGAGGTAAAAAACATTCTGCTTGTGCTTGGAGCAATGATATACAAGGTGTCAAACACTACTGAGCGTTGGGGTGAGTGTGGGGCCTTGGTTGATCCTCACCCTGTGACTGTGACACTACTGAAAATTCCAAGGGGATCAAACTCCCTCCCCACCAAAAAAAAATACAAAAACTTGTTTCTCATTCCAGCTTTCCATAGAAAACTCTTTCAAAGCCCAGAACAAAACAGGTGGATGGCTGAAGATTGGAAATCATAGAACAACAGAGTGATTTGAGTTGGAAGGGACCTTAAAGCCCACCCAGGGCCAACCCCCTGCCATGCGCAGGGACACCTTCCACTAGCCCAGGGTGCTCCAAGCCCCATCCAGCCTGGCCTTGGGCACTGCCAGGGATCCAGGGACAGCCACAGCTTCTCTGGGCACCCTGTGCCAGGGCCTGGCTCCCATCACAGGGAACAATTGCTTCCTAATATCTAACCTGAATTGCCCCTCTCAATTTGAACCCATTGCTCCTTGTCCTGTCACTAGAGTTCCTGATGACATTTTGTGGTCAACTAAAAGCTCAGTTCAGATTTCCTAAAAATCTGCAAAAAGCCTTATTGAGCTACCAAGATGCCCTGTTCAGGAACCCCAAGAACCATTTTATATTCTTTATCCAACAGGTGATAAAACAATAGGGAGTAGGTGGTTATTTGGTAGTTATTTGGGTGTTCACTGGAATCATGGAATCATTAAGGTGGGAAAAGATCTTTAAGATCACCAAATCTTCATTCTAGAACCACCCCCATGTTCACCATTAAACCAATTCCCCAGTGCCAAAAACATCAAATCTGTCCCCATCTACTGCAGAATGAGTTCAGTTTTATTTTGGAGGCTGTATAAGGGATCAGATCAAGTCATAATCATCCCATGCAGGTTTCCCCTTTGCCACACCACCTTTCCACTTGGGGTATTTCCACACCTAAGGACCACAAAAGAAATTAATGTCTCAGTGTACAAAAGAGCAAGAATGTGACTTTTCATCACCCTTTGTTTAAAAAGGAATCCAGCCCAGGAAGCAGTGCAGCACAAAGGACACGCTGTCTCACTTCCCCTAGAATTTACATGGAATATTAACCAATGAAGAATTTTGATAATTTATGTTCTTGACAAAGGTTGTAACAAGAACAAGAAATGAGGGAAACTAATTCTTCATATGGGAAACAGTAAAATTATAATTCACTGTAATCGCTGCCTTGGATTTTAATTTTCTGGTTCCCTTGGGCTCCACAGTAGGAGAAACTGAAGGACCTCACAGAAGAATTAAAAAGGGATTTATATCAGTGAAAAAATGGACTCATAAATAGTTATAGATATATATTGCAAGCTCTCACCAGACCGGTTGAAACCAAAGCAGAGAGCCTAATTTAGCTTGTCAGGGGTTTTTAATAATGATCCTTTCAATTAAAAATCCAGTAAATACATAATGGAAAACTTATATTGTTTTCAGTAAACAAAACTGCGGAGAGAGCTGATGGAAAAACAACATGCCAGATAAAATCTCTTCTTCCCTCCCATCTGCTTTCTCTCCAATTTTACTCAGATTTGAGCTAAAAAGCCCAAATAAAAAGCATCAGCACCCCACCATTATCCCAGAGAGTCAGGGAAATGTAGTTCCCTGCCTGCAGACACCAGGGACGTGGGAATGTGTCCCTGCCAGTGTCCAGCAGTCACGGCACACAAAGCTCAGATACTCTGCCTTTTGTCCCCAGAAGTGTGGGCTTTAGTGCTGGGAAGCTCTTGCAAGGAGACACCTCCTGTCAGGGCAGCATTTCTGTGCTCACACTGCACAGCTCTCACCTGCTCTGCAATCCGTAGTGTGGAAGAAGGGAAGGGAGTGAAAAGAAATCAGTGAGACAACACCCAGAGTGAGACAACAGCTTGGAAATCCTGTGTCAGGAAGCCTCAGCTTTGTCATTCTCTTTCCCACAGCAAAAAAAAACCCACAGCTATTACCCAAAAGCTGTTAGGGTTGTTCAAACCCCTTTCCCAAGCACAGCCTGCAGTTTCCCAGTGGAATGAAGCACCACTCCCCTCAAGGAGCACTCCTGTCACTTGTTCCCTCTTGAAGAGCACCTTGGCAGCATCGCAAGGAAATTCAAAGTAGACACATCTCACTGTGGGGCATTTTAAGAAGTGCTCTGCCATGAAATGCTGCTTTGCCCACAGCTTAGGGAACTTGGTTTCATCAGAAAGCAAAAGTAAAAAATAAAAATCAAATAAGGAAGTGATAACTGAGAAAGGACACATTTCTATTTTATTCTTATAAGGAATCAGATTCCTTGGCATTTTTAGCAAGGAATGAACTTTATTTTAGCAAGAAAGAACTTTATTTTAGTGGAAATTCATTCAATTTTTCTGTTCTTTAGCAAAAGATGATCAGAGGGATGGAATACCTCTCCTGTGAGGAAAGGCTGACAACTGGGATTGTTTAGCCTGGAGACGAGAAGGGTCTGATAAGAACTTATGAGAACTTTGAGTGCCTGAAGACCTGGAGAGGGACCTGGGACAAGGGATGGAGGGACAGGACAGGGGGAATGGCTTCCCACATCCAGAGGGCAGGGATAGATGGGATTTTGGGAAGGAATTCCTCCCTGTGAGGGTGGGCAGGCCCTGGAACAGGGTGCTCAGAGAAGCTGTGGCTGCCCCTGGATCCCTGGCAGTGTCCAAGGCCAGGCTGGACAGGGCTTAGAACAACCCTGGAAGGTGTCCCTGTCCCTGCCCATGGTAGAGGTGGAACAAGAGATTTAAGGTTCCTTCCAACCCAAACCATTTTGGGATTCTGAAGATAACTTGGCTCTTTCCCTCCACTCATTTTTGAGCACTCATGGAAACAAAAAAGCCCCAACTCTTGGGAACAGCAAGGGCTTCACAGCACAGGCTGGACAAGACCTCTGCCATGTCAGAGCTGGATGTTCCCAAAGCCATTAGGAATGGAGCAGCAGGAGAAGCTGGCAGGAACAATGCATCCTTAAGGATACAGGAAGCCTTCCTCTCCTCCCTGTCCTTTTCATGACAGTCCATCAGAGTTTGTCCCTGGCTGGGGACAGACACCTCCTGCACCCATGGGGCTGCCTGGTGGAAACACACCTGTGACATTCACATTTTCTGGACAGAAAGGCATAATTCTGTCTCCCAGGAGAAGCACAGAGAGAAGAAGAGAAAACAATCTTTATCTCTGCTCCTTTGTTTTCCCCATGTGGAATGTGGTGTGGAGATTGTTCACCTGCAGTGATTGCTGGGTTGGATTCTGGTGAAGGGTGTTTGGGTTCAGTGACCAATGGGATCCAGCTGTGGCTCGGGCTCTCAGCAGAGAGTCACTGGTTTGTTAGTTAGATAGGTAAATAAGAAGTATGTAGAATAGTATAGTATCTCTTTAAATAGCATATTAATGTAATATGGTATAGTTTTAATAAAGCTATCCTTCAGCCTTCTGATCTGGAGCCAGACATCAGCATTTCTTCCCTGAGTCAGGGTTGCCTTTTTTACTATACCCAGTCAGGAGCTCTGGAGAAAATACAGAAAACTCTTATTTCTTGCAAAAAGAGAATGAGGATTTTTGGTGGGAAGGCAGATTTGTGGATAAAAATGTGTTTTTCTCTCTCGTACTTGAGCTACATGGGAAAATAGAAAAAAAAAGAGAATAATTTAGTTCTGTCTTTACTACATTTTCTTTTGGTTTTGCCTGAGGTTCCTGATGGTTTCTCTGCTTTTCCCATGTCTTTCTAATAAGCCACCATGTCTTTCCAATAAACCAGCAGAGTTTGCAATTTGTATTTTTTGTGTGTGGTGGGTAAACCCACGCTTTTTGAGGTTTCACATGGCCTCACACAGGTGAACCCATATTTCTGTACCTTGTTACATAGTACCTTAAATGTATAAAAAGCAAGTTTTACCCAGATTTTTCCCAGGCATAGCCAGGCTAACCCAGAGGGTGTTTGGGCACAGTAGTTCCCTGCAGCCTTCTCTGTTTCTCTCCAAGAAAACACACAGCTCATCTCCCTCTTCCTAGCAAAATCTGCAGCAAATCTTAATTTTCAGCCCAACAGCCCAGCTGAAAAATGTGTTTTCTGCAACACTGTTGTGCTTAAATGATACCAAAAATCAATTGTAATTAAAATAGAAAAAAAAATGCACCAATAAAAAGCTAAAAAAGCAAATTTACACATTTTTCCAGAATACTGAGGTGTGTTTACCTCAGCCTAAGCACTGTCCCCAAATGGCCAGTTCTTCACTCAAAAAGTTGTCTATCCCCAGTGCACAGTCAGTGGGTGTTACCTGAGGAGCTGTAGCAATAATATTTTTTATTATTTTTTATCCCAGACAGGATGGTTTGTCTTCAGCTGTGGATTTCTACACCCTTCATCCTCAAGGCTAAATATCAACACCAAAAAAAGAATGAAACTGATACACAAGACTTATAAGAATGAGCCTGATTAGGCCATTATTTCTACACCATCCAGATAGATTGGAATTATTTTCTGTAATACTTAAAAAAACAGATCTTTTTCATGTTTCAATTTGCACTGATATAAAAACACTTTTTTTTTAAAGAAAGAAAACCCACCTTATAAGTATTTTCCTGTTTCAAACAAATCCTTTTATCTAAGGGTGAGCCCAGGTTGTTACTTGAGATTGTTTGCATAAAATCTCATTAGCCTATTGATTCTCCTTCTAACACCTTAGGTAGTACTTCATTACCATGCAAATAGAGACAGGCTTTTTACATGTACCTTAATGCAGCACTGATTATTCTCCTTTCATAGCACCAGCAACAAAGCCCCGTAATGAAAGTCATCAATAATTGTTCAACAGGTGAAAGAGATTAGAATCAAAGAGACACTTTCTTATCAGCAAGAGCTTCCTTTTCCCCTCCAAAACACAAATTTGGCTGATGCCGTTCTCAGGGATCTGCAAGGCTCCCAGTTTCATCTTTTCCTCCCACAGACAGGCACAGTGCACTGCAGGGTGAGATGTTTTGGAATTCAGAGTGCAATCCGGGACCCAAAGGAAGCAGTGGTGCTTCCAGTGCTGCCTTTTCCCCCCATTCCCAGCCCTGTCCTTCCAGCCAGTTCCAGTGATGGCTCTGAAGCACCACCTCAGCTTTTAATTTAAACAATTTTGATGTGGAGGGTCCCTGCTTTAACGTGGCACACGGCTTGTGAGAAAGAACAATGGAATCAGAGAGTCATAGAATGGTCTGTGTTGGAAAGGACCTTGTAGATCACCCCGTGCCACCCCCTGCCATGGGCAGGGACACCTTCCACTAGCCCAGGTTGCTCCAAGCCCTGTCCAGCCTGGCTTTGAACACTTGCGGGGATCCAGGGGCAGCCACAGCTTCTCTGGTCTGGATGATGTTTGAGGTCCCATCCAGCCCAAAGCATTCTGGAAAGTCACATTGGCAGTAGAATGGCTACAAATCTATCTTCGTCTTCACCCTAAGCACCCTCCAGGGTGTCAGCCGAGCATCTCTGGGACTGCCCTTGGGACAGAGTTGCAAGTGCAGAAACTCCAGCAGGGAATGTTTGTTGGCAAGCAGCCTCTGTTGGGATAGAATCACAGAACCCCAGAACATCCTGAGCTGGAAGGGACCCTCAGGATCATCCAGTCCAGCCCCTGGCCCTGCCCAGACACCCCAACAATCCCACCCTGTGCATCCCTGGGGAGCCTGGGCAGTGCCCAGCACCCTCTGGGGAAGAACCTTTCCCTGAGCTCCAGCCTGACCCTGCCCTGGCACAGCTGCAGCCAGGCTCTGGGTCCTGTCCTTGTCCCAGAGGGAAGAGATTGGAGCTGCCCCTGTGCTGGTCCAAAGGTGGGGATGCCAAAGATGTCCCTGCAGGAAGTGTAGCCCAAAGGAACCCATGCTCTTCACAAAGAGCTCAGCAGAGACTTTGGTAAGGAGCAGGACTGAAAGCAGAAAGAAAAAAAAAAAGTCCAACAAACCAGATTGGAAAGGCAGCAAAATGCAACTGGCTTCACTGGTGCAAAAATGTCTTGAGAGAAAGCCCAGCATGAAGCAGGTAACCCAGTCCACCTGACTGAACAGTGATTTTATTGCTTCTTCTTTCATGTGATCACACCCAGGAGCTGCCATTTGAGACACCACAAACACTATTGATAGAGGCAGGCACTACCCATGGGGTGAAATTCGTGCAGAGCCAAAACAAAAGTGGAGGGAGGGAGGGAGGAAGGAAGGGTAGCTGGATACAAAACCTGCTTGGGAGAGAATGCAAAACCTACATGTGACCAAGGTCCTCTGCTCCCTGTGACAGGGACATGTGACACACCCAGGGAGTGGCTGGAGCTCAGGGAAAGGTTCTTCCCCAGAGGGTGCTGGGCACTGCCCAGGCTCCCCAGGGAATGGGCACGGCCCCGAGGCTGCCAGAGCTCCAGGAGGGTTTGGACAATGCTCCCAGGGATGCACAGGGTGGGATTGTTGGGGTGTCCTGAGACAGAAGTTGGACTCAGTGGTGCTTGAGGGTCCCTTCCAGATCTGGAGATCCTGTGATTCCATGAGCCAGGAGCAGAGGTGTGCACAGAAGAAATATAGGGATGCAATAAAAATGTTGGAGGCAGCCTCCAGCACTTTTTCCTTAACAAGCACAAATGCAGGCACAGAGCAGCAGCACCACTAGAAATGTGGCTGTGAGAGGCAGTAAAAGACACACCTGTCAGTGTAGAGTGCTAAGTGGGGGAAAAAAAAAAAAAAAAAAAAAGTAAAATAAAAAACACCTGGGATTTTAAGTGAAGGAAACACTTCCTACTTGTTTCTCCCAAAGTTAAGGGCAATGGCGTCTCCCGTGTAGGCAGACAGCACTTGGCTGTTAAATTTTCCTGCAAAGAAGAACATGTAAGAAAGAAAACATCAAGTAACCAGCCAAATAAAGGAAAGTAAATTTCACTTTTATGTGCCTATAGTTTATAATGAATTGGGCCCAATTTCTGTAGCAATTGTGAGCTGAAAGCCAGAGCTTTGCTATAATTCAGTTTGATTACTATTCTTGACTTCCTTTTCAATAGTTTTCCTAAGAACCAATAGAAAAACCCAAGAATCTATTATCAAAAAGTCCAGCAAGGAGGGGAGGAGGAGGAGGAGGAGGAGGAGGAGGAGGAGGGAATACATGAAATAACAAAAATTTAGATGTTTTGAGCAGAACCTCCTATTAGAAGGAAAGGGTTTACTCCAATGGCAATTTTTACTCCATTGCCAAGAAATAACCAGCAAAGGAACAAAAAAATAAATATGTCGGAAATTCTGTTGTCTTGTCAAAAGCAAAGCACATTAATTGTGTAAATATAAATGTAATAGTAGTGATATAATTCAGCTCAAGCAAAGCCAGCTAATTCAGAATCCCACTGCCTAAAAGAGCCTGCTTCACTTATCAGCATTCCAGTCACAACTGCTACAATTTCCATTTGTGTTGTCAGAACACAGAAGTGGCTCAAAAGAAAAGGCAAAAACCCTAGAAATGCATGTATAATATTTACTAATCACTACTAATTCAGAAAGATTTAGGAATTTGTATGCCTTCAGCTGCCAAATATCATCTGAAATGTTTTAATACTCTCCAAGACCCTTACTGCCCTTTCACTTGCAAATTTTAGACAGAATTACATTTTCTTGCTTGCCTTCTTTGCACGGAAAGTGTGCTCTATGCAAAGAATCAGCATTATGTGATTAACACAGACAAGAAACAATCAATACAAATAAACAGTTTAAAATGGGCTGGAGTGACAGGACAATGAAGAATGATTTCCCTCTGCCAGAGGGCAGGGTTAGGTGGGATATTGGGAAGGAATTGTTCCCTGTGAGGGTGGGCAGGCCCTGGCACAGGGTGCCCAGAGAAGCTGTGGCTGCCCCTGGATCCCTGGCAGTGTCCAAGGCCAGGCTGGACAGGGCTTGGAGCAACCTGGGCTAGTGGAAGGTGTCCCTGCCCATGGCAGGGGGTGGCACTGGATGGGCTTTAAGGTCCTTTCCATCCCAAACCATCCTGTGGTTCTGTGATTCAGTGGATGCTGTTGGTAGCACCCAAACCGATGTAGGATGAGAAAGAAATGCCATATTCCTGCCTCTATTAGGGAAACAATTCCAATACAATGATACTTATCATCCAAAACATATCAGTCAGAAAACTTAACATCTTTAATGGAAAAGATAACAATGTTTT
This sequence comes from Vidua macroura, assembly GCF_024509145.1. NCBI lineage: Eukaryota > Metazoa > Chordata > Aves > Passeriformes > Viduidae > Vidua > Vidua macroura. The sequence continues at coordinate 7,658,387 of NC_071579.1, forward strand.
GATCATGAACAGGTCCTGGCACAGGATCATCCAAATTTGCAGTGCTGCTAATTCAGAGAGCTGCTGCTAATTGGTCCCAGACAATCTTCTCCATGTTATCTTCTTTGATGCAATTAAGTAAGTTGATGAAAAACACAAACCCAGGGCTTACCCCAAAAATCTGTGGGTCTTTGGGTTTGGGTTTTTTTAATTGTTTTCCATTTTCTAAGCACTGCAACCCATAGATCTAAGCATGTGTTGATTAGCCAACCCCAAAGCAACATTTTGTGAATACCACTAGCAAAGGCAAGAGAGGAAGAGAGAGCCCACCAGTTCTGAAAGGGTCTTTACAGAACAGGGTCAGTGTTAACAAACAGAAATGCTACCTGGTACACACTGGATACCAAGGAAATACATGAAAATATGCAGCTGGGCCTATGGCTGAGTGAGTTGTTTCTATCAGAATTCACTTTGAAAGCTATTCGATTAAATTGGACCATGGCAAATTGTGAGACAATTTGCATTATTGCTTAAAAATCTATGGTCTGAGTAAATCGCCCTCAAAGCTTCATCTCTGTTAAACTGAAACATAAGACTCGGCATTAAAGAGCAAAATTTACCTGTTGACAGCAGTGATGGAATGTCTTTGCTCTAAAGACATTGCTTAATTAAAAACAAATGGGGTTAATGTGAGTTAAAGCTACGAGCTCAAGTGCAATCAACAGTCAAGTCAATCTGAGAGTGGGGTGACCTTCGAAGGAGAATGTTTTCACTCCTTAAACACATTGCTGGCTTTGGGAAAAGAAATATAAAGTTTAAAAAGAAAAAAGAGAAGAGGTTGTTAATAGGCTGTGAGGAAAGGATCTAAAGAAAAACAATCTTGCATCTTGCTCTTCCGTGGCCACTGAGACAAGGACCTATATTTTTAATGAATATTTTCTGTGCACTTCCATTTATCTCCTCCATATTGTTCTCCCTAAGTGTCTACAGTTAAATCAAAAGAGACACTCACTAGGGAAAAATAACCCAGTCGAGCCTAACAACAACAAAAGGGCTGTTATCCACAGGAATACCACAGCTTCTAAGGAAGAGAGAAAATCAGGGAGCCATTAATTAGAAAATTAGTTCCAACCAAGCTGGCAAGGTTTATTTTTATGTGGAAAACAGGAATGTTGCTGTTTACGTCTCTCAGAGGCCTTTAGAGATGCCAACTGTGAAGAAAGTTAGAAATGCTCAATAATAAAGGAATTTTTTCTACACTTCAAGGCACAGTGGCAGAAGAATCGACTAATTACATCCCCTCTTCTCCACCAGCACATGAGCAACAGGATGTGTTGAAGAGTGGGGTGTGAGAGAGCAGCCAGCCAGGGCTACCCCAACCCACTTTTTATCCATAAAGATTCTGGAAAGCTTGGGAGAAGTTTTTTATGAAATTTCAGAGAATAAGAGTCTTTAGAGGATGCCATTCTGCCAACAGAGCCCCAGACCTGCTCACTGGGGAATTTCCACTAGGACAGGGGAATTTCCACAGCCCCATGAGGAAGTTCCCAGGGAATGAATGAGATTATAATTTTATAGCACAGTTACCTGCACAAAACTTATTTCATCTTCACAACTCGCTTGATTGCTTTTCCCATTATTATTGGAAAGTCATTCCAGAACCTCATTTCCTCTATCTGTGAGCAAACTTCTGGAGTCCAGCCGGAATTTATGAGCAGACTATTTGAAACCCCTCATTCTTATGCTAACATTTCCCTAGAACTTTCTCCATTGATTACTTTTCTCTCTAAAGTGCCTCTCCAGACAAAGGCTATCGCCTGTCAACTTTAATTTCACAACGTATCTTCATATAAAATAGGTCTCTATTTCTCTAGTCAATCTAATCAGTTCAGAAAAATATGGGACATTTTGCAAGATAAATGTTGGAGAGCCAAGATTTAACATGTGTAATAGGAGTTGGAGTAAGGGAGTGCCTGGAGGCAGGAGGCCTTTCTGTGCTCCATCCCTCCTGCTCCCTTCTCAGAAGTGGCACCTCCAAAAGGTGCTTTAATGAGCCTGAACCAGGCAATAAAACTTTACAAACACGTATCACCTACACACAAAATAAACCAGGAGCTGTCCTCTGTAATAAGCAATTTCCAAGGATTGAAGCACTCAATCCTTTCCTTTCTTTCCAAAACAACGGTATCTTCACCTCTTTTTCTCACTTAAAATACAATTTAAGACTTTCTACCAAGGAATAGAAAAGGTTACACAAACTAATTGTGTCACAATTCATTTTCTCAGTAAAGTTCCCAAAATCCCAGACTGAGGATTAAAAGCCCTAGCTCGGGTTGGTCGTGCACAGTTCCCAAAGCCAGGAGGAGAACTAGCAGAAGGAATGCTCTGTCTGCACACTGCAGGAAGATAATGAGTCCTCAATTTACTTCAGGAAAATGATATGCAAAAGGAAGAATCTCCCATTATACAAAGGATTGTGGGAACACCTGCATGCTCCAGAATACCAGTTGGTTTTGGGCAAGTCACAGATTTTTTATGTCTTCTCTCTGTGTCTTTTCTAAATGTGGTTTCCATGGTCCACATTTAGAAAAAAAAAAGAAGCCAATTTTTCTAGATGCTTCCAAGATCCTGCCTGTGCTGACCCTACAGATGGGATGAGTAAGTGAGAATGTAGTAGTAAGTAAGAAGGGCAATGCCACCCAATCTGACCACAAACAGCTCAGTTAAAGTTAAACCAGCCAAAAAAACCCACATTTAGTGAGTGGCTTGGGGCTGCTATAAAAGAGGCGAAGACAAAAGATTGGGCTCATGTGGTGTTTCATGAAAGGTCACATGAGAATTGTGACAAACCAGAACAAAATCCATTTCTTCCCCATCACCAACATGAGGCCATGCTCTCTTCCAGACCAAGGTTATTCGTCTATCCATGTCCTAATTTGCTGATAGGCATCACACACTTCCATTCCTTTTCATTCAAAATTAGATAAAAGTTAGGAAATTGGGCAGCACACCGTGTCCCTGCAGAGAGACACTCAGATATTCAATGTCATCCAAAGTCTCCCTGATGTGAGGAGCCCAGACTAATTTACTGCCTCTCCTAGTCTCAACAAAATATAAACAACATCATTTACTGTGACCTGTGGTGTGCTGCTTTCCCTTCTATTTTTCAGATATGTTTAATAAGTTTCAGAGAAGCACAAATGCAGAAGTCAGCGACCAAGTGACAGGAATAATTTGCTGAAACCTGGAGATACACATCCCTCTTGTTTTTAACACAAACGGCAGCTTTCACTGCCTTTAAAAAAGATACTGAGAAGCTGGGCACTCTGCATTAGCCAGGTTTAAAACTCTCTCCAGGAACTTTCATTTCCTCTGAAATAGCAACATGAGAAGAAAACTCGAGTCAGGATCTCCACAGTCAGCTCCAGGACGGGAGGATTTAACACCACCCACCAAAAAGGATAAATGAGCCCCCAAAAACACCTCTGTCTGGAGCCAGAGGTGAAAGAAGGACTTTAACAGAAGCACTCCCTGGCCACGGGAGCCACAATCCTGGCAGGGCAGATGCTCTGTGCCTGGAAATCAGGGACAATTCAGGGAGCCAAAAAAGCCCAAGCCTTTAAAGACAAGGTGTCCATCCCCACCCCAAACCCATTATCCTTCAGGTGTTGGGAGAGCATCTACTTCAAAGAGCCCTTCTCGTGGCTCTGAGAGGTTTGGAGAGTGTTTCTGTGCTTAGCTCATTCAGTTCCTCATTAAACTCGGGTCTGGCAAGGCTGGAGAGGATGTTCCACCCTCAGACAGGGAGGGTGGAGGGAGATCAGCCTTTGAATCCCCGGCAGGGATGTTGCACAAGGCATTCACGTTTCCAGCCTCCCTGGAACACCCCAGAGCAGAGGAAATGTTCTGTGATTTACTGCCATCGGTGCTCTTGCCCAGAGCTCTGATAAAAAAAGTTGGCTTGGACAAAGTAGCAATAAATGAAACAGAAATAAAATTTTGTGGGGTTATTATCATTGCTGCTCTCATTTCAGAAGAAAGCCAGAAGGGGGATTTCCCAAGAAACTCTGTTTTTTTTAAAGACCTCCTAAGAGCCGATTGAAACTACAGCCAGCCATCCCCACTGCGGGACTAAAAAGAAAGCAAAGGCTACAAGGAAATTGCAGCAGTTAGAGACACTTAGGGTTTATCTCGGGACATGAGGGAAATGCCTGATTTCCTGTAGCTGCTCTCTCTGTGATCCCAGTGCAGGAGAGACTCACCCACCCTGCTCTGCATCCCTTCTTATTCACCCCTTCCAGCCATTAGCAGATCCTCAGGCAGTGTCGATTTCTGGCTAATGCCAGGCTGGCTGCCACTGGCAACACTCAGATGCAAAGAAAAATCCTGAGCACTGATATCCAAGATATTATTGGAACAAAAAACTGCATTAGAGCACGTGCCTTGTCTATCCCATGGCATCACTTTGTCCTTTAGCAATTACAAATCCAGTAACTTGTTCTGATCCTGGAAGAATACAAATCTGGGACCTCAAATCTTCCAATCTCTGAGTATTTTGCTGGCTTAATTTATCAATACTACCAATGAATATAATTTATTCAATAGTAGCAGTGAATCGAAAAAAAACCAAATGCACAAATGCTCCTTCTCTCCTGCTACTCAGTAACAGAGTGAATAAAATCCAGTAAAGGGGTAGAGAGGACAACTAAACACTCACATCTTTCTCTCATTCACCAAGACATCCTGAAGGCTTGCCTAACACAAACCCCTTCTAAAATAGAGAAAAATACCACGGAATATGAAATAAGAGATCAACAGAGAGCTTAAAGCACACTTGTGTATTGGTAACAGGGTTTTGTGGGGTAGCCACAGCAAAATAATGCACGAGGGGCTGTAAAAAAACATTAAAACCCACACAGGCCTGGATAAAATTTGGCACTCTTTTACAAGAGTGGGCTGCCAAGGGGCTCTGGATTCACCCACTGAGGATTTCCCCCCTGGAAAGCCCAAACACACAGATACGTGTCTGCCCAAATGCATCTTTTATTTCCAAGTTGAAATTCTCAAAGAATATTTTGATCTGATGGTTGCAGCCATGCAGATATTAATTTAATGCCTGTAAATTTAAATTCAAGTTGGCAGCCTGTGCATAGAGCAAGAGTTGACAAGCTGCTTCCTTTCTGCGAGACAAAATGTTTATCGGGGTGCTCCCCAAATCAATGCTGGGGAGCTGCAGCCAATTTAGAGGCCCCTGACACTTATGAATTATGAATTTACCACTCAGTATCTAACTAGAGCCCAGCTATAATTAATATTAGCCTGCCTGGAATGCAGGAATAAGCAAACTAAAGTGCCTGTGGGGTACATAATTTTTGGAACACCACGATGACACAGCCAGGCACTGTGGAAGTGTGGAATGAATGTGACTCCCAAAAGGGTTGAGATAAATGTGTGCAGCTGCTCACAGGAGGCACCCAGCAAAACTATTGATTAAAATGTTATACTCAGGAAACCTGAGTTCTGTTTTGAAGCTGAGCTCTCCAGAGTTTTCCCTGTCTCTCCATCCAGCCCTTCCTCCTCTGCAGCACAGGGAATGAAGAAACCCCAATTTCCCTCTTCTTCAGCCATTTGATTTAAACCATCCTTTACAAGCTGCTCAGGTCACCCTTTGTATCCCAAAACATGCACATGAAGCAGGATGACCCACATGAACAGGGTAGATGACATTTTTCCAAGGAATGTGATGGAGCCACAGAGCTCCTGCTCCCACCTCCCAACACACTGCTCCTGTGCACCCACAGTGCTCTCCAAACTGGATATTGAAAAGCCTCACACCAGAAGAGCAGCCCAGGTTAATTTTGGATGGAGTTTGATAATTAGAGTTATCAGACAGTAGGAGCCTTCCTCGGGCATGTTTGAAACTCCCTCAAAGGAAAAACAATGTGATATTGTGAATATATTATTTTTTTGCAAAGATAAAAGCTGGAGTCATGCTGTGGTCATCATAAAACTTCTCTCTCTTTTGGTTTCTGATGTTTTTCTGCACTTTCTGTAGATCCTGCTCTTCCTTTTCTTCCAGATGTATCTGCTTTAGACAAAAGAATCTGAAAATCTGTAGTAGTGTGACACCAGCTTACTACAGCAAACTAGATCTGAAAACACTCACAGCCCACAAGTCCATCCATTAAATGGATGGCTATTTGCATAAAACAATATATAAATTCTAAAACCTGCAGAAAATAGCTGAGGTATTTGAAGGTTATCACATCTTGCACCAAAACTCTGAAATATAATCAGCTTTGGGAGTAAATTTGTTCTGGCTGCAATGTCCCAGTGCCCAATTCTCCCTGCATTGCCTGGTGGGAAACATCCTTCTAGTGCAAGCCAGGGAAAACTCAAATTAATTCCTATGTAGAAAGTTGTGGTTATAATCACCTTTTTTTAAGGAGGTGGAAGTTTGGGGAGCAGACTGTGGTCAATAATGAACCTGCTTGACAAGGTCAGGTGGTTTGTGAGGAGAAAATTGTTGCCTGTGTAAAAGTAATTAGGTTGCACTGAAGAGAAGCTGCCAAAGTCCATGGGGTAAAGCAGAGTAATTAAAGCAGTTTTAATGCCTATTTTCACCAGCAAAGTCTGGCTCTACCACTGGCTGTCAAAAAAAAAAAAAAAAAAAAAAGCACACAGAGGTGATGAAATTGCATCATTTCATAAAAAGCTACTACTAAATAGTGAGGTGCTGGTGCTGAAATGCCCAATTATCTATCCACTGGAATATTAACCTCTGTGCCCACAGATGTCCAAGCAGGAAGCAGAAGTGGGGAATTTGGTGCAGTCACACATTCCCTGAGCCTTTACCAACACCGAAAGCCTTGCCAGCAGAGCAGCCCACAATTTAATTTGCTGTGGAGCTGCAGCTCATGTTCTGCTCTGCAAAACCCCCCAAAAGGGTCAGCCAAAGCTTTCTGCAGCAACAAAAAAGCATTGACAGAAAGCCTTTGGAGCAAGGGAAAAGCAGGAGGAGCTTTAAGAGCTTGAGCAGAAGATGGATAATCCAAAACTCAAGTTTTCCAGGCTGCTCAGGTGAGGGTGCTCGACCTCAGCTCAGCTCTCCAATACCCAGACTGTAGCAGTCTTGGATTTAAGCACCATTTCTCCTCCCATATTTCCTGGGAACAAATTTGCCATTAAGGCCAAAATTCCATCCGCCAAAGAAAGGAACCAAAGATAACCTCAACTGGTAAAGAGATAAGATTTAATTATTTCCTACCACTACTGATGTTTCTATATTTCCCATAAGTTGTTGAGATTTGAGGGGCAGGTGTTGTTTTGCCTTTTGTTTTGTTTTTCATTAAGCAAAGCAGACAATTTGTACTCACTCTGTAATTTTCCCCTCACCCACAGAAGAGCTTTGAACAACAACTTCTTCCAGTTCTTTCTGTTTTACCTGCGAGCTCAAAGCCGACTTTCCTCTGCTGCTGACAAAGTGAACCTGAGCAGTGGGAAGCCAGTAAATCTCAAGCAGCAGTGATGCTTTATGTACCTTAAGTACTGCAAGATTAAAAATGTGGTTTTATCACAGTGTGATACCAACGTTAATAACTCGTCTGGAGCAGGAATTCAAAGCTTTCACTCTTCTATAATTGAAAGTAGCCCAGTTGCACACGGATTCAGGTAGCAACAGAGGAGCTCAGATCATCTTAGTCAGTGTTTCACTCCAACAGGAGCCTGAGAAGGGCAGTGGAGCATCACTCAGTCAGCATTACCAACACTGGGGTTTGCATTAGCAAATGAAGCTACATGCAAGTCACAATCCCACGCCAGCCGACTACAAAGCAGGTCAGGCATGCAGAAAAATTCATTCGTGGCACTTGCTGAAAGCAGAGAGAACATTTAAATTTCAGATTTTCAGCCCATCAGCAATAGCCTTACCTGCTGCTACATTCTCAGTTGTCCCAGCAACAAGCAATTCCTTCTCTTTCAGCCTTTTTATTATCGCTTCTCCTTTCCAGTAGGCTTTTGTGAGACAATTATTTCATAAATCTTAATTACTGTTTCATTTTGTTTTGACTGGGCTCAACATAACGACTGCAGGCTGTCACAGAAAGCAGCTGTCCCTCCAGCACGGCCACGGCCACCGCAGCTCTCGCTGCAGAGCTGGCACTCTCACCTCAAAAGGAGCCAGAGCAGCAGGAGCAGGACACTGGAGGGATTTCAGGGCAGGACAGAGGGACACAGGTTTGTCAGCCTGGGAAGGGGCAGGAGGAGCTGCCCTGTGCTGGCTATGGCATCTCCACAGTACCAGGGACAGGGTGGGAGTGCCTGGCTGCAGGGAGGGTGGGCACAGGTCACCAGGAAAGCAGGCAGGGAGCACGGGCAGGGAGGCTGGACTCCATCCCCTGCAGGGAGTGCTTGGGATGTCACAGCTCTGAAAAGGGTGGGGGGACAGTGGGGTGAGGCAAAGGCACAAGGGAGGCCAGTCAGGAGCACTCTGGTGGAGCAAGGAAAGGAAAGAAACCTTCCTCAAAATAGTTTGAAGAAGCTTTACCCTGCCTGGGAGCTCCTGAACATCCCTCTTTGCAGAGAGCTCTCCTCATAGGGTGGGCAGGAAAAGCCTTCTCAGCTTGCTAAGCAAAAGGAACATTTAAATTCTTGTAACTTCTTCACCACACAGAGTTCACTTCAGCATAAGAAGTCAAACAACCACCAGCAAGAGCAATTTGAAACATTTGTCTGGATGGCAGTGCTATTTCACATCTCCTCTTTAGCCATTGCTGGCATCAAACACAGCACAAAACCCAGAATCTGAAACGGTTCCCAATAAAAGCAGCGCTTCCATAGCTGCCCTGGAGCACCATTAAACTGGGGCCACCTTCAGTGATGGAGCTGCAAGTTAATTTTTAAATTTTCCTCAACTGATTTCAGCTAGCCATGTTGTTCCTAAACCCTATCTCACGTCCACACTTGGTTCATCCACAGACTTTTCAGGGAGCTGTTGCACATTTGGTGCTCCCTTATTCTCTAGTCCTGGACTAAATCAGGAGAAGTGCATCCCCCTTTCACTGTTAAGGATTAACTGCAGCATAAAACAGTCTGAGATGGGAACACTGCTGTTGGAATCTGAAATGCAGGGAACTCTCAGACCTTTGTGCCTGTAAGCCAAAGCCTAGAATTAAACACAGGATTTGATCTGAAGACCTTGGAAAAGGCTTCCAAACTTAGGTGCTAGAAGCAAGAATGTGGATTTATAGTTTAAAGCAGAGACACATTAAGAAGAAGAAGGTTTAGAGTTTTGGAGTTTAAGATATAGAAAAAATAAAAGTTACAGAGGTAAACAAGGAGTTTAGAATGCAGCACTGTGTCGTAACATGATTGGCTAAGAAAGCTTATACTGTAACATAAATCCATAAGACAAAATATTTAAGGATTGAGTCAAAAATATAAATGTCCTTGTTAGCAGTGTTTTATTAATCAATAAATCCTTAAAAAGTCTTGTAACTAGGAGTCTTGTGACCTTCTGAACCATGCTGTAAAGATGTGAGCCAAACTCACCCTTCCTGCCTATGCAGAAAATAAGAAAATAGACCTCATCATCAAAAACAACTCAGAAGTCCTGTCTCCCACTCATTCGAAATTCCTTCAAAAATCCCCATACACTGCTCTTGTGCAGCTGCATCCATCTGGGAGTTTTGGGTTCTGTCCAAAAAGGGACACAGAGCAGCTCACTGCCTCTCAGAACTCATCACAGCTCCCACCAGCAGTGAGCTGGGAGTAAGATGGGGTTATAGACAAGGCGCTAATGCTCAGAAAATACTGAATCACACAAGATCATCCACTCCAACCCCTGTCCCTGCCCAGACACCCCAACAATCCCACCCTGTGCATCCCTGAGAGCATTGTCCAAACACTTCTGGAGCTCTGGCAGCCTTGACCACTACCCTGATTTACTTGTTTCCAATAAAAGTGTCATTTTGACAGCTTTTGGTTATAATTTCACCCCCTCCTCTCCCAGGGCACACATTGCACCTGATTTTAAAAGATGATAAAAATGTCAAGGATGCAAAAATTCTCTGTGTGTGTCCACAGCTTTGGACCTAAATCAGCTCTGCAGTTACAATCATCTCTGAAATCCAGCAAAAGTCTCTGGGCACAAACTGTCACCATTTCTATTTCCTAAATCAGCTTAAACCAGCCTAAAACACAGGGCTCAGTTCTGCCTGTAAGCCTGTGTAAATGGCTCTCGGTGCATATACATTGCTCACTTCCCACCTGGATTTCCTGCTATTCCATCTCATTTGTGCAAAGCAGGCCCAGCTCGTGTTCCTGTTCCAGGTCAGGGAAAGAAAAAATTCACTCCTCCTTTGTAAATCATAAAGAAACGATGTAGGAAGAACACAACTCAGGCAAATCCCTGCATTTCTGACTAAAGAAATATAAAGGCAGCAACCAGAAACTTGCCAGACACCTGCAAGACTTTTTTAAAAAATCAACTTATGCAGACATTTATACGTTTTTCAAAAGTAAGAATATTTAAATGAAGTGGGTGAATGTCCTAAGGTGGAATTGAAAGAGTTTTAGTCAGCCATAATTTCATTTGAAAAGCCTAATAAAACCCCTGGATTTAAATTCCATATATATTCTGCTTTTGTTTTGCAGTTGTTGAAAATGCCATCACAAGAAAACAATGTACACCATTTCTAGTAGTGCATATTTATAGTTTATGGCTTCTCTATCCCAAGAAATTGCCATGTACATAAAGAAAATCAATCTTTTCCATTTCCAAACTGTTTTAGAATTTATGTTCATTTTCTATTATAAGCATTTGATCTGGTATATGAGAAGTCAGATGGAAAAGTTTCTACCCTTTACAGTCAGGAGAAATATGTTCATGAGTATTTTTAGACTCTGCAATGTGCAAGCCTTAAAACCTGAGATATCCATTCACATTTTATTTCCTGATGCTCAATATCTTTTCTGTTGCCCGTTGATGATAACAATTCCTTTGAGGCATAATGAGGAAAAGCCAAAGTTTGTTCCACACAAATTCTTCCTTCCATTAATAACACTGACAGGGGTAGAGATGCTGAGGAAGTTTCTGTGCACTCGACAAAAAAAAAGCAAAAAACCTAATATGAAGCTGTAGAAGCAGTTTTTGGTTATATTTATCATCAGCTGTTGCAATTAAAGACTGACAAGTTTGCAAAGCCAGCAAAACAGAAATAACAGTTGAAGCCACACCTCTGGGGGGAATGGGAAAGTCAGGGTGTAAAATTATCACCTCCTGAGCCTGGTCAGCATGGCTTAACACAGATCTGGAGGAAAACACAGGTGTATGACGTAGATGTATATGAATTTAGCTCAGATTTAGCAATTAGCCAACTTGCTAAATACATAGAACTTCTGCTTGGAGGCCAGAAATCTCAAAAAGTTGTGAGTCACTGCTACAACTCAGTCTATGTGACCACTTTTCATCCTTAAAGGCTCAGAAAATTCAAATCTGTTCATCTGCCCTTCCTCACTGTCAGAAATGCAACTATTAATTAAAACTCTGAGTGGAAGCAACAACAAGCAAAAAACCAGACTGATGCTGCCAAATTTTTGGAAAATGGCTCATCATTTTTTATTCCATGTGGCTGGTGACCAGCTCTGGGGGTTACATTCCTGCTGAGACGAAGGCACCAGGAAATCTTGGAAGTGTTGGGTTTTCCCTCTTTTCAAATAAAAAACGTAGAGCAACCATGTCTGAGAAGATGCTGACACCACTCAGCAACCAAAGTGATGGAGAAAAAAACAAGGTTGGGAAGTCACCTGCTAGAGTTTAAACCATTACCTTGAAAAGCAAAGGTGAAACTCAACAAGGCAAGGCACAACTTCTGAATGATCTGCTGGGGAATGCCCACACAGGCAGGAAGGATTCCCCACAAAATGGCCCCAGAATTGATAAAAAGATATGGAGGAACTGTTTTCCAGAAAAGATTTCCCTGTTTTTGCTATCAGCACTGAGGCTATGCACCAATTCCTGGTCATCATAAATAAGAACAGGGCAGAAAAATCTGGAACCTCAGTGCAAGGTATGAGAGGAGTTATAGGATTATATTCTGCTTATTTTGCCCCAGGATTATATTTTGCTTAAATTTTAGTGTGCTCTGGTGAAATTTAAAAATCAAAAAGTAAAATGTGCACGTGGAGTGGCACTGGGAGAGGCTGAAAGACCTTCTGTGTGACAGGATTAACTCAGGAGGGGACAGGGAGAAGTGGCACAGAGAACACGTTGTGCCAACACTTCCTCCTCTAGGATTTGACACCAAAACTCTTGAAGGACACAGGAAAAATTCAAACCCACAGTGAATTTGAGAGGCTGTAGCTCTCTGCCAACAAGTGACAATGTTCCTCTCCAGTATTATGGGGGAATTTTTTCTTTTGGAAATGTGGAGCTTAGCAGGATTTCCAAAACTCTGTTGCATCTCAGGGATGAAGTGAATCAAATCTAAACTAATATAAATCAAGGTAAACACTCAGAAAGTACAGTTTGTCCCTATCCTACTTACACATTTCTGGTACTTCCTCTGCAGTTTCAATCACTTTTATTTTTTTAATGAGAAGAGAGGCCAGTCTCAGGAATTGCAATATAATTGTGAAATTTAAAGGTTGCCATCCAAGTATATTTTCATTAATCCTCTTTAGCTCTGAAATACCCCACCGAGCTGCTAATATCTAATAATCCATTTAAAGAAGCTGAATGTTATCTGTAAAAATTAAATTGTTTACATTCACCATGGCTTACTGTAAATAAAAATGCTCATTTATTATTTAAAATGCAGCAGAGCTTGGTGAATTTTGTATTTTCCTTGCTCGGTTTTGGCTCTAACCAACTCCATAAATACATTAGCACCATCTTTTGGCTAAACTGGGTCCTGACCTATATTTGTATCTTTAACTTGCAAGTGGGGTTGTTGCATTTTCCTGGAATTTCCAACCTTTTGAACATGAGGAAGAGCCAAACAGGGAAGTGAAGCTCAGGCTGTGGCTGACAAACCAACCAAGACAACATTTTCATATCTACACTGAAGTGCCTTTATGTTGTTGCAGCCCTAAAAATGAATTTTTTTAATTATTTTCCTTCTCCTAAAATTGTGTAAAGGTGATTTCTTTTTGTACAAATGCAAATCACCTCCACTAATTATTAATCAGATGCTTGTTTGCATCATATCTTTTTCATAAAACATGGAATGTGGGCCTGCTCTAGGGATTTGCTGCTACTTTGCCATTCACTTGTACTTTATGTTACTGGATATAAAAGGCTCTAAATTCAGAGTTAAGGTGGTTTGTTAAAAGTATTTTCCCCTCTTTATTTTATCTTAGGTTTTACATGTGTTTGTTGAAATTAATTGAAAGGTGGGATGAAAATGCAGCTTCTGTTTAGGCAAAAAATCCCCCCTCCCTTGTGTATTCCCTTTATCCTTCTGACATCCCATCAGGAAAACCATCTTAAGTCCTTGCTCTGCTAATGGTGCCTCAACAGGATCACATCAGAACAAGGATGGAGGGAATATATGGCAAATAGGACAAATTCAGGACTTCAGGACATTGTACAAACTGGACTGCTGGAATTTCAAAAGTAACAGGTTGGGGTTTTTTGTGGGGGTAGGTTTGGTTTCTTTTTTGGTTGATTTGGTTTTGGTGTTTTTGTTTGTTTTGTGGGGGGTTGTTTGTTTTGGTTTTTGCTGTTTTGTTTTTAGTTGGTTTTGTTTTGGTTGGTATTTTTGGTTTTTGGTTTTTTTTTTTTTTTGCTTCTCTGGATCTGCAGGGACTGGATAGACATTTCAAATATGAGCACCTGTGGAGCACAAAGGACCTTGGAAAAAGCAGAATTGTCTTGCTGAGGATCCTCTCAGTCCAGCTGCAGCCTCACTCCAGTGAAGTGTCCCAACCTGCTCCCACGGAGCTCTCTGGAGTTTGGCCAAACTCCTGTGGGATTACCTGGACCTGCAAGGAAAGGGTGATGAGGATCCTGAACTCCTTAGTCTGATCTGGGGAGAACAAACACAACTGCAGGTCACTCAGGGGATTTCCATCCCATGAAATCAGCACACACACACGATGGGCTGCAGAGGAAAGGGCATTTCAGAGCAGGACAACAGCCAGCTGCAAAGATGGGTGGTTTCAGACAGAAAGGACACAGTTTGGCACAACCTTCTGTCGAGTTTACATCATCCACAGACCTATTAATCCCACCAGAATCCCCTCTACCTCATTTGCAAAAAAACCCAAAAAAAAAAAAAAAAAAAAAAAACAAAAAACAAAAAAAAAAAAAAAACAAAAACAAACAAACAAACAAACAAACAAACAAACAAACAAACCAGGGGCAAACCAGCACAAAGTATTGGAAGTATTGTGTATTTTTAGCAATATTATCTATATTCCAGCTGGGGAATGGGATCATTTGGACACTGTGTCTGCAAAGCTCTCACCATTCATCACCACCCTGGTCCAGGAGTGCAGATACATCAGGATTTGCCCCCGGCACTGAGTGTTGCAGCTTTGTTAATCTAGAGCAGAAAAATCATTTACTGCATGATAGCAGAGCAGAAGCTCAGGTGAGAGGGAGGCAATGAGAAATACGTGCCATGTATATTTATAGATTTAATATGGGCATTAAAAAACACATCTTTGCAGTAACAGCTACTGGAGTAGGGTCAGTGAAAGAAAGTCAAAGAAACTTGCTAAAATTGGCTGAACCTGTCCAAATAGAAGGCTCTTCTTTCTTCCTGTTCTTCCTTTGGACTTGTTTAGCTGCAATGAGAAAAATTGGTAATTATTTGCTACCTTATGACTTATGGCTAAAGCAATGCAGTTCAAAAGTCTCCTGTGTAATATAATATTTATCTATATAATTTTTACCTCTATAACACACATACCCACACCAAAACATATTCTTTTATCCCTACTGATGTAATTTCAGGACTGAGAAGTCTGGAAAGATTGCTTGGACTGGATGATCTGAGAGGTTTCTCACCTTCATGATTTTATTATTTAGTGATTCTAAAAGAACATGTGTGGGAACAGGGATTTTTAAGGCCACAGCTGGAAATAAGAGGCAGATAATAATGTCTTACAAGAATATTGACAGATATCTGAAGAAAATGATGCTAAGATGGGGAGAAATGCAAGGATGTACAAGAGCTTGTCTCATTCTAGCTGGCAACAACCACATCAACCACATCAAGGAGATTTATGGGACGCAAAAAACCCATAACTTGAAATTTCAGGAAGGCAGGGGAGGGATTTTTCCATTATTTACCAAATAAGGGGGAAAAGATATTCCAGGGCTACATTGCCTATATGATTATCCTCCACATATCTTTTCAGGCAGGGAAAATCTTCAAGGAGCTGGTGGGATTCTGTTCCCATCTGAAGAGCCAGATGATCATAACTTTGCATCATTGACTGGAAGCACAGAGTTCAGGAAATGACTCTCCAGGGACCGAGCCTGGCTCCATCCCATTCCAGCTCCTTCCAACCACATCCAGGGGAAAAGCTGCCCTGACAACACACACCAGTGACAAAATCCATGCCAGCAAAATCTAATACAGGAGAAGAGAAGGGCAAAGAGCCAAAAGGAAAGAAAACTTTTATCATTATATTTGCAATGCAGAGGCAAAAACTGAAATCACCTGAAGCAAGGTAAAAATGCTTGAACTGAAAAATTAGAAATAGATGTTTCTCTTTTAATTCTGAAAGGCTAAAAAGTCTCACCACGTACCTATTTGCATGAGGAGGTTTAAGTTCAAGGAGATGTTTTGGATAAATAAAAAAATAGTAAAACCTGGGTGTTCCTCTAAAGGTACTACCTCAACTTGTTGCAATTAGTTTAAATCAATTCAGAAAGTCTTTGAAACACACCAAAAATAATTTCTAAATAGAAATATGGTGAATATCGGGGAGGGAAGGGTTTGAAGGATTTGCAGGAAGGGTTTTGCAGGAAGGATTTTTCTCCTTGTTGCACTGGATTCACTGGTCATTTCTTAAAATATCTCCAAAGCTTCTAAATCTATAGAAGTTAATTTTTCTTTCTATCATCTGTTAATTTTTCTGTTAATTAATCTTATTTCTATAATCTGTTAATTTTTTTAAGTGTCAAAGCTTTGAAATTTCAACCAACAAAACATATCATCGTTTTTTTTTCACCTTCCCAGTTGCTATTTAATAATGGGCTATGAAACCACTTATTTGAAGAGAGCCCAGCCAGCCCCAATGGCTTTGGGCACCTGCATTAAAAGCAGCACTGTGCTGCTCTTTAAAATGGCAATTTCCCCAAGCCAACCACACATTATTTGGATCCTTTGGCACAGTGTTTGTATGCTGTACCATTGTCATGGGAAGTGTTTTGTTTATTGAAAACCCACTCTCTGTGAGCCACTAAGCCAAGTAAAATTCGGTATTTAACAGCTCTCTGCATGTTGGGCCCTGAGAAAGGACTGCTGCAGTCACTTTATTGCAAACAGCAGAAAATCAGCTCCTGCCAGACACTTAAATATTCTTTTTTTAAATCACCTAAGAATATCTGATGGAGACTGGCTTGTTTAGAGACTGGTGTCACTGTTAGAGCCTCTCTCACTTCTTCATAAAGATCATTTGGGATGATGTGGGAAGACTAACCAGATTTTTCTTGTGGATTGAGGGAGAGCTGGGAAAAACAAGACAACTGGTTTTATCTCTCTACTATATTGTCCTCCCTAAAAATAAAAAAAAAATTAATAACTAAAGAAAAAAAAAATCAGGAACCACACTGCAGCACCTTAAAAAAATCCCAAACAACAATCCATACATCATCTTGGATGACCCATTCCCTTCCATAAAGATAAACCTGAGCACTGCTTCCCTTCTGGCAGGAAAGGATCCTTTTAAATAACCCTAGCAGACACATGTCACTGCTCAACAACTGGATTTTCTTACCATATTAAACCATCCTACCAAATACCAAGAAGGCCAAGTTTTCCCTGGCTCTTAAAAATCAGCCTCAACATGAAAAAAGATATCAAACTTCTCACCAACACTAAATCAGTACTCCCCAGGCTAAACCATAAATGTATTCAACCAAGTCAGCCTTAGAAACTTTTCATTTAGCTCTATAAAGATAACACTAGATCAGCATTTTCATTAAAAAGAAATGTCATGGCTCATTCCTTTCTGTGATTGAAGAGGAAGCAGCAACATCTTCTAAAACTCAGGAGAGAAACATATGCTGCAATAAAAAATAAACACAACTGTGATTGTTGTTCCATTTAATATTTCAGTCTGTGATTATAATTACTTCCTGATTGGAAAGAATTCTCATGTTAAAAGCCCCATGCAATGGCAGCTCAAGTAGATCAAAAAAAGCACTGGCAGAACTCACAGGATGAGCCAGGTACGAGGTGGAGGGACAGAAACTTGACTGGTCTTCATTTGCTCTGGTTTTATTCTAATTGTGCAGCTGAAGAATATTTCACCCTCGCCACCTCTCTGCTACCTGTCCAACATCTGTAATTTAGCAAAGCCCTGGAGCAGAACTACTGGAATACCGAAAACTACAGCAGATTTTGGTCGTGGCAGGTCAGCAAATCCTTATCCCAGATTTCAAGGCAAGATGTATTCCATTTGCCATCTGTTTGGCAGTTGTCTTCTGTTAAGTGGGCAGTTTTCCTTATCTCTTCTACAACCAATCCTCTCTCAGGGGAGACATCTGCTGTTAATGGGCTATTGAATGTCACTGCATGGCTGATAAAAGTTACAGCATCCCATTGTGAGATGCTCCGCCCAGAGGGAGGAGCCAAGCATTCCTACCTGGATATAATCTGATTTTTTGGGACACCAGACTCAGCCTTTTCTGCTGGATTTCCAGGAGGACTGCAGCCATTCCAATTTGGACTGCTACCAACACCCTGACTAAAAGGGTGTCAGGTTGTATTCTGACTCTGTCAGTGGTTTTTCTTTTGTATTATTGGATGGATTTTGTTTTCTTTTTCCCTTTTCCTAATAAATTGTATTTCTGACTTGGAGTCTCTCACTGGTTTTGCTTTCAAACCAGAATAGTCCTTACCAGGCCTTTCCCTTTGATATCTGCAACAGCCAGAGACCGGGTATGAACAAGTCCTTGGTCACAAAGGAAGCCACTGCCACAGAACAGGAGGCAGTGTCCCTGCGCTGGGCAGGCACAGACCCCACAGACTGTTATAGTCTGTTCTTAAAGGCTCCTAAGACAGACTAAGGAGTAAACATGGAGCAGAGCAAATGGGTAAGGGTTTGGCAAAACATCTTCCTTCCCTGCAGATCATTTGAGGTCAGAACTTTTCACTGGAGTGGGGATGAGTTTCAGGGAATGATTTGTCCAGAAGTCTTTCTTCAGGATGAAATGACTGGTTGGAATGAAGGGCTGATGGAGAAAATGAGGGAGTAGGAAGAGGAGAGCCTCAAGAAGCAGGAGTTGAACTTCCCAACATCATGGCTGGCCTATCTGGTCCAACCATGACCCAGAACTGTAAGAAGTGTGTGACCTGAAAAGCAGGAGGTGCAGCAAAGGTGCCTTTCAGGCAGCACACAGCCATTCCCCAGGACCCATGGCAGGGGACATTAATGGGATGGAGCCAAGCCCCAGGCACACTCAGCCTCCCCACAGGAGTGCAACACCTCTGTGCCATTTCCATTGCTCCCCTGCCAGCAAAGCCCTCTGCTAAAGCCTGATGCTGTCCAGGATGGGAGTTGTACTTGAATCCCAGAAAGGTTTGGGTTGAAAGGGACCTTAAATCTCTTGTTACACCCCCTGCCATGGGCAGGGACACCTTCCACTAGCCCAGGTTGCTCCAAGCCACGTCCAACCTGTCCTCAGACACTTCCAGGGGTGGGGAAGCCACAGCTTCTCTGGACACCCTGTGCCAGTGAGCTGCTGGGTATTTGGTGGAAGCAAATCCTCCAAATTCCTCTGTTTGAGAGTCAGTAAAATAGACTCTGATAACTGGAGAGAAGTGATGAGCAGTCTCAAGCCAAAAGCCAGTTTCTAAAGTTCACACATTTTCCCTTTGACTAAAGGCTTCATGTTCAACCAGTGCGTAAACTCCACCAGAAAACAGCACTAATCTTTCTGCAGGAACCCAAGCCCAAATTTGCAAACCAAAGTGAAGACCTGAAAGAGTCTTTTTGTCGTTTACACAGCTCTGTCCTCCAGCTCTTTCGTACCACAATGTAGAGCACTAGTAATTCAACATAAATACATAACTGTACGTAAGGAGGGTGCATAGACTCACTCACAAACAGCATCCCCAAAACCCACAGACAAGGAGCTGGGAACCTTTGCTGTTGATCATGACTACTTTCTTTGTGTTAACTTTAAAATAGTAATGATCTTCTTTTATCTTAAATACATGAACAATGAAGTAAAACAATGTCAAGTCAGATGAGAGAACCCGGAGTCACTTCAAACAATCGAAATGTGACGCTTACTGTTAAGTACAGTTCTGCTTTCCGCAGATTAAAGTACTCTCAGATCTATTTTTTGTTCTAGTCAAAGGCAGACACGTTGCATAAAACATCAGGGGGCTTTCTTTGATCACATGCATAACTTTACATTTCTTGTTAAACAGCTATAAAAATAAAAAGACCTTATAAGAGGTAAACTCAGAGGCTATTTATACTTTTCCGATGACAGCTCAATCGAGGTCTTGAGTTTAGCACCACTTTCAAGATGTAAAAATAATTATTTGTAGAGTAAGTTTTCAAGTTGCATCTCTAGAGGAGTTAAAGGAATGATCCACAGCTCTGTGCAAAACAAGTCCCACTTGGAGAGGGTTGTTACCTTCATTGAAATAAAGCTCTGCTTAATATCACTGGATTAGAATAGAGAGACTTTCTGAGCATTAATAGGGCCTTTTTGTGCCACTCTGCAAGTTCACAGGAATGATAAAACTGTCTTAATTAAGTCTAAAGATTTTCTCAGCATAAGAGATTATCCCTGGGAGAGGCTGCCAGAGCAGTTCTTTGTCTTTGACAATTAGATCAGATCTGAGGCACAAATGGCAAAGCCCAGAACAGGAGCTTCTAAGAATAAAGCATGGCAAGGACAGGCTGGTGCTCAGCTTCAACCTATAGCCTCGTTTACTGAGGGTTTTAAGGCTTTTCCAAAAATAAAAATGAATTTGAGCTATCAAGTTTTTATATTGATTTTCCTCTCTCTCATTGAAAAAAAAAAAAAAAAAAAAAAAAAAAAAAAAAAGAAGGTTAATCAACTGCTGAGGAATTGGAAGGAGATTAACCATAGGAAAGAACTTGTATACAAAGGAAAATGGGGCTGTTAAGACCCCCATATGTAGGGTGAGATAAAAAACATGCTGGACTAAAGGCTGATTTCTCCAAGTTTTTTTATCTTGCAGCTCTGCAGATTTTAGCGCACAGCAAAATAAATCCAACCACACAGCAAATGGCTGCTTTTACTGGGAGCACATTTTTTTGTTGGATCACCAAGTGAGCACCAGGGATGCATGGAACAGTTTTGGGTTGTGTGTTTCCCAGGCAACTTAGTTTTAGCAGTCAGAGCAAAGAGAGAAGGAATTCTTCTTAAAACATAAAAAAATCAAATAACCTGCTGGCAGATTAAACGAGTTTTATCCTCATTTATCTAAACTCATCATCAACATCCTTAAACTCAAAGGGGTGTGGGTCAGCTCTGCTGTCCTTTCCTGAGCCAGATCTGAAACCATGACAGTGTTCAACCACTTTGAACAGCATCGGCTCCGTGTGTGCTGCCAATCCCACCCCAACCCTCAGGAATGTGAACTTTCATCCTCTGAGACACTGGGTTTTAAAAGTGCATTTTTTTTTTTTCTTGCCATAGTGATACAATAGCATTTCTAAAGTCTTGGTCTCTCCATAAAAAAATGCTTGTTGGTTATGCAAATAAAGGCCAGCTCAATGATTTGGGTTGAGTTAATTGACACAGTTAGGAATTCATACACGCAGCTTTTCCAGACTGTAGAAAAGAATTTCACTCTCATTTGCAAGACCAGCTCGGAATCATCAAAGTTGGGAAAGACCTCCAAGATCACACAACTGCATTCCTTTAGTGGCCCACTCTGCACAATCCCTCACCTGTTTTCACAGCTGGAAAAACAGCACTTAAATTCCAGCTCCACACTCATTAAAATTACATACAGGTACCTGTGTTGTGTACCTGCCAATGTATTATTTATTCTCCTTCCCAAAACTGGGATGGATTGTGCAGTTCTCCTTGAAGAGGAAGCCAGGAGCAGAGCTCAGACAGCTGACCCACAGCTGGCCAGGGGGATATTCCATCCCATGGAATGCCATGCCCTGTGCATAAACTGGGGGAGCTGACTGGGAGGGAACAATCACTGCTGGGGGACTCAGATATTGGGCATCACTCATCTTTCCTGTTGTTTTCCTCTGTCTCTCTCCCTTTCACTACAATTATTATTATATTTTATTTTGTTTCAATTATGGAAATGCTGCTTTCTTCCCAATCCTCCTCCCCACCATGGGAGGAGAGGTTAAACCTCAACAGACAGGTGATTTTTATCTGCAGCCTTGTTATTCTCAGACAAGTCCTTTGGCCAGTCCCAGTGTCATCCCTGGCAGGATTTTTTTCACTTCAACCAAGAGAGGAACCACGAAATCCACTGAGGCTTTCAATTTATCTTTCAGCTGTACATCAAGCATTAAAGGATAAATATCCACCTGGTGAACAAGGAGCTTTGGTAACACATCATGGGAAAGAGAGCTCTATTCCACTTTCCAATATCAGATACTGCCAACTGTTCATGTTTGTGCAAAATAATTTGCAAAGAGCAGATACCAGGAGATGGGGCAAGTGGTGATGAAATCTCCTTCCTTCCTTCAAAGGTTTGAGGATGTTCTTTTCCATCAGTTCAGCTGGATCTGTGCTAAAATGCTAATTAATCCATCTGTATAATCTCCTCTGAATAATAAATAACAAGAATAATAAAAAACTAGCAAGAATGACAGAGTGAATTCTGTGTCTACACCAACAGGAGCTGGTGTCAACCTCACACTCTCCTTTGCTGCTTTCAGGGCATTTTTGTTTCACTTTCCTGTGAGACCTAAAGCAATATTCTGCTTTTATTTCAAAGTTTACATTCCTATGATTGATCCTTCTTTGTAGTGAGCTCCCCTGTGGGTGCTGCTCCACTCAGGGCTCAGAAAACATCTCTCCACCCGCCATGATCTGGTTTTCAGGGTGGTTTAGACAGTTCCAGGCCAGGCTGGATGGGGTTTGGAGCAACCTGGGACAGTGGAAAGTTCCCTACTGAGAAGGACCTGTCACCTGCCCATGGCAGGGGTGGAACAAGATAAGCTTGAAGGTCTTTCCAACCCAAAGCAGTCAGTGATTCTGTGATATCTGCAATAAAATCCCAGTTTCCAAGTCACAGTTACTGTCCAAAGAAAACATTCTGTCTGTATGGCAAGTGATGACTGGAAAGCAGAGGGAAGAAATTCCCTGTGCCTCACAGGACTGCATCCATGCAGACGTGACAAATGGGGGGACAGGCAATTTGGCAAGACAGAGAACAACCAGAATTCATGAGCATGTTCCAGGTAAATGTTAGAGGATTATCCCTCAAAGAGACACAGGTTGGGGTCTGGCAAGGAAGAACCTCCCAGCTGCAGCCAGGCAGCACAAGCCAGAAACAATTAAATTGAACTAATCTCAGCTAATGAAGCAACTCAGATGGAAACCCCTCAGACAACTGTGACACACAAACAGCCTCCTCCAGTGAAGCTTTGGGAAAAGGCTGAAACTTGGCCATAAAGCCAAAGCACACACGTCACTTGTGAGCAGGTCAGCACCTTGTCCTGAATCCTGGAGTTCTGCATCAATATGAGGAATGTGGCACTGGACTATTCAATGCTAGCCAATAAACATACAGGAAGGTTCCAAGATACAAGAACAGTCATCAAATAAACCAAGGTAGAAGATGAGATTCATGTCTTTTAACAGTTTTTGTGCTGGCCCTTTCAAATGATCCCAGAATGTTTTATACCTAAATAATTTCTAAACCCCCTTTCCCCTTTTCTTTAACAGATATGTTCTACGCTTTTTTTTTTTTTTTAAGTTAAACTAAATGGTAAGAATATTTCCTCATACACTTTTTATTTTTAAATGAAACATGTCATGTTATACATCAGGTTAGGAAGAATTGTTGGCATAGAGTGACTTTAAAAAAAACCACAAGGTTCAGAAACTTTCCATTATTATCCCGTTATGGTCAACTTTGAGTAAATATTTTCTTCCATGGGGTGAACCTTGCTTTAAGAAATTCCATTCTTCCATACCAAAAATGTAGCATAGCTAAAACCTGATGTTTGCAAATGTACAACCAACACCATCTAAAATAAACTTCAGAAGGCACCAAGATTGATGTTTCCTTTGCTTTGGAAATTTTACCGTGGTACAACACTAGAAAAACACAAGACTAATCATTATCGTCAAACTTTCCCTTTAATTCTCGAGGAGGAAAAATCAAGCTGATCAAGACCATCAAAATACTCCATGTTTCTAAATACCACAACCAAGGGCTGCTGAAGTTTCCAGTCAGGGCTTTTAAATCAGAATTATCCTAGGTAGAGGCACCAGGAAAGCTCAGCATGCTCATTTCAGGTGCAAATCAAGCTGCTCCCAAAGGATGGGCAAAAAAAAGTTAACAAAGCCTTGGCTGGCACTCAGCTTGAACCCTGGTTGAATCACATGTACAGACATTGTGTTTCAGGGAAAATAAAAGGTATTGCTGACATCAATACATCAGAGCCAAAGCTGCACAAGTGTCAGAACTGAAGGGCTGCTTGATGTAGCCCAAATGGGGAAGCAGGAATTACAAATGGCCAACACCTGCTGCATTACTGATCTGGATTCTCTTCTTCTGAGCCTGTGGGCATAATTTGAAATTTCTGTTCCATTTGTACTAGACCAAAGATTTCTGTCAAGGCACCATCTGTAGCAATGAAATCCCCATCCAGTTCCAGTTCCTGACACAAACCAAACTGAACCAAATGGAGATTAAACCTGCAAAACACCTACATGCAAGCACACCCTTCCAAACTATCAAAGTCCTCACCCATCAGATTGTATTTACACCCTGTGTAAAATCCCTTCTGGGATCATTTGGAACAAGCCACAGCCAGGAAAAGCCTCAGTGGAAGCAAAAGCACAACAATTTGAAAAAGGCTGACAGCCTGCATCCCCAAGGCACTCTCCAAAATTGTTCCTTTTATTCCTCTGGGGACAATTGGGGTGTCTGGGTCACTCCAGCAGCTGCAGGTGCTGGTCCCAGGGTGGGCAGGAACCACGTGCAGGGTGCAATCAGTGCTTTGGAGCAGAAAAGGGAATTGTTTCTGATATAAATTGTTTCTGAACTGCTCTGTTTTCTTTCTTTCATGATCTGCTGAAGGAAGTAAATGACTGGGGATGGGACGAGATCCAGCACTTTTGCATAGTGGTTTTTTTTTGTTTGTTTGTTTGGTTGGTTTTTTTTTTTTTTGTTTGCTTGTTTTTTTCCCAGGAGCATTCAAAAAAAATGCTGGATTCTCAGCCAGGTAGAAAAATAGAAATGAGCATCTTACAAGGAGAGAAAAAAGAAGGGTTTTCAACACTGCACATTTTAAGCTGGGACAGGGCACACAACCAATTGTTGTGCAAACACAAGATGTAAGAAGAGACATTTGTGCACATTCCTGTTTTGCTGAGCTGTGAGAGAGGAAGGGAAGGTCTTGGAACACACTACTACAGGGTGGGACCAGGAGGAGCTCTGTGCAGTGGGGTCATGCTCAGCACCTCCCTCACCCAGCAAATATTAATTATCTGGGGCTGGTGACCCAGCAGAATTGTTTGGCATGAGAACTTCTCTTTGAAAGGAGTTTAAGATCTTCCTTTTGCAAGGAATTTAAGAAATTGAATGCCTTTGACACCACTGGCATGGGGATCATCAGCAAATATCCATACTGAGTTTACTCCCAAGGGAAGCTGAGCTTCCAGGCAGCAAAAAAGAACCAACCTGCTGGGGAACCTCCTGTTCTTGGAGAAGTCAGTTAAAACCTTTCAGGGAGAAGAGATAGCTGTAACATGGGTCATCATGGAATGCCAGAGTGGTTTGGGTTGGGAGGGACCTTAAAGCCCATCCAGTTCCACCATGGACAGGGGACACCTCCCACTAGACCAGGAAGGTCCAAGCCTTGATGTCCATGAGCCCTGGCTGACTTTCCTAGGAAAGACATCCCACATTTTAGCACCAGTTCATGATGATCCTGCTGTCCCCTTCTCTGCAGATCTCAGGCAGATCCAGCACAACCTGGGCTGGGGCAGGACAAGCACTCCCAGGCTGCTCCCTTTGCTTGTCCACAGCCAACCATGAATCTGCCAAATCCCACCTGCCTGGGGCTCCTTACAGACATGAAATACTTTCTACAAGAGACACAGTTGGCTGGGTCAAGAAAATTTTTTGAGCTGTTGCCACAGACAGTTAAAATTTATGAAGGGCTTCATATTAACTAGATTGTATATAAACATTTTAAAATGCTTCATGCAGAAGTAACTGGAATAACTCAAGAGCTGAAGCCACGGGGATTTGCTTTGAACATGTTGCATTTTTCCTCTGCAAACATTTACATGTGACCAGAGGTTTTACACCACACCTATGTAGTTGTGGCTGCTGAGGGAGAATTTTGTGGCTTTTGTCCAAAGTCACTTTGAAACAGCATCCCCTCTGAGAGGATGGGTGGATGGTTTGCTGCTCATGTCTTTTCTGACCTTTGAAAAGAACACCCAAAACTGCACAGAAGCAGCTCTTCCACAGCACAAGTGGTCTATTATTAATTAACACTCAGCTGAGCCCTTCTCCCTGGTCCCTGCAGACATGGACAAGGAAGGGAAGTTAAAGTCAGACTGGAGAGGCAAGGAGAGGCTGAGTGCCCAGCAAAGCCCTGGCACAGGAATGCAACCTGGGATTTAAACATCTTAACCCTGTGAAGGCCAGGATCTCTCTGTAAAGTCCCAGAAGCTGTTGCTGCTCCCTCATGCTTCAGTTCTAGCTTGCCATTGATTTGTGATTTATGGTTAACCCATGCAACATCACCTTGCTGAACCTGCACGCAGCCTGAGGCGATTTTGGGGCCATTCAGCAGGATATGTGGATGGTCTTACCTTCCTTCGACCCCTCAGTGTGATAGCAGATTGAAAACCTCCTCCTGACTTTCTGCACTGGGATGTTTTGCTGAAGGTCTCCCAGTGAAGTGGAAGGAAAAAGAGTAGAAGTCAAACCTGTGAGATAAAACTCAGTTTTACAATTAATCTGAGCATGTGTCAGAGGAGGGTTAGGCTTAATATCAGAAAAAGGTTCTTCCCCCAGGGAGTGGTCGGACAAAAACACAACAAGAAGGGACACAAAGACACACAAATTCTCGTTAAGAAGACATTTTCCTAAGTGCTAATGTAACAGAACAACAACAGGTGAAAACACGAGAACCTAAAATTAAAATTAATGGCAAACTTCACAACACATTCCTTTAATTCCTGAAATAATAACAGAGAGTGCAAAGCTCATTAGAAATTCCTCACAGGACCGAACTCAGACTCGGGGAAGAGTTAAAAGAGTTTAAATGGGCAGCCTCGCTATTTGCTGGTTTGCTCTCCAAAGTGTTGCCTTGCACTGGATTAATTTAATGTGCTAAGGAAAAGGGCGAGAGAGGTCCCTGCAACCAGAAGATTTCGAGGGAAATTGTCACTTTCTCCTCTTAAGTGACAATTTTGTAAATTCTCGCTGTGACAGGAACAATCGAGAAAGGGAATTAGGGGAGGGGAGGGGAGGGAGATGCTGATGCTGGCTTTGGCACAGAAGGAGCTCCACAGCTCGGCTCAGGGCTTCGCTCAGGAATTCGGCTCCTGCAGAGCACGAGTAGCATCTAGAGGATGTGGGGAGAAATTCAGAGCAGGGAAAGCTCATCCTCGGAAATGGGAACGGATTGAGGGAGAAAACAAGGGCGTGCCCATACCCCCTCCCCATTGCTCCTAGAGCTGCTTAAACAGCTCCAGGCAAATCCCACTTTGCCAAATTTAAATGGGATATTATGCATTTCTGCTGACAAAAGAGGTAAACTAATAACACACATACACACAAATATCCCACAAATCCTACAGCAGGTGGGGAAAGGTGACAGACTGCAGGGAGGAAGAGTCCAGTGGAAGGTGTCCCCACAATGGCAGGGGTGGAAAAAGGTGAGTTTTAAGGTCCCTCCCAACCCAAACCAATCTGGAATTCTGTCATTAGAGGGTGAATATTATTTCTCCATTCTGCTGGAATTAACAGCCAGCAGTGGCAGAGGACTGGTCACCTGGCTCAGCCACCTGAAGCCTCATCTCTGATGAGAAGGGATGCAAAAACATCAGCTCGTGTAACAAAACATCTGAAAACTACAATCCAAACCAGGAGACTAAATTAAGAGCTAGATATTAGGAAATCTTTTTGAAAATAACCTTTTTTTCCCCCCCTTAAGAAGTAGCTTTTACAACACAGTCAGTTTTCACTTAAACTTACCAATGAGCTTGGCTGTACAGTCAAACCTGTGCTTTTCTGAGCAGGAAGAATAATTTCCTACTGCTTCAAAGCAAACAGCCTTGGCTGGGTTTGCATGTCTGAATGTCCCTGTGCTAGAAGACATCCAGCACAAGCTTTGGAAGGGCACCTTCTCCTCCTTTCCTATTTCATTACACATTTACTAAAATGTGCTCATTTTTTCGCACCCCCCACAGCTGCAAAAAAAAAGCAGCAGTAAAAATCCAGGCAGATTTCAACCAATCTTTCTCTCTTCCTTTAGTGAAAGTCCATCTAAAGCTGCAGCTGTTACCACGACTTCTGCCCAAGGCACCATTTCTTCTGTTTGTTCTGGAAGGGCACAAAAAGCCCTTTAGCCATCCCACATTAGTGTTGCTCCCAGAGGCAGGTGACTTCACCAGCTCCCTGCCAACCCACCTGAGCCAAAGGAACACAATTTACATGCAGGGCCAAGAATTTATTGACAGGTTAATTAAAGTCTTGACAGTCCAATCCAGGAATTATTATTAGTCCAACTGCAAGGATATAAACATTTGGGGTGCAAAGCACCCAATTGTCTCAGCCCTTTTGCAGCAATGGGGTGGTTACAACCTGCACATGCAGAACTTTCTCACATCTCCCCCTTTTTCTGGGAGCTTCCCCTTTCCTACTTCTTGACCCACCCGTCCCTGAATGTCCTTTCATTGTCCTCAACATCCCACCTTCCTCACTGTGGGGAGGATTCTGTTAATGGGATTTCTTCTTCTCCACTCTGTGGCTTTCTAAATGGTTTGCTTACTTGCTTTTTCCTCATTAGTGCATAAATCACATGCTATATCCAGTTTTCTTTTTTTATGGGCACTCACTTTATGCTGGATTCTTCTTTGTTCCCTCTGTTATTCCCCAAATCAGCTTTATCAATGTCCTTGTCACATCCCTGAGTGCCCACTCCTTGCAGGTGTTTACAAGGAGTAAACAACCTACAACACCTACAGCCCGCTGTAGCTTCCCGTGGCAGCATTTTGGGGGCTCTCTGCTATATTCTCCTCTTTTTGGCTGCTAATAAGGAGTTATTTCCACAAAGATTCCCCTCTCCAAGGTGCTGCAGAATGATCCACTCCAGCGGAGCAGGCATCGGGAGGCAGAGTAATTCACATGGATTCATGTGCAAATAAGACAAAAGTACCAGCAGCTCTTGACTTTCCTTCAGGTTTTTTTTAAAGAAATTCTTTCTCCTCACTCCCAATCACCCTCTGAAACTCCCGACCAACTGGAATTAATGGTTATTTGAAATATTGTTTAAAAACCTAAAGAACTAAACATAAAAAACTCAGCTTACACTCTCTGGGGCAAATTCTGCAGGGCTGTCAGATTTGGGCTCATTTGTTCTTCTTCCCAAATGTTTGTTGTTCCCCACTTCAGGGTTTGCTCCAGCTCCTGCTCCTGCTGGGAAGTTTCCAGCTGTGACAAAGGAATATCAAGCCCAGGAGGGCTGGTATCTCCTCCACAAGTGTTTTTGTAAGATTAACAGCTTCCAGCAGCTTCTCCTGAAAACTGGATCCCACCTGTGGTGTCTTAGCCTAACTCTTAAATAGATCAGGAATTGGGAGCCGATTTTGCCAGGCGTCAAATTGATGGTGGGATCTGTTGCTTCTTGATAGTTTCTCACTTTTGGAGAGGTCAAACCACTGTGGTTTGGTTTTCCTACCAGCTCAGAACACGTTGGGTGCCTTTGCCTTGCCTCTACTCTCCTCCTGCTATCCCTGAAAATACATTGGAGTCTCTGTGAAAAAGTGTTTGCTTTTCAAAGAAAGAAAAAAAAAAAAATCCCAGAGATAAAAAAAAAAAAAAAAAAAAAAAAAAAAAAAAAAAAACCTCATTAAGTTTCCTAGTAAAATTTTCCTGCATGGGAATGAGCTTGACGTGGCATTCAGAAACAGCAACCAGCGATGCCAGGGACACTGTGGGACAGAGAGCTGTCACCTGGGTCTGATGTACAAACGTGGTGGCCTGGGGAACTCCTGAGGAGCCCCAAAAGAGGGGGAAATAGCAGCAAAGAGATTAAAGCCTACCTGGAGAGAAATAAGCTGCACATGCTCCTCGTTCCCATGGAAAAATAGAAATTGTCTGCTACAGTGTGCTAAGCAAGCAAATAGCAAGTAAATCTGTTCCTGTGGAGCTCCTGCAGCACCCCATCCCCTGGGAAAGCAGGAAAGCTTTCTATCATCACCTCGGGTGGCTCATGCAGGTCGGGATAATGCAGCCTCGAAAGCCGAATTCCCCAGCACTTCATTTCAGGGCCCTGTGACTTCATTTCCAGGGCTCTCCACTGAAATGCTCACAGCCCTGAGGGACAGCAGTGTCACATTTTACTCCTCTACCTTTAGAGACAGACATGATCTCGAGAAGAAGCTAAATTCTCTTCAGCTACAAGACCAATTTAGCACCATAAATGTGCAGTGAGAGACAGCCTCTCTGTCCTGGCCTT
Organism: Vidua macroura; assembly: GCF_024509145.1. Classification (NCBI taxonomy): domain Eukaryota; kingdom Metazoa; phylum Chordata; class Aves; order Passeriformes; family Viduidae; genus Vidua; species Vidua macroura. Next base: position 7,688,441 of record NC_071579.1, read on the forward strand.
CAGGGAAGCCTTGCTGGACCACAAGAGACACATCAGCATCGTTTCCACCTCCATCTCCTGGACTCCCTCCCCTCAAAGAAACAAAAACGTGAATAAGGCGTTAAGAGCCGACACTACCCACAAAAGACAGATTGATTCCTTTTTTCCTTACTGCTCTCTTGGGCTATTTAGTGTTTTTCAATGCTAATCCATCTTCTCCCATTTACTGTTTGTATTTAGCAGCAACCCGGGGTCAAAGCTGAGGGTGAGATTACAAAGGGGAGTTCATTGCATTTTCAGAGGATGTACAAACACATATTGACCTCTTGGGGTACTCCCTTCAAAATCCAGCTGTGCAAGGTCGGATCAAAGCACCGATCACTGCAATTGTCCTTTGAGCCATTTGCAGATTTCCTGACCCCTCATAGGAATAAAAGAGAAGAAGATTTCAGTCTTTTTTCAGCCCTGAACATGCACCCACACTTCCCAAAACCCCACATTACCAAAATAATTTCCTGTGCCTTAATTCCCATTTGCTCAACAGATATCACACAGAATCCCAGAATGGTTTGGGTTGGAAGGGACCTCAGAGCTCATCCTGTGACACCCCCTGCCACAGGCAGGGACATCTTCCACTGTCCCAGGTGGCTCCAAGACCTGTCCAACCTGGCCTTGGACTCTTCCATATCCCATATTTGTCAAAAATTTGACCTGAAATTTCTATTTCAAATGAAATATTTTTCATTCATTTATTTATCTCCAGATAAAACTGTTATAATTAGAGATTTCACTCCAGCTTGTTTCCAGGTTCCTACCAAACAGGAGAGAAAATAGGAACCACTTCTTTTATTTTTAGCAAACTCATTTTCTACCTGTTTTCCTTTACTTTCCCTTGTCTTTTGCTCCAGACACAGGAAAACCTGGCCATATTCTAGGAAAAGAAAAAACCAAGGCAATTTGATGGAATAATTCCAGTTTTACTGCTTGGCACACAGGAGCTGGAGGAGGATAAACTCAAATACTCAGAAATATAGAGCAGTGTTAGAAGCCTTATGAGTATCTGGCTGGCCTGATTGATGTCCCTGAGCTTCCCAGCTTTGCCTGGACCAGCCAGCCAAAGAGAACACCAGTCCCTGGGATGCCATATGGAAAATGGGCAATGACACACATCCTAAGGGTGGCCTGTAGGGTAAACAAGGTGAGTAACGATCCCCATGAGCTCCTTTCTGGTGCTGGAAATGAGTCTGCAATTCCCATCTCCGTATTCAACTCCAAACATAACACATTCACAACAATTTCAGATTCACAGAACAAAGCTGGGCCCTTGAATTATGGCTGGGACAGCAGAAGGTAATAAAAGAAAATTTTATAGAGCTGATAGTCATCATTATGCACTTGTAATCATAGAATCATTAAGGTTGGAAAGGACCTGTAAGAGCATTGAGACAAAATCCTGTGTTTGGCTGGGGAGGAAATAGAGGGGGCACAGATCACCACATTTTCATTTAAGAAAAAAAAAATTAAAATAAACCCTGGCACTTTGATCTCCAGTGTTTTGCTCCTGCCCCACTGAGATTTCTGTCCTATTTAATCCAATAATGACAGAAAACAATTGACGACTCAGACTTGTACCCATTTCCAGTTCCTTTCCTTCTTAATGATCCCTTTGACTCCAGGTGCAAAATTGTCTTCTGAAAAGGGGAAAAAAAGAGAGCCACAAAAAACAACCTGTGCCAGGGCCACACCACCCTCACAGTAAAAAACTTCTTCCTTGTGTCGAAGGGGGGGAACATTTACACCAGATTTTCACTGGTGCAGCTTGATCTTGTTACTTTCTGCTTTGCCTTCACCACCTGCACTTTCCAGCCTGCTCTTTAAATACTCATGGACCCCCCTCCATTCCTATAAAACTTTTATTGCTTCTTGTTAACAATTCCTTAATACCTGTCAAAAATGGGCTAAAATGAAGGAATATCCTTGTGCTTTTCCAAGCCATCCCACAGACCCAGGTTGTAGCACTGTTCTCTCTCCACATCCTGGCAATTAATGTTGGCTCCCCCAGGTAGAGCCAAACTGCAAATAAAGAGGAACATAAAAATGTCCAGGCCCCATCTATTGCAAAAGGCAGAGGTTGGCACCCCTTGTTGCTGGAATTTACGGACTGCCTTTTAGTTTTATCATTTTATCCCCCTTGAACGCTAAAATCAGTTAATCCTGGGTAGCAGCATAAAACTTGCGACCAGAGACAGACTGTAAATCATCCGAGGGTGTTGTGGCACAAATCCCTGTCGGAAAAAAAGCAGCAGCACTTAACTCCTTCCCCTCCTGTTCCTCTTTAGGGCTCCAGGCAGGCTGCAAGGTGGTTATTTATTCATTAGCACCTCTGAGGGTGCTGCAGTAGGTGTGAAGGGGCCCTGAGGAACAGGTCTCGTAATTAGCCAGTGAAGTCCATCAAGGGTGAGAGCAGGGGAAGGCCCAGAGACAGAAGAGGGGCTCAGAGGACACGGTGATGCTCAAATGCTGTAGGCACAGGGCACGAGGGTTCATTTTAAGCTCCAACCCTCTCCTTCCATCCCACTGTGAAAAACACGTTCATTCTGCTGTGAAAATGTAAAAAGTTTAATAAAGAACAATAGGAGATAAGGACCACAAAGCAAAGGTTATTATGGCCGGGTGCATCTTGGCACGGAACCAAGAGCACAGTGTTATCTTCGGGGATAGCCTTTAAATACCTTTTCCCTTACATCAGCCTGTTGCATATTCATAGACCGTTATGCATAGTAAACTTTTTCCCCAAACTAGTTTACATGTTCTAAGAATTGTTTAGCATATCTCCTCTTCGGATCCGACTTTTTTGTGTATTCCTTGGTTGTGCTTTTAGTCCTTTTTTATCATCATCTTCAGTTGATGATGAAAACTGTCTTCAGACGGTGAGTGCTGATAGTTGGCAGATCTGTAGCAGATGTTCTCCTCATGTTTATTGCATGTTATCCCATCCAAGTAGGCATTTTAACACAAGCATACTTATATCAGCTATTTCACTACTATGTCCAAGCTTAATTAGCAACAGAAATAAAAACTATATCTTTATAACAAAGTTACTTTAACATTACACATATAAAATGCATTTTAATATTTGTGACAAGCCAATATTATAATATATATGTATAACACCACTCCTTCATCTGCAATTCTTGGGCTCAGGCTCTCCGGGAGCCACTCGAGCACTTGACAAGAAGGAGCTCAGGAATGAGCTCTCATCCAAACGTTCAGGTGGGATCCCAAGGAAAGCCATTCCCACCTGCTTGGACTGCTCCCCAAGTGCCCCGAGGAACTGGCAGCCCACCCCCTAAATTATAGCAAAAGTGGCCCCCTACATTTAGGAAGAATGAGCTCTGACTCCAAGGATTTCAGAAGGCTAATTAATTACTTTATTATACTACATTATACTAAAACTTTATTACACTATATTATACTATAACTTTATTACACGAACATACTATCACTAACTAGCTATATCACTAATAAGAAAAACCTGTGACTCTCTGCCCAGAGTCCCGACACAGCTGTGGATCCAATTGGTCAATGAATCCAAAACACCATCACCAGAATCCAATCAAGCAATTACCTTGGGTAAACAATCTCCAGACCACATTCCACATGGGCACAAACAGCGAATGAGATAAGAATTGTTTTGATTCTCTTTTCTCTGCTTCTCTCACAGCTCCTCTCAGGAGAAATCCTGAGAAAGCTAAGTCTCCCTCTGTTCAGAGGGCATGTGAATACCACACTAAACCACTCCAGCTGGCACCATCCTGGGAAATCTGCCTTCCCAAGAACAACAAAGAATCCCAAATGCATTGTCTTAATCAGTTAGTGGAACTTTAATCAGTTGTGCAAGAGCATGGATGGATGGATGGATGGAAAGGCAGCGGGGAAATGCACCTGTGAGTTAATGAACAGGATGCTGAACCTCATCCTGTGATGTTTCCACTTCATACCACAGTCTCCCTATGGGATATAGTGGGTTTCTCTGGAAGATCTGGTATGGGCTACTAATGGGGGCTAAAAAAACCCACAAAAACAATATAAGGAGTAAAACAGCAACAAAACCCAACCGGACAAACCTCATCTGACCCAAAACATGAAATTAATCTGTTTATCAATCCGTTTCAGCTCACAGCTGTGTCGTTCACAAGGGCAGGTCTGGAATGGGTTTCAGAGATGCAGGTATTTCTCATTTCCCCGGGTGGTGGTACTAAACTTGCAGCTGCTGCTGCAGGGACGTTTCAGATGAGCTGCTGCCCTTCACATCCATGGCTTTCCTCGCTGGAGAACAGAAATCTGAGCACAAGTCCCTCAGTGCCATATCCAGCACAAACGGAGGAGCTGTCCCAGCACCAAGAGGTGGCGCCCAGAAACCAGGAGATGCTGCCCGTGGGACTGGCGTGTGCTGGGGCACTGTCCAGCACGGCGAGGCAGCACCAGGGTGAGGAGGGCAGGTGGAAAACACACATCAGGACGGTTATAAAAACTGTACAAAATGAGGATCAGCCCTTTCCAGCCTCCATTTCCAGCCTTCAGGGCTCCTCATGCTCCAAGCACCGAGCTCAGGTTGCTGCAGCTGTGTGCTGTGCACACACAAAATCAGCGATTTGTTCTTTCTCCATATCTTTGCTATCCATTTATTGCAGACCAACACTTGACTCCTTCTCCTGGCCTCAGCTTCAGTTTTATGCACCCTTTACAGGAACACTGTAACAGAGTAAATTGCAAAATTCCATAGTAAAAATCCCTATTGTGTTTTTAAGTTTCCTTAAGCTAAAATCTCTTGGGTTTAAAGTGAGAAGTGAATATTCAATTTCCATGTTTTGAGCACAAACTACTGAATGAAGAAAAACAAACCTTTTACTGTAGAAATTAATTGAATTAGGAAAAAACCTCAAAGTACAAGTCTAATCATGATCTTTCATGTTACAAATGTAAATTGATGATCAGCAACACATTGAAAGAGAAAAAAAAAGAGAAGGGGGGAAAATCTGGGTAAAGTTTGTCACTTAAATTCACTGCAAAGAGATTTCACTGAGGCAAGACATTTTAAGCATTTAAAAAATAGATTTTTTTTTTTTTACCAAAAAAAAGAAGGAAAATATTTACACTGAGAAATTGATAAGCCAGTACTTCAGAGTACCCAGTCACTGACTGAGTGCTGTAACTTATGGGCTGAGATTTCTATGGCTGATGTATTCCAGCCTTTCTGAACACTGATGAAGGACATAGCAATTAGCAAGGAGGACATCCTGTAAACCCAAGGGAAAGAAGCCAAAGTTAAGCAACCTTCTAACCACTTTAATAAAATAGTCTAGATTGGGACCCTGAGCAACCTGGTCCAGTGGAAGGAGTCCTTGCCCATGGCAGGGGCATGGAATGGGGGGAGCTTTGAGGTCCCTTCCCATCCAAAGCAGTCTGTGATTCCATAATTCCTCACAGCTCTCTCTTAAAAAAAAAAAAAAAAAAAAAAAAAATTCTGTACTGAACCCTGTGGAGCCTCTTCTGCCTCTTACATACTCTGTATTTGTTTTTACCATTTCTTCTCAGTGCCAAGCAGAGCAACATTGAATTTCTTCAAAGTACTCCCTGAAAAATGACATTTGAATTTAAACACCTCACCTGCTAGAACTAAAAACATGTACAGTGCCTGGAATTACATATTTTCCCCCCTGTGCTTCTGCATCTGCCTAATAATTATTGTCATTCTGATTTAGGGACAACATACAGGGGACAGCTGAACACTGCTGGGAGGGTAACCTGGACAGAGCTTCAAGTAAACAATTTTTTTTAGGAGACAAGGAACAAAATAGGAGCTTTGCTGCAAACACAGGATCTAACTAAACTTACAAGGGGGAAACACAGAAAAAAATATTGGACTTCTGGGCCACTCCATCAATTTTGTTCCCACTGAAACCACCCCATTTCCACAGTGCCACTAACCAGGGTTGGCTTAGTGCTGGAAGGAACTGTCATTGAAAATTTCCATTCATGTCCATTTCAGAGTAACAACAAAGTCTTCTTTGGGATCTTTTTTTAATTCTCACATCAAAGAAACATATCCTGTATCAATTCTAAACCAAGGAAGTGTTAAATTAATTTTTAACATTTCTCCCTGTTACAAATTCATGACTTTTGGAGATATTTCTTGTAGTTTTTACACAATTCTGAAAAGTTCCTTGAGTTCCTAAAAACAATTATCATTGTGGATAATTTGCTGAATTCCAAAACAAATTTTGCCACTAACTGGACAGAGGTTGCTCTGGATAAAAATACAGACCCTGCACAACTGTCCTTAATCAGAGTCCTGATGGATCTGAGCCACACTTTGCTACAGTATTTGAGTGTCTTCCAGCCTCAGGATTCTGTGATTCGTTGTCAGGAAGGCAAAATAAAGCAGGTAACGATTACAAACTAAACTGGGAAGTAATCCAGCCTCATTTGTGCAAGTAAATATTAACTGAGAAGGAATGAAGAGTTTGTTTAGTTCAGGTTTGGAGACTTAAAACAATGCTGTGCACGCCTGGGAAAAACCTGATGGCTCATTAGTGCTCCTGTTGGGCTGAAGGGTCGGGGAGCTTGGAAGTGCTGCCAGCCAGAGGCTACAAAAAAAGGCTGGATGACTTCCAGTGGTGTTTTGATGGAAGTCAGGCTGTTAGAGATGTCCATAGCAATGTGGGCAAGAGGTGCTGAAATTTCTTCTCCTTTCTTGGTGCCTCCATTCCTCCTGTTCTTCATAGAATCCCAGACTGGTTTGGGTTGGAGGGGATCCTAGAACTCACCCCATTCCACCCCCTGCCATGGCAGGGACACCTCCCACTAGCCCAGGTTGCTCCAAGCCCTGTCCTACCTGGCCTTGGACACTTCCAGGGGCAGCCACAGCTTCTCTGGGCACCCTGTGCCAGTGATCTTCCCCCAGCCCTGCCTCTGTGTGAGTCCCCTCACTATGGAATTCCGACACAGAAAATGTTTAACCTGAGATTTCCCCTTGCTGCTTACAAAATGCAAAAAAGTGCCAGAGACCACTCTGTGGTGGGATGTGTGACCTCAGGACTTTCACATTCATAAAGATGGAAGAGAAGGGTAACTAAGTTTAGGAAATAGTGGCAGGAATTTTTGCTCCTGGAAAAAAAAGAAAAAAAAAAAAAAAAAAAAAAAAAAAAAAAAAAAAAAAAAAAAAAAGTTTGAGATTAAACCTCCCATCACTCCCATCATACCATCAGCACAGGTAAATGCTCTATACTACATCTGAGTCTTCCTCTAAAAACAGTGAATCAACAGATCTTATCCACTGGAAAAGATAACCCTGGCAGAGGGTTGGAACAAGGTGAGCCTAAATGTCCCTCCCACCCAAACTGTTTTGGGATTTTTATGGATGAATGTATGGAATGCCAGCCACAGCAGATGAAGTACTGCAGTAGAGCACACCCAGAAAACATTACCCAAGACACTACCCAAAGCTCACAAAAATACAGGGACTCTTCCAAAATTTGTTGTTAAATCTGACACATCTTGAATGTTATGTTGGCTCTGTCATTTCTAAAGAACAACTGCTATAAATAATTGTATGTGCTTATCTGCATCTAAAAGTCTTACAGTTTAAAATTAAGCCCAAGTAAAGAGTCTCATTTTCTTTCTTGCCTTCTCAGAGTGATAAATAATAATTTATGAGCTACTTATCTATTAGGTCTTTACAGTTGAAAATACCTAAAGGCAAGAAAACCAATAGGGCACAGAGCAAAATATGAGAGACACGTGAGTATCCCTCTCTGCCATTCCCAGCCACAGTGCCAAGGTCTCTCCTGGGCACTCACTGACTCCCACAGCTCCTGTTGGATAAGAGAAAGGGCCAGCAGCTCTCCCTTGGTTTGTTAGCACCCCAAAATCATCAGAAATCTCGATTTTCCTACTTTTAGATGCAGAGGTTTATTTTCTTTTTGATTTTACACACAGTTGTCCTTGTTCATAACATGAGCTATGGGCTGGCAAAGGTTTTAACAGCCACAGCCCCTAGGAAGTGAATGGATCAATGTGTAAAACACTTGGCAATTAACTGTGCATTAACTAACTAAACTCAGAGCCTTGAACAGCACTCACAGGTGGAGGGGGCTGGGTTAAACTCGGGGGCTCAGTGCACAGAGGCACTGAGAGTGCCTTCTCCGTGTTTTCCTTACACTTACCTAGAGAATCCCAAAAACATACAGCTGCTCAACTATTCAGTCATTAATGTCTTGTATCCATGTACAGAATTCTGAGGCAAAAAAGCAAAGAGAAGACTTCCAATTATTTTTCCTGCATTGCCACTGAAGAGTAGAGGAAGATGAAAGCAAGTTTTGGGGTAAGATTGCTGAGGAAAATCTGATGACAAATGGGCAGCTAAGCCTTCCTATAAGAGACGACTCAGACCTGTCCAGTTTTCCACTGAAATGATTTCTGCTCCAAGGTTAATCACCTTTTTTTGCAGCTTGAAGAACTGTGATGTCCCTGAGCCACACATTTGGTTACAGAGGTTGCCTGAGGGACAGCCAGGTTGCTCAGAGGCACCTGGTATTAATGTCCTGCAAAAAGCTGTTTGTGCATCCAGGAGGAATGTCAAGAATCATTAAATCCCCATTTACTGGCCTTGTACATCACAGCATTTATCACTTGGGCATGGCCTGGCAAAGGGCTTTCTCACCTCTGCGGGCTGAGGGAGGCTGGAACTGCCCGGGTTTTGCAGGGAGCAGCCCCTGGCTGCCAGGACTGCCCTTCCCTCTCCGGGTTACATCGCTCTGCCAAAGACCTTCAGCCCACAGTGAGGTGGGCTGGGGACAAGGGGACGCCAAGGACACCATCTGGGAGCCACTTGAGCTCTATGTCCTCCTCCTGCTGGGAAGCAAAGGCTGGATCTTCACATTAATTTTATTTTTCCTAAACGCCCTGTGTTTATTTGGATGGTGAAATATTGTTGCTTGGCTATTACCTGAGGATTCATAACACCAAGTTCTCTGTTTTGTAAGATCTTTCCTCGGTGTCCCACCACACAGGGAACTGGGAAAACATGAGCAAGGGCTGTTTTCCACTGCAAGGATTTGCCATCAGAGAAGAGTGATTCAGTAGTATCCTTTAAGCCAACAAATATTTGTAAAGTGCATCTTACAACACCACGGGCAATTATAAAAAACTATTTCAATGAAGTTGAATTTGTCAACCTGACATTTATTACATTACACAAGAGAGCAGGAGAGTTGGCTTTGGTCACGCTGCAGAACACAAATGTTGGAATTTTACATTTTACATTTACATTTGACATGGAATTTGTAAAATTCCAACACAAATGTTGGAATTTTACAAACTTCACCAAACGGAGCTCCATAGGAGGAGCTCTGGCCTCATCCTTCCAGCCACACACACAGAAGGGGCTGCTGGGTTTGGACCTTGCCCTTTTGGGCATCCTCTCCTTTCTATTAACATCTGTTTAAGGAATCAAACAGGGTCTGGGGGGGTTATTTCATTTCAATCAGCTCCACCAACACTAGATTAGATGTTGGGAAGGAATTGTTCCCTGTGAGGGTGGGCAGGCCCTGGCACAGGGTGCCCAGAGAAGCTGTGGCTGTCCCTGGATCCCTGGCAGTGTCCAAGGCCAGGTTGGACAGGGCTTGGAACACCCTGGTCTAGGGGAAGGTGTCCCTGCCCATGGAACTGGATGAAATTTAAGCTCCCTTCCAACCCAAACCCATCTGTGATTCTGTAACATTTGCTGACCTGTTTTGTACTCTGTGTATCAGCCATGCCATTGGCCCAGTCCAGATCTCTCCTGCTAAATCCTTTTAAATCAGTGCACCAATAACAAGCTCTAAAACAAAACATGAAATAAAAAGGGAAAACGATAAGACACTGATTAAAGACCACTCATGCCCTGGGTTACAAGAGTTCAGAACTGCCTTGGTTGGGCAGAGGGAGAACTCACAGCAGAAGGATGGTCTAAAACCCAGTGTTAGACTAAACTCTGTGTCTTCAGATTTTCACTCAGATTGATAGGAATTTGGGTGATATTGTGGGCAGTTATCACTGCCTGGAAGAAAAACATCTACATTAAAGTGGGTGCTGTACAAAACACCTGAGGCTGCAGCCTTCAGGACAGAGAGAGGCTTTCTGACTCTGGGAGTGCATAAAGCCCACAGTAGGCAACTCAGTGTCCCTCAGTGTTCACTACTTTTCACATCCTCACTGTTTTTAATAATTTTATTAAATTTAGGTCACTCTCATCACATTTTGCTGCTTTCACAGCTCACCTTCCTTGCCACTGCTACTAAATAATTTACAAACACAAAGACCAACCCCAACCCTGCTGCCCTTTCCTCACAGAGGGACCAAACAGCAGGACAATGATCTTTGGGACTTTAAATATTTCCTTTATCTGGAAATGTGCACTGGCCCCCAGGGGCGAGAAGAAAAGTGGGTGGGTTTGGTCTTGAGCAATGAAAGTTCATAAGTTGAATATAAATTTTAAATACATATATTTAACTATATAAATACCTGTGTTCTTCATCTAGAAGATTGTATTTCCTGTATTTCCAATAATTTACACTGAAACATTGCTCCCTCACACCACCCACACCTGCTGCTGGGTCTTCCAGCTGCCCCAGCTCACAGCCATGTCATGGACCGTGGTGGAGTCCCCATCCCTGGAGGTGTTCAAAAACCATGTGGATGTGGCACTTGGGGACCAGGTCTAGTGCTGAACCTGGTGGTAGTGCTGGACTGGTGGTTGGACTTGATGGTCTGTTAGGTATTTCCCAACCTTAATGATTCCATGATCCCAAGATTCCAAAATAAAAGAAAAGGAAGTGAGCAATAAAGACACAGTGGATTTCAGATGTCAAATTATTCTCTAATTTGTTTTCTGGCAGCTCTTGAAAAAAAAGACAGAAAAGACACAAAAGGCTTGTGGTCTGGTGGGTTATTGAAACCTGTTCTGTATCACCTTGGAATAAATTTCTTTACCTAAGAATGGGTTTAAATCGTGGTTTAAAACAAGGTGTTAAAAGAGGCTTGAAGCTGAGGGAGGAACAGCAAATGAGAGTTAAAAAGCATTACTAACTTCTGGACTTCTGCAAGATCAAAAAAGCATCAGTTCAAAACAGCTTCCTCCCAGGGTTATAAAGGGACAGAGCAGTTATAAAGGAGGAGCAGAGGGACCTTCCCGTCACAGACCCGACCCCAGCCCTCCAGGCTGTCTCTCTGTGCTGGCAGCATCCTGGGATTATTAATTAATGCCAGAAGCAGGGGCTGACCCGTCACACAAAAATGCCCTCAAGGCAAATCCCTGGGGTTTGGTGAAACCGGACCAGAAGGATTTGCATTGAATCCACAGCTGCAAAGCATCAGCGTCTCTGCTTCCCAAACACGCTGGCGAAACATTTCCCTCAATCTCTTTTAAAGCCGTGGCGTTAATTCCGGTTTGTGTTTTCCAGCACACGCCCTAAACGAGCTGTGAGAAAACGTCTGGAAGGTGTTAAGCACCAGCGGGATGTAGAGGGTGTCTCTCCTACGTTCTCCTCCTCATCCCAGAACTTACAGACTGCCTGGCACAAGTCCTGTGTCCCCTGCTGTCAGTGCTGGCCCAGCATCCATCCCCCCAGTCCATCCAAAAAGTTGGGTGAGGAGCAGAAATGCAGCTAAATTACAAAATAGCACCAAATAAATGATACAGAATCATAAAATCATGGAATGGTTTGGGTTGGGAGAAACCTTAAAGCCCATCCAGTGCCATCCCCTGCCATGGGCACAGTCACTTTCCACTATCCCAGGTTGCTCCAAGCCCTGTCCAACCTGGCCTGGTACACTGCCAGGGAAGGGAGCTGTAGCTTTACCAGTCTAATTCATTCTTCAATGGCACAAGTTACAGTTTCACACTCAGATAAGCCCAAAGATGCCTGTTTTTCCCTGCTCAGTTTTGACTTGCCTAAAACAATGTACCTGGGTGACAGTTTGAGAGAGACACAAAGGCCAAAACCACCTCAAGGTTCCCAGGTTTCTATGGCCAGTTTGGCCACAGCCTTTGAGGAGGACACACTGGAAGAGCATTGTACTGATTAAAGACAAAATATTTAAGTATAAAGGTGGTTTGATGTTAAATTCCCCGAGGTTTTTCTGACAGGTCTCGGGCCGGCCTCACGAATGGGCTGCTGGCTCCAGGTGAAGATGGAGTGGCAGGGAAGCCCCAGGTGCTGCAGAACAGTTCCCTCTGCAGACATCAGACCCAGCCCAGCACCAGTGACCCCATCGCAGCCGGGGTTCCCCTTTCAGTGCCCCGTTTCTCCACACGTCTTTCTCAGACCTGGCTGGTCCATCCAAGCCCATCCTACCACATGGGTCTCTCCAAGCTCCTGGCTGCCTGCTCAGGGAGTTCTGTTCCCAAACATCTCCTGACAAAACCTAACAAAACCGGGAATCTTTTGGCTTGACCTTTGTTCTCTGATTTCAGGTTTGTGAGGCCTGGCACTCATGGGTTACACAGCCACCAAAGAATTCCTGTTCCTGTGGAGTTTGGTTTGTCTAAAGGTTAAGGAGTTGCCGTGTCCTGGCTGCGCCCCAGTGCCTGTTCCTCGCGTGCACAGCAGCGCTGTGTTTGTGTTGCCATGGGGAATTCCTGGGAACCCTCAGAGCCCCGGCCTCCCACCCTGTGTGAGAAGGGCCCTGTGTAACCTCCTGGGTGAGTCACATCCCCACACAAACCTGTCCATCCCGGGTGCCAGCAGTCAGTGAGGGGTGAATTTACAGCTCCAGGAAACGTCTGCTCCGCTTTGCTTCCAGTGAGCAGCAGAGCAAGACCTGTTATGTCAACACAAGTGGTTGCACAATCTGGTGTTTGATCCCACATCCACTCACGAGCACACGCAGCTCTCCTGGAAAACCAGCTCTGTGTGCTCTGTAGGAACAGCTCTGCAGGTCATCACTCAGTGCTCAGGTGTCATCCCACAGACAAAACATGCCCAGGGGAACGGAAAAGGGCATTGGCTGCAGCCCCAGGCCCTGCCAAAACACATTTTCTTCTCACCAACACAAACACGCCAAGGCCACCGCTCCGGAGCTCCAGTGCACCCCAGGTCAGTGGGATTTATTCTGAACATTCCTTTCTGCTGGTAAAGGAAAAGGCAGGCAGAGATTTCCTGTGCCCATCCCAGCACTGCAGCCTGACCCAAGGTCCCAAGGAAAAGATGCTCATGGCCACCCTCAGTGCTGGGTGTCCCAGAGCCCACCAGAGCTGTTTTCCAGGGCCCACCAGGGCTGCTCTCCAGACAACACTAGAGCTGCTCTCCAGAGACCACCAGAGATGTTTTCCAGAGCCCACCAGAGCTACTCTCCGAGAACACCAGAGATGTTTTCCAGAGCTACTCTCCAGAGAACACCAGAGATGTTTTCCAGAGCCGTTTTCCCACCAGAGCTGCTCTCCACAGCCCACAACAGCCATTTTTCCAGGGCCCACCAGAGCTGGTTTCCAGACCATACCAGAGCTGTTTTCCAGGAACTGAGCTCATCCCCAAGGCTTCACCCCCTTCACCAGTGCAGGGTGGCACTTCCATGTCCTTCAGGCATGAAGGATCTTCATGTGCTGCCCCTACAGTAATGTTTGAAGCCTGAAAGAATTCATTCTCTAAATCCACCTTTTTATGCCTCCTAGGGATCACACGCTGGGTTGGGAAAAAAAACTGTACACACAAAGCAGAAGAACCTGGATTAAAGGGAGGGAAAATGAGAAAGGATCACATTTCTAGGTATGGGAAAACTCTGTGTGGTTGGTGTCACATTGTGTGTCAGAAGAAGGTTTTTCCTGCAATATTATTCTCCTTCCACATTATTTTTAATAATGTCTATGGAACTTCCCTGCTTTATAAGGAATCCAAGATTAAAGGCAGCAAAGACTCATCCTGTGCACTGTCAGTCTTGTGAGCTGCCCCACACCTCTTCACAAAAAAACTGAAAATAGCCCACAAATTATCAAAATAAAACTGTCTGAAAACAGCAGGTGACAAATATAGTTTTATTTTTTATCATCTGGTAACACTGTGATAATATAAATTGTATAAAGCTGATAAAACTCTTCCATGAAACAGAGTAGGTACATATTATAAAATAAAAAATACAAATATTACATTACCAAAAGGAAAGGCGACATTTAAAAGAAAATATTACAATAATATAATGGTACCAGTTCCTTTCCATATTCCAGAATTTATGGAAAATGTTTAAATTATGCAGCACTAAGATAAGTTACTTTTATTTTCTCCCTTGATTTTAAACATGCACTAACTCAAACAGAAATAAAACCTATTGATCAATAAAGGAAATGTTATTTAACCACACAACTTTGCATGTAGACTTGGACCAACCTAGGCTAGTGGGAGGTGTCCCTGCTTATGGCAGGGGGTGGAATGAAATCAGCTTTAAGATCCCTTCCACCCCCAACCATTCCATGATTCTTTGGTGCAGTGGCTGTTAAAAGAAATGCACTGTAATTATTTCCCTTCCCAGGGATTTACTGATTTTAGCAACTAAAGTTTTCAGAGGTGCAGCTGCATTTTCTGTGCATTTGCAGGGTTGCAGCAATACTGGTTGAGATGGTACTGAAATAATCTCTCTCTATGCACGGTCTTTCATTATTCAAAGTACTAAGAATATATGTTTAAAATAGCCCTTAAGGCTTCACATTCTTACCTGGGCACGTTCTACCAATCCCCAGCGAACATTGCCACTGTCCCTTTGCAGAAATGTGTTGTTTTAATCATGCTCAAATGCAAAATCACTGTCAATTCATGAAGAAACATTCAGGTCAGAAATACACAAACAATAATTTAACACATGGTTGCCAGTAGCTCAAGAGTTCAAGCAATGTAATTTTGAGGATTAAATAAGAAAAAGAAAGTATCAGAGGTTTTGTTTTTTGCTGAGTGGTACAGACATTCTCATATAGCAGTAAAGTGGATTTCATTTTTCTTTTCTAATTCCATCTTACCCTTCAAGCTATGCCAAATTTACATCAATTAAAATCAAATTACCCCCCCCAAAAGAAAACAATTGTTTACAATTTTATATGAAAACAAAAAGACACTGAACCCAATGATCTCCAACTAATTCCACAGTTCTAAAAACAAAGATCTCAACCTACTGAAATGTTTTTATCTCTCATAAAAGCAGTACAAGGAACGTGAGCATTCACAAGAAGACGTGTTCACGAGTGTTGCACAGCCCTGAGAGGAGCAGGGATGCTCCACTCCAGTCCTTTTGCCTGCAGTTCCAAAGGCAGGAGCAGTTTCTGGGCAGGGCAGGGGCACAGCCTCTACGTGTGGTTGTTGTTGAGGTTGCTCTTGTTGAAGAACCTCCTGGCCTCCACACTGCTGAGGGACACGGAGCAGCGCGAGGGGTTCTGCTTCCTGTACTCGATGCTCTCCATCATCGCCTCCTTGATCACCTGCAGCCAGCAGCAGAACTCACATCTCAGCACTTGGAAATGGACAGAAACAGCCCCTCCTCCCATTAACAGCTGCTGCTCCCACTTTTAGCTCCCCTCCATCACTGAGCAGAGGGATCAACGAGTTTTAGTACAAATAGTATTTCTTGAGTGTATAAAATACTGATTTTAATGTGGTTAGTAAAAATATGAGGGAGGCCACTAACACCAAAGAAGTCACACAAAAATATACAGTATTTAAAAAGCCCTAGTGAAACTCAGAAATGTAAATCCAAACATTGAGAAAAACCCATATTTCAAGGATGTAGAAAGTAATTATTATGTTGAGAAAGATTAAATCTTCACTTTTATTTCCTTTGTGCTGATATAACAAGTTTTCTTCACTATATTGATTAAAACCCCTGTATCTTTATCTGGGATGGTCATTACACTTGTCACTCCACAGATGTTGGGATCATGATGTCATGTTTCACTATCAATTACAAATAATTATTACTGAGTTAGCTGATAAAGAAATTTCCTTCAGAGAAAACCTCCAGTGTCCTTTTTGTCCAATTAGACCAAAAAAACACCCTGAGTATAAAGTCCTGCATATCATGTTTACATCTTTAACAGTGCCCTTTGCTCAGCTATCCTGAATGGCTTGGGGTTGTAAAATGGCAAAACCAAGGCAAGAACCAAATGAGAAAATCAGGCAAACACTGAGGCAAAGCCCTGTACCTTCTGTAGGGCAGATTTGGGGCTTTCCTCACATCACCCGCTTCCCCCTGTAACAATCCAGCCCCTTTAACCCTCCATACTTACATCCATGTTGTTGAGGGTGTTGAACTCCATGAGGTCATGGAGCCTCTTGAAAGCCTCATTGGGATACTGGAAGTTGAAGGTAGAGAAAGGTGTGTCTGGATCATCAAAAATATCAAAGTCTGCAAAATCCTTTTCTTCTTGTGTTTCTCTGGGAACGCCTGCACAGGACAGATACAAAAATTCCATCCAAATGTTAGGGCTGAGGATTTTATTATTTTTAACAGCTCCTTTGAATTAATTCCCTAAGGACTACAGATAAAGCTGGAGTTGTTTCAGAGGTAAAACATTCCTAGTACATAACCACCAAGTGATTCCAGAGGAACAGGTGGATTCAGCATCAGGAATTGTGAGCTCACCTGGAGCTTTGTACTTCCTGAAGTCGATGTTGGCCAGCACGAAGTGGATGATGGTTGGACAGTCCTTCTCCGAGGAGGTGTCCTTTGGTTTGAAAACATAGCACTCCTTCATGCCCTCCCTGTCAAACACGTTGGGGTCTATCTTGGGGAAAGGAAGCTTGTTCATTTTGGCCCATTTTTCAGCCAGCAGGATTTCCTGGAAAGAGGAGAAAGACTCAGGTGCACAAAAGCTTCCACTGCAAAGGCAGGAGGTGTGCAGAGACAGGGATCATGTTGGGTGGTTAATGTAATCTGTAAATTAGTAAGTCTCCAACACAGGAAGGACATGGAGGGAGTCCAGAGGAGCAGCTCTGCTGGGAAGAAAGACTGGGAGAGTTGGGATGGTGCAGCCTGGAGAGGAGAAGCTTCAGGGTGATCTCATTGTGACCTTCCAGCGCCTGAAGGAGCCGACAGGAAACATGGAGAGAGACAATTTCCAAGAGATGGAGTGACAGGACAGGGGGAATGGCTTCCCACTGCCAGAGAGTAGGTTTAGATGGGATATTGGGAAGAAATCCTTTCCTGTGAGGGTGGGCACAGGGTGCCCAGAGAAGCTGTGGCTGCCCCTGGATCCCTGGCAGTGTCCAAGGCCAGGATGGATTGGGCTTGGAGCACCCTGGGATTGCAGAAGGTGTTCCTGCCATGGCAGGGGTGGGATGAGGTTAATGTCCCTTCCAGCCCAAACCACCCTGTGGTTCTCAGGACTAATCAAGTCCATCTCAGCACTGATGACCCAGCAGGACCAACTGAGCACCTCACTCACCCTGCCCAGGCTCCACCACCTGCCACATGAGTCACAGGAAGGAATGTGGTCTGCCCCAGAAACCTGGGGGTGAATTTACAGAGCTGACAGTGAGGGAAAAACCATCCATAATTTTACTTTGCAAAGCAGTACCAGTGCTGTGGCAACCACTGAGAGCTCCTAAACACCAGGCCATGCATTGTTGTACTCAGAATTAATCCCCACACTCAGGGGTTTCTCAAAACACGCCGAGTGGAGAGCTCTGGAAAACAGGATTCTTTTTCCTCATGACAACCCAGTAAACAAGATAATTTGTAAATAATGACTCAGAAGCATGTAATGAGGGTGTGAGAGAGGGAGGAGAGGGAAGGTCAAACATCTTTAATCTTGGTTTTCAATGAAATAGGACCCTTCTCTGGCCTACTGTTTTGGATACGCGGGAGATTAAGAGATAGTGGGTGTAAAATGGTAAACCAAGGCTCAAGTCATTGAGTAAAATATTAGAGTGCTACCATAGATACAGGCCCACTTCTGAAGTGGCATTTGCTCTTTGCAATGCACCAATGGGACAGAACTGGTTCCTGTTCCTGTCCTCTGCCTCAGGAATACACCTGTGTCTGTCTCAGCAAACATCCACTTGTGCTCCAGAAACAATTCCCTTCAACAGAGGCTTCTGGAAAACCTCAGGCACCATCTAGTTTTCCCACCATTTTTTAATCGTGTTAAGGAATTTTTTGCATTTTGAAAATGATGGTTTAGAGAAAAACCTTCAGGATGCCACTTGAGTGCTCACTAATCTCTCCATGTCCCCCAAAACAATCCAGAAAATTGCAGCTTGCAATGACAGAATGCTAAGGGTAGCAGGGGTGACCATATACAGCCCTTTGCATGGACTCCACCTGTGGAATGTTAAAAAAGGGAGGAAAAAGATGTTTCAGAAGCAATGGCAGTGCTGTGTCAGCAAATTTAGCTGCTGGAGCAAACACTCTTGACAAAAAAAGGAGATATATTCTTATGCAAATAGAATATTAAAGGAAAAAACAGACTCTGGGATTCAGTTATTTAAAGAAAAACAAAGGGTCTCAAGCACTAGGAAGTCTTTTCAGTGCTCTATTCTCCCCAGTAGCCCCAAGAGATCTAGAGATTACAGGAATTTCTTCTTTTTATTCTCCTGTAATTTGGCTTTGCAGTTGGCAGCACTGATCTCAAGCTCATTTTGCTACTGCTGTTGTTTTCTAATGTTGTTTTGTGAGTTTTGTCACTCCATAACAGCTGCAGAAAAAGAATTCTCCATTTGTTCTAACTGAAATTTGTCTGTAAAGCAACAAGGAATGCCAGTTGTTTCTCAAACAGGAATGTTTTCTGAGTTCCCTTAAAAATAATTTTAAAAATCCATTTGAGTTTGAAATAAATTACTCTTTTTTGAGGATGGTAGAATCAGTACTGTTGGAAAAGACCTCTAAGATCACACACAACCAAATCGCACCATGCCCACTAAACCACAGCACAAAGTGAGAAGCTCACAGCAGTCTCTGAAGTGCTGGTTTTTCTGTAGCAGTTACCAAAATGATCCATGTAAAGGCTTTGGGATCAGCTGGAGCTGTGTGGATGTGCAGGTTGTACAGACTGACAGCTGTGCTTTCCACACCTGCTGCAGAAAGCAGCCGTGGCATTTACTCCCTGTTCTCCTGTTGCTGTTTTACTCTGGGCTGGATGGATGTAAGAGTTCCACTTAAACCAGTGCTGGGATTATCCTGGTGAGATGTAAATGAACAGTTAGCCCTGATTCCAAAAGGTTATTTATTTAGCAATCCTGAGATGATGCATTTCTGCGAGATGATGACACGAAACCATCCATTTACATCACAACACACAGAGGAGAGCAGCTGGGCGGAGGGAGACTACGGCGGGGAAAATGACTTAATTGTTTAATTCTGACAGAAAATAAAACTCTGCAATCAGTGCCAAAGCAAAACTTCCATAAAAACAACCGAGCTCCTGCTTCAAAGCAAGCTCATTATCCCTCTTTGTGCCAGTTGCCTCATGAAGGCATGCAAACAGGAACTGAGGCACAGGGCAATATTCTGCCTTGACGTGGAAAGAAATATTCCAAAGATGTAGATACAACAGCACCAAGACCTTTCTGGGACCATGAGGAATAGAACCGAGTCACCTTGAACTCCTGAAGGCAGGAAGGGTCTGTGTCACTTACTTTGAAAGGAGGGCTGGAATCACTTGGCCTGGCTGAGAAATCAAAGGAGATGATGAGATCCACACCTCTTTGGGGCCTTAGGATGAGCGGGTAGGGCAGGTTAAAGGTCAGCCCACTGTCCACAATGTGGATCTTCTTGCTCTTCACATCCAGGGGCTCATAGATCCTCTCAAACTCGTCAGGATCTGCGTGGAACACGGGAAAACCAAACCAAGCAGGGACATCTGAGTTAAGAACTGAGGTTCTGATGAGCTTTCCAGTGCTTCCCAGGTTCTGGGGAGAGCATGGAATTTGACCTGCACAGTGTATGTCAAGAGACATATTGGGGTGTCAGAGGATGGCCCCAGACTCTATTCAGTGATGCCAGTGACAGGATGAGGAGCAATGGCCATAAACTAAAACACAACAAGCTCCACCTCAACACGAGGAAGAACTTCTTCCCTTGGAGGGTGCAGAGCCCTGGAACAGCTGCCTGGGGAATGGAGTCTCCCTGTCTGGAAACATCCCAAACCCCTCTGGACGTGCCCCTGTGTCACCTGCTCTGGGTGACCCTGCCTGGGCAGGGGGTTGGACTGGGTGATCTCCAGAGGTCTTCCAACCCTTATATTCTGTGAACCCCTCAGTGCCCTACAACCCCTATCCAAACCTATTCCCCCAGGCTCCTTCCCAATCCCACATCCTTCCTAGCTCTCCCAAATTTACCCAGAAATCCTCAATGTGGCTCTGCCCTCCTGTGACACTTGTCAGTGTCTGTTTCTGCTCATTAAATTGGGACTATCAGATCTTGTTTTCCAACCTGCACCAGACCTGATGACCTCACACTCACCACTCCAGCAGGAACAAAGAGAAATAGTGACCCATATCCCTAATTCAGGCACTGGACAGAATTCCCTGCCAGCCACTTGCTGCTGGTGCTGTCCCACTGTGGTATCCACCACTCTTTTCTCTAAGCCCAACCTGATGATGTTTCCCTCTAACCCCAACATTCTCTCAGGTACAGCTCAGGAAAAACCAATCCATTTTCCCTGGGTGTCTTCACACTTGTCCAGGTCTCTGGACACTAGGAAAATGAAAGTGTCTGGACACTACTAAACTATCCCTGCTGTAATTAAAAACTTTCCCCCAACAGTCTTTTCTTGTTCTTACAAATATTTCCAGTGCATGGTTTTGTTTTTCACCAAAAAATCTAATGCTCATATCTGTAGAGGGCAGTGTAATGTAAGGAATGCTGGATAGAAAAATGAAACTATTTCTGCTATAACTGAATTTTCTGGCACCTACTTATTGACACTTATAGTAATCTGGGGGAAAAAATGGTATTTTTGAAGCAAAGAAAATCTATAAAAAATAACTGTAAGTCTTGTCCCTGTCATTTCAGGAGCAACATGTTGTGAGGACCAAACAAAATCTTAAAACAGATTATTTCATTTTTTATTTCTGTTGTTATTTATAAGAGGACTCTTTTCTAAATAATAAGGCACCAATTTCCCACTATTTGCCTTGATTTCTAAAGGAGAGAACAGTTTAAATCACTGCATATTGTTAAAGGGCTAAGTGTGTTTATAAACCTATTTTAGAACTAGATGTATTTCATAATCATAAATTAGCATAAGTGAAAGAAAATGTATCAGTATTTATCAAATTCATAAAAATTTTAAAAAACAGTAAAAAACCCACAATGACTACAGTTCTCTTTAGCACAAGTAGACCAATCTGGTTTTCCTCTTCTTGTTTATAGAAAACATGTCAAGTATAATTTAACCCTTGTTTTCACTAGAACTTCTAAGGAATTGCAAAAATATTTTTTCTCAAGTTTCATCTTTTCTTATGTTTCAAAAATTGAATTTGAAAGATCCTTTAATCAGGAACAGCATCAGCTATAACAGTGTTTGTGATGGGAGTGTTATTACTGCCACACAAACTTCCTCCCAACACTGAAGAACGAGATGGATCCTCTTGCTTACAGCCCTCATGACCCTAAAATCAAATTTATCAAAATAATCTTATTATATTTTAAAGGAGAAAATGTCTTCATGTTGTCGATAAATTTATAACAGCCATATAAATGGGTTTTAGTAATCACAGTCTTCATAGAATCCCAGAATCCCAGAGCCTGGGACATGACTTTTCAGCCTTTTAGGAAAGATGCATTCCTATTACCAGCACCTTTCAGTCCATCAAACAGCAAACTGGGAGAAAATGGGAGGAAAATTTGGGACAGGGTTTAGTGGTAGTGCTGGGTTGATGGTTGGACCTGATGATCTTAAAGGCTTTTTCCAGCCTTAACAACTCCATGGGTCTGTGTTTACCAGCCCAGCTCCATGTTTAGCCAGCTCAGTCCTGTCAGCTTCCCAGCAATGGGATACACAGACAGATATTTGTTACGAAATCATAGAGGGCACGTCCTAGAGACCAAATCTGCCACAGCTCCAGTGGGAGGAGGGCAGATCAGAAGGGCACTTGCTACTGACGTCCATCTACTACAACTGTTTCCATAAATACTGAAGTAAGGAAGCAGGGATTAGGGGTTATTTTTCCCCATTGTTATGCACTTGGCATTTTCTCAAATCATTCTGGTGTGTTGTAACATCAAGAAAAGAAACAGAACAACTCTGAGTTCAGAATGAAATCACTCCTGATGAAATAAGAAAATGTTTAGCATTATCTCCACAAATAGAATCTGTGGAAAAGCAAAGCCAAGGGCTTTACTTCCAGACCAAGCAGCTGGGATCTCTGCTGCAGGCACTGCAGACCCTAAATTCAATCCTCAGCAATGACTGTAAGATTGCCCTAGATCAGCCACAGCTCATCCTCTGCAGAGGGTTTGGGACAACTGGAGATGGAAAGCATTATGATATCCTTTTTGATTCACTTATTTCTCCTTTGGACTGTATGGCAATAAAGGAGAGTAAGTCTTAAAGCAATACAGACTTCCCTCTGCACTCAAGCTGACAGGTAAACTGCCAGTGCTAGGAATAAATATGCACAGCTTAAATGCATCCAGTGCCACAGTAATCTAAGGATTTAAATTTTACACCACAGTCTCCTTTCCAGCTGTGCCTTTGGGCTCCTCAGCTCTTCCACATATTAGGAAAATTCACAGCATTAAAATGTGGATACACTCATCATACTACTGAATGATTACATTTTCTATTAACTACTGACATTTCAAGGGGTTTTAAACTATTCTTGACTATAATATTGCAACCACTCATAGCTGTCAGATCTGAGTTGTAACTGCAGGTTTATGAATGTGGGCTTTGGCTAACAGCAAAAAATTGCAGTCATGTCAAACTTTTCCCATTTTAACCCACAGAAGTTTCAGGCACTCCGAAGTAATTGTGTCAGAGGTGCAGAGATCTGTCAAACCAGCATTTTATTTCCATCTAAATCAAATCCCAGGAAGTTGACAGTTAATTCTGAAGACTATCCACGTATCTTAATTATGCAAAATTCTCATCAACTGTCATTTTTTCCAACCATAAATTTCCTATCCACTTTCCTCCCTCTTTTCTAAGTACTATAAATATTAAGACTACCCAGTTGTAAACACCTCTGAGATGACAGAAATATTTAGAAAGTGGCGTCCAGATGGAAATTACTCTTCAAGCCCTGTAAGGGATTTGTTACATTAACAAATACACATTAGAGCAGGGCTGCTACTTAAGCTTTTAAATGACATCAGGTATTTACTGTTGCTTAATGAGCAGTTGAGACAATCTCCTTCCTCTGAATAGGAAATGAGGGCTGAGGAGAATGGTGCTGTCACCAGGGATAGTTGGGAGGGCTGTGCTGGGAGGAACAGCCTGGAGGGAACATCCCCTTCAGAGAGGTGTAGTGGTTCTTTGCTTGATGGATCACAGAATCATAGGATGGGTTGGAAAAGACCTTGAAGACAGCTCAGGACCATCCCCTGCCATGGGCAGGGACGCCTTCCACTATCCCAGGTTGCTCCAAGTCCTGTCCAGCCTGGGCTTGGACACTTCCAGTGCCAGAAGAACACCAAGAAGTTAACTGCCTTCACTGAGCAGACTGCAGTGAACACTAAGGCAAAGGCTCCAAAATCCTAACCAAACACAATTATTCTTCACAGTGACAGTTCTGCACACCACATCCCTCACAGAGTGAGGGAAGACTTTGAACTTCTTTTGCAAATTCATATTTTTCTGAAATTCTTATCCTCTATCAGCATTCTTGTTTAAGCCAACATGAAATATAGGTGCACCTGCACATCAGGGACCCTGGAATGGGAGTGGTTTGTCAGGTGGATTCACACTGGCAAGAACATGGTGCAAGCAAAGTAAGAATCTATCAGCTGGGCCAGGGCAGGGTCAGGCTGGAGCTCAGGGAAAGGTTCTTCCCCAGAGGGTGCTGGGCACTGCCCAGGCTCCCCAGGGAATGGGCACGGCCCCGAGGCTGCCAGAGCTCCAGGAGGGTTTGGGCAACGCTCCCAGGGATGCACAGGGTGGGATTGTTGGGGTGTCTGGGCAGGGACAGGGGTTGGACTCATGATCCTGGTGGGTCCCTTCCAAAATTCACTGATTCTGTGATCCTACAAGTGAAGAAATGTGTTGCCTCCAGGGGTTTTTCAAAAGACAAAGACAGCAGATGAGCTACAAAGGTTTTGCAACAGGGAAGCCCTGCAGGAGAACAAGGAAAGGTTTAATTTCCACCAGCAGGCTTAGCATCAATAAGAGCCAAGGAACACCCTGGATACCCTTTGGAGAAGGCCAAGACAGTGAGAAAGCGGATGTAACAAAGGGCACCATACACAAAAGCAGTTTGGTCCCCTTCTGCCAAACCAAGAGCCACTGTCCCTCCAGTGGCTGCTCCACACAGTGTGCCAAGGGACAGGGCAGGGAGCAGTCAGGAGTCACTGTGTGGTGCCCTTTGAGCCCCCCAGTCCCCTCACAAGCTCCACTGCTGGACAATGCCCACGGTGCTGTTGTGGCCCTCCTGGTGTGATGGTACCATGCCGGGAACTCGCTGCCTCTGCCTTCATTAATAACCACGCACAGCACCAGCGTGCTGGGAACTGACCTGCCACTGCTGCTGGCTCCTCCTCCTCCAGGGACTCCTGGGTGAGCAGCTCTGCCAGAGGGGACAGGGGGTAGCAGCTGTTGAGGTTCAGCCCCAGCATGAAGTTGTGCACCTTGCCAGCGCGGCCCTCGCGCGTGTTGAACAGGGCGCTGTCCCCCACCAGGGCCATCAGCATGCGCTGCACCCAGCTCTCCTGGCTGCTCTCCTGCTGCCTCTCCTGCTGCTCCCGCCTTGCCTCAGCGCCCTCGGTGCCTGCACACAAAAATGAGAACACCCAGCAGTGGTATTTAAACACAGCAAGTGTAACCCCAGCATTGCAGGGGCTATAAAATAAAGGATCGACAAAAATAAAAAGGTTCTTTCAACGAGCCAGGGGCTGGATGATGGAGCTTTGAAACAATGATTTCAGAGAAGTGCGGAGAATTCATCCTTTCAACTTCACAGCCCAGTGAAACTTTTCTTCTACACCACAATAGTGTGGATGCGTCCATCAGGAAAATAGACTGGGAACGTGAAATGACCTGAGCAGGGCTTTCTCTGTAAGCTCTGCTGGGCTCAGCGATAGACCTGAGCTGATAAGATCCATACTTGATATAGACTTAAATTCATCTGGATGTGCACTGACAGCCCTTCTCCACCTTTCCTGCCTGTTAGAAATCTAGCTTTGCTCAGGAAAGCAGAATCAGTCTACATAAAGGATAATACTATAGCATGGGAATTCTAAAATACCTGAAATTATCATTACAGTAAACTCTAAACTACAATTAATATCTGGCTTTAATTAAATAAAGAATTCAATGAAAGATTCAGACTTGGATGTCTGCAGTTGGAGCTCGCAGTAAAAATGACCTGGACTGGCACCACCCTGCATTCATTTACCTGTCAGAACTTGACTTTTTGGGGGTGTTTTGGATAAGAAAATAATTCAGGCTCAAGTTTGATACTTTAAATCCAGCTTTTAAACATGCCTCTTTAACCCACGCTTTGAAGTAACTGAGTTTTACATAAGCAGAGAGAAAACAAGCATCAGAGAAGACCAACATCTGTCCAATAACATTCTATGAAAGTGAGAAGGATTTACAAATGTTTACAATCCCAGATTTGTTGGTTGTTCACTATGGCTACAGACTAGGATAGAAATGTGTTTGGTGCTGGCTGTAGTGTTCAAACAGGAAATCCAAAAATAAACACAAAACCTGGTACCACCTACAGTTTTACACATAAGGGGAGTTGAAGAAGCAATCACTGAGCTGAGCTAATGACATAACTCCCTGTCTCACCATACAGGATTTTCTCTTCTTCTGTAGATCCTGAAATCACAAACAGCTGCATTCTCATCTTTGCTCCACTTGTTAAAAATAAAACTCGATTTTTGCAGGTGAAAATCACTCCAAAATATTATCAAATACAGAAAGCTGACTAAGACACCAGAAATCTCCAGGTGCTTTAGGTTCTTAGAGGTAATTGTCAATAGAATCTTTTCTTCCCACTGCCCAACATTCCCTTTGTGGCTGTGCCTCTTCTGGGCACCTGGATTTGGGCACTGTTACAAACACTGTGCCATGCATGAGGAATTTCCAGTATCAGATGTCATTTGTAAAGGTGCTAGAAGACACTTGTGAATGCTGGAAAGACACATTAAACCAATCTCAGGTAAATATTTGATCACAAAACCCTTGAAAACAATGGATAGTGTTGGTTGAGGGGGTGGGCAGCAATTCCAAGGTGCCTCTCAGCTCAGCAGCTTGCTGGAAACATACTTCCAGAGAGCTGTGGCCCAGCAAACCACATTTTTTGGGATGTATGTGGAATTCCAGACGTGTGTGAGAGAATCACCTGATGATCAGCTTGAGCAGGAGACATGAAGTGAAGCCCAGAACCTCCTGGGGTCTCTTTTTCTCTATCTTGCTGAGCCACACAAAGCTGATGGGAAAAGGAAACGATGAAATGAAATCTGAGCATTTCCTTACCTTTTGGATGCTGTGACTCATCTTCACTGTCTGAGCTGTCATTGCTCACAAGGTGCTTTAGCCTAATATTTTCTGTTGAAAGAAATATAAATTCCTTTAAACTGCAGGGGTTTAACTGGCAGAACAGTTAAGAATTTCAAAACAATCTGAGTCATAAAATTGTCATAGCCTTTGTAATAGAAAATACAGCTGAAGAGACTGGTTCTGCTGTGGACATTACAATGTGAGCAGCAGGTGAGCAGATTGAGCCTGCAAGTTTTGGGCTGGAAAAGAAAATGTAATCCTAAAGCAGTACCTCCCACTCCCCTCTGCACCACATACCTGACACACTTTATTCACCTTCATTAAAATGTAGATGTTTAGCTTCTGTCCTCTCAGTAGCTCCTACTGAACTAGGAAAATGTTACTGTGGTGCCAAAGTGGCACTGGGACATCTCCCGCTCTGGTCCAGACTGTGGTTCAAGTCACATGAATATTTGCACATCTGACCCCACTTCAAAGAGTATTTTTTAAATGGTACATGAAACGAGGCACAGATGACAGATAACATTCTGTGTCTCACTACCTTTCAAAAGCAAACTTTTCCATTATCACATTTATTGGCAGGGATCCTCCATGAGGAGCTGTTAACACTCATGAGCTCTATCAGACATAGGAACCTGGAGGTCTCGTTATCATCCATGAAGAAGAGATTATCAAACAGCTGAATTCCATCCCTTAGGAGGCAGACAGAGGTTATTATTTAAAAACTATCTCAATCTACATTTGTTCTTCTTGCTCTTCAGAAAGATCTGGCTGTCCAGGACAATTTATTTATTGGTCAGATCTTCCCCTGTAATGCTGTTTTCTTAACAGGAAACAGAAGCGTAAAAAGCCTTCTATCATTAACTACATTCTCAGATAAAACTCAATAAAGTTCATCCAAACCAAGCCACAGCTCTTTCTTTACAGTCATCTTGCCATTTCTGTGCCAGGAGTGAAACCAAAACCACTCATTTTGCAAGCAAAGGACCAGATAATCCACAGGCTGTGGTTAGAATGGAGCAATTTAACAACCCAGAGATGAGAAAATGTAGGTGCATTCTGCTAAACCCTTTAATAACACAGCCCAGTGTCAAGAGACTACACAAGTAACTATTAAATACTTGTCAGCTTCTGCTGTCCAAAAATCACACAACAACATAAAGAGAGGATTCTATTAGCTACCAGAAAAGAGCTGGATAGATGCATATGACTTTCAGCAGCTCCAAGTGACAAGAAACAAAAATGAAAGAAAGGAAAGAACTTCCCCAATGCTCTTTCCCCACCTCAGCAGCATCCAGGAGTGCCAGCAACTAAAGGTAATTAATTCCACATTCTTAAATTACTACAAGCAGTGCCATACTTGCACAGAGGGAGAATCTTGCTAGTAATTGCTCTGCATAGTGGAATTATTTACTAATAGTACCTAATTCTTCTTCCATGGTGGGTCCTTTATTCTGAGAATTGGAGACACCAAGGACTCTGTTAAATAATATTGAAAATGCGCTGCCCCAGACACCTAAAAGAGAAAAAATAAACTATGAATGGTGCTTGGCAGAAGGAAAATAAACTCCACAAACCTTAATAAGCACTGTTTAAGTAGTTGGTTGCTTTCTGAACACACCTCTGAGTTTGGAGCAGGCCAAGTCATAAGCTCAGATGTCCAAATCAGAACAAAAACCCATGGAAATTAGAAACAAATCAACAATGCCAATCCACATTGGTGAAATCTTTCAAATGAATGTCTTCCACAACTGAGAGCTTCACTTCCTGTCTCACACTTTGTGTGACTGCATTTAAAAGTCCATGAACTACTGAAATTGCATTTATTTTTAAGCCTCTTTCTGTCACATACTCACCCATCAGGAAATGCAAGGGATTTTCAGTATATTTCTTCACCACTGTCCCCATAAAAAACTTGCTTCCAAACAGATCAGGAGACATGAAAGTGCCATACTTGGCCATTCCAATTTCATATGGACTGAATTCCACCCAGTCTGCAAAGTCAGAAACAAAACTGCTCAGTCAGAAATCTCCGGATGGAGGAAAACACAGAAATGAACCAAGCAAAGAAATGTTGGTGAAATGGGAAGCCAAATAACCATTAGGAATATCAAATCAAGGTCAGTGATGTCTCAGCAGGGAAAGAATCCTCATTCTCCCTTATCACAATAAACTTTGGTGAAAAGAATGAGGTTGGAACACCAGAGGTATAAAAGGAGAGATCACAAATGAGGAACACACAGTGACTTCTGGTTTTCATCCCCTGCTTCAGCATGGTTCGCTGCCACATGTGGGTCTCAGCTCCAAGCTGCTTTTCCTTCACTGCAATTCCACCAAAAACATGGAGAGCAGTGACTGAGGTGGCACAAAACCAATTACTAAATATCCCAAGGGTTGTGAAGTATTCTAGCAGAGGCATTTGGATTCTACCCAAACCAAAAGTTTTGTAGGAAATCCAATATCAAAAGGCAAAGCTGAGAGGCAGCTGATAAACTTATCAATTCAAACATTGCCAAAGATCTCCTTAGAAGTCCATTTTATTGAAGAGAGAGCGCAAGAAAAATATGGAATAAAATGTTCAAATGTATTTTCTGATCTTTGCAGAAAATATCAGAAATTATTTGCATTCTATTGATGTAGGCCTTTGAAAATGGATCTTAGCTGACTTGGAAACACTTTGTTTGATACCAGTGGAGTTGCTTCCATCAGAGAATTCAGTTCAAAAAGGGAGCAAATAACAAACAAAACATATCTTCTCTTTTTAGCATTTCACCCATTCATCTATTTCACCTTCCCTATTTTTAGCAGGGATTGGTTTGACTGGAAATAAATCAGAAGTAATTCTGAAAAAGAAAGGCAAAAGAGACAGCTTTGAGATATCCCCACATGTCATGGAATGCCATCCACCCTCACAATATTCCTGCTGACGTGTGGAGCAGAAGGTGAACACTTGTCCTGAAAAGGAAAGATTTAATCATGACTGCTGGGAGTTTCATTTCACAGGGTAATGCTTATCTGAGCTAAGTCAAATACAACATCCTATTTTCCAAATAAATCACCCACAAATCTTCACATTCACTGGAACAGAAGGAAATTCCATTGAAGACCCAGTCCAGAAATTTCATATTTCCTTTTAGCTGTATAAACATGAATTGGCAGATACATGTGCAGAACCAGGGAAACAACAGTGCTGAACTGAGAATTAGAAATAATTTGTGTTAGCCCACCTCCAGCTTGCATTTGCACTGAAGGAGATTTCTCAAATCACAAAGCCTGCTCAGGGAAATAAAATTTCTGCCTTAGAATCAATGTAAATTAGGAAGTGTAAATATTTCTGTTCAAAATTTACTATGGCTCTCACATCAGGAAAAGCTAAAAGGAGGAATGGAGCTTAAAATAAGAAGCAATCAAGATCCAGCACCCTCTGTAATGACAGAGATGTCAGCCTCAAAAGGCAAACTCAAGATCCACTGGCACAGGGAACACCTTTTTATAGAGGAAAGTAAAGCCTACAGGTGCTTCTGATCTTGCTTAGGGAAAGATATTATTAACAAAAGATCATTTTGGTTTTAAAACAGTAATTCAATTAAAATATATTGAAAAACAGAAATTAATCTAAAACCCAAAATACTCCTATATTCAAACAAAAAGGTATCAGTTTCCTATGTAGTAAAGTTAAAGACACATTTTCCCATGAAATATTTAGTCTAATTTACAATTCCTCATTTTCATTTCCAGCCAAAGCTTTGACAGCAACTTCTCCAAATAACTATTTTAGGAAATACAATGATGTATAAACCTGAGGCAAACCACCTGGCACTTCCCTTTCCAGTCTTGTATATAACTATACAGAGATGCACACGTCCTTGTCTTAGTGTAGCATCATCCACAACTGGACCCACTCTCACCTGAAGTTACCAGAGGGGATTAAAACCTATGGAATAAATACAAGTAAAAGGGGCTTTTTTTTTTTATGTAACCAACAGCACCTCACACTGGGAAAGAAGTGAAAAAGAGACATGATATCTAATTTGTTTGTCCAATTTTAATCACGGAATCGTTAGAGTTGGTAAAGACCTCAAAGATCATCATCTGTTGATGTCACCCTTCTCTGAATGAGAATGTGACTGAGGACATTTTCCTTTTCCTGTTTGATACACTAATTTCAACATCTTTTCCCCATTGAAGTCACCAGGTTTCTCTTTGGCTTGCCACTCCTACCTGAATATGTCATCACTTATCCCTGAGTAACTTCTTATCACTCTGTCAGATTCCCAGAAGTCAGATGCAATTAGTCTCAGGTGCATTAAAAACAAGGGTTTTTTAACCAGCCACACACCTCCCCTCCTTGCCACAAGTGACTCAACACAGATTGGGAACACACCTGCAAACATCAGCTCTGAGACATCTGGTTTGACGTGCAGACAGGTGAAGAGTGGCAGAGCACACTGGGCATTATTGACCTTCTCTTTCATATTGCTCAGAGTGGTGTCCATCCTCTGCAGGGAAAGAAAGACATTGGTCCCAAACACATCCTCTAAAGGCCTGCTGATATATATATATACACATACATATATACACACACATATATATCATATAAAAATAAATATCACATATTTTTATTTTATATAAAGATCTGAGTGACTCCTCTTGCCAATGAAATTTGATAAGTGACGTGTCAGGTTCTGATTTAAATTAAACATCTGTGCATTTTTTTCATCCCTTGGTACACAGGGACTTGTCACCAACCTCACACAATCATTAACAGCCCTTCAGCATTAGAATTCTATAACATCTGCCACTAAATGCTGTGTTGCCTCTTTTTCAGTGTTTTAAATTGTTTAAAACCCACTATCAGTGTACACTCATGAGGGACAGAAAAGCCTAAATCACATCTGCAAATCTATTGACACATTTCAATCTTGCCACAAGATCAAATCCAGCTACTGCTCACCCGACTCATTTGAACTGGAAGTTTTTGTGCCTGATGCAGCCAATTAGGAATTTTCAATTATAGAATACAACAGTATGAAGCTCTCCTGTTGTCTTATTTTCAAAGAAACCAAGGGGATCTTTCACGTTGAAATTAGTACTTTTTTAAGCAAATGCTGTTTCTTATAGCAAAATGTGCACTATTAAATGTCACTAAGGTAATTAAAAAAAAAAAAAATAGTACCAGTGGGAGTTATATAAGAGTTTGACAGCTTTAACAGCATCAAACAGTACTTTAAGAAAATGCTGATTCTTATAGCAAAATGTGCACCCTTTATTAAATGTCACTAAGGTAATTTCAAAAAAAATACAGTAACAGTGGGGATTATATAAGAGTTTGACAGCTTTAACAAGCACTCACATCATGGATCAGTGTTTCCCCTATGAGCATCCCAAAGATGTCTGTGAAGGTGACAGGCTGCCCTGAGCTCTTCTTGTTCCACAGAGCCTCGACGTAGCGCTTGACCTTCTGAGGGGTGAGCAGCAGCAGGGGGTTGTGGCTCACCGAGTTCATCAGCTCCTCATTGATCTCCTTTGGGCCCTTGGCTGGGAAATCAGGGTGGGAATAAAGAGTTGACATATACCTGCAAAGGCAAACAGGCTCTGTGAGAATCAAACCTGCTGCAGTGACAGCTGCCTGGAAGCTACACGAAGCTCATAAATGAGTTGGTACAGTTACTGATTAAATCAGGTTAATTAACTCTCCATTTATACAGAAAACTGTAATTTTCTTTTTCTCAAAGCACAGAAAGCTGAACAATTTGTTCTAAACACAAGCACAGGATCAAATACTCAACATGCATTTTCCATAATGTGTATGAAGCAAATGATTAAAGAGTCCTCATTTTTCTGTTTAAGGGATAACAGACAGAACATCCTAAGCTGAAAGGAGCTCCTCCAGTTAGCATAGCTGTGTGGCAGACTGGAGGTCCCAGAAGGACACATGCAGTTCTCTCCCTGTAAGAGGCACCTCTCTGCCCTCCAGTTCATTATCACTACTAAAAAATTCCTAAAATATCACAGAATCCCAGAATGGTTTGGATTGGGAGGGACCTTAAAGCCCATCCAGTGCCACCCCCTGCCATGGGCAGGGACACCTTCCACCAGCCCAGGCTGCTCCAAGCCCCATCCAACTTGGCCTTGGACACTTCCAGGGATCCAGGGGCAGCCACAGATTCTCTGGGCACCCTGTGCCAGGGCCTGCCCACCCTCAAACGAAAGGATTTCTTCCCAATATCCCATCTAAACCCACTATCTGTCAGTGGGAAGCCATTCCCTGTGTCCAGTCACTCCATCCCTTGGAGATTGTCTCTCTCCATGTTTCCTGTTGGCTCCTTCAGCCACTGCAAGGCCACAATGAGGTCACCTCAAAGCTTCTCCAGGTGAACAATCCCAGCTCTCCCATCCTTTCCTCCCAGCAGAGCTGCTCCATCCCTCTGACCATCCTGGTGCCTCCTCTGGACTCTCTCCAGCACCTCCAGCTCCTTCCTGTGCTGGGGCAGCTCTGCAGGTGGGGTCTCACCTGAGCACAGAGGCAGAATCCCAATCCCGGTTCTGCTGCCCATGCTGGGGACTCAGCCCTGGGCACAAGGGGTTCTGGCCTGGATATGGCCCCACTTCCCAGGATATGATGCTTCCATAATAAACTGAAGCACAGTAACTACAGCCTGTGCAGAGAGTTAATTGACTGTGAGGATGAGGCCAATCATGAGTTTGTCACTGAGAAACAAGCTTAGTTTTACTGCAAACAAAGCTCAGACACACGTGCAGGCAGCCCTGGCTTCCACTTGGTTGGGTTAGGCCACACCAAGACAGGCCCTTCTAATCTCTGAGAGGCTCATTTACTATTATTTACCCAGTGACCTGGCCCAGGTACACATCCCTTAGCCCAGGCACAGCTCTGAGACACACACGGGGTCAGCCTGGCCCTGAGGTCATGCCCAGCCATTTCTGTGACAGCACAACCAGCCCTGTCCCACGTGGGCTGCC
Source organism: Vidua macroura (assembly GCF_024509145.1). Lineage (NCBI taxonomy): Eukaryota > Metazoa > Chordata > Aves > Passeriformes > Viduidae > Vidua > Vidua macroura. The sequence goes on from NC_071579.1 coordinate 7,722,090, forward strand.
AGGACTCCATCCACGGGCTCCACGTCAGCTCCTGCGTGCAGGGAAAGGGGAAGGCAGCTGGAGAAGTCAGCACAAGGTTGAATCAAGATGGCAGAGAAGCATTGCTCCAAGGTTAGGCATGCAGCTGAGGGGACAAGCAAAAACCTGCCTGTCCCACCAGGAAAGGAATTCTCCACCCTTCAGGAAAAAAAGAAAAGAGAATTATTTCCAAAAGATAGACTGAATGGAAAAGAAAGAAAAGGAAGGGAGTGCCAAAGTGTCAATTTATTTATTCATCAAGCAAGAAAAGACTGAAGGATGACATCAGAGAGCAAAGGCAAATTTGTTCAAACACAACTGTCTCCAATCTGTTTCTGACTGGAGCAGTGCAGATAATCTAATATAAATAATAATCTCGCTATTTTAATTCAGATTTTATAGGTTTACATTAGATCAACTATGTATTCACCCCTGGGTTTTCCCCAAAAAAAGACCTCATAGCCAGCAAAGTGACGTCTGTCCTGAGCAGGGATTGCAAACCCTTCCCTAGAAACACAGGTAATGTTTTACAACACCACATTGCACTATTCCACTGCTCTTCATCCACCTTCTGCTTTTCACAGCTGTGACAGAAGTGCATCCATCTCTCTCAATGGACAGGGATAAATCTGTTCCCACCACCAGAGAGAAAAAAATGGGTTCCCACCTTTTATAGTCGAATCTAAAGGACAAAATTACTCCAGTTCGCAGACACTTCTGGCATTTCAAAACCTCCTGGCATTCTGAAAGCTTCCCTCTAGTCTGGGAGAGGGGAAGCTAGCTTAACACAATGAAAAATAATTGACAAAAAAAACCCATACAAGGAACAGAACTGATCATTATCTCCTTCAAGAGTCAACTCTGGGGTTAGAGTGTGGAATTAAAATTCACATGCTTCCTTAGAGCTAAACCAGGCAGATTCCCTGCTCGTTCGTATTACAACAAGTCTTTTACTCTCAAAGAATTGAGACATTTGTATAATCTCATGCCTGAGTCTGGAAGGACCCTCGAGGTGTCTGCTTCAGCCTCCTGCTCAATGCAGAGCCAGCCTAAGTCAGATGAGGCTGCTCAGGGCTGTGCTCAGCCAAGTTCAGCTTCCACATGAGCACTGCCTGAGTCAGACTGAGGATGACACCGTCCCCAGCCTGCTCAGGTGAGCATGGCTCAACACATTCCAGTGCTTGGCCACTCTCCCTGCAACATAGTTTCCCTAAGAGTTAATCCAATTACTCCTTGTCCTTTCCCTGAGCATCTCCAAAAAGAATTTGTGTTCTTCACAGATAGTCATCAGGAACTGAAGATAACAGTAAGATCTCCTCCATCAATGCCTGTGCCTGCTCCTCAAGGTTAAATGAACTATTTTAAAACCTGATGTACTGTCTAAATTAAACAGTGCCAGTGGGACTGAGACAGTGGGTAATCCACAGAGGGATGCCCTGCAGGGTTGAAGCCAGGCCCCAGACATTCCCAATAAATCCACCAGGATTTTACACTGGGTGTAAAATGGAGCAGAAGATCTTTCAGTGATTTTGAGGAGCTCTAAAAGCCCTCCTGAAGCATACAACACATTTTGGGTTGATTTGAGTCATCAGCTTCAAATCACAAGGGATTTTTTTGGTTTTTCACTTTTAATCAGGAAAATAAAACAATACACATTAGGTGTTGATACAGAAATATGGGTGCATATGTGTGGCACCTCCATCCATCCATTCCTGGAAGAGCAGCTGGAGTCTGAGCTTTCCTTGCCCTTTGGGGCACCCAAAACACCTCCCCCATCAGATCTGGATGTGTAAAATGTGCTGTGAATTATAACCATAGACGTAAGTCAGCTCTGGTGACAATTCCTTCAGGACTTGCTGCAGGGAAGCTGAGGATAAGCAAGAGGAAGGCCTTACCAGGTGGATCCAGAGAGCCCAGCAATGTAGGTGGCACAGTCCAGGACTCCTGACTCGTAAAGTGCTTTCATGACTCCAGCAAAGCCCACCATGGCCCGGAATCCCCCTCCCGAACCCAGCACGGCGATCACGGGCACCTGCAGGGATGAGACAACACAAGCACCACATCAGGGACAAGGGACACACCCTGGGAGCACCCAGTCCAGCCCCTGGACACCCCAAGAAGAATTACAATTTATTTGAAGAAGTCACCATTGTAGCAAGATTTCAAAACAAAAAACATACTCAGAATTTTTTTAGAATGTCTGTCCTTCTTATCCATGATGTGAAATAGAGGAGATATTAAATTTAGTTATTAAAGGAACTATTTAGTTATAAGACCACACGGATTTTTAAAGCAGCCTAAACACCAGCTTTAATCCAATTCATATCGTGACAGAGACAAAGGCAGTAAAATCTACTAATGAGAAATAGAACAGAGACAAATAATATTTTGACTGGGAATTTAAAAACAAGTTTTATAACAAAAACATCCACTATTACTACAAAGCATGAAGACAATCTCAATTTTACCACCACTTTGCAAAAACTACCAGAGAGCTAATGGGAATTCATAGGCATCTGGACAACTACTCAGCCACCAAGAGAGGAGTGAGCAGAACCATGTTTATTATGGCATCAGGTTAAAATTGTGTCCACAGGGGTTCATTTTACACTTTTCTCCTTCTTACTTCCCAGCCCTGACATCCAGGCTGTTCCCCTCAACTGCACAGTTTCCCCAGGTATCTAAAAAGAAGACAAAAATAAAATAAAAATTCATTTGCTCCCACCATCATATGTTTTGGCCTAAGTAAAGGGCTCATCTAGTTCCCAGTTTCCAAAATCCAGGAGGATTTTCCACTGTTCAGGGGTGACAAAGGAACCACCTCTTGATTGTTACTGAGCATAAAAAGAATGGCACAGCTGTGCAGGAAGACCCTATCTGATCAAACTGCTAATCTGTCAAAAATCTCCCTGAAAGGCAATTCCAGGTGCCAATAAACAGGATTAGTGACAGGAAAAGGATCCATGTGATGACAGAGTCCTGTTCTTTCTGCAGACTCCATGCTCCAAGCCATGAAACTCCCCTGAGGACTGACTGTCCCAAGGAAATGCCCATGAACAATGACCAAGGCACTCAAGATGTTTCTTGAGGCTTCCACTCCCCAAAACTGCTTATTCTTGATGCAGTGAGATTATTTTGTTACCTCCTTCATCAGTGCTCAGCTTTAGTAATAGAAACCACAGGTATTCATCGTGCAGCTCTAGAGATAGGGATCTATCCCAAAAATGACACAGCCCCGGGAAGGATTTGGGATATGTTTTGTTAAGACAACACCCCAATAACGGAGCAGCTGCTTTGAAGGAAGAGCCATGTCAGTAATCACTCCTTTAATAAGGTGGGGAGGCTTTGAAAGCTCCTCAGGAGCACTGCCCACTCAGCCTGAGCAGACACATCCCAACAGGGTGGAGATGTCACCTGCAGATGCAAGCCTGGAGAAGCTGTGTGAGAACACTCCCAGAGCACCACTGCTCCACCCATCAGTGCACTGGCACTGGGAAAATGGGAGAGTCCCTCAGGAGACAGAGGAATCCACTAAGGAGACAGGCTGGGAATGCCCAGGAGAGACACCAACATCCTGATTGCAAATGTTTCCTGATCCACAAGCACTCTGGGCATCTCAGGTTCCTGCACTGGGAAGGGTGGGTACAGCAAGGGGAAAGAGGATTATGGAGTCACAAAATCATTCAGGTTGGAAAAGACCTCCAAGATCATCAAGTCCTACCATAAGCCCAGCACCAACACCATGTTCACCACTAAACATTGTCCCCAAGTGCCACAGCCACACTTTGAGCACTTCCAGGGATGATGATTCCAGCACTGCCCTGAGCAGCCCCTTCCAATGCTTTACAGCCCCTTCCATGAAGAAATTTTCCCTAATATCCAACCTGATCCTCTCCTGGCACAGCCTGAGGCCGTTCCCTCTCATCCTGTCCCTGTTCCCTGGGAGCAGAGCCTGACCACCCCTGGCTGTCCCCTCCTGTCAGGTTTGTTAAACCAGCTTTTTAACTCCAATTTAGTTTCTGACGTGTTTAAGGGCACAAAATAGTAAAAACTGAAATGAAATACACCCACCCTGCAAGTTGCTCTATGGGATAAATAGGGCAGAAGTGGGGGGGTGGAGGGGGGGAATGAGCTGTAGCCAGAGCACCCAAAGCCAAGAACCAAGAAACCACACCCTGATGAAGAACAGAGAAAAGAGGATATACCAAGGGCTGCACAATTCCTCTGTTGAACCCCAAATCCTTTGTACAGAACCACCAGCACTCAAACCAAAAGGTTCTTAATCCTATCTTCCAGTAATCAGAAAAAGCTAAACCATACTAAATCTTGTTTTGGGAATGAGTCTTTATCCAAATGCCCTGGAAACACAGTGTGTAAAATCTGAATACCTGTGGTGGAAAAAGAATGCCATAGGGCACACAAATTATTATTAAAAAATTGTTCTGCAAATCCAATCATAGAGAACTATATGCTTTCTTTGGAAGATTATGGTATTTTTAGAAAATTGCTTGAAGCAGCAAAATTAAAAAAATAAACCAAGCAATAACAGAAGTACGAGAAATCTCCACCTCTGTGTTTCTAGAATGTGCCTCAGGATTAAGTTAGGAAATTTGAAACTACTCACTTCCCCATCCAGACATGTATAATGAATTCAGAGGTATTAAAGTCTCCCAGTATCCCTGCAAAGCACAAGCTACTCACAGATGAAGCAACTTGGGTGAATTTTGAGTATGTGACTTGCCCAAGATTAAACAAGACCCACAGACAGCTAAGACTACTCAATGTCTCCCAACTTTATGTTAAGACTTCAAACATCCTATAAATCCTCCTGCCATCTTCCATCTGTAGCAATAAAAGTAAAGCTACAGTTTAATTTGAACAAAAAGGGTTTTTTCATTGCTAGAAACAGATAAAAATCCCGTAAGCTTAGAAATACACATTTGGCATAAGAAAAATGGGAGGATAGCTACAGTTACTGTCTGGGAAGATGCAATTTAACTGATAAAATTTCAGTACTGGAGTCAGTGAGGGATACCAAGGGAAGATGATGACACAAAGAATAAGAGATCTTAGCTATCCTTTGTAATAATTCATGCACAGATGCCACCTGCAAGGAACTGAGACCAGAGGCACTGAGTTCCAACTGGAGCTTGGCAGAATATCCACATCCTTTCTGAGGAAGATCCTATTCTGCTCTAGGTCACACCAATGTCACACTGACAGAGTGCTACTCTGAGAAGATCTGCATGTGTTAAGATTAAAATAACTGAACTAAAAATTAAGAAATTTCAAAAATGTTCCTTCTCAATACACACCATTTATCTCAGTCCAATTCAAATGTGTACAATACTCGTTAAATTCTTTCATGTTCCTCAAAGTTCACAGCAGAACATTCACAAAGCAAGACAGAGTTCAAAAGTACACAACAATAAAACATTTACCACCTGCTCAAAGCTTCACAGAAATGTAAAAGATATTCTTCAGTTCTGGTTGCAAAAGACTGTCACATTCTCTTTATATTAAAAATGCACAAAAGGAATCAATGTCAATGATGGTATCAACCCAGATTAATTCATGGACTCTGTTCATTGCTTGACAGGCAGAAAATGTTCCTGTCACAATTCTGGAAGCAGCACAGGAGAGGGAATGGGCAAGGAAGGAAGAGGATAGGAAAGCTACAACAAAATAACTAGATCTGTACCAAGTGGATTCTTAATTAACTCTAATAATGCAGTGTTTTATGAAACCACTGAAGAGCTCAGTAGGATCTGGGGCCCTCCTCACTGTGGTGTGAGGCCCTGGCACAGGGTGCCCAGAGAAGCTGTGGCTGTCTGTCCCTGGATCCCTGGCAGTGTCCAAGGCCAGGTTGGATGGGGCATGGAGCCACCTGGGATAGTGGAAGGGGGTGGAACTGGATGATCCTTACGGTCCCTTCCCACCCAAACCATTCTCTGATTCTGCGAGATGTCCCAAGCCACCATCAGCCCATTGAGATCTGCTGGCTTCCCTTCCTCTTGGCTTGGTCCAAAGCACCAGCAAGTCAAGGAAAGCTGCAGTTCCTCATGTTTCAAAGAAATAAAATTCCATAACCCTAATCCAGTCAAACTGGCTCAAGGAAAAGAAGGAAGGGAAGAAATAAACTAATTTCCAAGCTGACTCTAAATTTAAACCAGCTCATTTCCTGTCTAGTCTTTCAGGGATGAAGGTCACAGAGCACGGGATGGGTACTGGGCATGCAGGGGCATATTCTGTGCTGGGTGAGTCCCAGAGCCACTGCAGGATTCAGCAGGTATTTCACACACCTGAGGCACTTTTCAGATGGCAATCTCCCATCAGAGCCAACACCTTAACAAAGCCTGGGATTCAAATGGGAAAAATTGGAGCAGTTTGTTTAAAGAGTCAATGAATCACAGAATCCCAGAATGATTTGGTTGGAAGGGACCTTAAAGCTCATCCATTGCCACTCCAGGGACAATTTCCACTATCCAAGGCTGCTCCAAGCCCTGTCCAACCTGGCCTGGGACACTGCCAGGGATCCAGGGGCAGCCACAGCTTCTCTGGGCACCCTGTGCCAGGGCCTCACCACCCCCACAGGGAAGGATTTCTTCCTAATATCTAATCTAAATCTCTCCTTTTATAGTTTCCCCCAGTCATAAACTTTAAATTATAAATTTAGAGCCAAGAAAAATTACTCTCCAGGCTAAATATTGTATATTCATAGAGGAAAAGAATTTTTATCATCTATAATTTTTCTACATCAAACCCTTCCACCTCGCACGCCTCATTCTTTCCTCTCACAGGCAAATGAAGGATTCCAAAAGGGGATGCTAACCCTGGTGGGAACTCTCCACACTTACATCACGGGAAGTGGTCAGGCTGTGGCTGTTCTCCCCCAGGAATGATTTGATGCTGTGCATGATGTTGTCTCTGCGCTGCTGCCGGAACCTCTTCTCCTCATCGCACAGGGCCATGCTGAACCGCAGGTCCGTGGAGGAGCTGGTTGGGAAAGGGACAGGCTGTCACAAGGGGCTCAATTCCAAACAGCACCACAAACATCTCCCTGGGAATCCAGCAGAAAACCCTCACCCACTTACATAAGAGAAATTAAATGGTATTTTTCATTTGGCACCATCCATCAGTGCTGAAGTGATGGAGGCAAGGTGCAATGTGTCTTTAAGACATGCATTTTATATAGAACTCATTAAAAGCAAATATTTAAATACAGCAAGCGAGTTCTGAACTCACATACAATTATAAACCTACAGCACAGTTCATACTGACACACCACAGGAAAAACTAAGCCTTTTTCTCTGTATTTCTCTCTAGGTTTTGGGACAAAAAATATACACAAAGCTGCATAAGGATCTCAGTGCTGAACTTAAGGTACAACTTCAGCTGCCACTTCTCTTGGACAGCAAAGAGGAGGAGTGGACAAACCCACCCTGGTACCCACTGAAAAGCATATGGTGGTGAAATGGATCCATTTAGGCTCAGATAATTCCCCAGATTGGTGGAATGGATCCATTTGAGCTCAGATAATAATTCCCCAGATTGGTGGAATGGATCCATTTGAGCTCAGATAATAATTCCCCAGATTGGTGGAATGGATCCATTTAGGCTCAGATAATTTTTAAAACAACCTATTATGTAATAAAATAATAGGATTAAGAAAAGGGGTAAAAAGAGTCCCTAGAAGCAATGTTCCATGAAGATATCCACAATCTGCATGGATATCAGGGAGTAGCAGCAGAACTTGATAAGATCCTTTACATTTCAAAGCCTAAGAAGACACAGCCAAGCATCTTGTGTTTATTTAATGTCAGAGATACAAAATGCTTGTAATGTACAAAGCCTGGCTGGTTCAGGGTGGTCTCAAGGACCACCCACAAATGCATTTTCCTGGTACAACATAATGAGCAGAAATTATCCCTGGGGGATGTTTGTCATCTGGAGTAATCAGGAAATAACTTGACTATTACAGTGCTCAGTGCTCCTATTTATAGCTACAGACAAAAAAATTACTCCTTAAATTCCTTGCTCTCAAAAAATAATTTTTAGACTTGAAATGTATTGTTCTGATTATGCCTCAATATAATTTATGGTCTTTCACCAGGATAGGTGAAGAATGAGGGAGAAAGACAGCTGGGGGGGGGGGGGGGGAAGGACAAATAAAGGTAGGCATCTGCTTAGCTTTTACATGGAGAACTCCTGGCCCTAAATCTTCACCTAAACCTTCACTGTGTGGTATTTACATTTAAATATATTTGAGGGGCAGCTCTGTAACAGCAGCTGAAAGTTCATGCGAGGGGCCAAGTTACCAGAGGAGGTGAAACAGTGAGGATGAAGCTGCACCCGAGTGAGGTCTGTGGGTTTTTTAGAAACAAAGCTCTTGAGAAGGAAAGGCCTTCACATAAACCAGGCTGGAGATCTACAGGGGATGGCCTCACTCCTATGGACATTTGGAAGGCTCACACCTCTTAGTCCCAGTAAGGGTGTTGAGTCAATAACAGAATTACAACGTGAAAATAAACCAAAGTTGTAAAATCTCCTCACTTTTACAGTACCTGGTATTTCTATGCTGCAACAAGGAATTTTTGCACTCCACCACACATGTTTTTAAGAAAATCCCACCAGGTGGGACTCTTGGGGTGTCCTGTGCAGGGCCAGGAGTTGGACATTGATGATCCCTGTGGGTCCCTTCCAATTCAGGATATTCTGTGATTTCATTAAAATTTTAATGAACAGTTTAAAATAAAAATTCTTTGCTGCTGGTATATTTTCACCCTTTAAAAAAAATAAAAAAGACCCAAAAAAAAACCCCCAAAAAAAAGAGATACTCACCATACTTCCAGAGACAATTCCAAAGTCATTTCTGTGACCTAAGCAAGAAATATTTAAATATGGTTACAGCACTTAGAGAGGGAAAACCCACAAACACACCTGGAACATCAACTACTACTGTCAGAACTTTTCTTTCTTTCCTCTTCACTTTTTTTAAAAAAGGAGGATATTTTTGGCACATATGAATGAGATTTTTTTCTATGGATTTTTTTTAAAGCACATGGTGTGATTCCAAAATACACCACTGGAACTGAATACAGTGGAAAATGTTGGTAAGTGCTGGCTTTCATCCCTCAGATCTCACTGGCTTGCCTTTCTTGCACTGCTAATCTCTTCCTGACAGTGCAACTCATCTGTGTCCTGAGGGGATCTGATGCTCTTCACCCACTCATGGCAGGAGAACCAGGGGATCACATCTAAGTGCCACCTGTGCGAGGGAATCACTGCTCTGTGCTCCACAGGAGCCACCAAGTGTCTCTCCACAGCTAAACATGCCTTAATTAGCAATCAGGAAGGGTGATGGCTTACAGCTTGCTGGAAAATGCAATAAATGTCACTGCACAATGGCTTCACTTGCCAACCACGCTGAACTGCCTGGCCACGAGCTATGGGTTGGCCTCCTCTGCCTTTCACAGAGCACTGTAAGGGTTGACTGCAGGCAAGAAGTTAAAAAATTATGATTAAAGGACCAATTCCCTGTCAGACACAATCCAGGAGTACTGGCTGTGGAACTAAGAGAGAATGGAGAGGTATTTTCACCCTGTCTCTGTGCAATGGCCTTGCTGGTGCAGCCCTGGAGGAGTGACAGACTCAGATTGTCCTCTACATAAAACCAGATTCTCCTCCTCTCTTGGGGCATGTGAGCACCAGGGATGGAGCCACAACACCCCAGACTGAAGGTCTGCCTGACCCTCAGACAGCAGTGAAGGATCTGTGATGCACAGCTGCCTCTGACTCCCACAAGCAGACCCAATTCCTGACACGGGAATTGCAAATGAGGCCGGACATGAGCAAGGTGGGGGGAAAAAGAAAGAACAGGCATAGAAACAACAAAGGGAAGACATGAACAAACAGAGTGAAGAGTCACTGAGGAAGCACTTCAAAGGCAGGGAAGCAATTACATTATTCCCCACCTGGCATTACTAATTTAGAAAGCACTCCTGAAACCATGCAGTGATCCAATGCTTATAAAAATGTATGCACATGAAAGAAACCCTTGGAGGAAAGCATTCCAACAGGGCCATATCATGGCATTTTCTATACCTTACACAGACTGCCACAGATATTTCAGGAATATTATTTCATTTTCAATTTCAGGAATTATATGTATACATTGTCTACATCAGGCTCAACCTGACTTCATCTCCCCTTAACTATTTGCTTATACATTTCAGAGTGCATTTGCCTTTTTTGCACTGTTTTTTTCCCCTATGACTCCCTACCAAGATTTACTGAACACTGATGATAAATTCAAGCAAGGCAAGGCCTTATATTAATGGAATGAACTTTGTTAACTGTGTTTGCAAAATGTATTCATCAGTTCCTTCTCACTGCCCCATCTCATGCCTGGCAGAACCAGGACCTGCTCTCAGCCCATGCTCTGGAAGCCCAAGAGTTACTGAAACACTTAGTGAAATAAATATGCAGAAACTTCAAAAAATGCTGTTATTTTAAAAAGGAAAAATAATGCAGGGTATCAAAATTCCAACTGCCCTAAGGCTATGCCAAATGAAATGCAAAACTTCACATATGAAGCTCTCTGGTTTCCAATAAATAGGCCTTTAACCAGTTATTTGCTGTTAACTATGCTTTTGAATTCATATCACATGGAAAACAGCAGAGTGGTGACAAATCAAGATCTCTGATCATACAATAAACCATAGCCCAAACCAGAAATGCAGATGGTATTTACAGATTTCAATATGTGCAGAACAAGCTGAATTCCACCCAGATTTAACAATAGTTTCCAGGAGTTACAGTGCAGGCAGACAAGCCCTGTTCAAGAGACTCTATCTTGATTTGCAGACGTGTTTAAAGGGAATAATCCAATTACTGCATCACCTGCATCACTGCATGTTAACCAGGTCTGTGTTACAACAAGCCACTTCCAGAAAGTGAAACATGTAATAATAAAAGAATTCCTGCAGCTTTCTGGAAACCACAGGCAGCAGCAGGAGGGGCAATGCACTGACCAGCAAACTCTGAGTAACCTCACACTAACTGAGGGCATGAAATTAAACTGCACTGAGTGTGGAAGAAACTGCTTTAGGCAGAGAAAGTCCCAAACTAGACTTTTAAAGAGGATTCTTCCAGCAGGGACACCAAGGCATTCAGTGGCACTGCTTTGCTTAATTCTCCTCTCAGCAGGTCTGTAAGAAGATAAATAATTAAGGCTTAAAAGTGTATTTAGGCTCTGTGTTTCTCCATGGGTTACAGTGAATGCTCAGAAAACTTCTGACCAGGGCAAAGTCATGAATGCCCAACTTACATCATTGAAAGTTAACTGGACCTCCTTCTTCTCTCCCAGTTTCAGAGAAGAGATGGGAAATGTGGATGTGCCAAGAGTCTCATCCATAACATAGTTGGCATCCATGAGAGTAACCTGAAAGAGATATTTGGATATTCAATTCCACTGCAAGAAATCCCTTTTTAATTCCATCAAGCCTACACCTGAAGTAAACAACAACAAAAAAAAAAACAAAACAAAAAAAAAAAAAAACCAAACAAAGGAAAAAGAATGGGCCTGACCCAACCTAGTCAATGCCCAGTGACAGCTGACATTTCTTTTAAAGCAGGATAAGTGGAGGTGGCACTTCAAGGAACTGAGCTGCAGGAGTACACCAAGATTACTCATGATGGGATTTTCATCTCAGCACCTTTCTGGCAGCAAATCTCATCATCTTTGTAATCCCTTCTACATACAGTAGAAGCAAAGCACAGTACCTTCAAATTTCCAGACAGCAAAATTTCCCTGTGGAGAAACTTGTATAGTTCCAACTGTGATACGCCAAAAAACATCCAGCAACTTTTCAGAGAAGATGGAATCCACATACCCCAGCCTTGACTCTACAGACCAAGATTGTTACAGCAGCGATTTGGCAAAGGGTGCAGCATTCCAATTTACACAAAGCTGCTCTCTGTATCCAGCCAGACCTTCAAGTCTCTTCTCATACCCTCCATGTTGGAGCAGAGACCTTTCCAAAATGTGATAATATGCAAAGAAGGATGTGGATATGGCAGAACACCATTCCATGCTTTTGCTCTAATCCCTGTGGATCTATGTTTAGCAGACTTTTTCGCCCAGTGGCTGCTTTCCAAGTCCTCAAGTAAGATATACAAAAAGAATTTCAAATTCTCATTTATAAGGCTTTTATTAAATAAGATCTCCAGACTAATTTGATTTACGTGTTCTTTTTCCACTTTGTGGCATTTTATCTTCTAAAATATCATATGTTCGTGGCTTGGACTGTATCTTTTGCAGAAAACAAAAGGAATCAAGATTCAATCACTTGAATAATTAGTTGCTACATCTGGGATCAGCCTCTTCTCAGCTATAAAGAATCTTCTTCATCCTGTGCCACAAGCAACCCTTTGAAATTATGAATGCTCTTTGTTTTAGGATAGAGCTCATTATTTTAATGGTATTTACATTGCTCTGTTTCCTTGCAGAACTTTATGCTCATTCCTGCAATCTCCGAGCGCTGTCTCTTGAAACCAAAAGCAAAAACTTCTTAGTGGGATTTTGAAGAGCTGCTTACACTTCAGAGGGCAAACTGCACTTGGGATCGAGTTAAAGATGCAGATTGAAACAATCCAAGGAGTCACAAGGATTGTGGAGTCTGAGCTTCAGACTTCACAGAGGGTTTGGATGGGGAGGTGACTTTACATATTTTTGACACTGCACTCCACTACAGAATCCAAAGGCTCTTGCCTACACTTCCAGGTCCACAATTAAACATTATTAAATGCTATCATCTATTCTTTGCAGGCAATTATCAGGGAATTTTATTGCACTATCTCAGAACCAGCAACAGCCTTTAGTTATTGTAAAGACACATTTCTACCTATAATCTACCTTTCTGTGTTTGTGACTGTAGTAATTTTATCCTTTTCAAAACCCTTGAACCAAATTTTGCCCTCAACAAATTCCTAGGGAAGCTGCCTAAGTGTAAGGGAGCTCAGAGCAGAGCCCAGGCTCTGTTCCAGGAGGCCCAGCAATGGTACCAGAGGAACAGGCAGGAACTGATGCCCAGGAAATCATTGCGAATTCCCTATTCTCTTTTGTCTCTAGTGCAGGATGCATGGGATAGTTCTTCATGACCCAGCAAGCAGACCATGGGTGTAATGCTCAAGCTGTAGAGCCTTCCCCAGGAACACAGGGAACTTGTAGGAAGCACAACTCCCTTTCAGACCCAAGGTCTGATGGTCACAAACTCAAGGAAAACATTCACAGGCTGCAGCCTCTGTCCCAGTTGGCCAATATAGACTGAACACTGGGTCAGAAGAGAGCAGGTGGCAGGGCCATCCTCTGTGAAGAACAGAGCTCACAAAGGACCAGAGCTAACCTTAAATCCTTGCCATGCCCATTCAGAAAACACACGTAACATTCAGCTCTTGTGTGCAGCCTGTATAGTTTAACACACTGAGACTGAACAGTGGCTTGGCCAACAAGGCTGCACATGGAGTGAGCAGAAGAGCCGTGGGTGGGCTCCAGGCAAGGAGGACACAGCAGAACCAGCCTTTTGTTTTGTCTCCATGGGCAGACAATTGACTTAAGCCTCACCTATGCCCTATCTGTAAGAGCTGAATCAGGGTAGGAAGCAGGGAGTACTCTGCAGCTGATGTGAGGAATAACAAGCTGCTATCCCTCAGGAGCTGTCCCAGAGATGACTCACAGGCATGTCTTGTAATGACTCTTCAGGTTACTCTGAATAATTCAATTTATCCAACACCTCTTGCTTAGCACCAGCTAAACCCAGGTTTAACTTTTAAAACAAAGGGGTGATCTTGAGACTTCAGATGCCACACACATGTAAACCACTGTTGTTTTACCCTTCATCTCCCCAGCCCAGCCATGGGATTTACCTCCAGAACATTCTCCAGATTGGGGTCCAGAATGAACTCAAAGGTCTCGTTCCACACGGGGTTGATGTCATTGTTGAAGTGCTTGGTTCTCTTCCTGCAGTCAGGGGCAGTGGGGATGAACAGCTCCACGTAGGGATCTGGGGTGTCAACTGTGGAGCAGAACACAGGTCAGGCAAGGGAAAACTCCACCTTGGGCTGGAAAAATTGATACAATTCTGTGAAATCACAGATCCCCTCATGGTAAGGGACAGAAAGATATACAACTCCTTAAGTTACATACTTGTAATGACAAAAATGATACAACTACACCAACAATCTCCCCAAAAGAAACATTACGCTTTTAGGAGGGGAGGGGAAAAGCCTTGAGGAAACAGAATGGCACAGGGACTAAGTGAAGTTTATTGGGAATATGCAAACATCTGGCAGGGAGTGGTGTTTTTAAAACCTTTCACTTCTCCCTCTCTTTCTAGCCTTTAATGGCTTTGGCTTGTGTCACAGCAGCAAGTATCCCACAAAACAATGAAAACAAGCAGTTTGCTGTGGGTTTTGGATCCTCTTTCACCTTGGCAGGTTTGGGAGTGATGGAGGAAATCAGTCACAGCACTGCAGTGCTGCACACAGCTAAGGAGCACTCGGTTCTGAAACACTGCCACCACCACAGCTCTGGGGAATCACCACAGGATGAGGACACCTCATTCACACAGTAGAACCCCAACTGGAAACAGAGATATGGGAACTGCAGCTGATAGCAATTACCAGGGGGTGAAAAGCAAACATTGGCAAATCCCAGCAGATGTGTCTAAAAATAATCATTCCTAAGAGCACCGAATGCAGCCCTAAAAATGCACTTTCTAACAAGTTAAAGCATGCAGGGGTTTTCTGTCCAATGAGGGCTTTTTTTTGTGTCAAATGGAGCCAGGGCTCAGATGCTTCCCAGGAGAGCAGGGGAAATTATTTCTGTGGTTGCGGTGGATCATGAAAATCCTCCTGCTCTGCTGTGGTAAAACACCCACGTCTTTCCAACACTGAAACATGGAATCACAGAATATCCTGAGCTGGAAGGGACCCACAAGGATCATCAGTACAATTCCAGGCCCTGCACAGACACCCCAACAACCTCACCCTGTGCATCCCTGGGAGCGCTGTCCAAACACTCCTGGAGCTCTGGCAGGCTTGGGGCTGTGCCCATTCCCTGGGGAGCCTGGGCAGTGCCCAGATTAAATCCTATCATGAGGAAAAGCAAGTTCAAACATTCCTCCTTGTACACATTTTAAGTCTAAAGATACCTTTTCTTCAATAAAGGCAAATTTTAGAACGCTGGGAGTTTAATAAGACCTTATCCATGTGATTCCTGAGGTCCAGAATCACTTCTCCCTCCTGCTGGGAGAAGAAGGAAAAGAGGAAAACTAAGAAGTTGGATAATTTCAAATCAAATCAAATGCCTTTTGAGGAAAAAACCCTGACCAAACAACCAAAAAAATAAGGCTTTTGGAAACCACTCAGGAAGTTCTGAATGTGTCCCCAGGCAAATCCTATTCAGTGTTATCCTAATCCAACTTGTCAAGGAGTTTTCCACTGTGCTCCATACCTGTGGGGCTCAGCTAATTGCTACATTGAGGTGGTCTCAGTGCTCCCTGAGTAATGAACAAGCAGCTATTTAAGGCTGGAGATCACTGTGGAAAGGCTTTAAATAGCAACCTTTATTAGCTCCTGAGGAATTATGTCTGATCTTGTCTCTTCATTATGGGCAGGGGAACTGGGGGATCAAGCCCCAAGTCTTTCCTCACGGGCAGATGTTCCAACTTGCCAACTTTTCCATTCCTTTCAACTACTACACAAAGCTCTGCCACAAAGAAAAGAATCAAGAGAAACAAGGCTCTTTGAAACTAAAAATCCATGAAGTGACAAGGTCTTGCTAAGCCTTGATATCCAGCATGACTTTGGCAATAAACACCCAGGGTTGCTCTGCTAAGAGACTGAAGTTGCCTACAAAAACCTGGATTTTTGACAAAATCCCGATGGCTGAGCAGAGTTCTGGGCAAAAGATCAATGCCTCCCCCCTCCCTTCAGATCATGCTGTGATCAGTCCCAACTCTTGCAAAAATCTAATTTTTCTTATCGACACAAACAGCAAATGGTTTCCTATCCATATTTAAAACCCCAAAGCATGTAGTAACCCCAGACCTCTGTCATGCAGATCCATTACTAACTTTCTATCAGGCAAACCCTGGTAAGTGTTGAAACAGGAACTAAACCCAAGGCATGGATCAACTGAACTTGGAAAAATCAGTCTTGGTAGTTCAGTATTGCCAAGTCACCTCACTCCATCTCTTTATTGGCTTTTTAACCCAAGGCAAAGATTTAATCACCTGCCCTTTCATGTTTGAAAGTTTATTTGGAGCTTTTTCAGTTAAGAAAATGAAAATTTATTCTAACTTCCTTCTTTAGATGAAGAGAAAGTATACAGGAAGACTGCTTGCTCTGATTAAGATACTGCTATAAGCAATACTAAAGACTCCTTTAAGGTATATTATACTAATCAAAATCTCGCTCCTTGGATGGGGACCAAAAATTACCAGCAACCTGGCAAAGAACACAAAAGTACTCACTTAATGTATTTCAAAACACTGAAGTTATCGAATGTACATTAAACAGCCAGCTTGCACTCTCAGCATCGGTGTTTTTATTCCTGCCTGGGTTTCTGCTAATTTGCCAGCTAATGTTAAAAAAAACCTAAGCTGAAATTGTAACTAAAAATAGCTTGATCAGCACTGTTATCACAGAACCCCAGAATGGTTTGGGTTGGAAGGGACCTTAAAGCCCATCCAGTGCCACCCCCTGCCATGGGCAGGGACACCTTCCACTAGCCCAGGCTGCTCCAAGCCCTGTCCAGCCTGGCCTTGAACACTTCCAGGGATCCAGGGGCAGCCACAGCTTCTCTGGGCACCCTGTGCCAGGGCCTGCCCACCCTCACAGGGAAGGATTTCCCAGTATCCCATCTAACCCTGCCCTCTGGCAGTGGAAGCCATTCCCTGTGTCCTGTCCATCCATCCCTTGTCCAAGTCTCTCTCCAGCTCTCCTGAACCCCCTTTAGGCACTGGAAGGCTGCCATCTATAATTTGATTTTAAAAGGAAGAATCATTACGGTGTATGGTCAAAAGCTGATGTTCAGTCATGACAAGAGAATTATCTATGTCTGAGAATGATCTCTGTCTGGACCTGATGACCCTAAAGGTCTTTTCCAGCCTTAAGGATTTTGTGTAGGGGCAGCACTGTTGGGGAACTGGTCTTTTGTTGCAGCAGCTGCCTCAGCAGCAGCCACCTGGGGGAATTGCACTCGTTCCCAGGACATTTCTGAGGAAAGCAGAGTTTCTGTGCAGCTCAGCCCTAAGGCTGTTCCTTATGCAAGCGCTGCTGCTCCATCACCATTTCTCAGAAACAAGGCAGGCTGAACCAACAATTAAGCACAAGTATCTCAAACCCCACCTGCACTCTAAAAAAACACAATTAAGGCTTTCAGCATGATGCCAACGAGGGTCCTGCAATTAGCAGCTTGGAGGCAGATGAAGTCTTGGGTAATTAACAAAATGTTGATGATAATTCAGATTTACAGCCCCCCCCCTCCAAAGCTCCAGGAGCTGAAGACACTCATCCAAAAATAAGAGCAGAGTCAGCATCCTCTCTGCTGGCTTTAAGCTGCTGCCTTGGGAATGGCTGAGAGGTAGAAAATAGGGATTCACTGACTTTTCCTCATCTGGTTTATCTCCTGGTTAAGTCATGGCTATAGGATTCTCCCTTTAAATTACATTATGAATCACCAAGTGAAACACACAGTGGACAATAATTAAGGTCAAACATTTTCACAGTGAAAAATGAGTAATGCTTTAAGCAATCTGGCTATTAGGGAAACCTGTAAATGTTCTGCAATGACTGGAAACCATTTGATCTTATGTTATTAGTCTGATGAGATGGCAGTCATCAGGCCTCCATATTCATATGATTAATATTGCAGATCTATTATTTATATTTCAGTCATTTCAATTACTTCAATAGCATAAAGAAACTATAGAAAGCCTGTTCAAATATAATACTGAGATAGACACGTGTCTATCTCAAAATAAAAACTGGTAATAACCCTTAATTTATCCACCATTAAGTGCAATCCCATTGATAAAAACTCACTAGGTCCCAAATGACCTTTTTTGTGTATTTCCCATTTATCCACCATTAAGTGCAATCCCATTGATAAAACTCACTAGGTACCAAGTGACCTTTTTTTGTGTATTGCCCACCATTTTTTGGGCTTGCTGCACCACAGTACAACTTGTTTAGCACATGCAGCTGAGCAGCTTGGCTGAGGACAAGCCAATAATGGGAATTGCCCTCTCTCCTCAAAGGGGAAGGAAGCTAAATAACAACAGAATTTCTATTCAAATTGTGAATTTTATGGGGCCTCAGAGTGGCATGGAAATATGAGTTGATGTCTCTGCCATGGTCAGGAGAAAAAGTAATGAATTTTAAAATCATGGATTTTCCTAGTTCCATGTGATTTTTCAGTTTTTCAAAAAGGAATTCTTAAAAACTGTACTTATCAATAACTGTCCCTCCAACCATGGAACAGATACTTGAGATGCTCCAGACAAATCCATAGCCTAGCAGTAATGCAGGTGCCAGGAGACCTGCCAGAAGGCCACAGCAACCTAAAAACCCCAGGAGTACTCCCTGCTGCTTGTGTTTAAGGCACCACAGGGAATGCCAGGGCTGGTGGCTTTGGGATTTTGCAAAGGGGTGATGCAGTGCTAGATTTCGTGAGCAGAAGGTGACTCCAAGGGAAGTAAGGCAGCTCTGGAGCAGCAGCTATGCTATGAGAAATCCTGGGATTAGGTAACACCTTCATTAAAAATTATTTGTGCCTTTTATGACACTGCTTTTCATCTCTGGTGTTACTTCAGTGGAGGAAAGAACCAGCTCCCAGCACAGGCACTGCACTATCACCCAGTTCACTGGTGCAGGACACCATTGCTTCCACTGATCCAGCCTTGAAAGGGCAAAAAAAAAAACCCAAACAAGTCAGCTTTTGGTCAAACCACATCTGTAGAAGTGCCAAGAGGAAAGAAAGAAATACTGCCTTCTCTAGGCTATCTGCACAGGCCTCTTTGCAGATACACACTGAGAAGTGACTGAAGCATTAAGCAAAATAACATTTTTCTAGTAGTGTGCCAGAGTCTAAAGGGTTTAGGGTTTTTTAATTAATTTAAATGCCTAGTTCTCACTACCAAACTAGTGGAATACCTCATTCCATGCATTGGTTTTGCACAGCCTGGTTTTTGGTAGCAGGGGGGCCATAGGGGTGGCTTCTGTGACAAGCTGCTGGAAGCTTCCACCATGTCCAGCAGAGCCAGTCCCTGATGGCTCTGAAGCTGGACATGCTGCTGGCCAAGGCTGGGCCAATAGGAGAGGCTGGTAATGCCTCTGGGATAACAGATTTAAGAAGAAAATCAAAACAAAGTGGGACACAGGTTTTCTTCTAGTCAGAGAAGAGGAGGAGGTGAGAACATGTGAGGGAAACAACGTGGAGACACCAAGGTCAGTGGAGAAGGAGGGGCAGGAGGTGCTCCAGGCCCTGGTGAGACCAGGGTGAAGCAGCTGAGCCCCTTCATGGGGATCCACGGGGGATGCAGAGATCCACCCACAGCCCCTGGGGGAGGTGCCCATGCTGGAGCAGGTGGATCCCTGGAGGAGGCTGTGACCCAGTGGAAGATCCCTGGAGGAGGCTGTGACCCAGTGGAAGACCCAGAGGAGAGAGGGCCCTGCTCCCAGGCTGGAGCAGCCTGGCCTTGGAGCACTGCACCCCATGGACAGGGAGCCCCACGCTGCAGCAGTTTTGGGAGGGCTGTGTGCCCGTGGGAGGGACTCACCTTGTGGCAGGTGTGGTTTGGCTGCTGCTGGTGAGAGTGGGCCCACGCTGGAGAAGCTCACAGGGAACTGTCTCCTGTGGGAGGGACCCCAGGGTCTCACAGGGAAAGGACTCCTCTCCTGAGCAGGGAAGGAAATCTCGGTGATGAACTGACCAAACCCCCCACGCCCTGTCTCCCTGAGCTGTCGGTGGGAAGGAGGGAGGGGCTGGGGGAAAAGGTGTTTTAAGGGCTTATTTTACTTCTCATCATCTTCCTCTGATTCTGTTAGTAATAAATTCACTTGGTATTTCTAAGCTGAGTCTGTGAAATGCATAAATGAACATTCTTGAGTTGTAAGAGCTTTTCTTTGGTACTGATGGATCTGTGGGACAGTTGGAATCCTACAAAATACAAGGCAGTACCCAGACGATGAATCACAGAATGGGTGAGGTTGGAAAAGATCTCCCAAGACCACTGAGCTCAACCATCATCACTGTGTTCACCACTAAACCTCGTCCCCAGGTGCCACATGAACATGGTTTTTGAACACCTGCAGGGATGGGGACTCCAGCACTGCCCTGGGAACTCCCTGCCAAGGCCTGAGCACCCTTTCCATGCAGAAATTCCTCCTGGTGCCCAACCTGAGCCTCCCCTGGCCCAGCCTGAGGCCGTTCCCTCTCCTCCTGTCCCTGTTCCTGGGAGCAGAGCCCGACCCCCCCGGCTGTCCCCTCCTGTCAGGAGTTGTGCAGAGCCACAAGGTCCCCCCTGAGCCTCCTTCTCTCCAGGCTGAGCCCCTTCCCAGCTCCCTCAGCCACTCCTGGTGCTCCAGCCCCTTCCCCAGCTCTGTTCCCTTCCTTAGCTCCGGACTCTCAGTATCTTTCTTGTCGTGAAGGGCCCCAAACTGACCCCAGTTCAGATTCTTCAGCTCATGCTTTTAAAATAACATTTTCAAAATGAATTAAAAGTCTCCTTCAGGCATCAACCTGCAGAATTCCTTACCCAAAGAGCTGTGGATGAGAAGACCTATGTGGATTGAAGGAAAAACAGTGAATTTTCTGCAAGAAAAACTCAGTGACAGCTGATTACCCCAAAGGCACATCCAGCTCAGGGAGTCTCACCAAAGGCAGCCAAGGAGAGGAGAGGATCAATGGGAAATGCCACATTCTTACCCTGTTCATATTTTGCCTTTACATCTCACTGTGACTGATGATCTTCCCAATCCTCCCTTGGATCAGGCATTAGCCCAACCCTAACACAACTTCAAAGCACTCCTGGGACAGGGAAAAGAATCGAAAGCAAGAAAAAGTCAAATTATCACAGGGAACAAATGGGAGCTTCCTCCTAAACGGAGGGAGTGAAAGGCCCAAACTGGAGGAGCAGCGATGTCCACAGGTCCTGGAGGGGAGCCCCACCAGGAAGCTCTGTCTGGAGACAGGACATCACATGGGACAATATCACAGCTGAGATGGCCATAATATACACAGTAACACCTCACCAGTTCAGAAGGCTGCAAGCATCCACCTTTCTTGTCCTTTAGCCCAGCCTTTTATCCCCTCATGTTCACACATTGCACCTGTGTGCCCTCTGTTCCCTTTGGGATTGCTCAGTGCCCCTGGGCACTCCCTGGCTCATTGCTGTCAGTGCTGCTCACCTGCTTCTCACAGCTGGACCCACTGGGGATGAGGCTCAGCCCAGCCCCATCCCAATGACCACACACTGTGTGCCTGCAGGACAGGAGCAGCTCCCAGCCACCACGAAGCTCTGGGGCTGGTCACAGCCCGGCAGGGCTGGAGCAGGGACAGGGGGTTCTCCAGCCACACAAGATGGATCCCAGGCCTGAGCCAGCACTGTTCCATGTCACCATCACAGCACAACAGAGTCATGGGAGAGCTTCCTCTAGGATGGGAACGAGTTTTCACCAACCTCTCACAGAAACAGGTCCCCCCTCAGTAACTCCATGGCAAGCACTCACAGACAGAATTTCTCATCAAAATTATATTTTTACAGCTGGGAAGAGCAGCATTATCTGGATCAGTTTCATCGTGGAGCACATGAGCCTGTTTCCAACATGGCTTCTACCTCCCAGCACTGGATATCCCTACAAAAGGGAAAGGATACTGGGTGTGCCAAGGAAACTGAAATCTAGCTTTTGGTTGCCTCAGTGTTAGACTGAGATCTGCAGTAGACATCTTGAGCAGTTGTTAGCAGCACTGTTCATTTAAGATTTTTTCTTTTATCCATCTCTTAGGAATCCATATTTCAGCCACATGAAGACTTGCACATGCAGCTTGTAGGATGTGGAGGATTGGCCAACTCTGACCTACTTTTCCCAGGCTGTTAGGCTGGAAAAGAGGAGCAGTTTAGCTTGTTTTCCCCTTGCAAAAATCAGGAGCTGCTCCAGGGCCTTGCAGGAAGAGCCTTATCTGATGGCACTCCACCAGGCAAGTGCACTGTAGTTAATTCAGGGTGCAGGACTGGCCAGCTGCAGTCCAGAGAACAGCTGGATGAGTCCTGAATGAGCTGCTGTAACACAAACCATAATACAAGCAGGCAAATCTCCAATTCCTTCCTTTCAGCTAGGCCAGGTTTAAAACCCTGCTCACACCTGCCTGGACTGCCATGACTTGGGTTTAACCAAGCCAGCTTCAACCCCAGGAGCTCTGGCTCACGGGGAACAGCCCCAGGGGACAGGGGTGTGAGGGATGAACAGTGCATGCTGGACATCCCTTCCTCATTCCCAGATCGCAGGGCCAGACAGGTAAAGGTGTGCTCCCATCCCAGCTTCCTTTGGAGATGCAGGAAGCCATGAGGAAGGGCATCTCCTGAACTTGGGGGGATGTCCACAGATGGCTGCAGTGGCATGGGCTGACCATGCCAAGAGCCACCCAGGAGCTGCTTCCCAGCTCTGTTTGGGCAAGTTTTGCAACCAGAGCTGAGCTCTGGTGACTGCACTGCTCCCAGCACTTGTTTATCTGAGCAGCTTAACTGCAGTGGAGATGCATCCTTGATTTCAACAGGGTGGGCAGCAACTGGGAGAGAAGCTGAGTACCAGTGCTGTGAGCTATCAAGCTTTAAACATTTTTAAGAAGGGATTTTTTTCCTATAAATACCCAGAATGACACTGTTCATTATCATGGCATCAAAAGAAGATGAAGCAAGGAAAAGCTGCAAATCCCAAACAGGATTAAGCAAGATGAGTGATCGTTAAGAGCAGAGTCACACAACTGGTTTCTTCTGTAGATACCACTGTTTGTTGTGAAAGCCAGCACACTTAAATACAAGTTTAAAGATAGAAGACAAATTTTATAATGCTTCCTCTGACCCAGTTTTCCACCAAGATCCTTGAAAGTCCAGAAGGGGAGAGATGCTATGGAAAGGAGACCCAGTTTGCAAGCATTTCTCTTCCACAATGCTGCAGTTTGGGACTCTGGGGTTTTTTTTCCTGCAAGTTCTTGTACTGTCATGGAAGTAAGGAAAGGCTGTACAGTTTGGGTGGCATCTGAGTAGACTCAAAACTACACATCTACTATATAGGAACTCACTGGGCCAAAGGCAAGGTCTTTTTCAAGAGATCCAGTTAGGTAAGTGATTTTACAAGGTCTGCAATCAGCAGCAGGCTAAGCAATTAAGATAATGAAATCCTCACCAAAGCCATGCAGATTTTCTGATTTTTCACCTTGTAATAGCTTTATGTAGCAGGTTTTGGGCAGCAAGGGCATAGAATCCTAGAATGGTTTGGGTTGGAAGGGACTGTAAAGCTCTCCCTGCCATGGGCAGGGACACCTTCCACTAGCCCAGATTACTCCAAGCTCTGTCCAGCCTGGCCTTGGACACTTCCAGGGATCCAGGGACAGCCACAGCTTCTCTGGGCACCCTGTGCCAGGGCCTCACCACCCTCACAGGGAAGAATTTCTTCCTCATATATTTTTTTCTGTCATCTTTTTCACTGAACTGTTTTTCTGCCAATTCAGCAGGGTCCATTGGCTGACCCCAATCCCAATGACAGCTGGCAGAGGGAGGCAGCAGAAAAGAAGGAAAGGTGTACAGCAGGAGGTGAGTTTAGCTTTATTCCTGACTGTCCTACTCTGCTACAATTAACTGGCAATGAACTACAGTCATTTTCTCCAACTGAGCCCATTTGCCTATGTGGGTGAGAGGTGAGAGCTGTCCTCATGTGACCCTTCCATCATGTCCTCTCCCCATCCTGTTGACAGAGGGAGTGACAGCAGCCAGCCAAGGTCACCCAGCACCCATCTGCTGCACTTACTCAACTCACAAACCTCCCAGGCTGGACTGGAGCTGAGCACACCTACCAGAGCAGCAGCCTCTAAAGCAGGATTTAAACCTTTGCAAACTACAGCTGCATCACCTGCATGTTGACAGGAGGGAATCCAGGGTGTGGGAGTCACCCAGACAAGGACACTAAATCTGAAACAAGTGACACCAGTAAAGGAAGGACTTCTATAGAGGCAACAGTAAATGGACAGACACCTGAAATAAGAAGGGACTTGAATGAACTGCTGGGAAAGAAAGGGTCTGCCTTCAAACCTCTTCTGCCCCCTTCCCACCATCCTGGGTGGTGAGCTCTACAGGAAATCTCATTTATCACTCCCACACACGGATTCACATAATGACAGAATGGCCATTCACGAAGAGCTCAAGAAATCTTGGAAAACTTTCTAGAAATACTGGTTATCTTCCCAGCCAGGGCTTGAGGAGACAGAGGTGTGGATGGCCATACCAGAGGAGTCAGTGCCTCCATGCCACCCATTGTGAGGGGCACCACACACACCAGACCTGCCAGCTAAAACTCCTTGAGCACAGGTAGGGTTCAGAGCCTCCGGATAAAAAATATCGCACAAAGTACTTCAGCATATTTGATAAACTTAGATTTGCTCAGATCTCTCTAAGAGCTGTTCCAGAAAGTCTTGGAAAGGCTGATATGGAAAAAAAGAACAGCAAAACAAACAAAATCCCTCATGTTGCCCCAGGCTCCATCACACCACAATGTAAAATTAACTCTCTTGTTTCCAGAGCACCTCTGGTTCATAACCTAGAGCAAAAACAACAGAAAAAAATAAGGGCAACCCCCCAGAAGAGTTAACAGCTTGGGAGTGTCTATGAGGGAAGTGAAATTCAGGCACCCACCCCAAACAGGGCTCACACATGGTCTGTCACAGCCATCTTCCTGTCCTTGAGACAAAAAACCTGATGGAAAAGTTCAGCAATTCCCTCAACAAGTTTCATTTTTGGCAAATCAGATAGAACGAATATATATACATATATATATAAAAAATCTCTCTCTATATATATATATATAGGTTGATACAATCAACTGTAACTTCCCCACTCACAGCTTCAAGCACCTCCCCACAGTAATTAACACAATCATTCACTTCATCAAGTAGCTGCCAGGCTCCCAGGACGGGGAATAAAAACACATTTAATTTTCCAAAAATTAAAAAAAAAAAAAAAGCAACAATCTGTTTTTTTTCTCGCTTTGGGGGATTTGCCAGGACCTCAAGGACCAGCCCTGGGTCCTTGAAGCTCAGCCAGAGATGCCCCAGACTGGGGGTGCCTCAGGCTACTGAGCTCTGGCAGTTATCTCAGACAAGAAGCCAAGCAGGTTTCATGGCCCTCTACAGCATCACTCTGGCAGGTTTTATCAAAATAAAATGTTCTTCCTAAGCAGCTTCTTGATTTTGATGACTTGCTAAGATAAAAGGATTTTTTTTTTTACAATTATATTGAAGGATAATATTTGAAGTTTATACTATAGGGTCATGTTTGCTCTGGTGCACAAAGTTGCCACAATCTTCTGGCTTTTGTCACCCTTTCCATAGTCCCTTTAATGTCACGTCATGGGGTCCCCACTTCAACCTCCCCTTTTTTCCCTGCCCATGCTGCCCACACTGCCTCATGACAGACATCTGTATCCAAGAACCTGTGTCTTTCCTTTTAACTCATCCTCTTACACAAACTCATGGGCTCCTTGTTCCACTCTTCCAGCACCTTTCCTAAGGTCTCCTTATCTAAAGACCACCAGATGTATGAAATTCTATATATCTGTATGCACACATACACACACCACTGCATCTTCCCTGTGTGCTCCTTCCCCTTACCCCACAGGGGATGACAGACTCCTAATTCCCTCTTTTCCCTTTTGCCAGGGCTCCCCTCTCTTCCCTTGTACTTGTGGCTGTTGAGCATCCCCCTCTCAAGTAACCCTCCTGCAATTTTAGCCTCAACAGTAGACTTCAATTATGAAAACCCCCTGAAGCAAAGCTGTGGGTCAGAGCAGGTGCTGTACTTCGACCCAAAAGTAGTTTCCAGGAGTTGGGAAGCACTTTTATGTGTTTCATAAACACATAAAAGTCCAATCAGCTTGATGGGAGAGCAGGAGCCAACGGTCACACTCACCCTCCCTGCTCCCAGCCTGCAAGCACTGGGAAAAGGGAGAGATGGCCTGGCAGCAAAGCAGACAGACCTAAGGAAGAAGGAATATTCTTTTTGCAGATTCAGCCAATATTCTCTCCCTCTTCCCTCCTTAAGAGCAGAGCAGAGTTGTTCTTCCTAGTGGTTTCCTGTTCAGCTGTGAAGTCCAGAGGCTCAGCAGTCTCCCAGAAAGAGGAAGAAGTGCTGGTGTCATCCATCTCCCCACCACAAGATCTGCTGGCCCACTTGGGTGGGTTTTTTTTTTTTTTTTTTTTATTGTCTTACATTTTTTCTGCTTTCTGCACTGACTCAGCAGAGAGAGCTCTGGGCTCTTTCTTTCCCCCAGCAAACCACAGCCCTGTGAGGTGGCAGCAATTTCCAGTTTCACTGCACTCACACAGCACTTCTGACTGAGCCAAAAAGCTAATTGTAGGTGTTGCTGGCTTGTAGGTAAATCATTTACAACTCACTCAGCCCTTCTGGATCAATGGAGAGAAGGAGCAGCAGATCTGCTCTCTGAGTGAGAGTGAGCAGTGACACAGGGACACTGCCCTGGCTTTAAGAAGACAGACAGAAAGCCATCACCAGCCCACTGACAACCATTTAATGCACAATGAGTCACCATCTCCCCCTCCCTGCCCAGGCTCATAGAAGAAAAGCAAAATAGAGAGAGAGATACTCACGCATGTCACCAATGGCTCCTTTGGTGACATTTGTGGCTTTCCTTACTGTCACAGTGAATATGTGTGAGTACTGGTGTTCCACCTGAAAGTCAGAGAGTGAGAGGTGATTAAGCTCCAGAACCAAAAAACACCCCCTCTATCAAAATAAGGTTTCATTTTGTCCAAAAACAGAGAGAGAGAAATCACCCAGTCAAAACGTAAGGGAAACTCATACTGGATAGAGCATCCTAAAGCTGAACTGCACCCTGGAGCTTTACCAAGAGGTACCTGCACTGGGGCTGCTGGATTTTCCTGCAGCCACACCTACTAATCTCAACCAACAACACTCCTCCTCACCACAGAACCTGCTCCGAGGCATTTAGTCAGGCAGAAACCACCTGAGTATGGCAAGGGAAAAATAAAAATGGGATATTTTACAGTTTGTCTTGGTAATTGCCTTCCCCTGCTAAAAAGAATGACGGGAATTACTTCAAAGTCCGTGTTCTGGAGCAGATAAATGCATACACAAGGGGTAGAGTTAGTGCTGCACCTTCTAGTACACATCAATATTCAGTGTGAAAGCAGCCTCAAGACAATGTAAGGAAGGTGCAAAGCAAGCTGTTAAAACAGTCACCAGGACCTTTCATGCACTTTCTGGAGGTTCCCGTTTCCTGCAAAGCCCAAACACGCAGCAGGAGCTGCCTGCCTAGGAGCAGGTGTGTCCTCAACAGACCAGGGAAGTAGGAAAAGATGTAAAATTAAGAAACAAAAAGAAAAAGCCTTAATAGAAGAGGTCACCAACTCGGCTGTACTGTTGCTTTATCTATATAGCCCTGAGTTTGACCAACCTGCTGGACACCACTGAGAATCACCAGTGCAGACTGCAGGGCAGCCAATCCTGCCTTTACAGGGACACAGAGATTGGAAGGAAATGTGAGGTATTAAAGCCATGATCAGGTCTCACACAATTGTATATTTTCTATCTTTTCCTAACCACCCACTGACCTGTGAAGCACATTAAAATAAACTCAGTCACTGGGACCAAAACAACCAGGGAGAAGGCCACCATCACAAAATTCACTGAAATTCATTCAAAATCATAGACAATATCCTTCCTATAGGACATGCTTATTCAGGCTCTGCCTGCTGCTTTCCTGCTATTTTTTCATCTGGATATTTTCTTTTTTTTTTTCTTTTTTTTTTTTTTCCAGAACTGGTTGTTTCAGTCAAGCCTTCTTATTTTGTGTCTATGGCTCACACCCAGAGACCTGAGCCAAACTGGATCCCTCTCATACAAATAAAAAGTTAACATCTTATAGGTTACATGCCATTTTCTAAAAAAAAAAAAAAAAAAAAAAAAAAAAAAAAAAAAAAAAAAAAGGAAAGCCAAAACTAATCTTCTATAGACAGCAAAGTGACTTGTGAGTGCTTAAGTGGCATTTGAGTCAGGAGTCATTAAAAAGCACCTCCAGTGACACCAACACAACTCCTGCAGCAGCCTGAGGTGTGCCAAGGCACAGCCACATCCCCGTGGCAAAGGCTCCCGGAGAAAACACCCACAGCTATCCAGGGGTGACTTCACTGCAGCCATGCCTGACCCAGACACAGAGTTTATCAGCTTTATCTGGCTGGAATCACCCCCACGCTGTGCCAGCTGCTGCAGGATCCAGCCAGGACTGTCTGCCTGGCTCTGGAATTTTCCCCTGGCAGCCATAGGAGTTATCTGGATGCAAGACCAAAGGAGCAGGCAGGGGGAAACTGTGGCAATGCCAGCTGTGGCGCACTGAAACCATCATGGCACAGCAAGAGGTTCAGCACCCACAGGAAAGGGGGAATTCAGACTCTTCCCAATACTCCCAGTGGGATGTTGCTCACCTCGAAAGCATCAGCCCCAGCAGAGAGGGTTCAGCTGTGGGAACCCAGAGTTCCTAAGGAGTAACACCTATTTCACAGCCTTCCATGGGCTGAGATGAAGACATCCCAATGACTGAGTGACATCCGTCACCTCCTGCACTGCAGCTTCCAAGATGGATGAACGGGAAGGAGGATGTGACTTCTCCTTGAACAAATTTCTGCCTCTGCTATAGGCCAAAAAGAAGCCCAGAGTTTTCCTCCACAGCGGGGTAAATGGGGATTTTCATGGGTATCTGAGAAGGGCTGGGAACACAACTGTGTGAGGCCACCCCAGCTCTGTCATTTACCCTGCCTCAAGAATTTTACAAGCTCTGACTCTCCAGAAACCATGGGCTCTTGCTGCCCCCTATTTCCAGTTTGCTGTCTGAGAATGTTCAAAGCTGCTTTGTTATCTCCCTATTATATTATCTCCCAAGTATGTCAGATTGATAAAGTTGGTTTCACAACTAGTCTCAGTTTCTTCACACAGACTGAAGCATTTCCTTTGTCATATCCAACCTTGTAATTAAAAGAAACAGCTTCAAGTACAAACCCACTACCCTCCTCCTTTTTCTCAGCTGTCAAGAAAGAGCTTGTCCTCAACTGGAGACCACAAATCAGAGATCACTGAGCATTTAACAGTGGAGTTATAATTAAGTGACAAGGATGGGACATGGGCGTGCTGGGTTTAGTTCTCAGCTGACAGGTGAAGTTTGTGTGCAATTCTGATGTCCCACAGCTCTGGCAGGAAAAGGGGGATACTACACAATACTCCCTGATAACAAGCACTCTGTAAAGTCATTTGCTTGCATCTCCCATATGCCTAAACTCATATGCCTAAATTCTTATGCCTACCATCAAAGCAAGGTCAAGCCACCACTTCCCAGTTTGCGCTCTTCACAGCAGCACAGAGATCACCTATTTCTATTACAAGTTCATAATTGTTTTACTAATGCCTTCACAAAAATTGCTTTTTATTGACTTAAGCAGCAACCTCCATCATTCCAGCTGTTGTACTGCCAGGAAAATTAAGTCTGGTTTAAGACTGGGATCCTCTGAAAGGCATGTGAAAACACAGAGGCCTGGCAAAACAGAAAAACAGTATCTTCTTTCCCTGAGCCTCACCCAAAACAACACACTGAGGATTACAATTATACACAGTTATTAATGTTTGGCCATAGTCGTACACTTGGAAGAAATTTGCCACTACTGAAATAAACAACCTCCCTCTTAGTAAAAAAACCAAAAATAAATAAATACACAGATATGCACAGGAAGCTCAAAAGTCTAGATCTCTTCTTGCACCAAAATAAATGTTTTTCACGCAAATTAAGTGCAAGGGGAAATTAGGGCAATTTTCCACTCAGGGTCCAGTTTCTAAGAAGATAAAAAGGTCTAAATGTCCATATTTCAGAAGCATTTTTTATTAGTTTTTTAGAAGGAGTTCTGATGAAGGCCCCTGAAAACACAATGAGAAATATATTGACTCTGAATGCCTTTACAAATCCAGCCCTTGCTAGTTTAGATGACTAAGCTGCATTTTCTCAAGTGACTTACATTCACCTTAAGTCTTGATAAAAATCTGTACAAATACCTCAAGTACTTCTGAAAAACAGATGATGGTAAATAAATCACTTAAACGTTGCAACACTGAGAGGAGCAACATCTACATTCCTTTAAAAATCTAGGACAGGTTACAAATTTCAAAAGTTCACAATTAACTCCAGTGCAAGGTGTCCCTACCCGTGGCAGTGAGGTGGGATGGGCTTTAAGGTCCCATCCAACTCAATCCATTCTGGGATTCTACGGATTTAAAAAACTAAAATACACCATCCAAAGTGACCTGCTTTACAGATATGTTTCATTTCACTTCTTCTTCCTCCATAAATTTAGAGAGGAAAAGAGAAAAACCAAAATCTCACCATGCCCTGTCTGAATATGGGTTTTCTGAGTTATGGAAACTCGGGCCGACGGTGTTCACTGTTCAATCCACAGCACTTTCCATGACTGCACAGCCGTGGTTCAGCATCTCCTGTTTTCACACCTCAGCTCTCCTTTGTTCCTCTCTCAACCTTTGAGTGCTTTCCTTCCCCTCAGTAAAATTTCCCTAATTATCTGCTTTGCCCTCTTTTAGATGTCCCTGCATTTGTGAGCACACAAACACCACCCCCTTCCCACCAGGGGCTGGGACACAGCTCCAGGATCTCCCGGAACACGGGCGGGTTTTGCCTGCCGCCCTTCCGGACGTGCCTAGCGAGGCAGGGATTTGCATGTGCTCAACATCACATTTGTCATATTCCAGAATGCTGAGTCACAGAGCAGGGCTCCACCAGGACGTTGGCATTCTGTGTGCCAGGCAATCAGGCAGACTGCACAGGTATTAAATGGGCTTACTTCCTTCATGTTAAGGACACTTGAGCTAACAATGGAGCTGGACAAATGAAAATATTTGCCTGTTTACTTAAGTAATTGATTCTCATGGAGTCCATGCTCTTCTTTCACAGGGTATTACAGTTAAGACAAACTTTTGTGCCCACACACAAATTTTATCTTGAAGTATTTATTCAATTGTTATAATATTTAACCTCCATATCAAAGTAAATGAAGAGGTATTACACACTTTAATTCTTTGCATTTTTGGAATAGTCAGTTCTGTCTGCATCTGCAGCAGCTTTCTGAACATCTTAATTTATACCTCAGAGTCTTTCATAAAATGAGAAAGAAAACCAAAAAGCTCAAAAAACACACAACAGTCAGCACAAGGACTCCTGGAAAATGCAGAATCCTTTTGAGTAATTTAATGCCAAATATCATTTAAATCCAGTATTTTTGCATTGATGTGAGCCTGCTGCCCATGACTGCTCAAAATGCCAAAAAAACTGTCCACAGGATTTCAGTTTTCAAATTAAAAAACTTCAAAGATTTCCATTCACTTTCCAAGCAATTAAAGGATCAGTTCTTGCACAAACAGTGTTGATTCTGGAATTAGCAACATTCCCACAAGCAACAGTTCAGCATTCCCAGGGAGCTGTAACTACATTTACTACACACACATTTTTTATTTACTATATTATATATGTAGGACAGCTCCATTCTGTTGATTATTGGTATCAAAAAGTCCTTTTATGTAAGTGATTTAATAAAATACATAACCGAGTGCCTCAGAGACCTCTCCCATAAAGGTACAGATCATTCCAAGCAATCCATCCAGAAGAGGGCACTGATGCTGAAAGGAATTAAGTCAGTATTGTCTTAACACAGACATCACCCTAAGGTTTGTCCTCCCTCCCAGCAGTTCACAGGACTGGGCAGGGAGTAAAAGTCAGTTTGACATCTGCTGGCTGCACACTGGTGTGGAGGATGTGAGTGCATGGGGCACAAACCACAGGGCTGATAAGAGATCACTTGTAGGAAGCACAGGGAGTATTTTTAGCCATGTAAAAGTAAAACACTGTGACAAGTGTGTGGCAGCTATCTCTGGGGACGCCTCATTGTTGCTGCTGTCAGCCGGGTGCTGTTACGAGAAGCCCCTGACAGGAACACACCCAGTGAGGCTCTGGATTTGGGCTTGGGCAGGAATTGCCATGCCAGTGTTTGCTTTGGAAACTCACTTCCAGCACAGCTGCATTCAGAGGCTGCTGAGCCACTGAGGGCAGTTCTGCTCCCATTTCCCCCTCCTCCTTCCCTTGCTCCTACTTCTACACGTCCACAAGATGAGCTCACTCTCCCCTTGGGCCAGCTCCAAAAGCACAGAATGGAATTTCTACCCATTCCATGGAATCCCAGAGTGGTTTGGGTTGGAAGGGACCCTAAAGCTCATCCAGTGCCACTCCAGACCAGGGACACCCTCCACTAGCCCAGGGTGCTCCAAGCCCTGTCCACCTGGCCTGGGACACTTCCAGGGATCCAGGGGCAGCCACAGCTTCTCTGAGCACCCTGTGCCAGGGCCTGCCCACCCTCACAGGGAAGGATTTCTCCCTAAGAAATTTTTGTCTACTTTTGTATTGAACGGGTTTTTTGCTCATTCCATTGGCTCACTGCCATCCCAAGGGTGTGACAGCTGGGACAAGGATGCAGCAGGAACACTGGAATAAAGCAGAAGGAAGGGAGCAGGGGCACAGTGTGCTGCTGAGTGGCACAGATCATCTCACTCTGAGTTTGCACGATATATTGTGAGGATTCTCGTTGAACCAACATTAGTGACATTCACCAGTTTAAGATCTAAATATCCCAAATTGTCAACTTATCTCTCCATTTATACTAATGAAAAGGGAAAGAGTACAACCCCCTGCCCCCTCCAAAACTGCACTGTAAGCAAGAAAGCTGACACACCTACTATTTCTTGAAGGAAATAGTAACAACTCAAATGATATGTGCTTATTTAGAGTAACTTCCAGCAGGGAAGGCATTATACAAGACAGTGTATATGTATCGGAGAAGATGGTGTGTGTGTGTATATATAAGATTCAGTGGTACTTACCACAATGTGTTGATAAGGATCTATGATAGACATTTTTGCCTTAGTTTATTCAAGGCAACTGCCAAGTATCTATTTCAATCCCACACAGGAGAGGCTTCCCCTCTTTTCAGAGTGGAGTTCAGTATGAAAGGTTCTTCAACTAATAAATTAAAAAGAAGATATAATTAAAATTAATTTGTTCCTTTTAAACTATATTTTACAAAGCAAATCAGTTCCTACTCTTTAGGAAGGTTTCCACAATTCATTTGTTTACCAAGAACTTAATTTCACTATAAGCTATATAGATGTAGGTATTTACCTGCCTGAGCTGGAGAAATTTCTCGTGCTTATTTCCTCTACCTCAGGGTAAGTGCAGGAATCAAGTATCTTAAATCATGCCAGTGGTTCTAGCAGCTCTACAGATAAACAAAAGAAGAGAGGAATTATATTTATCCCATAACTCTATTCAAGTATTTATGCTTCCGCGCATTACAGTTCTAGTTACAACTGCGAGCTCTGCAGGAGCAGCAATACTGCCCTCTGTAAATCCAGGACAGCAATTCCAGCTGGGGCTGCATGCAACCTCCCGGCCAACCCCGGCTGTCTGGAGATGTTCCAGAGGCTTGGAGGAGCAAACTGCAAAACCAGGACTTCATGGCTCTTCCACAGGCTCTCCATAGGCCACTGCTTTCTGAGCACTCGGTGAAGATCAGGGGCCACCAGAGGCCTTCAAAGTCAGAACTGTTTTCAACCATCAAAGTACCGGAGGTTATTCCTTTCTGCATCTTTCAAAAACTCTGGGAACTGCTGGACAGGATCAGTTCTCAGATCCAGCTGGACCATTGTCAGACTTGAACCATCAGCAGAAATTTCAAAGTGAAAAGAAGTGAAGCACCATTTGGGGTTTGGTCTCAAGGCAATGATTCCTAATTCTGAAATGGCAGGATAGGCCCTAAATGATTGTATATATCACTCCCAAACCTCTGCTCTTGAACAACTACATGAAGGCATGACAATTAAAATTTAGTTTCATTATGATCACTAGAACATTACAATGTCCTTTCTTTAATCACTGAATCATTAAGGCTGGATAAGCTCTCCAAGATCAAGTCCAACCATTAATCCAGCACTGCCAGGTCCATCAGTAAACCACATCCCAAAGCACCATATCCCACACATTTTCTGAACACTTCCAGCAACAGCGATTCCCTCACTTCCCTGGTCACGCCTGACCACCCTTTCCTTGTCAGCCCTAACAATAGTTTGAGGCTAGGAATCACCCTGGGTTTATTTATTCATTTTTATCTGAGGAAGTGTGAATAAGAAAGACATCAGCATTGGAAAGTCACAGTAAACGTGCCCAGGGACGTATATCATTTCTGGAGGAACTGCTGACATCTTGGAAGGCAATCCAGGAAAGGGAACAGCAGGAGCTACCCAATCACCATAGCTGAGAGGAAATTTCATAGCAGAGAGGAAATTTGTAAAACCAGAAAATACTCATTTCCCATAAGTGCACAGCCAGCTACCACACTCACTTTGAGACGATACACAAAACCAAGCCAAGGAAGTAAGAGAACAGGTTAGACCCAGGACGAAAAGCCTGGTTCGAGTTAATGTCCTGCATCCTAAAAGCAGAGTTCCAGTTCCCCAGATGATCCCTCAACTGGTTCAGACATGAGATCATGCTCTCTCTCCCTACAACCCCCCGCCTCACTTGTTCCAACATCTGCAGGAAGCGCGTTCGTGATGCTGCAGACAACGGCCTCTTTGGCTACGGGGCCAGGACGAGTCCCCAGGCGCCATCTGCCCTCCATGCTGGATGAGGCAAGGATCGTGCAGATGGACAAAAATGCAACCACGTCATCAGCAACTGCATCGCAACACCCGCGCACAGCGCAGGCCGCGGGCAGGGCTCTCAGCGGGACAGCGGGGCCAGGGAGCAAGGAGGCCTCGTACACAAAGGCCGGCACCCCGGGGTCCCACGCGGCTCCGACCACCAGCACGGCACATGCCAGCCCTGCCCACGCCGTGCTACTCCAAATGGCAGCTCCTGGCTTGCTGTGTTCAGCAGAGTCGCTCAGGATGTGATAAACACAGGCAGGTACCCGAGCACGGGCCCCAGTGCCTTTTCAGGGGCCCAGGGCTAAAACTGCGGGTGCTGAATGGTGGGTGCTGCTGCCTATTACCTGTTCCTGTAGAAAAGCAGGTTGAATTAACATTCAGGCAACGCAGTCAGACCCCCACCCAACACTCACTGCAGCTGGCTCAGCGAGAGAGGCAAGAAAGGCTCTTTTTGCAAGGTTTTATTCCAGCGAGTAAATCACATGAAGCTGAAGGGAACCGGGCGAGAAAGAGGATCACCACATGGTGCAGGCAGCTTAAGAAGGGGAAGGGGTGAGGGGGCAGAGCTGAGGGCAGGGGAACTGGTCTCTAGGGGAAGGGGGGTGGCCACCAGTGATATCAAGCCAGCGAGGGGACAGGGAAAGGGGAAACTGGGGGAAGTGAGACAGAAGTCCATGTGGGAATCTGTCTTTTCCCCCCAGAAGGACCAACTCTATGGTAGTTAGTCACTGCCCTCGCCAGGGCAGAGGACTTGAGAATTGACTGAGAGCAGAGAGCTCATGGGATGCTACACAGGGCTGGCAGAGGGACAGCTATCCATGCTCTTCCCAGAGCCAGCAGGACATCTCAAGAGCAAGCAGACATTTAAGTGACTTGAATACTTAACCCCTTACAGTGGATTTAATTCAAATCAGCTAATTACATCCTCTGGAAGCTCGTACTGCATTACCCATGGAGTTTGGGTAAAGCACACAAAGAGATTTCTAGATCTAAGAATTGTAGTGTGGCAGAAGAGCCAAATACAACACAACCAGGAAATTCTGATTACGCTCATCAAGAGCCGTGAAGAAATTCTTGAAGAATGTTTACTGCAAACATCTGCAGCAAATAGAGCTGTAATCCCAAAATTATCTTGTAAAACACTTCCCCTACATGCTGTCCATCCCACACAGCCTAAAGGGAAAGTCTTCATGGAATCACAGAATGTCTTGAGTGGGAAGGAATCCCCAAGGATCATCCAGTCTGACTCCTGGCCCTGCACAGACACCCCAGCAATCCCTGAGAGCGCTGTCCACACTCTCCCGGAGCTCTGGCAGCCTTGGGGCCATGCTTATTCCCTGGGGAGCCTCTGGGGGAAGAACCTTTCCTGGCATCCAGGAAAACCCTCCTCTGGCCCAGCTGCAGCCCTTCCCTGGGTCCTGGCCCTGGTCACAGGGAGCAGAGATTGGAGCTGCCCCTCGGGAGGAGCTGCAGCTCCCGGTGAGCTCTGCCCTCAGCCTCCTCTGCCCCAGGCTGGCCGTAACCAATTCAGGGCTGGATCACAAGCACACACAAAGTCCTGCCCTTGAGCTGGAGTTGGTATCCCCGCCCTTGGCAGATGCAGGGGAAGCAGTGCCTCTAAACACATCTTCAAGGACACTCTGATATTACCAGCACAGGTTGTTTTGCTTCCCTGATAGCTGATGGTGTCACCCATCTGTGAGTGTGCTGCTGCTGGGGCTGACAGCATCCCATCCTAAAGGAAGAGCACCTCAAGGCAGCACCACCAACATTAACTAAGCTGGCCATACTGTTTAACTGTATATTATAGGTAATCAAAGAAGAGATTAAGTTAACTGGAGAACAGAGGGTTGTGTGGAAACCTTCCAGCAGCCTTTCAGGATGTGAAGGGACCTACAAGGAAGCCAGAGGGGGACTGCATCAGGAATTGTGACACAACAAGGGGGAATAGCTTCAAACTGACTGAGGGGAAATTTAGATTCAACATACAGAAGATATTCTTCCTTCTAAGGGTGGTGAGGCCCTGGCACAAGGTGCCCACGAAGCTGTGGCTGCCTCTGGATCCCTAGAAGTGTCCAAGGCCAGGCTGGATGGGGCTTGGAGCAACCTGGGAAAGTGTCCCTGCCCATGGCAGGGGTTGGCACTGGATGGGCATTAAGGTCCCTTCCAACCCCTATGATTCCATGACCCTCTGATTCTGTTTTATTGGTCAATGACCAAATTGACACAAATTTACAAATTACACAGCAAACAAGCCACAGTTTAGCCTGGCCCTGTCATGGAGAACCAGCCTTTCCCTTTCTCCCAGTGCCATAAATCCCAGCCTTGTCATGGAGAGCCAGTCTTTTCCTAAGTGCCTAAATCTCACTTTCAGCCAGAAGTGAACTCTACTTCTAGCTCTGTTTCATTGCCAGGCACAGTTTCAGACACCATCAGTACCAAGCTATCAGTGGATAGCTGGATCACTCCTTGAGTCAATAG
This sequence comes from Vidua macroura, assembly GCF_024509145.1. Lineage (NCBI taxonomy): Eukaryota > Metazoa > Chordata > Aves > Passeriformes > Viduidae > Vidua > Vidua macroura. The sequence continues at coordinate 7,759,706 of NC_071579.1, forward strand.
TCTTCTGTGATCTCAGCTCATACTCACTTGAGGTGACAGACTAAAGTGGAGAAGGGATTATTGTCTTGGAAGACCAACTATATAACACAGTAACTCACAAAAAGAAGCTACACACGCACACAGGCAGAGATTATTACTGGAACATTTTCATTCTCAGTACATTCCTGGATAATTCATTTGTACAGGATATGTCAAAAGATAAGAAGAATAATGAGATTTTTCCCATGCTGAGCACAAGCTTACTCTGGAGTCAGTCTCACCAAGTGGAAAAGCCCTGAAAATGAGTAAACACAGCACAATATAAATATCATTGCCAGAATACGTCTTCTCAAGTGTAAGAAAAATCATTAGAGGGAGGTTGTTTATATCAAGCTGTCCAATTCTTCTTAAAAAATCAAAGACACGAACAAATTTAAATATAATGTGTGACTCACCAGCACAGTCATTAACTTTCAATCTATTAGGAGAAGAGTAAGGGGTAGAGAATAAGCTAAGTAATGACTCAGACTTTTTGTATGAATGTCACCCTCCATTTGTATCAAATCAGATTAGAGCATTTTATTTGGTTAGATTGATCCTGTGATTGTATAACAGAAATAACAAATACTCTGTTTCTACATGACTTTGTCTAGCATCCTGGAAAATCACTGTAATGTTATTTCTTAATTTAGGGCTTCCCACACAAGGAGGAAGGATTACCTCTGACTCCATGTAGAGCATCCATCACTCCACTTCCACCACAAATGGAAAAGTGGATTCTCTGCTGATGTGCCAAGTAGATCCATGGGCCAAGGCCAAAGGGATGAGGGTCAATAAGGACAAGTGCTGGGTCCTGGCCTCGGGTCACCCCAACCCCCTGCAGCTCCAGGCTGAGGGGAAGAGTGGCTGGAAAGCTGGAAGAGGCCCTGGGGGTGCTGGGGACAGAACTTAAAAATGAGCCCAGGTGTGGCCAGGTGGGCAGGAGGCCAATGGCCCCTGGGCCGTGCCAGCCCTGGTGTGGGCACAGGCCCAGGGCAGTGGCTGTGCCCTGTGCTGGCACTGCTGAGGGACCTCGAGGGCTGGCTCCAGCTCTGGGCCCTCGTGGCCACAGAGCCCTGGAGGGGCTGGAGCGTGTCCAGGGAAGGGAACGGGGCTGGGGAAGGGCTGGAGCACCAGGAGGGGCTGAGGGAGCTGGGAAGGGGCTCAGCCTGGAGAAAAGGACCTTGTGGCTCTGCACAACTCCTGACAGGAGGGGACAGCCGGGGGGGGTCGGGCTCTGCTCCCAGGAACAGGGACAGGAGGAGAGGGAACGGCCTCAGGCTGTGAGGTTGGACATCAGGAGGACCTTCTTCAGGGAAAAGGTTGTCAGACATTGGAACAGACTGCCCATAGTGGAGTCCTCACCCCTAGAGGTGTCCAAGGAAGTGCTCTGGACTGGTGACAAGGTGGGGATCAGTCACAGGCCTTTTCCAATCCCAGTGATTCTGTAGTTCTATGACTGCTCTCCCCATGCCTTGCTAAGGAACTGTGGGTGGGAGGAAGGATTCTGAGCAGAAGGGCGAAAAGTTCAACCTTTGTGCCACATTTTTGGAGGACACTGTGAGGTGAAGCTTGTCAAGGAAGTTGACACAGCATAGCTAGACAGGAGATTTTAGCATCTCACTTCCTGCTATAGGGGAGTTAATAGATTAAAAGATAGTGGATCTTTTTTTAAAGATTAATTGTTGGCCTGTAAGCAATTACTGAAAGTATAGGTGACACAGCCACAATGGAAGGAGAGCTGTAAACACTCTAGCAGGGCTGAAAGTCTGGAAAAGTCCCAACAATCACCACCAGTGTAAAGTTTCTCCTTTTCTAGTGCTGAAGGCTACTTTGGAGGCCAAAAGTGAGGAAGACGAAAGTTGCAGAATTATCAAGCCACAGATACACTCCATGATACAGGAGGCAAGGCTTGGTGAGTCAAGGGCATCAGACATGGTCCTTTAATAAACTTGAATTAGGCTGGATTCAAAACATCCTCCCTATCTTATATTCTGCAAGGAATGGCCTCCCCAACAGGAATATTCAAGAGGCTGGAAGCATCTGTGCCTGAATACCCTCACCTGTGTGACGATGGCCATGGGAGTTCCCTGGACTGAAAACCCAGCCAACTACAGCCAAGTGCTGTAGTTTCCCCATAGATAGCATCTGCAAGTCTGAGGAAGAGGCAACTGATTCAGGGCACAATGGTTTATGTTACAATTATCCTGCTTACGCAAAGGGGACTTAACAAGAACCACTCGCTGCAACAGCCTGTGAGGTTATGAGAAAAACCCATGTCCCCATATGTGAACTCGCTGTATGGCCAACTCACAGAAGGACTTCAAAGTGGAAGTGAGTAAATTCAAAGTAAGGAGTTCATTTATTCAAGGAATGAAAGAGCTCCTTGAGTTGATACCTTTAAATAACTGTTCTTCAACATCATATTTTACTTCAACTGGAATTGCACTGGAAATAAAAAACAGCCTTGAGAAAGAACAACAAACTCAGCTGAGAAATGCCAAGAATACTCTTTAAAAATGGCAACAATCACTATCCTTTGCTACAGAAATCAAAGCCACAAGGCAAAGTCTCAAAATTGGTCAAAAAACCTCAGGCAGCTGACCAGTAATCCCCACTGCACGGGTCAGGCTTATGTGGGAAGCAGCACACTTGTTTTCCAGCAAGAAAGCCAAGAAACAAAGAGGAACATGAAAAATCTGATGGAAGTTCCATGAAAAACAATTATTAGGATATGGACCTGGACCAATTAGAATGCATTACTCAAGCCCACCTCTGCAGGTAATTTACTAGGAGCACAGTGCAATTAGGAAAAGCAGATGGAAAAATGCCCAACATTTCTATACAGTAGGAAATTGGGACCTAGTTATTCCACAAATAAACTTTCCATCACATAATCCTGGAATGATGTGGGTTGGAAGGGACTTTAAAGCCCATCCAGTGCCACCCCTTGCCACAGGCAGGGAGACCTCCCACTGTCCCAGGTTGCTCCAAGCCGTGCCCAACCTGGCCTTGGACACTTCCAGGAATGTTTGACAATTATTTTTTAAGGGTATTTGCACTTTTGGAAGCCCAGCTTAAGGTTCACTTCTGAATTTCAAGATATTGGGTGCCCCAAGCACCCAGAACCAGGCTCTCTGAAATGGAAAAACTCACTGCCAGTGGCAGCTTCCAAAGTCTTGCCAGGAATGCAAACACTTATGCAAGAACTCCTAAAATTAAATGATAGACATCTCAACTGCAACACCTGACTGGGCAGAGCTTTTTGTTGACTATATTCCTTTAAAGCTCATGTGAAGGGGGGAAAGGAAGGGAAAAAACCTCCCTGCCTTTCTTTCTTACCTGGAGCATTGACAAAACTTCCCACTTACTCTGCTGCACTATGGTCAAGAGCTGCTGCCTGCCAAAACCTCAGGATCCCCCTTCCAGAATCCTCACTGGTACCATGGCAAGAACTGTTGCTGCATAATTTAGAGCTTTAGAATCAGCTTCCAAAAATCTCATTCCAAATCCAACCCTGTTCCTTGGGGACAGCACCAAGCTCAGCCAAGTTCTAAGTATTTCTGAGCCAATGCCTTTTAAAGATTCTATTAAAATCATGAGGATTTGATTCTTACATATCTGTAACTTATCCACGCCTTCATTCCCCTTCTTTTGCTTCCCTGCTATAAAGTAGGAATGGTTTAAAAACAAGAACTCTAGGGAAAACATTAGAAAAAGCTTTTATTTAAGTATTTATGGGGTTTGGGGAAGAGAATCCAACATGCAAAGATGCCTGGTGCACTCAGGCTTCAACTGAGGCAGCTGACAGCCCTTCTGCACTACAGTTATGCAGTGGTTTCACACAAAACCCCAAAAAATCAGCTAAAAATGGAATGAGCTGGTAAAATTTAACAGCTAGCTTATGGTCAGTAATGCATGTAAAACAAATTTAGCTGACCGTCAGGTCAATATTTCCTTTCAATATCTTTTTCATTCTTTTTCAGTTCAATTAGTATCTATTTTGGGGATTTCCTGGCCTCTTGGCACAGGCTGTAGCCCCAGCCAGGCTGCTGGCACTGCCAGGCTGGAGGAAGGGTTGCACACACAAGGTATGTTTTGTCATCTCCCACTCGTCATGTCTGCACAATGTGACTCAACTTTCTGGTTTTGAGCTCCTCACTCCAAACACGAGCTCTGGTCACTGTCTGCAGCCAAGGGGACAATTGTGCAGCACTTCCTTTGGTCTCTATGGTCACAGCACTTAAAGCATGACAAAGTCAGAGTCACTCAAGGAAATCTGTCTGGACTTTCTAGTAAAAGTAGGCATGAACAAACTTCTGACGCTGACATTTTTCAGCCTCTTTAAATACTGAGAGTAAAATTTATATGGAAATATTTCATGGCTATTGACAAGCTGGAGTCTGAGTAAGTAACATAAATATATGTTTTACACACAGACACAAAGACAAACATAGACATGCCCAACACATATATTACATTTTTGAGAGAAGAAATTAAGTACTTCCATAACAGTGATCTTTGTCTTGTACCCAACCCCTGAGCAAACCCTGAGCAAAGCCAGACCTGGAGCAAAGCCCACCTGGCTCCACTCAGCCAAGCCTCTGGCCAAGCAGACCTTCAGCCCTGGATCTGAGCTGTTACACAGAATCCCAGACTGGTCTGGGCTGGAATGGACCTTAAAGACCATCTCATCTCGTTCCACCCCCAGGGATGCCACTCACTATCCCTGGTTGCTCCAAGCCCCAACCACGCTGGCCTTGGCTATTTCCAGGGATGGGGCAGCCACAACCTCTCAGGAGCAAGCAGTCCCTGAGCTGCCAGCTTGTGTTTGAAGGCATCATCATCTTGGCAAAGCGTTTGCACAGGGGTTTGATTTTCTGCACAAGACTTGGCTGGGCTCTCCTCCACCCTTCTGTCCTGCTGGAGAGGGCACACAGTGGCACCTTCCTGCTCAGAGACCACGCTGGGAGCGGCGCCTCACTGCCCCTGCCCAAGCTCCTTCCTTTTCCTGTGCCGTGGCTCTCACAACTTCCCCACGTTCTCAGTTCCCTGGACAGCTCTGCCAGCCCTGCCCTGCCAGCCAGGCCCTGCTCCTGCTTTGTTCCAAATTCATTAAATTGAATTTGGAATTTTTGCTTTTCTGCCCCACCATTCCGGACGGATTCAGAGTGCCAACAGGGAAAACACCGAGCTGTGGCACGAGCTGCCGATTTAGGAGGAAAGCTTTGGATCAGGTGCCACTTCATTTTTAGATAACTCTTATCTACACAGACACACAGTGAAGGCCTGAGAGAATGAAGGGAAGGACTGAAGCCACTACTATTGTAAATGCAGGTGAACCCAGTGGGAAGAAATGCTGATGTCTGACTCCAGTTCAGAAGGCTGAATGATTTCTTTATTATAACTATGCTGTAATACATTAATATACTATTTAAAGGAGACATTAAACCTATATCCCTACTTCTTCTAACTACCATATCTAACTCACTCACAACTGGTGACCCTCTGGCAAGAGCCCAGCCACAGGTGGATCTGATTGGCCATCAGGCTCAAACAATCCTCACCAGAATCCAATCAAGCAATCACCCCAGGTAAGCAATTCTCCAAACACATTCCACATGGGAAAAACAGGGAGCAGAAATAGAAATTGTTTTCTCTTTCTTCTCTCCGTGCTCCTCTATGAAAAAATCCTGAGAGAGAGAAGACTGTGCCTGCCACACACTTCAAACGAATGCCCAACATTCCCAATTAAGGCTTTGGAGATGGATTAGACTGATGTATTAAAGAACATCTTTATAGAATTATTGGAAAATTTTTCTCCATCATAAGCAAAAAAAAAAAAAAAAAAAAAAAAAAAAAGGTAAATTTCTCATTACTGTAATATGACTCTACCAGTACCAGGAGGTAATTCCATCAGTGGTTACACAAAGCAGAAAAAAACCCACAGAAGTAACAAAACCCATAAAAACATAGCAACTTAAACATGGATTTCAGGAGTATGATACAGTAACTCGCAGTCACTAAGGAGCCACAAACAATGACTTCAAAGGTAAAAGGACAGCAATCAAAGGGAGGAAGAAACCCCAAATTTGCATATCCCCTTGTTAAAGACCTTTGCAAAATCTGGGACACAAGGGGACTTTCATGCTCCTCTCTGAGGCACAGAGGATTGGTTCAGGAAACTTAAATGAACTATGACTACTCTCTTACCAAACTACCTAACCTTCTAATTTAACTATTTCTTAAGACACCGAGGGCTTACTCCCTCCTTGCCAGCTCAAACTCTCTCCCAGCATATGAAACACCCATGGATGTGCTGGCTCTGTGGTGAAAGGGAAATGACTGACACATTACAGGGCAGAGAGTACATACTGCAGGTGTTTGACCACTTTTCAGGAAGACTTTCTATAAAGAAAATAAGGACAAAGAAAAGAAAACAAATAAAGAAAATAATAAAGAAAGAAAGAAACTAATAAATAAATAAGAAAATAAATAAAGAAAATAAGCACAAAGTTGTCAGAAGAGAATTACATCAGTTTAAATAAAACCCTTTAGGGGAGAGTTTAACCCCACTTATACTCAAAAAAGCACTTAAAGGAAAACAGTCACTATGTGGCCAGGAAAGGCCACTCAGCTGGGGGAGAAAGACCTTGCCCTGCCCACACAATTTCTTTCAGATGGTGATTTTGATTCAGATTTGGCTTAATGCCTCAGAAGAAGCTATTTCATTTCACAGAACCATAGAAGGTCTGAAGGGACCTTAAAGCCCATCCAGTGCCACCCTGTGCCATGGGCAGGACCATCTCCCACTAGCCCAGGTTACTCCAAGCCCTGTCCAGCCTGGCTTGAGACACTTCCAGGGATCCAGGGGCAGCCACAGCTTCTCTGGGCACCCTGTGCCAGGGCCTGCCCACCCTCCCAGGGAAGGATTTCTTCCTAATAGCCAATATAATTTTCTCTATAGCAAAAAAAAAACCCTTATAAAAATTTAACCTGTGTTCTCCAGGCCACAGGGGAGTTGAAGAGCTCATTGAATAGCACACTGAGTTAATGAATTTGGGATTCTTGGAAAAAGTAATTTAAATATAAAAAGCAAAATAACACTTGGAAGCATGTCCCAGCTGAATGCAATCACTCAAAAACCTGTGTGGACATGTGCTATTCCAAGTGGAAAATGCCAGAGAAATGCAAGATGTTGGCAGGCTTTGCCATTAGCAAAGAGCTGGTTCTCACTACCATCAGCACAGCTCCCTAAGGGAACCTTACAGTGCCTGGGAGTCTGAGAGCATCATCACTGAAACAAACACACACCCATAAAACCACTCTGGATTTAGGGAAAGCCAGGACCTGCTTCCCAGCACCCTCCTCTCAGATGCTGTCCAAGCTCTGTTCCCATTTTTTGTTAAGTTTTTCACCAGCACTGTCCTTAAGTCACAGCTGTGGGGCTTTGGTTACACAGAGAAAGTGACTTTTTCTTCACAATACAACAGTCAAAAACACCAGGTTTGTGAAAATTACAGAGTCCTGCCTTTATCAGGAGATAAAGGGGTGTTACACTCAGTGCTATGGTTAGAAACTCATGATCCATTCTGCTTGGATTAAGGAGGACAAGGATTCAAACAGAACAGCAGCACATGAATAGTTAGTTCTGTATTTTATAGAAATTGTCTAGGATAAGAGATGGCCACTATTGCAATGTTCACTTCAACACACACCCATATTGATTAAATTAAAGAACAGATGTGTCTCAAAAGTCTTTCAAAATTCTCCATTATAGGCTAGTTTTGAAAAACAGAACACAAGAGGATCAACCAGAAAATTTCCATTTACTCACATTCCACAACCACCTTCTCCCCAAAATGTAGTTTCATGTTGTTTCTTCCAGTACTGCCAGATCAGGCAGCAGCTGCTGGCTTTGCATAGAGCTCCAGTTTTGCATGTGAGGTCCAAAGGCAGAGTATTTGGGATGGAGCATGCAAAGTGATGGTGCATGCCACAGCCAGAGCTGCTCCCTGTTCAGAGCAATCATCCACAGGTGCTGTTTGCTTTCCCCTGGGATGGGACAGAATGGAACCTCTGCTTGGGGACATTTGTTTTTAGCATCCACTTGACAGTGCAGTAAGTTAAATACATGAGCAACACAGTTTTAGTAATTAAATCCTATTTATAATCCCTACCTTAAGAAACAGACATGATAGTGGGAGGGACAGGGAAGCAACACCAAAACAAAAGTAACCTCACACCGAACCTGTAAGGCTAAATCTTTCTATTGCATGGTCTGGCCAAGGCCATGGAGCAGATGGGATGAGACAGCCTGGACATGTGCACCCAATTCTTACTCCATCAGCTCCATCTATCCCAACATTCCACTTATCAGTCCTGTCCTTCATGCATGTTTCATAAAATGCAATCCCCTGGGGGCTGGGACTGCCGTTTACAGCAAGAAATAAACATTTGTACAGATCTTATTGTAAGATCTCTGTGTGTGCATAAATAAGGACCTTTATAATCCCAGTAAATAGGAAAGGATAATTTATTATAGAAGTGCACATTCCTACTCATCTTGGCAAAGGATATGAGCACTGATAATACTAGTAGGAAAAGGAATTAGAGTCTTACTGATTTATGCTGCAATCATTCTAAGGAAAATACCAGATGAATATCAAAAATTAGTCAGTTCAACAGCTTTACTATCAGATAACCACAAAAAAACACAGATGCAGCTGATACATTTCAAATAGTTCAGAACTTATAATGTGGAAGCTTTTGACCCTGTATTTTGTGTCTCCTTTCTAAAGTTGCACATTTAGGGAAGCTGGAAAGATGGAAAGAAAAAGATTTTTGTTTGCAAGCTTAGCTGTGTTTTTAAAAGTACACTTTCAGCATCCTAAGCTGAAGTAACGTTGTTATCAGGAGAAAAAGCAGCTCTGTATCTTTCTCTCCAAGTTACCAGTTCTACCACTCATCTAGAAGGAGATTAAACATCGCAATTAAAGAGGGCTTGCCAGCAGAGCTGTGCAGCCTGGACAGCAGCCCAGTGCTCAGAGGCGCCACAGGCACCACTCACCCAGCTCTGACACCAACCCCAGAGACTGCACCCCTTGCACAGAGCAAAGGGCACTCCCAGAGCATCATCTCTGTGCTCTGAGGGATATCTGTTTGGAATCACACGGACTTTATCATGGAAGCACCTGCTTTTCCTCCAGGGATCACTTAAAGAGTCTGGGACACTCACACAGTGACTCCTACTCCAGCTGTTTGTCAGTCCAGATCCCAAAAACATCCTTCCCAGGCCCCCAGCTGGGTAATAATTAGCATTGACTCCATGATTGCAGAAGGCTGATCAATTGCTTTATTATATCATCTTACACTATATTATACTCTAGTTATTAAGAAACTCTGTAACCCTTCCAGCCAGTCCAATACAGCTTTGACCTAATTGGTCAATCAATCCAAACACCATCCAGTGTCTAATTAAGAAATCACTTTTTGGTAAACAAATCTTCCACATGTGCACAACAGCAGGTGCAACAAGTAGAGATAAGAATTGTTTCTCATTCTTTCTCTGATCTTCTCACAGCCTTCCCCGGGAAAATGCCTGGGAAAGTTGTGCCTGCTCTCTGTGGCCAGAGAGCTGCTGCCACACTTCCCCACATGTGCTGAGAGTCTTGGAATTACCAGCACACAGCAAAAGTGTGAGCTGATATGGAAGTGTCATCCCCACAACCTGCACTCTGGGAAAGGAAAACACTCTGGGGGAAAAGCTGCAGTGTCTGTGCCCCCTGGCACAGCTGCCAGCTGAGACAGGACCAGCACAGGCTGAGGAAGCAGCACAGCTGACAGCCCATAATGTACTTGTGAGAAAATCAGTCAAATCTGTACATCTATCAATATATGGCTGATATTTTCCCCTCACCAACACTGCTGGCTCATTTTTTACAGAAACTGCGTCATTCTATATAATACCACAGAAGCCCAGAGTGATTTGGGTTGGAAGGGACCTCAAAGCCCATCCAGTGCCACCCCTGCCACGGGCAGGGGCACCTTCCACCAGCCCAGGCTGCTCCAAGCCCCATCCAACCTGGCCTTGGACACCTCCACAATGTGTTCAAACTGGAGAATTAATCGATATTTCTAAAAAAAAGTCCATGAATTCTCACTTGCAGTATCACCACAATATTTTTCATTTAAAAAAAACAGAGTAAAGTTAAATGTTTAGTAGGTCCTTTTGCTTTCCCCATAATTTGTTTAAAAAGAAAATATTGGAAGCTTTTGGTGCTCAGTTTGGTCCTGCTTTGGAGACCACTTTCCCCTGTCCTAGAGCCCCCTCCCACCCCTGCCTCATCAGCTGAGTAACTCTGCTCCAGACGTTGACACACAGGCTACTGGAAATTGGTACAGTCAGGAAATTTGGGTCATCTCTCTGAGGTAAACAGTAAATGAAAATCCTCAGGAAAGTCTGAATACCAAGGTGATGAGGGGCTGTTTTTTTTCTTCTTTTTAAAAAAGGAAGAATTCTTTTGAAAGTATTCTGTTACTATATCACGTTATTATAACCTAGGGCAGTGATGAGGTCATTTCCATTACCGAGGCAGGTTCTGGGATTTGTTTTTCAGACTACTGAGAAAGACACAGTTATATCAGTGCCTCAGCAAACCCAGACAAGAGTTCATCACCTCACAGCAAGGTCCTGCTGGCCCTGCTCATCAAATCAAAGACAAATTCTTCCACAAATTATGTAGAGCTTCTGTTTAGAAAGAGACAAATGAAATAAAACCAGACCAGTGGCAAACTCAGTATAAAAGTGTGTCCCATGAGTGGCCCCCAGGCTTTAACTGGAAGCTGAATTCCTAGCTGAGCTAGAGCTGTAGGGAAGGACCTGCTTTTATTGCTTAAATCATGTCCAGACTGTAAGGCACCAATATTTTTAATACATACTTGTCCATCAGTGTCAACTAAACAATTAGTTAAGAATTCAGTTTTGCTCTCTCAAGGCCACTCCCATTCCTCAGATACAGAGGATAAGTGCCCTGAAGGACAGGGAGACTCTGCTCCACAGCATTGTTATGTGTCAGGTAAAAAGTAAATTGGAATTTAATCTCTCAGCTCCACATTCACCACAGGCCATACCATACTCTGAGCTTTTACCTCTTGAGCTAGAAATTTCCCACAGAAAACTAAGTATTTTCTCACATTTTGTAGTCAGTTTTCATATACTTGAACTTCTGGGTACAACAGGGAGACACCTCATTCTCTGGATGCTACTTGCTGCTACCCCTGGTATTTTCCATCCCAAGCCATTCAATTAACTTCATGTGATTTGATTTCACAGTTCCCAAGTCTCCAGTCCCACTGCCAAGGCTGTCCTGTTCCAACCTACATGGAAGTCACCGAGGTTGCCACATCCCTGGATATTGCACATCAATTCAAACACTCCAACAGAGCCATTCCCATTATTCCTGCAGCAATGTGCACCCAGAAGGTCATTTCTGCATTGCACTGGGTCCAGCCCTTGGCATTGCCAGGAAGAACTGAGGTTATCCAAAGTGTCAGTGAAGTCTGCTCAGTGGTTTTGCAGGAGGGAAATACTTAGTGCTCACCCCATGCTCGTGATTTTTCCCCTTTGTAGGATGAAAATTCATGAACTGAAGGGAAAAAACTATGGCAAAACCTGAAATATTTCCCATTCTAGCTGGCTTAGGCCAACTGGCAAATGCAACCTATTCAAAGTGCCATGAAAATTAAACTTATGATAACAATGTTCAATGTAATATATTCAAGTTAAGATGAAATCAAATATGCAACTCTAGTGATACAGCAGCATTGGATAACTTCTCTTTTTTTCTTTTTTTTTTTTGGCTTTTTTTTCTAATTTTTTTAAGAAAAACAAGTAATAAACAGCGCTTGGTGCCAAGAGTCAAACTGGTGTTTTTCCAGTGCAGATTGACTGGCCATGCACGAAGAGATTAATTTATGTGATTCAAGCATAAATCAATATTTGCATTTCTCTTTTGTTATGGATCCCTGCCATATGGGAACAAGAGAGTGCAGAAAGCTGGACAGGGCCAACATGAAGATTTGGAGAGACAACAGTGCTAGAAGAGCATTTATCTCTACACCGTGTATTGAAAACTTCTCACTAAAAAAAAGAAAAATAAGCACATCAGTTTTCAATTTATGCTTTCTGTCTGGAGTCCTTAGCAGGCTGAACAATTCTTGGTAACCACAAAGCAGCTGATCCCGTGCATCAATAGCTTCACGTGCATCTCACCCTACTGAGGTGCAGAACAGCATCTTCTGCCAGAAACAAGCCCTACCCGCACCACTGCTCCTCCCTCGGGGTTGGAGCTTCAGCCGGGAGTCTGCATCCCATCATGCACGTGGGAAATTCCACACTAAGCAGTTCAGGCGGCCGAAGGGATTTTCCCCAAAGCGAAGGCACAAGGTCAAGCTCTGGGCAGGGGTCACGCAGCCCCAGCAGCTCCAGCTCCCCAGGGGAGGGGACAAACCCCAGTGCAAAGCCCAGGGCTGCTGGGGGAGCACGACCACGAGCACAGGAATTGAGGCAGCAGCTTCTGCACAGGTGCAGCAGGGCTGGCCAGAGGCCGGGCAGAGCAAACCACCCCGCACCTGTGAGTGCGAGTCCCAAAAACGGCACAGGGAACCCCATGGAAACCAGGCTGCTCCAGGCCAGGCTGGACCGGGCTTGGAGCACCCTGGGCTAGTGGAAGGCGTCCCTACGCATGGCAGGGGGTGGGACTGGATGGGCTGTAGGGTCTTTTCCAACCCAAACCATTCAGTGATTTTGGTCCGTGATCACACCAATGTAAGTGAACAGAAACCTGCTAAAGGCCGTGACCAGGAACTCTTACAGGCATTTCTCTCACATCAGACCCAAGAGAAGAGCTGCTCTCGCAGGCATTTTGCAGAATGTTCCCTCTGCAGCCGCCCTGCCGCACTTCCCCACAGCTCGCACGGCCGACTGCTTCACCGCCGGTGCCCGTGCCAGTGCCAGTGCCAGCCGCGGGACAGGGGCCGGGCACGACCCGGGAAGCTGAATCCCTAGCTGAACCAGACGGATGGGGATGGAGGTGCGGGACCTGAGCAGGGTCCCGCTCCCGCCCGCTCCCCCCGCGCTGCCTCCCGCGTACCTCTCGGAGCCGCGCGGAGCGAGCGCAGCGGGCCGGGCGCGGCCGGGGCTGTCCGCGCAGGGACTGCGCCCCGCGGGGGCTCCTCCGGCCCGGGCTGCACCGTCCCGTCCCGTCCCGTCCCGTCCCGTCCCGTCCCGCCGCGGGGGCGGCTCCGCACCGGCCCCGTTCCCGGCGCCGCTCCTCGCCCGCCCTGCGACCGCCGCAGCCGCGCCCGGCCCCGCTGGCCCCCGCTCGCTCCCACCCCGCGCTTACGGCTGCCGGGCTCCGCCGGGCGCGTCCCGCTCCGCTCCCGCCGCGGGCGACTCCGCGCTCCGGGCGGGGAGGGGCCCGCGCCGCCACCGCCTCTTAAGGAGGATCCAGGCGCCGGCCGGGGCTCTGGGGACAGTAGCTGAGAGGGGGACATGGGGTGAGAGGGGACAGCGGCTGCGAGCGGGGACAGCGGCGGGGCTGCGGCGGCTCCGTCGCTCCGGGCGCTGCGGTGACCGGGCCGAGGGGACGGAGGAGCCCCGGGCGCTGCCGTGGGGAGCGCTTGGCCGGAGCCGGAGCGAGCGACTGATGTGGCAGAAAATAGTAACCAAATAAATGGAATTTGCATTAAAATATCCCTTGCGTTAAAAACCCCTTGCTGTCGCGGCGGCGGTGGATGTTACTGTGGGAATATGCCTTCCTCAAGGTGTTTGATTCAGCAGGTGTGACCACAAAACACTTTCATTCTGTTCAAGTACCTCGTGAACATTTGCACGTGTAACACTTTCACTTACAGACTCTTGGTTTTGAAAGGATGGGTGTTGAAACAGCGGTGACTGTGCCCTGTGAACCTTGGCCAGGTCCAAGGTGTTGCTGGATCACTCAGTCCCCTTTGGTCCACTTTACACTTCCATCTAAAAGTGGAATTTTAAGTCATTATTAATTCTATCACTTTCATCCTTTGTGATGATCAAAGAAGACCTTACAATTCCCTTCCATTCATTCACATTTTTTCTGTTTTGCTTTAATAGATTTGAAACTGAAGTGTTTTGAAATATACTGAAATTGGAAAATTTATTTCTCGATTGTATTGTATTATTTGCTGCATTGCTCAACAGGGAGTGGCCTTAAGCTGAAGGAGGACAGGTTTAGATTAAGAAAGAATTGTTCCCTGTGAGGGTGGGGAGGCCCTGGCACAGGGTGCCCAGAGAAGCTGTGGCTGCCCTTGGATCCCTGGCAGTGTCCAAGGTCAGGTTGGACGTGGCTTGGAGCAACCTGGGCTAGTGGAAGGTGTCCCTGCCCACGGCAGTCCATGGGACTGGATGGGCTTTTGGGTCCCTTCCAACCCAAACTATTCCATGAGTCTACGATCCTTTGTTTAACACCCAAAAAAGTATTTCCTACCTGGGCTTTTGGAGCTCACAGTGAGTCAGTGGGAGAGTCTGACAGGCTCAAACCTCAGCTGCTGCTCACCCATAACCTGCACTCTTAACATGACACCTCTCAAAGATGCCAGTTCTTCTCCAGACATACCAAAAGACGAGACTGAGTTTCACTTCAATGTTGACGTCAAGCTCTTTCCAAAGACCCATTTTTATGCTGGGGATTTGCACAAACTCAGTGCCTAAATTGGAACTCACTTCTTTGAAAAATGTGGTCTTAAATAAGCAAAGATAAAGGGTCTTAAATAAGCAAAGATAAAGGGGAGAAGAAAAGGCTTTTAAATTACTCAACCAAGACCTCAAAGTGCAGCAAACCAAAGGATACTATTCTACAAGTGAGGGGCACGTAGGTGGCATTCACATTGTATTCACAAAGTTAAGTGTCTGGCAAAGCAGTAGCCACAATTAGAGGACAGCAAGCCACTCCTCGGCACAAAGCAAGCCAGAAGCCTCATTTTCTCCATTATCTTAGTGGTCCCCTGCTGTGATACACTGAGGGGCTGAGCCACTCTGGCCACCACTGATGATCTGGTGGTCTGGCTCATTTGTGAGGGTAGGGAAGCAGGGTAAGGAAGAGCTGCCCTGGAAGTGCTGTCACAAAGAAGGGCAAGTGTATGTTTAAAAAGCCAGCCTAGGACTGCCAGCTCAGAAAGTGCCTGTTTGATGTGGCAGCATCCTCCTCCACATCCTCAATGTGCCATTTGAGGGAACATTGACCAGAAAAATGCAGCGAATCCACGATGGTGCCATTATTTGGGTCCTTTTGTCTTCCACGTCAACCACTGTCTGCAGACCACCTCACCTCATCTCCTGGTAGGAGAGGACTCTGAAATGTGTCACACCAGCTCAGTATTGGTCTGGAGACATGTAGAGATGACAAAAACATGAATAAAATTGTTCCCATCAAGTTAGTTACCCTCTCCCCCTTCACTGGGGATTGACCAGCAAGGCTGAGGGTCTGACCCCCTCATCTGTGCTCTAAATCCTCCAAATGCACTTCTTTGAAGTGCCCAAGAGATGCCCTGCTGAGCCCAAGAGAAGCGGAGTTCCCAGCGCTCCGAGGTGACCGTGACTGCCCAGGGCAGGTGTCAGCCACTTGCCTGGGGGTCCTCCTGCTCCACCTTCTCCCTGGCACAGCCCTGCTCCAGCCACAGCCCTGTGGGGAGCCACGTGCTGCTCACAGGCCTGATCAGCTGCCCCTGAACTCTGCCAAGGAGGGGGCATCTGCAAACCCAGAAGTTTATCTCTGACTCTCTTTCTCGGCATTTGAAATCTCTCCAAAGCGCGATTCCCAGGGGACGGCTCTGGTTATCGTTTTTGTGGTTTTACAGACAGCAAATGCTGGAATAAACACAGCCCCCAGCAAACAGGGGAACTCCAGTATTTCCATTAGAACTCCCAGAGTCAGTTCTGATTATCAAAACTCCGATTTCTCCCTGGTCAAGGAAACAGCTCAGACTCCTGATAAGGAGCTGAGTAACTAAAAGTCAAAAATTCCTCTTCCCTTCTTGTTGACGCAAGGAGAAATAAAAAGCTTTTTTTGCACATTGTGACTGTTTTTGTTACTTCATATAATTATTTTTGATCTTAATCCTGTTTCTTCAAGAAAATTATGGGTAGGGTTTCATGATTTATTTTTTTCCCCTGTGACAAAGGAAGTTTAGGAGCTGCCTTCCCCTATCCCTCATTCTCCCCACACACTGCAAGTCCTGTGCTGTGGGATGCCTCACCAACTAACCTTGGAATGCGTTAAGAAACCTCTTTCCCTTGTCTTTTTTTGTGAAGTTTGTTGTTCTAATTTCAGGCTACTTCAGCCCACTAAGAGCTGCCTGCTGCAGGGTCCCTGACCCCCCAGCCATGTGTGTGTCTGGAGGTGCCAGAGCCCCCAGACCCTGCGCTGCTCCCCTCCCTTCCTGCGGCAGTGGGAACGAGCCCTGGACTGCGGCGAGGCAATGACAGGGTGTGGAAAAGGGCCTCGAGAGGCACCAAAGAGATCTCTCCTGAAGCAGAACTTCAAGGGAAGCAATGCCAAATTACAGGGGCCCTCTGAGTGTGTCCTCAAGGGCATAGCTTCAGGCAAACCATGGAAAAGGGAGAGTGGGAATAGCAGGACAAACACGCAATTAAGTAAACAAGAAGGGGGTATTTTGTCGGATGCTTCACACAAACCGACTACTTTCTTCCAGACATTTCACCATGTATCAGAGAAAAATCACTCTTTGATCAGGCTCACAAACAGGAGGTGTTCCATGGAAGGCTGACATTTGCTCTTGTCAAAATATCTCTCCTCCTGTGGTGAAAATCATTGTCTATAGCACATGAGGTGAGGGGGGGACTGTAAATTTGCTATTAAGATTTCTCCAAGTGAAAATTAGCCATTTGCTTATCTATTGCATGTCTCCTGACATGGTTTAGCTGGGGTTCTGCCTAAAGCAGGATTTTCAAGCTGGTGCCTCCTATCATTGACATCTGGCATCTGGCAGAGTAAATGCATTCCTTTTTACCACTTTACTCCTTAAGACCATTTATCAGATATATCAGGACTGCAGAAAATGGCTTTTCCTCCAAGCCAATTTGCCTTTGCCCTTACTTCCCCACTCCCACATGGAAATATTTCCCCTATGACATAAAAAAATAACTTATCATTCTGGAGGACTTTCCACTGTGAATGAGAAAACTTTGCACCAGAAGGGACTTCTGGAGGGAGCTCTCAGTCAGGTGTCTGATTCCTTGATATTCCTCTCCTCCTTTCTCTCCCTGCTTCCACCTACAAGGTGGTTTTCTGGGGCTGTGGCCAAGTCACCCCTGGCCCTTAAGGAAACAAACATGAAGGGCTAAAATAACAGCAGGTTTCAGTCACAATCCTGTGGTCCTGAAATATCCCCCAGGTGCTTGAAGTGCAGCATGTCAGGGGAAACCTTCATATTAAGGGAGAAGTCAGTCCCTGTAATTGCCTGCTATTGGATCTATGGTGTCTGCCCTCATAAAATGATGGGATCACAGGAGAACCGTCTGGAAGGGACCTCAGGAGGCTCCTATCCAACCTCCAGCTCAAAGCAGAGGCAGCTCTGGGCTCAGACCAGGTTACCCAGGGCTCGATATTCCCAGCTTTCCTTGACAGGAATCATGAGACTTTGACTTGTGGCTTTTCATCAAATTAGAATAATTTTATACTGAGAGTGATCCTATTTATACTGGGATATTTTAAATGAGATGAGTACAGGACCAAATATTTTACTAAAATATATTCAGGTGTGCCACTTACATTATGGATGTTAATAAAGTTGATTCAGTCTAAACAAAAATCAGTCACTAGAAGAGGCAATAGACAATAAACCCCAAACATTTTAAGAACATGAATGCCATGAAGCTCATTATTCTGAAGATCTGTTGTCCTCACTGTCATTTCCCACCTGCCTTCTTGCCCAGTACCTTGTTGACAACTGTGCCCAGCAGTTTCCCCTTGATTTCCCCTTGAAAAAATCATGTTTCCCCTTGATTTCCCCTTGAAAAAATCATGTGGTTATCACGTATTTATAGGTATAATTTAATGTTCCCTGGGAAGAAGTGAGGACTCACAGGTCCAGAAGTCTCAGCTCTGTGCTGTAGCCATTATTAGAGACAAAGTCAGTGCAAACAAAAAGCTACAAGAAATAGAATTCAGTTGGAAATTCAAACTAAAAATCAGTAACTAATGAAGTCCTTGTGATCAATACATAAATCAGAAGAAATTAAGTCAACCCCACTCCTAAGAGGTGCAAAGAACTCCCCCAAGTATCACAAGAAAACTAAGAGACTATATTGGGATATACTTTTGAAGAGATATATTTTCATTAAATAGCTGACGGTGTTTGGACAACCTTGTTTGCCCTTTTGAGAGTAATGGCACCAGCAACATTCACTTCACACTCTGTTATTAACATCATGGGTCGCTGGTTTTATGGTTCATTCAGGCTCTTCAAAGACAACACTCCACTTAAAGGGTAACTTGCACATTTCCTCTCTCAAATGAGGCCATTTCTGTTCTAATGCCTTCCTTTTCTTTCCATGCAGCCATTACTCTTCAGCTTCTCTGTTGACTAAAATCAATCTGAGCTCTGCTGTGACCACAAGAGACTTGGTTCTACGTCAGAAATGATGATGGAAATCCAGGAGCAGTGCAAAACTCCAGGTGTGACAGACCAACGAGAAGCTCTGAAGGAATGTGTTTGCTGAGTTTTGCATCTTCTTTGACAAACACTGCCTTCATCTCTTTGGGGTATTTTGTCCTCATTCTCCTGACTGTTACTTTGTTTGTCTCACATCCATAAACTAAATTAGACATGAAAACCCCACATCAAAGACTGATATGAGACACTACACCAGGCAGAGGGCTGGGTTTATTTCAAATATGTCCTAACATTCAGGAAAGTTCCTAGATACTATCAAAGTTTTTGACTATCAGGAAACTTTATTCCCTAATGCCCTAAATCTATTATATTGTTATGACAAAGGCAAAGCACATAAAAACATTTCCTAAACACAAAGAAACACTCTGTAAAACAAGCTAAACTCAAATAGGACAATTTTTTAACCAGTAGGAGTTATGGACCCTCAGTCCTTTTCTATCACAGGAAAAAAGATATTTTTGTGTGCTGAGGCTGAATTTGAATTTTCATAATACTTCTAGAGCAGCAGAACCTCCATGTACTGATTCAGTCTGGTACCAAGCATAGTAATCAAAAACAATCAAAAATAATAATCAAAAATAATAATCAAATATAATCATCAATAATAAAAAATAACCAGAACAATAAAAAATAAGTCTTATATGGAACAATCTCCCAGCCTGCTGTTTTGGGAAAACCTGAGTCAAAATTTTCAGAATTCACAGAGAAGTGAACAATTTTTTACATCTGCAGAATGAGGAAATTGCATTTTTTTCTAGCTTGGTTTTTTGTTTGATGCTGAGGAATAGATCAGCTGGAAGTCACACAAAGCCTTAAAATACAAATAAAACCAAGGAAATCAGGAGCCAGCTGTTTCTCAGGTACTGTACAGACTTGCACATCTCTCCCTGAGAAACTACAAAATCTTTTCTCTATCTTATAAATGGTCAAAGGCGCTCTGGAGTAAGAGCAAGCCTAAAGATTTCTCACTGACAGCTGAATTTCTGAGTTGCTGTTCCTTACCAGATTGATCCTTGGCAGTCAGTTTATGCAGCAATGAATATTTCCATTATTTATTTCTGAAGTGGAGGATCCTTGTGATTAAAGACATCTGCTCCCAGAAATAGCTGGAAAACATCAGGATGAGGCAAACATCACCCACACCACCCTGCCTGGCAGCAAGCCATCACTCTCCCCAGAATAACAAACGGACAGATCATTTTGCAAGTAGGAGTTAAGAAACAGAAGTAAAACCTGGAAATGTTCAAAGTCACTATCACACAGAGATCAACACAGAACAGTGGATAAATACATGGTGCATGCAGAAGGATTTTTTAACAATTCTACAAACATACCTGGGCATTCCAATAGAGCAAGAAAAAAAGTGCATTTCATGTCTCAGGACCTGACTATCCCAATTAGTCTTTTTGCACAATGTTGAGTTACAGAAATACTCTGGGTAATTTTCCTATATCTTACCTCATTCTCTTAAACTTCGGGGTCTGCTGGCCCCAGCCTGGCATCCCTGGTGCTGCTGCTCAAGGCAGTATGAGGCTAGGAAAGGTTTCCAGCCCTGTGATCCCTGTTCTGTAGCTCCATGGACTCATGCTCTGTGCTGGGACAGAGGGGTTTGGGGGGTGGGGGGGGGTCTAAGGCAGCTAAATTCCTAAGGAATTAAAATCTCTGTGGTGGATCATTCCTAAGCATGAGCTGTGCTGTGGGATTTTTACTTGTTCTCACAGTAATGAACAGGACCCTCCCAGGATAAGGTAGTTCTTTGTTACATAAGAAAATTGAGGAGGTCCCTAAGATTCTGTGAAAAAGGGAGCTCTGTCCCCACAAACAATGGCTCTTCTGGGAGGGCCTCTCTCCACAATCCTGCATTTAAACTCCATCTCTGCCTCACTTACCCCTGCCTTGGGAGAGAACCAAAGATCAGAGTGCAGAACACCAGAACAGGAGGGTCAGGCTGGAGCTCAGGGAAAGGTTCTTCCCCAGAGGGTGCTGGCACTGCCCAGGCTCCCCAGGGAATGGGCACGGCCCCGAGGCTGCCAGAGCTCCAGGAGGGTTTGGACAACGCTCCCAGGGATGAACAGGCTGGGATTGTTGGGGTGTCTGGGCAGGGACAGGGGTTGCACTCCATGATCCCTGTGGGCCCACTCAGGATATTTTCTGACCTGTTATAAATGAATCAGTCCATATAATAATTAAAGGAATTTATTAAATTAAATCAAAGTAAAATTGGAAAAGCCACAAGCAAACCAGCACCGAGCGAGGCAATCGGTGCTGGCTGAACTGGGTCCAGACCATGCAGCTCCATACCCTTGCAGTTCACAGGGTACTGATTTCACAGGGTCTTTTTTATACTGTTTCCAGACCTAGCAGGATTCTGGGGTGGGGGGGGGGGGGGTCCTCCTGTTTCCTTTTGTCCTTTTTCACATATTCATGCATGTTCTTTTCTCGTGGTGCTTCTAAACCGGGGTTTTCCAGAATACTCTGATTGTCGAAATCCTGTAAGATGGTAATTCCCCCGAATATCTTGTTTTGGTGATGAATATTCATCTTATCATTCAAGGCATATCTTCTAGACAGAATAATTCTTCAGAATAGCCATCTTTTGAGAAAGGAATTCATCCTGTGTATATTGCTCTTTCCTGTCACTTGGTTCCATTAAAAAGGATACTGTATTTTTTAGTCCTGAGCATGAATTTATTCTAAATCATTTGTTACATGACCCAATGATTCATGCTTTATCTACTCACCCCTTACAAGTATCACTATCTACTGGAAAAGAATACACAGTAATTTGCCAAAGAAAAACTTTATACAGGAAATAGTAGAGGATGTTATTATTTGATAGAGCATAATCCTTTTTATTAATGACTAAATGGGTGCATTGGGCTTAGTCCTCAATGATTATGCTTCTTTACATTCCTGGATATTCCCAAAATAAATTATGTGAAGGGACATAACTCTGTACTTACAGTGAGTTCAACAGGGCTTACTCCTGTGGAGGTGCCAAGTAAAACATCTGAAGAAAAATGCCCACAGATTGAAGCATAAACTATATTTTTGTCAGTATGTGACATGGAAATGTTTCAGCTTGCTAGTGGCAGAAGGACACAGCCCTGTGCCACTTGCAGGAGTAGGCAAGTGAATGAAACACATATAGAAAACAGCTCACTGATAATACTGATAATTTCATAAAGATCCTGGTGAAGAATCATCATGGCAACAGGGTACTCAGGTATGCAAATTGTTAGAAATAGTGAAGATGCAGAAAATAAGGAGAACAAAGCAGTTCTTCTGCTTGACACATTTGCAGAATTTCTTTTTTCTCTTTTCTGCATTTTGTTTGGGGGAATTCAGCCCAGCCATCCTGGTGAAACAATGCTGACTGCAGAGCAGGGCCCTCACCTGCAGCTGCACCCTCCACGCCTGAGCCTGCAGACCCCAGCCTTCCTCCTTTTGCTCTGCTTGCTTTTTTTTTTTTTTAACACAAAAGTAGCATAAACCACGACCAGCATTCACCAGTCGTTGTCAATACCCAGAGCTCAGCAAGCAGGTTCAGCACAGTTGACATCAGCATCCCCTCTCATTTGATGCCAAGCACTCAGAGCTTATTCCAGCACTTTGCTTATCAGAACAAACCCTTGTTTCCTTGCTGTCTATCTCTTCCCTTTCCACATGGGAGGATGGCATCTTATTCAAGGAATGTAAAAATATTCCCTGCTGCCTTTTCCCTAATGAGACCTCTCCCAAACAAAGCTTCCTGTGGAGACAAATTGTGACAAAGCTGTATAAAATCTTGCCATCAATCCTGCAGCCAGCTCTGGTTCTGAATACGACTTGGCACCACATTTTTATTCTATTGTGGACACATTTGCCAGTGGGATTGAACATCACGTAAAAATGCATGGAGGCTTTAAGAACATCTGTTTCAGTCCAGGTTTAAACCAGCAGAACTATAAGGTGATGGAAGCTTCTCTAGTCAGGACATCACTTAAGCCCTGTAGAAGTCCCACTGACGTCAAAGAAATATAAACATATGCTTAATTTTAATTGTATGCTTACAGGCTGGTCTGAAATGGGTCACAAATAGCCACGTTCTCTATTTGTTCTGAATTCTATGGGATCATTTCCATCAGGGGAATTAATTCTCATTAACACTTTCATTTTTCCAAGACCAAATCTTTTCTGCATTCTCTATGTATAAAACATCCGAAGCTTAACCAGGAGAAAATCCTAAAGCATGAGTACCTGACAATAAAAAACTACATTTCTTATAATAAAGTGCTGAAAACAAACCATTACTGTGCTTAATGATTAATTTGCTACGTCTTTGGTTTTCAGCTTTGCCTAAGGCTGCAGGCTGTTCTTCCAGGCCATTACTTGCTACAAACATCCAATTTCCTATGTGTTTCCTTGGGATTTATTATAACACTACTGAGGGGTAAAGGTCACCAGAAGCCTTTTCCACCCATACTCCACCTCTCCAGTGTGGTTCTCAAGGCCTCTGATTTCTGATGTCCCTTTGGGAATAGCACCCATTGGTGCTTGGTTTGAAAGACAGGTGTCTGCTAAGGAAGGCAGGAGCCTCTCTTGGAGTGGAAAAATATAATCCTACAAATTACTATAATTTTGAAATTAAGGTGTGGCAAGCACATTTCTCTCTCTCTCAGGATTTTTCATAAACGTGCACAGAGAGAAAGAAAGAGAAAACAGTTTCTATTTCTGCTCCCTGTTTTTCTCATGTGGAATGTGCTTGGAGAATTGTTTACCTGGGGTGATTGCTTGATTGGATTCTGGTGAGGATTGTTTGAGCCTGATGGCCAATCAGATCCACCTGTGGCTGGACTCTCACCAGAGGGTCACGAGTTGAGTTCGTTAGAGATCTAGTTAGAACAAGTAGGTTTGTAGTTTGCATGTCTTCCTTTATAAAATATATTAATGTATTTTAGCATAGTTATAATAAAGAAATAATTCAGCCTTCTGAACTGGAGTTGGACATCATCATTTCTTCCCATTGAGTTCGCCTGCATTTTACAACATTAAGGGGTTTTCAGGCAAAGGTATGAGGGCAGGAATTCTTTACCAGCATGCACAACAAGGCAGACAAGCAGCAGCAGCTCTGCGTTAGCCGCAGCCGCAGCGGGAGCGCAGGCCCGGCTCCTTCCCTGCGCTGCAGTGCCGGGCACGGCCAGCAGGGGCGCTGGGCTCGGGGCACGCGGTGATCGCGGCCGGGCCCAGCGGGAAGGGAAGGGAAGGGAAGGGAAGGGAAGGGAAGGGAAGGGAAGGGAAGGGGGAGAGGCTTTGCTCCACAAACCCTGGGCAGCCGATCCCGGGGCAGATGGGGACAGGTCCCTTGTTTTAGTGAGGGGGGTGTTAATAAGGTCCCAGTTCAGTGGCTGCTCTCACAAGCAGAGGCTCACCCCATGGCAGAAGCAGCCGCTCTGGGCTGGGCCCCGGTGGCAGCAGTGAATTCCCTTTTCTGAGCAGCAGCTCTGACCGTGTTCCTCTGAAACAGAGAAAGAGAGAGACAGCGAGCAGCTGGCCCAGCCACGTCTTTTACCTGCCCAAATCTCTACCAGCCCAAATCTCATGGTATCTCTGCCCCATGTAGAGAAACTCCCAGATAAGACAAGTGCAACCAGATGCCCTCCTCCCTTGAGCTTGGCCACCACTTTTGTTTTTTTTAAGTACCCAGTTGTTAGTGTTTCCTAGCAATTTATGGGGAAAAAAAATCCCTAACTAAAAAGAAACAAAAGGAAAGAACCTACAATACTCATCAGTAAAGAATAGACGTGGAATGTCATCAGTGATGGAACATACAGAATCATGGAATGGTTTGGGTTGGAAGGTATCTAAAAGTTCATCCTGTTCCACGTCCTGCTATGGGCACAGATACCTTCCACTGTCCCAGGTTGCTCCAAGCCCTGTCCAGCCTGGCCTTGGACACTTCCAGGGATGCAGGGGCAGCCACAGCTTCTCTGGGCACCCTGTGCCAGGGCCTCACCACCTCACAGGGAAGGATTTCCCCCCAGTATCCCACCTAACTCTGCCCTCTGGCAGTGGGAAGCCTCTTGTCCTGTCCCTCCATCCCTTGTCCCAAGTCCCTCTCCAGCTCTCCTGGATCCCCTTTTGGGGCTGGAAGGGGCTCCAAGGTCTCCCCAGAGTCTTCTCCAGCTCTCCCAGGCTGGCTCCTGTCAGGGCATGACTCCCCAATTAGTGGGTGTCAGTGTAGGCAATGGGCATTCCTTGCTCTGGCTCCTCTGGATGGACACATCCCCTCTGCTCTCAGGCCAGCCCTGAACTCAAGTTCTCATATCACAGCTCTCTGCTACCAACCACATGAGAAAAGACAATTAAAGTGTGTCCTGCTACCTAAAACCCCACTGTCATTGGGATGGAATGTGTGTTCCAGGCAGGGCTGGAGGGATTCTCAGGCGCTGAGATAAAACCCTCAGAGCAGCTGTGCTCAGAGAGGCTCTGGCACACGGAACGGCCCCGGCTCCTCAGCAGGATGCTGTCCTCCAGCAGCCACTCCCAGCACAGCTCTGGGGGGACTGGCCCAGTGTGCCTGGGAGGAGGAGAAAACAGGACAGGGTTTTTGCCATCTCTCCTGCCTCTCACAAACAGTTTGTGCCTGCTTTGCTTCTTACCACCCCCTCCCCATTCCTCATGTGCTGGTGAGCACCCTCCAATGTTTCTATCACTTCTCAGAGAGAGAATGGGATGATCTGCAAGACATGATTTTCCCCTCTATCCAGATGAATATTTCCTCCATTACTTCATCTGCTATTTTTAAAGACACCTGAAACTCTTTCCCCGACAAGTGTGTCCATAGAAGGTGAACTGTCATGGAGCCAAGTTGTGTATATTTACCTACTTTATTACCCTCTCAGAACTCCAGCCTTCCAGGCATTTACCTGTTTTATTTCTGGGTCTGAACTTCTTCCAGCTCTTCTCTACTCAGAAGGGAATGACAGGATCTAGGTGGAATTGCACTTAAAACCATTACATCCCACTCTGGTACAGGATGGGACCAGTCTCAAAATCATACTGGGTTAACTTCCTAATAACTGGGAAGTTACTTCTTTAAGGAAACCATAATTGTTGAGTATATTTGATTTACTGCTAATCAACCCATTATCAGCCTGCTGGAAATTTCAAGTAGTTTTGCACTTGAGATGGCAGAATTTCATTTTTCTCCCTTTTGACAATGCTTCACTCAAAGTCTGTTACTAAGCTGTTGTCCCTTCAGCCATTAGTTTTGTAAAACTCTCCTAGGAACGGATGTTGGAATTTTGAAGGGGCACATTACTATTCCTGGGTATAAAGAGTCATTTTTAACCTAAGCTTGAACAAAACACCTGAAATTTTGAAAGCTTGATTCACTTTGGAAGTCCTAAAAACATATCTTGGATCCAGACCTTTTCTTTTTGAAATTTTTATCCTTCAGTATAAAACATCCAGATGCTTTATTGTTTCTAAGAACTGAGAAGTAATTCTAACATTCTTGAAGGTCCCAGTGCTTGCAGTTCTAACTGAGCTCAGGCCATAAATCCAGGTTAATAGTGCTCAGAAAATCTCAAGTAGTCCAGCAGACACAGAGGGCCATTAGCAAGGAAAGATTAGGTAGAAAAACTAATTGCTCCTTCCCTGATGGAAATTATTTCCAGTTTCACTCAGCACAGTTAAAAAAAGCTCCACAAAACTGAAAGGATCCCAAGGAGGAGATCCCGGCACTGAGGCTGACTTGGGAACTGTTTGTTTTAGCAAAGGACTCTGCTCCGCCTCTGTGCCAATTCTGACAGTGCCAGAACAGCCCTGTGTTTTTACTGCAGTTATGCAATCCCTAGGATCGTGTCTGACACACAAATAGTCTTCAACTCTCTTCCTGTGTTAGAGAAATATCTTTTTCTTTTCCCCATCCACAGCTTCAAGTGATTGGATGGGAATGCAGGAGCAAAGGATGAGAAGGAAGACCAGGAATTCCATATGCCATTGTTAATTTTACATTCTTTGAGTGCAACAGGCTCCTGGTGCAAATGGGGTGCACAAAGCATGGTGAAATTCTGAACCTATCAGCACCACACTGTTCTGGTTTGAAAGCAAAACCAGTGAGAGACTCCAAGTCAGAAATACAATTTATTAGGAAAAGGGAAAAAGAAAACAAAATCCATCCAATAATACAAAAGAAAAACTACTGACAGAGTCAGATTACAACCTGACACCATTTTAGTTAGGGTGTTGGCAGCAGTCTAAATTGGAATGGCTGCAGTCCTCCTGGAGTGTCAGGCATGGTTCTTTCGGAGCAGTGATCCTGTAGAAGGGTGTAGTCTGCCTTGAAGATGCAGTGGAAAAACCCAGCTGTTCCTCTTGGGAATCCAGCAGAAAAGGCTGAGTCTGGTGTCCCAAAAACTCAGATGATATCCAGGTAGGAATGCTTGGCTCCTCCCTCTGGGCGAGGCATCTCACAATGGGATGCTGTAACTTTTATCAGCCATGCAGTGACATTCAATAGCCCATTAACAGCAGATGTCTCCCCAGGGGGAGGATTGGATTGTGGAAGAGATAAAGAAAATTGCCCAATTAACAGAAGACAACTGCCACACCTCCAACAGATGGCAACTGAATACATCTTGCCTTGCAATCTAGGACACACACAAAGCCTCTGCATAAATGATATCCACTGGGGTTAGGGGCTTGAAATAATCTACATCTAAATCAAGTTGACTGCAAGTTCCTATGGCAGTTAGGTAAGATTTTATCTCTAAATGCACATGCTATAGATTTCTTAGCCAGACTGGAATTAAGTCTAGCGCTTCAAACACACCAAATAAATTGTTCACAGTGGGCTCTCAGAAAACCTTTCAAATAAAGGTTTATGTGGTTGGCTGTGGCACATATGCAAGCACACCTCCACACACTCTGTATCTATATAAATGTGCCTGTCCAGGATGGTATGAGCCACAAACAGGCACAAAAAGCAAAGCAAACACAACCTGCATCACACTGGAGTAATACCCATTACTGGAGAGAAAGGCAAAAGAAAACCAAAGGAGAAACCAACTAACTAACCAACTGAGGTTTCCTCTATACAACTGGACATGCTCATTCAACAAATTCACAGAATGGTTTGGGTTGGAAAGGACTTTAAAGCCCATCCACTGCCACCCCCTGCCTAGCCCAGGTTGCTCCAAGCCCTGTCCAACCTGGCCTTGGACACTGCCAGGGATCCAGGGGCAGCCACAGCTTCTCTGGGTACCCTGTGCCAGGGCTCCAGAGCCAGGTGCTCCCCTGTACAGCGTTGATCCCTGTACCGTTGTTGTCCCTGCATTGTTGTTGATTCCAGATTTAATTGCACCTTGCTAATGTTAACCAAAAGCTGCAATTCTTGGGTATTTTCACAAGACCTGCCCAACTCTTCCCTCTGTGAAAAAAACAACTTGACTAAATTATCAGCTCTAATTCTCTGTTCTTCTCAGATGATTTATCTGCTGATTTATCTTGACAACTCACAGCTCTGATTCTGCTTAGCCAATGCTGTGTCTCTGCTTGCTGGAAAGACTGGGAAATTTGATCTTCTAAATAGTGACAGGAACAAACTAAGACACAAATGCCACTGTGTGGTGGTTTTTGCTAAAAGAGGTACAAGATACAGCTAAAACATGTACTGGGGGGATGGTTAGGGATCAATAAATGGGATCAGGATCCTAAAACTTCAGCCAGAAATAGGCTGGCTTTGAGAAAATTGAGGTCATAGTCAGCCAACAACATGCCAAGCAACTAAGAGCACATGGGCAAGAGTCATCCTGGAGGAGGGGGTCATGGATTCATGTCTGGAAACCCAATAAGCTGGGGCTGAGCATGGATGGACCTAAACAAACATAAGTACAATATTTCCACAGGTAAAAGACAATTCGCTTGCAGACCCCTCCTCAGCATGCACAGCGTGACCTGGAAATTTCTCTTAATTGAAATGCATAGGGAGGGCCAATCCACAGAGCACAGATCACAGCTGCTGACCAGAGTTTGCAGTCACACCCCTCAATTTGTCTTGTTGGCAAGATTATTTGCACTTTGTGACACAGGCTCTCACTGCCCCTGCATCCCACGTATGGTGAATCCAGTACGAACTCCAAAGTGTGCCCCTGCCCAGGGGACAAGGCAGAGGTGACAAACCAGTCCTGTTCCTCTGCTCTTACATTTAGGGGTTTGGCACAGGAACCTGAACAATTCTCACCAGGCTGCACATGAATCTAATGGCAAAAGCCTAATTTTAATCTCCAAGTCAGCTCTTCTAGCTCTGGGAGGACTAGTTCACTTGTTTATTTCTCCATGGATATCTCGGATAAAGCTTAAGGTGATAACACAGTGCCTTGCATAAAAGGGTAAACATGGAAATTTGTCATGAACTAGGAACATGCAAAACAAATGATTATTCACTTCCTAATATTATGCTTTCTTTTAAATAAAACTCTATATTGCCCCCATGTTCTGTCAGAAGAAGTGAGAAACTTGGTCACAAATACAGAAGCTTTGAGACTGAGATTAGGTGAAGATTTGAGAACATTCATATGATCCATAATGCCATCAATAGCAAAGACAGCAATGGGTTTGCTCTTAAGAATACATATCTCCTTAAGTAATTACCTCTGAGCATAAGGGAAAACATGAATATCTGTGGTTGGTGTCTGGAAATACATAGATGGGTCCTCACCCTTCTCTGAACGAGGTGGGTCACATGTTGGAACAGCAGCAGAAGTATCACAGGAAAATCTGTAACACTGCACACACCTGAATGATCTTTGATCTGGGGCTTCTGTCAGCAGCTCAAACCTCCCATTCAATTCTCTCCAGGTTCAGCTATTCCTAAAGCTTTTCCAGTAGCTTGCCCCTTGTATTAATTCCTATTTTTTCACCTTTCAGAGATGCATCGCTCTTTAGAGGTGAGTACATCAGAGTCCACTTTTCCTCCTCATAATTCTGTGCATTAAAGGATGGGCACAAGGTTGTGCCACTTGCAATGTAGATATTCACCAGACAGGACTAAATCAAAATCCTTCATAGGCCCAACCTTATTTTGGCTCCACCTTTCCCATTTTTAAAGTTGTAAGGAGACAGCCCAAAAAGAGTCACTATTTCACCAGATGTGTGGATAAAATTTGTGTTCTCTCCTCAAAATGTGATCTGTTTAATATTATATTTTTTCTTATTTACGATTTCCTGTTTAATGAATTTTATTATACCTTACACATATTTATCTAGTAAAGTTCATAAAACATAAATTCTGGAAACCTGTAGAATGCTGAGGTCAAGAGTTGGGGAGAGGAGACAGAAAAGGCACACAATGTACATCACTATCCATGGCTTGCACACTCTCACCATCATCAAGAAACGGTTTTGGACTCCTCATCTGTGGAAGTGTCCAAGGCCAGGCTGAATGGGGCTTGGAGTAGCCTGGGATAGTGGAAGGGGCAGGGGGTGGAACTGGATGGGCTTTAAGGTCCTTCCCAACCTTAAACATTCTGGGATTCTGGGGTTCTAAAAATGGACTGAATCATATGAGTGTCCACACCCAGCTGAGAGCAACTTGCTGGGCATTTTCAGTTGCCAAATATTTTGAAAACCAACATTTTTCCATTTTGATAACAAAGTGGGAAGACAATGGGAGTGAGAAACTAAAGACAGATGATTATTTTTGGTCTTGCTACATTTTCACCTTTATTCTCTGGTCAAACAAAAGAACAACATGATGCCAAAAATGATCACCTAGCCATTATTCCTTAAATCCAGTCTCTGAGCTGAACACACAGTCCCAGTGACACAGGGATAGCCTGGTGTTCCAGAGCTTGCAGCTCCTCATAATCCCCAATAAACTTTTCAGGAGGTTTCAGGGGTTTCTGACAACCTCAGGGAGTTGAACAGCTCCTGTAACAGGAAGGCAAACAAGGCTCACACAGCTCCCAGCCCACGTTACGTCATGTGGATAAAAGGAGGAGGTGTGACCTCAAAGAACGACAGCAGTGGTTATCACTCCTGCAAAATTTGTATGGATTATTTTAAGATGCACGTCAATTCAAATTTGTCATCTCATTTGCCTAATGGCACTTTATTCAGTAACTAAACAAACTATTTCTGTTAGCATTGGTTACCTTCATGTTAATTATTACTTTTCAGTTTTGAGGGTAGCAAAATAAAGTTTTTTTTCCTTGTTTTTTTTTTTTTTTCCCAGAGGTTTTTACATGCATCTCCCCCTAGCCACAGTAGCCAGCTAAGTTTTGAGTTTACTAACGCAAAATTGTGGTGGGCAGGCACTGGAAGGGGCTGCCCAGTCCCCATCCCTGGAGGTGTTCAAGGAATGACTGGATGTGGCACTCAGGGCTCTGGTCTGGCTGACAACAGCTCGTTGGGCTGAGTGCTCTGGTCTAGCTCTGGTGATCAGTCCCAGGTTGGACTGGATGATCCTGGAGGTCTTTTCTAACATGAATGAGTCTGTGATTCTAAAACCTCTTTAGGAAGCCACACTTCTGACCCACCCCAGGTGCATGGAAAGGGCTGAGGGGTGAGTCCCTTTACCAGGCTGGACTAAAATAACTTCAGCTCTTGTCAAAACAAAGTACTTTGCATATCCTCAGGAAAAAACATTGTATTTTAAACAAAAATTCTGCAAATGTGGAATACATTGTTTTCCACAAGCTTCAAATATGCTATTCCACACCTGGAAATGGATCTGGATATGCCTGGGGTGACTGTATTTAAAGACATGTTCTCTAGCAGTGCTCCTGTTCATGAATGCCTGATTCCAGGCACAACAGGCATTAGAGCTCAGGGATGAGCACTCCATCCCAAAATCAGGACTGATTCCAGATACTGGTAATTTAAAAAGAAGGTTAAAAATGGCTATATCAAACGTGAAATTCAAAGTGAGAGAAAAAGATTCACCTTAAGATAAGGACAGAGCTATACCAGGCCAATTTTTAATGCACAGGAGGTGAAGATTTTATTAATATTTTGGTTAAGCATCAGAGCAAAACGGAACAGCTGAGAAAGAGTAAAATTAAAATCACCTTCCTAATTAGGTTGGAATCAGAACACCTGGGAAGGGGATGTTTTGAAATGTTCACCTGGATGAAATCCAAACAGCCCAAGGGTATGGAATGAAACACGTTATCTCAATCAACACAATTTTTGATGACTGCAAGCCTGAAGTCATATAGGGTTTTTTGCATAGGAGGTGGTTCCAAGTTAGGTAAGTGTTATCCAGCAGTATATGAAACCATTGGATCTGAGGAGTTCTGCAGATAGGCTTGTCTCACTCCTGCCCACCATGAACATTTTAACTGTCCAGATTCTGATGCTGTGCGTAAGTTCTTTATTTCACACTGATCTTGCACTGCCTTGTGCTGAGGAGGACTTCTAGGTAATTGGCAATTGGCAAAATATTCCAGCCCAAGGATAAGTAGAGCATCTAAATCATTGCAATGTAAATCTCCATGGGGCTGCAGAGACTTGTTTTGGAGCAGCTAACAAATCACCTGATATGAAAATATTGCACGCGCAGTGGGTGCAGCACACAGAAAAGGATGTAAGGTGGTTATCTGGTGATTCCTGCTGTGCTTTGCATTTGCTGGGGGCTTTTTCTCCACTCAGCATTGCTCACAGGCCTCCTTTTACTCATTTACATTCATTAGTGCTGCAGAGCAGGGAGCAAGGAGTCTTGGGCAAGGGGACCAGCATTCCTATTGCTCAAGTATAACAGAAATTATCTACACGTAAATATTTCCCCGCTTTCCTACCCTCTGGAAAGTCTATAAACATTTAAAATCCCCAGGAGCTAAGTTGCAACACTTCAGAATTATTTTGTGTGGAACAATCCATATTTGATTGATCTGGGCAGGAACTCCGGCCTTTCACAGGCGTTCAGCCAGTGGAAGTTCACAAGGTCTCTCTGGCCACATCCACACTTCTATTCCCAGCCACCCCACATGGGCCCGACCCCGGATGATCCCAGTTCAGGGAGTCCAGGGGAGAGGGTGGAGGAGTGTGTTTGTGGTGAGAGGAGCCACGGGGAGTTCTTTGCATGGCAACTCAGGCCCTTCCCACAGAAATCGAATCAAGAGGAAACACAGGTATTGCACAGAGTCAGGTGTTCTTCCCCCAGAATGGGACCCCTTACAGAGCTGCAGGCACAGAAAAGCTCCATGGAACAGCAGGGAACTGTGATTCCCACCAGCCCAGACACTGGCTGCTGGCCTGGGCACCACTGATGGCCTGCCCAAGGCTGTGACAGCCTTTGTGATGGCTGGAACCAGTCACACACAGGAACTGCTGATGCCTCAAAGAAGCACCAGCCCAAAATTAGCTTCCCAGACAGAGCTCTGTGCTGGTGATATAAACCCTGCTATTTCCACCAAACCTGGCCTCCAGCCCACTGGCCCTAGGTTGCTGGCAACTCTGTCCAAAACAATCCCCAGAAGAATGCCATCTGAAACGAAACTCCAAAATAACACACACCGCCAGAACACTGCAAAGCCCTCATTTACTTAATGAACAGAGGGGCAACCAGCACAGAGTTTCCACAGCTGCTGGAAACCACTGAACAGACAAGCTGATTGTTTTCTGTTGGGCTTGTATGATTTATCTCCTCTACACCAGAGGTCAGGATGAGAAATACATCCCAAAGTATAGTCAGGACTGCCTCTGGATAAACAGAAAAATAGTGGAAGAGAGACATGTCAATATTAAACCAAATTTACAACTGCTCCACAAAGAAACACCATCAAAATTCATTATATAGGATGAGTTGCGTGAAGGACAATAACAAGAACCATAAATTCACACACTTTACTTGTAAAAACAGTAATTAATCTAGCCATGAGTTAGTCCCTAACCCAAACACTTCAGTTCCTGGAACAAACACTCTTGTGTGAGAACACATCCCCTTGCAAATCATGCTTGGAGTTGATGAACTACAAGGTCTTTTCCAGCCCTAAGGATCCTGTGATCACCAGTTCTGCTCTTGGCAAAGGGCTGTTTCTGCAGGCACACGGTGCACCTGGCTGGCTTCAGGTTCCCCAAAACATCCAAATGGCAATAATAAAGGGATGACGTTCCTGAAGAGGGATGACTGACACAGCTCCAGCACCGAAAAGAGACATGGGAAGTCTTTCCTTGCACATATAAATTCTCTGGGCCGTGGCTCTCAGCTCTTACAACCACTGCAGGGCTTGTAGAGCCCTAATTATTTTCTATTTCTGTAATTTTGATCATTATACATTTTCTCTAACTGCATATTCTAGGGAGAGGAGTCAAAGCCAGCGAGGCTTTATCTCCTGATGAGCATCTCCAGGGCACAGTTTCCCTCAGAGGCTGGATTTTAAGCCCAGTGAGCTGGCCAGGTTTTTATGCCATTGCATAATTGGTCGTCTCAAAAAGTAGAAAAGTATCTGAAGAATTTCCAGATGATTTGCTTTTGCTTAGAGTCATATGTCTTGGCAAGACAAAATATGATGTGATGTCTCCTTCCCAATAATCTAATTTCACTTTGAATAAAGCAGGAATTTCTCCAGTTTGTCTCTCCTGAGGTGTACATTGTCTTGATCTTGTTCTGACCTGAGTAGTTTAACTCACAGTATTTCTTCAGGTGCTTCCAATTCCGAGTGGTAAGTACAAATAATTTGAGTTTCTGGAGGCCTGTTATGGAAAAGGATCACGGGGCACAATTTTAATCTGGTCACTGAGTCCTTTTCCCTCACCAGTAACCAGCTCATTCAAAATAATTTCATCCCTTTTATTTCTTAATTTCTTCCTTTTTTTTTTTTTTTTTTTTTTTTTTTCATTGTAAGGGTATGTTGGAAATGTGGCAAAGTGACAAGGCATTGGAAAACAGTCCTGATTTAATTCTGGAAGTGAAGATGAGTAGAGAGGAGCCTTGTGAGTTTGGGTACGCTGCAGTGGGCAGAGCCTGCTCTAGGAGCCTCCCCATCCTGGTGCAAGCCAAAGCCGTAATTTGTGCGGGCACTGTCCATCCCAAGGGCTGCCACAGGAGCTGTGTCATGGAACATTCTTCCCTGGCTGACACCAGATGACTCCTCCAGCCTCCAGCTGGGAAGAGCTAGAGTCAGTTTTAAGGAACTCAGTGTCTCAGTATCAATATCTGAATCCCCTTTAGGCACCAGGGAAGAACCCAGGGGTACCTTGGTGGCACCTTCCTGTGGGCACCGATGGAAGGGTCACAACACAGAGCTGCAGAGTGGAGCTTCCCCCTCTCAAAGCACTGGATGGCATTGTTCTGGGGAGACCTTGGAGCCCCTTCCAGTGCCTCAAGGGGCTCCAGGAGAGCTGGAGGGGGACTTGGGACAAGGGAGGGAGGGACAGGACACAGGGAATGGCTTCCACTGCCAGGGGGCAGGGTTAGGTGGGAAATTGGGAAGGAATTGTTCCCTCTGAGGGTGGGCAGGCCCTGGCACAGGGTGCCCAGAGAAGCTGTGGCTGCCCCTGGATCCCTGGCAGTGTCCCAGGCCAGGCTGGACAGGGCTTGGAGCAACCTGGGCTGGTTCCTGTCCCATGGCAGGGGGTGGAACTAGATGGCCTTTAAGGTCCCTTTCAACCCAAACCATTCTGTGATTTTGTGATTCCATGAAACCATGAATTCACAGACAACTTTACAAAAGCCTGCAGAGCAGAGCTTACTTGGTGGAACAGCAGGTTTTGCACTGTTGTAAACTGATCTGGTAAATGCTCTTGTAGAAAAAAAAAAAAATCTTATTTGCAGAAATAATGTTTCCTTTCTTTAAATTCAATGAAAATTGGGGTTAATGAATAAAGCTAAATAAACTTCAATACCCAAAGGCATGTTTTATGTAAAAAAGCATTACATTGAAATAATTTTCCACTCAGCAAAACCCACCTCAGTTTCCCTTATCCAGTTTAATGTCCATGTGCTTGAAGCAAAGGAAAATTCCACATGATTGTATTTGCACAACAAAAGAGCATGAGGCTGGATGAGATTTCACTAAAATTAAGCAGGAAGTTGCCAAAAGAAAATTCAAGCATCTGCATTGAGGAGGGAAGTATTTGGAAATCTCTCTAAGGAGGGTTTTCTGTACAGGTTTCCCACAGACAGATAGTTTTTCAATATACAATGAAAGGCTAAATACTTACTAAAAATGGCACAGCAGAAGCAATTACCTTAATGTGAGTTGCAGCTGGTGACCAAAAGCAGATAAAATGTCAGCTGACGTTTCTTTATGTAAGGCAGTTACAAAATCTCGTGACGTATTTCAGATCTGCCCGTGATCAAATGTCCACAGCGGAAACACATGGAGGCTGCGTGGGGAAAAACAGGGGCTCTGCAAAAAAAAAAAAAACAGGATCATGGGAGCGGGGAAGTTCACGGCTTAACTTTGGTAACAACTGCCAATAACAATTGCCAATAAAGAAAACACCCTTTCCTTCAGTCAAGAAACGACGAAAAATATTTTCCAATTTAATAGATACAGCTTATATAGGAAAAAAAAAAATCCCATAGATGAGTGTATCCAAACAAAGTCTCTGAAAAATTATTTGAAATTTAAAATAAAGTTAAAAAAAATATACAAGTCTATACCAGAGTGTGGCTGCCAAAATCTTATGTTTATCCAATAGTTCATGTTTATGGTCTTCCCCTTTAAGTTCACCATAAAAAGGAATTTAAAGTCTTGTGACCTAAAAAGAAAATTTTAAAAATGGGACAGATTGTAGCTAGGATGAAATTTTCAGTCAGTCTCTGTCTCAAACTACCATATAGGATAAAAATGTTGTGCTTCATCCTCCATTCATCTACACTCCTTGGAAAAAGGTCATCCTAGAAAGCTTCGAGCTGGGTTTAAGTAATTTAGGGCTTGTTTGTCAGGAACTAGTCAGGCAGGACTGAAGTTGTGACTACCAAGAGTGCCAATTAGGAAAGGAATCGTCTAATACACTTCATCTGAACAAACAAAACACAGTTCTGAAAGCCATTTCTGCAGGGGCTTCATTCATTCCCTTTCATTTAAAATTATGAGGATTCAGTGTCTGGGCACCTCCCAAGGAAAGAGCTCAGCCTTGCTTTGGATCAGGTGGAGATCCACATTTAAGATGAGCAAAAGGGAGCAATTCTTGTGTTCTTTTCCACTCAGACTGATGTGTATCATGTCCCAGGCAGTGTGCAGATGCCCTGTAGTCATAATATCATACAGGTACCTGGCAAAGAATTTGCAAAGCAAACAGGCCTGGGAGAAACATGGGCACCACACAGCACTGTACAGGTATCTCATTTCACATCTCTTCTCTGCAGGTAAATCTGATGTAAAGTCACACTTCTCACCTGTTTCATTACAGCCTTTGACTCGTAACTGAGTCTGTCCAGAATGCCAGGGAATTAAAACAAGAACTCAGAGACATTATTAAAAACAGAGGT
The DNA here is from genome assembly GCF_024509145.1 of Vidua macroura. Lineage (NCBI taxonomy): Eukaryota > Metazoa > Chordata > Aves > Passeriformes > Viduidae > Vidua > Vidua macroura. Next base: position 7,796,883 of record NC_071579.1, read on the forward strand.
TTGGAAAGGGTTTGTTGAGCAGGGTTTACTCTATGCAGATGTTAATGATAAAATGAAATCTATCATATTGGAAAGGGTTCCTCAAAACTCTTACTGGCTTGCAAATAAAACACAAGCTGTGGATTGATGTTGTTTTTCAGCAGCTGAAGTCCAAAGGGAAGCTGCTCTTAAAAAGGAAAAAAAAAAAAAGGGGGGGACTCAAACTTAGGTCTTGCCTAAGTCAGATGTAGATTTTTGTGCCACCCACCTTTTTATTTTTTTTTTTTTTCACATTTTAAAAAATATAATGATATAATTCCAAGAATAAAAACAACTCCAACTGAAGCTGATTTGGTTAACAAGGTATGCTGCATTTCCCTACACAGTGACTGATGTCCACAGGTATCCCCCTGAGGTGAGCTCCCAGCTCACCCTCCTGGTCCCCCTGCAACAGGTATGTGCCAGCAGCCCCAGCCCATGCACAAACATTCCTTGCCAATCACTGTCCATGGGATTTCTCCTGAGGGCAAGGCACTCCAGCTCCCAGCTCTCACACCCTCTATATTCATACGTAGTTTTGCCTGGAATTGTGTTCCAAACAACTCCAAAATTGCGGTAGCCTGGAAACCCCATAAATGAGGCACCTTTTTACTGCAATTTTCCTGGGGAAAATAAGCAAACCTCCCTTGTCTCCAAACCAGGTAATGAGTACTTTTGTTTTCCAGCACAACCCAGGGTGCCAATGAAACTGGGACCCAAGTGATCACAGTGCTCCATGAGGACACAGCAGGAAGACACAGGGAAGTAGAGCCTAGTTGTCTAGCCAGGGTGATCCCATGAAAGCACAAAGCAATTTCATAATCAAACCCTTCTGTTAAGAGAGCTCGAATACTGCAAAAGACACAAAACAGGAGCTTAAAGACACCAACTTCCCCCAGAGTTCGTTCACTTCACAAGAACGTTGTCAGAACAATAACAATCCAGGATTGTTATTGTATCCAAACTGACAGCAAACTTCAGATTGAGCTCCTTCTGCCATAAAAGAGCAGCAAAAAGGCACAGAGCAAATAAAACTGATTCACATCCCAGGAAACTACTGCGCTATAAAACAGGAGATTGCCACAGTCACAGAGGGAGGGGAAAATATTTTAAACACATTAAAACAGCTCAAGGATAAATTCAACGCTAATCCAGCTGGGTTCAGTTGACCCATTGCAAAATGGAGCAGCACCAGTGCTGAGAGACAATGTTTGCCCTGTGTCCACTCCATCTCCCTTTCTTTTGGTAGCATTACTGAAGCATGTCAATCCTTACAGGTCACTGCATCCTCTGTCCTGAACCCTTGCCTTGGAAAGGTGTGAATTTATGCAGTTAAACCTAAAATAGAAACAGGAATTGCTTCAGGGCATTGCCTCCTGCAGAAATGTCAGCAAATGCAAAAAGGCTGAGGTTGACGAAGGTTCTCTGTTCCACAGGCTGCTCTGACCTGGGCCAAAAGGTACTTCAAGCAACAGAAAGAAAAATAACATTAATTCTTAGCAAAGATGGTTTATGTGCTAAAAACGGAAAGAGCACTTAGTTGATGCATAAAATCTCCACCTGGTGGTGAATCCTGCCACAGCAAACTTCCATTTCTGAGAAAAATTCCCTTACCAATATATAACCAGTTCTTTACCCGAGATAATCCCAAAGCAACAACTGGGGAAGGGCAGCCTTCTGAGAAGCAATGCTATTGTATCTCCCTGATTTTTCATTATTTTGGAAAGCTGAAGAATCCCTTCAATTCTACTGCAGCTGACAGCGACACAAGTGACCTTCCCCAGCCAAAATCAGACTCGAGAGAGCTCACGTCACACTGACTGCAGCACTGGGTGGAAGGTGGGGGCTGTTGACTGGTTTTCCAGCTGCAGAAGTACTGCTTCTCAAGGGGAAACATCCTCTCCAAAGCTTGGAGTTCTGCCCTGTTTCTTGGTTTACTTATTGATTAATTCAAATAATTGAAAACTTTAAGCATCATCAGTTAAATACATCTCCAGGGTCCTCTAAATCATAGCACAGTTACCTTTGTGTTATCATTTTAGGGGCGATTGTCTGGCTGCACACAATCACTTCAGTTTTCCCCTTTATGTTGCTGGTTCTACACTCTAGAAACATTTTCCTATGCATGTTATTTAAACACAATGTCTGACTTGCCTGCTGTTCGCAGTAAAGTCTTATCGTGTGATAGCAACCACAAAAGCTTTGTGAGATGGAACAAAATCAGTGTGAGATGGGCATATGAAATGTACGAAAATATGTGTAGACCCTTGATCTATGGTGCTATGCGTGCCATGGCCTGATCCACTGGATAACCAACATTCCATATTTAATTGATTTGGCTTATGCAAGAAAAAATATCACCTTTTTTACACTTGAAAAGACTGAGCAACATGTGGCTGTGGCTACAGGCCCCAGTTCAGCTGGGCTGACAGACATCCTCCGCCTAAGTGTATGACCCAGCCTGTGCTTTCTGCATGCAAATGTATAAAGAAATATTGTCTGCCTTCTCTTGATTATGCAGCTTTTTGTCTACGAGTCTTAAAACATCCAGAAAGACCCGCTACTGATGTACACAAGTTATTCACTGACCACAATACGCTTAGGGGCCAAAAATAAGATTATGATTAAATCGGCCTGAATCCACTTTCCGTCAAGCCACGGATTTGCAATGCAAACACCATCAGCCTCACAAGCTATCTTTCTTGAAGCCACTATGGGTTTCTGGCGCTTAATGGTGACCTCGAGGGCGAAAGTGCAGCTCCACACTGCAGGGTTGCACAACCCCATGACATCCTCCTGCTTTCATTGTCATTCCTCACGCAACAGGCACTAAAAATAGTAGCAAAGCATTCTGGTTAATAAAAAATAATCTATGACCAAAAGATAACGTATTCTCAAAGAAATTAGGGAGAATTTGTTTACAGTGCCATATAGGGGGGGCAGGGGTGGGCGGTGGTGGGGGATTTAACGGAAAAGTACTGGGGAAAAGCCACTATTTGTTCAAAAAATGCCAAATAACAGGATTTGGTCTCGTCAGACACACTAAATTCCCTAAAACTAAACTAAAACTAAATTCCCCCTTTCCTTCCCGCTGTGCGGGGCGCTTCGCAGCGCGAGTGCTCTGCAGCCCGTGTGCGCCTCAGCCCTCCGAGCTCCTGCCGAACGCATTAAAGAAATAGTAACTCGTCAATCAGCGGAAGGCCGCGTTGCCAGGAGCCCGGCGTGGCGCCGGGCCAGCCCTGTGCCGTCCCCTCAGCCGGTGACGGGCCGTCCCTCACACCTGCCTGAGCGGGGCCAGGCCGGGGCGGGCCGGGGCTGGGGCGGGCGGAGAAATCCCCTGCTCTCTTCATGCTTCCGGCTAGTGACTCAGCCTGGCTCCGCTCGACACTGCCATAAATACGGGATGTGCGGCAGAGGCCGGCACTTGGAGCTGCCAGCTCGAGCCCCGGGGAGCCAGCCCCGCCAGCCCAGCCCCGCCATGCCGCTGCTGCCCCTGGCCCTGCTGGCCGCGCTCCTGGCCGCCGGCCGCGCCGGTGAGTCCGCGCCGCGCTCCGGAGAACGCGCGCTTTGCCTTTCTGCTTTTCCTGCTCCTCGCTCTCTTGCCATTTCTCCGCTGTGTGTGGGTGCCAGGTCCCCGCTGGCCTGTGAGGGATGATCTCCCCTTCTGAGGGGGGTTATTGCTGGCAGCAGACAAGAGGCGAATTCCTGCGCTTTTAAAGCTTAGAGGTTACGGCGGATGGATGGTCGCTGTAATGCCTTCCTGATCAGCGTTAAACTCCAGGGCGTTCTGCTTCGTCCTGGCAAGGTGGGAGTGTATTGCAGAGATGCTAACCCGAGCTCTGGTTCCCCCGCAGCCAACCCTTGCTGCTCGAACCCCTGCCAGAACAGAGGCGTCTGCATGACCGCTGGGCCGGATCGCTACGAGTGCGACTGCACCAGGACGGGCTACTACGGGCAGAACTGCACCACACGTGAGTATCCCACACCCTCTCCGTGGAAATGAAACGCAGCCCAATTCCAGCATTGCAGGATATCCTCCATAAGCTAATTGATAATAACCTTCCCACTGTCGTTCGCAGCGGAATTCTTCACGTGGCTGAGGCTAGCACTGAAACCATCACCAAACACTGTCCACTACATCCTCACCCACTTCCAAGGAGTCTGGAATATCATCAACAACATTCCCTTCTTAAGGGACACTATTATGAGATATGTACTAACGTGTAAGTATAAACTGTCTCTTCCAGTCCTCTTAAATTTTATTCCAGAATATTGTACTGCATTGATCTGTCTACAAACCAAGCAGCCTAAATTGCACTGAAGTTAAAACACCAAAATTTAAGACTTCTGCATGATGCAGGCTTGTATGAAACATGCTGAAGTGCAGCTTGATTCTGCTTTCTGCAAGAGTCCAGGATTTTGCTGACATGAACTTGGCATCCCATTGCTCATGTTAATAGTGAGATCCAGCTGATCAGCCAGGATCCAGTCCTGTTATTCTGTAACTGTAATCATATTTAACATCAGTAACTGATATGTGTGGAATTTACAACTGCTGCCAAATATATGCAAAAGATCTGGCTTTGTGATTTACTTTTTGAGACTAAAATGTACAGTTAAAAATAACTAAATATTTATTTGTCTTTCAGCAAGATCACACTTGATTGACAGCCCACCAACTTACAATAGTGACTACACTTACAAAAGCTGGGAAGCTTATTCCAATCTTTCCTACTACACAAGAAGCCTTCCACCAGTAGGACTTGACTGCCCAACACCAATGGGTGTTAAAGGTGAGGAATAAACCAGACACTTAATGATTGCTTGGTCTTTTCTAAGAGGAAAAAATAAGTAGTAGTTCCTATGAGACCTGCTTGTCTGTAGCCTTTTTTCAGTGTAGTTGACGTTAGGAATAAACATGTTTTGGATATATTGCTTAAATATCTAAAAGATATTATTCTGCTTCTTGCTATTGAGTTATATGCTAAAAGCAGGGAATTTAGAAATTTCTAATAAAATCAAGAAAGTGAGCATAGAAAAGTAGGTAATTCCCCTTGTTTGTATGCCACTGTCATTATATTCCACTAAAAGTCTTAAGCCTTTTTCTTAGGAATAAACTTCAGTATTGCATAAAGGGTTGTCTTGAGTATCTCACTGTCTGTTTCTCCCACAGGTAAGAAAGAGCTCCCGGATTCGAAGCTGATCGTGGAGAAGTTTTTGCTGAGGAGAAAGTTTATTCCCGACCCGCAAGGCACGAACGTGATGTTCACGTTCTTTGCCCAGCACTTCACCCACCAGTTCTTCAAGACGGACCAGAAGCGGGGCCCTGCCTTCACCAGAGCGCTCGGCCACGGGGTACGGTCACGGCTGGGGACATAGCTCGTGCTCTTCAGGAGCTGCTGAGCGGCTGGAATGGCCGGAATGGCATCCTGCAGGTTGCCAGGGGACACCTGTGCACACACTGTGCCACAATCCCGTGGGATTACCCCTTCTGTAACTGCTCCTCAGGCCAAATTCCAGTGTTCGGCAGCGTCTCTTCTCTGCGCAGAACCACATGCTCTGCACAAGTGGTTCTGTTTAAAATACCTGCCCAATGGTCTCTTACTGTTCCCAAAAATCTGCTTTCACTTAAAGCATGTTAGATGGAGTGAGTATTCAAAACTTCTCTGGACTCTGACAGCTCCAAAGAGCCGTATCCAGCATTTAAGTATTGCTTATTTACTGCCAATAGACTTAGTTTAAAAAGAACTTCAAAAGCAGACTTGGATTTAAAATCTTTATCTACAAGATAGGCATCCTTTGGACAAAGAGTTCTTTACTGTAAGTGTCACTCTTATGTCCAAACCAAAGCTATAAATTGTGTGTGTATATATAGAAAGGTGTCTGCATAATAAAAAATTGCTGACACTTTAAACAGAGTCCTTTCATATTACTGATGTAACAACCTCCTCTTATGCAGAGATGGCTCCAGTTGCCAGGAAATAATTTGGCTTCATCCTAAATATCGGTGCATGATACTTATAAGGTAGCAGTAGTACAATTGAAAGGTAAACATCTAGGGGCTGAACTCCTGTTGGCATCCATTGAAGAGGGACTTATCCTAAAATAGCAAAAAATGCAGGTTAGCTTCATGTCCCAAATGCTTTTATTTTATAGGTTGACTTGAACCACATTTATGGAGAGACTCTGGAGAGACAACTTAAACTGAGGCTTCGAAAGGATGGAAAGCTAAAATACCAGGTATGTCTTAGCTCAGAATTCCTACCTTCTTACTGGATGGCATAGATTTCCTAAATTAGTGCTGTGTGAATGGTGTAGGTGATCTAAAGTGTGAGTCAGAGCTGAGAGAGTGGACAGAGCTTAACCAAAGCATCGTAGCTCACAGCTCCTGTTGTTTCCCCCTTGCACAGATGATCGATGGAGAAATGTACCCGCCGACGGTGCGGGACACGCAGGCAGAGATGCTGTACCCACCCCACGTGCCCGAGCACCTGCGCTTCTCCGTGGGGCAGGAGGTGTTCGGGCTGGTGCCAGGGCTGATGATGTACGCCACGATCTGGCTGCGCGAGCACAACCGCGTCTGCGACGTGCTCAAGCACCAGCACCCCGAGTGGGATGACGAGCAGCTCTTCCAGACCGCCCGGCTCATTCTGATCGGTGAGAGCCCTGCTGCTGTGTGCAGCCCCAGCCCGAGCCTGCATGGCTGGAGTGAGGGGGAAGCTATCCCCTAAACTGGGGTGTGAGTGGCTCCTTCGTGGCCTGTCGCTGGAGTTGTGTTGTGGTGTAGCTTCCCCCTAGTTCTGCTAAAGATGGAACTGAAGAAAACTCAGGGACAGTCAATTCCCTTATCTGAGGGAAGCAGAACTGAAAGCAGTGAAAAGACAGGAAGCTCAGGTTCCTTTCTCAGAGAAAGCCTGTGAGGGTGGATGACCTCAGGCTCCCTGATCTGGGGTTTTTTTTTTTTTTTTTTCCTAGGGTTGGGTCAGCTCAGGTATGCTTTAAAAGAAGGGCTGTGATTAAGTCTAAAGTTCAGAAGGTTATGTAAAATGTAATTCTGCATAGTTCTCCTGTCTAATTGTGTGCCCAGTGATATTTAATCTTATATAAATGGTGATGTGCTCTAAGCTGGAAAAAAACTTGCCTCAACTGAAACCATAAACCAAGACAATTGTATTACCTAGTTCAGAAGCTGAGATTTGCTTTCAGACATCAACTTTCTTCATTATCCCCTCCCTCTGTCCTAGAGAAATTGTATAACTGAACACAGTGTAAATACTGGTGTGTGCTGTTCTGTTGAGGGTGCAAAGAATTGTGTCTTGAGAGGGGGAAAACAGGCTGTAGAAAATACCTCACTACACACAGCCGAGAACTCTTGGGATCTGAAGTACTGTTCCACCCCTTAGTCACATAAAATATATGAATTGCTTTCTAGGAGAGATTACAGAAAAGTGTTTGTTGTCCTGGTCACTGTAGTATATTTTAGAACAGTTCAGAAATGGTGTTTTCCCTGCCACTGAGAAGAAGCAGTGCCAACATTCTCTCCTGTTCCTTTGTCCAACAGGAGAGACGATCAAGATCGTTATAGAGGACTATGTGCAGCACCTGAGTGGGTACCACTTCAAGCTGAAGTTTGACCCCGAGCTGCTGTTCAACCAGAGGTTCCAGTACCAGAACCGCATCGCAGCCGAGTTCAACACCCTGTACCACTGGCACCCACTGCTGCCCGATACCTTCCAGATCCACGACCAGGAGTACACCTTCCAGCAGTTCCTCTACAACAACTCCATCATGCTGGAGCACGGACTATCCCATATGGTCAAATCTTTCTCCAAGCAAAGTGCTGGCAGGGTAGGTCCTTCCTCAAGTTGATGGTGAACCAACAGAGGCATGAGCCTCTGGGGTTGGGACAAAGGAATGGGATAAAGCTATTTAAAACTAATCACTGGAAATGCACAACTTCCTGACTTATATCAGGAGATCTTACAGCTTTTCCTCTTTCATGTACAGGTTGCTGGTGGGAAGAATGTTCCTGCTGCAGTACAGAAAGTGGCAAAGGCCTCCATTGACCAAAGCAGGCAGATGAGGTACCAGTCCTTGAACGAGTACAGGAAACGCTTCATGCTGAAACCATTCCGATCCTTCGAAGAGCTTACAGGTAAGAGCCCTCATCCTTCCCAGCAAATGAGAGACATTGGCTTAAAATGCCCACAAAGTCCTGCATTGTCATTACTGGGCTTGAGCAGGACAGTCTTGCACAGAAAATGGAGTTTTTCCACTTACACTTTTTACTTGTTGCAGGAGAAAAAGAGATGGCAGCGGAGCTGGAGGAGCTGTACGGGGACATCGATGCCATGGAGCTGTACCCAGGCCTGCTGGTGGAGAAGCCCCGGCCCGGGGCCATCTTTGGCGAGACCATGGTGGAGATGGGGGCGCCGTTCTCCCTGAAGGGGCTGATGGGCAACGCCATCTGCTCCCCCGAGTACTGGAAGCCCAGCACCTTCGGGGGCAAGGTGGGCTTCGACATCGTCAACACGGCCTCTCTGCAGAAGCTCATCTGCAACAACGTGAAGGGCTGTCCCTTCACTGCCTTCCACATCCTGCCTCCCGAGCCCACCGAGGCCACGATTAACGTTAGTACCTCAAAAACTGCCATGGAAGATATCAACCCCACGCTCCTGCTGAAAGAGCGCTCTGCCGAGCTGTAGACATCCAGCTATCTCTCTATTTATTTATTTAACTGTGTTATTTATTCTATTTATGGCCTAGTATTTAAAAAAACAACTTGAGCATCTTCATTGTGGGGGTTGCTTTAAATTCCTTACTGAGGTAAGGCTTAAATTTACAAAAGGGATTTTCTGTGTTTCAGCTTGACAGTGGTGAATCCCTTGTTTAAAATCTTCTGTAACAGAATGATGTATTCCAAAGTGGATAAAGGTTCCATCTTCTTTTTGCTATTGTTTTAATACTTGATGAAGGGGAGTGGTGGTTATTCTGTCTGGCAGTTTTTATAGGTCACATAACACTACAAAAGCAACTTTTTTTCTCAGCAAGTTGAAAGCAGCTATTGACCTAAAAGTACAAGAAAAAATCTGACTTAATGAAAACTGCCAGAAGAGATTATGGATTTCATATGAGCACTCAAAAATTAACAAGAAATTACTTGAGACTCACTTCTTCATGTAAGGTCAGAAAATGCATTGCATTTGTTGTTGATACTACCTCTCCCTCACTGCAGAGAGGGCACTTTGTATCATAACTTAATGTCTCTTATGTACAAATCCACTTCTGGATTTAGATGAAAGTAAATTTTTTTACAGCTTTATAAAAATACGTTTTTAATGTTTTAAATATTTAAAGTAAATTTTTTTACAACTTTTTAAAAATACGTTTTTAATGTTTTAAATATTTAAAGAAAATAGTACTTTTCCTGGATTCTACTTATTTTTGAAGGAAGTGTGACCGATGTATTTGTTGTGTAAGGGGATGAGAATGAGATACTGAGCTTAGCAGTAACTGACTCTCAGGCTGCAATACAAGGCTGCTTGCATTTGGATAGGGATGTTTTTATTATGTAACTCCGGGGAGGTCTTAAACTTGGCCCAAGGCACTGGGATTCTTTTCATAGCTGTAGTTCTCTGGTCTACTTGATAATGTAATTTTAATGTCTGTTACTCTAAGGACAGGAGGACAGTACAGCTGGAGTTAGGGTGTGCTGTGGCTTTGTGCTCCCAAAAACAGGGGGGCTGTAAACTGAGCAGCTCTGTAAATACACAGAGAACTGAACACAAGAGATTCAGCAGCACTTCCAGGCACAGGAGGTAGCTCTGCCTGTGTGCACAAGCTGTACGTGCAATTTGTACTTCTATTTATTGGGGTGGGGGGAGGAGGGATAATGTTTTATTTATCATTTATAAACAGAATTATTTTAAGTAAGTGGCTTAAGCTTCTTTAATACTGGCCAGCACAAAATCTCCTAGACGTATAATCCAGCAGTAAAATACCTAGTCTCATCTGGGCACATAGATTACACAGGATCTTGTATAGGACTTCAGACTTTGCATGTAAGGGTATCTTTTTTTAATTTCTAGAGAGGAAATATAGAAGATGATCTTCCCATAAAAGCAACTGGGGAACTATAGGGAAAAAGAAAATGTCACTTCAGACTGGAATAGAGCAGCAACCGGGTATTCTGTGCCCCTGCCCAAAATTACTTGACTACTTGTGGAAAAGGACTTGAGTTTTCTATTTCATCTGAACTCTCAAGCACTTGTAGAGGCTTGTGCTTTGTACCAGCTCTGGCAGCAGTGTAGTTTGTGGCTTCTGTTTCCATGGATTTGTGTAGAGCCAGCCATGCCTCGTGCTGGGTAGGGCTGTAGTTGTGGCCATCAACAGCAGAGCCAAGCTCTCCTGCAGCCATCGATACCAGTGACTCATCTGGAGTGGTCCTTGGTATGGATGCTGTGGGAGCAAGAAGGGCATTTGTTTTCCTTTCTCTGTTTGAAGCACGAAGAAGGGAAAACCTTCTCTCCCCTTGTTTGCAAAGGAGGTCAGTACTGTATGTGCTAACGAGTGAGCACTGCTCGGGCACTTGTTCCTCGTGCAAATTGTCCATCAGATCCAGCTCTGGGCACCCTTCAGAGCACCCTTCTGCCATTAACCCAGGAGCAGGGTTTGGCAGAGAGTCAAAGGGAGGCAAGTCTGGACAGATCGAGTTATTTTGGGGTAGGCACAGAGGAATTCCTCAGACCACCCCACTTGAATTAAATTACAGGCTGCTTCAGCAAGGATTCCTGTGCACTCTGCGTTCTGTACTCTGCAGCTGCTAAATGTGGATGTTTGAGATTATTTATTTAAAATTCTGTGAATTGTTTTTCACTTTATTTTTGTAGGACAACAATGTTGTTAAAATGCAATTGTTTATATAAATAAATTGAAAACATTACCTTTATGTGCTCCTTTGTATGTGTTTTCCTTCAGCAGTATTTAGGGTGGAACAGTTCTTTAATTGATTACATGGAGAATTACAGGGCATTACCAGCAGCACTGAATTCTCTGATGTGTTGAACCCAAGATGCCTGTAGCTTAAATTGCCCAGATGGAGTAATTTTTTTCCCTTTGACCTCAAGTGAAAAGAGATTTCACTGTTCCATCCCTGGAGGAGCCAGCTCCTCTTATCTATGGTAGAGCTGCCAGCACAGCCCTGGCAGTCTCAAAGGGAAAGTACAATACTGGAGTTGCACAACACCACCTTGGTGTAACTGACTTCCCTTCCTCTCTTCCCTTTTCCCAGGCTAGAACAGCCTAGAGCTGTTTCCTTTCATGCTTGGCATTCTCCAGAAGGGGAAACTGCTTTGGAATGCAAGTGACCACTAGACCAGAGCAGGGCTGTGCTTCCTGAAAGCTGGAGCAGGAGCTTGGACAACGTGTCCAAGTTTCACCTCTGGTGAGAAACGAGGGGAAGCTGAGAAGGAGATGTCCCAGGAGATCACTGTACTGCCTGTCAGTCACCACCTGCACCAGCCTCTGACCAAATGTCACCTCAATCCCCTTCAATCGTCCCACTGCTGACTGTCCCCAGTACTCACCCATCCCAGTACTGGTGCCCTGTTCTCTCACAGCCTCTGCCTAGAGACCAGCCCCAGAGCCACAGTACTTCATCCAGAGTCACCTTCCTTCTAGCCACCCAAATTCCTCTTTGATCCAAGCTCATCCCAGTGTCCCACAGGTCAATATTCCCAACAACTCTCCAGCCCTGAGAGTGTGACAGTTCTGCCTCTGCTTTAGACCTCGTTTCCATCTCCACAGATGTGCAGTTCCTTTGCATTCCTCCTGTACCCAGGCACCTAAACACCTCCAGCAATTCTCCTCACCACTCACTCCTCATCACTTCAGTGACCATCTTCAGTCCCAAAAATGAAACATCCTGAGGACTCTTGCAAAAGCATCACTTCAGTGCTTCTCCAGGCTGTGGGTGAATGGGGCAGGTGCAGACCCCATGTGGGGCTTTGTTCCTTTAACACCCAGTCAGCTCATTGTCCCCACAGGTGAATTGCCACTTCCCTGTTTGGGGAGGAAGCTGAGCAAGGGAGGAGGGAAGACAAGGCCGGTGGTTTCAGTGGGAGATGACGGGCAGCAATCAGGAGGCTGTGGGATCATCCATGGAGAAGGTGTTTTGGGTGACTGCTGCCCTAATTAGGGGAGGGCCAGCCTGAATGGATTCGAGCACAATGGCTGAGATAGTTTGATTGAGGAGCTCCTCCTTCCCTCTGAGCAAGGGCATGTCCTGATGACACAAAAGACAAGAATGTTCCCCAGAGGAAACCTGCCCTGCCAAATTCTTGCTCCCCAGGCTGGGTTGAGAGAACTGTTGCACCCTAGGAAGTGTGATAGAGGAGGGGGTTCAGCAGGAAGTCCATCCAGGCTCACGAGAGCTCCATGCTTTGGGAAGAGGTCCTCTCCCATCTCTGCCAAGGATTTTCCCCAACATCACTCCCTCTGCCCACTGCGTAGGAATTCCTTGAGCACGCTGAGTCGGAGCCCTGCAGGCACCTGACTAGATTGGGTTCTGCACCTGAGCTGAGCTGAGCTGAGCTGAGTTGAGCTGAGCTGAGCTGAGCTTCACTGTGAGCTCCCAAGGCAGCTGCTTTTCTAGATTCCAGGAGACCTTCCTCCAACAAGTGGCTGTAAGAAAATAATCCTTTGGTTTTCAGCATTAATCCAGAGAAGTCAACAGGTGCCTTGGCTGGAGAGAGGGAATGGATCTGCCACGTGTTCCCTGCCTGTCCACAGCCAATGAAATAGGTGAACAGCTCTGGAAAGCTTATTGCAAATCTGTGCTGCTCCCTTTGGAAGACCAGGAAGGAAAACACCAAAATGTTGTAGGAATGTACATATAGGACAGAAAAGAGCAGGCTGTAGTTCTGTGCTCTAAATGTGGAAAAGGAGGTGAACTGAGACATCCTACCCCCTTTGCTAAAATGCATGAAAAGGGCCACACAAGGCAGAAATGCAGCGATATCCCAAAGGAATATCATAGGGAATAAACCCTCCTTGGGAAGAGCTGAGTGCTCCTCTTCCTTTAATCTGGGATTTCAGTTTGCAAATAACACTGAGGAGCAGCAGGATTGGACTCAATTTGTAATTCTTTCCTCTGATCTTCTTGGGGCTTTTTTCCTATTAGCATAAAATCTGGGACTTCTGTGCTTACTTACAGAGTAAGTCCAGATATTTTCATTAATAGTGGCAAGACACAGATCACAACCAAAATCAAACCCAACCCAGTTTTCCATTCAGTGATTTTCTTGTCTGAAAATCCTGAGTCCGCACTGAAAATCTCAGCGTTCACATCCAGCCAAAGCTCCAGAAAGCAAAGCCAGAGGCAGCCTGGGCAAGCTGGGAGCTGAGCAGCTTTGGGAGAGGGAACCTGTTAAAGCTGGTGAGACCTCACCAGTTTGCCATTGGAGAGGGCAGGGTACAGAGCACTCTGAATCTGATCCATGCTGGTTATTTTCATCCAGCGGGCATTCCTCATCAAAGAGAAAGCAAGGCAGGGAAACCCTAAACCTGGGCGAAGAAGACAAATAATGTTCAAAGACTCTGCTTTCAAACCAACCCACTGCATACCCATTGAGGATCTCTGCATCAATGCCTCATCCCTGGAAGTGTCCAAGGCCAGGCTGAATGAGGTTTGGAGCAACCTGGACACCTGGAAGTGGCAGGGGGTAGAGAGGATCTTTAAGGTCCCTTCCAACCCCAGCCAGTCTGGGTTTCTATGATTCTGTCTAGCCTATAGCAGGGCACATCTACAAAAACTTGAAAATACTTTGCATCTTCTAATCAACTGCAACCCTAATATATATATATGATTTTTTTAATGTTAAATTACTTAACACTTACCAGAAGGACACTGGCAAAACACGAAGTGTCACACAACCAGGAGCATCCTGCTTGCAAGCGCCTCAGATCTTAACGTAATAGAATCAGAATCAACAAGGTTGGGAAAGACCTCCAAGATCAAAGTAGCAGCTCATCCTTCTGTCTCAGGACAAGCCCCACAATCCTTCCAAGGCACTGTGGGAGCTGCATTCCTGCTCTGTATTTTATTTTCTGGCAGTAACCAGGTGTAGCCCAGGCTCACTCCGTGGTGGATGTAGGTGTGTGCGAGCATCCCTGTCCAAACCTGCCCTGCTGACAGGGAACTTTAACACCCATTCGTTTGCCCCAAAAGCACCGCGTTTGAGGTTGACTTTCCTCTGAGAGTACCTGAAACCTCTGAAACACACCCCCCCCCCCAAAATTGCTAAGAGTGAGAGCAATGCCCAGGACACTGAGCAACTGTGGAGGTGAGAAGGCCTTTTCCCCAAATGGTCTCATTTTCCTTTCCCCTTTAGAAGATCTACCCAAAGAAATTATTCCATAGGCATTCATCAAGGGAACACCGTGCAAACCACACAGGCTTCAGCTAACAGGGATATCCCCAAATTTATGCTGGAAGGTCCTTAGAGGTGGGAGGTGAAACCAAGACCACAAGGAGCACCAGGACTTTGGGGTAAAAACCCAGAAAAAGGATATTTTAATATGATTTTAAGCACTGAAACTCTCCAGTGAGCCATGACAGAGTAACAAAACACAGCTGTTCTCCAGCAGCTCCAAAACCCTGCCCTGAGAGCTGAGACAGCTCAGTGTCCTCGCAGTTGTGGCTTTCCAGCTTGTTGCCTAGACAAGATTAATTAATCCCGCCTAACAAATAATGGCAGAGTTTCTAAGTAGCAGTGGTGGGTACTCATTAAAGCAAATCCTGGCTGAGCTGGCACAGAGGTGAAATAGCAGCTCTTGCACAAGGCAGGGATGTTCCATGTGGTGATGCCATCACATCCAGAGCTATTACGTCCAAAGAGGCAGGGAGGGAGAGACCATTCCAACTAAATCAGGGCTGGGATTTTTATAGCATGGAGAATTTCAGTGAAGGCAGGAAAAAAAAAAAAAAAAAAACAAAAAAACCCAACATTTTAAAATTAGAAGTGGAGTGAGTTTTCTGAGTGTCCAATGAATTGGTAGAATTTCAGGCAAACTCAGGATGTGTTTCTGGCAGTGGGACAGTGAACCATCTTTTCACTGCTTGCTAGGTCAAGTGTTGCAGTATTTGTCATCATAACTGACCCAGGCTGGATGGCGAAAAAAGATTTCCCAACCTAGTCATGAAGAGGAAGACCTATTTATAAATCAAGAAAATGATTTAGCATCATTCCAAAGGGTAGATGGCATAATTGTATAGTAAGAAACCTTGTATGTTCTACATAGCCTTCACTCTGTATCAGGAACCGTTTTCATTCTATTATAAATTATATCTCCAGCTCAGTAGGTGGATAAAACACTGATCTGAAGTTTCTGTTTGTTTTTCCTCAGTCTGAAGAAAGAAAAAAGATCCTTATCTCATTTTGAGGAAAATTTGAGGGGCATATGAACACCATCCATGAAGTTAATGTCTCCCATAACTGCAGAACAAATATCAGAACACTCAAGGAGAGATGAGACTTTGAAAAGTGACTCTGCTTCAGCAGAGCCCAGGCGTTTGTTTTCTGCTACTCCTGGGCGCTCCTGAAAGCATCTCTGGAAATTTTCTGTCTGACAGCGCCCCCAGAGTGCAGGCATGTTTTCTGGATCACCTAGGAAGGAGATGCCAAATGTGTAAGGCTTTTCAGTTAAAATATCCCTTTAAATAGAAGAAAAATTAGGGCAGGCAATGGTTCATAGCAAGCCATGTTTTTAAAAGCAGCAGCAAAAATAAAACCATTTCTCATGTGAATTGAGAATAAAAATCCCCAGGGTTCCTTTTTTTTTTTTTAGGAAGTTGATTTCCTCTTTGAACTCACTTCCTCATTCACCCTTTGTTGCAAATATTTCTTGTAAAACCCTTTAAATCTTCTCTGCAAATTAGTGAACATTTACCACCATTTTCCTTAATATTTGTTTATTCAACAGCCAGGTCTCCAGTGCCTTCAGCTGTTAAAGGTGTCATTGGTGAAACTGCATGTGATTTGCATGACATTGGGCTGTTGTAAACATAATTTGCACTTCCCACCCTCCTTCTTCAGCGAATGCAATGGCAAGAGAGATGCAAAGTTTTTTCCCTATGGTATCTGTTAGAGACTGAAAATGTACCGGTGTGATTCAATACAAACCAGCACCTTGGGATGCTCCATGCTCTGAACCAATCTGAAAAACTCTCCTGCAGCTGTGTATCAGATTTAGAACTGACTTCTGAAAAATTCAAGAGCTCATCTGCATCTTCTGACATTGCAAAAATGGACAGGGAAGCACCCTAGAAAAGGTTCCCATGAGATTTCTGTCACTTTTCATTTCAGACAGGTACTACAAGAACAAACTCCAAAATAGAAATTTAATGATTTTTAAAATTTTTTGTCCTCTTCACTTAAGAGACCAGGAACCAGAAGACAGACTGAGGAATGATTTCATAATAGTTTGTCCGAGAAAAAAATACATTGAGAGAAGGATGTGCTGCTCCCCATCACATTAAATCTGTTTGCTCATCCTCAGTAACTACAAAATTTACTGGGGGAACTGGAAGTCAAGTAAATCATCTTGAGTGACTAATAAAATTTTTATTTATTTGCCTCTAGCTCCATTTTCACACGAAGATCCATCCTTTAAAAAGGAAGCTACATTACTCATGAACAGCACCTGAATGGGTAGGCAACATGGGAGGTTATGATTAAGGTTCTTTATTACTAAAGGGCCATAAATGCACACATTTTGACAGAGCAATCCATCTTTGCCTGACTTGCACAAAGCCAGCCCCACCTTCCAGTTCACAGCCAGACTCAATTCTCCTCAAATCAAGTTCTTCCTACTCCACTGGTGATTTTTAATCAAAAATAATGACTGCACAATTTGAGTCCCCTAACAAGCCCCCTCCTCATTTCTCCTCCCTGCTTCTCATAACCCTGACAGGGCACAGACTCCAAGGTGATAAGAAGTAAAGTGCATTTACTTGTAAAACAAGTTCGTACAAGCCAAATTTTTCTGCAAATTTTGCTTTGTAATTTTATTGAGCTAATTTTCACCAATCTAAAATCTATCTAAAAGCTTGGAAATGTGAAAATTTGGACTTGGAGCCTCTCTTTTTTTTTTTTTTTTTTTTTTTTCCAGACAATAGTTTTCCAGTTCTATCCTCAGATCTATTTTTAAAGGAGGAATATAGGGACCATTCCCAGGTGAAAGGAAGAGCTGCTTTGCATTTATTGCTTTTTAGGTAAGAGCTGGAGCGTGTCTCCAAATCCAGTACTAAAAGTTATAATAAACATCTTCCAAGTTTTGATCATCATAATGTAAAATACTCCTCTGCAGACTATGATAAAACCCCTTTTAGGCTTCTTGATAGTATTTAAACAAAAACATATGTTTAGTACTTAAGAATATATTAAAGAAACATATTAAAGAAAGAACATTTTGATTTAGAATAGAATATAACATAGAAATCTTGCAATGAATAAAAGTTAAGTTTGAAGGAAATACAGACCTACTGAGATAAGGAACTGCATGTCAGGCAATAAACAGCTTAAGCCCTACTTCACAATGATATCAGAAATCAGAAGAGATGTAATGAAACCGATTTTAAAATAAATAAATACATGAATTATAATAGGGAAACACAATAGGAAAAATTCATGGGAGGGCAGTGCTGAGGTTCCCCTGGCTGAGTGCAGCATTGAGAATAGCAATGTGGGATTTTACTCTCAAATTAATTTTTTCTTTCTTGTAAAAAAAAAATATGTATGATCTCCTCACAATGTCCATGCATGTCTAGCCAAAATCTTCACCTTCCCATCCCTAAACACAAAGGCGTGGGATTGTGGAATGATTTGGATCTTCTTCTTCCACCCCGTGCGCTGTTTGCAGACACAAGGATGGAACTGCTCTGTTCAGATGTCACGGGCCACGGCCAGTGCTGAGGAGAGAAATATTCCTCACACAGGGCACCAGATACGAGTTTGCGGGCCCCAAGTTGGGCAACTCCCTGGGCCCCTGGCAGGGGAGACCCTCCTGGAGCAGTTCTGTGTCAGGAACGAGAGACGCATTGGACTTTTTCGGTCTTCAGCTTCTGTTTATTGTTATCTTATCAAAACTTCAGCACACTGTCTGCACCAGATTCTGTGTGCAGGAAAAACAGCACAAAAATGGCTAACAATCTCTTGTTACAAGGCCTTTTAAGTCTAACCAAAAAATAAGCTACCCAATTAAGAAGTGACACCTAAATTATTTTCCTTTCTAACCCAATAACTGACCCTTAAGACCCGCAATGCAGATTTTTCTACCCAATTACAAGATACCACCTAAACCCAAGAAGAAGAAGGAAGAAGGAGGAAGTAAAATGAACTTGAAACAACACCCTATACATCTTGTTCCATCTTGTTCCCATCTACAACATACTAAAAATCCTAAAACCTAAATTTCTCACCCATGTGACATACTAAACTACTCTCTACAATCTATTTCACAGTTTTGTGGTTTCTAATTTATCTTGAGGTCTAGGAAACTTTCTCCATGAATGAGGGTCAAAGTCAGTGCTCCCCTGGGGGTCAGGACAGAGCAGACAGAGAAATATTCCCAGTGCCCTGGGTTTCCACAGTGAGGAAACTCCTTCGGACTCAAGCTGGGCCCTGGACTTTTCCTGATCTCCAACAAAAGCATCTTTAAGGTGAAGTTTATTTTGCTCTGTAACATTACGCATCTCGAGTGGCCTCAGGATGAGTAAGGAGCGGACGTGTGGAGCCGCATTCACCCAGAGCTGGAATCTCCTTTTGCCCCCACCCCGCCAGAGCAAACAGGAGCTCATTTCCATCTCCTTTGTGTCCTGGGAAGCAAGGAAACCACTCAGCTTGAGCCCATGGAAATTTTCAGACAAATCAGTCTTTTGTTGGAATGTAATACTTTGGAGAAAAGCCAAGTTCAACTAAAGTATCCTTGGGAAGTGTTTCTCAGGTCTAGCAAGGAATGTTTTGGTCAAAACACAGCTGAGGCCTTCCTCCTCCCCTCCATCTGCCAGAGAGAGCAGAGGTTTAACCTCTTTTGGGCCAGCGCTTGGGATGAGTGTTTGTGACACCTCAATCCTCCAGGTAAGTACATTAACTCCCAATAAAATCACTGTTGCAGGGTCACTTTCCCCATCAATTCCTTTATTTCATTTAAAAATCCCACAACTTTAAGTTTCCATTTCTCTTCTGTCATCAAATGGGAACATTTTTGTAGGATGACAGATCTTCTCCTGCCTACCACTAGTTCTGGAGCAGTGTTCTTTGGCCCAGGTGGCAGAGAGAGCATCACCTGGACAGTGTGTTCCCAGGGCCACGATGCTCTAAAAGGAAACAAAGGCCAAAATATGATTGCATCACTTGGATCATATTTCTTCAATTATCATAGAAAAAAAAGATGTTTTAACATGGTATGTATAAGCTGTTTGGGATTTGAAAGCCTAAGGAAAATTAAGATATTTAATGCTGCCCTCAAATGAACTGAGACAAGGAGAAATGTTTTAAAATTCCCCCTATATGCAAAGTGGAACCATTGTCAAGCACAAAAATTCATGCTAGAGCACAGCAAAACTGCCTTTGGGAAACAACCCAAATTAATTTAAATTGGGTAGGGAAAACCCTACCTATCTGTTTGTTCTGACTCTGATGTCAGCCTGTGAAGGCGTGTGAAGATAGAGACACCAACCCCTTCATACTTTGGAGCCCTACGTGGCGCATCTGACGCACTCCAGGAGGGCAGGACGTGAGGGGTGCAGGATCTGCTATGGCACCACGGCTCCCTCCTCCCCTCCTTCCCAGAGCATGGTGCAGAACAGAGCCCTGGAATGCTGGGGGGATGCAGCCAATCATGGGCCCAACCCTGAAGTCACTAAGCAGAGCCTGGTCACAAGTGGTCCCTGCACAGGGAATGGGGAAATCTGTGGTCTGATGGGAAAGGGAGACTCGGGCTGCCTGTGGGGTCAGAAAAGATCTCGGAGTTATGAGACACTTGGGAATATTAACAAAACCCAGCCCTTTGTGTGATGCCATGGTCCCTGGGGTTCCCACCACAGGCTGTGGGTGCTGGGAACAGCACAGTGGGAGGGTAACCCCAGTGTGTCCCAAGTGTGAGGATTCCCCTGGCACCTTCTGTGCACCTCTCAGAGGACACCGCTACAGGACACCAACTTGAGCACATCACTCAGAGCTTCATGAACACCAGGGAAGTGGCGGAGAAGCACAGATAAGAGCCCTGCAGCTGCTGAAACTCAGTGGGGCTGATCTCAGGTGTCCTGGCAGCAAGACTGGCAGTCCAACTGCTGTGGAGCTTTAAATTGAATTATTTGAGGTTTGACTACTGCTCCAAGAGCCTGGACAAAGGAGGCACCTCCTGGATGAGGGCAGAAGTGCTCCCTGCTCCCTCCTGCCATTTCCAGTGTTTCCTCACTCCCCTCTCCTCTAGCAGGGCTCTCTGCAGGCACAAAGACCTGGAGAAGTTTCCTGGAAAGGCCGTGCAGAGCAGACACACATTTGAATGGCCAGCATTCACTGCTTGGCTCAGTGCCTTTGGAAGAGCTCCACAAGCTCACTTGGTTTAGCTCAAGACCCATCACCACAGTGTGGGGATGAACCCCAGAACCTCTAGGGTGGGGATGTTCTAGAAGAAGGATATGTGAAAGGGCATTGCAATGAGAACTGCTCCACAACTGCAGGAGAAATATCTCAGCAGCCTTTCCTTAAGGGTCTCAAACATCAAGCCTGTGTCATCAGTTCTTCCAACCCTTCCATGCATGCAGTGCTCCATTAATTATCATTGTTCATAGTCTCATGGTGCCCAGAGGCCTCCATGGGCAGCAGCTCTTGTGGTCCAGAAACAAAAAGTAGCAACACAGACCTTCATGTGAAAGGCTTCCTTTTCAGAAAGACACAACTCAGCAGAGAAAGAAAGTGAATCCAAAGTGTGGTGGCTTTCCTTGTGTAGGAAAAAAAATATCACAAGGAGACAGAGTCAAATATGGAGCAAAGGAAGAAGAGGAACAGGAGTGATGAAGAGAAAGTGAAAGTGAAATAGGAAGAAGAGAAAAAAGGAGATGCTGAGAGCAAAGGAATGAGGGCAATGGAGGAAGGAGAAGGCTCTGGAAAGCAATAAACAGCAGAGACATTTGAGAGTGGGCAAACAATCACTGAGCAGGAACAGTCAGCAGTGGACATCACATCATATCCACACTCCCAGCTGGGCAAGGTCACCAGGGAAGGGGGCAGAAAGGGCTGACAGATATGACGTGGACATTCAACTGTCCCCAGGAGCTCCAGCTGTCTCCAAGGACAGCCCCCTTGGGCTGGCTCACCTGGCACATCTGCAGGGCCACCATGGAATTTCCTGCCCTCGCTCCACCGCCTCTGCTTTACAGCTCTTCCTTGCTCTTTTCTTTTCCTTTCCTTTTTACAGACCAGCCCTTGTTTCTGGTGACTCTCCCAAAGAGATTTGTCTGTCAGATTTCTCCTTTTGACAAATCCCAGGAATTTCTTCCCCCTGAGGAAGGAGGCAAACCCACGGCCCCCCTCCTGTCTGATCCTTCTCCAGTTGCTTTGCAAAGACAACTGAGCTGTGACTCAGAAGACAAAAAAAGAACTTTTTCTCCCCAGTGTAGTCAGTGGACAGAGCTGTGCACCTACAGAGGATGATTCAGACCAACTTGGATGTGTAAAACCTTTCAATTTTTGGAAAATTTTCTGAAATCGTCTGAAATCATAAAGGTCTCTACGGCTGCCTAAATAATCTGTGACTTACACTAAAGCAGAGGAGGGAGAAATATGGACTGGGGCACTTGGTACGGACAGAATATAATGAAAATTTCATGGCTCCTCCTTACATTACATCAAATTACATCAAAGCTGGTCTTCTATGAGCCTTTTGGATCCCTTCCAACTCAGGATATTCTGAATTCTGTGATTCTACATAATGTGGAATTGTAACTTTCCTGGCTTTTAGAGAGATTTGAATGTATAGAATAACCAAAAAAAGATAAAAATTATGAAGGCAGAAACTGTTTATGTGCTCTCATGCTGTCACTCATGCAGGGAGAAAGTACCCAGAGTGAAATACTTTATGGGGTGAATAAAGAAGAAGAGCATAATCACCTCGTTGCAAGCCAGAAGTACTGAGAGAATCCCAATAAAGTGAAATTGCTCCAGTTTGCAGCCAAAATGCTACGAGATCAAGGTTAGGAAGACCTTGTGAAAGGCTTAGAGAGCCAGGAGTTGTATCGCAGTGCTTGGAAAGCTTCTCGCAGCCCCATCCCTCTTTGTCCAGCTCCGAAGGAATGGCGTAACACCACTCTTGTTCCAGCACTTTGGAACAGCACCAATGATTTCTTTTGTTGACTTTTTTTGTTTTTTAATTCCTGGAGTCTGACATGGCCTGGCGCTGGCTGGTGAAGAAGTGTGAGTTCCTGGGAAAGGCAGGGATGCAGACGGATGGGTTTTCCATGTGCTGTTCTGCTCGCGGTGACGTGGTGCTAGCGCAGCACACCCAGACCTGGCTCGCGCTCCACACAAGGATTTTCCTTCCGCCCAAGAAAATGAAAGCCTGTAGTGACCCCAGCTGATCGTAGCTGCGTGGCAAAATGTGATTTATCTGCTTTACTTTTACCCATTACCACCTCACCTGAAGTACTCTAAATGAGGAGTGCAGTAACACTATGTATCATAGAGAATATGGACATGTTATAAACTCTGTTTAAATCCAAACAAAGGACTGCTAACAATACTACCTGAAAGGTTTCTGAGAACAGTGGATTATGTGTATAATGTAATTACACATGTAAATGTCATCCATTGCTCCTGACCTGTTTTGAGTCAATGCATTGCGTACATCAATAGCCGGAATTAAGAGAAGCTTCACCTTCACGACTGATTTCTCTGCCTGCTGTGAATCATCAACCCCAAATCTTTCTTTGACCAGAAGCAGACAGCAGGGCTGTCCAGCAGACAGCTTAGGTGTGCGTAAGCAAGTTTAGCACAATGAGGCAAGTCTGGATCCAAAGCCTGAAGCCTGTTCAAACATTCCTGCTCTCATTCCTGCTGGAAAACCTTATTTCACGAGTATTGGTGCAGCATCTGTGTGTTCATCCCACAGGCTGAAATGAAATAATCTATAACTGCTTCTCCATGAGGTTAAATCCCTAAAGGAAATACCAAGGACTAGCTAACTCTTGAAACTGATGATAGAGGAGAAAAATGCCTTTCAGGATCATCAGGAGAAGTCATTAGAGACCTGAGGTAATTTACTCCCAGGCACCAGGACATGTGTGCAGTTCTCCAGGTTCCTTGTCTTTATGAGCACTGTCTACGTGAAGAAATGCTCTCAGGGCAGAACAAACCTTCAGGGCAAAGTTTTGGCAACATAATTAATTTTCCTAATCAGTTCTGCCTTGCATGCCTGGCAGAAATATGACAAAAAAATCAGGTTGTCACCTGAGGAGAAACAATCTTCATGTTGGCTGCTGGCCAGCCTGCAGAGGAACACAAAGATCTGTGTGGAAGACAAGTACCATGGACAAAGTCATGCCAGGACCTGAGACACTTGGATATATAGATTAGATTAGATTAGATTAGATTAGATTAGATTAGATTAGACTAGATTACATTACATTACATTACATTACATTACATTACATTAGCTCAGTTGGTCAGAGCATGGTGCTGATAGCACCAAGGTTTTGAGGTAGATCTGTGCAGGCATTCACTGAAGAGTTGGACTTGATGATCCTTGTGGGTCCCTTCCAACTCAGAATATTTGTGATAATAAAGTTAGTGGGAAATGTGCTATTCTGTGATTATATATTATATATTGTATTTTTTGGAAGAGAGCTGGAGGGAGAAACTGGCTTCTAGGAAAACTCAATCTGGAAGGGACCACAGGAAGTCCCTGGTCCAACTTGCAGCTCAAAGCAGGTCACCTCTGGAGTCAGCCCAGAGCTTCACCCATGACGCAGACATGAGCAGGTGGCATTTGGAAGGTGACTGGCACTGGAGTAGTCACTGCTTCTCCTAACCCAGCTTGAGGCCTATTCAGCTCACCTGATGCAATTCTAAAACAAAAGGCTGACTTTTTCCACACAACCTGTAAAGCTGCACGACAGTTTGTTGTAATGGCAAAGCCCAAAGTATGTAATAACTAGTTGGGTTAATGGAAGAAGGGCCATTCATTGATTAGTAACAATAAATAAATGTAAGTCAGTATGGTCACCCTTATGCTATGGGCCTGGGCTGGGGGCACAAGAAAAACCCTGCAAATAAGAATTGCTGCCATAGGTAGAGGACCAACAAATTTAAGTGTCTGCAGCCTCAGCTACTCTGGCCTCCTAAAAGCTTTTTCCAAGGCAGTGACATGAGCACTGACACCATCACCACACCGGTGCCGTGCACAGCTTTCCTTCTGCAAGGACACTTCTCTGCTTCTGTCCAAACAGCCCCTCCTTGGATGGGAGCAGCCCCAAGACTATATTCCAAGAAAATTCCATTTATGCCATCACCTTATTGCAGAACCCACATTAGCTCACAAAACTTCCACAAATCCATATTTTTAAGGGCTTAGCATCTTCACTAAAGTATTGTTCATGCTGGTAGGCTATAAAACTGTGCAATAACCTGCCAAGGGAAATTTCAGAAAATTTCTCATCTGAGTCATCTCCATCAAGGGTATGAAATAGAGAAAACCTTTGAAACAAATTACTGGTTCCTGAGTTGGAAAAATGACCAACACCTCACCACACACACACACACACATCCACCAGTGAAGTAAGATCTTTCACATCACTTGCTTTTGTTTCTCTGTTGTTGTCCACATTACTGACTCATTCCTGTTGCATGGCTGAGAAAAAAACCTGTCACACTCTAGTGGTTTAACATGGCTTGGTTTTTAGTTAAAGAGAAAATCCATCAGTTACGGAAGTGATTCTCTGTGAGGACTGCTAACAGCTTCCTCTGTATCCAACAGAACCAATCAGCTGGCAAGTTCTGACTATTGACACATGGTTAAACCACTTAAGAAAGCTGGCCATGCCTCTGTGAAGGCACACGTGAAAACGAACAAACCCTGGGAAGCTCGCTCTTGCTTCCAGCCTTTGAGCTGGTAACAGGGCGCCGGCCGGGCTGGCCCCACGTGGTCCGTGCGGCCTGGTGGGGCCGGGCCAGGCTCTGCTGTGGCGCTGGCCCCTTCCCAGAGAGCCCACCAGGCCCTGTCCTGATGGAGCGGCTGGGGCCCCTTCCCAGTAGGGCCAGGCCCCTTCCTGGCAGAGCCCACCAGTCCTTTTTTTAATTCCGGCGGCTCTGCTGGGCCATGCTGCCGGGGTCCATCCCAATGCCAGGAGCAGCCATGTGGCTGGGACCAGCGCCGGGAGTGGCTCTGCAGCCAGCAATGGAGGCAGCCATGAGGCTGGGAGTGGCCACATGGCCTGGATTCGTCGGCCAAAATTGGCACAGCTGGGGCAGCTCCACGTGGTCATGGCTGTCTCGGCATGGCTCGCAATGAAATTGGTTTGCTCAGCTGCTTTTAGCCAGCCATGCTGCAGACAGAAGGACAAAGGCAGTGGCAGCAGCTTTTCTTTTCTTCAGTGCACCACATGAAGAGAAGGCCTGGGGTGGCGCCGGCAGTCAGCGCGACTCGCACGGTGTCAGCGCAGACCACGTGCCCAACAGAGAGGCACGGTGAGCGATTTCCCCAATGCAGAGCCTGGATGAGATCAACCTTTCAGCAGAACTCTGTAACTGTTTCAATTGATAGAACTTGAGAACAAATGAACCTACGAACACCAATTCTCTCATTAATCAGGAAAAAGGAAAGGGTGAAGACACGTAAAGAAAAGGACATGGGACACTGTCCTGTGGTGACTGTTGTCAGTAAATAATTCTAGTGGGTGCACTGGGATTTGGCCAGCACTAGACCCACTACACACACACGGCACATCAACAACAGCTCTTCCAATTTGCAGGGAATTCCAACATTTTCAGCATGGGTTTGTTGCAATTCAAATTAAAATAGGCTTTCAAGAGTTCTCATAGAATAGGAATTCTCTAAAAAGAGCTTTCATAAATGTCAACATCAGGAATAATGAAATAAGGGTAACTGGGATGGATTTCAGCAGCTGCTAATGGATTTCATCATCTTCTTTCTTTGGTCATGTACCAGTGATGCACCTCTACACTCTCTCATAACAAGACTTGTTACAAAAAAAAAGACTCAATTTAAATTCCTATTCACACTCATGTGCTCGCTCACAAATCACAGAATCCCAGACTGGTTTGAGTTGGAATTGCCTTAAAGCTCATGTAGTTCCTCCCTCTGCCATGGGCAGAAATACCAGGTCGCTCCAAGCCTTTTTCAACCTGGCCTTGAACACTTCCAGGGATGGGGCAGCCACAGCTTTTTAATTAATTAATCAACTAATTCAATCCTCTATATCTGAGGAGATAATAAATATGTGCCTAGAAGTATATGAAAACATATGAATCATCTGTCCAAGGGCCATAGACTCAAAAACTGTAGGAACTAGAACCAAATATTTATAGGAAGTGCCTCTCTTTAGCGAGGGAAGGCAACAAAGCACAGAAAATTCTTTAATCCTTTAATCTCTTTGGTGCTTGAGCACCTCCTTCTTAGCCAGGCTTCATTTCTTTACAATGGAAATCAAACTCCTGGGGCACCAAGCAGCAGCACAGACCTGTTTACTTTGAGAAGGAACTCTGCAAAGCCATGGACCAATATCTTGTGCTCTCCTCAGGTTTCGGTGTTTACCAGGTGGCTCACCCAGCAGGTATGTAAACATGGATTAATCCATTAGATGAGAATGTATACAAATAATTGAGTCTATGTCACTAATTTCCCCTTAAACTTGGCATGTAAATGTCACCATGGTCACAGCAAAAATGTCCAGGGATCTGCCCAGGTCTGCAGAATATCAACAGCATCATATAATCAGATCAAACCCTGCCTTCTAGAATAAACACTTTAAATTTTTTTTTTCATGTGTAAGCAAAGTTTCTTAGGCTTCTTCAGTTCTATAAACATTCATGGCAGCTCTAAATACTCTCACCTGGCAATTTCTGATTCAGTAGCACCACTTGCAAGAGAACATTCATCCAAATACCATCTTGATTATTTGACAGGGTTAATAGCCAGGTAAGAAACTGAAGACACAGTAGCTGAAGCTGAAGCAGTGGCTGGAGCTGAAGCTCCCCCGGTACAATGAGAAAGCAGAAATTCAAGTGTCACAATGTGCTTCTAGGTCTAAAGAGAGAAGGAAATCTCTGCCTTGAGACATTTTCTCTGTTCAAAACTGAAAGCAAGTTCTTACAAAAATAGGAAGTCTGGTCCGGGGATGGGGAAGTTCATGGCAGCCTGGTCTACCCTGAGATCCAGACTGAGGAGGAAGCACACAGAGCTGGGAGCAGGGATGGTCTGCAAAGAAAGGACACATGGCCCAGGCATGCAGGGGTGCCAGCAGGAAGGCCACAGCTCAATGGACTGGGTCAAGGGCAGCAAGAAGAGTTTCTAAACCTACACGGGCAGTATAGCTGGACAAGGAAAATGTGTCTGAGTGGGGCAGAGGATTTAGTGACTGTTGATGCAGGTGGGAATGAGGGACTCTGTCTATTTTGCATCCATGTTCACCAGGAAGTCTCCAGGCTCCAGAGCTTACAGATGGGGCTCAAAGAGGACGGGATCACTGCTGGAAGGGAATTGACTCAACGTCTCTCAAGTAACCTTCTCTCTTAAAGTCCATGAGATCTGATGGATGGCATCCAGTGGTGACCAGCGTGCTGGCTGGAGTCCTTGCAAGACCTGTCCATCACCTATGAAAGGTCATGGAGATCAGGGAAGGGCCCAGGGAATGGAAAAGGTAAATGTTGTTCCTGGGGTCTGTTCCCTGCAAAAAGATAAAGGAGGGTGGGGAAAGTAAATATCATGGAATCCCAGAATGGTTTGGGTTGGAAGGGACCTTAAGAAACTCACGCAGTTCCACCCCTGCCATGGGCAGGGACACTTCCACTAGCCCAGGTTGCTCCAAGCCCTGTCCAGCCTGGCCTTGGACACTTCCAGGGATCCAGGGGCAGCCACAGCTTCTCTGGGCACCCTGTGCCAGGGCCTGCCCGCCCTCACAGGGAAGGATTCCTTCCACGTATTGAACCTAAATTTCCCCTCAGTCAGTTTGAACACATTCAAACAGACCTGAAACTTCTCCCACTATTTCACAATTTTCTTAAGCAATGACAGCACTGTAAAAAGTTGCAATGAGAAGAATGAATTTTACTTTAATTTCGTTGCCTTCAGCAATTGCGTGTTATGTTGCAATTCATTTCACTCTGCAATGCTTCCTGTTACAGTAGCTGCTGTAAATCAACCCCATTTTGTTTATAACATGCATAAAAACATTCATACATAATAATTCCACAAGCAGCATTGAAAACAGGTGGATTTCATTTAATCCCTTGACCAGTCACTGACAACAATTAAACCGGTCATAAAAAAAGTAAATAAAAATACTTTGGCCATCCATGGTTTAAGGAATCTGTTTTTTACATCCTGCCTGGGGCAAGGGGAAAAATATTTAATTCAAGTGATTTTCCTTTAAGGCTTTAGCAAGGACAATAGGAATTATGCAATGCAGCCTGTGAATGTGCAGCCTCCTTAAAACAAACTGTGCAGAGTTTTGAAAAGAAACATAGAGGGAAAAAGGAGTGTTGTCTCAAGAAAGAAAAGTTCCTATAATTCCTACTGCCTGGTACAGAGAGGGAAGTCATGTCCATAAAGCAGATCCTGGCACTCTTCTCACCTCAACTCCCAACCATCTGTGAGCTCACCAAGGCATGGCTGGAATTGTCTTTGGGGGGGTTCTTGCTATTGCTGGTCAAACACAGAACATTTTAGTGTAGTTTTAGTTTTGTTGGAATCTATTCACTCTGCCTAAGAGACAAGCAGAGTAACAGCAGTGCATTTGAGGCCCAGACCTCAGATGGGTTTGAGGCCCAGACCTCAGATGGGTTTGAGGCTCCCCAGGCTGGGCAGGATTATCAACTCAGGAACTGATTAGGATCAGGCATTACAGTGGCCATTTGGACATGAAGGCTGACCCTCACTGCTCACTCCAGGCAGGAGGAAGGTACAATTTGCTCCCAGGGCCAGTTCCATCCATGGAGGCTCTCAAGATCCAGCTGCTGCCAGCCCTGAATGACCTAGTCTGACCCAGAGCTGACCTGCTTTGAGGGGGGTTGGACAGGGACCTCCTGAGGTCACCTCCAGGCCAAGTGATCCTGTGACCCCATGGCACGGACAGGCTGTCCCGTGTGCATCCATCACTCAGCCCTCACAGTGTGTCACCAATCTTTGACACAACTGACTTCCTGCACTTGTGCAAAGCCATTTCCCTGCAGGATACATGATCCAGGAGCAGGATCCTCGGGCTGACCACACCAGCAGCTTCCTCACGCTTACACAACCGGGTGCTTACGAGGAGTTACGCACCGTCCATCCTTTCAGCTTCCACGAATGAAACACCGGTTTTCGTGGATTTACAGCCCTTTCCCATGACCAAACGTGGTCACTGGTTGGATGTGTTACCCTATGCTGCAATACCAGTGCTGGTCACACAGTTATTAGTGGTCTGTTAATTGTGCATCCATTTTCTGTGCAATTGAGGGAAAAAATAGCTGTATAAAGGTCAGATCCTGCTTTTCAGCTGCGATCCAAACAGTGACCCATGTTTCTATTGCTATAACTAGTTTTGTACATGAACAGGATCTGGGAAACCCTTAAAGCCCATGGAGAAAAAAAAAAAAGCTGAAACTGCAATCCAAAAAATTCCTCCGGTCTCTAAGAGTAGGAGGAGCAGCCCCATGTTGACCATTTCCAAAGGTCCCATGGCAGGGACATTACCTGGTCTCAACACATCCAATGATAACTTCCAGGTTGCTCTGCTCCTTTAGCCCTCATGATTTGCTGATAGACATTGGCTTTGCAATAGCTAAATCCATGGAGAGAAAAGTAAATATTTTGGTTCAATGCTTGAGGAATCCTCATTTCCTGCACACCATACTAAACTCTGGCATCTGTATGTAGATCCCTGACAGTAGTATGAGAGGGAAGGAATTGCAGTCACTGGATTCCTCCCGCAATACCCATGTGGAAAGTTCATATGATCCACCTCAGCAGCCAACAGCAGAGGCATTTTGACCAACAGAAGCAAAAGCCTGGAGAAATCTGCCCCAAAGAGTGACATGGGTGTCTGAGACATCAGGTTGGCTCCAGCCGGTGTTGGAAAAGTGTTTGTACCCGCTGAGCTCCCCCACCTGCTGCAGACACATTTTGTGAAGGGCTGCCCGCACTACACCCACAAGTATTGTGTGGGCCCAGAAACTCTTGCAACCTTTTTCTTTGCTAGGAAAAGCTCCCTTGAGTGAGGTTGTAGGCTCAGAACAGACAGACCAGAAGAACTTGATGAAACTTGATTCCAGCTCAACCACAGTTCATGAGCTCTCATATCAAGCCCACATGGGGTTGTTATCAAGCTCAAGTTACTCAGGAGAACAAGCTATTCACTGAACTGGTTTGTATCACACCCCTCACTCTGCCTTTCCACTCAGATCCTTTCTATAAAGTGCTAGAAATGTTTCCTTGTTGATGAACTCACTGTTCTGAACCCAGCAATTGCACTTATTTGGCTTTTCTGCAACTTTGATAAGATGGAAGGATTTCATAAACTCCAAATCTCTCCCTTCATATGACTTAGTAAGGTCAGTGGATAAGGTTGTTCCTAGAGGCATTAAATGCTCTCCTTCCCTAATATCTGCATTTCAATCAAGTTATTCATACCAAGTGTTGAAGTTGCACAGAGAGTTCTACATACCAGTAAAAGTGCAATAAAACCATTTCCTCTGGCTCTGTCCTGAACCAGAGCAGTCAGTGTAGGGAAATGCAAGTGATTTGGATCTTTTGAGCAGTTTTTGTACCTGTTTGCTGGTGCTTGACAAATACATTAATGCTTGACCAAGGCTGTGTCACTTAAATTTTTCAAATACTTTATATAGAAAGAATCAGGAAAAGGCTAGTTTTATTATGAAAATCTTCTCTGTTTCTTAATGCAAGTTAGGGCCAGTTTTTAAATATCCCCCACTGTAAATCCGGATATAAAGGAGCCAACTAGCCCTCTGAAAGGAAATCGCTAGATGACCAAGAGGGTTTGAAGTCCCCCAGCCCTCTCACTGTGTTATGTACCATTTGCCATTGCA
Source organism: Vidua macroura (assembly GCF_024509145.1). Classification (NCBI taxonomy): domain Eukaryota; kingdom Metazoa; phylum Chordata; class Aves; order Passeriformes; family Viduidae; genus Vidua; species Vidua macroura. Next base: position 7,828,220 of record NC_071579.1, read on the forward strand.
CAGAGTTAACATATTCTCCTCATCCAGCAGGTTATGGGAAGCAACAGCAAATATCTGCCCATTTCCTGTGTCTGGGACCGTGGGACAGGCAAGGGAAAGCTTCCCAAAATCACCCAGCTGATGCAAATTTTAGTGGGATTTTAGAAGAAGAGCGGAAGCTCCATTCATCATCCCTGATCTCTTCAAACAGGAGTTAAAGGTAGTATTTTTATTATTCAGGGAAATATAAACAGTTCCTGGACAGACTGGCTGCATGAGAGCCATGACTAGGAAAAAGGGGAACCCCTGAGTTTCCTGGAGAGGGTTTTTTTAGCCAGCCAAGGGGCTGATGCAAGATGCCTGAACCTTGCACACATTGCCAGTGCACGATCACTGCTCTGCCAAGCACTGCTCTGTGCCTGCACACCCACAGGGGCACTTCCTGGGCTGCCTGGGTGTTCCAAGCCTTCCTGACTCCCAGTAAGGAGAGAAAACAGCTGCTTTCATTCACCCTTTAACATGCTGTGTGGGGAGAGGGGTCAGGAGTGTGGGGGCTGTCAGGCTTAGCTGGGCAGGGAGCACCATGGTGAGACAGAGGAACTAGCACTGACACCAACACCAACCAGCCTGGAGAGAGGAGACAGCTCCAGTCTCCCTGGGGCAGGGACAGGACCTAGGGAATGGCTGGAGCTGTGCCAGGGAGGTTTAGGATTGGATCTCAGGGAAAAGTTCTTCCCCCAGAGGGTGCTGGGCACTGCCCAGGCTCCCCAGGGAATGGGCATGGCCCCAAGGCTGACAGAGCTCCAGGAGTGTTTGGACAACACTCCCAGGGATGCACAGGGTGGGATTGTTGGGGTGTCTGGGCAGGGCCAGGAGCTGGATCCATGATCCTGGTGGGTCCCTTCCCTCTCAGGATATTCTGTTATTCCACGACTGTGAATCTGACTTACATATGGTCGATGTCACAGCATCCATGTCTAACAAACAGAGGCCTCCAGGAGGGCATCCTAGATGGATCCTGGCAGAAAAAGCCACAGACTAACATGGGACACTGGAAGACTCACCTGAGAGCTGTTTTTGACACAAATCCTCAGATCAATCTCCTACAGGACCTTTAAAGTTGAAATGATCATATATTTCCTGGAAAAGTGAACACCAAGACATCTTACAAAGGTTATTTGGTGGGTGAGACTTCCCAGAAAAATCTCCTTTACCTTGTGTTTGAGAGATCACCAAGGTAAAGCATGTCCCAAGCCTGCTGGACACCTCTGGCATGGCTGAGCTTGTCTCCCAGGCAGTGACCCTATGGCCCAGCTGGCCACAGCAGGACCTGCTGTGCTGAGACCCTGAATGCACCCTGGAAATTTTCCATGCTTCAGAGAATCATTCCCCAAAGGCTGATGCAGCTGAAGTGGTGCTTTTTGTGCATCAATCAACATGAAGCCTTTGGCACTGGCTCAGTGGAAGTTACCAAGAGGAGATGTGCTGATCCCCTTTCTCTCCCACTGGGAATGGGAATCTGCAAACTGCTCATCCCCTTGTATGGGCAGCACAGGAACAGTCCTTGCTGGGAGCATGAAGTTCCACCCTTTTCTCCCTAATTTGCAAACACTTTTCACAGGAGAAAAATTCTTGCACACGACTGTCACCACAAAACCTCATGTAAGATACTGATGTCACAATCCTCGAGAACTCCTGGAAGTTTGCTGTAAATACCATGGTGGGGACATGAATACACCTTGGGTGACGTGTTGTCAAGGAGAAGGGGAAAACCATTGTCTTCAAGTGGAGGATAATTACTGGGAACTGCTGCAGTTCATGCAAATCTTTTCCAATAAGAAGAAGGTCCCTTTATAAGAAAGGTCTTTAAAAACTTTCACTGAGGCTGAACTCTGAAACAGAAGTTATGCTGTGGTGTGGTGTTTGGGCTGCTGCCTTCCTGGTAACATTCAGATTAAAAACTAGATTGAGAACTTTTCAAAATCAAGATGTGATCTGAGGGCTGGAGCCCCTCTGCTCTGGAGCCAGGCTGGAGAACTGGGGTGTCCAGGCTGGAGAAGAGAAGACTCCAAGGAGACCTTAGTGACAGGACAAGGGGGAATGGCTTCCCACTGCCAGAGAGCAGGGTTGGGTGGGATATTGGGAGGGAATTCCTCCCTGTGAGGGTGGGCAGGCCCTGGCACAGGGTGCCCAGAGAAGCTGTTGCTACCCCTGGATCCCTGGAAGTGTCCAAGATCAGGCTGGACAGGGCTTGGAGCAACCTGGGCTAGTGGAAGGTGGGCTAGGGCTGGAGGGGTCATTGGATGAGTTTTTAGATCCTTTCCAACTCAAACTAGTCTGGATTCTATGATATGTTGAATCACTGTGGGTTTTTAGAGTTTTTTGGCTGTGATCTCTGACAAGTAGGATTTTAACCTCCAATCTGAGCATGGAGCACACTCAAATACACACACACACATCAAGAAGTGACAACTCATTAAACACATTAATGAAGAGTTTGGCTCAAAAATTAACAGCCAAACATGGATCTCAACCATCAACAGCTCCCTGTTTCTGACACTGCAGTGGCTGGGGAAGGAAGTTAGTAAACAAATGAACGATCTTTGGGTTCACTCTTCAGTTTGAAACAGATTGAAATAGGGAGCTTGAAGGCAAAGTTAGAGAATATGAACCAGCCAAACCTAAAGAGCATTTACATCTTTTTGAAGCACAATATGGAAAGAAATTTAACACTGGAATGGGACCATTGCACTGCCAGTCCTCCACGACAAATGCAGCACAGGTTTTTCCACCTCCTCAACCAGACAATTCACCTTCCTTTCAGGACTGGAAGCATGGGAGGAGGAAAGTCACCTTTTCATGACTTTTACTTTCCAAACCCACCAGCAATCTGGGTTGTCTGCTTTTATCACTATACATCTGAAACAGCCTCAGCTCCTCAAGCAGGTGCTCTTACAGGTCAAACCTATTTCTACTCATTTTTACCCTCTCAGAGAAAAGAAAAAAAATTTTTGGTGCTTCTATAACCAGCAGCTACCAATAAATTTATCTTTCATTGCAATTATTTGTAGAGCTAAGATTTTTATGCATATAGGTCTAGTTGACTATTAGCAATTATTTTAAAAGAATCTTTTCAATTCAGTCCTTCATTGTAAAGGTCAAACATGAAAGCATGGACACATATGGAAAAACCCCAATATTTATAGTAAAAGTATTTGCAGACCCAGACTGCTCTGAGTGGAATTCATGGTCAATAATTTTTCTCAATGAGACAGAACAGCTGAAGTCCTGAACTCCCTTTCACAGTATTGTTTGGGGGTAGAATGATCAGGTGCAGGGACCACACTCAGCCTTGAGATTTACCCTGCAACTCCCATCCTCCAGCTGCAGACACCAGCATCTCCCATTGTGCTTGGAAGAGATACCATAAATATCAGGAGGCTAACTCAATTTCTCAGTGGCCAGAGCAATGGAAGCCTGTCTAATTATGTGATTTGATTCACTTACTCCATGAGCTGTGTGTGCTGAGGGAAAAACTTCAGTGCTTCTGAGACATCCAGCAGTTAATCCAGACAGGATTGTCCGGCTGTCCCAACAGCACCTCCTCAGCCCTGCACTGTTCAACCTGTCCTGGATTTACACAGTGACTCAAAGTGGCTTCTGGGATGCTGAAAATGCAAATGGAGAAAGGTCAAAAGATCCCACCCCTGAGTGGTCTTTCCTGGCTCAGACTGGAAAAGCCTCAAATCCGCAAGGTCGTCTGCGTGGGGAAAGCATGGAAAAGGCTCATGGGACATGAAACACCTGCCACACCTACATGGACACTGACTGGTCACACACCTTCCAAATCCACACACCTTCATTGTCCAAATCCATACCAAACTCCCTGCACCAAAATTCTGATCAGGCTCTCTGATCCCTGGTCTTGGAAAGCCATAGATGGGAACAAGACCACACAATTATTTTCAGGCACCACCACGAGCTCTCTTTTGGCAGCTGGACACCCTGACTGGCCCAGTTCTGGCTCTCTTCTGAGAACTGGCTGCTCTAACCTGTCCAGTTCTGGCTCTCTTCTGAGAACTGGACACCCAGCTGGTCAGACTGGAAGGCAGGATGGTTTCCAGCCTCCCAGTCATCGCCAAGACAGCTTTCCCAAAACCTGCTCTGGTCACTGGGATTCCCAGTGATTCCCTCTCCCAAGGGCAGGTAACCAGGTGGGTTTATACAAAAACCCTGGCTGCTTTAGCCATGAGTCCCTCAGAAATGACATATTTTCCTGGATTCTTTTGGGTGTGGGGAGCTCAACATCATGTCTCCCTTCTCCATTATGGATTTCTTTGGTTGGGATCATCCTGGATGCCTTCCTTCTTTCTTCAACTACAGTCTTCAAAAATTGTATAGGTTTTGTTCCAAATCTGAAAGCGAACACACCACTTCTGAAGATCTAGATAAAAGGATTTGTTTCCACAACTGCCTTGTGCTGAATGAAAACCAAAATCAGAGAGGAGGGAGCTGCATGCCCTGTGATAGGAAATCTGTGTTGAACAGCTCTGCAGAATCCACAAAGCAGCTGGGAACAGCCCAACTTGTATTTCTGATGGATAAGGAAGAAGAGAAAACAGGATGTGGTTTCTTTTCAAAATCTCTCAGAAGATACAAACTTTTTAAAACATAACGCAGAACCCTGACACTAAGGAAAACATGCAAAAGTCCCAGGAAATCTGAAGAAAACCCCAAAGAAACAAACAGAGAAAAGATTAACTGTTTTCTTAATGAAAGAATTCATTAGCAAGTTGTGTGTAACATTCCTGCTATATCTGACTATGTCTGACTCACAGGCACTGAAATTTACGCAGCATTGAGATCTGCCTGCCCTCAGAAAAGTGAAAGAGAGAGATTTGCTTCACTGTTCATCATCTGTTTGAATAAAAAACACATATATGGAATAACCCTACGTGCCAGCACATGCTAAAATGCTCCTTAATGTGACCTCAAATCTGTCATGGGAAAGCAGCAAACCAATGTGAACTATAACCTCCTTTATTTACCTGTCACCTTTCCTTCTGTAACTCAGGGCAGGGTTAAGCTTCTCACCTGTATTTATTTAACAAGCTGGATGCATACAAATCTGACCATGAATTCATGTAACCCAGGTCAAAAACTATTTGTACTGATAGATGATTTTACATTTTACACCCACAAGCATAACTTCAATCCAGTACAGCTAAACCATGCCAAAAGCCAACATCAAACCCCAATTTTGCAGCCTGGTGAGTGCTGTATCTCTACTTTCCTCTTCCCGGGATTTTAGAGAGCTCTGGAAACAAGTAATTATAAAATTATGTACAAATTATTTAAAGTCTCATTCAACTTCAAAGTGATAATAAAGTAACAGCAGGGAGGAAAATTACAGGTCAACTCCTTCTAGAAATTTTCCATCCCATGTAACAGTTTTAGGATTGTCTTGTTGCAAAATAGAAGACTGGGGTTTTTCTTAATGAAACAACCTTTTTCTACCATAGTGCTGACATCATATGTTTCCTGAGAGTGATTTTGCCAATTAAACCAAGGGGTAAAATGACAGGGGATAGAGGAGCAAGAAAGATGCTGAAACAGGTGTGGCAAAAGAGAAATGTACTTACCACAAACAGGCACAAGGAACATGAGAAATTTCCAATTATTTCATATAATTAGAAGAGGATTTCTTTTAAAAATCTGCAATTTCTCCTTAAATATTTCCAGCTAGCCTAATAATAACTTCAGACAAATAAATCAACTTCCTCTCCTAGAAAAATCTGAGGTCAAGCACCATTTGCTATTTTATATTTCCCTGACATCCCTAACTTTACATAGAAGAGTTCAGACAAAAGAAACACAAAAGTTCATTAAATATGCAGCACACAGAAGGAGGAAACGATTTTTCAATGCTCATCAAATTAAGTACCTTAATAACATACACAGAAGAGGTAATTTGGGAGCTGGAAATGCACTTTAGTGTTTCAAACTGTTATACTTTAAGTTTCTGTTTTACTTGAGAGATTCTACCCCCCCCCCCCCCCTCCCAGCTGAAGGTACAAGTTATGGAAGCTGCTTTATTTGTGGTTTTGGGTTAATTTTAAAGCGAATACTTAAAATATAATTTTATGGCCCAAAACAAGCTGGTGCAAGAGGAGCTGATTTGGGTAGATCCAGAAATAGATTTTACTTTTATTTTCTGTAGTTACCAGGACAGAGGAATCCAACCCACTCAACCTGACTTTAAAAAGCACACAAAGGAAAAGAAAAAAAACAAAAAGCTTCAAATTGTTGAGGCTGCCTCAATGTGATCTAGAGCTGGGCTATGGAAACAAGCTGTTTTTCTTGTACAGGTGCAGAAGCTTTTGGGGTCTGAGAACACAGGAAAACCTGTCCAAACCCTATAAAAATACAATCACTATAGAAACCCAAGTTGTACCAACCTTATAAAGTTCAGATTTACTGATTTGGTGGTAATTCAATGACTTTGCTTCCCAGTCACCAGGGGAACACATGGTTTGCAGAGTCACATGAGACAGTCCCTGCATCCCTGTCAGATTGAATAAGGACCTTCCCTCACTGCCACAGCCCCACCAAAAGTACCTGAAACTTCGTATTTTTCCCCATAAAAACTCATTCCATTTTTATTTCTAGCCTGTGATTGCAGACTCCACCTACAGCACACATCCAGGGAGCTACCAGAGGTGTGATCCCCATGCTGGGAATGCAGAGCCATAGAATGGGACTGAGCTGGTGGCATGAGCTGCATGTGGGACTTCCCTACAGCATCCCACAGGAGCATCATCCCAGAGTGGTGGAGGGACACTCTCCACTGGCCACAGCTGGCATGAGGAAGGGTCAGAGCAGCAGGAAATCATTAATTAGCTGTTACTTCTAATTTATGTGTCTGCACTTGAAACCATTAAACACAAAGCACCTTGGGCTAGCTCTGTGCCCTGAGCCCTGCTTCCTGCTGAGAGAGTTAATTAAATTGCAGGTTAAGTGGAAGGGAGAAGAGAGAGTTCATTTAACCCACCACAGAGTCACCCCGAGCCCACAGAAGAGGAAGGGCTCAGGAGTCAGATGTTGAGCCTGACTCTGGAGTTCCAGCCCACACGTGAAATGAGAAAAGTCTGTGTCCCTGTTTCCCAGACACATGGGCAATGCATTCCCAGCATCTCCCTGGATATTCAACATGTGCTTTTCCTACTGTCCCTTTCCCCTTTCTTCCTGCAGTTTCAAACAGAACCATCCCAAGCCAGCTGCTCCCCTGCATGTCCCCTGGCCAGAGAGGCAAAAAGCACAGGGCTTCCACCAGTCTGGAATTAAAAGCACCAAGCTCCTTGCCAGGAGGAGCCCCACGGACAGGGAGGGGGATTTCTGCAGTCAGAAAGAGGAGAAGTTCAAGCCCTGGTCAAAACAAATGTTTTTGTTCCAGTGAGCCAAGTTTAGTTATTCCAGGCTGCCTTAAATCAATAAAAGTGCAGCTCTGTAACCACTGTGTGAGAGAGGCTTTGCAGAGACCTCAGATCAACTCCCTGGCAGAAGTGGCACCTGGAGATACCGAACGTGTGGAGGAAATGTACTCAGCAAACGCTGTGGGTGTGAGTCAGCTCCCCAAACCTTATCAGTGCTAAAGTTCACCAGTTTGGTCAGCCAGGCTCCATCCCTGGGCTGTCAATGAGGGACGGATGTGCTCCCAGGTGAGTCACCCCACACACTGACAGATGTTCGTGATGTGTGGTACCAGCCCCGTTTAGACAAGACTCTCAGATGGCTAAATATAGACTAAATTCATTCTCTCCAACCGTGATCTCACCCCAAACCTGTGAAGTCTTGCCTCTCAAGGCTGCAGTAGATGTGCTGATGTACAGATGTTGGCATTCCAGCATCACTGAATAGCCTGTTCAAAATCCAGGGTTAATTCCATTTGTGCCACGTGCTGGTTACCGGTGGTGGATTAATCATCCTCAAGATTTCTGAGGCAAATACCAAATTCCCCTTTTCTACACCAGTATGCATGAGCTGTGGTTGATTTCCAGCAATATTGACCATCTAAATTACTCCAAATTAAGATCTCTAGGAAGCATAAAATTTACTCAATTCTGCAATTATCACATCTGTTAAAATCACCTAAATATACAAGCTGGGCCACACAGGACCCCCTATCGCCTTCCTCTGATCAAAAAGTTCCTGGAGAAGCAGATCCTTTTGAAGGCCAAAGCTGGCTGAATAATTTCCTCTCAATTCCTGGTCCAGTCAACAGTGATAAGGGTTCAGCATTCTCCTCATTATCTCAGTAATCAAAGTATCCTCTTTTGAATCCAAGCGTAAATGGTTAATTTCAGTGAACTGCTCTAAAGCCCAGCACAGGGCTCCGAGGGTCCACAACTGAGCATCCCCTTCAAAATGAAAAAGAAGAGGAACAACTTGGGGTGGGAGGATGTTTTATTATTTCCCAGTCTGTATTTGAAAATAATGTATTTTCCAAAGGGCTCAAGGCTTGCATGGGGGAGAAGGGCTGAGTTTCTAATTTCATGGACACTTAGATGTGCAAGTGGATGAGGAGCTCCAGCTCAGCCAGGTACTCCTCTGGCACCCACTGCTTGAGGGGATGTGAAGGATCACTTCACTTCATTAGAAAATTGAGTTTCTTCAGTGCAATGGATTTAACAGAGCACGAAGAAGACACCAGAACTCCAGGAGATGAAAGCAAGTCTCCAGTGAGAAGTGACAGAGTTCTTTCTTTCAGTTCCTTTGGGACCCACTGCCAAGTTTCATGATTGTGGTAGGAAATGCTGCTGAGGAGAGTGGGGCCTGTTGAGCATGCTGAGCCTGTCCTGCACGCTGACACAAAAGGAGGGTGGTTTTCCCCTGTTAAAGGCTGATTCCCAGCAGTGAGGGGATGAACTGCAGTGCCACACGCAGAAAACCAGGATTCAAGCTCTACTTTCATGGCTTACACCTATCCCTTCCCTCCTGAGCTATCCAGCAGGATGTTTGGATGTGAGGACACCTGTGTCACTGGGAAGCACCAGCTGAGCGCTGAGCCCAGGCCAAGACACCAAGAAAGGCAGAGCTGTCTACGGGATCCAGGATGGATTGCACTGGGCACGGCAGGGACAGTGCTGGCAGCTCCTGCCCCTCCCTGGGTGCAGCTGGGGCAAACACACAGCTCCACGTGGAGAGCAAACCCACAGGGGCAAACACACAGCTCCACGTGGAGAGCAAACCCACTGCACTCAGGTTTGTCTGTATTTAGCACATCAGCCCCCAAAGCACTGCTGACTCAGGTGCTCAGCCTGTGCCAGCTCGAATCTGCCCGGTGGCCAAGGCTGAGATTTCACATTTGAGCATGTACAAAGCTCTGGCTGGTAACTGGGAAATTGTGTCAGTGAACAGACAGCAAAGTCATGTTCCAATTTTGCTCTGAATAATTAACTAAATGGGTTAATTGTATAAAATTAATTGCTAGTGCTTGAATCATTACAATCCATGTTGGGATCATCAGTTCAGCTAAGAGCTGTATTGTATTTCACAGTCTTTCATTGCTTCCTTCTCCAGGGAAAGAAAGGAAATTAAAGTATCATACAAAATGCCAAAAAAGAGAAATTATCCATGGCCAGAAAAACTCAATTCCAGCACTGTTTGGGAGGGAAGTCAGCTGAGGAAAGCCAGCTTGTCTTGGGTCCACTTTGACAATAAGAATAAGCAGTCACAGGAAGGTGCTACTCTTCCAAACTTCAGGGTTAGTCCAACTTTCCCAGCTCTGTTCTTTGCTCAAATTACAGCCCTGCTGAAACCAAAGCACATTTGTGTCAATACCTCTGTACCTCTTCAGAGTAATTTATTTCCTTCTCCCTTTCCCTTTATTTTTCCACAGACTCAAGTTCCAAGAGAAACACTTTTGTTTCTGGCTTTCCTCAACTCCCTTTCCTTTTTAGCTTTTTTCCCCTTAAAAGAATGCATGCAGACTTAGAAATGGGTTTTCTAGGATGAGTTTTAGAGAGCCCAGCCTCTCTGCTGAGGGCTGGATGCTGCCAGCTTTAGAGGAAGTTTCTCCTACTTATTTTGCCCACAGATGCTCACATGTGACTCCATGACCAAAGCGCACTCAGCCAGAGGAATCCAGGGGAGAATCCCTATTTTATCACCTCCCTCGTCAACACAACCAACCCAACACATCATGGGTGAGCTGTAGGGTGGAACTGGCCAGCCCCAGATGCTTCCTCCATCAGCCCAGAGCTGCTGCAGTCACAGGGCTCCTGCACAGGCAGCAGCAGTGCATGTACGACATTCCTGTTCTGCCTTCCCCAGACCATCCCTTCTCTGCCTTCCCCAGACCATCCCTTCTCTGCCTTCCCCAAACCATCCCTTCTCTGCCTTCCCCAGACCATCCCTTCTCTGCCTTCCCTAAACCAAAGGAATGATTAGGTACATTTCCCTTAAGAGAACAGTTTTATGCTAAGCTGAGGGTGCTCAGAACTATAAAGCTCACCTGAGCATCCAGGTATTTGCTAATTCCCTCAAAGCAGATGGGGCCCCCAGGCTGGGGGCTCTGAAGTTCACTGCCTCTTCTCTTCTCTTCTCACAAAGATCCTTAAGGCTTGCCTAGGGTGAGGGAGTCACAGAACCATAAAATCATTAAGGCTGGAGAAGCCCTCCAGGTCATCGAGTCCAAGCTGCGCCTGATCCCCACTGTGTCCCCAACCCAGAGCACTGACTGCCACATCCAGACCTTCCTGGGACACCTCCAGGGATGGGGACTCCAACATTTCCCTGGGCAGCCCCTGCCAAGGCCTGAGCACCCTTTCCATGAAGGATTTCCTCCCAGTGTCCAACCTGACTGTCACCTGGCACAGTCTGAGGCCCTTTCCTCTCATCCTGTCCCTTTTTCCCTGGGAGATCCTGACCCCCATTTGGCTGCACCCTCTTGTCAGGGAGTTGTGGAGCATGAGTTCTCCATGAACTCCATACCCATGAATTCCCATTATTTGGTTCAAGTGTTTAAAAAAACTCATTGAGCATTTTAAAATTTAAAAAAAAATTGCATTTAGAGGCCAGGGGGTTTATGCTATTGCAGCCATAATCATAGGGAAATGTCCTATTGTAGGGCCTGTGGTTGCTAATAAAAGGGTTTTTGCTGAGGGGCAAGAACAGATGAAATGAAATACACAAGATGGGTGGAATCTGCCAAATTTTTATGCATGGAGGAGAGCAAAGAGCTGGCAAGAGCTGTCCTGGTTGGAAGTGAGGAAAAGATGCCCAAGGAAAGGGAATGGTGCTTATTCCCTCAGTGACACTCAGCTCAAAGGAGTCCTGACGTGCTCCCTCCCACAACCCCAAGCCATGATCAGTTTGACCCAAATAATTTGACAGATGCTGATCCAACCTATTCATAAAAACCTCAGAGATACCACACCCTCAGACCCATGCTTTGCTTCCATCAGAGACAGGCACAGGAGTTTCCTATTGGAAATTAAACCCACAGCTTCTCACTCTGTTGCCTGTGGCCAGGAAGGAACAGCTCATTCCCTTAATCCCTCCCAGAGACCATTCCCTTAATCCCTCCCAGAGACCTTTCCCAGCTAGAAGATGTGCTTCTTTCCTTCAGGATCCAGAAGCCTGTCCTCCATAAAACACAATTTAAAACTAAGGCTACTGAGTAAAGCCTAAAAAATATAGTGTAGAGGAACAGGACTGTAGTTACAGGACTCAGGATCTCCCATATCCATTGAAAACATTCTTGGTTCAAAGAACTTTAAAAGCTGTGCATAAACTCATCTGTTTTTCCATTTTTCTTTGGTGATCAAAGTTCTCCAGACATTGCTCATTCTTGCCAACTTCCTCTTCACTTTAACTGAGCCAAAGCTCGTTAGAATCCCCCAGCCACCACATCCTGAGCACCCCAAACACAAAGGGCCTTATCCACCAGCCAACCCCCAGGAATCTGCCCAGGAACTCCGCTGGGAGCAACGCAGGAAATCAGCCAGCAGTGCCAGAGACAACGTTTTACAGTGCCACAACTGGGCTTCATAATCCTTCGTTCCCTCCAGCCATTTCCCAGAAACCCATGAATATTTGGGTCTCAATCAATTTCCAGCCCTGGGATCAAACTCAATCTGGACCAGGAGCTTCATGACTGAGCTTAAATGGCAGCCTGGGGCCATGGGCAGGGGTGAGGAAGCCCCAGCTGGGGCCACCCCACATTCCCTGTGAACACATTTATTGGTTCTTAAGTTCACCTTTTAAAAGTATTTCCATCCATCTCAGTAACCAGGGTTTATTAACTTAAATACCCAGGAAAGAACATTATTATCACAGCACCCTATAAAATCTTTCTTTTCCTGAAAGTATCAGCTCCACCCACAAGCATACTTTTAATTTTATTCGGTCTGTCTATTAAAATTCATCAATGTTGATATGCCTAAATCATAAAATAGCAAAGAACTGCACTTCAGCTGAGACAAAACTCTTGGGAGACAAAATGTTTCCATTTAAGAAATGTTTAAAAGAAGAGCACCAGGAAGAGCAAAATTAATAATATGTTTTGCTGCAGGATTATTTACTGTGCCTTAGTGTCAGAGGCTTTTTTACCAGATTACTTGCCTTCAAAGCCTGAACTCACCCTGTACTTCTAATGGGCTCATAAAAGTTCAAGGCAGCAGGTTCATAATCAATAAAAATCAAACTGCCTTTGAAGAACTGCAGGAGTGTGTCTTCCTTATCCCTCACCTGCTCATGTCCCGGGCTGGCAGCTGCCATCCTGAGCATCCTGCTGCAACAGGTACTCCAAAAACTCCTCTTGAAAAATGGGATAAATGGAGGGCTGCAGCTCTGGCAGGAACCTCAGTGTGCATGCCAGTGGCTTTCCCTGGAGGAACATCCAAAGCCATGATCAGGGTCGTTCTCCTCAACTACAGAGGCACAAAGGGACATCCATGGAAACATCACGGCTTTTGGGATGTCCTGAATGAGAAAGAAGCCTTGGTGGGTCCCAGTGGGAGCTGAACACGCCACAGCTGGGTCAGGCTGCTGAGAGCCTTTCCAGGGAAGCTTTGACACCTCCGCATGAGGAGAGCACGTGGTCACCAGTGCCAAACCACTTTCCCTATGAATTCCTATTCCCCCGTTACCCTGGGTGCTCCCTTCCTTTTCCTGAGGAGCTTTCCAAACACCCTCTTTCCCTCTGCACCCCTGAGACTCCTCCTGCTCCCGGATCGATGAGGCTCCAGCCACAGCAAAGGTCCAGGAGCAAAGTGACCGAGACCAGAGGAATGTGCTGAGCTGCACTGGAACAGACACTGGCAGCTCTCACCATGCCCAGACGAAGGAAGAATATTTTCCAAATTTTTCCTGTGTGTGTCATCTTTCTCCTCGGATCAGCTGGGGCATTTTCCTGCTATTCTCCCCCATCACAATATTTTCTGTGATCTGATCTGATCCATGGAGTTGGTGCCTCTGGGCACATGCCTGACTCTGGCCACGTCTTCCCCTGCCTTTACACCTTTTTTTTTTTTTTTTTTTTTTTTTTCCCTTTCTTGGGCTCTTCTGCTCTTTACCCAGGAAATCTCTCCAAAGTATCCAGAAGCTTGCTAAGAATTGCAGGTCCAAAGGTGTAGCCTCACCATAAGGCACAACCACAAAAGGAAGGCTCCACAAGTCTGTCTCCCATTTAAATTGAGATTTTGACTTGTACAACTGACAACAAGTTTTTAGCATCTCTTATTTTCTGCGTCCTGCAAGAGAACAGGACTGCACAGACTGAAGAATTCAGTGCCTGTGCAGTACTTGCCCAGGATTGTTTGGCCTTGAATCCACCAAACAACTACATTTGTCTTCTTTAAAGATCCATTTCAAGGAAAAAAAAAAAGGGGGGAAAAAAACCCAAAAATATTCTTTCACTTATTCTTTCACTATTTCAGCAGCTATCTTTTAAAAATCAAATGCAAAAAAAAACATTTTGGAGCTCAAGCTTTGTTTAGCTTCATGAAACAGCTGAGGGAACAATTCCATCTTTAAACCTGCAAGGTAGCACTGGGCAGAACACTCATCTTTAAATATTTACAGTCTTACTTAGCTAAACACTTGAATTACTTAAAAAATGGATTCAAATTGTGCTTCGTAAGGAGAATCAGACAGGTCTACCTGGAATATCAGATGATTCTTTAGAGTTAAGTAAATATTTTAATTTTCTTAAATTCAGTGTTAGATTCAGCTACATTCAAGACAAACATTTTGGAGCACTGATGACCCTTGAAATCAGAAAATAAACAGAATGCTGAAAAATTCAGGTAGCTGGTTGTGTGGGGGCCAAGAAAATAACTGGCCTAAAATTAAGTCTTTGTAAGACAGCATGATCCAGCATTTGGACTAGGTAGGCTTCAGAAAGGAAAGGGAGAATCTGGTCTCCAATTAAATCACCATGTTAATTAGCCAATGTCAGTCATAAATCTAAACCAGCACTGTGTGCTAAGGGCAGGCAAAGGAGAGTAAGCTCAGGGACCCTGGATTTCCCCCAGAGGAAGAGCTGCTGGAGCACAGGGGTTTTGTGTCTGGAAACCATGCGGGGTTTGGATGCTCTCCATGGACATTCCTGTGTGTGTCCAGGTGCTTCTCCAGTCCCGTGGCTTGGGGAGCTGCTCCATAAAGGGCAGCACACCCACAACGGTGGCGTGTCCATGCTGAGATGCTCCACTGGCTTATTGGGAGGTCACTCTGCCTCTTCACTGGGAGCAGGGATAGGAAACTTTGTCTCTTCTCTTCCACGTGCCAAGGGAAGTAAATGCATCTTCCATTTGCTGGCAATTGCATATTGTTGAAAAGTAGTGGGTTTTTCTATTCCTACATGAACATTCCACACACTCTAGCTTGGAGGATTCCTCAGGAGCCACACTGGCTCCTCCCTGTACATGCACACATTTCCTCTTGGACAAAAACTTCCCCAGCCTCTCCTGGCTGTTCCCAGAGAAGGACTTTGCACATTCCCTGGGAGCAGAGCTGGATCTCACCTGCAAAGTCACTGCCCCCCTCCCCCAGGTGTGACCACAGGGTTCTTCAACTTTTGAGGCACTTTCTGAGGGTGTTTTTGAGAACACATTTACAAGATCTGAGCACCACTGAAAAAAGTTTGCCCCAGTTCCTGTTCTCCAGAAGCCAAATGCTGCCACTTAGCTCACAAGGACAGCAAAAAAACAAAGAAACATGAAGCTCTCCAGCCTGAGCAGGAAGATTGTGTGGAAAAGGTGAATTTCCTGAGCAATGGAAAGGTCTTAATGCCTAACTTCTGAGGAGGGTTTCTCAGGGAGATTTCCAGAGCAGCTCAGCCTTCTAGAGAAGCCGGGGCAGTTCCAAGGTACGTGACAAGATGCGTGATACAAAACTTCCGCAAAGCCCCAAAAGCCAGCATTGCTTTCCTGGCCTTACAACTGCTCTGCAAACTCCCAAAATCACTTCCTCTCCTTTCCTCAACCCCCAGGTTGTAGCATGGAATGACACCAGACCCACAGGTCACACCAGTTCTAGCCCAGGGACACCACACAAAGATGATGGATGGATGGATGGATGTATGGATGGATGGATGGATGGATGGATGGATGGATGGATGGATGGATGGACGGATGGATGGGAATAAGACTTGCATTTTCTCTGGACCATGACAATGTTACACCACTTAGGAGATCTTAGGAGGGAAGAAAACTTTTTCCATGCAAAACTCCTGTGGAGTTGTTGTCCTATTGTGAAAATACTAGGGTTAAATAAAGGTTAAACAAAGAGAAACTCAACATATCTCCCACAGCCAGAGCTGTTTCAGAAGAGCTTAATTTTGAGGTTTTTTCCCTCCATCTGAAGCAGAGCTGATCTGCCACAGCTTTATTCTGCTTTGTCAGCCTTTTCTCCCAGTGGGAACAGCACAGGATATTGCTCTGATTAAACCAATTCCACTTGATATGAGACTCTGGAGGTTTTTAGCTGAAGGGATAGCCCTCAATTTTATTTGCTGACTTCTGGATGAAAGTTATTCCACAGGTTTATTTAACTTAAGTCTGCTCTACAGATTTATTTAATGTAAGTTTGGTTTTAACCAAAGCTTTACCTGATTTTTTTATGTTCCCCATCAGCACTTCCATTGTGGTGTTGCCCAATTTCTCCATCACTTACACCAGTCATGTTGATCAGAGGAACACACATTATATAAAAAGGGCTTTTAATTAGCAGAATTAAAATTCTGAAAGTCAGATTGCAGAGTTACTCTTCATCCTGATAGAATTATGGCACATCTCATCCCATGCTGGCTCTCCTCTGCTGGAATCACAGGCTAATCACTCATTTCTTCCAGAAAAAACCACATTGTTTTGCTCTCTCCAATTTAGAATAACAAAGAGACCAAATAAATACAGACATTATGTGGTTTGATGTGCTCTGTGTTTCAATATCTTATTATTTTTACCTCAGTGATGCATCCTGAGCAGTGTGTGATGGGCCAGATCAGCCAAAGAGACAAAGCTCTTCAGGCAGCAAAAGATGTTCCAGTCTGTGAAATCATCTGCCTTTCTTTGCAAAACCTACCTCAGTGAGAAGGAGGACCTTTGAAATACATGGTCATGATAATGAGAAAAATAAAATGCAATTGCTCTTACCAACTCATCAGACAGAAAATAAAACATGTGAATGTGGAGAATGAATAAAGTGAAGTTAACATTTTCAGTCTTACATGCAAGTTATCTGAAACCTCTTTTTGCTTTGCAAATATTCTCCTCAGAGAAAAATTGCACAAAAATTGCAATTTCATATTAAAAAAACAAACAAACAAACAAAAAAACCAAAAAACCCCAAAAAACAAAAAAGCAATGTAAAAAATGAAGCAAGGCAGCTTTGCAGAAGAGCATGAGGCTAATCACACTTGTAACTAAGTTTCCTACGTTTACCTTTGTGTTTCTTGTGGCTTCCTGGTTTTGTTACACCTCCTGGACCAGACAGGGCTGGGGGATGCAGCCATATGGATGTGCAGCACAAGGACAGTGCCAAGCTTCAGAGGATATGAATAGAAGTCTGAGCTGGGCTTTGGTGTTTCTGAAGCTCATCTGAAATAGTAGGAGGGGGGAAAAGGCATCTGTCACCAGATTTCAGTCATAAAAGGCTCTTTTCTGGAAAGGGATGGCAGAGGAGTGGAACAGGTTTATGTATCAGTATCAGTTCCTTCACTTCCACATATCAAAGATGTTTAATGCATTGCCCTATTTTGGCCCATTTCTTGTGCTTCTCTGAGCCTACACAGTTCTTCCTGGTCAACCTGAACCAACCAGGAAATCCTGTTCAGAAATATTCATCCCCTGTCAGGGTTCAGCATTTCCCATGTTCAATGGACAAACATCATCCCACCCAGGCGCTCCAGCAACAAGAGACCTGGGAAAATGCAAATAAGGCCATCAGGAAAGATATTTTGGTTTCAGATCATGTTCTGGGTGAAGTTTGCCCTTTAGATCTATCCCATTTCTTCCTCTTTTATGCGCAGGAATTTGGCAATGATTAACATGCAATCATTTGTACAGAAGATACTATTCACACGTAGAGGAGATGCTTTTAGCAATGAAAATGAGACAGAGGCAGAAGAGAAGATATCCATAAGGAAAAAAAAAAAAAAAAACAACAAACCTCTCTGTGGTTATTTTCAGGGTTGAGATGGTTTAATGCCAGCCCAAGTGGGCACAGGGTGTGGGCAATTCAGCATGAGAAACAAAGACTCCTCTGTGACTGCTGTGCCCCACTCTCACCACTGCACACCATCACCCCCTAGGAAGGCACCTTCCCTGGGATCCCTGTGGCCACCCCTCGCTTTGGGAAGGTGGGAATGGGCAGGACAGACGGACGTGCCGTGGTGCCCTGGGCTGGTGCCCACGGGTTTCTCCGCATGGAGCAGTAGCTGATCCCTCAAACCACAGGCTGGACTCTGAGGGGACAGCTGGGAAAACGTTCTGTCATCTGCAGCTCTGCCCCAGGCAGGAATAGCCCACATTACAGAATACCAAGTGGGTAAGGAAAAACCACATTTTCTCATTCTTAGCAGGAAAACTGTATTTTCCAAAGCCCATTCCCCCTGGCACTCAAGGCTCAGACTGAATAATTCCTGGGATGGTTTACCTCATCCCACCCAGATGGTTTTGACCTCAGGTTGCCTGCAGGACACAGCAGGATCAAGGCAAGCAGACAAACCAGCAGCTGCCATGCATTAACCAGTCTAGAGACCTGGAAAAGCTGGCAATGGGATGAGAAGTTTTCTACCTTATTTTTTGTTAACTTCTCTGTAGGGCCATTCACACTCTGCCAAGTGGCACAAACTGATCAGAGGAGACAGAAACTTCAAGCCAGTTTCCTAGAAATCAGGTGAAGGTGGATCCTTTTTATATAGTGGATACAGAAGAGAAGTGATGTAGACAAAAATGCCTCTGACTGCACCAGCCTCATAAGGCTTTGGAGAGAAACTGGAAAGGTGTATTCTTCCACAGACACTACCCAATTCTGGCTGTCATATTCTGCCTGCCCTCTCTTCTTTCTTGTCCACACTTCAGGAACCACCTCATCTCCTGCCTTTCTCTCACTGAGGACACACCAGCTCTTGAACTGTCTCATATCTTCCTCCTGGGCAGCCTGAACACACATCCATGAAACCAGGAAAACCAGCCCAGGAACAGACCAGGAAGCTTCAGAAATCCCTGTTTCTAGATGATTCTAGAATCTGTAGCAAAAGAGGGGACTTGTTGCTATGCTCTGTGTTTGCTCCTCCTTGTGTCTATGGAAGACATTTCCAGGACCAGATCCAGGTAGGTGCTGGACGTCCACCTGGGCAGGAAATGTGGATGAAAGAAGATCCACGTGTCTCACAAGCCTGTGTAGAAGGTAACTCTGCCTCAGACTCCAGCTGACTCCTCCCTGCATCAATGTTCATGTTCCCAAATAAACAGGAAAGCACACACAAATACTTTCTGTTTGGAGCTTTCTCTGCTTTCCCTCCTTGCTCCAAAGTGTCTCTGCAGAATCTGGGATCCATTCCCTTGGAAGGCAGGGAGCCTTTGGCTTAGAGCCTCCCAACACTCTGACTGTCAAACACCAGAATGCCAATCATGAATCACTCTGGATGAGGCAAAACAATCTCTTGCATAAATGAAGAAAGTCCAGAGCGAGAGCTAGCGTGACTAGAGAGTAAACTTCCTCGCTGAGCAGCTTGCCACACTCTAGAAAGAAAACCTTTGAAAAAGCAGCTGACTGATCCTATTTCCTGTTGATTTACTCTCTCCAGCCACAGAAGAAATGATGGTGACACAGACCACTCTGGCTTGCAAAGCAGCTCTAGGGAATGGCCGTGGCTGGATCATGTCACCAATAGAGGCATTTCATACATGCACTCAGTCACATACAGCCGTGGCAACACCAATTTATTGTGTCACCATTTCACACCTTTCTCTTTCCTCCTCACAGATAATTGAATTACTGCACTTCTTTTTAATCCCAAGCAGGGTGCATTGTTTGCACACCTCTCACTCAGCAAGCCCTGCAGACGATCCCCTCTCCAGGGCAGCATTGCTGCAGGGAGTGTGTCTGAGGAGGGAAAGTCTCTTTCCAAAGCTCACTGAGTGCCAGGGCACAGCCAGCACCCCCACACCAAGTGCCAAAACCAGAGCATGAGCTCAGGGTGAGGGGTTTTCCTCTCAGTGCAGGACTTGTGAGGAGCAGGGCTGAGGAGAGCCTGTCCTGCCCCCCAGGTGCTGCCTGTGCAGTGCCTGGGAGCCTCTCCCTGCCTCTGCTGAGTTCCCAGCCACATGTTCAGCCTCTAATTTGGGAAAGGAAAAACCCAGTCTGGCCCAGCACCACCCTGGAAATCCAGCCCACCTATCTGTAAACACCACCAAAGCTGCTGTTTACAGCTTCCCTCAGAGCAGGTCAGCGGGTTCTCCCCGGCCCTGCGCTGCATGGGATGTGCACCCCCAGGGATGCCAAAACACTCACTGAGCTCTGTACACTGCATTTCTGCACCTCACAAAACCTTCCCTGAAGCTGTGGATTTCGTCCTTCTCCCATCAGGAGACCACAGGAGAAACCATCCAAATCTCCTGGGATGTCTTCTACAACCCAGCCACCCTACTGAACTCCTCACAACAAAGCCAAATGAAGCCCTGGTGATGGAGTGACTGAAAACAGCTACATGAAGAGAGAATTTTCTAGCACCACTTCAAGAGGAAAACACTTTCCCTTGGTATTTCAGTACTGCACAGCCACAGCTGGAAACACACGGATTGCAGGCTACAGGCATGGCCTTGCCAGCTAGCTGGAAAAAAAAAAAGTTTAATATGAAAAACTTAAAATTTAAAATTGAAAAATTAATAAAAATTAATTTTAAGGGATGAAAACGGCACCAGTATTTCTCTAAAACCATTCAAAATTTCAATTTGGAAAATGTAACTTGCCCTTTGGAGATACTTCTCCTTTAGGTTTTAATCACTGTGCAAAGAGAACAGGAATGGGGATAAGACCCCACTTCACTTCCTGCAACATCTCAGCTTTGTTGGGATCATGGTGGAGCTCAGCCTCACATTCCTGAGCTCTTATGGGGACAGAAATGACAAGGTCTGTCTGTGCTGAAGTTTTCCAGATGTTCCCCAACTCCTGCAGAGCTTTTCCCCCTCTGTCCCCACACTGGTCCTTGTGAGCTGCCCTGTAAAGGTCATTTCCCACTTCACCTTGCTCACAGTCCCTTTTCACTGAATGCTGGGGGGCTTTTTTCAGTCCCTGGCATCAGGCAAACCCTTTTACTTTGAGAAAGAAGGCCCAGGGAAGAGAAGGGCTCCAAGGCACAGCTCACCATTTCTGACCATGGTTCACTGTTTTCTGGGCTCCTCAGTGCCTCTGGCAGAAAATCACTGTAATTAAGTGTTAAAAGTTTCATGAGGAAACCTTTCCTCACACTGGAGGCTTCACCAGCCTCTTTTTGACAATGCACAAAAGTCACAAAATAAAAAACTTTGGAATTTTCCAGCATTTTTTTCCCCTTTATAGTTTAAAAAAGAGCTTTTAAGGAGAAAAAAAAAAAAAAAAACTAAAAAACAAAAAAGCCAAAAAAACACACAACCAAATTCAGTCCCCAGACATGGAAAATGCTGCTGAAGGAAAAATTTTTACAACTTTCCCCTCCCCTGAGCAGTTGGTATCAATGGCATTTTTGAAGGAGCACAGAAGATCAAAGAGATATTAATTGAGATTCAATAAATATGGGGTGCTGGATCACAGGAAGCCCAGCCTTAGGTTGCTGCTGTTTATCAAACTTATTTAGGCCACTGAAAAAAACACCTCCTTCAGCCTCTTACACCTCTGCTATCCTTCAGCCAAAATCTTCCTACAAACTTGAAGGTCCAACAAAAATTCATAAATCTGCACATGTAAATAACTAGGATGTGTTCAAAATTTCCCAGCAGAAAAGCAACTTATCAAAAGCAGTCTTTTTACCAAAATGTGTGAATCTTGGAGGAGAAAAAAAAAATGCCCAAAGAGTTCTAAGTTAGTATTTATGGTCAAAATAGGTTTCCCACAGGGTGATTGCTCCTAGTACCAGCTGGCTTCCAGGTATTCTCCTGGCAGAGTATTCCAAGTTGGCTGTAGGAGCTGTTCCAAAATGTTTCAATAATTAAGTATTCTGTGAAGCAAGAATTTATACTTTCTGTAGAAATTGTAAGGACATAAATTGTCCATGTAAGGACGGTAACCAAAGGCCAACTCACCCAGCTTTTCAATAATCCTTCTCCCCCAGCACAAGCAGAGCCACAATAAAAGCAGGAATTACTCAAAAGCTAGAGCACATGCTTTGGACACAGATTTGACAATCGAATCTACAGAACACAAGAAAACTCCAAAAATGTTTATTGCCTCCTTAGATGGAAGGTGAAATTTTTCACATGCAAACATTTGCAAGAGATTTGGCACAGGAAGCCTCCTTGCTGTATTTTCATGACCTTTTATTTATAAAGGCTCAGCCACATTCTGCATCTGAAATACAACACACACAACTGACAAACCTGAGAGAACACAACCTGAGTGTTCCCACCCTCAGGACAGAGCTCAATTTGCTAATTAGCACCATGGCCGTGCCCAGGGATTCTCCCCATACTGCAGCCTTTCTGCAGGGATAAATTATCCCAGAGGAGTGGCAGCTTCTTCAAGGTCCTTATTTTACTGTGAAATATTTTTGTGCCTTTGTTTGTGTACTGATTGCAAATTGGGCTGTAATTAATAGCCAGGCAAATATTTGGGTTTGGTGAAATGCAGTGAGCTACCAGCCCCATCGGTGGGTGTGGGAGAGGTGACTCAAGTGACCTGTAACAGCTGGCATAAAAGACTGAGAATATGAATGAATATGAGAGATGAATTCTGAGAATGGACTAACTCATTAGAAAGGAACATATGATCAGCTCTGCAACGCTCTCCGTAGTTCCCCAAACTGAGCAAACGTTGCCATCAAATAAAATCATGACAACTGTGGTGTGGTTTGGGGGAGAACAGAGAGGAAAGGAGGCTTTTGGTTGGGTGTTTGTGGCCAAAGATGTTCCCAAGCCAATATCTGTCCCAAATTATAAATTTCCAGGTTTTAGATGTAAAGGGAATGCAGAAGTGGGGGAGTGGACCCAGAGAAATTCACAGGAAGGAGAAGGGCACCAGGCTGAGCAGGAAATTAGGGGAAAATACAAAGAAAAATTCTATCTGGCTCTTCAGCTGATGAAATCAGGAAGCAGCTTCAGTGGAGGTTTTTATAAGAAGCCAAATGTAACACTGAGTTACCTTCAAGTGTTGTTTGCTTGTTTGGATTTTGGGTTGGTTTTTTTTTTGGGGGGGGTGTTTTTGGGGTTTTTTTGGGGGGGGGGGGGGGGTTTTGAGGTGAACCAGAAACTTTAATGAAGGTATGGAAAAAAAAGTTTTGAAAAAAAGGTGCACTCAAATACCTTTTACAACTGAAAATTCAAAGTTTCTTATGAGCAAATATTTTACTCCTGTTTTATAAAGGTGGAGAACGGGGAACAGAAGCACAAGAGGCATTTTAAGATTTTCCTGAAGTCCAAAAGTGACAAAACAGAGGAATTAAGGCAACTAAGTACAAATTGTAAAAGTCCATTGAAATGAATTTGTCCTGTGGAAGCTCTTACATTATATTTATTCTCTAAACATCCACCTGAAAGCAGCATTCTGCCCTTGACTTACTGACTTAATTCCATCCACTTTAGTGCTGCATTTCCAAAGCAGCAGTTCACCTCAATGGAACTTAAAAGTTCTTCAGGGGAAACTCCTGAAAGCAACTTCTCCTTTGCAAAAGGACCTGCCCAAGATTTAATCTTCCCCTGAACAATTACTTCTGTTTGATGAGGAAAAAAACCCTCATAAAATTGTTATAATTGGTGTCAGCTTAAACCACACACGAACTAAGAAATTAAGGAATATCTCTATTAATACTGCTTTTGTAATGCAGTGTCTGTCTCCCAAAATGAACTGCAAGCACCTAAAAATAGCCACAAAAAAACCTTTGGGGCAATATTACCTCTGAAGAATAAACAGCTCCAGAATTTTATTCAGCACACAAAATTCCTCTGCTCCAACTCCCTCCTGTTCACAGGCAAGGAGCCAATAAAAATAGATTTGTAATTAAAATCCCTGGAATTTGTGCAGTCAAGCTCTTTATTAACATTATAGTTTTTAGATGTTGAGTTAGCACAAGAACAGCACTGTTCAAGATTTATTGCTGCACCTTTTGATTCTTCTTTCTACATTTAGCTCTTCCAACCATCTCCAAACTTCTAAGCTAACCGGAGTTGTTTTATTAGTGGAGAATTAAGGTGCCCACACAAATACTTTTTCTTAAAGAGTCTAAATTTTCTCCTGCTCCTGAAGAGGTTTTTCTTTTCCATTTCTTTTCCATGTTGTAATTATACAATTGCATGTTCAGTTTATTGTTTTATTTCTCTTGGAATTATTCTAAAAATGACAGCCTTTCTCAGTAATGGCCTTAGTTTACTTTTCCTTTTCAAGATATTTCCAGCCAATTTGGATTAAATATAGCAATGTATTGTTAAAAAAGAAGAACCTGCTTCCATCTGCCAACAGTAGCTGGGAATGCACACCAGGAATGTAACTCTGCACAAATGAAAACAGAAAGTCATCAAATATAAAACTTCTCACATTGGGTAAAAATTACTTTGAAAGAAGTTAAAGCTGATATTCCAAAATTGTAACTTTGTATGCGAGATCCTATCCCAAAAGTAAGCAACATAAAATAAATATAAACTAAATAAACTAAATAAATAACATAATTTTATTCATTTTAAATAAATAAAGAAATTCAAAGTTCATTTTAACACAAAATGAACGCCCAATAAAGTATTAAAAAAAGAATATATATAGGCAGCAATTACAGTACTGTCTGTGTTTGAGGCACAAAAGCTCAGTATCAAATCTCATAGACACAGACAAAGTATTTTTCCATATTTTCTCCTTTTACAGTGTCCTTGCAAGGCAGCTTTGGGTTGTTTTGGTGTTCAGACTTCCCTTCCTATGAACAAGACATAAAGAAGCTAAATTCTCTGAGAGTTTCACAGAGCACAGGGAACAGCTGTTGGTTTATGAAGAGTCATGGCCAGAAAAGCCTAATTTTAAATCCATTTTTAAGCTAAAGGTAGGGAAAGGGTTGCCATAAATTGAACAGGCAATTTGTATCTTCATTACTCCACAAAAAAAACTTGGCCTGAGATCAGGAACTGAATTTCACAATGAACTTGATTTTTAATTAACTGAACAGAGAAAAATGGGCTTTGCTCTGAGCATGTGGCTAACTGAATAAACTGCGAAAGAAGAAATCTGTAATTTTGATCACAATACTCCCTCACCCTTCGTGAAAAATGAGTTTTTCTCGTCCCTGAGCAGAACCAGCATGACCCCAGCCCTTGATCAGGATTAACCTCCTCTGATGAGTAAGGTCAGTGTGAGTCCATCCAAAATACTTAAGCAACCAAATGCAGCATACAAGATGAAAATGAAGGGATAATATCAGTTTCTGCTGAGTGATGAGCACAGTCCACCCCGAGTGCGTGGATGCATTCTCAGAGTGTGAATTCACACGTACTCAGCCCAGTGGGATCCCACCAGGGAAAACTTGCCAGATGCTTGATTCAAGAGGAAAGATTTTCACTTAGCACGGTTAAATACCATTTTCTTCTCTTTCTGGGTAAAACAACAAAATGAAAAGCTTCTTGCAGCAGATTGTGCTAAGAAAGGTCATAATGAATCACGTCAAGTGTCCTTCAGACAATTTTAGAACAATTATTGCTAAAGGAAGTTGATTCTTAATTTCCTCCATTAAAACCTTCCAGCCTCCGTCTAATAGTGAAGCACTAATAACCACTCAGCCTTCAAGGGTGCATTTCCAACAAAATCCCATCTGTCTCAATGAAGAAGACAAGAACTGTGCTACCAAAGAAGCAAATTTCAAAGTTCCACTTGGTAAATGCCCAAGATGTTATTGATACCCTACACAAACACCCTACAAGGATGGAAGAAACTCATTAAAAAAAAAAAAAAGAAAAAAGACAAAAACCTAATATTAAAAATGTTCCACAATTTAAAACAGCCACAACTGGATCAGCAGCAGTTGAATCAAAATTGGATTCTCTCTGCTTTCCAAAGGAAGGACAAGTGGCATGAAAGGGTTCACAGTGAACCCAAGCAGCAGCAGTGGAACTGCTGCTGTCTGCACCCAGGGACAGCCCTGGGGCAGGGGCTTGAGAGGAAAATAGTCTCATTGCTCTCCAGACTTCCTTCAAAACCAATTTCCACATGTCCTGGGGAGCGCATGAATAATCTTCCTCTGGAATTTTATCAGGAGATTATCCAAACAAATGGGAAGTTATCAAAACAAGTGGGATGTTGTTCTCTCCATGGTGTCCCCAGGCAAAGTAAAGATGCTCGAGGTGGCCTCAGCAGCAGCTGCCTCTGGGCTGGGAGGTCTTTACAGGGGCTGTAAAGATGAAAGAAAGTCCTGGAGCAAGGACTGATGGAATACAGAGCAGCCAGGTTCATTTTAAGTTACACTGCCAGGAAACTGAGATAGGATTAATTATATCTGGATTATGATGGGAGGAGGTCCTTGTTCAGGAAAACTGGTACCTACAGGTCATCAGACCTTTAGGACATGGCAGATTTGCTGCTTTCCAAGAGGGATCTGCCACATAGAGGTGTCTTAAATGCCTAGGAAATAAATAAATACCCATTCCAAAAAGCAGCAAACGTAGGACAGTGGCTATCTTAACACCTGAAAAAATTGTCACCACAATATTAAATATCTATAACAAGAGAGACATTAAAATATTTCGGTCAGCAAGTCTGCAGCCAGAGCAGCTTAAATGCACTTTGCAACTTACCCTCTCTGAAGGAAAAAAAGAAAAGAAGTTATTTGGTCTCATACTAAAATGGGATTAGCTTCATTTTGGGGAAGAGATTACAGTATAAACCCTTCCAACTCACAGAGAGGAATACTGAATTCCTCACACGCTGTATTCATGTCTTCTCCTGCATTCCCTCTTTCAAGTCCTTCTAATTTGAGTTCCAGATTCAAATAGCTGCAATTATGGAACAATTCAATCACAGGGTAAGGGAAAGGAAAAATAAAACCCACACCAGAGCACAGTTTGGCAGGGTGTGTTCTGCTTTAAACAAGGATTAAAATTAGAAGGATTGTTCAAAATCAAGTAAATTCATGCAAATTTCTAGAATATTGGATTATTTCTCTTTATTACTCCTCAGCTGCAATAGGTTAGTCAGAATAGGAATTTTCCTTTCCGTGGGTGTTATTCAAAGCTTCCATACAGACACCTAGAAAATTCACCAGTTACCAAGGTTGTGTGGGGATTTTAAGAACAATTAAAGCTAAATTTGTAATACTGGCTGAAGAGCTGAGAACAAATCTGACAACTAGAAAGAAGCCTCTTTTACAAGCTCCCTTCTGCAAAGTTGAGCAGAGATCAGAAGAATTTCAACACACAAAATCTGATGCAGACTGAAATTATTGGGAGAAGCAAATTTATCTTCATCTTATTGTCATAATAGCAACCAGCCCTTTGGCTGACGTTCCAGACTATTCAACCCCTATTCTGTTGTAAGGAATTTGAGACACACTGTGGAAAACTATGATTAAATCCAGGTTTCTCATGCGAGTAGGACCCATTCCACCAGCACAGGCATTTCCAGGCATGGCCCACTCAGTGCAGAAATGCCTCCCACTGGATTATGCACCTTGGGCAAAATGTCAGGGGGACAATTCGATCTGGAGATCCCATGCAGAGCTTGCTTCCTGCAGGAGATCCCTGGAGAGGTCCCCAGCAGGTTCCCTGCAGGCAGGAAGGGGCAGCAGGACATTTACACATCACCCACGTACTGACACCAAGGCAAAGTGCCAGGTCCAGGTCGTGTCATTTGGGGATTTTCCAGCCTCAGAACAGAAAACTGGAAACTGAAAGAGCGCCATTGCTACACCTGTGTTTTCTGAGCCAGGCACAGACACCCCAGCTGCAATGAAGAATTCCCATTTTGTTTGGTTTCAGTTGTATTGCCTTTGATGAAGGGCAGTCAAAGTTAGTTTGGGCAGTTAATTATTTGGTTTTTGTTTGTTAATTGTTTTTAATTATTTGTTATTTGTTTGGAAGCAGTCTGTCAAATTAGCATCCATTTTTTTCAAACAGGTTACACTCAAAATATCTAAAATGCATCAATACAGAACAGGCAGTTGGTGACAAAAGGGAACCCAGAACCCTGAGATTCTTTTCTTTTGCTGATGTTGTTCTTGAAAGAGTGACTGAGGTCGGGTTTTGAGTGAGGAACATGGTGCTGCAAAAGAACATGCATTATGTCTGCAACCCTCCTGGTCACAGCTGTGCTGTCCAAAATCAAAAGAAATAAACAATTTAAGTTTTATAGATAAATTCAGGTTTCTTAAGGTGTAGCTCACTGAGCTGTGCTTAACGCCAAGACAAATGTTGGATGCAGGATTCCTAAGGGAACTTGATCTGTTACTGAGCTTTACATTGAAAAGCCAGAAAGGTATTGGGCCACAAGAGACAACCAGAAAGCAACGACATCCCTGTGTGATTAAGAAGTGTGAAGCACCTCTTGAGGCACTTAGCTGATCATCAAAGTAATAAAAGTAGTTGCATTAACATTTCATGAGAGATTTCCCCCTGCCTCTCCCTCAGTTACCCTTTTGCTACCACATATTTAGAAATATTCTTTTTGTAATCACATCACTTGCCAGACAATTTATAAAGCACAATGAGCAACAGCCAAACATTTACTAGAACTGTTGCTGAGCAGTGAACAAATTACCTGCTGTACCACGGTAGGACAAACAGGCTGGGCTGCGTGGTCCATACATAAGCACTAATGATCTCATTAACTCAAACCATTTCATTAATCACTACAAAAGTAAAGGCCACTCTTCTACCCTCTTCTGTCCCTGGATACACTGCTCCTCTCAAATGAATGAGTTCAAAGTCATCCTCTTAAAACCTATCCATGGTCACCACCTGGCTTGCTCACACTGAACCCTTGTGAAAACGTGGAGAGGTACTTTGCATATTCCCCTACTAATTCCAAGAATTCAAATAAGTCCCCATTCTCTGAAAGTGAGTCATTAGTTTTGTGTCCACCATCATCATTGTTTCCAGTCAAAACATCTCCAAAAGGAAATTACAGCAGCCAAGAAAATCAAGCATTGGGGGAGACATTTTAACACCTTAGATCTTACCATGGAAATTTGCTCAGAAATTTGAATGAATCAGTAACCTGGAAAAATAACAAAATGAGTAAAACACAAGCTACAATAGGTCGTGATTCATTTTTTTTTCACTGTTAAGGGGCTACGTGCACTTACCCCATGCTGAAGATCACGTTGGAGGAGGAGAAACCCAAGGCAGCAGCAAATGTCTGTGACACATCCCAGGTTCCAGGACTCCATGACTGAAGGGGTGCTTTGACACCAGAATGATGAATCCAGTCAGAAAATAAGTGGACAAAGGAAGAGAGCTCAGCTGATGGAGTCATCTCTTCACCGCAGGGATCGCTTCTGAGGCATTGGGCAACGTGTTTTGCTCTTCGGGGTGATGTTGAATGTTAAACCCAGTGAATAACAGGCTCTGTAGTCATTGCCAACCCCAGCAGGCATTGAAAATGGTGAATCCTTTCCTTCCAAGCCTGGAAAAAAGGTCAGGTGGGCACTGATTTATCACAGAGGGGAAACCTTTTGGTTTTATTTGCTGATTGTTTCTGCTTGGTGGAAGAAAGGAGTTAGAAGCCATCTGGACAATTTTAACTGAAATTTTTCACTTTAAACACAGCAAAATCTTTAAAAAATGGTTAAAGTTAAAATCAAAATGTTTTCCAAATGTATCAGTGATTTCAAGATTCAATAATACATTTTCATGTAGTAAAACATTAAGTAAAAACCAGTTTTTAATGTTTTCATTTCAACAAAAAAGCATTGAAGATGTTATTTTGACTCAAAAAAAGCCCTTTTTTCAAGTTTGCTGAGCCACATCTCTCTTCTGCCCAGCTTTAATCTGTAAAGTCTATTCAGCACATAAACTGGACAAATAACAGCAAGCATGGATGTCATGGTTTGATACTGGCCAAACACCAGGTATCCACGAAAGTCATTCCTTCACTCTTCTCCACTACAGCTGGGCAGAGGAGAGGGGAAAAAATTTACGAAGGGGTCGTGAGTTAAGGATTGGGAGAAAAAAACCTCAAGGGCAAAACATGCTCAAATCTAAAGGTGTAGAGTAAATTTATTATTAACAGATTCAGAGGAGGATAATACGACATAAAATAAGCCTCTAAAACACCTTTTTTCCTCCCAGCCCTTCCCTCTTTCCCAATGACAGTGCAGGAAGACAGGGCATGGGGGGTTTGGTCAGTTTATCTCTCACAATCTTTTTCTGTTTGCTCAGGGAGAGGAGCCTTTTTTTCTGTTACGCCATGGGGTCCCTCCCATGGGCAAACAGTCATCCCAAAACTGTTGTGGTGTGGGTCACTCATCCACAGCGTGCAGTCTTTTAAGGGTAGGCTGCTCTGGTTTGGAAGCAAGGGATTTTTCTCTCTATCTCTGGAATCATGGGCCCTCTCTCCATTCTGGTCTCCCACTAGACCACAGCTTTCCCTGCCATCCACCCACTCCAGTGTGAGCACTTGTCCCATGGGCTGCGAGTGGATCTCTGCATCCCCTGTGGACTTCACGTTTTACAAGGGGACAGTTTGTTTCACCATAGTCTGTCACAGCACACATTGCAGTTGGGACAGCCACAGCACACAGAGCATCACCATACAATTTCAGAAAGCTTCAACCCATACAAGGTAACACCTCACCACACCAGAAGGCTGCAAGCATCTGCCCTTCTTGTTCCTTAGCCCAACCTTTTATCCCCGCCATGTTCACACATTGCACCTGTGTGCCTCTGTTCCCTTTGGGATTGCTCAGTGGCCCTGGGCACTCCATGGCTCATTGCTGTCAGTGCTGCTCACCTGCTTCTCACAGCTGTAGCTCATTAGGGATGAGGCTGGGCTGCAGCCCCACTCCCAATTACCACAAACTGTGTGCCTACAGTAGTCTTCCCCTGGGCCTGCAGAGGAATCTCAGCTCTGATGCTTGGAGCACCTTTTCCCCTCTTTCTTTTCCACCTTGGTGTCACCGCGTTGTTTTCCCTCACACGTCCTCACTTCCTCCTCTTCTCTGACTAGATCAAAACCTGCTGTTTGTAGGTACCATTGCCAACGAGTTCCACTGATTCCAAGATTCTTGTGAGATCCCGCAGTGCCGAGAAGTCGATCTCCTCCAGGTTCCATGTTGGGGAAATTGCTCGTCGTGCTTCCACTGCCGGCCAAGCAGCCCGGCCGTGTGGGCAGCGGCGGCCGCCGCGGTGCTGGTGCTGTTTAACGCCTCTCTTCATGCGGGTGCCGGCAGGAGAAGCTGCCACCCCTGCCCCTCTGCCTGCAGCACGGCTGGCTGGGGCGGCCGGGCAGGCAAGGCTGGTGTGGGCCGCCCCAAGGTGGCGGGGGCAGCCGCAGCGCATTGCCACGTGCTGTGCTGGGGAGGCCCCCCGGGAAAAAAAAACTGTGCGTGTGCTATTTTGATTTTCTTCTTAAACATGTCATCACAGAGGCGTTACCAACCTCTCTGGTTGGGCCAGCAGCATGTCCATCTCCAGAGCTACCAGAGATTGGCTCTGTGGGCCACAGTGGAAGCTTCTAGAAGCTTCTCATAGAAGCTACCCTTATGGGCCCCCCTGCTACCAAAAACCGGGCTGTGCCAAATCAACACAATGGATCAGATCAGGGGGTTCCAGCAGAAAAAATAGGTGTTTTTTCTGATTCATAAGTTCACAATTGGCTAATAGAAAGGGGAGAGGAAAGAGAGTTAAATCTGCTTATTTTAAAAAAATTTATGTACATAACATGTCTTGAAGAATCCATCTAGCATGCCAGACAGCTCCATAGCTGGGACGGCTGCAGTAAATTTTCTGAAGATAATTTTATCTACACTCAGGTAACCTCAGAGAGTAAAGTACTTTTTCTTCAAAAAGAAAACAAAAACAAAAGGTGTTTTCAGAGCACAAGTGTTTCTTTTATTTCAGAGACTGAAGTCATAGCAGGTCAACGAGAAGAAAAACAAAACCAGAAATATCCATTTTTCCTTGCACTGGATTCCTAAACCCCTGTGCTGAGGCCTCTTGAGCTAGGAAAGCAGAAAGTTTCTTTGGCTGTAAGTATTAAATTATAGAATCCTTATTTTTGGAAAAGACCTCCTAGAGCATTTAAAAAAAATAAAGTTACGTGACCATCCTTTATTGATCATTGGCAACATGTGCTCCAGTGTTTGTGTACAGGGATTACAGGACTGTTTCTAACTTTTCTTTGGGAAGCAGCTTTGGAAAGCAGCTCTTCCCCACAGCGTTTGCAATAGTTCAGACACTTTTAATCCTGGGGAGATGCTGCTGAGTCCATGGTGCTCCTGCCCTGCATGGGCTCCGTTCCCACCCTGTGCTGTGCTCCAAGGGACTCCCCACACCTGTGCACAGCTGCGGGGGCTCAGGACAGTGGGAAAACCACTCTGGTGTTTTGAGGAGCGGGGAGGAAGGAGGGAGGTCTGCTGGCTTTCCTCCCAGCCCCCCCCCAGGTCTGATACCAAGCCTGTTTTCCTGCTGTCTGGAGACCAGGGTAGGAATGCCAGGCTGGGTTTGATTTTGCCTAGCAATTATCTCCCATCTTTTGGTAACATGCTCTATCCTCCTCCTTCGCAGTCAAGAGCTGTCCTGATACAGATGTTCTCTGAAGTGGCTCTGGATCTGCTCTCCACTTCAGCTGGGGGTTTCTGTTGTTTTTCTTCAAATATTTACATTGGAGCAACCCACTGAAATATCCAAATGTATACA
This sequence comes from Vidua macroura, assembly GCF_024509145.1. Taxonomy (NCBI): domain Eukaryota; kingdom Metazoa; phylum Chordata; class Aves; order Passeriformes; family Viduidae; genus Vidua; species Vidua macroura. Next base: position 7,860,718 of record NC_071579.1, read on the forward strand.
CAAAGAACCCCAAAGCAGAAGGAGACAGCCAGTCCTACCTCCTTCATCTCCTTGTTTTCTTGCTGCAGCAGAGAGAAGCCAAAATACATGTCTGGAAAGGGTCAACACTTAAACCACTGGAACATGGGAATGAGGTTTTTCCATTACTAGATAGAGCCTTATCTAGTAATGGAAAAGAGTCTCAAGCCTTACCAGTGAGAGATTAGGGGGAAGTCAGCAAAAATGAGAAAATGTCTCCTTCCAACAACTCCTGTTTCACCTATTTCAGTTTATGAAACTACACAACAAACCCTAAAGGCAGAAAAATATAGGAGAAGATAACGACCACAACCTTCAGTAACAGCTGTGGGATGTATTTAACTTGGAGAGGGGTTACGACGTTAAGGAAGCTTTAAGTCACCTTTGTGGTCCCCTAAGCCCAGGTCAGATGTGTCTGCTCAGCCATGGAACATAAATTCCAGCATCCTGCTGGAATTTAAGCTAGTTATCCATGACCCCAGGGGCTGCTGAAAGCGTGTGAGCAGCAAGTGCTTCTTGCAGGACAACTCTCCACCTGTTGCCAAGGAGGGAAAGGAGAAAGAAAAAGATGTCTTTTTAAAGTGTTTAGTCTATTTTCAATTGCTTGTAAAACTATGATTATAACACCTGGAAAGAGCAAGTTACATTTATTTCACCTTAAGCCTTCACTTCCCTCATCCTCCTTTCAGGTACTTGCATCATCCACACAGTTTCCTCATCACCTGCCCGTCATTGTTACTTAGAAGTCCCACTACTTGTAAAGGGCTACATCTCTGCAGAACAATTCAGTGGTATTTGTCTTGAGATAAAAATGAACTCTGTGCCATAAAAACCAAACATTTACACACACATTTCTCTCTCTGCAGTTCCTCCAATAAATCATTTGCTGGCCCAGCACACCCAGTCCAAGGTGTTGCTGACACTGCTGTGCAGGCTCTTAGAAATCCTTTGACTGTAACTGTAAAAACAGCTGAAATCTCACTGGCCTCTTTCCTCTTGCTCCTGTTACAAGGGCAATAGATGAAAGGTATGACATTAACCCCACACACCCCTCCATGGATTTCTCCACTGGGAACACCTCAGCACAGCTGTACAATGTTTTACATGGAATCCCAGAATAGTTTGGGTTGGAAGGCACCACAGAGCTGATATTGTTTCACCTCCTTCCATGGGCAGGGACAGCTTCCACTATCCCAGGTTGCTCCAAGTCCCATCCAACCCAGCCTTGGACACTTCCAGTGATCCATGGACAGCCACAGCTTCTCTGGGCACCCTGTGCCAGAGCCTCTCCACCCTCATACTCAGCTTCTTCTTCACACACAAAGATTCACGTGCATGTCCTGGTGAGACTTCCCTGGATGGATTTATTTTATTCAGGACACCCTGGAGTTCAGCTGCACTTCATGAATCACTGCTGACTATGAGAGATGGGGATGTGATGCATCGAGCACGTTCCTCTCTCGACTGACAGCTGATGATGGTGAACTTTTCATTCCCCCCCTGGCTTACAGGGCCTGGGATTTCTCAGAGGAGGCTAAGGGGGTTAGGTGGCGAGACCAGGGGGTTTCAGTGGGCACTCAGCCACAATATTGCACACGCATCCTATATCCTCTGGTATGTCCTGACCAGATGCTGGTTTACAGGCAAATTCCTACTGCTCATGTCATAGGCTTCGGGCTCCTGACTTATAAACAACACGGGACAGCTGCAGGATCACACACAGCACAGGAGTTTCAAAAGGCCACTCCTGCTAATATCTAAATCTCAAGGTGGGCAGGGCTCCAAGTTTTCCTGAGTGAGTTGGTGTCAGATGAAAGATTGCCAGAAGAGACAACGCCATCACACTGGAGGGTTCTACTCCAAGCTAAATGAGAGTCTTGACCGTGGATGTCCTTCTGCCTTTCCATCTTTATATTAAATTCTTTGGGCAAAAGATTCAGTGAGCTCATCCAACCTGGCAATATCAGAGCCACAGAAAGATAAGAAAAAATATGTAAGTACATATGAAAACTAAAGCCCTGCAGACCTTTACCTTCTGTTGGATAGTGATCGTCTTATGTGGAAAAGAACTTGAGGTTTAAAAACTCACAGTGATTAGCCAGGCAATCATTACTGACAAAATGATAAGGACCAAGCAATAATTGTCAGCATTTCCCTGGATGGTTTTTGATGCAGTTGGTAAAGGAAGAAATAGTGCCAAGATTGATTCCTGGGTGCATTTCTGCAACCTTTTCATGAGCTGAGTTAAAAGGGCCTCTGTTAGATATTGACAGGTCCATTTATAATAATCTGCAAAAGATTCTTTGCTCAGAAATTACCTTCAGATCATCCTCTTTCCTCAGAGCCAGCCTTTAAACATTCATCTAAATCCTGTATTTTGATATATTCTGCAGCTGCACATTTCTGAGCAGAGGAACATGCCACTCCCAGCATTCCCACTGCTCAGGAAATAAAACTTGTGAGAAATGTTCACAAGCATTAATTCTGACATCTAAAATCTAACTGCCACGGATTTCCACAGCCAGTGTAAATAAAGTAGCTGCTTATGAGTTCTTTTACAGAAGTTTTTAGAACTGCAAGATTTTGAGGCATGATTTTGATTAGGCTGCAGTGCTGGTAAAGAAAAGATCCAAACCCTTGGAGGCTTATGGAAAAAGGAAAGAGCCTTCAGCACAGACATGTTAACACATAAATCAGGCAAGAATGGGAGCCAGCACAATTATGATTTAAGAAATACATTAGTTTAAGTAACAGAGATAGTAAAAGCCCCAGGAAACAGAGAAAACAATCCCTTTCCCTTAAAATCTGGGATCTACCAGATTATAGAGCTGTTGTGTATGGTGCCATTAACACTGTGCCAAGACAAGGCAGGAATCCTCCCCCTCGGGTAGTGACTGGCAGGTTCAACAAAGCAACACTTTGAAAAGTCAGATGAGGCAACAGAAATGCCCAAGGACAGAAGAAAAGGCCAAGGGCCTATTTATAGTCTGTTCCTACCTTTTTGAGTTTGGGATTCTGACATGCCAGCAAGCTAAAGGAAGCAATTAGCCCATTATTGTAGTGGTACCTGAGGAAAGGCAAAGACTTGAAAGAGAGCTAAAGACTATGGAAACAGGAATATCCATGAAAAGGACTGGTAAAGAAAAATTCAAGAGCCTTGTGAAGGGTAAAAGCTACAAGAAGGGACAACAGACCATAAATGAAGGAAACACTTCAAGCTAAAGTTTATAACATGGAGCCTCAGGATCTGTCCTTGTCCCTTAAAAAGCAGTTAGCACATCATCCCACTCCAGATTTTTACTAAATCACATGCATGAAAAATAAATTTGAATCTCAAATACTCAAGGCAAAGAGTTTACAGAAGACCTAAAATCTCAAAAATTCTTTACAAACTTTATTTAGGATCACACATGGATAAAACACAGTCTGTTCGGATAAGTCACTGCACTAAAAGGGCAATTCTTGATAGGAAAAGTAATTTTCAATTAATTAAACTTCTGCAATTTTTCACTTCCTCCAAGGAAGCAGAAGCAACTCAAGAAGTCACACTCTGCCAGGTCTAAATGTGTGTGGAACACCAACACATAGATGTGACACATATACATTATATATATATAGTTTACATCATTCTATGTATAGGACAACATAAACCAGCACATGCATCTGAGACCCAAATTCTTTAGCAAAAACTCAGACAGAAAAAGCCCCGAATTTTAGCTTCCCGGGGAACATGTTCCATGACTCCGGCTCAGAAGACAAAATTACAAGTTTACTTCTCCACTGAAAACACTGGGTTGGAAGTTCCTGGGAAGCAGTTACCATGGAGCCCAAGCGATCCCATTTTTTACTGTCACTTCCCAGAGTTCAACAACACTACGCTGCAGTCCTTTTTTTTTTTTTTTTTTTTTGCAAGAGCTGGACAGTGCAGGAGCTGCCAAGAAACCTCTTTGCTGGCCATAATGACCCCTGGGCCTCCCTGGCTGGAGGGGCGGCTCAGCACAGTTAAACTCTTCCATGACGCAAGGGACCGTGCCTGATGACCAACAGAGGGCTCCTTCCAAAGACCTGTCTGTGATTATGTGCTGATTAAATACCTGCGTGTACTGCTGCCTTATTTCCCCATTTTGCTCCAAATTCATCAGGCTTGGCCCTGCATCACTTTATGACGTGCAGTGTTATATCAGGGCCTATGAATAACTGTCCCTCTCCCCTGTGTGTCTGCCCCAGGAAGTTCTGCCCTTTTTTGTTTTGTCCATCCCCTGGTTTTATAATAATTTTCTCCCTGTTTTGTAACCACAGCCCTCATACAGACCTCCCACCAGACCCCGCACGCAGAGAAGCAGCACAAGCAGCCTGACATGGTGGATTCTCCGAAAGATGCCCTTGATAAACTGCACAAACCCCATATTAGCACAGGCAGTTAGAGCTTCTCTGCTGTCCATGGCTTTCAACTTTAAATAAACTTTGGAGGAGCAGCTGGACATTGGAGGGAAATCTGAGGAGAAGCTTAAGGAGACCAGCAAGGCCTGCACTTCTCTGCTGTTAGAAATGGTTTGTTTGGGTTTGCTTCAAAACAGGCAAATTAGGAGAGAGATCCAAAAGGCCGTTGCTGGGCTCTCAGTGACAGAGCCTGCCAGAGCTCCAGGAGCATTTGGACAATGCTCTCAGGGATGCACAGGGTGGGACTCTTGGGGTGTCTGTACGTGGCCAGGGGTTGAAGTCCATGACCCCTGTGGGTCCCTTCCCACTCAGGATATTCTGTGATTGCACGACAGCTCAGGGGCGACTTACCACAGAGTGGCTCTCTACCACGTCGCCCATGTGTACTCTGATCCTTGGAATCATCATCCAAAGCAGGGGGAGCTGGGTGGCCTGGCTCTGGGAAACAGCAGGTTCAGCTCTTTGTACCAGGAACATCCTGGATGCAGACATCCACCTACTGCAGAGTGCAGCTACCTCTTGTCCTGACAGAGGTCTGTGTGACAAATTAATGTCTACAGGAGATCACCTGGACCCTGTTAGGGGAAAACTTCCAATTTGCTTTTAAAACCTTCACTGAACCATGTGTGGAGCTCTGGTTAATCCTGGGAAGGAAAACAAACACATGAAAGCTGTCCCCACTTGACTATCAGAGCTTTTGAATAATGGGGTGACTAATCGGCCAATTTACTCTGTTCAGTTTTGAACCTGATGCTTTTCTCAGTGAAAATACTTTCATTTTGTTACACATGTTCACAACAGATTCTGCAATGCATCCTTTACACCTCGCCCATGGCAGTGAGGTGCCACATTGTTAAAACACCCTAGGTGACACTGTCTGCATGATACCAGATTGAGACTGTGAAGTTCAGCAATGCCCAGGATTTGGGGATAGTGGTAGGGTGGCAAATGGGACATCCCTGGCCATGAGTGCTGGCACACAGAAAGACAGTGGTATCCCAGACTGCATTCCCAGAGTGTGGGCAGCAGGGAAGGGGGGATTCTGCCCATCTGCCCCAGTCAGGTGAGACTCCACCTGCAGAGCTGCCCCAGCCCTGGGGACCAGCACAGGAGGACATGGATCTGTTACAGCTGATCCAGAAGGACCACAACAATTGTCAGAGGGCTGGAGCACCTCCCTTATTAAGGACAGTTGAGAGTTGGAGTTGTTCAACCTGGAGAAGAAAATGCTCTGGACAGACCTTACTACAGCCTTTCAGTGCCAAAAGGGGGCTTAGAAGAAAGGTGGAGAGAGGTTTTTACTATGGTCTGTAGTGACAGGACAAGGAGTAATGGATTTGGGATGAAAGGAGAAATTTAGATTAGATTTTAGGAGGAAATTCTTCAATACAAAGGTGGGGAGGCCCTGAGACAGAGAAGCTGTGTCTGTCCCTGGATCCCTGGAAGTGTCCAAGGCCAGGCTGGACAGGGCTTGGAGCAACCTGGGCTAGTGGAAGGTGTCCCTGCCCATGGCAGGGGGTGGCACTGGATGAGTTTGACGGTCTCTTCCAACATGAAGAACTCTACAATCATATTGAGGAGTGGCAAAATGAAGGTCATACGTCACTGCTGTGGAAACACATACATGGCAAACCCCTAGGAGAAGACAAAGGGAGAATTGCTTCATCTCACTCCAAGCTGCCATTAATGTTAGTAAGCAGAGGCTATAGCAGTAGTGAAAGAGGCACAAGTCTCATTAGGTGGCAACAAATCAGTGTAGAAACTACATCATTTAACAGCTCCCAGCCTCACCCTTTACCCATTGTTCTGGTGAAAGAATTTGCTGCCTAAACACACCAAGCCAGCAGAAACTGAGGTGTAAGGAGAACATTTTAGTACCTTAGGTAACAGTGCTCCCTTCCAGCTTCAGATTCCAAAGAAAATCTGAAGAGAGCAATCTTCATTTGCCTAGATGTAAATTGAGAAAAGCCATACATCATGCTGTCCTATGCACTTATTTAAAAAAAAAAATTTAAAAAAATTAAAAAGTAGGATTGGGAAGTTAATTTAATAAAAAGTTAGGGGAAGCACACCTGGGTGCAAACAGGTTTTCAACACTCAGAATCCCTCAGCCACTGCCAAGATGCTTTAGGAGGAGACAATACCTTTAAGGAGAGAAAATGAATATTACAAATTATGTATAACTGCTTTGAGCTGAAGATTTCCACAAATGCCTTTCCAAAAGCAGTGGGTGCACCATATTTTCCACAATAATTTCATTGATAACCTACCCTCCATAGAATCTTCACAATGAATGGAGTCCCAAGAACTATCCAATTAAATCAATTGGTTTGATTTTTGTAGAATAACTGTCACTCTTCCAAGAGGGATTAGGCCAATTCAATTACAGGAACACACAGAACTACTAATTAAAATACTATTAATTCTCACCTCACTTTCCATGTGAAAGCACACAGAAATTAATTTAAAATAACATATTTTAATATGTTTAGGAACATTACCGGTGGTTCATGTAAAGAACATTTGAGGAGACAATTCCTTACAAAACACAACCTGGTTGTTGAGTGATGGCTTTTATACTTTGCTCACTCAAAACCACTCCACAGACTCTATTTCCCCAAATATCTTCCATACTCTCTGGCAGACAGTTGGTGTAATTGCTCTCATGCTGTTAGTACCCCTGACAAATCATGGGAAGCGGGTTTCAGGATAAAGAGGGAGTCCTTTGTTCCACAAGCACACCACTGAAAACGTTTCATGTGCTCAGCCAGCAAATGACTGCATAAAATATATGTAAGATGATAACTACAGACACAGTGATCCCTCTGAATTATCATCTACTCCTCTTTAAGATGTGCAAATATTTTACAAAATGTCAAGTTCTTGGGAGTTTTTTTAAATACCATGTTTGATCTTCTAAAATCTGTTAAAGGTAGCAAAGCTTAATGCTGTACCAATATACACAGCAGCACCTTCCTTCTCAGGGACGTCTTTAGAAGCTCAGAAGAGATGAATGTAACGCTTTTATCGCGGGGAAGTGGGGGAAGCACCTCTGAAGCAAAGAGGATGTAAGGAGAGAGACAGTGGCGCTCCAGGCATCCGGCTCTGCTTTCCCAGGCAAACACCGACCTCTATGGGCAACACGGAATGGTGCAAAATAAAGGCCAAATGTTCGAGCAAAAAACGAAAATCAAAAGCTTGGTGAAGCTGTCTGGAAGTCATTATACAGAAGTAGGATATGGATCCTCCCTCTCTGGGTGCAACGATGGGCTCCAGAAGCAGTCACACCCCGCACCAAACACTTTCAGCAGTTTTGCGTTGACCCTTGCTGGAACAGATTTTGGCGCAAACAGACTCAACTCCATGTACAGAGCACTCCTAAAATCAAGGGAATGACTCCCCAAAGGAACCTTGCAGTGCCTGAGCCTCTCTGGCTCCCAATCTGGCTCACCTCAGGCGTTCCTGAGCCCACGAGGGAACGCAGAACGTCTCCGCTGCACGCCAGCATTTGAGCCCAGCCTTGCCAAGGCTGCCCAGGCCTGGCATCACTCGGGGCATGCAGGCAGGATGAAGGAGCAGAAGTCCCATGCCAGAGGATGGCCAGTTGGGAATATGGCTTCTCCTCACCTCTCCTCAAAGGCAGGAAGGTCACTGCCAGCAGGAAGGGAGCCGTCGTGCTGGGTGATGGAGTCTGGGCCGCAGCGGGAGCAAAGCCAACACACCAATTATGACACAAACTGCAAAAATACAGAAGGGCAGTGGATGGCTGGGCAGTGGGAAGGTGGGACCGGTCTCTCCCTGACAGCAGGAGGCTGCTCTGACCTCTTCAGTGGAAAAGTAACTAAATGGGCCACAATTTTAAGCCTTGTTTTGCCTCAGACCTGCAACAGGGCAGGATGCTGCAGTTCTGTGACAAATTGGGCATGGATAACACATTGCACCTCTTCCTGCTCTGCATTTTAATCTTCCTTAACTTAATGACAAGGATGCAAACAAATGGAGTTTTCCTAATTGGTTTAGGATCAGTTTCCATGTCAAGATTTAATCCATCTTTTTGCAACAAAGGGGCTTTTTGAGCCAGTGATGAACAACTGTAATTTTGTAGATATTCTTGCAAGTGCAAATTCTTCATCATTAGATATAAAACTATCACAAAACAACACCAGTAATCAATTTTTTGGACAGATATTTTGTCTGAAATTGTGGCATGTACAGTGCAGTCACTAGCAGTGAAAATGTAATCTAAATTTAAAACATTAAGGGCATTAAGGGTTTTAACCTAAAGCTGTAAAGGAGAGATCTCACCAGAAGCAAGGAGGAAATAAAAATATATTATAATAATAATAATTAAAAAAAAAAAAAAGAGAGAAAGAAAAACAGGAAAATCCTAAAAATTTAATAAAGCTTACCAGTTAGAGAAGACTAAATTGTTTCAAAATGTCATTTTTAGGCCTGACAAAAATTTTTTGGAGATGCTATTTTAAAAGGTTTCCTCCACAGGCACACTGAAAATTTTTAATTATTTTAATTTTTTATTAATTTTAATTTTTTTTTTATGTTTCTGTGACTTGCAGCAGGGAGAACCTAGAGGGTGGTGGAGTTAAATCATATCCGGGCCTTGCACCAGAATAAGAGAAAATCTCACAGTCTGAAGTTGCAAAATTGGACAAAGCAGCAAAAAGTAGAAGGTTCAACATTTGGAAAAAATGGTATTCAATATCCTGCTCAAATACAAAGCAGTCTCCAATGGAATGCCAGCTGAAATCTCCAAAGAACTGGAAGCTGACACGTTTATATTTTGGCATTCCCTGCCTGGCCCCTTTCCCCTGTCTGTCTTCCTGTGGGGCTCTGGAAAAGCTCCATCAGTTACTCACTGCTGAATTGAGTTCTGCCTACACAATGCTATGGTTTTCTATGTTTTACATGTTTTCACAGGGAATGAAATTTCTTGGTTTGCCCTTTGGAAGTGAGCTTCTCCATTAATGGGATCTTCCATTAAAAATTAACAACTATCTCATAAAAGACATTTAGATAGTCCAGAAGGAAGTGGAAGGAATGAAGAACCTGGAATCTCCGGCAGCTCATGCACGTCAGGTAGGAAATAACTCTTAGCAAAGAGAGACACTGAAGTCCCAGAGTGGATTGCGTTGGAAGGGCCCTTAAAGCTCATCTCATTCCAGCTCCCTGCCTTGGACAGGGACACCTTCCACTAGGTCAAACAGGGAACAAAACCAGGCAAACAAGCGAAGAACTGTACATAAAATTCTATATAAATGCTGGAAGTTGGGGAAAAAATGTCACTGAACTGGAATGTCTCATTTTAAAAGAATCTGTTGCCATTTTCTCTTTCTTGGAACTATGGGGTTTTTTTAAAGCTGGGGCTCCAGTCCAAGCCCCTGCTCAAGCAGAGCCAGCTAGACCGTGCTGCCCAGGAAATCACCAGCTGGGTTTGGGAAACTCCAAGGACAGATAACAATCCTGATAACATCCAGTTGTGAAAATGTCCCCTAACCTGATCCTCCCCCACTGGGAGAAGGAGGGGGTTTGCTTGTCCCAGCCTTTCTGACATCAGGAAGATAAGGCTTAATGAAGGCTGGTCTTAACAAGCACTCGGGCCTCTGGAGAGCTTTCAGTGTTATCAGCAACAAAAGCTGGGATAACCTAAGCCACCAGTCAGCCACTCCAGCAACTCCTCCAGAGACAATTCCAAAAGCTCTGGGTACCTGCAACTCTTGCTCAATACTCACATGGAGCAATAAGCCTCAAGATTGCACCTGTGAAGGATGTTGTCAATATAAGTTTTTAACTGGTTCAAGTTTGCTGATTTTGGTTAGACAGGGAGTGATAGGACATGAGGAATGTCTTTAACTTAAAGGATGAGAGATTTAGATTAAATGTTAGAAAGAAATTGTTCCCTGTGAGGGTGGGCAGGCCCTGGCACAGGGTGCCCAGAGAAGCTGTGGCTGCCCCTGGATCCCTGGCAGTGCCCAAGGCCAGGCTGGACAGGACTTGGAGCACCCTGGGACAGTGGAAGGTGTCCCTGCCATGGCAGGGGGTGGCACTGCATGGACTGTAAGGTCCCTTCCAACCCAAACCATTCTGGGGTTCTGTGATATTCTTGATTGCAGAGTATCCAACTACATGTCAGAGCCACAGATGGGGGTATTTAAATGCAAGCCTTCCATTTAAAACTGCTTAGAATTTAGTGGTCCTTAATGCCGCATAAGGCATTCATAGTCTTCCATAGAACAAAATTCTCCCTCACCCTTTTCTCATTTGTGCCGTGTCAGTGCTTAATGAGTAACTGGGTAAAATTGGGTGATTTATTTAAATATTAGCAGAATTTCTGTAAATACTTTTATCCTTTTTATATACTGGAGTCTCAGAAAAAAATGAAAAGGCCATTATGATTGTAAGGGCAGCTTTCCTGCACCCAGTAATGGGTTCTTACACCATTCCCACAATACATCAGTACATTTCCAGCATTTTTAATACACCTGGCTCTGCAATAGCAAGGTGCCATCTGTGATGGCTCTTGGAGCACAGTTGTTTTTCTCCCTGCCCAATTATATTTATGCACCAAATCCTTTAAACCTCTCTCCAGTCTGCCGCTTCATTGGCTCAAACTAATGAACAGAATTTTCTAATTCCCTCCTGATAATCCTATTACCTGTCCAAAGCTATTTCTGCAAGGGTCATCATTGCAGAGGGATGTAAGTCTGGGGCCAGGTCTCACTGTGGTCAGTTGTAATCCAGCTCCTCTCCTGGAAACTCCAAGGACCTTGGTCAGCACCTGGAAACAGCAGAGCTGAGTGACTGAGCCTCTCAGGTACCATGATTTGTTTGATCAAACTTTGCCTTTCAAGTTTGATTTCAGTAGGGGGAAAAATATAGTGTTTTGAAGATGTATCAGTGGTGTATGAAAAGTTCTAATAAAGACATGTAAGTGATGGGGTCTCTCAGAAGAGCCTCACATTTAGCAGCTTGGGTGAAATGGGGCTGGTGACATAACAACTGCTGCCAGGTTCCCAGCTGTGAACTTGGTAGGCTGCTTTAATTAAGTTGAGAACAACGAGTTGCCAGAGCTGTCATTATTTGTGCTTTAAATGAATGCATGGGCAGTGAGTGGTGCTTCACTCCAGCTGGGGTCATCTGGGGAAAATGGAAATATATTAGAAATCAGATCCTGGACCTGCTGACAGTGTGTGCTCAGACTATTGGAAGTGACACCTGTGTCTAATTTAGCAGAACAGGGCTTTTATTCCTTGCATGGAATCCTGCCTCTCTTTATTTGATTTTGGCATTGATTTGATTAAAAAATGGGATTTCTACTCTTTTGTAACCTACCTTTGAATACTAACCTGTATATAAGGACCTGCAAGAGAATATAAAGACACCATTCCTTCTGCCTCTGCTGGGATGGAGTTGTGTGCTCTGGGGAAGGGTGAGTGAAGGACTCAAATCTTTGAGAAAATCTCCAGAAAACGTTTGTGTCTGGGCCCATTTTGGAGTCTCCAAGGAATTCTAAGTGCTAACTTTAGAATTAATCCTTCTTGTCCATGTAGCTAATCTCAGCTTGGTTTTGCAAGAATTGTTTTCTTGCAAAAGCATGTTTTAGTGAGTGCAAATATTGGTGTGAAATAATAACAACCCAAATGTACCCTAGACAAGACAATTCCCTCTGTAGCTGCCGTGACAGCACTAGTTTTTGCCAGGTGACAGGTATGTAACTAAAGGTATAAATTATGCATCACATAAAAAGATGGAGAAAAACCCCATTTTTTGGCCCTGAGAGATTGCTTTGGACAGCTGAGACCCTCAGAAAATGAGCATGTTTTTAATAGGACAGGTCTGAATGGTCAAGAAACCTTGGGGCAAAATTACACCTTGGATTCTTGCTTCCACCCCCTTACACAAATAGTATCACCTGCACAATCAATGGCTTTACAGGCTTCCTGCAAGTATTTGGCATCTTTTTGACAGGAGAGAATAATTTCAACCTAACCAATTCTTCTGCAGCTGATCTGTACCAGATTGCTAGAATTATATGGAAGTGCTTCATCCTGTTTCAGAGTGGGATTTTAAGCTGATCTTTGTTATAAATATAAAATTCTAATCCTAGCAATTATAATTACAGCACAGTTAAAAGATGGGGAAATGCATTAGGGCATGACAGATAATCACCAAAATAATACAGCTTGAGAGCAAATAACAGAGTCAAAGATGATTACTATACAGCAGGATGCTCAGCTGCTGGTTTCCAGTGATAAGGGGAATTCCTCTCTAGCAGCACTGGGTCTCAAAGCCATCACAAGGTTCCCATATTCCTCATTTACAAAGTTCAAAAACCCTACAAGTATTTCACACCTTCAAAATATTCCTGGTGTCATCTGGTTCCACCCTCAGCTCCACTGCAAAGGTTTTTCCTGGGTGAATCACAGCACCAAAGGGCATTTCCTGCCCCCTTCCAGCCCTCCAAAGCAAAAACCAGAGCATGACCAATGCAATAAGTGGAGAAATAATTCTCCATAAATATTGCACTGGATTCCAGCATTAGGCAGCTCTGGGAGGTTGTGACTCTCACTCTGCACCAGCTCTGCAACTTCAAAAGAATTTTAAATGTAGAACTGCAAGAACTCAGGAAAAATCCACATCATCCTTATCTCCCCATCCCATCTTTCAGACCTATTGTGTTCTTTCACACAGCCAGTGATATGACACCAGATTAACCCCACAAGGCACCTGTGGACAGAAAACCCTCCAGAGACTGTGCTGCCCACTTAGTCAGGCATTGGTGAGCAAGGAGAGGAAAGAAAATCAGCTTGCCCCCGATATTTGGTGTGTGTAAGGTGGCCAAAGGACATGGGGAACTCAGCTGAAGACTCTGGTAACCAGCTTTCAGCACTATCCCATTTAAACTCCATAAGAGGCTCACTCTAGGGCACATGGCCAGCCACAGTGAGACTGAATGACACCCTTCATTCCGAGCTGCTTGAAGGAGCAGTCTTCAGCCTCAGTCCAAATACAGAGAAACGTCTCCTGGATTTAAATGTAAGCTGGAACCTGCTATAAACCAACATATTATTGTGTTGAGCAGAATGCATCCCACAGCTCTTCCTTTAATGCTCAGTGCCTGCAGAATTCCAGGCAAAGCTGTAGGGCATCTCCACAGTCAGCATCCCAGTCCAGAGAAATTCCTATTGTGCTGCTTACTGGAATGAGGATATCAAAGGGCTATGAGTAGAAGAAAACAAAGTGAAAGTGAGAAATGGGGTCTACTCCAACACCAGGTATGAGCAGAGATGGCCAAAATTATGGGATTTGCACGTCCTGACAAAAAACAAAACAATCCCGCCCCTTCCAACTCCAAGTGAAAGGCTTGGTGAATTCATGTCACCTCATGTAATATTTTTTTTTAAGCTAAAATGAAACATTTCAGTTTTTTATTGGCATTTTTGTTATGGACAGACATGGAAAATGAAGGCAACAACATGCAGAGAAATAACGATGAGCCTGAAAAATAGCTCGATATATTTGCCTGCCAAAACAAGGAACTCTTTTTTGATGACCCAGAACCCTTTCCAAACTATTAGCCAGAGATCAGACAGATAAGAAAAATGCAGGAAATTGCAGTGAGCAAATACCATATAGTTTTTCTTGCTGCATTCTATCAGGGGAAGGGACGGCAGGAGCAGTGATTCCTGCAGACAGAACTGATCTTCTGCAAAAGCAATCTCTTTGTTTTGAAAACATTAAAGGAATGCATTCAAATGGCATCTGGAAATGACATTTGTTTCTATTTGCATATCCTTGCCATTTTAGCAGTGTAAATCATTCATAATGTGACATAATTAAAATATTCTTGAATTATTCAATTTGTGCAATACTTTACAGAGTTGCTTTGAATGGAATTAAAGATTTTACCATAATTTGAGATGAAAACATGTTATAATAAAGGCTTGGCACTCTGGCACAATGCGCAAAATAAAACAACTGGGGTGCTGATTCCTGTCCTTACAAGTTGCTGGAATCCCATGAAAACAGCTACCTCCAGCAGAACCCAAGGATAATCTTCATTCCCATTCCTCCTGGGAGCAGGGATGCTGCCCAGGCTTAAAGCAGTGACAGCACAGCGATCCCATAAGGAAGGCCTTAAAGCAAACTGAGGGTGTTTTAAAGGAAATTATGAGATAAATCCTTGGGCCCCACCTCTCTGCAAGCACACAATGATGAACCATCTTCCCTAACTAGCTCTAAGTTAAATCCAGGTCCACGGCCACTGTTGGGCACCGGTTCAGAGCTGGGTCCTCTGAACACTCAATGTCACACACAGCCAGTCTTGGGGAGGCCCCAGTTCTGTCCTAACATCCCAGGCAGCAGCACCTGCCAGCTGCTCACCTTTGCTCCCTTCCACACTGGATGTGCCCAGGTTTATTTTGTGACACTCCACATTTGGTCCCAGACAAGAGGCACATTTGGAAATACAGCCTAGCTAAAAGTAGCTAGGCTAAGCCTTAAGCCAAACAGGATGAAGTAGGTGGTCAGAAAGAGTTAGGAGAAGTCAGGCTCTGCCAGAGGAGAAAACAAGCCAGACATGGACGGTGTGAGATCTAAACATACTGCCTTCAGACCCTAGGGGCTTCCTCAGCACCCACACCACAGCCACCTCCAGCCCTTCACTTCCAGGCACCATCTCTGCCAAGGAGAGCGAATTTTGGTCCCCATTATCCATGCCTGCATCCTCTCAAGATGAGCCAAGTTCTGTAGCTCATCCAAAAAGGGTTTCAGGCCACTGAACTAAATTGTCTCAGCAATGTCAGCAACCCACAGCCCGTGGCAAACCTCACACCAGAATGTGTTCCTCCACATCTGCCTTAGGGGACCAGTGGTAGATGTCCCTGCCCATGCCAGGGGGCCAAGATAACTTTCAACATTCCTTCCAACCCAAGTCATTCTGTGATTCCATTACTTAATTTTAGAAAGTGCCTGTTTATTTAAAGCAGAGTAACAATCATTTTAGGGCTTTAAAATTTGATTACACCTTTCTGTTCAGTATGAATACTGATGCATCACCCAAGACTCTCCTACAACGTTTAAAGTAAAGGGATTAATATAGACTTGCTGCCATATAGCCTAATCTGGTGCTGTTAAATAGTTAAATGAATTGTGATTTGATTTTTTTTTTAAGAGACCTTGTTGGAACACATCAATAAATAAGGCTCTTACAAACTGGTTCATGTTTGAGTTGTTCTATTACAGCTAATGCTACAACAGTCATTTAGCAAGTAAATCCAAATCTCTGACATCATGGCAATCTGAAACAGCATGGTTTTCTCTGATGTATGATACTTTCTGGGTTTGTATCTGAGTCTGATTCTCCCAAAGGGAGAGGGAATTCTCTCACTTGCATCCACTTCTTATTCTTTAGCACAGGAGAATCCACAAATAGAGCCCCATTTAGTGCTGAAGCCACAGCAAAAAAACTTTGAGGTGCCAAAATAATTAGAAAACAAAACAAGGAAATAAATCAGATTTCATTACTTCTAATGCTCATGGAATTCCTCTGCTTTCCCAAGCACAGCACACTGCTAGGGCTGCACCTCCATCCATTCCCCACATCTGCAACAGCCTTCACAGCTGGAGTCAGGCTTGGGCTTAACCAAACATCACACCCTGCTCCACGAGCAAACGTGCAGAGAGGAGAAAACCCACCATGAGAACACCTCCAGTGTCTCTTGTCCTGACTCCTGCTGATCCCATGGCCACCTGCTGCCAACAGAAGGGGTCAGGACCTGGCTTATCTTATCACGTCAGCCCCAGGGGCAGCAGGGCCAGGGCTGCTCTGGGCTGCTGCAGAAGGTAACTAAATCCAGGAACATCGTCCTCAGGCACCTATGGTGACCATATTTTCCATTCACCCTCAAGGTTGGCACAGGAACCCAAGGAACTGGGGCACTTTTCCCTCTCCTAGAGCTGCAGTATCAGTGATACTGTCATTCCTTGGGGTGGCAGGAGCGTGTTCCCAGCACATGGGCTATCCGAATGCTGCCCCTGGGCTCAGCTCCAAATCCCCTCCCTGGGAGGGGTAAGCTGGCATTGGGGTGCTGCTGTGCACACATGAAGTGGATGAAATTAATCAGAGGCGTTTACAGCAAAGTCTTTTCAACCAGATCATTTTGTTTCCTTTATTTTCCCTTTTCCTTCTTTTCCTCTGCAACAAGCTCCTAGTCTCTTCTCCTGCTTGTTACAGCATGCTTTGCTGCTGATGCTCTTGCACTCAGTGAATGTCAGAAGCCTCGAAGAATACTGTCAGATGGCTTCTCAGGAGGTGATACAACTATAGCCTGAGCACGGAGAAGGCTAAAATATTTGGAATTCATTTTTGCATAGAGCCATGGCAGTCCCTGTGAAGAATTCTTAGAACCAACCAAATATGCACAGAGAAACTGACCCAGTATTTGTGCTTCAGTTTCTACATAAATAAAAACAAGTCCCTGGGAAATGATTTGCTCTCCTGTTTATCTGAGCTGTGTTTTGGAGCAGGAGAGGGAACATGTGTGTTTTAAGCCATCAGCCTGTGCTTCAAATCATGACATTTATTTACATGCTCAGAGCAACACATATACATGCCTCAGCTGCTGTATAACTGCAACCCCAGCTTGCCTTGCTTGGGTCTGAAAAGGAAGCATAGTAATTCTAATTTTGTGCAGTTTTACAAGCCACATGTAAAGATATTTACAAATTAGCTGATGAAAGGTCACCAGTTATAATCACAAGTTAATCACAGGATGCAATCCCTGCAAGAAAGGGATAGACTTTTCTGTGAGAGTGACTGAGCACTGAAACAGGCTGCCCAGAGCGGCTGTGCAGTCTCCTCCTCTGGAGATATTCAAACCCACCTGGATAAGATCCATCTGCTCTAGCAGAGAGCTGGAGTGGATGGCCTCCAGGTCCCTTCTAACCCCAGCCAGGATGTGATTCTGGGATATAGGGAACACTCCAGGGCTTTCAGTGGCCACACAATCCTGTCTGCTTTGGCTTTCATCTTCTGAATAATAAAGGTAATAAGAGGAATACATTCCTATTATTGCTGACTTAATGCAATCATAGTTGCCACAGAGATGTCAGGATCATTCAGTGGAGACAATGTTATTTGTGGTGCTGCAAGCAAATGAGCAGCCAGTTGGAGCAAGACCTGGACAACCATCATTTAATTAATTACATAGTAACTCCATTTTTTGGTAAATGGTCAAGTAAATAAAGAAAAAAAAAACCAAAACAAAACCAAAACTACATCCAGCTGACCACAGCTGTAAAGTTCAATTGAGAAAATTTTTTCTTGTCTTTCGGATATACTGAACCCAACTCCAGACCTGGCAGCATCCTCCTGACAGCATCTCCACTGACTTTGACAAATACAGACAGACCACTTTTACCTCTGGATCTTCCCATTTAAGAGAAATGAGAAAATTGACCTGTCAGATCATCTAAGATGCAGAGATGCACTCAGGATAGTTTAGCAGAAGAAAGAAAAAGGGAATGGAGGAAGAGGAAGCACCTGGTAGTTACAAGCGAGTGCCACTGCTCAGCTCTGCCAGTCCTACAGAAGAATTCCAAGGAAGCACGCTGGAAAACACAAGAAATTCTTGAGAGCACAAGTGGAATCACAGAATTTAGGTTGGGAAAGATCTCCAAGATCATTAAATCCAACCATTTGCCCAGCATTGCCAAGGCCAAAACATGTCCCCACGTGCCACATCCAGGGGCAGCCACTGTTGAATCTGTGCAGGGATGGGGACTCCACCACTGCCTGACCACCCAAGGTCACCTGGCCCTTTCCCATAGCAAGGTCTTGCTCTGCTGTGACTCACTTTACACCCAAATCAGCACCACAAGATGTGTACATCTAATTCACATGTGAATTAGTGTAAATTCTAACTAATTCTAATATCCCTGGTCAAGCGTGTTTGCTCAGTGCCCAAAGCAGTAGATGGTTCACTCTTCTCACTTCTCACAGGGACTTTCTCTGGAAAGAGGGGGCCCAGCTGCAGAGAAAGGCACTAATTCAGTGAGAGAGAGTCAGAATTACAAGATAACCTAAATTTTTAATGATGGGAAAGCAGCATCTTTCCTGTCATTACACATCTGAGAGGATGGATGTTAATGCTCAGAGAAAGACAGGAATAAAAAACACATCAATATGAAAGCTGTTGTGAAGAATTTAATTTTTTTTAATTGCTTAGCTCTCAAGTTTGGGATAATGACTGTTTAGACCCTGCTTTAGAGGAATCCTGTTGGCTAAGTCAAGCCTGCTTTCTCCAAGTGATGGTAACAAAGTGTAGATATGAAAAAAGTAAAAGCAAATATTTGATTTATATGTACAAAGACACATTTGAAAAGAACATCAACCAGCTAAGGAGAAAAAAAAAAATGCTAGAAAAGAAACTCCACCAGAAATAAATGTTAACATTCCAAAAATATATTCTTAGCTGTTTACTGTGGGCAATTTTTTGCATGTCTAGAGCGTTTGGCAACATTCTTGGTCAAACCCATTCCAAAAGAGACAGTGTATGCTCTTCCAGCTTCACAAGTGTTGATTCCTTTCAGCTCTGCCCCACAGGCATCTTTTAGTTTCTGATGGAAAGGGGCAGTAAGAGTTGCTCAAATCCTCAGAGTGTAACTGCTTCTAGACCTTTAATTAATCTCACAACAAACTCAAGTTCCTTCCCTTTTCCATGAAACATCAGCCATCAACCTCTCCAAGCACCTGTCTCCAGTCACTGCCAGAGTTACAGCCCTGACACAAGAGATTTTTGACAAATTACAGGGATCATACACATTGCAAACATCTGGTCAGCTTGGGGAAAAATATGCACAGTCTCTCCCCTGGGCTTCTGCCATCCATCATGACTTTGCTAAATGCAGCAATAAACTCCAACCAAGGCTCTGAAGGATGTGTCAACTTCAGCAAGCATGAATGTGGAGTTCAGAAAGAAACACACACTTAAATATCAATGAAAACTCTGCCCAGACTCCCAGAGCACTGTGGTGAACTGTCCAATCCATCTGACAAATTGGGCCAGGCATTGAGGTTAAACATGGATTGAGGTTCATGCCCTTAAATAATCTGCATTTGAAAACGTTGGCTGTTTCCTCCTGCTTCAAATAGACATTTTCTCAGTATTCAGCCACCCTCCTCTTCTATCCTGCTTGATACAGCCAAGTTCATTTAAAAATAAGATAAATCAATAATAGGTTTCCTGGCAGAATAATTTAAAAACAAGGATTAATTCATCACAATAGTAACAATGATAGAGCTGCTCCAACAAATATGTAACATGCCCCAAAATTTGAATCCCAAGTTTCAAAAGATATTCAGCACTTCATATACAAAATTAAGCTTTTCCAAATAAAAATGTTTCCAAATAAAAATGCTAAATGAAATTTAACATGGCAACTACTAGCAATACTAATAATATTGCCTTAATAATGACAACTGCAGTTTTTATTTGAAAAATAAAGCAAGTCCTGTTTTAAAATATCTGCATTCTACCTTTCCAGACAAAACTGTGGTACTCTGGTAGAAGTGAATCCTAGAACCACAGAATCATGGAATGTCTTGGGATGGAAGGGACCTTAAAGCCCATCCAGTGCCACCCGCTGCCATGGGCAAGGACACCTTCCCAGGACACCAGCCCAGGTTGCTCCAAGCCCTGTCCAGCCTGGCCTGGGACACTTCCAGGGATCCTGAGGCAGCTTCTCTAAGCACCCTGTGCCAGGGCCTCACCACCCTGACAGGGAAAAATTTCTCCGCAGTATCTAATCTAAAGCTACTCTCTGGCAGTTTGAAGCCATTCCCTCTTGTGCTGTCACTGATTGCTGTGAAGGCATTGAGCTAATTTCCTGTTTCAGAGTGATATCCAGAAATAAATGTGCAATCCAGAAAATATGAATAATTCCTTGTGCATAATTATAGGCCAAATTTCAAAAGACTAAAATAAAGAGGAAGAGAAAGGAATATTTATTTAATCCTATGATCTTGCAGCCCAACACAACATTGAAGACAGGGGTAGTCACATAAAGCATTTCCTAATTGGCAAAGCCTAAGGATAAATGAAACATTGGACTCATCTATTTAAAATGTTTCGACCTCACAAATAAAGAACAGAATAACTCTGCTAAAGCGGATAGAGCCAATAATCCAATCCCATAACCCTCTCATCAGTCCCAGTGACGTGCTCCCTGCATCAGCCCAGCCTGCTTTATTTTTTTATTCCATCATGTGACCTCTTCTCTAGCAAATCAAGTCCTGGCCTGGTGTTTTGAAATTATGTTTTTTCCCAGCCATGGTGACCTGATCACTCCATGATACACCACATTTTTCCTTGAGGTGAACCCAGGACGTTTCCATTTTGCCACACAATCAGCCTGTCTTTGCACCTTGGGATGACACAATTAGTCAAAGCGGGTAGGTTCTTAAGCCTGTCTTTAGCCACTTTCCTGTAAGGGATCTGACTGCCCGTGATGCAAGGGGAGCTGCAGGTGCTCCATGTTTGTTGCTCCCTGGCACAGGGTCCAGGAGCAGATCTTGGGAGGTGCTGTAAGGCCTTGAGCAAAGGGCTGGAACTGCAGCCTCGGCATTGATCTTGATTACATAATGCTGCTAATGCCTCCTGCGAACCTCAGCACATCCGTGACCAAGGATTCTTGGAAACCTGTCCCTGCTGCAGGCACAGGAGGATGCTGGCCCTCCCAAGGGTACATGAAAAGTGGGGGCTCGCTTCATTTCTCTGCCCAGGCAGGGGAATGATGCCTTCTGCAGTTCCATGCTATTTTACCCAATTCCCCCAAATTTCAGGAACCTGACCGTTTAAGTCCATGCCTGCTCCTTCTCTTGTCTTGCTTGCTTCAGAAGCTGCCCATGTGCCAGGTACATCTGTGACTATTACTTGCCATTTGAGAGAGAGGACAGGAGCAGTCAGGGAGGGAAATTTGCAACTGGGGGGGACCAGGGAAAAGGGGCAGAGAAGCAAGATTCAAATTAGCCCTTGGGAGAGGGAAGCGCTGCTCAAGGTCAAACACTTTCCAAGAGCCAAGGGAACACTCGGAGCACATCCCAGCTGAGCGCCCACCCACAGGGAGCTCGACACAGATGTGCAACCACATCTCACTGCCAAACACCCCCCAGTTTTCACTCTCCCCCTCTCAAGGGTCCCCAAAATGTCATGCTTCCCAGTTCACCAGCAATATCCCACTGACCACTGGGGACTCGCAGCCTGCTGCTGATCTGCTTACCTAAACCTGGACACAAACAGCATTTTCAGCAGGATTTGCACAGATGGAAAGCAGCAAAGTTGTGCCTAGAACATGTTTATATTTTAAGAAAAATATTGCTCATGTTTACTTACTGGACTAGCAGTAAAGACTCTTATATTGAAAAGCAAGTTTTATTTATTGGCTTTGTCATTTGCAGAATGCATCTTGCCTTTTACAGTTTGTTTAGGGATATTTTTCTTTTACTTTCCTTCTCTTCTGTAACTATAACTCACAATTACAAGACACTATTTTTATATTTACAGCTGCAATCCTTTTACAAGGATTAAATAAGGCTTCATTACAAGTACACAGCTACAGTGCTTTCTTCCTGAGCTACCTCAGAAGATAAGAGCAAGAGAAAATAGTGACATTGTAATTTTAGGTAAACAGGGACAACTCTGTGAAGGCCAAAGGCATAAAATTATGCCCCATTCCTGGAAGTGTTCAAGGCCAGGTTGGAACAGGGCTTGGAGAAACCTGGGATAGTGGAAGGTGTTCCTGCCAATGGCAGGGGATGGCTGGTCCTGTCCATCCCAAGTCACTCCATGATTCTGTGCTTTGTTACTAAGCAGTAAACCTTCTTCCATATTGGATAAAAAGGAACCATTTCATTAAATGGTTATTTCTACCCTGTAGTAAGACTGGCCCATCCAGTTTAATGACACCAGAGGAATGAGCAGCAGTAACAGGGATTCTGCTTCTGATCTACAACAGGTCCAGAGATCATAAAGATTAAATGGCAGCATCAGACTTATACTTTGCATTTGGGTTTTTTCCTCCTGAAGAAGTTTTTTGGACGCAAAAACCTTCTCCATTTCTTAGCTCAGAAAATCTGACAGAAAGATAGGAAAGTAATGAACTTACAGAACAATCAGTCTCTTAAAATGCATATATAAAGCCACCATATGCATGACAAAATAGGGCCTACTGCATTGATGACCCACAGACCTGATCAGGAGAAGTTGTTACACCTATTTGAACTTTTCAGGAGCCACATTCAGTCATCAAAACCAATGAGAGAAGCTAATGAAAATACAAAAGATTTTCTAAATTAGCAATTTCCCCCTCCCCAGAGACTGCTGTTCATCTGGAATGTCAGAATGGTACAAAGGGAATGCTTGGGATCAGTACCAATGGCAGCTGACGGGCTGGAAGGTCAGTGGATGCTTCCTTAGAACTAGGAGACATAACCAACTCCAGTGATGGCATTAATCATCATATCACCATCACTGCACATCTTCCTGCTCTGTGAAGCAACACCCTCTCAAGGGACTCTGTGCTCCTACCCTGAGCCAGTTATGTATTGGGATTGAGAGACTGCACAGTTACATGATTTTTAAAAAAGAATGT
Organism: Vidua macroura; assembly: GCF_024509145.1. NCBI lineage: Eukaryota > Metazoa > Chordata > Aves > Passeriformes > Viduidae > Vidua > Vidua macroura. Next base: position 7,883,842 of record NC_071579.1, read on the forward strand.
AATCAGCTGTAAAGCAGTAAGGAATCTCTAAGAGGAGGTTGGGATGGCCAAGGATGGTCATTCTCCAGGGCACAAGGCCATTCCTGCTGAATCAAATCATTCCCATGCAGTGAATCCCTACCTCTGAGTTCTGGGCCTAACAATGCTCTCAGGCCAACTCAGGTTGATGACCTAATTCAGGTGACCTTAAAAGAATTTCTAAAAGACAACACTATCAGTCAACAAATTATGGCCCACTTGCACCCACACGAGCCTCTCCATGGGGCTGCTGCTCTTGCAAGAGCTGCCATGTGATGCAGAGGAGGGTTCCAGCCAACCCCATGCCGGGCACACCAGGTCCCAGCATACCTGTAGAGGCAAGCAGGTAGCACCTTTTCATCTGAGACACTCGTGATGGGCCATCCTGACCTACTCTGAGACGACTCAGCCTTACACACGGACATTTCCTCACAGAGGCACTTGCATAACAACAACCTCCACAGCTAGCAGCACCCACACTTCCCCATTTATTGGGAAGCTCATTTTTAACTTTGGAAAATGCTGCTTGCCTGGCACATAAAAGAACACCTCCTCACCACCCAAAAAAAAAATCCCAGCCAGCCACACAACAGCTCCACCTCAACCCTTGGCGAGGATGTGGGAGAGTTCCCTGCCCAGTGATTGCTTGACTTTGCCCACACATGACACGCAAGAGCTTCCACTGCACTTTCCTCGAGGAGAGCCAGCTCAGCCTGGAACACCCTCCCATGGACCACCCTGTCCATGTGCCTTGTCCTCAGCTGCCTGGTTGGGAAACACCTGGCTGGGCCAGCCCTGTTCTCCCAGGGCTGAGATAAGAATGACAAGGATTTACAGCCCCAACGAGCTGAAAGGGGAAGGGCTTGCATGCCTGGCTCCCAGCTCACAGCCCAACTCACTCCCAGGGACAGGATGAAGCTTTAGGAGTTCCCACTCCCAGTCCATGGTCAGCCTCCCAGCCTGTGCACGGGTCAGGGTTGTTTCCTCGTGCCACACTGCAGAAGAATGGCGAAACACAGCCTTTAAGCTGTTATGATTCATGTAATCTTTGTAGATTTATGGGGCACAATAGATCAGTAACATAAATTTTACAGAGACCTTTCATTTGTTAAGCAATCCGTTCCCACCTCTGGGAAGAGAGATGTTTCACCAAAAGCACAGTCAAGTTTTCTGGTTTGAGCCTGCAACTGAGTTGCTTGAGTTTCATACCCTGTGCTTGTCAGCTCAAAGCTCTGAAACAGTAAAGCACACAGAGAATCAAATCCTCTTGTTCCCCTCAGAACAAAGAAAATCCACAGCAGCAGCCACAAGAGCTTATTGTAGATGTCTGTGTAAGCCAAGGGAATGACTTAAGGGTCTGACCCAGCATATATATCTGTTCATCCCTGACATGGCAAAGATTCTTAGTTTTGCCTAGTGAGAAGGGATTAGTTCAGATTTCTATTTCAGAACTGAGGGAACAGCAAGTGATCTGGTAATCTGGATCTATGCAGTGACAGCAGCCTATCTATAGAGCAACCTAGAGAACTTATACTAATGAAGCTTAATTAATCACCTGCTTTTCTTCCAAACTTACTTGCAGTTTTTCCCACAAGTTTTGATTAATTGTCATGAGAACATGCATGGAACAACCTATTTGCAATTTTGCTAATCAGCTTCAGTCCCAGTATATACAAGAATCAGATACCTTGTGTCCTGCTCAGACATTATTCCACATTATCCCTTGATGGTGCTATGGAAAAACGAAGGCAGATACATCACTATTTGTCATTCCAGTCTAACACCCCAGCAGCCTTTCAATAAGGCAGTCATGGCAGGCGAACTCTTTGCTACTGTGAAGTCAAACAAAGCTTAACTTAGCCCCTGAACAGCTGAAACTAATCTAGACTTAATGGGAACACTCAGATCACCTGCCTTAAGGCTTCTTGCTTCTCTATAGTGCTCTGGCACCACTGACCTGGCATCGTCGGAACACTCAAAATAAATGTGGTTCTCCATCAAATACTCCACTGTAAGAGACAAAAAGTGTGTTGGTGAATCACAGTGCCCTGAGAGTGTCATCTGGTTCTTTGGGTTGCCTGGTTTATGGAAAGGGTGGAACAAGAAAGTGATTTTGATTTATAACCACTATCAGTTTGCTGTTTTGCAACAAACATGGCCTAACCAGCTCCAGGATGTTCAGAGGTCTTTGGCCCAACAGGTTCAAATTTTTGGCTCCTTTTTCTGTATGTGAAATGAGCAATTTGGGCAACCCTTAAAAATAAATGCTTACAGCACTTGGAAAATTAATAGGGTCCAGTTCCAAGAGGGATTAAAAAAAAAAAAAAAAAAAAGTAAAATATTCAGTACATATTTCCATTGCAGGAAGTTTTACACCCACTATTTCCCATGACCATGTCCCTGATATTCTCCAGTGACTGGGAAGGAACAGCGTAATGAAGGAGCCCTCACCTGAGAATCTGGCCAGGCACATTTTTAAGGAGACTGACAGATATCCCAATTGCTTTCTGTGGGCCAATGACAAGCTCCATAATTACCATGTGTATTTTGATCTTCACTGATACTCACCAGCTACAGGAAATTACACACTGTGCTGTACCTGCTGCAAGCTTACCCCTTTGCTATCCTGTTATTAACTGTTCTCCCTTTGGGACTTGCAGCATCTCCTGCTCCAGCCACTGAAATGGAAGAAAATGCAAACACCAGCTTGGAAGAAGACTTTGAAGGACAGGCAACGCACACAGGCAAGGAAACTAACTGGGGTTTTTTTCCCCAAAAATAAGTCAAACCGTCGCTGTTCCCTGGGGAAGCCCTGAATTCCAGTTGTTCCAGTGGCCAAACCTCTTGCACAAAAACCCAGGATCCAAAGGCAATGAGAAGGTATTTTAGGGCAAGTGACAGCCCCCGTGGAGGGCAGGTAACACCAAATGTTATGCTGCTCTCCTCAAACCTGAAGCAAAAGGCAAACACAGGGGACACTTGACAAAGCCACCAAGAAGCCATGGCCCAACATGGCTCCTGTTGGTTTATTGCCTCACTCCCGTGGTTTATTGCTTCACTTTCCTCTCAAGGGGAGGAGAGAAACAACAAAAGAGCAACAAAACCCACGTTAGAATTAGGTGATAACGTTTCACTAGAAAGGCAAAATGATTTTTTCCTTCTTAGAGAAGGAACACTCCGTGCTAAAAATGCCCCTTGTGACAAACACAGCACAGCTTTTAGAAGCTTTAAAAAGAGGCCTCGCTCAAAACCATCATTCTTTTTAATCCAGTGCTCAATCACCAGGATTTTTATAAGTACTGACATTGTGTTCAGCTCTACAGCTCCTCCATCCCACTGCCAGGTAACAGGATGCCAATCATTCCCTCCCTCTGCTCCAAGGGCTTCTTTTCCTTGGAGCTATTACGAATGCAGCTCTTGTAATAACTCTGGGGTTCTTTCCCAACCAGCCTCGCTGCTGTTGGCCAAGATTATGATATATGCACAGGCTGGATGAGGCTCAGAGCAACAGAGCTATTGGAAGGTGTCCCTGTCCATGGCAGGGGGTGGAATGAGATGAGCTTTAAGGTCCTTCTAACCAAAACCATTCTAAAAAAAAAAACATATACATATATATATATAAAATTTCATCACATCTTCCTTGTGAAAATGAGAGCTGCTTACCCAGCCTTTTCTAAATTTTCCATAGGAAACTTCACCTGTGAAAACACTGAAATATTATTTGTTTTTGCTTTATAATCTAAGATGCAGATTAAATGTTTTCATTTTGAAAAACAGCACTGGAATTTTGATTTTTTTTTTCACCATTTCAAAACTTAAGCAGGTTAATCAAGCAGCTCCAAACACCAAGATCTGCATTACCATCAGAATGATCATTTGCCTTATGGGTTACTCTTCCAATGCAACAGGTATTGTTTGGGATTTTTAAAAATAATCTCAAATGTCCTGCATTCTTAGTTTTACTCTGAGTCCTTATGCATATTTAATATTTAAATTTTATTAAATATTTAAATTAGTACTTAAATAACCTGTTTATAAAGAAATCAAGTATTTGTCTACAAAACATCACCTTTGCCCAGCATGGCAGTTTTATCATGTTTCAACATCCTCATCCATGTTAACTGCTCACGTAGTTTACCAAAACCCTTCCAAAGTATCCTGATGGGAACCAGATCACCAAAGTGATCCAGGTGAGAAAAACCCTCTTTCTTTCTTTTTTCTTTCTTCTTTCATCTTTCATTGATCCAAAAGCTCTGGTTCTCAGCGCTCCTGGAGAGTGCTTTGGAAGGAGTAGGGACAGATAAACTGAGGCACAGAAGGACAAACCAGCAAGGAACACAAACTTCTCAGGAAACCTCTTGTTGCAGCCACTTTCTCACCCAACTTCATCTCTCTTAGGGCCCAAAGGTGTGATCAATGACTGGAGGAAGTTCAAATTAGAGAGTGAAGATGGAGACTCCTTACCCCTGAGTAAGAAAGAAATGCTTAGACAAATGTCTTCACCACACAGATCTTTCAGCAGAGATGACAAAGACACCAGAGAGAGATTCTGCCGTAAGGTAAGATAAGCAAAAGGAATTAACTTTGGCTCTATATAAACATGTCTGTTACAAGGTAGAAAATCTTGAATTTTCCACTCAATTTCCATGTAACTTAGCAGTGCTCTCACAATGCAGACAGAAGACATGTGCAAAACAATGGAGCTGGGGAGGGGGGCAGAGCACCAGGAGTGGCTGAGGGAGCCAGGGAGGCTCAGTCTGGTGAAAAGGAGGTTCAGGGGGGACCATGTGGCTCTCCACAGCTGCCTGACAGGAGGGACCAGCCAGGGGTTGGGCTCTGCTCCCAGGGAACAAGGGACAGGATGAGAGGAAACAGTCACAAGTTGTTCCAGGGGAGGCTTAGATTGGGTATCAGGAAAATTTCTTCCCCATTAGGGTGGTCAAACATTGGAAGGGGCTGCCCAGGCATTGATGGCATCACTATTCCTGAAAGAATCAAAAAAAATAGGAACGTGGTGCTCAGGGACACAGGTTAGAGGTGGATTTGGCAGTGCTGGGTTAATGGTTGGACTTGATCTTAGAGTGCTTTTCCAACCTTAATTAGTGGCTCTGTGATTCTTTTTGTCCAGTCCTCTCTCAAGCAAAGGGTAACTTCAGTAAAACAAGCAGTGTATTTCACATCTATCACAGCACACCTTGACCTTTGTTCCTCCCTTCCCTGCCGCCATGCTCTATCCTTGGTTAGTGCAATGGAAAATTTTTAGCAGGTTTAAAAACCTTTAAGTCAGGATAGAGCTCTGAGACTGAACATCACTCATGACCATTTACTAATTCTGAAACAGAGGGGAACCAAACCCCCAATAACACAGGAATTAAGCCTGCCTCACTACTGGCAAAATTTCCACCACCTCTGAGATCCATACATTTTTGCCAGATGTGGCCACTGCCTTCAGTATCACCATGCTGACAGGCAAGTGTTGAGATGGGTGTCGCCCTGTTCTTTTAAAAGTTTTGAAGTTCCTTTAAAAGTTTTCTATACCTTCAAATGTTTACATATTTCTACTGGAGTTCTCACACACTGTTCATGTAAATAATGATTGTTTTGCATTCTTCTTTGTGGGAGGAGAGAATTGATAGACTGTTGGTTTGACCAGTGTAGTTGGAGAAGAAACAATTTCATCCTCCAACCCACTGTCATTTTTAAAATTCTATATATTACGAAGACAGAAATAAAAGTTACTTCCTTTTACTCTTTTAATCTTGAGTAAATGCGTGAGCTATTTCGTGTCGTAGTACAACAGACGGGAGCTTCACCTGTCTCTCAGCAAGACCTCCCGGAGTCACTGTAGGGAGTGATGGCTCTTCTAGCCCAGTTTGTGGTGCTCTCCAGACAACAGGTGGGTCTGTCCCCATTCCAGCTCCCAGTCCCTAACCTCCCCCTCTGGATATCCACAGATGAGCATGCAGGAGTACGAGTTGATCCACGCCGCGCAGGAGGACGAGAGCTGCCTACAGCAGTACCGCAAGCGCTGCATGCAGGACATGCACCAGCGGCTCAGCTTCGGGCCCAAGTTCGGCTTCCTGTGCGAGCTGCAGAACGGGGAACAGTTCCTGGAAGCCGTGGAGAAGGAGCACAAAACCACCACGGTCATCGTGCACATTTACGAGGACGGCGTCAAGGGCTGCGAGGCCCTCAACAGCAGCCTGACCTGCCTGGCGGCCGAGTACCCCACCGTCAAGTTCTGCAAGATCAAGGCCTCCAGCACGGGCGCCGGGGATCGCTTCTCCAGCGAGGTGCTCCCCTCCCTGCTGGTCTACAAGGCCGGGGAGCTCCTGAGCAATTTCATTAGTGTTTCTGAACAGTTCAGCGAGGAGTTCTTTGCCGTGGATGTGGAGGCTTTCCTAAATGAGTACGGGCTGCTACCTGAGAGGGAGCTTCCGGCGCTGGGAAATGGCACGGATGAGCCAGATGTTGAATAATACTAGAGCTCACTGCCTCCCTTTTCTCTTCAGTCAGCTGTAAATCAATGTCAGTAATACCCATCCCACTTAGAGAAGGCTGTCTTTGCTCATTTACTTGTACCAAATAAAGATATAAAAACTGTTGAACTGTTAGCATGTGAATTCTACTTACAACACATACAGCTGGCAGTCCTGTACATACTTCTATGCCAGCCACATGAAATACGAAGAACAGCAGTGATATTTAAGAAATATAGGAAAAACAAATTAAAAATTGAGGGCCTATGCCTGTCTCCACAAAGCACAAGTCCTTCATCTAAGTGGGGACAGGACCGGTCCATCCCTCTGTGCATACAAAAAACCATCTCCATGCTCTGGAGTTACAGCAAGTCCTAGCTCCTGATTCACTTCTACCAACTTTGGCAGGAACAAGCAATTTTAAGGGCAGACAAATAGGCCAGAGTCCTTGCATTCCTAAATGGGTCAAGTATCTAGGTCATTATTTTATTCCACATTTAATACTCAATACTGATGCAAAGGGAGAAGTTAGCTTGGTGCTCCTGTTAGTTTTTCACCCAAACAGCTGACACAGACACAGCATCAGCTGATTTCAGTTCATCAGTGCTGAGCAGCAGCATTTAAACTGCCTGTGAATTTCTGGAAAAGTATGTTATGCTTATGTAATAACTCTGAATAAAGCTTTTCAGCTCTCAAAACCTGCCATTGGAAGTGTGGAATATATTGGTAGTACATAACCTTACCCTTAAAAACATGTGAAATATTAGTAAGTATCACCAGATACTTAAACTCAAAATTTTAAGTTTTGTTAAAGGGAAACTGCTGAGAACTACAATTTAAAAATCTGACTGAGAGGATAAACTCACTATAGACATTCTCTGATACAAAAAAACAAAACATTAGAAACACTTCAGTGACTTCTGCACACTGGCAAAGCTAAAGGCTGGATTTGACTGGGGATGGAAGTACTTGCGTCTAACTGAAGATCTTAACAGCACAGATTAGTTTGTAATGTTTGAGATTGTCAAAATGTTAAAGACTATTTCTCTTTTGTTTATTTTTCTTTTGTTCTATCAAAATGCTACTTTTAACATTCTTTTGCCATGGATGACTATTTTAATAGAGCTCCAAAAACCTCATGTCATGTACACTAAGCAGGGCAAATGAAGTTCCTTATCATCTCTCTCAATCTTCTCTAACTTGTAAAACAATTCATGACTTTATTACACCAAGAATTCAAATAGCATGCTCCCCAAATGTCATTATTTCCATGTTGTAAATTGCTGAGTGAGAGATTGTCCCAAGTCTTTCTGATGGAACTCCAGGGGGAATAAAGCTTTTCCCTTGGAGCAGTCCTCTCTCCCCTTACTGAAGCATGAAGTTGACCCCTCAGGTAAAGTCACTTTCATCCTAACATTTCATTTGTCTCCTCAGAATATTTGCAGATCTACCATTTGCAGATATATCCAACAGCATGAAAATCCAATGATCTTGCAGGAGTTTAGGTAGAAAATACTGAATTATCTTTGTCCATCACAAAAGTAACCAGTTACCTAAGCAGCAGAACAATAGTTCTTTTGCATTTAATGACATGTTTTGAAGAAGAGACATGAAAAATTTCTATCCTGTACTCACCAAAAAAATCTGCATTTAAGCTGTGGGAACTTAACTTCCGTGAGAACTTTCCCTCTTTATCCAACTTAGTTTAAAAGCTATTAGGGTGTACATCAGCAGCCTCATCACATAAGCTTCATTTTTTTTTGAGAACAAGGCTGAAAGCACAAAACCCCAACAAAACCACCCCAGAAGCTGCACCTATAGCTACTGTATGAAATAAGTTGACACTCCAATTTAAGAGACAGATTAAACGTGCTTAAGCAGGATTTTCTTCAACCTGTAATTTAAAAAACAAAAACCAAAGAGCAAACACAAATGTGGCATCAAGCCTCAACAGAAGCTCATGACTAATGAAGTTGCAAATAAAACTCTGATCACAGCAGTTATCAGTTTCTGCAGGAAAAAAAAACTAGCCTTAAAAACAAAAAGCAAGATTTGACTTAAACATTTATTACTGTATGAAGGTTCTTGAGTAGCAAACAGAAAATGCTTCAATAAGCACATGGAAACAGCCTTCCTGCTACCCTGGGCTGTGGTTACTCTTCCTTTTGACTCAAAGTCACAGAGACCCTAAGTCCCCAAATATTCTGATGGAGCAGAGGGGGGAACAAATTACCACTGGTGTCACTGGTGCTCAGACTGAGAGCAAAGCCTCTGGCAGATGCCAGTGTCCTGCTGTCAGCTGGGACAGTTATTTTTCCTCCCAGCAGCCTGGACAGGGCTGTGCTTTGGAGTCAGTACAGAATCATTTTGATAACACACTGATGCTTCAGCTGCTGCTGAGCAGAGCTCCCCCCAAGTCAAGGACTCTGCAGTGTGCCAGGCTGTGCCAGTGAGGAGCTGCAGCAAAGCTGGGATGGAGCAGGGCCAGGACAGCCAATCCCCCTGGGCAGAGGCCGTGCCACACCACGGGATGCCATGCCCAGCTGGGAACTGGGGCAGTTGGCCAGGAGGGGCTGAAGGCTGCTGAGGGACAGGCTGGGCATCAGGGGGTGGGTGGTGAGGGACTGCACTGTGATCACTCATCTGTCTGGATTGTACTCCCCTCTCTCTTTTTGTTACCTCCATTTTCATTATTATTATTACTACTATTATTATATTGCACTTTATTTCAATTATTAAATTGTTCTTATTGCAACCCAAGAGTTTTATCTTTGCCCAACCCTCCTGCCCCTTGCCCCAGGGAAGTGAACAAGCCCTGTGTGGTCCTTAGCTGCCAGCTGGGGTCAAACCATCACAACCTGTCACCACACCAAATGCTGCCCTCAGATGTGTGGAATTATAAACCTCCAAGACCAAGTGACCAAGACCACTGAGGCTTCTAAAACCCCATTTTAAAACCCCAGGACACAGAAAATAATGATTCTGTAAAACTATTTTGTACTATAAATTTTTGAACTAAACTTAGAAGAGCCTGATTTTCAGATGTGGAAGTCCAAACCATTCCTCTGAACTCTTACATATTAAACTAAATATATATCTGCAATCATGGACATGAATTAACAAAGCTCAGTATCAGACACTGTGGAGTTTTCTCAGACTGAAAGCTTTGCAGTATTATACAGGTAGGAAAAGGATAAACCTACAATGACACCTGAGCTAGAATCATGCAGTACTCAGGAAATAGATTTTTAAAAGGTTGTTTTTCTTTTCTCTTACACACGCAATTTATCCTAAACCCTCATTATCTTACACTATCAACACTACAAAATGGCACAAGAAAGGATGGGACAATGAAATCCCCTCTTGGTTAGTCCTGTAATTAGACAAGTGAGAACCTGCTTTCTTCTACATCCATTATTTCCTCATGGCAGGATGACTGGAAGGCTCAATCTGTAGGTACAAGTCAAATTACTCATTTTTTCTTTGACAGTGTTAATTTATTATTGCACAGATGGTACTTCAACTGTTTCCTATATTATACCTGAAATCTCCACCAGAGCAACTTAGTTCTTTGCCTTCCTGCAAGCCCATATTGGAAAATTACATCCCTGATACCAAGTTAGTTCTAAACTGAAGGATTAATTTGACCATGGCCACAAACAAAATGATCATTTACTAAGCACTGAATAAGCCTGCAGAGAGGAATTAAAAAGAGGAAGAGTTCTTTGCAAGGGGATCCCTGGAATAATACATCCCAACAAGCTCTATTTTTGACACCACAAGTACTAAACAAGAACAACTACAAGAAGAGTGTTTCAGGACAATTTTCTTCTCTGGTGTCAGAAATGCTGTACTTCACTTCAGTGGCTGAGTTTTGTGTTACAGGCAACTAAAGAATAATCATTTTGTATTTTACCTCCAAAAGCACACCCTGTTCTCCTTAAAAAAAAAAAGATACAAAAGACAGCACCTTTCTTCTAATTACATCCCTGTTCCTCCTTCTAACAGACACTGTAGCAGAGCAGTTTTTAAACCAACCATATTTGATCATGTTACAAAATTATTCCCATTTTCTGGATAACCCTCCCCTGGATGTCATCCTACCTCCTGATTCCACTGACTGGCACAGAATAAAAAGCAATTATAAAACCCACAGCAGCTGAACCCAGTGCCTCCATTACAACACTCACCACCTTCCTCCAGGAGGCCCCACTTGAGCAATGCTGAGCACAGAATGTCAACACTGTCTTTCAAAAAAGCAGCTTTTTTCCAAACATGTAAAAACAGAATACACAAGTGAGGCAACAGTAGTCAACACACCTTTCTCAGAGTTGCCTTTATTAAAGGTATCCCAGTACATACTTGATTATGCTTTAGAATCAAAGGGTTTATTTTCTTTTTGTGTTCCACTGCCTTAAAACAAACAAACAAAAAAAAAAGAAATTTGCATTGGTATTAAAATGCCATTTATTCTTTTCTTTTGTAGCTCAGGTCCAAGTAAACATCACATTTCATATACAAATTATCTTTATTAGCCTTACTAGAGTTCATTCCCTCTGTCTACCTTCTTCATGTCAAGTAAACAACTGGCCAACATCCCCAGGAGAATCTCTCATAATGGAAAGCTCTCTGTTTATAATCTAAAAATCCTGATCAGCAATAATTTTGATAACTTGCCTGTCTCTACAAGATAACCCACAAGGCCTGCCTAGGTGTAACTGTTGCTGAAATAGCTAAAATTCCAAGATAACAATGATTGTACTGGAGCTGGACAGAGAAATCCTCATCAGGAGGCACTGAGTCAAAGGCAGCAGTATACACACAGCTCAACAATGCCATGCATTTCATTAATTTCTGAGTTCTCCAGTCTTGAACCAAGCTATTTACAGGCTGCCTTGGTCAAGTCTTGAAACTTTTAGAAACTATTTGTGTGCATTTTATGCTAGTTACTCAGTATTATCTAAAATAATGCCTATGGTGAAATGCTGGCTTTACTAAAACTAATTTCCCCCCAATTAACTGTAATAAAATAAGATTTCTCTTAGCAAAGGAACCCTTAAAGCAGGAATTGTCATACCTGTTCATTATGGTTTTACTAATACCCTGAGAAACACCAGGAGTAGCATTTTACATTAAAGGAGCCAGGAGGAAGAAAATTAAGGTTCTGTATTTGTTTAAGGGACCTCTCCAGAAAATAATATTATCATTCATTTATACAGAGCAACAGGGTTAGTTTCTTGTAAACATGATTCACCCTCTACTTGATTCTGTAAGTGCATAATTCTACTTGATCTAGGAAGTGTATGATGGAACAAGGAAACTGAACCTACCATTACATTTTACATTGCACATCTACCTGGTGAGATTTAGGCAACAATTCTTAATTACTAATACATTAACCCCAGCTATTTTCATCTTCTGAATGGCCAACATTTCCCAGGAGCTGTGGTGGCTGGAGTTTAATCACTGGAGATCAATCACTGAAGTAGTTGAAGGAGAAAATTGATGCCAGGACTGCGACAGCGGCTGCCACGACCAGCCCTAAATCCAGAGGGAACACAGGCAGTGAGGGAAGGGCAGCACAACCAGCCCTAAATCCAGAGGGAACACAGGCAGTGAGGGAAGGGCAGCACAACCAGCCCTAAATCCAGAGGGAACACAGGCAGTGAGGGAAGGGCAGCACAACCAGCCCTAAATCCAGAGGGAACAGGCAGTGAGGGAAGGGCAGCACAACCAGCCCTAAATCCAGAGGGAACACAGGCAGTGAGGGAAGGGCAGCACAACCAGCCCTAAATCCAGAGGGAACAGGCAGTGAGGGAAGGGCAGCACAGGCAGCAGCAGGCAGGGAGGGGAGGGTGAGTCAGGGGCAATGAGCACAAGGAGAAACAAAAAGAGCTACCCCAAAAACCACTTTTATTAGCATGCCCATTACTGATGCAGCTGAGGAGACACACAGAAAACCCCGAAACATCTCAGTGATGATGTAAGGGCAAACACTTTTACATTCAAAGCAAATACGTATTTACTGCTCCTATTTAATCTTTCAGTTACTATATTCTATTTATAATAATTAATAGAAACCAGAAATAACTGCTTTGTTGATTAAAGTGAAGCTATTTCAATACAAGCAGCCCCACAGCAAAGAGAGTTGTACTAAGTGCAGACAGATCTCTGAGAGCTGGACGAGGCAGCACCATGGAGAAGCTGCAACGGAAAGGAGAATTTTGTGGCTGGTGTTCCCTGAATTCCTGAGATGACAATTAGGATGCTGTGGGAGCTAACAGTCCTGAAAGGGGCCAGTGCAGGTTCTGGAGTGCCATAGCAAAAATCTGGGAAGGAACATACCCATATTTTGTTGGAGCTTCAACAGCAACGTTGCTTTTGTCAGCTGTGCCTGTTGTGTGTCACTCGGGCTGTCAGTCACTGGGCAAATATCAACTGCATGGAAATCAAAGGAAGAAGGGGAAAATTAACAGTTGTGTTTTATAGTGAATTCATGCAAAAGGCCAAGAACTTCACATCAACTTTATAAAGTGTATTTATGGTAGAAAAAAAAACAGTTTATTGCAGTAGAAATTATACAACAGCAATAGCACAGTGCTAAACTATGCAGTATGTCTCAAAGGGTAAAACTAAAGAGACAAAATACATTTCAGGAGCAGCTCCTCTCCCAAAAGTCATTTTCCACACCCTGCTTCCAGAGTAACATTCCCAACCCTCTTTGCATAGCCTGGGGAGAATTTCACTACGTGAGAGGGAACCACCAAAATGTACCACTAAGCACCTTCCAAGATCAAAGGTTCCCTCCAGAGCCATCTGTCCTGAGCTCAGGGTACATGCAAATCCCACTGCCACGAGAGGATGAGCCCGGCAGCACTTCCCTATCCAACAGCCAGAGATGCATTTTTTCCAGCCACAGAAATTTCTTTCTGAAGATCCCCTAAAAATACCCTTTCACAGCAGGCATTGAGGACTCATTCCTCTTTGGAAGAATTACTAAATTCTTAGTCTGCCCAGCCAGGATGTGAGAGAGCTTGAGTCTATTTCCAGGCGGATGGGACTCAAACCTGTATCTATTTCCTTTGCAAAGATCTCCCTAACCCCTTGGCTATATCCAGCTTGTTAGAGGGGCAGGAGAGAAAGAAGGGCATTAATCTCCAGTCCTTCAGCCCAACTTGTTTGAGCCACATAGAGCCAGCATGGAATACACCATACACCCCCCAGTGACAAGGCTGCTTGATGGTCGTGGGCCAAAGGCCTTCAATTTGCAGCATTCCCATCTTCAGGAGTTTGCTATGACTTGCCAAAAATTTGGATTACAATTCAGAATCTACAACCACAGGCACCTTCTGCACAAGCAAAGGGTAAGACAAAGTGTTTGTCATGGCAGTAGGAGCTGGATGTGTCTGGGAAGAATGAGACAAGCAGGCTCAGATAAGAGAACAAACCTAACAGACTGTTCTGGAGACAAGGGAACCCCCAGCAGTACCAGATATCAGGGTTTAGAAGGCCATGGAACACTGATCTGAATAAAAACAGATCTCCATTTCCACAGAGGGGTTGACCATCAGCAATAAATCACAAATTACATGCTTGAATAATAAGGCACATCCTTTGTGTGAATCATATGCAAATGTTTCATGAAGTACTTTCTCTGTCATTAACTATGGTGGAAATGGGTAATCTAGATGATCAGAAAGGTCGTTTCTGTGGATTGGTTGAGTCATGTGGATAATTGTCTTCAAAATATCCTTAAGTCAAACTTGCACAAGACCTGTTACACAAAAACACCCAAACTAGCTTTTAAAACCTGTCTTTAGGTTTTTTATCCCTAAACCCATTGCACTGGTACAGGATGTACAGCAGAGAAATCACTGCCTGATATGGAACTCAACAGGACAGTGAGATATACAGATATACAGACATTGCTTGGAGATCTCTCTGCAAGCAGCACATCCATGTAAAATCAAGATAACAATATTTCAGTGCAAAGTGTGCTTTTTGAAGAGAAATGATCAAATATCCCCGAATCCCACTGGTCCTCAACGAGGCCATGGCTAGAAAATTATTTTTTCTGTGCCAAGAAAAACACTCCCTCAGCTGCCTAAAATATGAGCAGAAGTCTTCAGCTAGAGTAGAGGAGTTATTAATTGCTGCAATATAGGTTTTCAGTAAGTATCTTTAACTAGCACAGTAAGAGGACTTCTGTCCAGAGTTTTGAATTCTGTAAAACATCCCACTTTGGGACAATCTGACTGCATTTTTTGGGCCACCTCTGACGTCTAGCTCCAGCGGGTTCCTTTCTGCTGTATGATGAGCTAATTTGAGGTTTCTAACTTGAGGTTTCTTTGTGCCTCCCTGTGCTGAGGGGACCTTTGGAAGCTGCACATCAAGGCAGCTGCACATTCCTCTCCTGTTCAGAGGGGAAAAAATAAAAAATAAAAAGACAAAGGGAAAAAGAAAAAAGAACCACCCTTGAGCTATTTAGTTACCACAGGCCTTTATGCCATCACATTCTGGCAGGTTTGCATGTAGAGCAGCAAAATCACATTAAGAGTTCCCACAGCAGAGAACTCTAGTACCAGTTAGAAGAATCCTTAATTCTTCAGTTTCCTAACCAAGATGGGGAAGTGATTACCACTGCTGAGGTCTTATTTCTGTCTATCCACTCAGGGTATTTAACAGCCTACCTCCTGCACCAAGGAGGAGCAGGGATTTAGTAAAGCCAATCAGAAATGCAGAGCTTTCAGTTGCCTTTATTAGAGCACTGAATACCTTGAAATTACAGTGTTAGTGCTATTTAAGGCTTTCATTTATAAATAGCTCGGGGTTTACTTTCTATTTTCCACACAGCAATTTTAAAGCATGACCCAGGGGTGTCCCCACTGGAGAGCTGTACAGAGTCAAGAGACTAAAACTGCAGGAGACAGCAGGAGAGCCCCAAGTTCAGTAAACACATAAAACTGACCTCAAAAATTCATGTTTTGACTAAAAGCTGCTTAAAAAAGAAATCTTTTGCCTATACTGATTAGAGACTCGTGTTCTAAAGTGCGTATTTTAAAGAGCAACAAAACACCAAATTATTTCAAAAGCCTGCTTGTGTTCTTGAATTTTAGAGAATTCTTTTTATCAGCAAACTTTCCCCAGAACCTCAGTATGAACAGCATTTCCAGTTAATTCGAGGTAGGTGCCTCAGACCACAGGAACTGTGACACAAACAGAAAGGCTGATGACACGATTCCCTACAAAACAATTACTGAATATTGACTATTATTAACAAAGTTAGAGCTAAGCTTAGAGAAACAACACATACTTCCCAAGTCAAAATGATGCACACTGGAAAAACCTTTGCACAAGAGAAACCACAAACTCCATTATGACACAAAAACGTGTTCACAGCAGTACTTAGACATTTCATACCAAAGCAACAATAAAAATCAAATCCCATAATTAATGTTGGTTTTTTTTTTTAGAATGCAGAACACTTTGTATACATTTAACAGGACTCTTTCTACAATGACCTTCCTGGTATGACAGAAGTGTATAAATAACTTGTGATTTTAATAAACCACAAGTGACTGATGCCTCAACTTTAATTATCAGAATGAACAGTGCTGTGCTGATAGCATTATTGATATCACTGCAAGTAACAGAGGACAAACTTTATGGTGGTCACCAGGACAAGGCCAGGCTTTCCCAAAATCCCCTTGCATGTTTTTTCCTCTCCTCTTCTATGCACTTGTTTTAATTTGTGGGTTTGGGGTTTCTTTTTAAAATAAAATACATACCTACTTTAATTTGCTTTTCTTTCAAAGAAAAGGCATATAAATCCCCCCCAGTTAACTCTACAAGCAGCAGACTACAAGAACACCCAAGCTCCTTTTGTGGGATCACTTCACACCTATTGTTGGTATTAATCTTTGGGATGCCTTGCTGTGAGTGGAAAGGTGTTTCCTTCCTACCAGCAGCTCACACAGCCTTACATAAGCAATAAAGCTGAACTGAATCATCACCTCTCTCCTCCCACACCTCTCTCCACTGCTACAACAATACTCATTTGCTTCTCTAAGCTACACTGATTCCTTAAAGCTCAGTAGTAATTAGTTTTAAGAGCATTAAAGTTACTCTAATAATGCCAGAGAGATTTTTATTGGCTTTCCTGTTTTCCTTGAGGTTCCTGTTCACCTCTTACTCCTCAAAAGGATGAGTCAGTTCACAGCTAACAGGTCTAGTTAAAGCCTGGGGGGAGCTGATTCATTTAGAAAGACAAGAATTTATGGTTAACTCTGAAATTAGGAAACTCAAAACTCCCTCCAACTTAACATGTAAGTCAAGTTCACCCTGCAGGGCAAGTCATGGATGCATTGCTCTGGTTTTGTCCCTAAATATCAACATCAAAAAGTCTTCATAGTTCTTAGGTGAGAATCAGTGTTGGATTTTTTATTTACTTAAATTATGAAACTGGAACCTGCAGCTCATATGCATGTTGATTGGGGAAAAAAAAGGGGAGCAAAATCTCTTCCATAAGACCACAGGGAATGTTATTAGGTGCATTTCAATGTCATATTTGAATTCTACATTGAAATCAACATTGCAAGGGAAAAAACCCAACATGGCATGATATAGACCAGAAATATTCAGAAAGAAGAATCCAGTAACTAGATTATGTCAAAATATCTGTATTAAAGGGAATATAGCAGTCTCATAATCAGACCATAAACTTGTAAGACATTCAGTACGAAATTAAAAGTGCTCTGAATTTTGTTTTCATTCCAGGTGGACCACAAATCTTCAAGTTTGGGCACTGCATTTGGGACATAAATTAAAACACTCCAAATAAAGAAAGATATTTGGTGCTTTTTAAAACATCAGGCCTAGCATGAAAACTTCCTGAAAGACACATTAGACTATATGAATGTTTTGCTAGAAGAATTTTTGAAGTGTTTTTAATTCTGTAGTGAAAAAACAGTAGATTTGACTAAATCACTCAACTTATTCTAAGAGTTTATTTGTCAATAAAGGATCCCCTCTAATTCATGAGCACAGTGGTGCATACAAACCTTGGTTAACGTTTCTACAGCAGCTCATGGGTTGCAGCCATGGCTGTACTGAAAAACCAAAATATTTGAGAGGAAAAAGAGAAGTCTTTTCCAAGAAACGGAACCATTTTCACAATATATTTAAGCAGCAATGTATTGTTATAAATCCTTAGAGCTGCATATGAAGTAAGTTGACTTTATCCATATCTGGATGGATATATATATATATAAATAGCCTATGCTATTATCCATATCTGTATATATATATAGAGATATAGATATATATATGGAGATAGATATAGGTATAGATATATATAATGGCCTATGCCATTAGTCAGCATTTTCCTAGCCCCTGACCCAGCCTGCCCTGGTTCTCAGATATTTACCTGTGCTGATGTCCTCAGCTATGTGCATATCTTCAGCTTGCACAGGCTGATCCAACATCTCCACAAAACGTTCTTGGATTTCTCCAGCAGCCTCATCACCAAACTTATAATCACTGAGCATCACACTGGATCCAGCAACTGGGACAAACAGTCTCTGAGGCAAGACATGATATTCCCTCCCAAAATCTAAAAGGAAAGAGAAATACCATCCCAATAAAAGCCTTGACAGTTATGATAAGATTCTTCCATAATCTCTGAGCAAAAGATAAAGTCATTGCAAAAGAAGAGCTCAAGGTCTCTATGTAGAAACCCTGTTTTCAGACATGCCTGGCTTAGTGGGCTGCTGTTATATGGATTTATGTCCTTACATTATTAGTCTCTCCAGAAATACCCTGGGCAGCTCCAAAACAGACCATAAAACGCAAAGCAGAGCTTTTCTCCTGTTTGGAATGACTTGCAGGAGGGCTCTGGGAGAGCCTGCAGGTAAGAGCTCCCCGAGGAGCAGGATTTCACCAGCGCACAGGATTGCAGAGGTGTCACACTCCGAGCCACAAAGTTCGGGTGCCACCTAGAGAGGGGACTCAGAACTACGTGCAATAGAAAAGGCTCTCTGTGCCCAAGATACTTCCATTGATCTGTTAATTAACTCCTTTTTGGTTTAAGGCAACGACACCACTGCACTGACTTAAAGGAGTTTAAAGAGTCCCAGCATGAGCTCAGAGATCTCGTCTCTATCCATCAATATTAACAGGAACACCATACATGGATTAAAAAAAAAAATAGAAATAAAATTTTAAAGTGTGCAAGGTACAGTTGGAACCTCAGAGACAAGAGTTTCAACTACAGAAGTTTTAAAAATCACAAAATTTCTGGTGAGTGAGGAAGAAGCTTGGATTACATTTTGTGGTCACAGGAGCTGAACACAAACACAGTGTGAAAGCCGCGATGGCAAAGGACATAAATTGACAAAAAAATTTCCAGATTTAAGAAAAAGTCAAGGCTGACAAGCAGCAATTATACCTTTTACTTTTTATTCTGCTCTAACCATACTGGAGCTTAACTGTAACAGAATTATCTACAACCACTAAAATTCACTGCAAATATAAGCTGGTGGCTTTGTTTGTTTGTTTTTTTTTAATTTCTTACTTTTTTTCTGAGGTCCTTCATTTAAAATCAGATCTTCAAATAGTATTTCACACCGATCACTCAATGTGTTTATTATGTCTCTTTTCAAAGCCTGCAAGAAGAGAGTGAAATCATCAGGACTATCAAAACTATTTGCAAAATCAAGACTTTTGCAAAGCTTTTAACCAGGAAGAAATAAACAAAGCCCCATATGTTAAACCCATGGTGAAAGAATAGTTTTTTTCCCAGAAAATAAAAACTAGTGTGAATTTTCAAACTAATAAATAATAATTTATTAATTTAAAAAAGCTAACATCAAAAGAATTGGTATCAAGAAGGAAAACCACAAAACAAAAATGTAAAGCCAAACAAAAAAAAAAAAAATAATAATTAAAAAAAAAAAAAATCAGTCCCACGTGTTTCAGGAGAATGTTTCTGATGGACTAAGACCCTGCTCAGTACCTGAATGGCTTCTTTCACCTTGGGCTTGTTGCTGTGGATGTAGGCCCTGCATTTCACAGCTCCCCGGAGGTTTATGGAGCCACTGCACACCTGCACCGTCGCCGTGGACCTGGGGCTGGTGCCCTGGCACTGAGGAACAAACACATCCACTTTTATCCCAGGCCCTTGCAGCAGAGTCACTAAAACCAGAACCAGCAAACCAACAGCAGGTGCTCACACACAAGCTGTTTCCCTCATCACGCAGACCTAATTTTATTTAAGTTATTCATTTGGTTAGGTAAGACTGAAAATCTCTTTTCTATTATGGAAAATGTGTTTATCTCTCCAGGTGTTTCAAACACTTGTGTCTATGAGACTTTAAAACTTTCCAGGCTTGTGGCAAATAACAGCATTGCAACTGTTAAGTCTTTTTCAGGCTTTTTTTAAACAATGAGGTTTTCATGTTTGCTATAATCAGTGTAACCCAGAGTGTGCTGGGACTCATCCCATCAGTCAGTACCAAATTATACACGTGGGCACACTGAGAGCTGCATCAAACTGTTGCCTAGAAATGCTCTCCCTAATTACCACAACAATGAGTGTGAGCATGAAGCACTCCAGGACAACACCTGGAAACACTGGGATGCACAACTTCCACACCAACTGCACAAACCACTTCTGCCAAAAAGAATTTTCCTCTCCCTGCAAGAATTAACCTCAATACAATAGACAGTAACAACAAAAGAAACTGAGATACTCATGGAGACTTTAAAATGGCATTGGAAACACTTCTAGTTTTGCTGAACACAACTTTGAGAATCCAGGAACCACCTGACAAAACAGAAGGCTACAAAACAAGGTCTGGATACATTTGGACTTCAGGACCTAGACGGGGGCACCAAATTCACAGTTCTTCACAACTCAGGTAGGGAGGAAACTCCTGACATAGATCCAGCAGTTCCAGATGATGATTCAGCTCACGGGATCTACGCCTTAATCCAGAGCTGGCAGTTGAGCTTCTGACAAAAGCATACAAGTGAATGTCCAAGCTAGCCAGGGCAAGCTGTGGATTGAAGTGCAGGGGTGACTCTGAACTTCAGATGCAAAGTCACTTGAAATCAATGTACACAGGTACCTACAGGTATCCTACTACCAAAGGAGTTAGTCACAGGACTTCTTTTCCATAAACTGTTTTCCAGTCTTTCAGCTATACTGTGCAACTCGTGGACAACATGGTTATCTCACCACAAAAATTTCTAAAGGCACAAAGTATGCAGATCTGTTGACAATCAGTTTCACATTCAATATCCATGTGGAGAAAAAAAAGTCTTAGGAATAAGTGAGCAAGATTTCTAGACAATAATTCAGAACCTTGTTCTTTTATTTTTTGCCCTATTTTATAATTTAAAGGCAAGCTTATACTTTGCAAACCACTAAAAACTTACCAGCTGTGTCAGAACCTTGACATCAGAAAACTGAGTGCTGGGCTGAGTATTTCCTCTGAACTTTTTCTGAAGGGAAAAAAATTCTTTGTGTCATGAAACAGGAAAAAAAAAAATCCCTGAAGCAGTCTCCTCAGTATGGCATACAGTGTTCCCTAGTTTATAGCCTTTGAGAAGGAGAAATAGCACTTAGAAACCAACCAAGAGAATAGAAGTACAAAACTAAAAGGAGAGATGAAGGCATCAGCCAACGAGGTGACCAGGTGACCGAAGTAGATCTTTGAAATGTCATCACCCACATTCACACCTCACTCGTGCTCTGTAATAGAAACATTTCAGTCATTTCACACATAATTACTGCATTCACACTGCCCGAGGAGGGAGAGGCAGGAATGGAGCTGAGAGCACGAGCAATTCTGTGTATTGGTTACTTGGAACAGCCGATCATATCAACAAACACTGCACAGGAGATGTCTCATTCAATGCTTTGTCACACAGAGGTTCCAATCATACATCTCTTAGAGCTCAATTCCTCCTTGCTTGGTACTCACCTGCCCTTCCAGCAGTTCTGTATCCTCATCTTTAACTTGGCCATTGATCAGAAAAACACTGTCATCTATCTGTTTTGACCATCGGTTTAACCCATTCTTTAAAATAAGTGAAAACAAACAAAAAAAACACAAGAAAGTGGAAAGAATTTCACTGAAGGGTTGGACAGTCCCATGCTGAAACTTACAGAAGTATGTGTTTTAATAGTTAACCCTGAGAGAGTTTTGAAGTCTGTGAAAACCTTTGTTTTTCCCAAGGTAAACCTTAAATGCACCACATTCAGAACAAATTAAGAAACAAGCATTGCAAAATACTGAAGTGCCACCCCAGGGATTTGGAGTTGTAGAGAGGGTTGTAGCCCATTGAAAGTCAACTCATGGCAAAAGCACCCCATAGTCATGCACAAATTGGGTGTAACCTTTCACCAGGTGAGGCACCAGAGAGGTTACCTGGGATACTCATGACAATTATTACATAATTTTGAACAAAGGAAACTTCTCACTGAGCACAGCAGAAGAGTTACATTTAAAAGAGGAATAATTGCTAAGCATTCTCCACTGATTAGTCCTACTCCTGTCCTGCACTGTTCAACTCCTTCTCTCTTATTTCATTTTCAGCAGAGAAATGAGTGTGGTTACTGCTGTGTAGGAACTGGTGCAGGCAGTGAGTTACCTTGGTATTCTTCTCCAGGTCATGGTTGGGAGAAGTAGCAAGAAGTGGAATGTGGATGTTCACATTTACTGTGCAGCCCAAAGCTACCCAGGAGGCAGTCAGAGCACTCTGGTACTTCCAGTCTGCTGGTTTAGCTGAACTCTGAGAGCAGAAAAGAAAAGCCATAAAGCATCTACCCAAAGCACTGTATTGAGGCTTTTTTGGGGTTTAGCATTACTTGCCAGCATTAAAAGCTGGGTGTGGCACAGCAGGATGAGCTTACCTTTGGGTCCTGCACATCGTAGGTCCGGCAAACTACTCTGTGCTACTTAAAGAAAAAGACCCAGTGAAAAGCAAGGGAACAACTAGGAACAATCCACAATTAACTTAGTCCTCTACTAAACTTCCTTGTCGAGCTGATTTATGCTCTGGAGCAAGTTCTCATCTTTCATCAGTGTAAAAAAGTGGGAAAACATTTGCCCATAACCTCCAACTGCCACAGTGATGCTGTGCCATCTCTTACAAACAAATTAAGATCAATATGTATTGACAGGAGAAGCACCAAGGCACCAATTTGTAATTTGTCCTCATCTCTCTCTCTCCTCAGAGAAAAATTGCTTTCTCTCCATGTATTATGTCATTACCAACAGCTCCTGCATTCTGCTGCAGCTCTAGTATTGATCCCACAGGTCTGCTGCTGTCCCAGTTCCATGCAAGCACCACTGGTAACAGCAATTCAAGAAGCCAAACAGTAATTCAGATTTTTTTTTTCCAGTTTATGCAAATCAAGACTGACTGGGAAAGGTGTCATTTGATGCTGTCACACAGACAGACCTCATAAGAAATTACGGAAATTTTGCAAGGACAAAGAGGGTCAATAGTCTTAACCATGGCTAATAAGAAAACTTCATTCTTTCAACTTATACATCTCTAACTGAACTTAAACAGCCTCCTCCTCCCTAATTCTTATTTATTTAGCAGTAACTGGATAAAAGAGGTTGGGATAGCAACCTCAGTCAATAAACCTTGGTCATAAAGGATACTTTTTTGTTGCAGAACAGATTTGAAGTGCTGCTCTGTCTGAGACCTCCTCCTCAGCAGGTTTCCAGAGCCTTCTTTTACTCAAGGACTTTTCCACTGAGAAGATTAGCTAAAGACCAAAAATATATTGCAAAACTATGCACTATAGTTCCTGGAAAATAGTCTTGTACTAAAATTTTAAGTCCAAGTGATATCAAAATTATGTATAAGCAGGAAACACAGCTCACATGTCACCAAAATGTCACATTAAAAAAAAATTCAACAGGATTCAGAGGCACATTTCCCCAAAGTGAAAGAGGCTTGTGAAATCTTAATTTAGCTCCCTTATAAACCAAAGCAAGCAGCACACATTCACATGTCCAACCTGCATGCTTTTGTCCTTACAGACGTATTACAGTTTTGTGCCTATCAGCTGGCTCAGGAAATTGTGCAGAATAGCTACTAATTATAAAAAACAAATCCCCCCTAATTTTTAATTCAGCAATCACTGATCACCTGGACACAGCTCACCTTTTTTAGCCAGCTACCAGTTTCATGAAGCACAACTTAGGTGCAATTACACTGAACTGCCAAAATTGACTCTTGGATCTCAGGCTGCCAAACCTGCTCATGCTTAAATCACTGACCATGATTATGTTAGAAAAAAGATTAAATGAACATACATTTTCAGAACAGAAACCCAATATGGCAGTAGATGCCCCAATACTGTAACAAAAATGCGTTTTAAACCTATCAGATATTTCTGAGTATGTTTTAAATTTAATCCCACACTCCTAAGTCAAGTGCACACAGTGTAGACAAGATGTTTCTCTTAAAGGAATCAGAATTATAGATCTTTCACTGCTGTAAACACCTCTAAACTGAGTGATTCATTCAGACAAGGAAAGCTAACATGTTAACATCACTAGCACCTTTATGTGGCTTTATATTAAGCAACAAGGATTTAGCTTAATATAAACCTTGAGGATGTTTTCCCTAAGCCGGAATGTCCACGTGCAGTAAATGCAGACAAACCCAGTAAAAAGAAATTCAGATTTGCTATTGCAGTAACGAACAGGAGGTTAACAAATAGTGTCCTACAGGACAGGGATTTCTGAGGTTCCAGACTCAAACCCACACATCAAAGCACAACTCTTGTGACATAAAGCAACAAAACTACTGTGTTTTAATCAAGTCAGTGGCAGGGAACTCCTCACACACACAGCCAAGGATGTTGCTGTCCTTCCAGCAGGAACTCCGCTCACCTTGCGCAAAGCATTTTGACCGTCTTTAGCCAGCTCTGGAGTTGCAATCATAAACACACCAAGAACCAGCAACCCTCCAGGGAGCATTCTGGACACCTTGAAAATGAAAATGAACATTTATGAATAGGATTGGCAACCTAGAAACCATGTAACTCGAGAGACAAGTGGTGAGACAAGTCTGCACCAAGAGCAGCAGTGAATTAAAGGAGACTGGTTTTCACTTACAGCACCCTCTCCCTGCAGGAACACATCCTGCAAGTGTTTTCCCTTCAGTAATATCAAGTGTCCTTTCATCAAAAAACCTGAAAACATTAATGGTATTTCTGGTTTAAAACACCTGTGCCCAGCATGGTTAGGAATGCTCTGTCACTTTGAAAAAGGGCTTGAAAAGATAGAAGAGCTGAGATCCCTTGTGTCCATCTTATTTCCCTCCTGTTCCTGCCAGCCCTTTGTCACCTCCCAGAGTGAGTTCTCACCTGACTGGCGTGTGTGGTGATCCACTCCTCATCCAGGGATGCCAGCTTGGGAGGGCCCAGGCTCTCCTCCTGCTGCTGCTCCTTGGGAGGGGTTCGCACAGCCCGAATGACATAGTCCCGCTGGGGGGAGCACTTGCCAAAACATCAACAGAAGCAAACACAGCTTGAGGCTGGTGAACAGGGGTGTCCCCAGTTCACAGGAATTAATGGAAGGACAATTCCACACTTACCTGCCCTATCAACAAGCCAGTGACATATGGCTTCACCTTCGTGCTGAGCTCTGTCAGGTACTGCCCGATACCTTCCTCGACAAGGTAAGTTCTACCCATGGCTCCAGGTTTAAGTGAGGTGCTGTAGTTCCAACCTACAAAACACACAATGCATAAAGTGAAAGAAGGCACATACACTGCAATGGGTACAGCAGAACAAGTCTCACACAAAGATCCTTTAGAACTGTTTGATTGAAAACTCCCTGCAAGGTCATTGAGTCCAACCATTCCCCCAAGGCCACCACTGACCCACGTCCCCAAATGCTACATCCACATGACTTTTAAATCCCTCCAGGGATGGGGATTCCCCCCTGCCCTGGGCAGCTGTGCCAGGGCTGGACAGTCCTTTCAGGAAAGGATTTTTTCCCAATATTGAATCCGAACCTACCCTGATGCAGCTGGAGACTGTTTCCTCTCCTCCTGTCCCTGTTCCTGGGAGCAGAGCCCGACACCCCCCCGGCTGTGCCCTCCTGTCAGGAGCTGTGCAGAGCCAGAAGGTTCCCCCTGAACCTCCTTTTCTCCAGGCTGAGCCCCTTCCCAGCTCCCTCAGCCACTCCTGGTGCTCCAGCCCTTCCCCAGCCCCGTTCCCTTCCCTGGACACACTCCAGCCCCTTCTTGTCATAAGGGGCCTAAAACTGAACCCAGGACTTGAATTTTGAAATGCTATCAAGAAAATGCATCCTGCTGCATGATACTTCTAAAGGATGCACTGTTCCATTCACACAGTGACTTGCTGAACTCCATATGTGTCCTGGAACATGCTACACCACTTCCATTCCAAGGCCCAAGCACTCAAAGCACAGCATCTGTGGGCATTCCAATGAGCAGCCTCTGCAGATCCCCCCCAGAACCCAGGGGCTGCCTCAGACTCCCCTCCCTGTAGGGCTGGGCTGAAAACCCCTTCATGCCTGGAGAGCTCTCCCATAGAATTACACACTATAAACCCGAAGCCCAAGAGCACAAGGTGAGAAAGCAAAGAGCATCCTGAACCTCCACAGGGGAGGTGCTCACACACCTCAACTCATGCCCCCATAGCCGGGCTCAGCACTTGCAGACCCCCGGGCTCAGCACCTGCACATCCCCGGATCAGCACCTGCACATCCCCGGATCAGCACCTGCACATCCCCACAACAGCACCTGCACATCCCCCCGGATCAGCACCTGCACATCCCCCCGGATCAGCACCTGCACATCCCCCTGGATCAGCACCTGCACATCCCCGGATCAGCACCTGCACATCCCCCCGGATCAGCACCTGCACATCCCCGGGCTCAGCACCTGCACATCCCCCTGGATCAGCACCTGCACATCCCTGGATCAGCACCTGCACATCCCCACAACAGCACCTGCACATCCCCCCGGATCAGCACCTGCACATCCCCGGATCAGCACCTGCACATCCCCGGGCTCAGCACCTGCACATCCCCCCGGATCAGCACCTGCACATCCCCCTGGATCAGCACCTGCACATCCCCCCGGATCAGCACCTGCACATCCCCCTGGATCAGCACCTGCACATCCCCCCGGATCAGCACCTGCACATCCCCCTGGATCAGCACCTGCACATCCAGAGAGCTCAGCACCTGCACATCCCCCTGGATCAGCACCTGCACATCCAGAGAGCTCAGCACCTGCCCATCCCCCTGGATCAGCCCCTGCCCGTTCCCGGATCAGCCCCTGCCCGTTCCCTCAGCCCCTGCCCGTTCCCGGATCAGCCCCTGCCCGTTCCCTCAGCCCCTGCCCGTTCCCTCAGCCCCTGCCCGTTCCCGGATCAGCCCCTGCCCGTTCCCTCAGCCCCTGCCCGTTCCCGGATCAGCCCCTGCCCGTTCCCTCAGCCCCTGCCCGTTCCCTCAGCACCTGCACAATCCCAATTTCTGCAGCTGCCGCTGTCCCAGCCAAGCACCGATGTGTCTGGTTACGTCATCACTAAGCGCCGCGGCGCAGGGAGATGACGCACACCAATGCCGAGCGGAGCGCGGGAAAAGTGCGCGCGAGGGGACGCCCGGGCGCAGCCCCGCCATGCTGGGAGTGGCGGAAGCGGCCGCGCCTCCCCGGCGCCTGTCGGGCACACGGGGCACCTTAGGGGCACGCACAGCTCCGTGTCCGTCATGGCCACGAGGCCGTGCGGTCTCCTGTCGCGGCTGCGGCGGTGACGCGGCGCTGCCGCCACACCCGTGATGGCGGGCGGCGCGGCCGCGGCGGAAGCGGAAGCGCGGCCGGCTCCCGGCGGCGGGCGGTGCTGTGCCGTGCCGGAGCCATGGCGGCCGTGCTGCAGCAGCTCCTGGAGCGGGCCGAGCTCGCCAAGCTGCCCCGCGCCGTGCAGGGCAAGCTGGAGCGCTTCCTGGGCGACCAGCAGGGCGAGATCGACGGGCTGCGGGCCCGTCATGAGCGCTTCAAGGTGGACAGCGGTGAGCGCGGGCGGCGGGCCCGCGGGGCGGCCGCGGTCCCTGAGCTCGGGGGAGGCAGCGCGGGCGCAGCACGGAACGCGGCGTTCTCTTCCGGAGGCTCTCGGGGGCTGCCCTGGGGCTGCGAGGGCTGGGAACGGGCCTGCGGTGGCACCTGATCGGTGTTCGGCTCCTGGAGTGTTTTTTTCTTTTTTTTTCTTTTTTTCCTCTTGTTGATTTTTTTTTTTTTTCTTTTCCTCTTGCTAAGAGGATCAACAGGGTTAAAATTGTTCACGGATAAAACTGCGTTTGAAATGGGCTTAAAGAACAGCTTTTCACCAGGTTTTTAACTACCATTGATACGCAAAGGTCTGATGAGGAGCAGCTGAGGGAGCTGGGAAGGGGCTCAGCCTGGAGAAAAGGAGGCTCAGGGGGACCTTGTGGCTCTGCACAGCTCCTGACAGGAGGGGACAGCCGGGGGGGTCGGGCTCTGCTCCCAGGAACAGGGACAGGAGGAGAGGGAACGGCCTCAGGCTGGGCCAGGGCAGGTTCAGGTTCGATATTGGGAAAAAATCCTTTCCTGAAAGGGCTGTCCAACCCTGGCAGAGCTGCCCAGGGCAGGGGGGAATCCCCATCCCTGGAGGGATTTAAAAGTCATGTGGATGTAGCATTTGGGGACGTGGGTCAGTGGTGGCCTTGGCAGTGCTGGGCCATGGTTGGACTCTGATCTTAGGTGTCTCTTCCAACACAAACAGTTCTGTGCCTCAATCTGCTTTGGTCCTCGTTGTGGAGGAGAAATACAGCTTTGTTCACACAGCTCTCAAACAGCCTTAGGTTTATACTTCACTGTTCAATTCCCTTCCCTAAAATGACCCTGATGGAACCAATATTTTTATGTTGATTTGGAGATGAGTTGATCACAGAACAGAAATACCAGCAGAGAGCAGGAGACAAGAGTGAGGTTGTGAATATGAGTTAATTTGTAGAGGATGTGACATAATTCTGATGTAACTTTACTTCTACCTTTCAGTTTCTCAGTCTCTCTCGTGATAGAAATCTTGGTAAATGTATTACTAAAGTGTGGTGTAAATTAAGGTAACCCACAGAGTTTACTCTCTTCCTGATCCACTCTTCTCTTGTGTGGCAGGAGGAGCAGCATTATTTGAGATTGTAAAGTATGAGAGGAAGAAGATAAACAGACATCCCTCAGTGCTTGCTTAGAAGCCCATCCTGCCCAAGAGTGGGATTAATTCTGCTTTTACTAAGTATTTTACACTGAAGCTCCATGACACAGTTACTGTTTTAGATCACAAAAATTCACATCTAATTCTTTTTTTTTTTCACTACTAAGGGACTAGAATCCAGGAATTAATTTTAAGAAGTCTTCATTAAAAGTTTCTCCAGATCAAATCCCTTGATACCTGGGGATATGTGGATTTTATTGTAGATGTATAGAAATACTCCAGAAATAAAAGTTTTAAGCTGATGAGCCCACACTGCATAATTAGGCTGATGCAACTTCTCTGGTTACATTAAAAATGTTAAGGAACTATTCAGATTAATTAGGCTCTTATTTGATGGGCAATTTCACAGAATCATGGAATGATTTGGGTTGGAAGGGACCTTAAAGCCCATCTCATTCCAACCCCTGCTATCAGCTGGGACACCAGGCTGAAACATATCACAGTTTCTGGAAACATACCACATGTCATGCTAGCAAACTGTTTTAAACAGTGTTCATTCAATGTGGAAATGCTGTTTTTTGCCTTCAAAAATGTTGTGGGTTTTTTTTTTTTCCTTCCTTCAAATTCTCTTACTATCTTAGTATTTTTATATATTCTCTTTAGAATGCTCCTAGGTAAAGGTGAGAAAGAAAACCATGTTTATTATATGAAACTGAGATGACTTTGTTATTTTGCAGAACAACAGTACTTTGAAGTGGAAAAGCGACTGGCTCAGAGCCAGGAAAGACTTGTAAATGAGACCCAGGAATGTCAAATGCTGCGGGAGGAGCTTAAAAAGCTTCGTAAGTGTAACTGTGTAGCATCCTTAAGTGTTGGGCAGGGTATTCTCCCTCCAGCCCAGTGTTGTGGGAACTGCTTCAGGTTTTACACCGGAGCTGAAAATCTCCCATCAGCTGCATTTGTAGAGATGAGATTTGGTGGTGTATTCCAGTCAGCCTTTTTTAATGGACTCTTGTTCTCATGGGAAAAAAGCCCCTTGCTGGGTAGTAACGGTACATGGGCTATGTATTCATCCTCACAGAAGGTGCTTCTGCTCTAAGCAGTGCCTTAGTGTACCTCAGTACCCCTGGGCCATCCATGGGGAGGTCTGGCATTCTTCTCTCTCTTTTGCTAACAATGTTTGTCAGAGAAATTGTGACTGTGTTGCATTTGGAGGGTGAGTTCTGTCACGTTCTGGTGGAGGTCCCTCACTCCTCACTGCTGTTCCTTCCCCCCAGATGAGCAGCTGAAGGTGCTCAACGAGAAGAACAAGGAGCTCGAGGCTGCCCAGGACCGGAACGCGGCCGTGCAGGTACTGCTGGGCCTTGGCCAGCAGCTGACATCCTGTGCCTCCCTGGCCCTTTGCAGCACAGAATGCACTCAGTTCCCAGTGGAGAGGATCAGGATCAGCACCAGTATGAGCTCATGGACCTGTTTACATGTCCATGTGTGCAGGAAAATTGCAGAACTTTTAAAGTAAAAGGTGGTGTTTTAGCAAACTGAATGACAGGTGAGCAGGTGCTTTTGTTTCAGTTTGGATGGATTGTTCCATTCTGGCTGAAACCTGTTGTGAAGTGACTTTAAACCAAACCCCCAAAATTCAGACAAAGGTATAAACAAGAGTTCTGTTTTCCCCCATCCTTTCCCACACTCTGGCACAGTTTGTCTTGCGTTATGCCCAAAAGTCACTGGTTGCAGGATGAGTCACTTGAGCTGACTGATCCAGCAGAACAGTAATTTTGAAGCAGGAAGCTAAAACAAGTTTATTATATTGATTTTTCCACAGTGAGAAGGTGGATCTCATGGTTTCCCCACAGGTGCTTACCTGGGCCTGACTGAGGTGCTTTGTAGTGATACCTTGAGGGCAGAGATAGTGTAGCCTGTAAATGAGCCAAGATTGTTGACTTTGTTTTGATTTTTATATTGGTGCATGTAAATTGCATTGTTTGGTTGTTTATATTGGTGCATTGTTTATATTGGTGCATGTAAATTACATTGTCATTCCTTGTTTACTCTGTTACCCCTTTTATTTAACCAAACAAAGCTGTTTCAGTAAACTCTTGACTATTACAGCTGTTTTTCCAAGGATATTAAATTGAAATGCAGTTTTGAGCAGCTCCATTGTGATTTCTCTGCCCACTCTAAGCCTCTTATCCCAGTGTTCAGTTGGCTGGGGTAACTCACTGAGGTTTAGCTTGCTGCTGTGTGGTTCTGAGTGTAAGCAGTGGCTATAAATTGTTCCAGGGAGCTGATCACATTTCTTTATTGCCCTTCTGCAATCTTTTTCAGAGCCAGTTAAGTCGAGAGAAGGAAGAACTGGAAGCTGAGAAGAGAGACTTGGTCCGAACAACTGAAAGGCGATCTCAGGAAGTTGAACATTTAAATGGTATACAGCCAGGAACACAGTCAATAAATACCAGGAAATAACACAGTCATTGCAGAAAGACACCAGCCTGGTGCTTGTTTTTCTCGATTTAAAATTGTGCCTTATACAGTATCTTAGTGCCCAACATACAATTACATACAAAGTATCTTGCATGTTGTCATTCTTTACAATTTAGTAATTAAAGCTGTTACGCAACAGCTTTTTCTAACACTGTTTTCCCCCTCCAGAGGATGTTAAACGCTTAAATGAAAAACTCACAGAGGCAAACACAGAAAAGGCAAAACTTCAGCTGAAGTTGGATGAGCTTCAAACATCAGATGTTTCCATGAAGGTGAGTAGGGCTTTATAAGCACAGTGTGTGTTCTGCATTATTTGTTAGGATTCCTTGGAAAGTAGGTCAAGTGAGTGCCTGTTATTTATAGCAAATTCTTTTATTATAAAATTGGTGGCTCTGACTAGAAGTGAGATCTGTATTCCTGGAAGATAGGGGGTATCAGGCTGGGCAAACATGTTCAGGCCTTCTTGGTGGCAGTGGAAGGAAGGACTGCTAAGAAGGACTTCAGCTCCATGAAGGGAGGTAGAAAGGAGAAGAATAATTAGCTGTGAACCTAATTACTCTGTGGGCAGAATAAAGAGAGGAGGAAAGGACAAAAACCTCAATATCATAATTAATTTCCTCTAAAAGGCTACTAATCTTGTTCATGTTCCCAACTAATGTAAACTTGGAGGAAACTAACTCAAATGGCAGGAATTTCTCATTGCTTGATAGTTGTAAGTTGCTACCAGTGTAATAATGAACACTGCCTGTATTTACCAATTTATAGTATATTTTTGCTACTCCTTGTTTAATCAGAGTAGTTTAATTGGCTGCTTTATTTTCTGTGGAACCACTACAGTCACACTGTGCAATTCTCTTTTCAGTACCGGGAGAAAAGGCTGGAGCAAGAGAAAGAGCTTCTGCAGAACCAGAACACATGGCTGAATGCTGAGCTGAAAGCCAAAACAGATGAACTGCTCCATACTGCCAGGGAGAAAGGCAATGAAATCCTGGAGCTCAAATGCAGTCTGGAGAACAAAAAGGAGGAGGTAATGTAATTACTGAGTTGTCATTTCTTAGAAATTATACCACCTGATTTCTGCTAAAGAAAGCCAATACTTTAATGACTGTATTTGAGTGGCCATTTAAGCTCTTTCAGCAACTTTTGGGTTTGTTTTTATTTTTAAGTTAAAAACAATGAGACAAGTATTTTCCAAAATAAAGTGGACTAGGACATAAAAATCTTATATAGTGTCCTTACTTCTTCTCTGAATAGGTTTCCAGAATGGAGGAACAGGTGAACAGCTTGAAACAGTCAAATGAAAACCTCCAGAAGCATGTTGAAGAACTTTTGAATAAACTGAAGGAGGTGAGACAGCTTGAAATACGTTAAATGGCATTGCAGTTGCTCCTATAAATCAAACAATAAAATGAGTGAAATAGAAATAGTGGAATGTTCCCCTACCCTGTCTCCTCTTTCATTTGCCAGGCAAAAGAGCAGCAGACAAGCATGGAGGAGAGATTCCACAATGAACTGAATGCCCACATGAAATTATCCAACTTGTATAAGGTGAGTTTGTTAATTCTATTATAACTGTAGTAGGGTCCAAATCTTATGTAATGCAGGCCAATTTTGGAGGTTTTTTTCCGCACAAAATTTGGATGTGGAAGGGCTAACTTCCATTGCAGGACTTTGTGAAACATGCAAAGCATTGTTTTATTTGCTGCTGTCTTAGTCAGCATTTAGACTCTTACATTGTTTGGATTATCTTGGAGAATAAGCAAAACTGGGATTGAAATAGTAATTTTATGCCAACTATTTTGAGGATTCATGTTGTAAACTGTGGTTATGTCTTAGGGTCTATTGGAAGGTAAAAGTGTATGTGGAAACTATAAATGTGGAAGAGATTTTTCTGAGTTAAAGTTCATTTCTGAACACTGCAAGTGTTGGTGATTTGGTTAGGACCCAGCTGAATATCCTGTACTTTGTCAAAGACACACCATCTAAACAAGTAATATTTGTTCTGTTTGCTCAAAGAGTGAAAAATACCCTGTAACCTTCTTACTAAGTCAGCTGAAATGTACAGCTGCTTGCTCTTTGGTTTGCACGTTTTAGTGCACAAGCTACTGAGCTCTGCTTTGTGAGCTTTCTTGCACAGATACCCAAACACTGCACAGCTTTGCACTTGGAAGATCTCAAGCTGGAAGCAAAGAAACATAAACTCATATGAGTCCCTAAAAATACCATATTTTTCAGACTGTTTGAAATAGTGTATTGAAAATTCTCCGTTTTCTTTAGTCAGAAGAAGGAAAGAGCTAGCAGCAGCTGTAAACACCTAAGGCCATGCATTGTGTTGGGAATTGCCATGTCAAATCAGTGTCTGATGCTTCTTACTCTCAGGCAGTTTGCATCAAAGCGAGACAATCCACGTGGAAAGGATTGACCAGCTTAGGTGAATCTTTCAGCATTTTCTGCAGAAAACTGTGTTCATAGTTTGTGGTCAGTTTAAGCTTTCTTGTAAATGTAGGGGTGCTGTTGCTGTGTACTAAAGGTGAGCTAAAATGCTCTCTTCAGAGTGCTGCTGATGACTCAGAGGCAAAGAGCAATGAGCTGACAGGAGCAGTGGAAGAGCTGCACAAGCTCCTGAAGGAAGCAGGTGAAGGTAAGCTGGCAAAGGGAGGGGAGCACTTGGGCTCCTTTGAGTACCGTGGTGCTCTGAAAAATGGGCATTTTGTGTTCCTGAAAAGAATTTCATTGGGCTTTTGGGGTGATGGAAATATCAGTCCCTTTGTAACAAAAACTGTACCTGACTAGTTGAATTTACTGATGGTTGGGGAACTGTTTTCAAATACACCTGGAATTCTGCTATGGATTTTGATGAAAGGGTCTAATTTTGCAAGATATGTCTTCACTTTAGCTTTTTGGTTTAGGTTCCTTTTCACTGCTAAGGACAGTTGATATTTTTGCCCTTCTCTAAGCAAAGGTTGATAGGCAGAGGTTCATGCTTTTCTCACACTGCTGAGTTTTCTTATCAGCATGAACTTCTGCAGATCATATAAAGTAAAATTTAAGGTACACAGCTAAATTCTGATACTTTTAAAATAAAAATCAATCACAACACATAACCTACTTGTCTGATTGAATTTTAGCTAATAAAGCAGCCCAGGAGCATTTGGCTGAGGTGGAGGAGTCAAAAGCCACCATGGAAAAGGAGCTGAGAGAGAAGATCAGTAAGCTGGAGAAGGAGCTGGAGAACGCCAATGATTTACTGTCAGCTACGAAGCGTAAAGGTGGGATAAGCTGGCACCTGAAATACAGAAACTCTTGGGCTTCTATGATCTTTCAAGGATATTGTGCTGAATTTCTCTAACAACCAGCTGCATTAATCTAATGTCATCTTTGGTAATTTCTAATAGTTCATGCATGTGCTTATATATGTATGTAAATATGCTCCCCTCAGCAGAAAGGCATTCCTGTCATAGTTTTCTGAGGTCTTTTGTTAATGTTATCTTTTCAAAGAAAACGGAGAGGAAACTTTTCTTCAGGGCTGAATCAGCCTGCTTTTAGTGATTTTCTGGAGAGGGAAGTGGAGATGGTAAACTAGTCTTACTTTCCTCTTAAAAAAAATGCAGCAGTGAACAAAACTCTTGTCCTTAAATTTCTGTTTAACATTAAACTTTGCTCATTATTCACTGTTCTAGCTCTGTCCTTTTTGTCGTTTACTACATATCCATAGTTTCTAAAGTGTAGAGAGCAGGAAGGAGCAGAGGCATGGAGTACATTTGCTCTATCCCTGTGTTAATTTAATGAAAATAAGCCAGTGCTCTGCTACTCCAAACCTCTGACAGTGTGATAAAAAAACTGAGGTTAAGCCTTGCTCCAGCTATTTCAACTGCTCATGTTCTAAAATTATTTAAATTTTAGGAGTCCTACTATCAACAGCTTTTCAGCAATTCAAATAAAGCCAGTCAGATATGATATTTAAGGGTATTTCTGGTGTGGATTATTGCAGCTTTTGGATGGTAATTGTGGGGTTGTGTCTCCAGGAGCCATCCTGTCCGAGGAGGAGCTGGCAGCCATGTCTCCCACTGCTGCAGCAGTGGCCAAAGTGGTCAAGCCTGGCATGAAGTTAACTGAGGTGAGTGAGCACAACCCCTCCAGCAGCAAAGCCCTTGGATGCCATCAGTGACACTGTGAGAACAGAAAGGTTCAGGCTTGGGGCACTCTTTGGGTTTGGGGTCATGCCTGATGTCTCTTGCTAAGTTACTGGGATTTTTTTCAACATGCCTTACAGATTTTCTTTAGTAGATCAAATTCAGAAATAGGTGTGTTTTGTTATTATAAACTTACGTTCTATATGCATTTTTGGCAGGAGCAGCCTTTTTTTACTTACTTACATAACCTTTTAATCTGTACTGCTGTGCTTTTGGCCTATACTTGCAAAAAATTAACAATAGGTCATACAGGTTCTCAGGGGTTTTACACTTCTGTTTGTGCAATTTGTGTTGTTACCAGTTTGTTACTGATTGTTTTGTCCAGCCATTAAATTCCTTTATGCTTGTATTACTGGTTTTGATATTTCTGTTGTCTTAAATTTGCTTAAAATGTTTACCTTTTACATAGAATTCTTCTACTGCAGACAGTTGCACTATGAAGTTTGCAATTTTAAAATTAATATGTGTAACTTCTTTGCTGTGATATGAGTCCTAGAACCATATTTTAAAAGTCCACCTTGTTTTCCTGAATTAGCTAGTTCAGTTGTATAAAATTGCAGTGCCTTAAGGTATGAATTGTATCACTACCAGTGGTTCTTTTTAAAGAGATCTGTACAGGCATATCAAAACCAAAACCAAACCTTTTCGTTGCAGCTGTACAATGCCTACGTAGAAACTCAGGATCAATTGCATATGGAGAAGCTGGAGAATAGGAGAATCAATAAATATTTGGATGAAATAGTGCAGGAAGTGGAAGCCAAAGCCCCAATCTTAAAACGTCAGCGTGAAGAATTTGAGCGTTCCCAAAAAGCTGTTGCAAGTCTGTCTGCAAAGCTTGAACAAGCTATGAAGGTAAAATAAAAGAGCATGTATAATTTTGGAAAACAAATTAATTTTAAAATCTTTAAACCTAATTGCTGTTGTAAGTGTATGAAATGGATCTTTCAGTCAACTTCTATTATGGGAAAAGATGTGTTGGACTTCGTGGCTTGCGATTTCTGGAACTGTACAAAGTATTTTACAGAACCAACATATTTTGTACTTCTTTATCGTGGTGATTTACAGTCTCTGATTTTCTGAGAAAGTAGGTTCACTTCAAACAAAGTTTGGTGTTTATTTGGCATAAAATTGGACTTCAGTGCTCACTTCCCACTGGTTTTAAAGCATGCACCAGTACATTACAACAGAGCGTGGCTTTTGATTCCAGAACACCTGGAGTTTAACCTTGGGAGTGTAACTTTAAGGAGAAGTTTTTCTCCAGGCATGTCTGCACATGCTGTTATCTCTCTGGAAAGGAATGTGTCCCGTTGAGGTGTGATGTTTACTCCTGTTGGTGTGCTTGCAGGAGATCCATCGCCTGCAGGACAGCGCCGACCAAGCCAACAAACACGCCTCCTTCTTCGAGAGGGAGAGCCAGAGACTGGAGGTGCGAGTGAAGGATCTCTCCCAGCAGGTAGAGGAAACGTTGCTGTGGTTAAATGTGCTGTTTGCAGTTGTGTATTCATGTGCTGCTGCATTTCAGATGTTTACTTGGAAGTTCCATTCAGCCACAGTCATGGAGACTTTGGCTGTCCTAAGTACGTTGGTGACATTAAAGCTTCTCCTCAGGACGGCATGGTAGTTCTGCTTTCAAAACTGGAATAAGTTTAGCTGGGTAGAAGTGGTGCTGCTTTAGGATAATATTGTTAAGCATCTGACATGGAAAACTCACCTATATAATTTCTTTGTTAGATTGGACTGTCCTGTGATCTGTTCACAGAACTGAACAGTTTATGTACTTTTGATTTGTTGCCTTTTGTCAAGCTGTTTCTGCTGTCATATAATTATCTTACAAGGATTTATTGATTGTAATTGTTTGCACATTGTAGGGAAAACCCCTTAATTTCCAAGTCCTTTATTCCCAATATATTATTTTTCAGAGCAAACTTTAGAGTCTGTGCAGGCCATACACAAGGACTGTTCTCTTTCAGATCTGTGTGCTGTTAATGGAACTGGAAGAAGCCAGAGGCAACCACGTGATCCGTGATGAAGCCGTGAGCTCTGCTGACATCAGCAGCTCTTCTGAAGTGATCACTCAACACCTGGTCTCCTACAGAAATATCCAAGAGCTTCAGCAGCAGAATCAGCGTCTCCTGGTGGCTCTTCGGGAGCTGGGGGAGGCAAGAGAAAAAGAGGAGCAGGAAACAACATCATCTAAGTAGGTCACCTCTTACTTTTCATTAGCTTTGCACTAAGTAGTAACAGGGATTCATTCAAGCATTTTTCATTTTTTTTACTTCTGATTATTATTAATTGTATGCAGCAGCTATGTAACTCATAAAAGCAAGTTCTTATTAAGCTACAGGACCTTCAGGTTTCTATTAAAATGGCTTTATAGCTTTGTATCTTATAGTAGGTCCTGTAATCAGAACCTGAAGTAAAAATAATTGTCAGTCTTCTAGTGACTGATTTCATAAGTTTTTATTCCTGTTAGCTGAACAAAAAACTGCATGTGTGCATATCTAAATCACTACTGTAAAGGCCACAGGTGTGAATTCTGTGTGAAAGGTTCTTAGCCTGACTCTCTGCTCATGCTACTGACATTTTTTAAGTTATTCACATGAATAGAATTCTGCTGTTCAGGAAAGAGGCCTGCTTTCTTTTTCATCTGCAAATGGCAGCCCAAAGGCCTGTCTCCTGGAACTTTGCAGGATTCTGTCATAGGTTCACAGAACCATTAAGTTTGGGAAAGATGTCCAGGATCGAGTCCAAGCTCTATGCCCCAGATGTCACCAGCCTAGAGCAGTGAGTCCTTGGACACCTCCAGGGATGAGGACTCCATCACCTCCCTGGGTAGCCTCTTCAAATGCATAACAACCCCTTCTGTGACAAAAATTGTTCTTGATGTCCAACTGGAACCTCCCCTGGCACAGCTTAAGGCCGTTTCCTCTTGTCCTGTCCCTGTTCCCTGGGTGCAGAGCCTGATCCCCTCCAGCTCCTCCCTTCTGTCAGGAGTTGTGCAGAGCCAGAAGGTCCCCTGAGTCTCCTTTTCTCCAGGCTGAGCCCCTTTCCCAGCTCCCTCAGCCACTCCTGGGCCCAGAACACCTGGACTCTGTGGTGTTGAAGGCTGCTGTTGTTGTTTCAGGATCTCTGAGCTGCAGAGCCAGCTGGATGAGGCAGTCAGTGAGCTGCAGCAGCTGCGGGAGTCACGGCAGCACCAGCTGCAGCTCGTGGAGTCCATCATCCGCCAGCGGGACATGTTCCGCATCCTGCTCACCCAGACCACGGGGGCCATCATTCCTCTGCAAGGTACCCAGGCTGCAGGGGCTGTATGATCTGCTGTGGCAAGCAGAAGTGTTGCTTTAAAACCCCCTTTACCTTCCTGTAGCTTCAGGTGTGTTACCAGAGGAGCTCTGTCTTACATCTACTCCAAAGCGCCCGAATTTACCTCAGTCCATGGCAACTCCTGCTCCAGTGTCCATGAGTGAGTCTGTGGAGACTGTGGAGGCCAAGGCTGCTCTTAAGCAGGTACATTTTTCAGTAGACACTGCACAAAGCTGTCCCTATTTCTTTTTACTTGCTTGTGGTAAGCACTTCTTTGTCTGTTCTTTTCTGCAGTTGCAGGAAGTTTTTGAGAACTATAAAAAAGAAAAGGCAGAG
The DNA here is from genome assembly GCF_024509145.1 of Vidua macroura. NCBI lineage: Eukaryota > Metazoa > Chordata > Aves > Passeriformes > Viduidae > Vidua > Vidua macroura. Next base: position 7,922,886 of record NC_071579.1, read on the forward strand.
AACGACAAGCTTCTGAACGAACAGAATGAAAAGCTTCAGGAGCAGGTCACAGAGTTGAGGTCACAAAATGCCAAGATATCCACACAGCTGGAATTTGCCTCCAAACGGTAATTCAGCTGCATAATATCATTGCCTTACATGTTCTCTATCCACCTGACATTGTTTGCTCACTTAAACATTGATACTGTCTATTCTGTGTAAGAACGTAAAGGAAATAGTGCAGGTGGGATCAAGAGCAGAAGCTGTAGTTGAGTGAGGCACATATGTGCAAACTGAAGCATAAAACCATGAAACACACAGCTGTGTGCATGCCCCTGTTGAGTTGGACAGTGCACTGTGGCAGACTTTGCTGTGTTCCCTGGAAGGTACGAGATGCTGCAGGATAACGTGGAAGGCTATCGCCGGGAAATCACTTCCCTGCACGAGAGAACCCAGAAGCTCACAGCAACCACTCAGAAGCAGGAGCAGATCATTAACACCATGACTCAGGACCTGAGGGGAGCTAATGAAAAACTGGCAGTGGCAGAGGTCAGTAACAGTGTGTGGCACTGCAGGGTATTTCAAGGTAGCACAAGAATATTCCTTATGATTATCCTGAAATGCCTCAAGTAACAAGTGGAGATGTAAGAGCATTCCAAGGTGTTTCAGTTTGCAGGGAAAGCAGAATGTCCAGTAGTTCTGTTCTTATTATTCTACGCTTAATTCACACAGATCTTAAAATAATACTAAATTCAATGGATGGATTTGGGATTGACAACAAAGTTTTTATAATTTGTTTTCTTAAAGGTGAGAGCAGAAAACTTGAAAAAAGAGAAGGATATCCTGAAGATGTCAGATGTGCGCCTGACTCAGCAACGTGACTCTCTGCTGGTGGAACAAAGAGGACAGAACTTGCTGCTCACCAATTTGAGAACAATTCAGGTATATGATGCTATTCTTATGCCCAGGTTGGGTCTGTCTGTCAGGCTTTTCAATAAATACCCATAAAAATCAAATAAAAGACACGTGGGATTTGGTCTTCACATGGATTCTTACGTGATTACAAATCAACACAATATAAAATACTTCAGCAACTTGTTTCAGCAAGTTTGGGATTCCTGTCCTACATTATGATACTCTGTTATTGACCTGGGCAAAGTCCTGAAAATTCTGAGTTGATGAGAAGGATTTTCACAGTCAAATGGAAACAAAGTACATGAAAAAAGTCAAAGGAAAAAATTTGTAGTGGTAATTTTAATGATAGCAAAATTTAACAGTGCCTGCTGTGGTAGTTGATTTTGTTGTTACATTATCTTTACTTTTTACATTTATATAATTTATTATGATGTATATTGACACTTACAATGTATTTAAGGATGCACATTTTGTCATGTGACTGAATTCTGTTTCTCTAGTTGATATTTTGGAGGTTTTTTAGTTCATGGCAGTAGATTGCATGGATAATAGATTTTCTTCTAATAATATTTATTGTATTAGCTTTGAAAGGTTTTATTAATGTTATGTCAAACATTGTAAATGCTACTTTTCATCATTTTCTGTATTTACCTATTATTTAATTATTCTTGGGGTGGGAGGAGTGTTGTGACAACTTTGTATGAAGTGGTGCAGTAATTCAGAAGAAAATTATTGAGGTGTGTTGTAAACAAAATGCATTGTGCTCTTTTTTCAGGGAATACTTGAGAGATCTGAGACAGAAACAAAGCAGAGACTCAATAATCAGATAGAAAAGCTTGAACATGAGATATCTCAGCTGAAGAAAAAACTGGAAAGTGAGGTGGAACAGAGACATTCCCTTACCAAGAATCAAGAGGTGAGCGTTGATGTGCTGCACTTGTTTGGAAGAAAATAAAGCCACAGAGTGCAGCATGTTCTTCTCCATACCTGACATGTAGAACCCCACTTGGCCTCTGTGCCATTTGGGAATAATTGCAAACTGAAGAACCCTGTGCTTGCAGGTTCATATCCTGGACCTAAAGAGGCAGCTGGAGACGGAGACCAACCGTCACATCAACACAAAGGAGCTCCTGAAGAACGCCCAGAAGGAAAATGCCATGCTGAAACAGCAGCTGAACAACACTGAGGCCCAGCTCACATCCCAGTCCTCACAAAGGCCTCCAGGGAAAGGTAAAATCTTCCTCTATAGTTAATTTCTCTTTATGCTAAGCATTGCCATCTGCAGAATGGTAGAATTCACAGCCCAAAATAATTAGAATTGGGGCAACAGTACACTAAATAATAGATAAATTTGTTAATGCAATCACATATTCAGACAGATGGTAACCAGCATGATTTGTTAATGTAAAATTCACATCCAAGTAATCTTTGTCAAAGGGGAAAAATAATGCAAAACTACTTAAAGGATTCCTTTTATTACTTGAAGGAGCTTAAGTGTGCTAGGCTACATAGTTGTAAATAGTCAATAATGTTTATTATAAGCCTTTATTTTGGTGAGGGCTTACAGTTTTATTTAGGGAAGCTTTGTGAAAGTAATTGTTTTTATCATGTTATCTGAAAATTGCTTCAGTTTTCAAGAGAACAGTGATTTTAAGACTAAGTTAAACTTAGTTAATGAATGTGTTCTAACATTGCAGGTCAGCCTGGTACAAATGAAGATGTGGATGATCTTGTAAGTCGTCTGAGACAAGCTGAGGAGCAAGTCAATGACCTGAGAGAGAGGCTCAAGACTAGTTCCAGTAATGTGGAGCAGTACAGAGCCATGGTTCTTAGCTTGGAGGAATCCCTCAATAAGGAAAAACAAGTAAGTAGTTAATTACTTATTTTTATTTACTTTATTTTTAGGGCAAAAATTCACTGCTGTTTGTTATTTTCCACATTTTCAGTGTTGTTGTTCTAAATTAGATGCTGAGAATATCTATTCTGGCTTTAAATTGTTAACAAAATTCCAGTTTTGTATCAGAATAATGTATTTAACTGGATAAAAAAGGGATTTCATGATGGATTTTAATGAAGGTGACAGAGGAAGTTCGTACGACAGTTGAAGCTCGTCTGAAGGAGTCTTCAGAATATCAGGCACAGCTGGAAAAGAAGTTGATGGAGTCAGAAAAAGAAAAACAAGAACTGCAGGAGGAGAAGCGTAAAGCTGTGGAGAACATGGAACAGCAGGTATGCACTGACCCTCCCTGAGTGTCCCCAGGAATGGGCTTTCATAAAGCTTCCTCAGCTTCACTTGGGTTTCACACTATAGCAGTGCCCTGATCCAGCTCTTTTAGGGTGTACCCAGGGTGCCTGAATTTGTGAGAGTTTTCCAGACATGAGCAGTACATTGACAGTGTCACTTCACTGGAGTGATTGTGTGTTTAAAGCTGTCACTCTCTGCCTGATCTTTAAGCAGGAAAACGTAAGTAACAGCCTTTTGAGAGAGGTTTCAGAAGGAAACAAAATGACTGTAACTAGAATTACTGCAGACCCAACTCTGAAAGTAAAGGATTATATTTTTACTGGGAAAGACCTCTGTATACTAATAAGTCAAAATATAGAAAGTATTTGGCTCCTTTAATACTAATTTTAATCTATAAGTAATAAAATAATCACCATTATGAATGACTGTGTTCAGTACTCTGCAAATACTTTGCCACTTAGTCCTGGGTTTGTTCTTACTTTGTTTTTGTTGTTCCCCTGTCACTGCAGCTTTCAGAACTGAAGAAGAGTCTGTCAGCTGTGCAGTCAGAAGTTCAGGAAGCTCTTCAGAGAGCCAGCACAGCTCTGAATAATGAACAACAGGCCAGGAGGGACTGCCAGGAACAAGTATGTTTGTGGTGTTTCCCTATTTTAGCCAGGGTCAGCAAAATTCCTGTTAGCTTTCAGTTGAATTCAAAACTAAACTTGTTCCTCAGGGACTGCTGGAGCAGGAAAAGTGCTGGGAGAGCACATGCTCTATTTTGGGAGCAGCTGCTTATTGAATGCAATAGATTTCTGTTTCTAAGGTCTGTTTAATTATGTAAAAAGATACGTTTGGGAATGTAATTAACTGGTTTTAGTGAATTACTGCCTCCATGCCCTGAGGAGGGGGCTGAAAATGCTCCCAACAAGACAATGGGGAAAGTATTTTTCTAACCCAGAAGATAATTATTGTCTTTAATGACAGTGTGATATTTAGCAGCAGCTGATAAGATTGTCTTGTTACCAACTGTTTTTAAAGGGAATTTACTTTTCTGCAGATGAGAATTCCAGCAGCACTAATTGGTGTCAAGGATGTTGAAAAACTTGTGGCTATTTAATCCAACCCCAAATGTATTAGATGGGCAGTTCCATGTTTCCTGTGCTTGAGAATCGTAGAGATTTTGGGCAGTGGTTTTCTTCTTGCTTTGTGGGGTCACTTGATTTTTGTCTCTTTGTATACATTGAGCACACAAAATAAGGGCAGCAGAGTTCATATATTCTGGTTTTGTGCAGGCAATGATGGCTTCTGAGGCTCAGAACAAATATGAGCGGGAGTTGATGCTTCACGCTGCTGATGTGGAGGCACTACAGGCCATCAAAGAGCAAGTCGCCAAGAACGCAGCGGTGAGGCAGCAGCTGGAGGAGGCTGCTCAGAAAGCAGAGTCTGAGCTCTTGGAATCCAAAGCCTCCTGGGAAGAGAGAGAGAGAATGATCAAGGTGTGATGGGCTTTGTTGTTTCAGTGGGTTTTTTCAGTTAACAGAAATTCAGCCACAGAAATCACACTCAGTGAATGATTTTGTTGCAGGATGAAGCTTCGAAACTTGCATCCCGCTGTGAGGATCTGGAAAAACAAAATCGATTATTACATGAGCAGCTGGAGAGCATGAGCAATAAGATGGTGACTTCCATGAAAGAAGCCATCCCAACTGCAGCAAATGTTTCTCTTAGTGAGGAAGGCAAATCCCAGGAACAAATCTTGGAAATTCTTAGGTAACCTTCGCTCTGGCTTCCTTCTTCTGGGGGTTATAAATTAGATTTTAACTTAAATACTTCTGTATTACTTTATACTTGAAGGATAATGTTAAAAATTCAAGTGCTTTTTTTGCTGGTGGGAGGTGGTTGTACTAGTTGAGAACATTTTCCTGGTGTGATGTGGTGTTGAACTCCTCCCTGCAGGTTCATCCGTCGGGAGAAGGAGATTGCGGAGACGAGGTTCGAGGTGGCGCAGGTGGAGAGCCTGCGGTACCGCCAGAGAGTGGAACACCTGGAGAGGGAGCTCCAGGAGCTGCAGGACAGCCTCAATGCTGAGAGGGAGAAGGTGCAGGTATGCTTGGGGGTTAGTGCTTATGATTTCAATGAGTACAGGGCTGTTGTGGGGCTGCCTGTGCCCAAAAATGAATTTTTGAAAGAATTTGGAGGTTTTTTCAACTGGGATTGCTTATAACCAAATGGAGTATCTTGTTCTGAGTCTTGTGAGAGAGTGTGGCAATTCAAAAATCTCATAATTAGAGTAAAATAAAGATAATTTATCTTATTTTTCTTTCTCCCATCTCCTGCTTCCCAGTGTTGTGAATGTACATGTGAAATAATGAATGCCATGATAGCTTTCCAAGGTAGTGCTATACCAGATCCCGGTGGAGTATATGTGCATGTGCAAGCAAAACAAATTGAGTTGACTCTTTCCACAGGTAACAGCAAAAACCATTGCACAGCATGAAGAATTAATGAAGAAAACTGAGACCATGAACATACTCATAGAAACCAACAAGATGTTAAGGGAAGAGAAGGAGAGGCTGGAGCAAGAGCTACAGCAGATACAAGCAAAGGTTAGTTCTGAGCTTCACATAAACCTTTCAGATATTTAGTGTGTGGGTTAAATGTCGGGATATTACTGTGGTTGCTACTTACAGTAAATATGTGATTTACATTGTAATTATTCCTTGAAGTCGTACACTAATGAGGAAGGTTTCCATTTCCAGTTTTAAAAGACTTTGGTCCATCTACACTATTGGAAAGCTTGGAAGTTCAGTTCCATTTAGATGAGCCTGAAAGTCAGTGTTTATCCTTGGCTAGAGGTATACCAGGAAGGAGGATATTATCAGCAATTACATTAAAAATGGCAAAAGAATACATATAAAACAGACCACAGATTTATTAAGAGTTTAAAAGGGAGATACTGCTTATTTTAATGGTAACCAGTGCATTGGATTTTAACATTAATAATCTCTCCTGTACCAAAGTACAGAGTGAGCATCTAAGATTGGGACGTTGCACCAATATTTTTTTTCTCTGTAGTATCATCCTCTGCTGTTATCCTTTTCTCTTCCTCCAGCTGGCCACTGGAAGGCAGAGAATTAGGAAAGAAGTTCTATCATGACTTTTTCCTGAGGGATTCCTTCAGTCTCCTGAGATACAGAGTGTAACCCCTTACTGTGCTTTTTCAGGTACGCAAGCTCGAGGCAGACATCCTGCCCCTGCAAGAGTCGAATGCTGAGCTCAGTGAGAAGAGTGGGATGCTGCAGGCAGAGAAAAAGCTCTTGGAAGAGGATGTTAAACGCTGGAAAGCCCGGACTCAGGTGGGAAAATGCCTCCTTTCAAAGAACATAATGTGGAAAAAAAAAAAGCCCACCAGTCAAACAACTACAAGAACGAAAAACTAAGAAATATGTTTGAATTACAAAGTATTGTTCACGCAGTTCCAAAGTTGGGTATTCCATATCAAAATGCAAAAGCAGTGGCTCTAATTCAGAGATTTTCTGGCTATAACTGTGTAATTATTTTACAAAAATGCCCCTGTTTTCTTCCCCTTCCAGCACTTACTGAGCCAGCAGAAGGACACCGATCTCGAAGAGTATCGAAAGCTACTCTCTGAGAAGGAGGCAAATGCCAAGCGTGTCCAACAGATGAGTGAAGAAACAGGCAGGCTTAAAGCAGAAGTTGCCAGGTGTGGCATTGGTCAATCAGTAGAAAGTTTAATGCAAAGCAAAATATTCCAATTATAGCTGTATCTGGAAGTGTAATTTCTTAAGTGTCTCCATGTAACTGTAAAGCTTTTGGTATTCTTTCTGTAGCTTGATAACAAGCAGGTAAAGTGAAGTGAGAGCTGTTTTGCAAGCTGTCTATTAGCTGAAATTATTCCAAAGTAATGTATTGTAGAATAATTTCTATTCTGTGTTGGAAAATCCTAGAAAATATAATCCACTACAGATAATGCCTGTGATGTTACATAAATAAGGGATATTGAAATGTATATATGTTTTCAAGCATCTCATTTGCATCTCCCTCTGATCTCTTGTAATTTAGAACTAATGCATCCTTGACTACAAGCCAGAATCTTGTTCAGAGCCTGAAGGATGAAATAACTAAAATAAGAACAGAAAAGGACACTTTGCAGAAAGAACTGGATGCTAAAGTGGCTGACATACAGGAAAAAGTGAAAACTATAACACAGGTCAAGAAAATTGGTCGCAGGTACAAGACTCAGTATGAGGAGCTGAAAGCACAGCATGATAAGGTAGGTAGAACTGAAATGGAGAATTCCTTAGAGTTCCTGGGGTTTGCCCAGAACTTTTAAATCAATCACATGGCACACAAAAGCATCTTGTGAAGGTAATGACATTGTGATCAGATAGTCCTCTTCAGCCTTGTACCCCTTGATGCCTTTCAGATGGTTGCTGAATCATCTACTCTGCCTTTGGCAGAACCACAAGAAGACCAAGTTTCTGCCCAGGAAGTACAAGAGCTAAAAGACAGTCTCAATCAAGCTGAAGTGAAGACAAAGAATTTGGAGACTCAGGTTGAAAGTTTACAAAAGGTAAGAACAGTGAGTAATTTCAGAGTACCTGTTCTCCACTGCAGTCCTAACTGTGTAATAGTAAAGAATGGGAACAGTTTTAATGTGTGTCACAGAAATATGGGAAGTGACCAATTGTGCCTCTGCTTTCTTGGGAAAGAGGGATCTTAAGCCTGGTGTCAATCCTGTGTCTACTGTGTCTCACATTATTTCCTGGAATAAGTGGGAAAGAGAATGCTGTTCTCCAGCTCTGGCATTCAGAGAGGACTGAACTGTTGTTGATAAGAAGCCTTTTAATCTTAATCCAGTGGCCAGCTAATACCAGCTCCTTGGAACTTGGGCCCTATATTTGCTGAAGTAGTTGGTTGTGGCCAACAAGTGCAATCTTTCTCCCTCCCTAGACAATAACAGAAAAGGAAACTGAAGTTAGAAATTTCCAGGAGCAGATAATGCAGCTACAGGCAGAACTGGCCCGTTTCCATCAAGATCTACAAGAGAAGACTACGCAGGAAGAACAACTCAGGCAACAGATCACCGAGAAGGAGGAGAAAACAAGGAAGACTTTGCTTGCAGCCAAGCAGAAAATTGCACAGTTAGCTGGTATTGCAATTGTTTTTTTCTGTCCTTAGAGATTTTTGATTATTTCTATGGAAAAACCTTTAGACAGGATGCTTGAAAAATATGGCCTGCTTCATATTTTACTGAAAAGTGTTTTCTAGGCTAAATGCTACAGAGATTGTTCTAAAGTTTAAAATTTAATCCTCCAGAGGATGATATAAGTACATAAGTAGCTGCACACTGGACATAGAAAAAGTTTTGCCTTCTTTTGGCCAGCCAACATGATAACATTTTTGGTCCTTCTGTTGATTAGAGCAGATTGGCCCTACTAACAACTCGGGTAATTCTCCCCTTCCCTAAACGTAGAGTTGCAAAACACATTGTCTCCTCTGTTTTTAAATGTCAGTGAGAGGAAGATGGTGTAAGAGCTTGCTGAAAACATCCTGGTTTTTTGGGACTACTTCTTTAAGTTTTTATTTATCTATATTTATTACATATTTTACTTTCTTCAGTTTCTTCTTATTTAATTGCAATTAAAAAGAAAAATGGCTATATTACCTCACAGATCTCCTTTTATAGCTTGACATTTTTAGGATTTCAGAATACTTCAGTGACCTAGTAAAACACCCAGGTGTTCAGTGTGCAGACTCACCAAGGCTGGCCCCTTTCCTGTTCCACCAGGTACAAAAGAGCAGCTCACAAAGGAAAATGAGGAGTGGAAGCAGAAGAGCAGCTCCCTGGAGGAGCAGAAGACGGAGCTGGAGGTGCGGATGAGCGCCCTGAAGTCGCAGTACGAGGGGCGGATCTGCCGCCTGGAGAGGGAGCTCCGGGAGCAGCAGGAGCGGCACCACGAGCAGCGGGATGAGCCCCCGGAGTCCACAAACAAGGTACAACATGTACACAATCCTGCCAGCCCAGGCAGCCCTGGGACAGCAGCCAGGCCACCACTGCCCAGCCTGGACTCGGGTGCCACCATTCCCTGCTCTTGGAAATACACAGGTTGGCTTCAGTAAGGCTTCAGAACTTAATTTAAATTTCCTGCCCTAATCAGAATTCCCAGTGCCAGCAAGCAGGCAGTTCTGGCATTCTCTGTGAATCAGCCAAGGAGCTATTCATGCTATGCCCTCTATTTTTGTATTTTACTCATGCATTCAGTATATTGGGTTCATGTCTTAAAGCTTCGGAAAATACCTGAGCAGTTACCAAATTAGTTTCCAGCCTTGGTATGGCTGGTATGATTTGGTTTGGAGAATTTGCCATAATTACAGAGTCTGCCCAGGTAAATACCCAACAAGCATTTCTTTCACAGACTTGTTAGCAAAGTGCTGAAGTGTTTTCTGTGTTGCTTGCTCTGTTTCACATGTACCTGACACAATATCTGTTTTTTACCTAATAGGTCCCAGAACAGCAGAGGCAAATCTCACTCAAGTCTACTCCAGCTTCAGGTGAAAGAGGAATGTGAGTTCAAGGGGTTTGCAGAGTTTCTGTGGTTGATACTTTTTGGGTTTATCATTATGTAGTTGCTCTTCTTTTTAGCAAACCACTGGCTTTTCATAATTTTTCTTAAACAACTGTGAAGATGCTGACTGAAATAATGTGTTCCTTCTGTTTTCTCAGCTACATCTAATTAATTGGGGTTTTAAGCTGCAAGCTGGCATATTAACCACCAAGAACATGGTATCTGGGGAACATGGAAGATTTTTAAAAATTGTTTTCAAACTTCAAGGTTTTTGAAGTTGTATAACTTTGATTGCTAACTTTAACCTTTTTGGTTTTGGAAAGGAGCTTCCTTGTGCAAGAATGAGAAATGGACTGAACAGATAACTCTAACGACAGATAAAATAGTCATTTGCCTAAGCTCTGAAATGGGAAATAACTGCTGTACTATTGAGCTGAGATAACAAACTTCTTTCAGCTATTACGAATGCATCCTTTAGGCAGCAAGACTTTCAAAAATGTCTCCTAAAATTTGGCTGCCCGTTGTCTCAGCCAAGAGGTGATGTCACTCTGTATTGAGTGAATCAGTTTTGATGTAAGATGTGTTACTCACTGTAATAAAGTCCCAGTACAGCCAACAGTACAAACATTCTGATCTGTTACTAGATTCCCACTTGATTACCTTGGAAGAAACCCATCAGTTCTCCAAGCTGGATAAAATGCTATTGATGGCATAGTGTTTCTCTCTTCTGTCAACTATAAAAAGTTTGGAAGACAATTCCTTATGCTGTAGTCAGGCTTTTAAATTTAAAAGCGTTTAAAAAATAGTGTTTCTGGCTATGAGAATATACTTGTTTGTTGTTTTTAAAATCTGCTTTCTGTAGCATGATAAAACCAATCTCCTGTTTTTCAGTGCCAGCACTTCAGATCCCCCAACAGCAAATATTAAACCAACTCCTGTTGTGTCAACTCCCAGTAAAGTGACTGCTGCTGCAATAGCTGGAAATAAGTCTACTCCAAGAGCCAGCATCCGTCCAATGGTGACTCCTGCCACAGTCACCAATCCCACCACTACCCCCACAGCCACAGTGATGCCAACGACACAGGTGGAGACTCAGGAAGGTGAGCTTTTTAGTGTCCTATAAGGATCCTCAGTACTCAGAAGTGCTGCCTTTGCCTTGAAATGTTGGTGGCAGTCAGTTTGGAAGGGCCTAGGACAGTGTCACTGTCCCTGCATCTCTTGGAGAGTTGCACTTCCATGACCATTCTACTTGCAGCAAAGTTCATGGTTCCTCAGCTGGAGATGTGCATAACATGAATTCATCTGCAGAATGCTGAATGTGCTTGTTCAGGGCATCCTGAGAGGGAGAATGTGAGCCCTGCTGGATGAATGAAGACCCTGACTGTGCTGCTGTTTGCCTTCCAGCCATGCAGTCGGAAGGACCCGTGGAGCACGTCCCAGTGTTCGGGAGTGCCAGTGGCTCCGTGCGCTCCACCAGCCCCAACGTGCAGACATCCCTGCCCCAGCCCATCCTGACCGTGCAGCAGCAGACACAGGCCACTGCCTTCGTGCAGCCCACCCAGCAAAGCCACGCTCAGATCGAGCCTGCAGCTCAGGAGCCAGCCCCTGCCATCGTGGAGGTGGTGCAGAGCTCCCAGATAGAGAGGCCCTCCACCTCCACAGCCGTCTTTGGCACAGGTTGGTGTCATTTTTGTAGGCCTGCCTTGCTCAATAGTTCCTTGTAAGTAGCTCCAGTTGAACCCTTGGGCAACCAGGCCTCACATTAGTTCAGGCCTTTTCCCCCTCCCTTAGTTTATTGTACATTTTAAGAACTTCTGAAGTTAGGCTTCCTTCTTGAGCTGTCAGAAATGGTGCCTCTAACATGTTGTTGGCACTGCATTCCCTGAAGTAGAAAGAAAATAAAACTTCGTGTTTGTCTCTTTCAGAGCAGCTTTGGAGTGTAATACATTAAACCTTGCTGGCTCTGTTTCCATGGCACTGTGAGCAGGGTTAATTTTAGGAGCCATGAGTAAGCTACTTAAGCTTGAATTTAAAATATAGGAAGTACTCTAAAGCTACTCACTGTAATACACTCTTGCACATCTGTTTGTCCTACACAGTGTAAACAGAACATTTGTTCCTCAAAAAACCATTTCTGCAGACTGTTGGGATTCTCTTTTTTCTAGCTGATACTCTCTTAAAAAATTTTGGGTGTACTTTTCCAAAGCAAAGATGTTAGAAAGAATATTTGGGCTGTACCCTGAGTCTTATACTTATGGTCAGTTAAGTTGTGAATAAAGGCCTGAGAGCTTAAGACTTGTAACTAAAGGGGCTGATGTTTTCCTGGCCTAGGAAACAGCTCAGTGCAATTCTGATTGATTGTTGTCATTCAGTGCAGAAATGGAAGTGATCTTCAGAGGAAAATACCAAAGCTTTTGATTTCTGGTTTGTACATGTATTGTTTCGGAAATAACTGAGAAGTCTTTGAAGTTTCAGCTACCCCCAGTTCCTCACTGTCTAAACGCTCCCGAGAGGAAGAGGAGGACAACACTGTGGAGAATTCAGACCAGATCTCTGAGGAAACAGTGGATGCACCTACTTCAAAGAAACTGAGAATCATGCAGAGAGTTGGGCCGGAGGTTTGCACAAACATAAACTGCTACTACTTCATCTTTGTGGGATTTGAATGGGAAGAAAAAAATGTGTTACTTCAGAGCAAATCAGTGAATTCTGAATTGACTTTCTAATCTGCTGGGGAGGAAACAATTATATTTGGATATGTAAAAAGGCAAAGGTTAAACCAGTTAGAATGCATGATGTAAATCTTAACCTGTAGGATGGAAGAGAGAGGGCTGTATCCTAGGACTGAGGAGGAAGTAGTTCAGACTTCTTTCAGTGTGATTCAGAAGGTATTTATCTACAGTAATTCTGGACAAAAATACGGGGTGTTTAAGGAGATGGGAAACAAAGATGAGTTGCTCATCTTTGTTCATGCATGTGAAGATGCATGTGAATGTTGGTGTGAGGGATTTGGGATATGTTGTGAAAAAGGGATAAAATTGATGAGACAACCTCACAGTGTTAAGGAAGCCAAAGATATTTTATTAACTCTGTGCCAGAGGGATGTTCATAAGGGAAAAAGGGCAGGATTGTGTAAGAACATTGCCACTTAAGGATCTGGAAGGCTGGGGGTGGAATGGGAAACTTTGATGATTTGGTTTTGGTCCTGAAAAGATTGAGGTATGCTGAGGTCCAGTGGGCTGGGGAAGTTGTATTTCTCCAGGGCAGGGAAGTGAGATTTTTGATAAAAGCATTGCTAAGGAAGCAGGAGAAAATGTTGCCCATATCTTTGTGGGAAAAGAGAATTTTTATTGAAGAAGTAAAAAAAAAAAAAAAAAAAACCAAAAAAAAAACCACAAGCATGTTTAGTGCTAATGATATGTTTTAAATGAGAAAAATGTTTGTTCTTCCAGGAGGAAGTGACAGCAGAAGAGAGCACTGATGGAGAGGTGGAGGCACAAACATACAATCAAGACTCACAAGACTCCATTGGAGAAGTAAGCATATTTGAAGAGCAAAAATCTTCAGCAGAAGTAGCCATCTGACCCCCAAACTCTCAGTATATTTATATTTATTATTTATATTTATTATTTATTATTATTTATATATTTATTATATTTATATTTATTATTATTTATATTTATTATTATATTTCTCAAAGGGAATTCTGCAGGTTTCCCATGGAAACCACTTAAAATGTTTTAAAGTTTAGACTTGAACTGTTCAGTCACTGACAGTCACCGGTCACATTCTCTTTAGTCCTCTCCTCTGGTCAGTTTTTAAGGAACAACAATACTGTCCTCTAAACATCAGAGACTGGTTCTCTTGCTGTTGATTATGGTGCATTGAATTTTGTTTGTTCTGGTGATTGCCTTTGGTCTTTGGCAGGGTGTGACACAGGGGGAGTACGCAGCCATGGAGGACAGCGAGGAGACTTCCCAGTCTATCCCAATAGATCTGGGATCCCTTCAGTCAGACCAACAAAACACTTCTTCATCTCAGGATGGCCAGTCCAAGAGAGATGATGTGATTGTAATTGATAGTGATGATGAAGATGACGATGATGAAGAAAATGAAGGGGAGCAGGAAGTATGTATATCTTGGAATTCCTTTATGATTTTGTCTTTCATCAGATGTAAAACCAGGCAGGATTCATTTAATCAAAATATTTTTGACTGAGTAAGTGGTCTGTATTGCCTGAATTTGTAGTGTTTTAAAGCTACCTGCTAATAATCCTCCTTGAATTTTTCTTTTACCTTCCTTTATCTGAACCCTCAGGTTTTTCCATCTTCTTTCCTACCCGTGTCCTGTTGAAGAGGGAGAGAGGAAGTGTTTGGGGGTGGTTGTTGATCTGTACACCACATTCAGCCTATTCCACTCCCCTTTCTGCATTTCCCTAAGGCTCTTTTATTGTCTCATCACAGGATTATGATGATGAGGAAGAGGAGGATGAGGATGATGATGAAGACACAGGGATGGGAGATGAAGGTGATGACAGCAATGAAGGAACTGGTAGTGCTGATGGCAATGATGGATACGAAGCAGATGATGCTGAGGTGAGATTTGTACCTTTCTTTTGTAGCCTGGTAAATTTCTTGCAACAAATCAGTGCTGTAATGCACAGATGGGAATGCTTGGAAGAGAACATCTTGGTATGAATTCATCCCCAAAAGTTCAAGGATGATACTGGGTCATGGTAATTTCTTACAACAGGTGTTTTCACAAGAAAAATCAACTAGGAATGTTTAAGAGGGCTGAATGAAAATACAAAGTACAGGAGCTAGCAGCAAATACTGTAGTTGCAAAACTGGTGAGGCTTTTGAAGAGCTGGATATTTCACTGTCTGTTGTTATTAAATGATGGTGGCAACATTGTTCGGGTTTGTATATGCACAGGTTCTCAAAACTTCTGAAATCTCATACAGTTGAATATATTTACCTAATGCTGTAGATACTTACAGAAATTTTTTAAGATTGTCATATATTTGACTTTTTTTACTTTCTGAATACTTTTGTACTGCTTTTATGTTCTCTTTTCAACCTCTAATTTGTTTAGTCACACTCTGTTTATGTGGTATTTTAGGGTGCTGATGGTACAGATCCTGGAACGGAGACTGAAGAGAGCATGGGAGGAGCTGAAAGCAATCAGAGGGCAGCAGATTCCCAGAACAGTGGTATAGTTATTCCATGTTTCTTCACAGTCTGTGTATGTGGGGGAGGGAAATGTAGAAGCTATTTTCCGTGTGTTAAAATCTGCACTTAAAAGTAAAAATATCAGTGAAATACTAAAGGGCATTTCAATATGCAGGGTGGATTCTTTTGAAATGATCTTTTCTGGATTTATTCTAAATTCCTTTGAAAATCCTGCAAGCTCTGGTTGCTGTGGAAACTTATGGCTCACTGGATTAATCTGTCTCTAAATCAGCACCTGAATAATTAATACTTTGTTTCAGTGCTTGAGTTGTAGCTGGCACAGGTCCTCTTCAAGAGATTTTACATAACAATACTGGGCTGTCCCGAAGCTTGCAAGGGAAAAATTAGTTAATTCGTGGCAGAATTGGAAGATTTGCCTTCATGCTTTCAACTTGGTTCCTAGGGTTTTCCCCCTGTGTATTTGTGTTGTAGGAGAAGGGAGCACAAGTGCTGCAGAGTCCACGTTTCCCCACGAGAGCCTGAGGGAGCAGCAGCCGTCGTCGGCGTCCGAGCGCCAGGGCCCGCGGCCCCCGCAGTCCCCGCGGAGGCCACCGCACCCTCTGCCCCCACGGCTCACCATCCACGCCCCTCCCCAGGAGCTGGGGCCCCCAGTGCAGGTACAAAGCAGCTCCAGCACCTCAGAAGACTTGGAAATAAATTGCTGTATGATTTCTTATAAATAAAATCCTCTGGGAAAAATGTTGCCAGCTGTTCAGCATGATAGAAATGGTAGCTGAGCAAAGCGGTTTAGTGGGTGTCGTCCTGCAGATGATGGCTGGACAGGGAACATAGAAATCCATCCCCAGTGCCTTACTGCTTTTTATCTTGGAATTCTTACTATATTATACCAGTGCTATGTCAGTCCGTGGCTGATGATATTCCCACTCAAAAAGCTTTTCTTAGCCACGTTGTAGCTCAGATTGGAAGGCTTTTTATGAATTGCCCCAGTGTAGATGGGGCAAAGGAATGCTGCCATTTATTTTCCACGTTAAACCTTTCACAGTCAGTGCCTGACCCATGATTATGCTTTTTGAAGACCTGTAGATTTTGTAAATTAAAACATCACAACAGGAATTCTTCAAAAATAATCTGAGTGAAAGGATCCTTTACAATTAACTTGTGCTGAGGCTTGGGATCACAATATTTTTGTGTGCAAGTTTTCTGTATTCAGTGGAGACTTGAGTAAAATATTACTCTCACTTGCCCAGAATATACACATTGTCCCCCAGAGAGTGCTGGGGCACTGAACAGGCTTCCCAGGGAATGAGCACAGCCCCAAGGCTGGCAGAACTCCAAGAGTGTTTGGACAATGCTCTCAGGCTCTTCCTGGATTTCTTGGGCCTGTCCTTCGTGCAGGGGTTGGACTTGATGATCCTTGTGGGTCCCTTCCAGCTCAGGATATTCTGTGATTCCATGATGATTGCCATACTTACTAATTTAGCTGCTATCCTTGGCTCTGACTGAACACTTGTACATTGTTAGAATTCCAGGACCACATTCACACAGCTTCCCCCATTTCTTTCCCATAAAGAGAATCCAGATGACACGAAGGCAGTCGGTGGGGCGAGGACTTCAGCTGACCCCTGGGATAGGTGGAATGGTGAGTGTATCAGAATCTACTACTAAAGACTTGCTTTGATGGAACGTTTCTAACTCTTGGGGTTACTTTGGTTTTTAAAGAAGCCTGGCTGCTGACTTCAGGAGGGGGATGGTCTCTGTAGTCTTGCAGAAAATACCCTACTTTTGTTGATTCCTGTATTAATGGAAGGCAAAGACTAGAAAACTCCCAGGAAACAAAAGGCTTCAAAAGAGGCTCAATTGGTTTTGTCTAAGGTGATTTTATTTATTTGTTTTAGAGTCAGTCAAAGTGGCTGTGTTGCTGGAAAAAAGAATACTAAGTTCAGCCTCATCCTAAAGGAACAAGGCTAATTTATGCTGTCTCCATTAGCTAATTTTGAACCCTTTATTCAGCTGTATTTGGCAGAACAAATGCAGGTTCAGTGGGAGAAAAGAGAGAGACTGACTGACTAAAGTACCTTTTGTGAGATCAAAGGCATCAGCTTTAGACATCTGAAATTAAACAATAATTTTGTTGGAGCTAAGTCTGTTTTGCTGGACTATGTGGAAAAATCAACCTTTAACTCAGCTGGTAAAAACTGGAAATACATTGTAGGCTCTCATATCAGTCTCTTTTTTTCCAGCAGCAGCACTTCTTTGATGATGAGGACAGAACAGTTCCAAGCACACCAACTCTTGTAGTTCCACATCGTACAGATGGATTTGCAGAAGCCATTCAGTAAGTAGATGTGAAAAGAAAAAGGGAAAAAAAAAAAAAGGCTTTTGTCTATTCTTTATTATATTTCTTTCTATTTTGCAGTGAAATGAAAATAAATTAAATGGACTTGTGACTGAAGTAACATGCTAGGTAGTAGGATAGATAACTGCATGTGCAGATAATTATTGTTTGAATTGTCTCATATAACTGATCAGCAGGTTAGGAATTGAATATTCTCCCATGTATTGTAACCTGGTGATTTAAGAAGAGCTTAAACAAACAAAAAAGTTATATCCAATTTCCTTCTTTATTCTTCCTCCCTCCCCATTAATATTGCCAATGAAAGTAGGAAAAGTTACCTCCATTTTTGCTTTTGGGATGTTCTGGACATGTCCAGCCATCTTAAAATTGTGAGAGTTCACAGAATGGATAAGTAAAGAATATTCTCTTCAGGACTGTTGTACTGATTTTGAATACCTTCCTAATAATTTGAGAAGCTAATTGCTGTTTATTTAGCAGTAGCTCAGATGATTTTTATGGTCAGTATTAGCTCATTTTGTCTCATGCTTGATTTGCTGTCTTGGTCAGAAAGTTCTCCCCCCCTGCCCCGATCTTTGGGGAAGTTGCAGAATTCCTTAAGTTTGTATTTTGCCAGTTCCCCACAGGTAGCTGGAGTTCCTCGGTTCAGATTTGGGCCCCCTGAAGATATGCCACAAACCAGCTCCAGTCATTCTGATCTTGGGCAGCTGGCATCACAAGGAGGTAAAGCAGTTCTGGGCTCTCTTGTCCGTGGGTCTTTGAGAGAAAAAGAGAGAATTCAGTAACAAAACACAATTCTTCACACAATGCTTCAGGAAATTGTTGAAGTGTGGAAACCCGCAACTCTTAAATAATCGTCAGCAGAGAGAGAATAGCAGAAAGTGAGAAGGTGTCTCTTCAAGCTGCTACATTTATAGTTGTGTTAGGATTTTGAAATTGAATGAAATATTGAAGGAATGGTTTTTAACTTCAGTTTTACTATTGGTTGTAGCTTCCCTGTAGTGAAACAATAAGGGAAAACATCAAATGCAAAGAAATCTTTGGGCTATATCCTTATCTGCTTAGAGATGGCCAGGCTGTTGTTTGTTGTTGGTCTGAATCTGTCCCTTTCCCAGCATCCCTGTTGGCATGGAACACAGGCTGTTCTCTGAAGAAAGCTCACAGCAAAATAATGGTATAAGGCAAGGATGAAAGTTAAAAAAACAAGCAGTAATATCTTCATCAAGGTTTTACCTTCCAATAAATAATGATCAGCTCTGGCAGTAAGTCAAAACAAAGTAACAAAAATCTGCTTAAATACAAGTGACTGGATTTTATCAATTGGCCAGAGGGAAGACATTGGTTAATCCTTTTTTTACCCACTCATTTGGATGGATTGTCACTGGAACTTTGTTGCAGGTTTAGGGATGTATGAAACCCCACTATTCCTTGCCCATGAGGAAGAATCAGGGGGTCGTAGTGTCCCCACAACACCGTTACAAGTGGCAGCACCGGGTAAGTGGCAGAGTTTGCAGAGCGAAGCAGGGAATGATTCCCCGTGGTCGGTGCAGCGCTGCCGCTCCTCAGGAGCGCTGGGCAGCCTGTCCCCGAGCTGCCTGTGCTGTCACGGGGCTCTGTGGGCAGGGCCTGAGCTGTGTGTGCTCCCCAGTGACCGTGTTCACGGAGAGCGCCTCGGCCGACGCCTCGGAGCACGCGTCCCAGTCTGTGCCCATGGTCACCACCTCCACCGGCAGCCTGTCCACCACCACCGAGCCCGGCCCCGGCGACGACGCCGACGAGGTCTTCGCAGAGGCAGAGTCTGAAGGGTAAAGCACCACTGCTTTGGCTCACTAGCACTGCTGGCATGTCCACTGTCACCCAGGGGCAGCTCAGACAGTGTTTTGTAGTGCTGTGAGGCAGGACAGTCTGACTCTTCATCCAAAACCAGTGGTTTTCTGCTGATCTTCTTCTGGGGGTTTAACAAAGTTAATATAAAAGTCACCAAAAAAAAAAAAAAATGCAGAGGACTCTGCAATAGTCAAATATTGATGTTAATCGCACAGGTTGAAGGATCAGTTTGTAGAATAAAGACTAAGGCATTCCTGTGTAATACAGAAAATCACTCATGCAAAGCACACGTATGTCACTGTTGAGTCAGGGATGGATGAAAAGACTCTATGGTGTTCAGAAGGCTTAAAGAATGTTCATTAAGAAGTAGCGAGTCTCTTTTATAATGTGACTCACTAAGGTGAAATATGATTGGTCTCAAAGTAAAAACCTTTCACACTATTGGTGCACTATGAATAGTACACTGTGGAAGAACATATCTATAAACAACATGAACAGAAAGAGAGATAATAATTGTTTGAATTCTTTCTCCTAACTTTTCCAGGCCGAAGCCTGAGAGAGAATTCTCTCTGTTCTCTGACTGAACTGAGAGCCTCCAGACATACATGATTAAGTCACCTAGTTAAGATAGTGCATGTACAAAAGATGAAACAGGGGGCTGAAATAAGCAGTTCTTAGTGAAGTATGTAGACAAATAATTTTGTCTTTTGCTTTACAAGTGCAACTTTTAATATTTATAATAATTGCTATATTTTGTATTATGATGAAGTAAAGATCTAAAAGGGGACAGTTTATCGTTTTATGCTATATTTTACTTTTGATTTTCATTGAATCTTTGTGTCCAAGACAGGGGTTTTTTTTCTGGACCTTTTTGAAGCTATGCAAATATACTTACATGGTTCTTCTCCTCCTCCACCTTCCCTTCTAGCATTACTTCAGAAGCAGGTCTAGAAATTGATAGCCAGCAAGAAGAAGAATCTGTTCAAGCATCTGATGAGTCAGATCTTCCTTCAACTAGTCAGGATCCTCCTTCAAGTTCATCTGCAGGTACAGGATAATCACAATAATAGTTCATACCTTTTCATTAAGAGTGGGAATTTCTTTGTCCAGCATTGTGGCTGGTAGCCAGGATCCACAAAATAAGATAAAACTCTTAGAATCACAGACTCATAGAATGGTTTGGGGTGGAAGGGATCGTAAAGCCCATCCAGTGCCACCCCTGCCGTGGGCAGGGACACCTTCCACTTGCCCAGGTTCCAACCTGGCCTTGGGCACTTCCAGGGGCAGCCACAGATTCTCTGGGCAACCTGTGCCAGGGCCTTACCACTGTCACATAGAACAATTCTTTCCCAATATCCCACCTGACCCTGCCCTCTGGCATGGGAAGCCATTCCCTCCTGTCCTGTCCTTACAGGCCATTGTCCCAACTCCCTCTCCAGCTCTCCTGAGCCCCTTTAGTCACTGAAGGGGCTCTAAGGTCTCCCTAGATTCTCTTAGAGCAAGTTGATATTTTGATGCTTATAGATTCTTTGGTACTTTGGTAAACCATTTTTCCTTGGACCACAGTAACTGGAGTAGGCCAAGAAAAAAATAACACTTCAAGGAGCAAATGTTACTGATACTTTGGTGATTTATCCACTAGCATATTTGATGTCAGCTTTAAAATATTTTTAATTAAATTGTGAAAGAACAATAAGTTAATATCTACTCAATTATCAGTTAACCCCTTGTATAGAGAGCAATAGACGTGCAACTCACTTGTTTTGAAGCTTTTATGTATATTAGAGGAGAGGTCAATGAAATAAGGAGGCACCTTCATCATTCTAAAGTAAAGAAAGCATAACCCATATCAAAAGATGTAAAGAGGAGAAGCTGGCAGGCACAGCCACCCTTTCTGCACTGTCTCTCTCCACAGACACGAGCAGCACTCAGCCCAAGTCCCTGCGCCGTGTCCGGCTGCAGCCCCCGACGCTGAGGACGGGCGTGCGTGGCCGGCAGTTCAACAGACAGAGGGGTAAGTGCTGCTGGCTGCTCCCTGCCACGCTGGCCTTGCTGGCACACAGGGACTGAGTGACACAGCAGCCCTGCCCTCGAGTTTGGGTTTAGCGTGTTAGGCTGAACAGGTTTCGGACAGGCAAACTTCCTTCTGCAGTGGCACCTGGCTCTTATCAGTAGAGAGAATGTAAAGGGCATTAGATCTTCAGAGTTTTAAAGGAAGGTTTCAGAAGTCTGATAGAACAGCAGTTTAGAAACTTCTGGTTTTGGCATTAGAGGAATTTCCATTTGGTACATTAAGGATTCCAGCTATATCAATGTGTACTCATTGGAAAAAGCTTTATTGGAAGTATTACAGTTTTTTCAGTGTAATAGAGTTAAACCATGGCAAGAAATTATTTTTGCAACTTCTGTATTAAAAAAAAGCCTTTGATGGGTTTTTATTCTGTTTTGCATTATTTTAACATTGTAGAAGACTCAACATTAGCAGGTATTTTAAGAGGAAAACATAAGGAGGTGGGGCTAGGATAGATTTTCTTCCATCTGTCGCCATTTTTTTAAATAACCATAAGGAGGGGCTAACTGATTTAAGATGTGGTAAGAATCCTCTGCTCATTGGTTTGGCTCAGGATCACAAGTCACCCCCAGCCTTTTGCATGACACAGGTGACATGTACATGTGTCACCAGGCTTAGGGGGGGAGAGGGGAAACTTGAATTGTATCAGAAAGGAACTACTCCACTGCCCTGATAATTCCTTAGGGAAGGATGAAGTATCACCTGTGCAATGGTTGATTAAAAGGGTAAGAAGGGTTTATATTAATGCATTTGTTTTCTTTCCCTGCACAGGTGTAACTCATGCCATGGGAGGCAGAGGAGGCCTGAACAGAGGAAACATTAGTTAAATGAAATGTAAAGGACTTCCAGCTGTGTATACAAAATGCCAGTTTGCCTGTGGTTGCTTAGTGTAATGAAGCCAGAGCTTGAAGCAGCATTTTAATACTTAGAGTTGTGTGCACATATTTCAATGTCTTTTATTAATAAAATTAGAAAAAACGTTGACATCCAAATGGCATCTTATTTTAAACTCCTCTGCTGTGCCTCACTTGCTGGGACAGTTGTACCAGTCTTTGGATACAGTCTTTCCTGTGAGAGCAGTAACAGGCCGTGCTATTCTTTTGCCAATATCCAAACTGTAGTACCGATCTGAAAGGAAGAGAGGTCAGGATTAAATTCCAGAAACTACATTTAATACATGGGAAGAATTCACAAATTCAAGCCTGCATTTTAATGTCACTTAGGCCTGAATAACACTGTGTCACTGTTCCATGTGCATATAGGGAGCTGAGAGACTCCAACAATAAATTTCTGTCCTCAGCTTTATTTTTCAGATGTTTTTGGTTGCAGTAAGTTTTATGGCATTGCTAATAATAAATTTCTCCCAAGAGCAGGAGCAGGGAAGAATGTTCTTGTGTTGCTAGAACACAGAAATAGTCTTAAGAATTTGGAATTCAAACTAACAACATCCACAACAACCCTGCACTCACTACAGAAGTGGGAAGTCCATGGACCCTGAGTGTGAATGGGCCTGCGAGGCTGATTCCTCCAAGGTGAGGAATTGGATCTTATTGACAGGGACTTTAATAGCCTGTATTTGGGTATGGCTTGTTCTTAGAACTATTTTGTTCTTTGAAAAATGCAGAAAATTGTGAGGAATGCTTATTTGGGATCCTGGCTGGTGGAATGAGTCTACCATTCCAGGCAGGATCATAAATAATTTTTTTGAGCGAAGTCAAGTGGTTCATCTCCCTCCTTTTTGTGTTTTGTCAGAAACATAGTTCCACAGAAGCCATTGAAAAACTTGCTCTGTTGTGATCCAAAGACTTCAGTCTATCATTAACATAATCCTTCATTTAAGGTTTGTCCCTTTAAAAGGCTGAACTCCCTGGCAATGCATTCCCCAGTTGGCTGCTTTGAACCTCTGTATTTCATTGCTCCACGTTGTCCTGTAACTACTGATTTTTAATAGAAACATCTCTTGATTATAGGCAACATTTTTATTCCCAGGACTTTTTAGTAGTGCTGAAAGCAGTACCACAAGTGATAACAGGAGCTTCTTTCTTCCCCCCACCCATATCTTTTGAGGTCTATAGTGATGTGCTTTAGTTTTACTTACTGTAAGAGAAGGCGTAGTAGTCGTAGCCATCAGGCTTGTTCTGGTTGGGCACGGAGAGAGTTGAGTGGACAACTTTGGGGAGCCCTCTCCAGTACGTTGTCATTTGGACTTCCTTGCGCAGAACTCCTGCAAGCAGAAGGAACCCTCCGTGAGGAGCTGTGGCACTGCTGCAGCTGCCATAGGCCTGTGTCACCTACAGCCATTAAAACCCTCCAAACACAATGTTGTGTCAGAGGTGACAGCATCTGTGTGAGAGAACCTTGGTGCCCACGTTACCAGAGGGGTAGGAGTTGATCCTGACGGTGCGGATGACGGTCGGCATTCGCACAGCACGCTGGAAGCGTCGCCGGATGACAACTCTGGGGACAAAGGCTGGGTATCTGATGGTGACCCGGGCTCTCCTTTGACACTTCTTGGCTGGTTCTTGTTTGTACACGTACTGCTGCATGTTACCATCTAAAACATATTTGTTTTGTTAGTTTAAAAAAATAAATCAATCTCCCCCTACAACAACACCCAACCACCAGCTTGATCAGGTATGAAAATATATTCCTATCGCACACAGGGAATCAATAACAATTGCATTCTTGTGGTGGCAGTACAGCATTCATGTAACAGAAGAAAACTACTTTAAAATAGAAAATCAGAAATAGAGATTGAAATTTCCACACATAGTTATGAACTAGCAAGATTAAAGCCTTCCATTCTCTAATTGAGACTAAAATAGCTTTACCACCAGATAGAACTTATTTAAATGTTTAGCCACTACAGTGCTGGATTCCTGGATTCTCACCCTTACAGATCTGGTTTAAAATGCACTGGAAGACCTCCAAGCTCTAATACAAAATTTTTTCAAGCTTCAGGCTATTTTTGAGCACCTGGAACATTGGCATCATTTGTGTTTCTGTGTTTGAAAGAAATAGGTCAAGAGAAATGGTGTTTTATTCCCGCCCAAGGCAATTCAAGTACCTTTTAATGTTCCCTGAACTTCAGGAATACAAGACATACCTCTTTTGATAAAATAAACAGATTCTGGTCTGTTGTTGTATCTTGCCACAGGGAGGGTTGCTACTATTCTCCCGCTTAACCCTGCAAATCCAGTTGCAAGAGGTTTGGGATAGCCATTATCCATAACACCATTAGTGAAGCGCCAGTACAGGGGACCCTGAGCATTTAAGGGGAAAAAAAAATAAAAAGAGCTTTAGAGGAAGTTAATTCCTGGTTATTCAACTGCAAATCAAACATGAAGAATAATCCATAAATAAGCATTAGCACTTTGATAGCTACATTGTAAATCTGACTGGAATCACTCCTACGTCCATTACAAATGGGATAAAACTACTACAACTTCATGAAGTACCTCCTGCAGCCTTTTAACCTTTGAGTAGGGCTAGAGTATCTTAGAAGCTAATTTTTAAGAGGGGTTACTTAAAGGAAAGTTACTTAAAGGAAAAAGGGATTTCCTTTTGAAATCTCTTAAATTTTCATAGATATAACAAGCAGCTTGAATTCCAGGACTGAGTGATTTATTGGGAAGTAACCGCATAATAGCTTTAATGAGGTGTGGGCATTCCATTAGCATTTTATTTCAGGTTGGGAAACACTAGGAATAAGTTTAGGCAATCTTTTTCCCCAATATCCAATCTGAACATCCCCGGGTGAAACCTTCTCATCCTGTTATTGTTCCCTGGGAGCAGAGCCCGACTCCCCGCGGCTGTCCACTCCTGTCAGGAGTTGTGCAGAGCCACAAGGTCCCCCCTGAGCCTCCTTTCCTCCCGGCTGAACCTCCCCAGCTGCTCCTCATCAGCCTCGCCCCATCCTGCCGGCCGGGACCACTCCCACCTTGATGAAGAAGATTTTCCCATCGCAGTTGCACCTGGAGAAGACGGAGTCGATGGGCGAGGGGATGCCCCAGCCGTCGGTGATCCGGCGGGGGTTGGTGGTCGGTGGGGTCCGGCCGTTCAGCAGCCAGTAATAGTGACCTGGGGGAAACAGGCGTGAGGGGCGCGGGGGACAGCGAGGGGACAGTGAGGGGACAGCGCCGTCCTGCCCCGGGGACAGCGAGGGGACAGCGCCGGCCTGCCCCGGGGACAGCGAGGGGACAGCGCCGGCCTGCCCCGGGGACAGCGAGGGGACAGTGAGGGGACAGCGCCGGCCTGCCCCGGGGACGCGGCTGAGCCTGCTCCATGAGGGATCTCGGGGACGGACTCGGCTCGGGAGAGTTTCGAGGAGGGTGAGGGGCAGCGGGGCGAGTGAGGGAGGAAAAAGAGGAGGAAGAGCGACGGGGCAGGTGAAGGAGGAGGAGGTGACGGTGAAGGTGAAGGACTGGGTCAGGGAAAGGTGAGGGAGGAGGAGGCTGGGGCAGGTGAGGGAGGAGCTCCGGCGCTGTGCGGGGAAGGAGGCGGGCTGGGAGCGGAGCCAGAGCCGGGACAGGTGAGGAGGAACGGGGCCATGCCGGGGCAGGGGGAGGATGTTCGGAGCAGTCTCACCTCGGAAGACGGCCAGGGTGCCATTGGGCAGGGCCACCATGCCGTCCGCTGGCTTGCCGCTGCACAGGTCCTTCTCGTCGTTCTTCTCTGCAAAACACAGCCAGGTGGGTTTGTTTAAGGTTCCACAAGAACGGCCTTAGCTTCCCTCTCGGCCCCGCCGGTGGGCCAGGGATTAATTCCTCATCGGGGACGTGTTCTCGGGAAGCTCGGCTCTGGTGCTGTGGCCCCAGCAGTGCCGAGTGACCAGGTGTGGGTGTCTTTGCTTATTGCCACCTAAGTACCTGTAATTCAGGAAAACACCTACAAACGCCTCGTATGCTACATGCTCTGGGATTTTATTGTTCCTTTAAGCTGCTTTAGTGGCTTCTCTTCCTTCTTGTTATTTCTTAAAAAATAAACCTTCCTTTAAATATAAAGGATGAATCTCTTTTAGACTGAAATTCAAGTATTTTGCATCTAAACCCCTCTATTTTTTCCCCCCAAAATATCTTTCAGTATTTGATTGAAAAATTGCTCAAGAACCTGCAGGCTATGTCTGATTAAAATAAAGAGAGGGCATGAAAAAGGCTGTGGCAGAAAGCAAGGCAAGAGACTTCTTGTCTCTTTTATATGACATTTTTAGTAGGTGGCTACAAAACACTAGGTTAGGTACCATGAGGGAGGGTGGATATGCAGCCTGACTTCTAGCAATTTTTTTCATGGGATTTAGAAATTTGTCATCTTTTTCCTTGACTTTTTGTCTGTTTGCATCTCCTACAGTAGCAAACAGGAGGAGGAGAAACTTATAGTGAACAATTTTCAGTAGGACCAATTACTGGAAACAATTTAGATCATGTTCTAAATCACCTGGAGGATTTAATTAACTCCACAGCTGAAACTGAGGTTCCAGTATTCAGGACACTGGCAGCTGTGGTTGTGGCTGCCCACGGAACACTGCCATGTTCCCTTGAGTTGCTGATGCTTTTGTACCTGCTGGAATGCACTTACCTTGTGTTTCTCCAGGGAACATTGGCAGGTCCCCAGCTTGTATTAAAGGCTTGTTTATCTCAGGCTCTTCTTTCGCTGGCAGAGTTTCAGGTTCAGTTGGGTGAGGCTCTTCTATGGCCTCAGTGATCTCCTGGAAATGTATTGTTGGCTTGGATGTCCCATTAGACACAAGATACATTTCTTCTATTGTGTCCTTTTTATCCCTTGTTGTGGTTTCTTTGGTAACTGTAGTTACCTCTTCTTTGGCAATACCAGGGGCCTTTTCAGTGACATCTTCCATTTCTTTTTCAGGTGTGGTGCCCATTTCTTTAATGGTTGTTACCTCTTTTTTACCAGCCGTTGTCATCTCCACAATAACACAAGTAGCACCTGGGCTCTCTTTGTCTGCTGCTGGGCCAGCCTGCTCGGTGTCTGTAGTTGTCCCTTTTTCATTTGGTGTTACAGCCTCACCAGGCTGAGGAGTTGAATCTTCTTTGATGGTTGTTATCAGCATAGTGGGATTGGGCAAGGGAGCTGAAGCTGCTGTTGTTGCAGTCTTGGTGTCTGTAGAAGTTGTTTCAGCTGCTGCAGTGACAGGTTCCTTGGCTGTAGGGACTGTGTTTGGAATGTCATCCATACCTTTAGGAGAATCACCTGGTTTAGCTGTTGTCACCATAGCTACAGTAACTGTGTCTTTCCCAGTTGCAGCTGTGAAAAGGTCTTTAAGCAGAGTAGTTCTGTCTTTCTTTGGTGTTGTTGTCTCCTTGTTCTCTGTTGTGGTATCTGAAAGCATCGTGCCTGCCCCAAGTGTGGGGGAGTCCTTCCCAACAGTTGTGGGTGCAGCACTGCCTGGAGAAGCTGTGGCTTTACTGGTAGTGGTACTGGCCTCAGGGGCTGCAGGGATGGTTGGAGAGTCAGCATCCTCTGCTTTAGGGGTGGTGGGAGAGTCTGCCTTGGTTATACTTTCTTCTGGGGTTGTTGCTTCAGGTTTAGGGGTAGTGGGAGAGTCTGCCCTGGTTGTAGGTTCTTCTGGGGTTGTCTCTTCAGCTTTGGGGGTGGTGGTAAGAGAGTCTGCCTTGGTTGTTGGCTCTTCTGGGGTTGTTTCTTTGGGTTTGGGGGTGGTAGGAGAGTCTGCCTTGGTTGTTGGCTCCTCTGGGGTTGTCTCCTCTATTTTGGGGATTGTTGGCTCCTCTGGGGTTGTTTCTTCAGGTTTAGGGGTGGTGGGAGAGTCTGCCAAGGTTGTCGGCTCCTCTGCGGTTGTCTCTTCAGGTTTGGGAGTTGTTGCCTCCTCCGAGGATGTCTCTTCAGGTTTCGGGGTGGTGGGAGAGTCAGCCAAGGCTGTCAGCTCCTCTGGAGTTGTCTCTTTGGGTTTGAGGGTTGTTGGCTTCTCTGGTGTGGGGGTTGTCACCTCCTCTGGGGTTGTCTCTTCTGGTGGGGGGGTTGTTGGCTCCTCTGGGGTCGTCTCCTCTGGTGTTGGTGTTGTCGGCTCCTCTGGGGTCGTCTCCTCTGGTTTAGGAGTTGTCTCCTCCTCTGGTGTGGGGGTTGTCAGCTCCTCTGGGGTTGTCTCTTCAGGTTTGGGAGTTGTTGCCTCCTCCAAGGTTGTCTCTTCAGGTTTCGGGGTGGTGGGAGAGTCAGGCAAGGTTGTCGGCTCCTCTGGATGAGGAGTTGTTGGCTCCTCTGGTGTTGGGGTCGTCTCCTCTGGTGTTGGTGTTGTTGGCTCCTCTGGGGTCGTCTCCTCTGGTGTTGGGGTTGTGAGTTCCTCTGGTGTTGGTGTTGTTGGCTCCTCTGGGGTTGTCTCCTCTGGTGTTGGTGTTGTCGGCTCCTCTGGTGTTGTCTCCTCTGGTGTTGGTGTTGTTGGCTCCTCTGGTGTTGTCTCCTCTGGTGTTGGTGTTGACAGCTCCTGTGGTGTTGTTTCCTCTGGTGTTGGTGTTGTCGGCTCCTCTGGTGTTGGGGTTGTCTCCTCTGGTGTTGGTGTTGTTGGCTCCTCTGGGGTCGTCTCCTCTGGTGTTGGGGTTGTGAGTTCCTCTGGTGTTGGTGTTGTTGGCTCCTGTGGTGTTGTCTCCTCTGGTGTTGGTGTTGTCGGCTCCTGTGGTGTTGTCTCCTCTGGTGTTGGTGTTGTCGGCTCCTGTGGTGTTGTCTCCTCTGGTGTTGGTGTTGTTGGCTCCTCTGGGGTCGTCTCCTCTGGTGTTGGTGTTGTTGGCTCCTCTGGGGTCGTCTCCTCTGGTGTTGGTGTTGTCAGATCCTGTGGTGTTGTTTCCTCTGGTGTTGGTGTTGTCGGCTCCTCTGGTGTTGGGGTTGTCTCCTCTGGTGTTGGTGTTGTTGGCTTCTCTGGGGTTGTCTCCTCTGGTGTTGGGGTTGTCGGCTCCTCTGGTGTTGGTGTTGTCGGCTCCTCTGGGGTTGTCTCCTCTGGTGTTGGAGTTGTCGGCTCCTCTGGTGTTGGTGTTGTCGGCTCCTCTGGGGTTGTCTCCTCTGGTGTTGGTGTTGTTGGCTCCTCTGGTGTTGGTGTTGTCAGCTCCTCTGGGGTCGTCTCCTCTGGTGTTGGTGTTGTTGGCTCCTCTGGAGTCGTCTCCTCTGGTGTTGTTGGCTCCTCTGGGGTTGTCTCTTCTGGTGTTGGTGTTGTTGGCTCCTCTGGTGTTGGGGTTGTCGGCTCCTCTGGGGTCGTCTCCTCTGGTGTTGGTGTTGTCGGCTCCTGTGGTGTTGTCTCCTCTGGTGTTGGGGTCGTCTCCTCTGGTGTTGGTGTTGTTGGCTCCTCTGGTGTTGGTGTTGTCGGCTCCTCTGGGGTTGTCTCCTCTGGTGTTGGTGTTGTTGGCTCCTCTGGTGTTGGTGTTGTCAGCTCCTGTGGGGTTGTCTCCTCTGGTGTTGGTGTTGTTGGCTCCTCTGGGGTCGTCTCCTCTGGTGTTGTTGGCTCCTCTGGGGTTGTCTCTTCTGGTGTTGGTGTTGTTGGCTCCTCTGGTGTTGGGGTTGTCGGCTCCTCTGGGGTCGTCTCCTCTGGTGTTGGTGTTGTCGGCTCCTCTGGGGTTGTCTCCTCTGGTGTTGGTGTTGTCAGCTCCTCTGGGGTTGTCTCTTCTGGTGTTGGTGTTGTTGGCTCCTCTGGTGTTGGGGTTGTTGGCTCCTCTGGGGTCGTCTCCTCTGGTGTTGGTGTTGTCGGCTCCTCTGGGGTTGTCTCCTCTGGTGTTGGTGTTGTCGGCTCCTCTGGGGTTGTCTCCTCTGGTGTTGGTGTTGTCAGCTCCTCTGGGGTTGTCTCCTCTGGTGTTGGTGTTGTTGTCTCCTCTGGTGCTGGGGTTGTCGGCTCCTCTGGGGTTGTCTCCTCTGGTGTTGGTGTTGTTGTCTCCTCTGGTGTTGGTGTTGTCGGCTCCTCTGGGGTTGTCTCCTCTGGTGTTGGTGTTGTCGGCTCCTCTGGGGTTGTCTCCTCTGGTGTTGGGGTTGTCGGCTCCTCTGGGGTTGTCTCCTCTGGTGTTGGGGTTGTCGGCTCCTCTGGGGTTGTCTCTTCAGGCGTGGGGCTGGTGGGAGGCTCGGTGTCGGTTGCTGGTTCCTCGGTGGCGTCAGGGGTTGGGTCTTGTGTTGGGGGTAAATCCGTAGGGTCCACTTCAGTCAGTGGCTCCTCTGTGGCATCGGGGGTCACATCTTCTGTTGTATCCGGAGTAGGAAGGTCAGCTTCGGTCGCTGGTTCCTCTGTGGCCTCAGGGGTTGTCTGTGCAGGTTCTGTGGTTGGAGCTGGAGTGGTCACTTGGATTTCAGGATCTATAGAACAAATATAATTCAGTTCAGTCATTGGAATTGCCATGCAGATAGGTATTGCCTATAAATGTATTACACCCATTAGCTATAGGTGCTTTCTTTGGAATACCAAGACCTTTTTTAACCAGGCCAAACTAAGCTGGACCAGGTAAAATGTGAGTTCCTTTTGTCTGCATAGGACTTTCCAGCAGGTCAGCTCAGTTTTTGGTGATCCCTTTTGGCCAACCTGGTGCTGCTCCAGGTTCAGGGTTTAGCTTGGTGCTTGTAGGTGCAGCTGCCTGGGGTTTCCTGCTGCTTTCATGGAAAGGAAGCCGCTTTATAAAATAGTCCTTCTAACACAACACTTCCCTTCTCAGTCTGTTATTTTGATTTATTCCACTGCCCTACATTGTAACTTAGTCTGCACCAACAACCTGGAATTGGCAGAGTGAGGTAGGGAAGCAGGAGGAAAATAATTCCTGAACACAGAGCCCTGACTGCATCTTCTGCTGTATCTTTGTTCCTTGGGTTGTTTTCCTCATTGTGATGTATGAATTTAAGGCTCTCTTTACTTGTATTTATAGTTACATTGGTATGAGTCAAATTGTTATTCAGCAAGAAGAACAGTAAATGCTCCTGCATTTCAATCTCTCCTAAGTATTCTCTCTCTGAGATTGTGCAGATTAGTTCTGCTTTCACAAATGTGTGTTTAGTATGAGATGAGTATTTCAGAATAGGTTTCACTCCCATCCCATGTATCTGAAATACCATAAGCCAGCTGGGATCCTGTTAATGGTTATTTGAATTTCCTTAATTTTCTTTCATGTGATCCACTATACTGTGTTTTAGGTTTTTTTTTTTGTTGTTGTTTGTTTGGGGTTTTTTTTTTTGTTTTGGTTTTTTTTTTTGGTTTTTTTTTTTTTTTTGGGTTTTTTTTTGTTTTTTTTGTTTTTTTTTTTTTGTAATAGGAAATTAGAACAGCAGAAAATAAATACTCCAAATCTAAAACAAAAGTAAGAAGAGAGGGGGAAGATGAAAATATTGACTGACTTCTAGCGTCTTTTCAATTTTGTTTCAAGTTCAAACTGGTCCTCTGAGTTATCACTTCAAATGCTGGAACACAGTACCAAAGAACACAGGAAAGCAGCATATTTTCCAGTCAGAATAAATAAATAAATGTGTTGTCTGAAGCAGCATAAGGCCTGGCTTGATTGAAGCTAGAGGAACCTGCTAGGACATTTTCCTGTTTTGCCAGTTCATCACTGTCCCACCCTTCCTGTTCCAGCCACGGATGCTGTCCAAGACTGACAATGGTCTGTACCCTGTTTTTGGAGGACGTGTGTAAAAATCCAATAGAGACACAGGAGACATCACCACTCTGCACCATCTGTGCTGAGTGAACTCTCCAAAGTCCTGAGGGCTTGGTGAGGTAATCAGTTTATAAACCAAGTGCTTCCAAGCTTGGTAACTGTCTGGTAATGTCTAGGATCAGCTTTCTATTTCCAGAGCAGGAAAATGGTCTTTAATTTTCCTTCAGGTAACACCCATCCTGGTGCATCCATATACTTGCCTACCTTCCACTGCTTCCTTTGATGACTCTTCCTCATCTGTGGAGGATCTTTTAGATGTTGATTTGTTTTCTGGAGGAGTCTCCGGGGTTGGCTTTTCTGTGTGTGCTGAAAGAGAGAAGTGCTCCCATTAACAGATTATTTTATCTTTATAGGTGCTGGGTGTCAACTGTATAAGAGTGTTCACAAAATTTCAGTGACCATCTTCCATTTAAAACTAAGTTTCTTTTCATTTATAGGATTCTTTACACAATTATTTCTGTGAAAAAGAGCAAAAAATACCCTTTTGATCCTGAAGTGTTTCATCACAGATGGGAGAATATTTTTCCCAGAAGTTTGAGGTGAGGCATTATTAGCTAATAGCAATTTTGAGGTGGGAAAAGAGATTAATTCTGAGCAGAGCTCTATGTTCTGAAATTTTGTCTTTTTTTTTTTTTTTCCACTACAGATGACTTTTCATTACTTGACTTTCACTACAGATAACTAACTCTAGTGGAAATAGGAGAGTTGTCACATTAGCCAAGAATTTACTTTGATAATCCCCTTGCAGTTCTTCAGATGTGATGATTCTATGCAAGTGATTGTTTTGGAGAGACGTTTTAAAAGAAATGTTTTTCTTGAAGGAGACAGGAACTACAAAGCAGGCATGGGCCAAGGAAACAACATGGGCATTAAGCTAACTTATAGTAGGCTGAGTTTTAGGAGAAATAGGAGGTTGTGTTCAGATTTTTCAGCTCTGAAGAGTGGATGGAATTTCAGTTGCATCCAGTAAGAGCCACATAATATTTTATAATTAATTGTTGGCCAAACTGTACAATTGGAAATGAGCTACTGGCATAGCCTTGTAGAAGGAACTTGTTAGCTGTGAAGGAAATGTGATGGAGCTGAGGGAACTGGCCAAATTATTTTGATCCAACCAAGGGAGCTGGTAACTGCCAGAGGTGTGTGTAATCAGCTTTTTACAAAAGAAATGGGATTTTTGTCTCCAAAGGATGACCATGGTGTCAAAAGATTTACTTTCACAGTGAGCTAGTGCTCAAAGCAAGCAAGGTTGGGTATTGCACTATATCCTGAAACATTTATTGAGGAAGAGAGAGAAATTGTTGTAAAAGCTGAATGGCTCCTTTGAAAGCCAATTGTTTGGAAGGGGAGCATTTTGGTTATGTGTGTACATGTATTCAGGGATTAAAGAGCTTCTGGAGAACAGGAAAGATAACAGCTCTGGATATGCATTGTACACTTGGCTTTCCTGTACAGAAAAAATGTTCAGAGGATGCTGAAACAGCAAATTTATTCCAGGAGGTTTAACAGATTTCTTAGTTATTCACACATAGTGTAAATAGTAAAATACTGAGTACAGTGGTTTGGGGGATTTCTGCTGGATTTTTTGACAAAAGTGGATAGCAAAGCTTAGTACAATACAGAAGAAATTCTTTAAGATTAGCTGTGGATTAATCATTATATTTTAACTGAAGAAGTGAAATTGTTTAACAGTGTTTTGTGAGTGGGTGTGACAAACTCAGCAGAAAGAGGGAAATATTAAGCAGCCTCATAAGCAGCAAATTCACCTCAACATGCTTCCAAGACACTTCTCTAGACATTCAGTCAAAAATGCTGAATACAGACTCTATTTCAGTCTAAATTACTGTGCAATTGTGTGGCAAAGCTAAGCCACTATCCCAGCACTTGGGGACCACTTGGGTGAAGAGAACCAAATGACAATTGTGACTTATATTGTACATCACACTGCAGGCTTTGGGAATTGGCTGCCTTGGAGGTGGGCTGCTCTGTGGATCCAGCAGCCCCGTGCCGAGCCACATTTGTCAAGTGTGTTGACAGAAATTAATATAGGTCTGTAGGTACCAGAAAGTTTAAGGACATGATGAAATTAAACATAGTCTGTTGTTGTTTTTTAGAGTTCATTTGCTGGTGTCCTTAAAGCTACATGAGGGCGGGACTGCACCTCCAGATCTGTGCCTTTGTGCTCAGCTGAAACCCCACCAGGCTCTGCAGAAAAGGACAGAACAAAATAAGTGACTGCAAGTCAGTTTGATTCTGCCCTGGACTGAACTTGCAGCCTAAAGGTAAAATTCTTAAATTTTTTCTTGCTACACTGTGAACATGTGACATCCAGTTCCTCCCTCCTGCCCCACAGGATGGGTTTCTGTGTTGGGCTGCTCTTCCCACACTGGATTTGAGATAGGGAGAATCTAGGATATGCATCTCTAATATGCTGCCAGTGACTGTGGTGACACCAAGCAAGTGTTCTGGAGGTCCAGGTAGTGCTATCCCAAGGAGTAGCCATTCCCCACTTTTGGATGGGTGAGGATTTTAAGGGAGTTGAATCTTCCACAAAGTTGAACCTTCCACCTTGTTTTTATAAGATGAACTCAGCTTTTTACTCCAATTCATTTATTCATCTGCCTAGTGGAAAAGGCCCTGGGGGTGCTGGTGACAGTGGCTAAATGTGAGCCAGGTGAACCAGGGGCCAGTGGCCCCTGGGCTGTGCCAGCCCTGGTGTGGGCACAGGCCCAGGGCAGTGACTGTGCCCTGTGCTGGCACTGCTGAGGGACCTCGAGAGCTGGGTCCAGTTCTGGGCCCTCGTGGCCACAGAGCCCTGGAGGGGCTGGAGCGTGTCCAGGGAAGGGAACGGGGCTGGGGAAGGGCTGGAGCACCAGGAGGGGCTGAGGGAGCTGGGAAGGGGCTCAGCCTGGAGGAAAGGAGGCTCAGGGGGGACCTTGTGGCTCTGCACAGCCCCTGACAGGAGGGGACAGCCGGGGGGGTCGGGCTTTGCTCCCAAGAACATGGGATAGGACTAGAGGAAATGACCCCTAGGAGCACCAGGGGAGGTTTAGGTGACCAGGCTGCCCAGGACAGGGGTGGCATCCCCATCCCTGGAGGGATTTAAAAGCTGTGTGAATGTGGCACTTGGGACAGGTTTTAGTGGTGGCCTTGGCAGTGCTGGGGGAATGGTTGGATGCAATGATCTCAAAAGGTCTTTTCCAAACAAAACTGTTCTGATTCCCCAGCTTCTCTAATTGAATTCTATTATTGATGTACAGACCTTACCCTTATGCGTGGTATTCTGAGTAAGGGCTCTGACAGCTAGAGCATGACTAGTTCCAAAAGAGCCTAATGTAAAACACAACTTTAAACTCAGAATTCACATCTTGATGATGGCTTCAAGGATGTCTACCTGTATGTTTCCATAAAGTGTTCATGCTTGAGAAATTGGCCAATTTGTTTGTGAAATTATGTTTTGTTATTTTTGTTCTGTTTTGTTTGTTTTGTCCTGTTTTCTGTTTTTCAGTTGTTGCCAAAGCCCACAGGATTTTGTTTATGGTAAAGCACCTCTGTTTAAATAGCACTTTGAGAAGCAGTGATGGAGACGTGTCTTACCCTCTTTACAGTGCTTGGCGTAGTCTGGGCAGCATTTTCCGTACCGCTCGCAGTCGGCATCGCAGTCGCACTCCCTTCCCCTCTCGAAGGTTTCGAAGCAGCGTCCCTCGCAGGAGGCGGCTGTGGAGGCAGGGCAGCACAGTCAGCCTTGGGGCCAGCTCATGTGGAACGCTGGGACCTCTCTACAGTGAAGTCTTTGGCTCGAGCTGCTCCAAGAGCAGCTCCATAAAATCAGGCGCTTATCCTGGTCTGATCCAGGATTTGTCTGTAAGGTGGGGTTTGGATCAGGCAGTGCCACCAGAAGGGCATTGTGCCATGGCAGTGACCATGGGATTGACAGTGCAATAAAACGTGACCGCCGCGTTCACTTTAGCCAGGTCCCACCGTAGGAAGGTTCCGCTTCCCCAGCCACAGAGCGGTGATCTCAAGAGTGATATTTAAATTCTGG
The DNA here is from genome assembly GCF_024509145.1 of Vidua macroura. Lineage (NCBI taxonomy): Eukaryota > Metazoa > Chordata > Aves > Passeriformes > Viduidae > Vidua > Vidua macroura. The sequence continues at coordinate 7,958,725 of NC_071579.1, forward strand.
GCTGGGTTTGCAGGAAGTTGTTCACCAGGGTATCCCTTTGCAACAAGAATGATGTGTCTACCAAAGCATTTCTGAAAAATAATTGGCCTAATTGAACAACCAATTAGGAGTGTTCCTGGTGTGTCCAGGCAAACACTGCACCTAATTTTGTGAACAGGTTAACCAAGTTACCCCAAGAGACCACTCTGAAACTGTTTAATACAGTTCTGAAATTATTAGTACTAAAGGACTATATACCATGTTTTGACATGATTAATAACCACAAGATTTTAGTATTTAATGTTTGGTTAACTTCTGAAACTTCTCTGACCAAACTGCTATTTCATATCAAATAATGACCACGTTGTGTCAGAAAGAGTCTGCACAGCTATTAGGCTTCAAAAGAAGCACTTTCTCTATGTATGTCTCTATTGAAGTCATTGTCTCTGTGGCACACAAGGCATAAAATCATGTTGTACAGTTAAATCACTATCTAGAAAGATTAATATTACTGTATAGGCAGATTCTGAACATCTTTGGATTAGTGTAGTTGCAGATTAAGTGTTGATGCCAGTGGATCCATCCCACATGCACAGGTGAGAATTATTTTTATTATCTTAGGGAAATTTTTACTCATAAATAATGTCTGGCATTTCTTTCATTTAGTCAGTGTTGATTCCACACTAACTGGACAACAGTCCTTAGCCAGACTGCCTGCCTCCTTTCAGGATGGCACCTACTGTGCTTGCCTGGACTAATTGATTTAGAGTAGAACAGGGAAGATTTCCTCTAGCTTTAAACTTTTGGTTAAAGGTTTTGCAGAAGCCAGAATACCTTTAGAATCTGACCCACAATGAATAAATAGCCTACATAATTAAAATGCCTCACTCTGCATCTTCAGCTGTGAGAAATGCTGATGTCCCCCCACAATGCAAAATGAGGATGGGGAAGACTGAAAGGCAAAGTGTCCCCAGTGTGTGTCAGGGCAGCAGAGCTAGAATTTTAGGGAATGCAGGTCTGCATTTTGAACAACACTCAGTGGTGTAGCTGGTTCTGGGAAGTATTTGTTACTCCTGTAATCCTACTGGAACCACGGTGTAGTGTAACAAACTACTGTTACTCAAATCACTGACATTTCTACATTGGTGATTCCTAAGAAAATGCTTTTAATACTCAGTCAAGCAGTTTGAAAAACCTGATTTTATTTACATTGTACAGTTTTGCCTATAAATAAAGCATAAAATAATACTTATCTAACCTTTTCCAGCAGACTCTGGACATAGTTCTGATCCAGAATCAATTTCTGTCCATGGAAGGACACCCTGGCTTTGGATTAGACCCCACAGCATCCACACTTCTTAAATTTGAGTTGGAATATGTCAGAATTTCTTTCTGCAGAACCCTGAATTGGCTATCACCACTTTTTTTTTTTCTTTGTATAAGAGACAGATACATACAGTACAAATGCACTAAGGAGTAAAAAACAAACAGTAACTTGTTTTTGCCCATCTTGCCTAGTTCTGCTTTTGTAAAAAGCAAAATTCTTTGCTTGGCAATAACCTGTGGATACACAATTTTCTTTGGATTGCAAGAGGTTATTCTGAATATTTATGGGGAACAACAATACATGTATGAGAGGGAACAAGGACACAGCAAACCAACAGACATTTAAGCATTCAAAGAGGAGACACTGGTGTGGTAGGGAGCTGGGAGGGGAATTCTGAGGAGAGGAACTGGCTGTGTTTGGGAACTTACCCACTATGCAGACTTTCCTGAAGTCAGGGCAGCACTCCATGTAGTGGTGACAGTTAAAATCACACTGGCAGTCATGCTCTCTAGAATACCCTGCCCCACATCTCCCTGTACAGCTCGATACATCTAAAATCACACAACACTGGTGTAAGCGTTGCCCAGCCACAACAGTCCTTAAGGAAATGCTGAATGGAAAAGGACTAAAGTTTCTTTCTTTTTTCCCTGCAGAATGTGGATTCTTCACTCAGTACTGCAGAAGCTGAGAGCCTGGTGTGACCCCTCCTGAAGGTGTGGGGAGCAGAGGTTTGCTCTGAGCCAGCCTAAGGACCAGCAGCAGCATGTGTTCAGGTTAGAGAGGTCTTCCACTGAGCTAACTTACCCATTTTTTTTCTGAAAACTAAGGAATCCTTGAGGATTGATTCTGTAGTATGACCACAGGCTTCCAAACTAGCCCCTTAGACAGTGTATCAGCTTTGCTGATTTATTCTCCAATTTGATTCACCCTCTGTATGATAATAGGTGTGCATCTGCACACCCATACCTGACAGACCCCCTAGGTGTCTGATTTTTACTGTTGCTATTGCTGTTCCTAATAACCCATCTAATGAGGTTAGCTTGCAAACTGGAGAGCACTATCATAATAAATACAGGTCCCTGAAGCCATTTTTATTGGAAGTTTCAAACTCTGCCTAGTCCCTACACTATATTTTTTTCCCTGATGTCAGGGAAGAATTTGGTATCAGCTCTAAGGCTAAGAACAGCTGGGATCTAGCCTTGTAACTGCTATGAAGTACATTTTGTTAATTAGAAGATTATGTACTAGGAGACTAACAGAAAAGCTCATCCCATAATGGCTTTAGTGCCAGACTGCTGGGAAATGCTAGATAACAAGAAATGGTGCAGATAACAGGTGGCAAAACAACACATCGGGAGGTGTCTTGCTTTAACCTGTGAGCCTTCCAGCTCAGCAGTGCCTTGCTACCTTCTACTGCCAAATCAGATATTCAGCCTGCAACCCTCCCCTTCCTCTGTGAAATCTCTGCTAACACAACCAGCTAACAGCTTCTTCTGGAAATGAAACATGCAGGACCACAAGTGAAGCATCCCTAAATACAAACAAAGAAGCTGAACAATCAGCAAGCCCAAACAGATAATCAGCTAAAACATTGAGGAACAACAAGGAAATAACATGTAGCACAACACAACACCAAAGACAATTTCTAACAGCACACACAACACGTGTGTGTGTCTGAAGGAAGAGCATGGGATAACAAATATTATATCTATTACATATACAGTGATTTTCAGCCAGTACTTGTAATGCTTGTTACCACTTTGCCACAAATAGAAAAGTGGAACCAAGGGATAACTGGAGACATTAATGGCCTTGAGTTACTGGGCTATTAATAGAGCAGTTGAAAAGACAAAATGGACATCTTCCTTTATGGATATATGCCCAATATATTGAACCCTTCTTCCTTTATGGGAAGAAAATGAGTCCAATAGTTACATGGTTAATATGTAGTAGTTCAATAGTTGCACCTCTTCATTTATTCGTTTCTTTTAAGTTTATGACTTGTAAGTTGCAGAGTTACTTGTAAAGAAAATGCCTGAATGGTCCTGGTTGCTGTTGGCAAAAGTCTTGATTTTTGCTGAAACTGGTGGGAAGGTATCAGCTATCAAGGGGTCAGTGTAAGGTCACATCTGGCATGGGGCGTGCCCTGAGGAGCTGCTCAGATACCTGACATTGTGCCTTTTGCTATCAAGTAGTAATAAATCATTTTCTAGCAGCAAGTAATACCCAGTGTTATCCCCCTGAAAATTTGAGAGCTATCAGAGAACTGCAACAGCACAGGATTTGCCAGGTGGCATGTTCTGCTTCACCATAACAGTGTTACTTTAGTAAGGAATCAATTATAGATCTTGGAGTATCATTAGACAAATAATTCCCCAAATTTGCCTCAGTGGGGTAATAATGGTGAATTTAATGGGAAAGTATTTAGTAAGGTAGAGACATTCCTTTCCCTGAGCTTATTGAAATATTTCTAGCCAATCTTTGTGGATATTCTCATGTTAGATCCTTTCTAAATCAAACTGCAAATCATTAGGGCTAAATATGTCACTATGAGGGCAAGAGGCTCTGTAGGCTGTCTAAAGAAAAAGTAATAGTTTCATACACATTTTGCATTACATTTATATTTTTATGTTATTCCTCAAAAAAAGAGGACCATGCTACACTGAAATTTATTTATGAAAATATTCAGTGATGATAAAATTGAATCATATTTCCTATCTGAATAGTTCTAGAACTTAGTATTTTTATGAAGATGTATTTGAAATAGTCTTAATGTGTGTCAGGCACACACTCCTAGACACCCTCCCTTCAGCTTTGTGTGTTACAGTACCTTGAGAAGACACTTCTGGAATGAAGGACAGTGAAAGCACCACCAGGGATAAGCAAAGTGTGTTCCATATGATCATAACTTTCAGGTACGACATCATTCCTAAAAAGAAATAATCTCACATCACTATCTGCAATTCACTTAATTCATAATTTTAAAAATGCAGTGCATATCTTTGTATAAAGACTTTGATAAACTTTTTGTTTGATAAAAACATAAAATTAATTATAAAATTGTTCAAGGAAAAATTGCTAATTTAGAATTACTCCATAAATTCCCTCTTGATTATTAGTCAATTAAATTCTGTAGTAAGACTATATAGAAAATCATTATTAACAAGTAATAGAAATAATTTTTTGCAGAATTCTATTACATGAAGACTACAGTCACAGTCGTCTTCTAACATGGGTACACTTCAGCACAACAACGTGTAAAGTTATAATACTGATAAATGAAAATCTATAATAAAACCAAATACTGACAGAACATTAGTTATTCAGCAACATAATTTTATAAACCATTTCCTCACACTGAAATATGTCAAATGGAAACATAGGCTAAAAGTAAGTCTTCTTTCAAAAGGAAAACTTTGGATTTTCTGTCCCAGTTCCTTGTTCTCCTACTGAAGAAGAGCTCTGGGTAGAGACAGGTGTAGCACTTACCTAGCAGAGAGTGTGTCTGCTCCCAGGGCTGTTCCAGAGTCCTTATATATTGCTTTGGAACTGTGCTGGGGTCAGGTAATCAGGCAGCTTGTTAAACACACCACCAATGACAGCTCATGACAGCAAACTTTCCACAGGGCTTGGAAGAGGGCCCGGATGACTAGACTAACACAACATCTGGAAAATACTCCCATTAAGAAAAACGATTACAGAAAAACTAAATAGGGACTTACTAGTCAAAACACATTTTGATTACTGAGAGAAATGAACAAATTGTCCTCAATGCAGCTGGAAGGCATTAGAGAGTATTGCAGAGCAATAAAAAATCATCACAGGCAAATGCTGAGTGTATTTTCTTTCCTGTCAAATGGAGCTTAGGTGACAGTAGCCTGAAATTATGCAGTTTTATCTGCTACTGATGGTGTATCTTCTCCAAAAAGTTGTGAGAGCTAATTCATACAGACATAAGTAATTCACCACTTGCTCTGAGTATTTTGTACTTTCCCCTGAACAAATGGAAATGCTGCCAAGGCATTGGCTAGAAATCAAAGAATTGAGTCAAATCTCAAAGTTATTGAACATATGATATGTAAGGCATCAAAAATGAATGAAAGAGGCCTTAATTGTTTTAATGGTCTTTGTGTTCACTGGTTCCAGATTCAGGACAGTGGAAATGGTCATTTGTAACTCTCAGACACAGAGGAGGTTTTAACTGAAACTTTTACAGTCCTGATTGTTGGTGTTTAGGAGGGATTTTTTATTCAGAAATTATCCTAAAGGCCAGGGAACTTTAATAATTCTCCTTTATGATATTACTTGAATCCCAAAGTAGTTCTGTTAACCCCAAAAATAAATATGGTCTAGTACACATTGATCCCAGTTCAGGAAAGCACTTCAAATGAGAATGAGTCTCTTAAGGAAAATAATGCAGAACAGGAGTGGGTTAAAACATGTGTTTGAATGCTTCCCTCACTTGGTTCCTTGACTGTACAGCTTTAGTAATTTTATGCTAGAAATTCTAATTTCTCTGTTATCACAATAGAGAGATTTCCATTCAGTCTTTCTGCATTGTGTGCAGATGGAATAACTATTTACTTCAATTAAATGGAGTAACTATTACTTACCATGTGGAAAAGGGGAGACTGAGTTTTTATGGAGTTTATTCAAGGTCATACAAAAAGAAATGTATATTACATGTCTTATTATAAGAGTTTCAGGGTTATCTTTAGTGGACTATAAGCTTGATGAAGAAACCCTGGCTTTGGGTAGAATGGTGCCTGTCTATGATTATTTGAAGCCTGGGGAAGAAGTACTTGTTAGTGTGGCCAAATAGGATCAACAAGATGAGAAGTTTCCTAGAAAAGTACTGAAATACTTATAACTTAATTAATTTATAATTTGATCAGCAAAACATTTAAGACTGAATTAACGAGTGTATCCTTATTTTGAGATCCATGACATGGAGGAGATTTGTTGTCTTTTCCATCAATTCACAGCTGGTGCAGCTGTGAGTCCCAGTTAATACTGGCTGGCTACCTGACGTGAATATATGTGTGTGTGTCTATGACTCAATGAAAAAAATTGAAGATCAAAATTATTATAATTTTTATGTTAACATGCCAGGGCTCAATTGAGTCATACAGCTGGGTACATGCACACTCGAAATACAGATAGTTGTGACTGGCTGCTACATTGTGCTATGGATGTTCCTTTTGGCAGGATTGTATTTTTCATTTCTCTTCTGAATTGAATTTTTAGGTTGTTAGAGGTCACATGGAGATGCAAAGTTTGAGTGAAAAGAATTTCATAAGTGGATCAACAGGCTGTGAAGAGCACTTAAGACACCTTTAAATTGTAGTGTCACTGTGGCATTGAGATGGGTGGTCAGACAACACTCAGGTGGAGGCTGATCCTGACCAGCTTTTGCAGGTTTTCCCTTTGGTTTTAGGCTTGGATTTTGAAATCCTGCTTTAAATTATTGTTATGGATTCTCATAGATGGCAATAAAAGCATTCAGGGCACATGTGCTGGGCAGTGTGCTCCTGCTGCTGTGCCCAGGTTGGAGTGCCAGGGAGAAGGGCCCAGAGAGGAGTGGGGAGCTGCATGGGCAGGGGAGGGAGAGCTCCATTCCAAACACAGATATAACATAGGGAAAGTACAAAATGTTCAATTTCCTTCTTTTGATTTCAGCTGCCTTTAGGGAAACAAGACTCATTACATTCCTGATGAGTAAATAAGGATACATGGCTTCACCAGCATTTTAATTTGTCTTAAAGCAGCACATGGGACCTCATATTGTGGTTAGTCACTCCAATCAAAAAGAGAGAACCTTATTTTTTATCTGATTTTTATTGCTTCACTTAATATCAACTGGCCAGTCATTTAATTTGGCAAGGCTTTCAGGCAAACGTAAACCCTTCATCAAGCCCTTGGCATGCGTATCCAAAATCTTATCTGTACTTCCAACTTCCCTAGTAGATTGCATTTTAGAAAAAAATAAGAGTTAAAAAAAAAAAAGCCTTTCCTTGCAAACCCTGTTTTGCCTGTGTACTGCAATGGTCCCATTTACAGCGCAATTGCTGCTATTTTTTATTTCTGGGTGAACAGATTCTTCATGCTGATGCCCGTGACCTGGCGGTGCCTTTTCAGGTCTTGGCTTTTCCACAAGCTCATCAGTCAGTCACATTTATGATAGTGGTTTGGGGATGTGATCATATCCACTGGGATCACATGGAAAATATAAGTCAGTGAAATCCCAGACAACAGTTCTTGGGATGATCTGAGCCTGGTCTGACAGAAGCCTTTCTGCTTTTTCAGTTCCATCACTGATGCCCTTTGCAAAGCCATCAGGATCCTCAAAGTATCCTGTGACTTTCGGATGGACACTAGATTACCTTGGGTGCTCTGAGTCCCTGTGAGGGCTCAGGAAGAGCTGCTGGGCAATCCCAGCAGAAGTGATACAGACAAACTGAGCTGAGCAAGAGGAAAGGGAAAAGGTATTTGGAGTAGTGTTGGCCTGTTAAATGATAACTGATTACTGAACCTTTATTTCACATAAAAGGAATCATAGAAGGAATATAACTGCAAGTTAAATGAGAATGCTGGAGGTCTCACTGAAGTTACTAAGAAAAATTACCAAGAATCATAGAAATCTTTTGGTCTTGCAGGAAGGACTGACAGGCTTTCAAGGCTGGGGTCTTGAGGGGCAAGGAAGGGGATGGTGTAGAGGAGGTAGAAGCCTTCATGTGGGAAGCTCATGGGATTACAATTATGGGACAACTGATAATTGATCAAAGGTGCTTCTTTGTCTTGCCGTCTACAGTCTGTCACTTTCTTCAGTGCACAACTGGCTACCTTTCACTGACATTTTTTCTGATTGTGGAAAAAAAAAAAGAGTTAATTTGAAAGAGCACCTCTGAGTTTTAAGAAAAGAAATATTAACACCCTAGGTTTTCTGTGGTTTATGAATAGCAGTAGTACTGCAATGAATTCTGCTGAATTCCAAGGCTCAAAATACTCACATACATCATCCAGCTGATGTAAATACAGATTTACTGTATTTCCAATTCTGAAAAAGGTGAGAAAAAATTTTAAAAGTAAGAAGTGGGAGAGGAAAATATGACTTAGATATTATATTTGTTCCACAGAAATCTCAGGCAAGCCCATAATGATAGGTGGAAGACTGGTAGAATCTGCAGGTCTGTGTTATTTTTATAGTAATACCAATGTCAGTAGCAGAAATCTTTTTATTCCAGAGAAGCCTTTAAACTCAGTATAGCTGCAGATATTATGGAATATCTTGAAGAGCAGGAGGAGGAGAAGCAGATTTGCTGGCTGGTTACATCCATGGATGGAATGGACTTCTGTGGAGCTTTGGCTGTAAGAACATCACTTTATAGATGTCATGATATTTCTCAGTGGGTCCTCACAAGTTTCTCTAAAATAATTTTAAAAGTTTTTATCCCAAAGCTAGAGCATGGATTTAGCTGAGCTAGACTGGGATCTCATTTTATATGGAATCTGTGCTCTGATTCATACAACAGGGCAGACTCAGTGGCAGAAAATTACTGGGTAAAATCTTTTGGGGAATGTCTGGAAGAACAGGACTTCATTAAGTAAGAAATGTTCAACTTCTCTTTCTTTTCCCCTGCAGGAATTATTTCTCTCTGAACCTGGGCCTAGTGAAATGACTATAGATTTAAATACAGATAGGTGATAGAAGTGAGTTCTGTTTCATAAAAATGTCTCACAAAATGAAATATATTTCATATTGTTTGTTCTTTTTTATTCATATAGTGTATGGACTAGTTCTGTTGAATCATGGCTGCAAGAAAACAAGAGATTTAACTAGGAAGAAAAAAGGTCAAGCAACATTTCAACGTGAAGAATGGCCCGGAATAAGAAGAATGAAGAAAATTACCATGAGAAAGGTAAATCTAGGAGAGCAAGAAGTTATATATGTCTGTATGTAATGTAGGAAATTATGTTTAGCAGATTAAACCAGAATTCTCAGTTCAACAGTAGGAACTGAATTAGCACTGGCTCCTGGAAATCTTGGGAATGAAAGATGCAGAAATTCTTTCAGTTCAGTTATGTCATTACCTCTTCAGGACAGATGGTAGAGACTCCCAGAAACGGTCACCATTTTTCATATGGCTGACAAATAACACCCTCAGTTTGGCAAAAGAGCAGTGAAAAGGTGTCAGACGGGGTTTTTCAGACTTGGTATGAAGTAATTTTCTTGTAACATGAAGAATCATCTTTCTTAGACATCACACGCAGGCTACCATAAATAATTCTTTTAACACATTTTCAAGCCTTCACTTCTTATTTACTCATGTAAAAATAATCTGTTTGAATGTGTATATGCAAGGGGGGAAATCTTCCTGGGTCAGCATAATTGCACAGAAGAGAGACAAGCAGATTTTAATGTATACAGCTCTGAAAAGAGTTTTTTTCCTTTTTCGGAACTTTTTTGCTGTTGCTTGACTTCAGAGTGAGAACTGAATAGTACCTTCTGATGCACTTTCAACAGGAATCTCTCAAAGGTCACATAGCAAGCTCCTGTACAAAAAATTCTCCTGGCACTATTGAATACTGTACATTAATGGTAGTAGAGAAAGCTTTGGTTAAAGCTGCCAGAGGCTTGTGGAACCTGCTTTCTTTCTTACTGTAAACATTGTTTTGCAGGAATCTGAATTATTCCTGTGAAATGTTCAGTACTTCTGTCTATTCAGATTCTGTTGTTTAAAAGACACCTACAGTGAACAAGAGTTGCCTGGGTGTTTGGCAGAGTGAATTGTCTCAGCATGATAAATCCCCTTTTCTTTGGCAGAGGTAAAGGTATTTGAAACATTAGAAAATGTTAATTTCCCCTTCAGTTTCAATGACCTTTGAAATTGTTGTATTCTCTTTTATATGCTTTCAACATGAACTCTGCCTCTAAAAAATCAGTTTTCTTCTCAGACCTCCTGCAAGAGTTGTACAAGCACAGCACAATTGCAGCAGCTCCAAGCAGGGCACTGAGGCTCAGCAGGAATTAAATATAACAGGAATATAATCAAATATAACAGGATTTTTCTGTCTACAAATGAAACTTTGGCAAATATGTAAATTATTTAGCAAGGCTATGTTATATCAGAGGTTGTGCAGTGTTGATCTGAAGCAGGAATGATCTGCAGCAAAGGCAAAATTCTTGACCTTAACTGATGTGGGAAAAAAAATACAAAAACCCCCAAGCTGTAGTTATTATCCAGATATCTTTCTGATATATCAGGAAATTTCTAGGCATTGGCTTCTGTTCTCCTATAATTAAGTCTGGGGTTAGAGCTGAGTATTAGGTTTTAGAAATCTAAAACTGAAAGCCCCTGTAATTACCTGTTCCTCAGGGTGGGTGGTAGGAGCTTCCTTCTGGCAGGAGTTCCTTACCTGTCCTAAGCAGTTCTCCTTCACAGCTGGACTGCCAGCACTCACAGCTGTGGGGCTGGGGATATGAGCTAGTCCCCATATCCTTCCTGAGGGGTGACTATGCTGGAGGCTGGGGTCAAGGTCAAGCTTTGAAAAGATGAGCCTCTGTGGATTTTAAAAGCCCAAGGAGTTAAGTGGGCTGGCAGCTTTACTGTTTAAATGATTCACCCCCCTTCTAGACTTCAAATTAATTGTATGGTTTGAATTAAAGTTAGATTATAAGTCAGTGATTCACCTTCATGGTGTTCAGTTTTAGGGAGGTGCCTGGCATGGCCCTGCTGCTCTCATTTACTGTAGGGATTGATCAATATACTGATATTACTAAGCATTTATTTGGGCTCACAGCCAGGGCTTCTGGTGTTGGAGCCCCGGCACTGGGAGGTTGAAAGGAGGGCTGAGAGCTGACAAAGGTCAGCCTTCTGCATTATCATAGAAATTGATCTCCACAGTAAAACTCAGTTTGGGGTTTTCATGATATTAAAATTTATGGCTAACATTCAGTATATGCTTAGTAATAGCATTTCAGTGTATTTCATTAAAGTTCAATGTATATATTTCAGTTTTGGTCTAAATTTTCACAGATTTTTGTGTTTCGGTTGCTTCCCATGTTACTGTAGGAATTGCCCTAATTGTTGAGGTCAGCCTAAGGAGGTGGGCTGGAGTCAATATTTAGGTTTCTACAGCCCAAAAAAATGTCAGCAGACATGACCCACAGCCATGTATTTTACTTTTATAGAGGGACTAATCTCTGCCTATAAGGAATATTGGATTTAACAATTCAGCACATCAATATATACATTATCTGGGGATTGCAGAGTTAGGATTAGAGCTAGGAGAAACCTAATCTGGTACTTAAGATCAGGGTTGGAGGATTTCAAATTAGGATTATGAAATTTGGGGTCCTCTGTGGTATAGGTTTTTGGCTATTGACATATCTATGTTTTAATTGGAGATTGCCTTTGTGTTTAGAGTCTGAAGTCCCAGAACTGCTTTTCTGGTGTACTTTACAAACCTATAATTTGTACTGATGTCAACCTTTGGCTGCAAATATGTGATATTTAAATATGTAGTAATATTTTTAACTGCATAGATGGGTATGTTATAGTCTCATTTACCATTTAGGAAATTACAGTGTCAGAAACCCATTTTATTGATTGCTGTTATTGGTTTTACTTATCCTACCAGGGCTTAGACTAAACCCATCACAAACTGCAGCCTTAATAACAGCCAGGGAGCAAATCCTTGTAATGTTCCCAGAAAGAGAAAACAGAAGAATCTCTCCACCCCAGCTCACTCACCCCCATGTAGAATATATGAACATGATGCATGTCTAGAAGAATGTGGGCTATGAACTGCTGTGCTCTGGGACATGTTTAATCACCAGTCAGCAACAGGAAAAGACACCTTTCCCTTCCTCAAGGCTCAGCATGGGAGTGCAGGTGCATCTGACAGACTTTTGTACCTTGATTGGCATCACTGTCAAGTGTCGCCCTGATTATCAAGAGTTTTCTAAAGCCTTCTGAGTTTACATTCTTGTAGAGAACTTTCCCACACAACTTTCTGTAAACAACCTATTGTTTTACATTCTTTCATAGAAGTGGAGAAATTTGATGTACAGGTAGTTTGTCCAGTGTCATTGGAGAGGTGGCACATTCACCCTCCAATCCACTGGCACCTTTTGAGAACTATAAAAGATTGGAGTCAGAGGAAATAAATTAGTCTCTTCATCGTGACCAAAGCTGTGGTGCATCGTTTTTCCTTGTGTCATCTGGTGACAGTCAAGGGAAAAGGAACGCCAAAGTCTGGCAACAGTTTTCTGTATCTTCTGTAACTGACACCTGAGAATGAGTCGGTGTCACCAAACATGGTCTGCTCTGTTTCTGTCTCTGTGCTGATGACTCTTTAACTCCAGCTTTTGAGGGACTCTGAGCTGTAATAAGGACTGAAATGAAAATAAAATCTCTGCAGTAGAAAATCGAGCAGTTTGCATCACTCTCTGATGGGCTGGCAGGTTTATAGATAATACCTGCTGCAATAAGAGCCTAGTCTGAAGAAAGACTATTTCCTTTGGCTGGCCTGTGAAGATTCCCTTTCTAGCATAGACAGTGGGAAGGAACCTTTTTATCTTTTTAAAAAGAAGGAACTCTTTTTATCTCTTTTTTTTTCTTTTATCCCAAAAGAGTGGAGCAGGATGTCAGATTCTGACATGGGGAGGGAGGTGCATTTGTAAAGCACATGCTAGGAGAAAGGTGTTCAAGGGAAGTAGCAGGTCGTCCTTAAAAGCTTCTTTTCTTCCAAAGAAAAAGGAAGATATTTTGCAGACCAAACAAGAAAAAGTCCTTTCCCTCAGCACCTAACAATCTTGTTTCAGTACATCATCAGAGATGTATCTGGAGGATGGGACTTTTTACAGGCAGCCTTCTTTTATTCACTTCAGAATGAGTCATATGTTTTTGTGACCAAAGCAGTTGGTTTGAAGATGAAAATTACAAATAATGCACCACCCTTAAGACAATTCTATTCCTGAAAGATTGAGCTCAGGGTATTGGCAACATTCTTTGCTCAAAATTAGTTTTCAGAAAATAAGAGAAAATCCTAGGGATGCTGGTAAAGAATATGGGTTGACATAACATATTCTTACAAGAGAACATAATTTATCCTGTGTTTATGGGTGCTGTACCTGAGAAACAAATATCATAAAGGCTCAATCAGACTGGAAAGAAAACAATTTGCATAACTATGATAATATACAATAACTGCTGCTTAAAATCATGGCCTTCCAGAAATCCTGTCACTAACAAAATGACATTGCTAATTGCTTCCTTTTCTGCTGAGGAGTGAAAACCTTGAGCATGGGGTGGAGGTGCATGTGGCAAAATACCGACAATGAACATTAGAGCTCCTACTCTGCCTGTGCTTTAGTAAATGATTCAGCCCAATTCTTGCTGCTGTTCAATGCAGGACGTGAGAAATGAGCAGGATGGAGAGACAGTTTATGGGAAAGCTCAGTGTAACAGCATGCCAAAGCCAATCCCAGAGGAGCTTAATGACCCACTGTGATGTCAAAACGCAGTGAAAATGAACTCTCAGATGAATGTGGGGGCCATGTGAGAAGAACAGCCCAAAGAAAGATCCTGCCATGGTTCTTTCCTGGTACCTGATCGTGGGTTCTTGGTTGTCCTGAGTACACTGAAAGGAAAAGGAGCTGGAAGGGGAAGTATCTTGCTCAGCCTTTCATGCCAAGCTCAGTAGAAATTCAGATCTCTTGATGTTTTAATTAATATTTTTTTCCTTAATTCTTCAAGAATATAGCATACATTTCAACTAAGGATATGCTTCAAACTCACCAGTTCTCCTGCTGTTCAGGAGAACAGCAAGTCCTTCTAAGTGTTTAGGTTAATTCTCAGATTAAAGTAATTTGTAACTGTGATATGAACACCACATTTTCAAAATGATCCTTAGAATCCATAAAGTGGACATCTACTAGAGGAAGAATTGCTAGAAAATGTTTAAAGATGGAGAAGCTAAAGCAGTGAGACTGCAGGCTGTCTGTCAAATTCTAGGGAATTAATTTCAGAATGCCCAAAAAGATACAACTTTTATTTGCAGATAAAGAGTTCTGTGAAGGCACTGTATCTTAATAAACCTATTATTGTGTGAAAGTATGAGATGAGTTTAAACTAGAAAGATCGAAATTAAAGATAAGGTGCTTCTCCTTGTGGTTTGGGCATGTTTGACCATTTTAGTTGGGTTAATGTGCTACATAGTCTCATCTGTTTCTATGAATATTTTTTAGCTCCATTAAGCCTAGAGAAAGATAAATTTGTAATTTGGCTTGAGTGAAATTAGTTTTATAAGTGTTCCAGATATCAGACATAAGTATTTGAGGCTTTCTTTTAATGCATTACAGTGATTTTTATATACAAATACTAGAGCTGTGTACATAGGCTAGGTTAAAGGGGTTTATTTCTGAAATAGAACACAGAAAACATAGGATCTTTTTCCAATCTTATATCAAGCTTTGATGAAGCTTGAATATTAATTGTGCCTATTTTGCCCAGAGTGAAGACCAAACAGGAAAACTCAGTTATTTGCAGTACTTTATAAATGTGATGATAAATATTTCCTTTAGGACCTTGCCACAAGTAGTTACTTTTTAGGATCATTTAACTAGGAAAATTTCATAAATTAATTATTTATGTCAGTAAATAATTATAATACATAAAATAATAGATGTTATTGGAATGTATTCCAGCCTATTACCTCTAAGTGAAAAGTCACAAAACATCCGAACTTTTTTTCCCATCTGTGTAGAATAAATTTTAAACCTTAGGATGCTTTTAAATTCCCAATTTACAGTTTAACAATGGTTTCAGAATACGTACAAATCACAAATATTGTCTTGAGGCTTTGCTGAGATGGTTGTGGTGTTTATTTGCAGTATTCCTGATGTGGAAAACATGAAGGACAGATTGGCACTGTTATTGGACTATTCTGGTTTGTAGGTGGTGTCCATATGGGATGAGCCTTTTTGTTTCACCTCAAGTTTACTGAAATACAGGTGGCTAGAGGGTGCACTGTGCCAGGGACGGCCTTGTGTTTTAACCAGCTGCATTATTAGATCCAGTGAGAAATGGGGCCAGTTCATGTGAATTTTAAATATGGCTTTAATGAGAACTTAGCAGGAGGCAAGTTGAACCTGGGCAGTGAAGATCAAGGAGATGCTGGAAGGCGTAAGCAGAGACTGAGAGGCTCTGGGCACTCAATGAGTCCCTCAGTGTTGGTGGAGATGATGTGCTGGTTTGTTTGGCCAGCGGGGCGTTGATGGGAATGGGCTGGGCTGCAGACACAGGACATGAGAGCAGGAGGAGGATTTGGCGTCAGTGAGCAGCTACCAGGCCGTGGGCAGCCAGCTCTGCCTGGAATACTCACTCACGGAGGGGCTGGGAATAGCCCTCCCTGACAGCAGATAGGCTTAAGTGTTTTTGTCTTTGGGAATCCTGAGGGATGGGGGAGATGGCTGTGGAATTTACAAAGATTGCAGAAGTTTGGCACCATTTTCAGGTTGATGTTATATTCATAACATTCTGTTCCAGGGCTCTGGCTGGGGCTGATGACTCTGCCTTACCTCATGGCAACGCCCTGGTGCTCTGCTCCTCAGGGCTCGGGTTACTCAGTGAACTTCACTGTGTGGCCAGATAAAACTGCCCCATTATTGTGACACGCTGTTCAAACTCTTCTGGTGACATTTAGACCAGCACAGTTCAGAAATTCAGGGGCCTGGAGTCAGTGAAAGGAGACCATGGGGCTTGGTTAATATTTTTAGACTGATATGGGATACTGTGAGCAGATTTGGCTGCCTGAGCACAAGGTACTGAAAGTAAGACAAATGAGAAGAGGCTGCAATAATAAATAAAGTAATGGAAAGATGCAAGAGGAAAGCATGGAGGAGTTTAGTTTGTTAATTCTAGTAAAGAAGAGCTTTGATTTCTGTGCATAAATACCTCCAGGCAATAAGGATCTGGGGGACCAAGAGAAGATTATTTGAACATTTAGTTTAATAAAGCTTTTAGCAACAGCATCCCAAGTCCAATAATTTTAAGCAGTTTGTAAGTAAGATTGCAGGAAATTAGAACAATGTTCTTAAGCATTATATCACTGAGACTTGGCAACAGCCTACTGACCAAATGAATTTTAAGATGGAGTTGGATGCATTTTCGAATGAGGTGGGAGAAGGATCTTGGTGGCAGGAGCTCCTTCCTGGTGTCCCTCCCTGGCTGCATTGCTGTAAGAGTGCAGTGAAGCTGAGACTGTAGCAGGAACCTGAGGTGATTTTGGGAGGCTCTTGCTGTCAGACAGTAGGGCAGGGACAGTTATTTTGGAGACTTTACTTCAATGTAAACGGATCTGATGGTTTTCCATTTACTAAGTCGTCTATCACAGTTGTCTGTCAGAGTCTTCTTTGGGCAGCCAGTAAAACCTTGCCATTTCATCATTAATGGGGAGACAACAACATTCATTTCCCAGCTTCCTGGTGCTGCAGAGCAACTGCCAATGGCCCCAGAATTTTACTTCAGTCTCTCCTCTGCTAGGGTAATTTCTGCTTTCTCAGTGGCTTGGGGTGAGAGGGGAGAATGCCTCAGTCACCCTTCTGAAATTTGTCCTTCCATGTCTGTGAGCTCTGTCATCCATTTATGGGTTTCTCTTGCTAACTGTGAAATTTAAGCAAATTTTGATGAGAATTAAGTCAGAAAAATCACTCCAGTAGTTGTAAAAGATAAGGCGTGGAGCATCTCCAGCTTTCTGTGTATGAAATTGTGAAAAAATATTCATTCCTGCTGCTCAACAGTTTCCCAACCAGTGGTTTGTTTTGGGTGTTTTCACTTTCAGAAGCCATGTTTAGGTAGATTATTGTAGTTGCTGTTAGAGCATTTTGATCACAGTACTAGTTTGCCTTTTAACCCCATTTTGAAACCAAAAGCTAAAATTTAAACTTATATCTCAATGACAAAGATGATTTCTCTGAAACACTACTTTAGGTTAATCCAAGATAATTTAAAAGCAGCTTGCCTAGTTTGTAGCAAAATCCCATCATTAAATAGTGAAGAGTGAGAAAGTGTAGATATTTGCCATTAGTTCCTACTTATAACATTATAACTTATGTACTAATGAAAGGAAGTACTGGTATTGGCCTAATGATAAATAACATCATGATGATATTCTTCTGCAGTCCATTCCAACTTTGCATTTGTTAATGAACGCAGTTTAATTTAAAAGCATTGCCCTTAATTGTCTCAGTTAATCTATGAACACTCTCTTGAACAATTAGGTTGTCCATAGAACATGATAATCTGTAGGTTTTGCTCCATTTTTCTCTTTCCTTTTCTTTCCCCTGTGAACATCATGCATATTCCCCTTCTGGGACCTTTACTATCCTGCCAGGACAGTAGTTTGCTTGTGATTCATATGTGAATTTCAGAAAACATGGACACTTGGTGATGATTTCAGGGATATGATGTTACTCCTATCCTTTTAGGCTTTTTACAATTTTATAATCCCTTTATCTGGCATAATATTAAAGAGCATTACAAATAACATTTACTTGGAGTGATTACTCTTGCACAAGACTGTCTGGCAGATTGCAGGCATTTACAGATGTTCTGATTTACAAGTAGTGTTGCTCATCTTATTAAAGTAAATGTATTTAATGCAGGACCAGAACAGCTTAAAAATAAACAATGACTGCATAATAGGTAGATGCAAAAGTAAAGATTATCTTTACTTACAAAATCTGTCTATGGAAAACTCGAGTAGGAAACTGACTGAATAACTGACATATCAGTTCTGCTACAGACACAGAAATTATAAGTCTCAAAATATTTGATTTTTTTCTTCTTGTTGTTAAAATACAACAGATTTAATCTAAGATCTCAGTCTTCTGAGAACATCCTTCAGTAGAAGAGGGCTATCTAAGCTGTGACCATTCAGGCAGTAGCAATGGTTATTTTTCATGTCAGTCTCTCTCAAAGGGGATCTACAGCTGACTTGGAACATGGGGACACAGAATATAACACTCCAGGTGAAATTGTATAGTAACTAATAAAAAGTAAATATGCATGGCATGTAGGCAGTGCTTTGTTCAGGCATGTGTAGGCAGCTTTTTCCATATCTGTGTGAGAACATTAACTCTCATTTTATTAATTAGTTAGATTAAGCTAATTAATATAACCTTATTTCTGCCAACAGTCTTATAAACACTACAAGTACATATTCCTTTTGTGCTGGAGATAATATAGAAAAAAATAGAATTTCATCCCAGAAGTTCAGAACTAAGCTCAAACCTATAACTGCAGGCTTGCTTGCTAAGTAGCAGAGCTTTTTGATGCTCTGTGTTCTGATATCTTAAAAAAAAAATCAAAACAAATGAAATTCCAATTATATGTACCAAAAAATACCTGTCCACTGTTTCAGCAAATATGGACTTAATTTCTGGTTTGTGTTTTGAAGTTGTCCCAGTGTGCTGCAGGCTTGAGGGTGCATGGACAAGTGCTCATGTACTCTAAGTAGCTGCTCAGGATGTCAAGAATTGGTGACAGCTCTCACTTGAACTAAATCCATACATCCATGGTGTAAAGTAAACATGACCTGGTGTTTGTGGCTGCCCTTTCTGATTTAAAAGTATCACAGGTCTGTCTGTGACTCCTGGGGGTTTGGTGCTGCTGAGTCCCTTGTGTTCATGGATGTCTCTGACCTAGGGAATTTTTTTGGTGCTGCTGAGTCCCTTGTGTTCATGGATGTCTCTGACCTAGGGAATTTTTATCTCTGTGACCAGCATTTTAGACCTGCAAGTGCTGATGGCAGCATCTGATATTCATGGCACGTCTCATTGGGCCACCTGCAGTCCAAGACTTCTAAAGCCAGTGTGTCCTTCCTTTGGCACCACTACTTGTCACTGTCCCCTCCTGTGGAGCAGCAAGGGCTCCTGCAGTCAATCCTGCCAGCTAAAACTGTGTTTTTTCAGTAGCAGTGTTCATACATTCAAGAATACTGCTCCATCATGGGTTTTAGTGTGGTACCAGTGCATTCCTTGTAAGATAATATGTAGGATTGTGAGCCAGAGGAGCCCCCTGTTCTTTCCCCAGGAGCACATTGTGGAATAGGTCCTAAAATCCAAGCACACACACCTTTGTCTGTAATAGAATGGAGTTTATCTGGACAGAGTTTGTAAAACTGGAAAAAACAGCTCAATAACCTACCCTCTCATAAGGGAAATAATTGTGAAAGTGCTGTTTACCAACATGAAGTTATACTGGAAGGTGTTTAATAGCTTCCAAAACTAATTTTTTAGATAACTTGTAGAGAAAATGGTGTTGGACTCCTTTTCTGTAGTTACGCATTTTACTATCTTTCTTGTATTTATCTCTAATGACACCCCAACAGAGGAGTACTCTGGAGAAAGTTGAAAGAGCAAAATGAAGTCATTCTGTGCAAGGAGCAAACTCCTGCCAAGTGAAAAAAAGGCCAGTTTGAGAGGAAGAGCAAACAGATCTGGAAGTGTAGCAAGGTTGATTCCCGGCAGTAAAGACAGCCTGAACTTGAAAGGAAAGAAGTAGCTGCTTGTGTTTGTAGACTAAGATCAAAGTCTTTGTAGCACTGTTCAGGGTTATTGTGAGTGGGGTGAAAGGATTTGCTGTAGTCAGAGGAGAGGTTACTGCTGCAATTGAGAGGTGGCTGAGAAGTTGTTGCTTAGGTACATAAAGCTCTGACTTTGACTTCAGTGTAATTGGGACCAAATATCTAGTTTGAAGATGTTGTCTGGATGTGTATCTGAGTATCAGAAGCATTTGTTGAAAGACACAAATGATGACAGAAAAGTGGGAGAGTTTGGGGTTTGCCAAGTGGAACAAGCATCCATTGTGTTTTTCTCAGTTCAGCTTTAGGTGATCAAAGGACTTTGTCAAAATACTGAAAAAAAAACCTGTGGAAATGGGCAATTGACTCATGAAGCTCTAAATCATGAAAATGTCTCAGACTTTAGCATGGCTGGTTTAAATTCCATTTTCAGGCTGGAGATTTGGTGATTGTTATTTTCTATTAATTCCTTTCTAGCACACAAGGTGGGAGCAAAACCAGTGCTGTGTGATTTATTTAGATAACCAGCGGGGCTTTGAAAACAAACAGGGGCTAATCTGGCAGTGCTGAACTTCACTGCTGCCCAAAAACCAGCTTTTCTTCTCCAAAAAGCTGATTCTCAGCTAAGTTCAGCCTGTTTCCATTAGCTGCTCTGCTGGTGTGTTTTTACATACTGTGGTAATTCATTTTGCAATGGGCCCTTCTGTTTATCATTTTCAAATCTATATCAAGACTATTTGGGCTATATCAGCTTTAAGTAAAACCTAGCTTTTGCTATTACTTGTAGTATCTGTTGAGAGCTTTTCTATGATTGAGAGATTTTAATTAGCTGAGGTGCCCAATTTGAAGGCAGTTGGAGTTTTTTAGCAAGGTTGTGACTGGCTTTCATTAGAAGCGGCTTTTGGTAATTGCTGATGGCTCTTTGCTTGTCTGTAGTAAAGCTACTACAGGTGGTAAAAACACCATGCTATTACCTTGCTGTGCATTTGGGCTGGTGAATACAAACCACTTCTGTCTTAGAGCCTCATCTATTAAAGGACAACATTGTTTGTGCATCCAAAAAATTTTCAAAACATGAGCTGAGAAATGTTAGCAGTAATATTTTGGCACAGGCTTTGCAGGGTTACACCCAACTTGAGGTTCTCTATCAGTCTCTGCATCACTGAGAGCATTGCAGAGCAACCAGTAAGAAAACCACCAATATTTCCTTTTCAACGAGGCCACAGCAGCTGAGAAAAGCAGGCTGGCCTGAAGGATTGGTAAATAGTGAATACTGGTGAGCTAATTCTGCTTGCAGACAGATGAGGAAGGCTGAGACAGATGAGGAAGGATGAATAAATTTGATGCAATCAGAGTTATTTACAAGGTTTATATTTAAAGTCCAGTTCTTTTAAGCAGAAGAGAAACTGAAGAAGTGATGGTTTTGTTGCATATTTTTTCAGCCCATCTCTCTCCCATAAGCTCTCGAGCATGGGAGTTGCTAGGACATCTCAGCAGAAACCATCTGGTTCTGGTGCAAGGAAGCTTTGTCCTCCCCTGCTTATCACTGGGGCTCCTGTAGTCCCTTCAGTGTGTGTTTTCATGTTGTTTTCTCATGTTATTTTTGCTTCTTCCGTTTCAGTCAGTCATGCAGTGGCACAGAGAACTCTGCATTTTCCTCTCTGGGCATGGGGAAGTCCTGTTCCTTTGCCTGCTTTATGTGAAGAGCTGGCACACTCCAGTTGTTCCTGTGGTATTTAGGAATTCATTATTCTCCCAGGTTTGCAAACCTCATTTTTTTATATCTACATGAGCAGATTCTAGAGGCAATGCAGCTAAAATCCTCTGAAGGAGCCCAGATGTTGTTTGGAACTGGGTTTTTTTTATGTGCCACTGTGTTTATCAGGGACAGTGTTAATGGAATGCTGGTGGGCTTTGCCTCTGAAGCTGAAGACCCCAAATTAGATACATTCCTTTTTTGAAGCTTTTGCATACAACTTTGTGTTTGCCAGTGGTTCTGCTACAGTTTTGCATAGCAAGAGTTTGGCCTTGCTTGAATTACAGTGCAGATCTCTTGGTGCCTCTCAGGTGTTCCCTATGAGTGGAGTCCTTGAGACACTTCTTGTGATCGAGCAGGAGGGCAGGCCTTGATTTGTGTGACTGCTGTGCAGTAAGCTGCTCAAAGGTGTGGAGGGGAGCTTGTCTCAGTCCTTAGCAATGAGAAGTTATTAATAAGGAAGCCAGCTGCATCTCATTGCATTGCAAGACCACTGAATCTATCCAGAACCACAGGAGATGTGCATAGCTTACATACAGTGAAAAATAGCAGATCTTCTCCTGCACAGCATTACTTCAGAGCACTTCTTAACCTTTGCTGTGTAATCTGAACAGCCTCTTGGCTTGGTGATGTTTGTGATGCCCCCATTATTTAGTTATTCATAAATTATAATTTGAATCTGTGTTAGTGCTGAAGTGCACCTCTTTTATCCATATGCCTTTATCTGTAAGCAAGTCTCCTTTGCTTCCCTTTCTAACACTAAACTTATCAAAGCAGAATAATCTGGCACCAGTTGTGCAGAGAAGATTTGAACATTGGACCCAGTGATCTGAGAGGTGATTGGAGTTGTGTTAAGTGTGTCCAGACATGCAAATGTGTTTATAAAAATCTTCAGCCAGCTAGTAGGGATCACGTTTAACCTTATTCAGAGGGCCTGGCTGGATGCACTGCTTGGATGTTGAGATGATTAGAGCAGTGCTGCTGAAGGTGTGATGTCTGAGGACCCATTTAGCTCTGGCCATCAGCTGGCACTTTCTGATGTTTCCTCGCTGTCCCAGCTCACACCCAGAGGCCTGTGCCTCTCAGTTTGCCCAGGCTTACAAGGGGCAAATGAAGTAATTCACTAAGAGTTCTTGTAGTCCCTGTGGAGTAGCAGCTCTGCATGAATGGGGAACTTCTGCTTGTGCCAGAGCTGAAAATGTCTCTGATTTCCCCTCAGGAAACAGAGCTGCATTTAAGCCATTCAGACTCTCCAGCATTAATGGAAGTTGGTGAAGAAGGTGCTTTAGGTTTGCAGACTTCATTGTGGTACTG
This sequence comes from Vidua macroura, assembly GCF_024509145.1. Classification (NCBI taxonomy): domain Eukaryota; kingdom Metazoa; phylum Chordata; class Aves; order Passeriformes; family Viduidae; genus Vidua; species Vidua macroura. The sequence goes on from NC_071579.1 coordinate 7,981,689, forward strand.
AGTGATGGCAGTGAGATCCGTTTGGTCTTGGGCTGAACCAAAGCTCTCCACTGGATCAGAGGCCAGAAGCTCACAAGGGCAGAGGACCCTTATCTGCCTGCAGAATTCTCCACAGAAACAAAGCACAGCACTGCCCAGCAGCCCTCCATGCATTTGTACATCCCATATCCTGACAGGGGTAACTGGAAATGTGCCAGGTGTCTCCTCTGCACCCTGGCTGGGGGATCCCACAGCCAGTGCTGTGTGTGCTGCTCCCACTCATGTGTGACAGCGGGGCAGGCGCTGGGATTCCAGCCTCATAAAATAATCCATGGATTTCAACTGTTGCACTGTGCCAAGTTTTCATTGGCAGCAGCCTTGGATTAGAGCTGCCAGAAGCAGAAACGCCTCTGAAGCAAAGGGCACCAGAACTCCCCCTCGGAGCCTGGGAGCAGCGTCCTGCCTGTAAGTGCCCCGCCGATGTGGGCAGTGACGGCTGTGTTACTCAGCATCCGGCTTGGTTTCGCACCCACTGTCTGCGTCTGACTTGGAAGTGGACATTTCCCAGTCAGGCACAGCTGCTCTGGTCTTTGCTGAGCATCCATCTCACCTGATGACATGTTTTTCCTTTAGCCAGCAGTGCTGTGCATCCAGCACAGGCTCATTACTGTACCCGTGCAGTAGCTTTTCACTTCAGCCAGTGTGTGAAGGAAAACAAAGCCCCAGTGCATTTCTCTCTCCAGGGGCTGGCAAGGTGGATCCCTACAGAAGGTATGATGGGCATTCCTTACCTGCCTTCGGTTCCTGAACACCTGCCTTTTATGGTGGTCTCTTTTTATATGAGATACTTGATGCTGTGGTGGGGTTGGCATTAGGGCATCAGTCACCTTTAACAGATGCTGGTTGTGAATTTTCCATCCTTTCTGGTCCCAGTCGGCCCTGGTTTTATCACTGAACTCCTTTTCCTGCCTTACTCCTCTCCTAGACCTCAGATTTGGAAGGAATCACATGGGGTTTTGCAAAGGGCTGTATTTAACATGTAGTTTCCTTTAGGCTTTACCAAGAAAGGATTGTTTTTGGGAGGAAGAGTGAGTCTGGTTGTGTTCTGGCAAAGGCTGGGGTTTAGCAGATGTTTTCCTGGAATACAGGCATAGGCTGAGTGCTCTGGACACTGCTGCAGCAAGCAGGCGGCTGGGATCCAAGGTGTGCCCACCAGGAGATGAGCCTCAGGAGACTTGTGCCCAGCTGCTGGGATGCCACCAGACATCACCCTGAAACCACCCCTATGTACAATTCCTCACTATGGGAGATACACCCCGTGGAAGATGGCAAAAGAGGATTTGTTTGATCCTTGGTAGTGTAATTAATGAAATGTTGTTATGTTTGCACAGAGGTGAGGGCCAGGAATAGAGGCAGGAGCCTGTGGCACAGGACAGTGTTTCAGGCATAAACAGGCCAGGAGAAAATGCTGCTCCAGAAAATCCAATAAGCAAGGGGAACAGTAGGCTTGGGCAGAAGGAAGGTAAGCACAGACCTGAGGTAGCAGTGGAGCATTAACTATCTTTTCATTATTTGCTCTCCCTAAGACCTCCCTTTATTTTTTAAGTATTACTTTTCTGGTAATATTGCTCTTAGGATGCTGTTATTAGAGAGTAAGTTGTTTGTGATAGGAGGGCATTTGCAGATAGTTTTGTGACAAATAATCTGGTGACCATATCAGCCTTTTACGGGATGGTAGTGAACCTTTGTGCAAATAGTACTGCAGACTAATAGAAAGGCTTGGACAAAGTGACTGTGCAGCCCTGAGACACTGAAAATTGCATCTAAGGTTTCGGCAGCCTTATCCAAAGTGGTAATAAACACAGTAGAATATTTGTTGTATTTAAAATCTGGATTTATGAAAGGAGGATTTTTTTTAGCAAACACCCAATTTCATGTGAGCACATAACCATGTACTAACCTGCCCCCTTGCCTCTCAAGTTAGACCAGGAAACCTAATGATAAGCAGCAGCTTTTCCAGCCTGTCAGCAACAGGCCTATGGAGGTAGAGCAGCAGCAGGTACAGCTGCTCTGAGATCTAATTTAACATACCTGCAACTTTTTTAATAGCACAGAAATGAAATTTGTAACACAGCTCCAAGATGTCCAAAGAAGAGAAGGCCATGGCACAAGCTGTCCTTCACTCAGCACTTCCCTTCTGAGTCCTTCAGTGAAAACCACCACGCTCACAGTGACCCACATCTCACTGGTCCCTCAGTCCTGGCACCATCTCAGGGTAAGGAACACCTTCCACATGGACAAGCAGCTCCTCCTTGAGCTGGCTCCTGGAAAGACTAGATGAGAAGGCAAACTTGGAGGCATGGCTGTGATTAAGTGGCTTCCATCTGGTAAGTGACTTACTTCTTTTAGGGTCAGATTGGTCAGAAAGGCTGTCAACTCTATTGGGGCTTTTTCCCTTCTCACAAAATATGTCAGAGTAGAAATTTTTGTGTTCTGGGAGTGGAATTAGATTCCCTTAAGGACACTTTCAGTCTGATTCTCATCCTTAAAAGACATTGAGGTAATTACCTGTACCTATTATAACTTACTCTCATTTCTCCTTCCCTCATGTCTTTTTCATGGGATTTGTCTTCTTTGAGCTGCTTTTATTTTTCAAGTCAGGTTTCCAAGAAGCAAGCCTGTTCAGTTTGAAGTCTGTAACTCAGATAAATTTGTATAAAGTACAAAGCAATTTTAAGTCATCCTTGTTTTGCAGGACTACGTCACTTGGTGCACTGGAAAGGGAGGAAAAAACAAGGGGACAACAAGTGAGGATGTCTAAAGTTAGTTAATAATATACAAGAATAGAGACAACACTCTACTGGGAGATAATTTGTCCCTGTGGCTAAAAATCTACTTTAAAGCTGGTGATAATCTCTTACTACCCCAGAGTGCCAGGAAGAGGGAAAAGAGCTGGAGCTACTCCCTGGTTTGCTGGGTGCAGTACCTTCTGCATTACCCTGGCACTTAGGTCAAAAGCTTTAGAAATGGAAAAGAATTGTTTAAAAGATAAAACTCCCAGCAGTCTCAAAGGTGATGGGTACCTTTATTTTGATTATTTTCATTGTACTGACATTGTCCTTTTAAGCAAACTTAACTGTAAAACACTCTTGAGATACTGCATAGAAAATACACATAGGAAAAACCACATATATACACGTCCATAAAAATAGAATACATCTTGGCAAAATTACTTGTGTACAGTGTATTGACATTATTGAACCAAACTTACATCACCTTTGGAGAAAAGTGTTCCATGTGCGTAAAAACCCAGACCATTTACTGAGCTGGGAGTATGGCAGTGGATATGGGTTTGGGTTAAATAAATGGCTATACCAGAATGGCAGAGTAAAAACAAGTTATAAAATACCTGCTCTAATAAAGTAGAAGAAGCCATTTTGGTTTTTTCTTCCAAAAAATAGCAACAACTCTACACTTGCATGGAAACCAAAGGTACCAGTTCCAAATCCTCCTGTAGATTCGTTAGCTACAAACAAACTTTAATGTCATTTGTTTCAGCATTTGCAACCCTTGGGCACAGCGGCATTTGGTGGGTTTGAGCACGCAACATAGTACAGCACAGCCCTAATTCTATTGGGTAATTGATAAGGAAAAAATCTAATAGATATAAAATTTAAAACACTTAGCAACCTTTAAAATACGTAGACCACTTGAAATTATGGATTTTCTCCAGTTACTTTCAGTGGAGGCTGCTCCTTGCTTATTGCTTTGACTACATGGATTTCTCTGCTGGTTTTCAGAACATACTGTGGAAAGTGACTATTCCAGTGTAATAAATAAAGCAAGTGGTAACAGGTCCTCAAAGCCATGGATCTTCCTCTTGAATTGGAACAATGGAACTGGAGAGGCAGCCTCTGGGAAGCAGGGGAGGAGAAAAGAGCATAGCACCCTTTGAAGTGCAGTGGTTGCCCGGATGGGGCAGGCAGCAGAGTCAGGCTGAAGCAGTAGCACCTCCTGGCCCTGGGCAACGAGGTCGAGCTGCGGGCTCGCTGCAGGGGCCGGCGCTCAGTAGGGGAAGGCGGACACGGCGATGTAGATGATGAAGGTGGTGCGGTACTCGACGCTGCCGTCGGCGCTGTAGGACAGGGCCCGCACGCCCATGCGGTACGTCCGGGGCTCCCGCAGCGCCCGCGTGGTGAACACCACCCCCTTCCAGTTCTCATCCCTCAGGGCAAACGGCACGGCAGCGTCCTCGTCCGCCATCAGGAAGGTGGTCCTGGGGTGCATGACTCGGTCGTGAGTGTAGGCCACCAGCCGGATCAGATCCTGCCCCGCAGCGATGCCGAAGGGCAGCGACAGCAGCTTGTACTCCAGGGCGTAGGTGCTCGGGTCACACTCCAGGTCGTTGGCCGGGCAGCTTTTGAGACAGAACCTAGGAAGAAGCAGAAGACTTTAGCCCAGGGAGAAGGCACAGTATCTTAAGTACTGGGATAGGTCTTAGAGAGAGAGAGATTCTTCCCCTGTTTATACCCTGCTGCAGATTAAAACTTTTCTAGAAGTGCTCATGCATTCTTCATCCACTGTTCCTTTTGAGCTGCAGCCCATTTTAACATCCCTTTTTGCCTCAACAGGATCATTTCAGAAAGACGTTGGCTACACTGATATCATTGACATCTGTAGGGTAAGTTTTAGTGACTGTGCTCTTAAACATTAGAACGGGAAGATCTGGTTTAAAATGTTCTGGGCAGCATTTGAGGTATGTGTCTTTTATGTCATAAAATAAAGAATTTGGAATGAAGGGCAGAATAAAATTTGCTTTTACATAATCAAAAGTTAAAACATGAAATCTTTGCTAGTGCAGTGTGCCAGTGCTAATGGAGGTTGAAGGACATGACCTCCACGTCAGCGTAGATGTCACTGCAGTTGAGTTTGTTCCCAAAAGTTCTGACTATGAAATGAGCTATTTTTCTTTGAGGATATTGAAAGATTAAAATAAATCAATTTTTTTTCCCCAGAACAGGGAAATAACAAAGTTTAACAGGAACTTAGAGTTATTTTCATGACTAAAAGAATGTATCTGATGCTTTGAAGCTGATAGCAAGTCAGGCCATTAGAGAGATTCAGATTAGATGTTAGGAAGGAATTCTTCCCTGGCTGTTGAGGCAGTGGCACAGGTTACCCAGAGAAATTGTGGCTGCCCCCATCCCTTGGAAGTGTCCAAGGCCAGGCTGGACAGGGCTTGGAGCACCCTGGGCTAGTGGAAGGTGTCCCTTCCCACAGCAGAGGGTAGAACTGGATGTTCTGTTAAGGTCTCTTCCAACCCAAACCATCCCAGGACCCTTGACTATGATCTCCAATGTCAATGCCTTACCTTTAGCTACTGCGAGCTCTACTGGTGTTAGGCAAATTTAGATTTTCTTCTTTAACAAGCAAAGGTTAAGGAGCTGAGCTTGGGGCAGGTGAGAAGGGGATGAGAATAAAACCTACCCAGAATGTGGCTCTCGCTGGTAGTTGGGTGGACAAGGAGTGTCTATGCACTGGTAGCTTCCTCTCATGTTGAAACACATCTGATTTGATCCACAATTTATGTTCTCTTCAAGGCACTCATCAATATCTGGAGGGAAAAACATGCAAGGGATCAACTGCTGGTAGAAGACTTAAAGGGTGAAAATCAAAGTGGGTAAAGGCTGAGAAGAGCTCAGAATGTGCCTCTGTTTGACCCTAGAGCTTGGATCTCAGTGTGTAATGAGAAAGTCACAAGGAGAATTAGAAATTGCAATTGTCTAGTTTGCTGATATTTTATGAAACAGTAAAGTATGGAGTATAAAAACTTCTGAAACTTGAGATTTTGAATGCTGACTCTCACACAGCCAATGCAAAGAGGTGGCTTAGCCATGTGCTGGGCCTGCTTTGTGTCAGGTTTCTTGGCAGACCTCCCCCAGAGCACTGCAGGGATGGCTCTCCGTACCTTGGCAGGTTTTGCCGTTGGCCATGAGGCGGTATCCCGCGGGACAGGCACACTGGAAGCTGCCCAGGCTGTTCCTGCACTCGTGCTGACACGTGTCTCTGCTCTCACACTCATCGATGTCTGCAGAGAGAAGCACCAACACCTCAGCATTCCCTGAGCCTGCCATGAACACAGGTACTTTCCCCCCATTTATGTACTGCAAGTGTACAGACAGAGCTGGTGGCAGTTGTCTGCATCTCTTTTTCTGATGGGGTTGAACATCTAAGACTAGAGTGTCCTCTCTCCTTACCTGTGCCATTCCTTCTAACTCTGGAGGCACTAAAGTCAACTTTGAGGGGCTCCTCCCCTCAGTGAAGAGCAGCTGTGACAGATCCCAGCTGAGGAGACCAGTCTTGAGACAGAGCTCTGGGAGAAAGGGGGATGTGCCACCTGTGTCCACTGCCAGGGTCATACAAACACAGTCCTGCCCCCAAAGCAATTTGAGCTGCCTGATAATCAACCAGGTATCAAGCAACATGCTTAGGGAACACCCACACTCGTTATCTCACCAGAGGAAGCCTTGTTACTGAGGGAGTCTTCCTTACAGTCACTCCTTCCTCAGGCAAAGCTGTTTCCCTTTTAAACTGACCTTTAAAATCTGGCATCCCTCATGCCAGAGGGATGAATTAGGCTAAGTAGCTGGGAAGACTGTCACTAAATGCTCTTCTTTTCTTTCTTCTTCTTTTTTTAAAATCTCCCTCTCAAATACAGAAGTACCCAGTACCAGACCACATTATATAAAGTTTTCAGAGCATATTAGCATGATTTAGACACAGATAATTTGTAATTATAATGGCTTTTGAAACATCTGCCTAGTTCAGGACAGCAGTAATCTCATGCAGGAGTTCAGACTTGCATGGTTAAATCAGTGGAAGGAAGGTCTTTAGTTCCCCTCTGTCTGACTGACAGGGGTTGCATTAGATCAAAATGCAAACAGAGAAGAGAAACAGATGTGACTATAAACTCTGTGCTGTTAGCAAATCCTGATGGTTGCTTATTGAAAGGATTTTCTTTAACAAAAGCATAATTTGGGGGTATTTTTCATATTAAACAATAATTTTAAACTTCATATATTTATTCAATGAAATGAAAGTTTCACTGAATATTAACTAATTCCAGCTGGAAGCTGGGATGAAGATCCAAATTTGAGACAAACCCTTCCTTCTCTCAAGAGTTGTATTTCTGGGTCTCTCAATTAAACTCCTATACCATAACAATCCACGTGGATGTGACTACTGAAACCTATCTGTAGCTTAAATACAAGGTTTGATGTCTTCTTCATGCTCACTGAATTACATTGCAACCCCTTTTCTTACATAAAATAATAATAATAATAATAATTTAAAAGCTTCTCTGCCTGTTGCCCTTGTGACAGTGTCTGATGGTCCTGTGGCAGTGCTGGCACTGGCCTCAGTGTGATCAATTCTAAAATGTTTATTCCAAACCTTTCTGACACAGATTACTGCTGCCAATGGGAGTCTGACAGAAGCACTGGAACTAGGCTGGGACTACTGGTGGTTTTTGGAGTGTGAGAAGATTCACCAAGGTGAGCTACTGTGACCAGGAGAAAGAGAATAACATAGGAAAATTCTTTGCAATCAGGTAATAAGCAGCACAATTAAAACAAAAGGTTATAAGGCAGGTTTGAGAACATTTTTGCTACAATGTGAACCAAGACAGCAGAGACCAGAACATGCAGAACCCTCTGAATATTGACCAGGGTAATAGAAAACAACCCCAGCACCACAAACCCTCAGCCCCTGGTATATATCACACAGTAACCTAAGAATAAGGCCCAAAACAGAGTTGCATAGATAGGACTGACATTTACCTACACATCTGGCATTTCTTGCCTCATAGCCTTCAGGACAAGTTTCTCTAAGGTTCCTTCTAGTCCTGGAGAAAGGTATTCTGCTGTTCCTATACTCTGAGAAGGAGCTGTAGAGATTTGAGGAGTGCCTGTAATAGTGCTGCAGTTGCTGGTTGTCTCTCCCAGGGGAGAACTGAGCATAGTTATAGCTACTGTAATAGGCACCCGAATTTGGCACCCTCTCCAATCCGGCGCAAGATTTCCCATCACCCAGTAACTGCTGCCCAGGTAGACAGAAACACTTGAAGCTGCCGGGGGTGTTGGTGCAGTGAAGTGCACAGGGTTTAGGCACTTGTTCACATTCATTAATGTCTGCTCATGTGACATGATCCAGAGCCCCAAACCATGTGGAAAGGAGAGAAAACAAACAAACAACAACACATAACTATACGTATATATACACACAGATACTTATGTCAGTCTCAGGAACAAGCTGAAGACATAAAAGCAAGATTTGGAGGCAGTAGAACATGGAGAACATTAGGCCAAGCAGGCAGGATCCACTGTCCTGGACTGTAAGAGACCTTCATTCTCTCACAGGCTGATGTGACTGTGCTCACCAGGACAGGAGCCCTGCTGAAGCCTTGTTTCAGCCTCAGCTGCTCAATACTCTCTTAGTAATTGGGGTTTTTTCTTTAAGTGCTCCACAGGTGCGTGGAAGAAGCTGCTGCTCCCTTCTTTAAAAGACAACGCTTAACACCGAGCATTCCAGAGAAGTACAGTGCTAGAAATTCCTTACACCCCACACTAAGGGAAGCACAACAGGCTCTGATGTGGTTATTGTGCCTCACGTTGGGGGAATCATAGAATCATGGAATGCTCTGGGTTGGAGGGAGCTTAGAGCTCAGCCAGTCCCACTCCTGCCATGGGCAGGGACACCTTCCACTGTCCCAGGTTGTTTCAAACCCTGCTCAGCCTGGCCTTGGACACTTCCAGGGATGGGGCATCGGGCTCAGGAACATGTTTCAAGGCTGCAGGAGCAAGAGGTCAGGTACCTTCTAACTTTTGATGCTGTTATTGGTTGTGACAGGTTGGAGACTCAAGAGAACATATTAATTCACTTTTGGACAATTAAAAATAGAATTATTTTTGCTTTCCTAAGCAATTTCTTTATCTTTTTAGTTGTTTAAATTAACGTCCAAAGTTATTTAGACGAGCAGCAAATATCCAGCCTTAAATCAAAACTGAGTGCTGAGAACACAAAGTATGGCAAAGGCTTTGAGGGTGCAACATGCTGAGTGCCCTTCCCTCCAAGAAATTATAAGTGCTCTTAGGACTGCAGGACCTTCTCCCACAGTCTCTGACACTACCAGAAAGAAATTTTCTATAGTTTTTATCAAGTTACTTCAGGCTCAGCTGGAAATTTGACACATACTGTATTTCTTTTCAAGCTTAGTATTTCACCAGAAAAAGACAAGCCTGTTAATTCCAAACAACCCTGCAATGACCAGAAATAAAAAAATCTGCTATTAACATACATTACAACATATCAATAATTGACATATATTATAAATATTCTCCTACCAGAAATTAAAGATTATTTTAATGGCGACTCAATAATAGTTTAATTATTCCATAGTAGTGTGTATTCTTTCAATTACTACTGCAAAAATGCCATTAAGCCAGTGTTCTGAGAGTTTCATTTGGATCCCCTACGAAGAAAAGCTTTTGGGCACAGCTTGTAACTCCCTAAGCAACAAATTCAAGAAAATAGTATTTAAAAATCAATACTGTCAGAAATATAGTAGAACATTAGGGTGCATTTTTATGAAGTGATTAATATTTGATACATTTAAGGTTTTAAACAATTCAGGGGGATATTAATAATTAAATTAACTAAGAGTTGGAAATCCAGAAGTAGTAATTGCAGAGAGTTACAATACTTTCCAGCAGGTATTTGGCAAACACACAACTGAAACTTCACATATTCGTGGAATTATCCTTAGGGTAGAATTTTCAGGTGTTAAAAACAAGAATTTCACTTTAAGTATGACAACAACTGATCTGAATTTTAAGTGTATTAATCTCAATATGTGCTTAAGATGAAAAATTTATTATTCATATACATGTAAAAGAAAACAAACTCAATTATGTCCTTAGCATTCAAGTGCTGACTTTTACATTCTATACCTGCCTAAAATAAATTAGCACTGATGTCTTTATGACAACCAGTGTCCCTGGAACAAGTTGTGGATCAGCAATAGAAGATTTTCATAGAAATGATGAAAGACAACAGGTGAAAATTCGAGCAATTTCTTTTGCAAGAGCAGTCTGTGCAGTACAAGCAGAACTGACTGCAGGGAGTCACCAGCATTGGTTCCAGAGCTGCCCCTGTGAGAAGAGGCTACTGAGGCATGGGAACCATAATATTTATAAGAACAAGATAAAATTACTTTGAAATTGAAATAGCTACATTTTCAGGCTTTCTCTAATTTGCAAAACAGTACCTGATTTTATATTCTAGATAGCCTTGCATGTGTAATCTGCATTATAGCAGTTTTTGGCAAAGCCCTTCCACCCATGTGGAAAGGAGAGAAAACAACACAGCTCCCAGCAATTCTGTGATTCAGGTAAATGGGCAGACACAGCTCTGTGGGGGTCACAAAGGAGTATCCCTGTCCAACAAACATAAAAGGGAATTGTGGCACAAAGGGCTTTACCCAGGGTAAAAATAGCACAGGCAGGAACAAAATTCACTTCTTGTGTTTCAGTTTGAGCCCTGCTTAGTTTTCAACTCCTCCCTGTGCTCACTGTCAACAATGACAAGAAAAATTGGATTTTATTAACAAAACGAATACTTTAGATGAATCTAAATTTTAAATATATTTTTAGGAACATAAAAATTCAAAGGATAAAAATACTTTAGGAGGAAGCTTTCAGTGGCACTTGGTCAAAAGGCAGCTTTAAAGGCTGCTGGTGTTTTATGAAAACCTACAGTCCTAGACTTCACCTGGCTTTTTCCTGTCAGAAGTTTAAATGGCTTAAATATAAGTTAAAAGTCTGGGATTGGTTTTATTTCAGTACAGAGGCAGATGGCAAAAATAATATTATATCTTGGTTTCACAGCCAAACACTTCTTAGTGCAATTCAATCTCTTTAAAAATTCCCAAACATTCCTGGCTTTTGACAGTCCAAAATCTTAGGTTGTTAAAAAAAAATAAAGTAAAATAAGAAAAAACTATTTATCTTGAAGAAGTCATCAGGGAGGAATTTTTTTCTGACATACGTAACAGCAACCGAAACCAACCTCACTTCATGTCACATACATTCAGAAATCCTCATTATCATGGTAGGTCAGCTCTTACATTTTAAATATTTGACATAAATGCAGTAAAGGTGATTCTAAATGATCCTTCTGTCTCTTAAATGCCAGGGGCAGTGCTTATCCACTCGCCCTGGCCCCACACATTAAACTCTCCTGCTCCCCACGTCAGAGCTCCAGAGCCTCCTGTGACATGGGAGAAATCCCTGAGTGGCTTTATGCCAAGATGGCACAGGGAGTGACTGCATGGCTGGCATTCCTGTGAGCACCAGGGATCCTAATCCTTCCCTGCTGGGAGCCACCCATGGCAGGAGGGGAGCAGTGAGGGAGAAATGCAGATCAGGGCCCTGTGCTCTGCCTGCTGGGGAACAGCCCTGGCAGTCCTGATGGGGGGATAGGTGTACTTGGGATGTTCAGGAGCCAAACTCAGTTCTGGGTCTGTCGGGCCTCTTGCAGCTCCTTGGGGTGTGCTCCCTAGGGGAGCCCACATGACTCCCTGTGTGACTGCCTTCAGGGGTGAGCCAGGGCAGGCTGGGGCACAGCCAGCAGCACATCAACAAACCCCACCTGGTTTTTATATAACCGAAGCCTCCTGTGGAGTGGTTATTTGCCACATCCATCTACCAGTGCTCTGAGACCCTCTTATACTTTGTTTTAAAAGTACAGTCCCAATCATTTGTAGTTTGGAACCACTTAGCTCTGTTTGTTTAGAATGGAACACTTTGTTTTCGATGGCCAATTTGGAAAGGCAGAGCCAACTTGTCCCTGCAGCATGGTCTTCCACAGGGACAGCACTGCTGGTGTGTTGCAGCAGAAAGGCAGGCAAAAGCAGAGCAGAGGTGTGAGAGGACTGAGCGGCAGCTTACCCACGCAGGGCCTGGCCGTGCCCTGGGCGCGGAATCCTCGCGGGCACACGCAGCGGTAGCTGCCGCGGGTGTTCTCACACAGCTGGTTGTAGCGGCACTGGTGCGACCCCGACCGGCACTCGTCAACATCTGCAGCACACGGCAAGGCAACAGTCACAGCTCTGCAACATCCTTACTGCGGGAGAGAGCTGGGGCCAAACCATCCCTGGAGTGCCCGAGGATGGGGCTTGGAGCAAGCTGGGATGGTGGATGGTGTCCTTGCCCATGACAAGGGGTAGAAGTAAGTGATTTTTAAGGTCCCTTCCAGCCCAAATCATCCCATGATTCCACTGGAACAAAAGCTTTGGTACCACCTACAACACCAGCTGTGCTTAAAACCCTCCCTTATAAGCAGCAGGGACCTGTGATCTTGATTGAGAGCTCCTGAGCCAAACTCTTAAGAAATCATGCACACACTTGCATGTGTGCATAGCAAAACACATAGCAAAACACATAGCAAAACATTTCAGTCAATGAATAACTGAGAGAAATCAAGGTTCTGACACAGAAAAGACACCAAGGGAAATCTTACTGTTCTTGCTTAAGAACAGTGGAAAACTAGAGGTGGCAAGGATACATCTGCTTTTTAATACCAACTACAAAAAATGTTAAACACAGATGCTCCATAAGCAAAAACAAGTTGGTGCTTTAGTATTTGCAAATATTAATAACTGGAGAGGGACAATCTTCAGGATTATTTAAAAAAATAAACATCTGTGTTTCCCATAGCTACACAGTGCATTAATGCTTCTACTCACCAATGCAAGTCCCGTTCTCTGCTTTGGTCATTCCACTGGGACACAGATCAACGCACTTATAGCCACCACGGGTGTTCTTGCAGAGCTGATCAGGCCTGCACACGTTCTGCCTGCACTCATTGACATCTTATTCAAACAAAAGCCAAAAAAAAAAAAAAAAAAAAAAAGCAGGATTGGACTCAATTACGTAATGAAATTAGCCTGTATCCACACATTTAATCATTTCATGCACATGGATCAGTCAGCCCAATTCTTGCTGGCTCTGGCTTTCAGTACTGCTTGACAGATTCCAAAATGTACATCAAGTGTTTCATCCATAACAGCATTTTCTTTCATAAGACAATAGAGAAACAAATAAATGTTGAACTCTGTCTGTTGGAAGGAGGGAATGGACATTCAGAACTTCATCCCTACCCACGCATTTTCTGCCCTTCAGCTGGAATCCTGGGTCACAGGCACAATGGAAACTTCCTATGGTATTGAAGCAACGCTGATGGCAGGAGTTGGACTCTTGACACTCGTTAATGTCTGTGGAACAACACAAATCCTTGACACCAGGGCTGGCAGTTTCCCTGTGGGTACTACTTGAGCAGGGTTTGGGTGAATTCTGCTCAGGAGTGTTTGCTGCTCTCCCATCTTTTTACAAGAAAATGCACATGGAACACAAACCCAAGAATGCTAATTTCTTCCCTGACAGGATTTTAAATTTATTTCTAAAGACAGAAGAAGCAAAAGATTAAAAAAAAAAACCCAAACCTACAGAAAAACCAGAAATCCACAACCTTAAGAATGAAAATTCATGGACAGGTACTTGGAGACGTCCTCTACAGCGAGTTTCAGCTGCATGAGAGCAGCATTTTCAGTTTCAGGAGAGCTGATGACCCCGAGGAGCAGCCCGCGCGTACCTTGGCAGCCGAGGCCGTCGGGCGTCCTGCGGAAGCCGCTCCCGCAGCGCAGCACGCAGCGGAAGGAGCCGGGCAGGTTCTCGCAGTCCTGCCCCGCGTGGCAGCTGTGCCCCCCCAGAGCACACTCGTCGATGTCTGCAATGGGAAACGAGCTGCAAGCCCTGCACAGCCAGCACAGGGGACACACCAACCAGTGCCTTCAGCAACTAGAAACACGTGGCCACGAGTATATTCAGCTATGAAATAATTAGAGTACCACCAATAAATTGTGTTCTTATAATGAGAAAATGGCCCGAATAAAACCTCTCCTTATCAATTTAAGTGCCTCTTAAAGCATTTTAAGGCCTTCAATTATCTAACAGGCATTTTTATCCAAGCTGTTCCCAGCAGCACCTTTCTTACCCTGACATGCTCTGCCATCAGCAGAGATGGTGAAGCCTTTGGGACAGGAGCAGTAGTAGGATCCCACGGCATTGTGACAAGTGTGGGAACAAGGATTTCCCACAGCACATTCGTCTTCATCTGGAACAAGAAAATGTTTGAAAAACCAGTGCAACTTCCCAAGAAACTACTCCAATCTGATCCTTCCTTAGAGGGGTGTTACTAGTAAAGTCCACAGGGCAAAACCAGATCCAGCAATTCCCTTAATTTTCAATCTTTCCAGAGGTAATGAAATAAATCCACAAAATCATCTCAGATGATTTCACCTTAGAACAACCCTGGCTCTTAGTGAGACAGCCAGGGCGCTCATGTGCTTCTCTCCACCTCCATCCCCCAAGCAGGAACACATGGGCACCTGTCTGAGGTGCCAACACTCAGCCTTTCCTCCACACAGGTCACCCAAGTCCTTCATTGCTCTGCAGGCTCAGCAGAGCCTGAGGCTCAGTTTCCTCCAGGTGTACCTGGGGTACTGATTTAAAGCTGTCTGGGCACTTACTCATATTGTAGGTGACAACTGAAGTAACATCTTCAGCTGCCCTTGGATCCACACCGTTTTAGCGAGGATCACTCACACACTTTTTGAAGTGCATACTTTGAACTCTAAATAAAGGGGATGTAGGTTCTGGTGGCTTAATGATGTGTCCAGCTCTGGAGCCCTCAGCACAAGGTGGACATGGACCTCTTAGAGGAGGTCCAGAGGATGCCATGGACTCCAAGGGCTGGAGCCCCTCTGCTGTGGAGCCAGGCTGGGAGAGCTGGGGGTGTTCACCTGGAGAAGGGAAGGCTTCAGGAGTGGAAATAGAGGATCTTTAAGGTCCCTTCCCACCCAAAGCACTCCAGGACTCCATGGTTACACCCACCCGTGTCAGTCGTTACCTGAGCAATAAGGCCCAGACGAGTCCAAAGCAAACCCCGCAGGGCACTGGTTGCTCCGATCCCCTGTGTGACAAAGGAAGCACATGTCACTTGTGGATAAAAATATGGCCACTTCATTACTTTAACAGTAAGAATCACAGCCCAGGATTTTTACAATATTTATTATATTTCAACACTAAACCAGAAACTTTTAAATCCAGCCTTAGTGGCTTTTCTACTTTGGCACTAAAAGTCAGTATTGAATGGCTTGTGCTGGTTTGAGTAAGATTGAACAGGTGTGTGGGGGTCCCCTCAGAGTGAGCTGCAAGTCCCATCCCAGCCTAATGCATCCTGGAAAGTTTCTTATTGAAAGAATAAAGACCATTTGGTTTTACTTCACATGAAAGGAGGACAATAGACCCAAACCAAACAAATCACCATATCACAAATCTTAGGAGATCACTGTAGAAGAACACAACTGTGTACTACAAACTGCAACGAAAAACTCAGGGAGAGACTCCTCAAAGGACACAGGGCTTTGGCTGCTTGAAAATTGAATTTTAAAAAACAAAATTTTAAAAAATCCCAAACACCAGTATCTTAATTGTTGGAGGAAATAAATGCAAGTTCAATAAAGGCTTAGCCAGATCTAATCACAGGCATATCTTGACCTGGAGACGCTCTTTTATCAGATCTCTTTTTAAATTAGAAAAAAAGTGTATTTGGTTTTCAAATTGTACAATGAGTCCTTAGTCTGGCAAGTGAGAAAAACCTTATTTTACTTAATTTAGAATCTTGTTACTGAAAAGAAAGACTGAGACAGGCAAGCCTCTGTTTCATGTACTTCCAAACCAGAGTAATTTCCCTACCACATTAAAATAAAAGCCCAAATAGCGTTAAAAGAAGTAACAGGCCAGTTTGCTCATTTATTAGAGCTTCTCAAAGGAAAATCCACTCCCATAAACCCATGCCCGTCCCCTTTGGTCACTCAGGTTCATAAAAGCCAGGAGTTAGCAATGCTAACTAATAGTTAATTTTTGGGTACATCCCCTACAGCCAGTTAGCAATGCTAACTAACAGTTAATTTAGGGGGATATCAACAAGACTTTCAGGTCCTGGGAATCTACACTACAGCTGCCCAAGTTTCACAGAATTTCTTTTGAGACTATGGGGGACTCAATGAATTCTAGGAAGAGAAGACAGTCTTTCCCCATTGCTTGATTTCTGGGAAGGCCTAGAACAGTACCTTTTGCAATGGAAGCCTGGATTTGGAAAGCCACGGCCTCCTCCAGCGGGTCGTACTCTGTAGCGATGGAGGCAGCGCGCAGCGTCTGCACCAAGAAGGGCATCCTCCCCTTGGTGGAGTCGTAGGTGATGGTGTGGTTCCAGGTGTAGGGAACGCTGACCCCGTCTGCCGTGAAGAGGCGCGTGGAGTGCGCGTGCAGCTGCCCAGGGCCCGTCTGGATGTAGTCCTCTGTGTAATCCTGCAACAGAACCTGGCCATCAGCTGCTCCCACACCAGCTCCAGACTTGTAATTCAGAGATGTGAGACATGTTTACAGAAAGGGGCTTATCTTAACTGCTGAACAAAGGGCACTGCACACACACAAGTCCTTTTCACTCTTACTTTAACTGTTGAATCTTAACACTGCCTGGTCTATTACTTTAAAAAAGATACAGACTGATGTACTGAGGATCCTGATGATGGAAGACAAAGCAGAAGATTTCTAAAAAAAAAAATCTTACTCCTCAATAACAATCTTTTGAGGTCTAAATATTTGGCTTTTATTTGAAGTCAGATGCTGACAATTGTGCTAAATAAACAAGTGGTGGAGAAAAATTCTGCCACTGAAGAGGGTTATAAATATTGGACATACTACATATTGCAGTCTTCCAAAGTATCAACAACTTCAGGTATATTTACTGCATGGTGGGATTAATACAGTAAAATACTGGTTACCAATTACTAATTACTATGTCAGAGAGGTTAAAGATGCACCTTTCTAGCTCTGCCCAAAGCAACCCTGACATGCCAGCCATCAATAACTGCCCTGAAGACCCACCTCAACACTACCTGCCAAAGCTCTTGAGAGACCAACCCCACTCTCCTCATGGTAACTTTCTGCTTTCAAAGGCAACATCAGCACCATCAGTTCAACCAGGCACAAAAGAAGTCACATACAGTACAGCAGGTTGCAGGACTCAGTGTTTCCTGCTTTCCTCTGGGTGAGAGAAGTACAGATGCATGAGAGCAGAGGTGGTACCTGAAGCAGCTTTACCTTGACACTGACATCAGCCACGGACTGGAGCTGCAGCACGTGGCCACTCACAACAACATCCAGCAGCAGGGTCCCGTCCGTGTCCAGGCCCCGAGCAACGTGCGTCATGCGCAGGATCTCACCTGGCAGTTTAACAGCACACTGATTTATCACACGTCCCCAACACAGACTCCCAACAGCCACATGGAACTGAAATTGGAGTCCCTTGACCAGTTATTTATACTTACATTTTGTAAGGTGTACCATGTCCATGAGAAAAAACATGACACATTTCAAACTACAGCTCTAAAAGGTGGAATAAAGCCTCAGAAGGCTACAGTCAGTCTGAAAATATTAGTGTAAGCACAAGACCCAAATTTCAGCAATGGTCCTCTGCTGTCTTTTCAGAAATGCAGCATCTATCTGGCTTACTAGACACAGAAAGAGCTGATCTATCCCAGGCAACTCACCAGTTGCAAACTCCACTTGAGTTTCTCTCTTGAATACAGCGTCAGTGAGTGTAAACCCATTCATTGCTTCCCCAATTTCTTTGGCAGTTGTCCAATAAACCGGGCTGAGTATGGAAACGAGCTTTCTCATTGCTGGGCCTGAAGGAAACACCGCAGAAAATTGGGGAGCTTTGATCTCATTACAGACCCATATGCACATGAGGTGAATATGAAGACCTAGAACTAGTGTAACCCTTCAGATTTAAACCAAAAGACCATAGGTATTGGTGTATTCAGAGAAAAGACTGATCAAAGAGGCCTACCAAGGGTCCGAGGGACGTTTGTGATCTGTGCCTGTATCACTCTGGTGTCAGAATCCGGGCTGTCTGTTACTGTGGCATTCAGGAAAGCAATCCCAAATTCCATATCATTGATATTGCCAATGATGCTGCCCTTGGCACGTGCAGGCCCACCTGTGCAGGGAATGGGGAGAGGCAAAACACGACCCCACGTGATAAGTGGTGTTGGGTATTTTAGGGGAGAGACAACTGGGTTTTAATTCTGGGCACATTTAAACCCAAAAAAATTTAAATTACCTGGTCAACTGGCCAAAATGAGAACAGTGAAATCAGGAGTGCCACAGGCTTTCATCACACTGTCACTGCATGCAGGCTGTAAATACTCACCAGGACATGCTTGGGTGTTGCACCTGGATATCTGGGAGGAATCCCCAGGGCAAGGACGGCCACGATTTAATGGGGCTGGACTGTTGCACAGGCGCACCCGGGTCTGCTCTCCTCCACCACAGGAAGCAGAGCACTGGCTCCATGATTGCCACTGCCCCCAGCTTCCATCCACTGCAAAATAAAGAATGAAGAAAGCAATTTTTCAATTTAAATGCTTTAGGCTGCATCGGTTATGCTGAAGTCAATTCTTTCCTGGAGGAACCAATGTTCTAAAGGGACAGCTCAAAGGACAAAAAAACTGTTGTAATGGGCAGGTGTGAACAGTCCTGCCATCAGAAACACAGAATCCCAGACCGGTTTGGGTGGGAAGGAGCCTTAAAGCTCATCCCGTCCCACCCCCTGCCACGGGCAGGGACACCTTCCACTGTCCCAGGTTGGTCCAAGACCTGTCCAACCTGGCTTTGGACACTTCCGTGGGTGGCCTACATTCCTCATGTGGCATATACCCTGGTGCCTTCCAGGGAAAGCTGCATTCCCACTGCTGTTGTGAGCACTGACCTGGGCACAGGTCCGTGCTGCACCTCTGGATCTGCACGTCAGCCCCAGCACAGGCCCTGCCGCCGCTGGCCGGGCGTGGGTTGTCACAGCTCCGGTACCGCCTTGTCTGGCCCCCGTTGCATGTCCGACTGCAAGTTCCCCAACTGCTCCACGGGCCCCAGTTGCCATGAACTGCAAGAATAAGTCAGATTCGATCTTCCTCAGGGATTTAAAACCAGTCAGTCAAGCTAGGAAAGTACTTTTGTTGGACAGTAACTTCTTAGGGGTTTTTTTTTTCCAAAAGAAAACAACCAAACCCAGTGAGTGGGCGAACAGCCCAACCCAAAGCACTTACCTGGGCAAGGATCACTGTTGCAAAAATCTGTTTGTATGTCACTTCCCTCACACTTGTGTCCCCCAAACTGCGGGGCCGGGTCGGAGCAGTGGCGTGTCCTCTGCCTGCTGCCTCCCCCACAGGACACGCTGCAGGCGCTCCAGCTGCTCCACAGGGACCACTTCCCATCCACTGCAGAGAGGGGCACAGCAGTTACAGCCTCTGACTCCAGCAGTAACACAGCACAGCAGTGCTGCATCAGGGAAAACTGAACATGGATGTCACTGACTCTCTACAGCATCTCAGCTACTCTGGGATTTCTCTCCAGGGATTTGGGGGTGGGTGAGAACTGGACCAGCCCTGGCCACACAAGGTGGGACCAGAACTCCCCATGCCCTGGGCTGATCCCCCAGTGTGGGCAGCAGGAGAGAGGGGATTCTGCCTGTCTGCCCTTCTCAGGTGAGACTCCACCTGCAGAGCTGCTCCAGCCCTGGGGCCAGAGGCACAGGAAGAACATGGAGCTGCTGGAGAGGGTCCAGAGGAGGCCCCAGAGCTGCTCCCAGGGCTGGAGACCCTCTCCTCTGGAGCCATCTTAGGGTTGGAAGGGACCTTAAAGCTCTCCCTCTGGGAGAACTTAGGGTGTTCACCTGGAGAAGAGGCGGGGTCCATTTGCAGGGTCTATAGCAGATGCTAAGTAGTGACAGAGTCAGTGACAATAAAAAGCTTGAAAGGGAGTTTTTTCAGGGATTTGACTTTTATAACCAGAAAGCATTAACCACGAGAGAAGCAGAACCGGGGGAGGGAAGGAGAAGTTTGGTCTCACCTGGGCAGCGCCGGCGGTAGCAGAGCTGGAGCTGCGTGTCGGGGCCCTGGCAGCGGCGGCCGCCGTGCGCCGGGGCCGGGCTGGTGCAGAGCCGCGGCCGCGTCTGGGTGCCCTTCCCACACGTGGTGCTGCACGGCCCCCACGGCCCCCAGGGGCTCCACTCGCCGGCCACTGCAACGGCAGCACAGCTTAAACACTGCCCCAGAACAGACACACACCTGGGATATATCCCTGATCCCACACTGCCCCAGAACAGACACACACCTGGGATATATCCCTGATCCCACACTGCCCCAGAACAGACACACACCTGGGATATCCCTGATCCCACACTGCCCCAGAACAGACACACACCTGGGATATATCCCTGATCCCACACTGCCCCAGAACAGACACACACCTGGGATATCCCTGATCCCCTCACTGCCCCAGAACAGACACACACCTGGGATATCCCAAATCCCCCACAAAATGGCCCAAACAATCAGCACTTTGACAAGCAAAGATCAACTCTTCTCTTTCTGTCTTTAACTACATCGCCTCACCACCATCGTGGAACATCAGAACTGAATGCTTAATCAAATCTGGATTTTTCCAATTCCCCAGGCAGGATGGAGGCCTGAGCAGGGCCAAGGTAGCCTGCCTAAAATAGATGCCAGAGAGCAGCAGCCAGAGCTGATTTTCCTGCCAAAACCTAGAGAAATGAGTCTCAGGCCTGTGGATGAGTATTTGGCATCAGCAGAGCCAGGGAAAATGGAAAAATTAAACATTGCAAATTGTACAGAAGGGAACATGTCAGTGGTGAAGGCTCTGAATAAACTACAACCTGTCAAACATGGGAAATACTCATGGGACAGGAAGGGAACCTGACATTCAGGTAGTTGGGAGCAAAATGTGGCTAAAAATTGTAACAACAGAGGAAAATATACAGATAAAGTCTTAAATTATTAACAATCATTTTTACATAGCTTTAAATAGTTGGTGGTTTGGGTTTGGCTCTTTTCTTATTTTAACTGGCTTTGCAGGACAGATTTAGAGTAGAGAGAATTTACACTGTGAGGATGTGGGTAATAAGTACTGAAAAACATTAAAATACAAATTAATATTTTCACCGGTGTAGAAAAAAAAGAAATTGAGAAATTGCTGAGATTTCTTACACTTTTGTGATTCCTGTTTCCAAGAATTTGTGCCATTCAATTAAAAAAAAAAAAGTAATTAACAACTAAAAATAAGCTGAGAGAATTTGGGTTTGGAGAAAGAAAGAGACATGTATATGAAGTCCCTCATGCAAATAAGGTTAAAATACTCTTCTCTTACCTGGGCAAGGCCTAAGATTGCACATGACTGACTCCAGAGCGCTGCCCTCACAGGGCTTCCCTCCGAGCTGAGCTGGGGGGTTACTGCAGGTCCTGCTCCTTGTCCTGTTTCCTTGGCCACAGCTCCTTGAACACTCTTCCCACAGCCCCCACTCCGACCAGCTCCCATCCACTAAGGACCAGAAAAGCCCAGTTTTCATGAAACAATATTTTTGTGGTATTTACTGAAATTTCCTCTTTCTTTCCAAAATTAATTACAGCTATTTGGAAAAATTAATCTGCCATGAAGATCCATGGTGATAAAAGTTCATTGTTTGGGCACTTAATGCAAGGCACATTAGAAGTACCAATTCATTCTAGCTTTTCAGTACTTAAACAGGGTTTACAAAATAGAGGGAGGGAGACTGCGATGGGCTGACAGCGATAGGACACGAGAGAAAGGTTTTAATTTAGGAGATATTTAGATTAGGTATTTGGAAGGAATTGTTCTCTGTGAGGGTGGGGAGATCCTGGAAGCTGTGGCTGTCCCTGGATCCCTGGCAGTGTCCCAGGCCAGGCTGGACAGGGCTTGGAGCACCCTGGGCTGGTGGAAGGTGTCCCTGCTCATGGCAGGGGTGGCACTGGATGGGCTTTGAGGTCCCTCCAACCCAGCCCCTTGTGGGATTGCGTGGCTGCAGCAGTACCTGGGCAGGGCTGGCGGTGGCAGCTGCGCAGGTCGCTGTGGGGTCCCTGGCAGCCGCGGCCCCCGTTGGCCGGCGCGGGGCTGTCGCACTGCCGGACGCGCTCCTGCACGCCCTGGCCGCAGGTGACGCTGCACGCCCGCCATTCCAGCCAGCTGGAGAACCCGCCGTGCACTGCAACAGGAGCAGGGATGCTGCTGGGCACTGCTGGCGCCTGCAGCTCCCTTAGGCCGGCACAAAGAAGTGAAAACTGCACCTCCCGACCCCTGGAAATCCACCTCACTTCATGTCATTATTGTGCACAAATCTCTTACCGTAGTTCAAAGACAATTACTGCATATGCTCCTAAACGCTTTTCTTTAGAGGCACAGTTCCGTTGTGACATGTTCTGAGGACAGGACTTGATTCAAGACCCTTTCATTATAATTTTTGTCTCTCACTCTTCACAGCCTCTATCTCTCCCAGCTGGATGAGTATAGAATAAAATTTAATGAAAGAGAACCCCACTGACACTTCAGACTAGGCTTACCCTAGACCTAATGCTTATAAAGAAGATAAGATCAAACATCTCATGCATAAAATGGGGCAAGATGAACATTGACCACATTTGATCCAGATTAATGCTGTCATCTAAAAGCTTCAAAGTCACTCTGATGCTTCGTGCACCTACCCTGCACAGTCAGGGGCACTGTGACGAGGACGGACCCCAGGAGATTCCTGGCTACACACTCGTACTCGGAGGTGTCCTCCCTCTGCAGCGCGGCGATGCGCAGGGAGCCGTTGGGCAGCAGGGTCACTCTGCCGTCGTCCAGCACGGGCTGGCCCTGGCGGGACCAGCTGATGGCGGGAGGGGGCTCTCCCCTGGCCTGGCAGTCCAGCACCGCCGTGGCACCGGCCTCCAGCACGGTCCCCACCGGCTCAACAGTGATGACTGGGGGGCCTGGAAGAGAAAGGGTTCTTCGGGCGACAGCACACGGGCACAGGCCTGACTGATTTAGTGTTAAAGTGAGCACAGGGAAATCCCAAGTCAGTTTACTTTGACTAAAATTATTACTGCTGATCCCCCACTGGCAAAATAGAAACACAGAATCATTAAGGTTGGAAAACAGATCACCAAGTCCAACCATCAACCCAGCACCACCACCAGTGTTCACCACTAAACCACATCCCCAGGTGCCACCAAACAGACACGTTACAATGCCAATAACAAGCTGGTTTGAACATGCTGCAATGTGAGGACTAAAGCAGAGATTAAGGCCCAGCTATAAAAGCACCTGCTCTTCTTTATTGCTAAAATGGGTTGTTTTTCATAAAACCCACAGGAAGATGTTATTATTCATGTCCAGAGACAACTGAGGGGTAAGGAACAGACCCACAATGCTTGAGGCTACAGTAGGAAGGGCAAGTTTAGAAATTATCCCACTAGCAAAGAAAAACTCTAACGTATTTTTTTTGCCAAAAATAAAATATTGTCAATAAGAATTAGGATTCCTCTAAGTTGAGAGTCTAGTTTATTCCAGTTGTATTGAGTGAACTAAGAGAAACAGGCCCTTTCAGAGAGTGGTTCAGTTCACTCCACACTGGTTTCTATGATGAGGCTCAACCACACTTAACATCCCTCTCTTGTTTGACTTCAATCACAGCTTAGACCAGACTGTTATATATTCATGATGAAAGATGCCCAGACAAGCTCTTGGCTACCTCATTCCTGGAAGTGTTCAAGGAGCAACCAGCTCTAGTGGAAGGTATTCCTGCCCACGGCAGGTGACCTTTAAAGTCCCTTCCAACCCAAGCCCTTCTATGATTCTATGGAAGAGAAGATGAGTCCAAACCTCCAGGGCAGTGCCCAACTTGAAACACTCCCCCAGGAGCTGCCTGCACCTCCCCACAGGCAGGTTTTCACTCCCTTAAGGGGCATTAAGCCTCCCTTTGGGCCTTACTCTGCAGGGTCAGCGTCAGGCTGCGCTCCACCACACCCACGTCATTGGTCGCCACGCACTTGTAGTCACCAGCATCTTCATTCTGAGGAACAAAACAGGGGCTCAGTCTACAGGGCCCCTCCTGGCAGGGAATTTTAACCCCAATTCAAAATGCATTCATGAGTACATGGGGAAAAATATGAGTTTTGCTTTTCAGATAAGGGATTTACATTTGGAATAAGAGATTTGCACATGCAATTGCTTTTCAGCTTACCTGTAGAAACCAGGCTCTCTTAAGGTCCCATTTAACTGGTCATGACCAGGATCTCGCACACCAACAATTAGTATGTAAATTCAGTCCTTCTGACAAGCAGGGAGAACTCTGACCACCTGGGCATTTTTGCCTCAATAATCTGAATCTAATTCTAGTCTGAGTTAAAACATTTGTTAAAGGTGAAAGTAAAAAAGGATAAATGTTTAGCCTGACTCCTTCAAACCAATATGATCAGGAACACCTTTATCAATCAAGTTCAAAGCAGACACTCACAGCACAGGGGCAGGACTCACCACGGTGCCATAGATAGCAAGGGAACCATTGACAAGCTGTCGAATCCTGTTACTAATCTGAACTCCCACTCCTTTTCTGCTCCACTGGATGGTTGGAGGGGGATCTCCCCTGACTTCACAATTCAACATGGCATTGCCACCCAAGGGCTCAATTCTGCTGGAGTGATAATCCCCTTTGAAGACTGGAGGCTCTGAAAAAACAAGAGACGGCAGAGAAATAGTAGAGCCAAAATAAAATGTGCCTAATTGAGAACTGCTGATAGGGATCACTCACCTCTGACTTTCTGAAGGGGGAATTTCAACCTGTTCAGATTTTTCCCATTTAGCCATTGGCAAGGTGTTATATACTGGGGGGAATGGCTTTAAGCTGACAGCAGGCAGGTTCAAAGTGGATACTAGGGAGAAATTGCTCCCTGTGAGGGTGGGGAGGCCCTGGCCCAGGTTGCCCAGAGAAGCTGGATGCCCCTGGATCCCTTAAAGTGTCCAAGCTCAGGCTGGATGGGACTTGGAGGAGCGTGGGCTAGTGGAGGTGTCCCTGCCCATGGCAGGGGGCGGCAGTGGATGAGTTTTAAGGTCCCTTCCCACCTGTCCCATTCCTTCCCACCTATTCCCACTCCTCTATCTAAGCCCAGTGGTTACATGGAGCTGTCCAGCAACAACCACAACTGCTGAATTTCATGTACCTTTGACATACACGAAGCCAATGGCCTTGATGGAGCCCACTGTGTTCTCTGCAGAGCACACGTAGGTGCCAGAGTCCTCCTTGGACACCCTCTCGATGAGCAGCTCACTGTGCCCATTGACATCGTCATACTGTGCTGGAGGGAGAGCAGGGAAAGGGTCATTCCAGGGACTGAAATGTACACAGCTCACAGGAGTGCTTGGATCTGTGCACTCTCAGCAGCACAGCTTTGGGGTCTTGTGCATCCCTGAGGCACTCCAGGAATGCACAGAAAGTCATTGCTGTGACATTTGCCCACATGCACCTGTTCACTTCAGCTGCCCTGTAATTTCAAGAATCAGTTGCTGGATGCTGAGTAAATACCATCAGATATGAATGTTTTTAATGTGCTACATTATTGGCTACAGAAGAGGGACCATTTTTTAATTACCTTCCTTACAGCTTTGTCTCAGAGGCAGTTTAATTGCATGATTCCATAACACTAAAGATATTCCTCCCACAATCACTAACAGTTTATTCCAGCTAGAATTTTCTTCTTCTCTGTCCTAAACTGCAATGCTGCATAGGGGAAAATAATCTGCAGCCAAATGGCCATCAGAGACCCACCTGGAATGATGTTATTGTTAAAGGTCCACGTTATTCTGGGGACAGGTACCCCAGTTGCTTTGCAGGTTAACCTGAGCTGTTCTCCTTTGGTCAAGGCTACGTCCCCAGGCAGTTCAGTGAAAGCTGGGAGCACGTGAACTGTCAGGGTGACCGTGTGCGTGTCCTCCCCAGCAGCGTTGGTGGCAATGCAGGTGTAACTACCAGAGTCTTCGGGCTGCAAGGAAACACGGTGGGGAAATTTCAGCTGGGATATATCCTACAGCTGGGATATACCCTACAGCACATGGCACTCTATCAGTAAAATAATCTTGAAAGGCTTGGAACAAGCATTCAGCAGAAATGCTCAGCTGAGCTCTTCCACTTCCCTGAACTTGAAGGATAACTAACACTTCCTTTTACCCTTCCTGAGGATTTACCACTACAAATTCTTCACAGATTTTACTCCCCAGTGGAAAATGAAACTTTTGTAATGATTTTGGGACATTAAGAACAAAAAATCAAAATAAAACAATGACTAACCCAGAAGTGGATCTCATCACTGCCAAATGTGCCCAGTAATAGCTTAGATGCAGAGAGCTTACCACAACATTGTCCAAAATGAGGTCTCCACCAGGCACAGTCTGGTATTTTCCCACTGTGTCTCTTAACATCGTGTTGTCCTTCCTCCAGTTAATTGTTGGTGCTGGGATCCCCTCAGCCACACAGGACAGAAGAGCCTGGGAGCTCTCCGTGACCGTGTACTGCGTATCCGTGCTGCGGATCCTGGGAGGAACTGTGGGGAGGTCATTAGAAACATTTCCTCTGAGTATTATCCACGTACAACACTGGACTGAAGAAAGTCCTTGCCTGGACCTTCTGGATTGTCCATTTCCATCAATGACTGTGTGCCAAAATTCAAGCAACTGGCCGAAATTACAACTTAATAACACTCCCCTAGATTAAGTAGCACAGTTTTCTTGAACTCCTCCCTGTACATCCCTAGCTCCTTACTCTCTGTGGGGTCACACCAGTAACACACATCATTTCCCTACAGTCCCACTGATCATGGAATCACAGGATGGCTTGGGCTGGAAGGGACCTTAGAGGCCACCTCATTCCAACTCTGCTGTGCACAGGGACACCTTTGACTATCCCAGGTTGTTCCAAGCCGCGTCCAGCCTGGCCTTGGACACTTCCAGGGATGGGGAGTCCTCAGCCTGTCTGGACCAGCCGTTGCAGTGCCCCCCATCCTCCCAGGAAGAGTTCCTTACCGTGCACGGCGAGCTCTGTGCTGGAGGTGCTGGATCCCGCGGGATTCGCTGCTGTGCAGGTGTAGCGGCCGCTGTCCCCGGGCTGCACAAACAGGATCTGCAGAGCTCCCGTGCTCAGGATTCTCCTTCGCATGGACTCCGTTATCTGCTGCCCATCCTTATGCCAGCTGATCTGTGGGCCAGGGTAGCCTTCAGCCTCACACTGCAGGGTGACAGACTGATCAACGGCAACAACATATTCCTCCACGTGGGACTTGATAACAGGAGGAACTGAAAGGAACAAAGACAATTATTGAAAGAATTAGATGCTGTAAGAAAACACCTCTCACCTGTATGTATGCTGTAAGAAGGAACTCTTTAGTTCTTGGTGAAAATAATTCTAAAAGCATGCCCTAAAGCAGACACCAAACTAAAGGCAATAAACCTCCTGGGCTCTGTTCAGCATCACATCAAACAGGAAAGTACTAGGTCCCTTTCTACTGCTCAGAATTGTGTTTGGACTAAGAGAAGGAGTCTAAAAGGTGATTTACCTTGAACTTTCAGCTTTATCTTCCCCAGAGCAGTACCAGCTGGATTCTGAGCAACACACATGTAAGTCCCAGCATCTTCCACAGCTGCTCTGGCAATCTGCAAACTGCCACTTGGCTGGACTACGTAACTGTTCCCTAAAACAAATATAATCAAAGTATGACACTTCTGGTTTGGTGAACTAGAGGAGAGGAGAAACCCAAGTTTCAGAAAAGAAAATGGGTGTCTGTGTCACAGGAGCAGGCAGGGTCCCAGGCTTTGGGAGGATACCTGTGGTGATGATGTTGATGCCCTCCTTCTGCCACATGATCACGGGCTGAGGAGTGCCTGTAGCCTCACAGGGCAGCACAATGGGATTGTTCACGATGACATCCAATGTCCCCGGCTGGGCCTGGATAACGGGGGGCTCTGTGGAATAAAAGAAAAAAGGAAAAGTATAACATTCAAGGCTAGGACAATACAGAACACTAAAACTGCACAACCTGAGCAGGCTGAAGTAGCAATGCTGGCTGCCAGAACAGCCTTGCTCATCAGCCTCCAGCTTACCCTGCACGTGCAGAGTGACGTGCCTGTGGGCAGAGCCCGCGGCGTTCCGGGCCACGCAGGTGTACCTGCCCCCATGGGCCAGCTGGGCAGAGGGGATCTCCACAGCTCCTGAGGCAGAGAGAGAGCAGCACAACATGTAGAGCATCCTCAAGGCACAGGTGCTCCCTTACAGCAGCCCTCATTTCATCCCAAGGGATCAGAGAGAGGATCTCTGGGGGATTGTTTGCATTTCTGTAATTCATTACTTATGGATGTGCCTGATTGCACTGATTTCCTGCAGCACATTACCTGAAGAGAGAATTCGGTAGCCATCTCCTCTGGGAAGCAACTTGATGCCATTTTTGGTCCAATGAACCGAGGGGACGGGAACACCGGAGGCAGTGCAGGAAACCACGACTGGAGAGAGCTTTGTTACCAGGAGCTCTGTGGCTTCATCTGCTATGGATGGGGGCACTGAAAATCAAGAGCAGGGCAAAGGTTACTTGCCCACGTTCATTTGTTATACGTTCTTGGAAATACCAGAGACTTATGGATATCAGTATCAAAGAGGAATGAAATTAAAATCTCATCTCAACATCAGAACACCCCAAAGAAGTTCTGGGTGGCACACACATGTAATAGTAACATCCCCTCTACCTTGAACAGTGAGATCAATTGCCCTTTGATCCTCTCCTGCATCATTTGACACAGAGCACTCATAGACAGCAGTATCATCCACAGTGGGAGAAATGATCACTAAGGAACCTGAAGACAGAAGTCTGAACAAAGAAAAAAGAAAGTAAAAGCCATTGAAATACTTCTTTCCTTCTCAGGTAATTAGCCCACTGAATTTGCTGGCTAGACAAGGTAGTGTTTAAGCACAGATAGATATTTCAAGTGCCAAAATCATCCCTGAAAACTTGAAACCCACAATGAAAAAGAAAACACCTCTCACCTGTATGTATTCTGGTTCTGATCAACACTAAGCAGATGCCCATTCTTTTTCCAGCTAATTGCTGGTCTGGGAATTCCAGTGGCTTCACAAGGCAAAGTAGTTTGCACATTTACGGTAACTGTGATATTCGTCTGCCCAGGAGCAATAGTTGGAGGAACTAAGGACAAACAAAGCCTAATTATTTAGAATAATTATATGTGTATGTGTGTGTGTCTGTATATATATACATATATATATATATGCATTTCTTGTGAGAAATGGATTTGTAAAAGATTCTTAAAACCTGACTGAAAGTCCACATAGTCTTGTACATTTGTATGCAAATTCTGAGATAGGGTGTGCTGACTTAAAAAGGCCATGGAATAGAGATGACATCACTGAGAGAGAGATTGAACTAGAAACAAGTTTCAACAAGTTTCAAAAGATAGCCTTGCAAAAAGACCAGATACTTTGGAGAACTAGAACTGTGAAAGATGCATTGCAGCAAGACCATGTGAAGTAAAATAATAGGTGATTTGTGTTAGAAATATTAGCAGTATTGTGTGGCAAAAGCTAATAGGCTGAAAAACATTTATAAGGTATTGTAACCAGGAAATAGGTTGGCTTCTGATAGAATGGCATTGAGTTTTACATCTCTTATGTCTCACCCTTCAATGTCACTGATAATGGAATAAAATCTCTTAAAACACCTCTCAGTTGCCCCGTCTCTGTAAAGCTGGTATTTTCCAACAATTTCTCCCCTTTTTTTTTTAACCAGAGCAACTAAGAAGGGGCTAAACTGAGACTGCCTCTGGCAGAAGAAGCCTGCTGCCAGTGGATTCAGCAGCCCCAAGCTTTACCGAGGACGTGCAGGTCGATGCGCTGGCGCTCGCTGCCCGCGGCGTTGGTGGCCATGCACACGTATCTGCCCGTGTCAGCCACCTGTGCCCAGGGGATGTGCAGGGACCCATCCTCCAACACCAAATACCTGCAACAGAGCAAATGGTGCTGCCCACCACCCATCGACAGGGCACCTGGCAGAGCAGAGAACAGATCACTCAGGGGACACAACCAACAGCCTAAATGAAGCATGCATTAATTTGGGCACAGAGTTTTCTCACTTATTTCACTCTTTCCCAGCACATCTATTTCCCAAAGAAATGATGAAATCTGGCTGACATGGTGATCTCACATAAAAGATACAGGATTTACAGAAAAGAGCCAACCCCCTTTTTTCATGGTTTCTCATTTAACCTTAAAAAACTTAATTAATGCCTGTATTTTTTCTTTGCAATGTAACAGAATTCCTTAGCATTTGATCAGTTCTAGAAAATGCCAAATTACTTCCTTCTAAAACAGTCAGGAGACAGATATAATAAAAGTTGGTATTAGAACATGTATAAAAAGTTTCATGTATTAGAAAATACAGAATACCTTTTGGTCTGCATGAAATTGCTTGGCTTCCTCCCAAAACTCTGTGTATATGTAAAAATCTAAACATCTTTCACATTTACTCTTCAAAATCTCTAATGTCAGAATGATTATATTTGGTTGCCAAAGGAATTTTTTATCCTTTAACAACAAAAAGGTGAAACCTTTGGTGCTTCTACTTTTCTCTAGAACAATTTCATGTCTAATTAAGTTTCTGTAATAAATACATTCTTAAGTAGCAATAAAGAATATTTATGCTAAAATTCTGGGCAATACCTGGAATTGTTTCCAGTAAAAACAGCCCCATCCTTCCTCCAGGTGATCCTGGGGGCTGGAACTCCTTCTGCAGCACACTCCAGCAGGGCAGAGGCGTTGATGTGCACCATGGCAGTCTGGGGGCTGCTCCGGATCGTGGGAGCCACTGCAAGGGAGAATAGCTGATGATACAAAGGAAGTAACTCTACATTGCAATGACTGAAACTGAACACATGAAAAGGGGTGCAGCAGCGGGTTTGAGTTCACTGCAAAGACAGGAACACATGAAAAGGGGTGCAGCAGCGGGTTTGAGTTCACTGCAAAGACAGGAACAAGTTTCTTACCGTTCTGGGTGACGGTAATTGCCAAGCTGCAGCAGGGAAGGAGAAAGAAAGTTTGGCTGAAATGCATTGCAAAGGTCAGCTCTGCAAGTTACTGCAAAGGGTACCACTGAGCTAAAGCAGCAGGAGTTCAGCACATGGAGTTCAGCAAGCTAAGGCTGTGGGGATATCCTTGCTTCCTGATTACACACTAAGGAGAAAAAAGGACTTTAGCTGGACCAGGTAAGGCCAGTCATTGGGGGCACAGGGTAAGGCAGGGCCCATGTGACTGGGCTGGAAACAGAATAGAAAAAGGGGGAAAAGTTCTTTCCAGGCACCTGAGTGTGAGAGTAGAATAACTTCTCATCAGACTAGAGGTGAGAAAATAGAAGGGTTTAAAATGGAGCTCAGGGCTGTGGTAGCATAGGACAAGTATCAAGCGTAAGGCCTGTCAAGCCCTGTCCTCTCCAGGCACAGAGAAGCTGCCATAGCTCTCAAGTAACCTGTCAAGCCAGCTGTGAAACCTTGTCTCCAGGGTGCCAGTCAAATGCTTCAAAGAATTGCTCTGGGTTTGTTCAAGAGCATTTGTCAGTCCTGGATATGGGTGTTCAGTCTGGATGTATCCCGACTCCATGTCAGGATGATGGCTGGATGCAGCCTCTGCTTGCAGGAAGCACAGACAGATGGAGAGTGAGCCATGGCAAGTGCCCAGCAGGTCTCTTAGTCTGGGGGCCAGCTGTGGGCTCAGCAGTGGGACATGAGGCCATGCACATGGCCCCAGAGTTTGGGCATGGCCTGAGTGGCCAACACGTGGCTGGAAAACAACCACAAATGCTCAGTTCCTGCTGCCTGAACTCCTGCAGAAACGCCGTGCAAAGCCCAAGCTGCCCGAGGCTGCTCCGTGAGGTTACCGTGCACTGCCAGCAGGAACTCCCTGGTGGTCTCCCCTGCCACGTTCCTGGCCACACAGGTGTATCGGGCGCTGTCCCCCAGCTCGGCGTTGTTGATCTGCAGGTACCTCCCGCTGGACAGGATCCGCAGCCGGGGGCCTCCCTGCGGGCACACACAGACACAGGCAGGCTTTAGAGCTTCACTGCCAGCCTCTCCTGCACAGAACACCCTTCCACTGCACAGCACTAAAAGCCAGGAGAGAAGGGCACCGATAAACCAGGGACTGAACTCACTGCTGCCTTTACATCCCTTAAGAGAAGAGGGTAAAGAAAGCATTTAAAACTTAGCATTGCTTTCTGGTTCTCCATTGAAACCCCTACTGAGGCTTGTGCCTGAAGGAGGCAGCTGTTACAGAGCCAAAGGGCTTTGGAGCTTTTATGGGGCACCTAATAGCACATGATTAGTTTCATTTATCTTGTTATTTATGCACACTACAGGCAGAAGGAATCAAAGTTGTTCTACACTTCCAGCATCACAGTCTGGCTCAGCTGGGAGGCAGCACAGACTTAGCCAGCTCAGTTTACCAGCCAGGAGTTCACCAGCCAGCAGTTCTGGGCACAGGCTGCCCCTCTTCCCAGCCCTGCAGTGACTCCACAGGCCCTGCTAGGAGCCAGTCCAGTGAGAGCTTTACCACACCCAGCCTGGGTCGTGTCTGCATCAATCACTGACAGCAACATCAGCTACGTGTGCTCAGAGACTTGACTGGATAAAAACCAACTTAGCTTTTCCAGTATGTGCTACCCATCCTCTGGATGGAACTGAAAGCTGACATTCCCACCTACTCTTGTGGTTAGAGGGTCTGAGAAGGGCACCCCAGAGAGATGAAACTCCTCTGGTTCTGCACTAGCACCCTGGTACTCTGCTCTCACACCAGGCACCAGCTCCAAGGCTGCAGTGCAGGGCTGGAGCCCTCAGGTGACACAATTCACCACCAGGCTGGAGTATTGACAGATTTTGGGCAATCACTGGCATTTCCTGTTGAAAACACAACCTGTGTGATGGTTTCTAAACACAGAAACCTACAGATAAGAGAAGACAGGGGATGAAGCTGTAACTTAATCCTTAGGCTCTATTCAAAGTAAGCCAGAAAACTCATATTGGAAAAAAAAATACAAACTCAGCAAGTCTTTTAGTGTTTGAAAAAAGCCAGGTTAGGCCAGGAGGCTCCTATTCTTTTCTTAACTCTCAATATGCATTTCCGAAATCCCTCAAGAGTGCCACAACTTCAAAGCTGCTGGAAGCCAGATCTTTCCATAGTTCTGCTGGCAGAGAAGGTGGTGCTGCACAATTCCATCACTCAGCACACAGAGATGGACTACGGCAGGCCTCACCTCAAAATCTGCCCAGTGGAAGACAACAAAAGCAGGAGGAATGACAACCTCCACATGGCTGCTTCACAAAACCAGTGATATTTAAATTGGTATAACACTGCAGGCTGAGAACCTGCCTATCTCCAGCCCTCTCTTGTCACTGTGACACCTCCTCTTTTCCAGGAAAGGAGGATGATTTGCCAAGGAGCTCCTCACCTCTCTTCCCACACCCAAGGACACCCATTTCCAGCTGCTCAGGATTAGTCAGCTGTTACATTTC
The DNA here is from genome assembly GCF_024509145.1 of Vidua macroura. Lineage (NCBI taxonomy): Eukaryota > Metazoa > Chordata > Aves > Passeriformes > Viduidae > Vidua > Vidua macroura. The sequence continues at coordinate 8,015,312 of NC_071579.1, forward strand.
TTTGGGGTTGAGAAAGCAGCCGGACACTGATTTCTCCTGATGTCTAGCTCATGGGTGGGCAGGCCCTGGCACAGGGTGTCCAGAGAAGCTGTGGCTGCCCTGCATCCCTGGAAGTGTCCAAGGTGAAGTTGGACAGGGCTTGGAGTAACCTGGGCTAGTGGAAGGTGTCCCTGCCCATGGCAGAGGGCGGCACTGGATGGGCTTTGAAGTCCCAAGAAGCTTCAGCCCTCACATTCTGACATGAGTTCATGAGGCAGGAGGAGAACTAACAGTGCAAGGATAATTCCCAGGTTACCAGCTGAGCACCTCTGGCTGTCACAGTGCTTCTCTACTTTTCTTTTCTGGTGAATATTTTTAACAGTAACTGATTTTCATGGTTTATGTTCCCTAAGCATTGCTTTTCAAACATAAGCTTTCCAATGAAGGGCAAGGCAAAAAGCATTCATATATTTTATTTCCAAGCCTTGTTCAACCTTGTTTTCATTAAAAAACCCCACCACTCAATTAGAGAATTAACTATCCAGAAGTAGAATAGTCCTGTTAAATTTGTTTCCAGCTGGTTCCTGGGCTACATTAAGATCATGGTCCCTAGCAGCACTTCGTAAGACATGTTCACCCACCAGATCCTTCTTCGAAATCTACCACAGAGAAAGAGTCTGAGGAATGACATGTCAGAGGAAAGCAAACAAGCAGAAACTTGGGTGAAGATTTAGTGATGGATCACAGCTAAAGGCGAAAATTCATAATCTGTATTTGTTTCTTCTTTATTAATGAACAAAGGTTGAGAGAAAATTTTTAATTAAGTTCAATTAATAACTGAACTTTAATGTTAAGTTAAAAAGGACCTGTTTTGTGAGTGGTCTCAAGGATGGGAAGGAAAAAAATTCTTCTATATAAACCATCCTCATCTTGATAATCCTCTTTCATCCAGCACAGACTCTGCCTTGCCATGGCATTATGGAATTCTGAGTGGAAAAGATGCACTTGGTAAAACCTGGTGATTAGCAACCCATTTTCTTTTAAAGAACTTGAATTCCTTTCTAAATGGTACTAGAGTAGGAGGATGCATAATATAGCCAAAGGAAACATAGAGTGCAGTCTTGTCTCAGCTACCTTTCCTGGGAAGCCATTCAGGAGTTTACCGAAGGCTTCTAGCATTGCTCAGAGGATCCAGGAGGAGCAAGGGATCCCCCTAAAGGAAAAAAGAACAAGTAACAGCGGGATGGCCACTTCACATGCCCGCTGGCTCTGGGGGCTCATTGGGGCTGACTGCAGAGGCACTGGGGCTACCCAGCTGCTCTGAGTGCGGGCACGTAACTCGGGCTGAGGGGCGAGCGGAGCAAGAGACCTGGAGCACTGCTGTGACAACTGCAGCGAGCAGAAGGCCAGCACAGAGGCTGGAAGCTCAGTACCTCCAGCAGCTCTCCGTTCTTCAGCCAGGAGATGGTGGGAGGGGGCACAGCGTCCGACCTGCACTCCAGAATAGCCTGGCTGTTCTGCAGCACCGTCAGCTCCTGCGGCCCCCCGGTACCAGCGATGTTGGGGGGGACTGGGACAAAAAACAGAACAAAATCAACACCACACATATGAACCATCACGAAAACTACTGATTGAAAATTTCCAGTTTATCTCAAGTTTAAAATAAATGCAAAGCTGTGGGATCATTAAATAATTCTTCCTCTCAATACCTGTGTTAAACATAGCAATATATCAGTATATTTTACATCTCTATAGAGTGAGCACAACAAACTTGATCCAACAAAATACTGACATCTATGAGCTTCCTGGATATTCAAAATAAGACTTGGAATTGTAACAGAAATTAGGTGGAACTTTCTTTCTTTGTGTATCACATTCAGAATAACCATCCTTAATGAGAAACACTATTATGATCGTATGGTGTAATATCACAGAATATTTAATCTTTAGGAATATGTGTTTGTTAAATGAGATGCTGACATGTACCTTAGCAGTTTACATTTGAGGAAATTTTTTTCCCTAAATTAAACTTACCATGCACTCGTACTAAATACTCCTTGTCATCATCTCCTGCTGGGCTAGATGCTAAACATGTGTATCTTCCTGTGTCCTCTACCTGGAAACACAGGAACCATTTCAGCAGAAACTCCAGATTATGGGAAAATTCAGCAAAACCAAGAAACACAAACACAGTAACAACATACAACCCACAGCACTTGAACACAAGCACAGGAGACACAGAATCCCTGGAAAGAAAGTAATGAAGTTGTTGAATACTTCTTTATTTCACTTTGGTGGGGTTATTCAGAGACAGCTCAGGAGTTGCAGGATTCAGTAAAATCTCTCTGGATAACGTGTGTCCAGCACTAAAGATGGAACTGGCTATAGGGGATCCACCTAAGGAAGGCTCAGGTTTGGGTACTGAGGAAATCCTTTTGTGCACACAGTCATCAACATCTTTATGGTTTCTCCTTCCTATAAACTCCTCATTATACAGCCCAGAAGTGTTTTTTTTTTTTTTAAAACAAAACAAGCAGCAATCAATCCTGAGCCCTATCTCACTTTTGGCTGGGGAACTTCACCTGGGCATCCACAGCTAGACCCAGCCTTAGTTAATTGATGCAGGTTTTTAAAGGCTGTTTCACCTGGACCTTTCTCTAACCACAAATGCAGGTGAGTGAATTTTAGGGGTTTTTAGGACACCGCTGAGAATGGTCCTAAGGCAGGAACCATTTTAGGGATTGCAGAACTGAGCCTGTTTTGAAACAAACACTCTACCTGAGCACTGGTTATTCGGAGGGCTTCTCTTAGCATGTGAATATTGTCAGTCTGCAGCAGTGGGCGCCCATCCTTCATCCATGAGATTTTGGGCACTGGGATTCCAGAGGACATGCAGAGGAGCTCAAGTGGGTTGTTAACAATGACAGAGAGCTCTTCTGGTTCATCTGAACCATTGATATGTGGTGGCTCTGAGGAAGGAAAAACATTCCAGTTCTTTATGGACTCAAAACACCTGTAAAAACTAACTGAAAACATGATCTTGTGAGTAGAGTCTGTAGAATTAGTCTACATTAAGTTATTTCTGACCGTATCATGAACTCATTGAGGAACTCAGGTAATTTCTATCAGGTAATTTGCATATTTTGTGATTTAGAATTATTAGTTAGAAAATGTTTTTAAAAATATAGATAAAACACTGTATAATCTCAGCAATTAGATTTATCAGGCTTTTAACTGTTGTGCTTTCAGCTGTGCATCTTCCTGTCAAGCTGAATTTCTGCTAAGCAAAGTTACTAATTTATAGCATATAATTATATTAATTATAGCACATTTCAGTACTTGGGAAATACATACTGTATTGCACATTCACACATCTTTAGGTATCTTTCATTTCCTTATTCCTCTCATTTATCATTATTGAAATGACCAGGTTGGACAGGGCTTGGAGCAACCTGGGATAGTGGAACCTGCTCATGGCAACACGAGGGGTGGCACTGGATGGGCTTTAAGGTCCCTCCCAACCCAAACCACTCTGGGATTCTGTGAGCCCATGGAAACTCCTTATCCCTGGAAGTGTTGTGTCATGCTGACAGGCGAGCACTCACCCAGCACCTTCAGGACGAAGTGCTTGCTGCTGCGCCCAGCGGCGTTGGAGGCCACGCAGGTGTACGTGCCCGTGTCCGCAGGCGCTGCCCTCGGCACCTGCAGCACCATCCCGCGCCTGCTGGAGCCCAGGTGGGCCCCCAGGGGCAGGGCCAGGCCGTCCTTGAGCCACGACACCTTGGGGACAGGGGAGCCATCGCTCACACAGCCCAGGGTGGCCGTGTCGCCCCGCAGCACCAGCACCTCCTCCGTGCCCCCCGCATTGTCCAGGCTGGGCGGCACTGCGGGGACAGAGCTCAGTCACACACGGGACAGGGACACCTTGGGGACAGAGCTCAGTCACACACGGGACAGGGACAGAGCTCTGAGCTCAGTCACACATGGGACAGGGACACCTTGGGGACAGAGCTCAGTCACACACAGCACAGGGACATGGGGACAGAGCACAGTCACACACGGGACAGGGACAGAACTCTGTCACACAGCACAGGGACAGAGCTCAGTCACACACGGGACAGGGACACCTTGGGGACAGAGCTCAGTCACACACAGGAGAGAGGCACTGCAGGGACAGAGCTCAGTCACACACGGGACAGGGACACCTTGGGGACAGAGCTCAGTCACACACAGCACAGGGACAGAGCTCTGAGCTCAGTCACACATGGCACAGGGACATGGGGACAGAGCACAGTCACACACAGCACAGGGACAGAGCTCTGAGCTCAGTCACACACGGCACAGGGACATTGGGACAGAGCACAGTCACACACGGGACAAGGACAGAGCTCTGTCACACAGCACAGGGACAGAGCTCTGTCACACACAGGACAGGGACACAGGGACAGAGCTGTGTCGCAGCACAGGGGTATTCCGAGCACAGAACAGCTGGAACAGCTGCCTTTCTGCACTTCCCCACTTACATAGCTGTGCTAAACTTTGCTTACAAATTAAATATTATTCTTTCTAAAAAAAAACTGTGACACATTATGGGAGTTGGAATTAGATGAGCTTTAAGGTCCCTTCCAACCAAAATCACTCTGTGATTTTATGGTTATGGGTGACAATTCAAGTAAGGACTTTTCTAGGGTTAAAACACTTTCCATTTAAAAAAACCCCAACATTTTGAAAAGTTAGTATTTCCCCAGTGATCATCTCTAAGACGTACTTGTGGCTGTCTGCAATAGGTGTTGATGAGAAAGAAAACTGACGAGTACATTTAAGAAATCGAGAAATAAGATTCTTTACGTAAAACATTTCAGAGACACTCACCCAAAACTTGCAGGTTGTAATGTTTGTTGTGCACTCCAGCCCTGTTAGATGCTACACAAGTGTACACTCCAGTATCAGATACCTGCACTCGGCTAAGTCTAAGGAAAAAGCAATTAAAGCAAGCTGTAAATGGAATGCATGGAACACATTACCTTTGTTATGGTGTGGTTTGGATCAAATTTTACTCTTGCTTCCAAAAATACAGCAGCATTATGCTGATATTGCAAAAAAAAACCCCAGAAACTCAGCTAGTTAAAAGAAAAGAAAACCAACCTGAGAATCTGTCCAGCTGAGAGGAGCTTGATCTGAGAGGAGACAGACAGAGGAAGGCCATTCTTCAGCCAGTGGAGCTGTGGTGGGGGGGTCCCAGCAGCAGCACATTCAATATTTAGGGAGGTGTCCAAAAGGGCAGTGAGTTCCTCTGCTTCATCTTTACTATTGGCTATCGTTGGAGGAACTGCATTTTGTAGATGATGGAAAGGAATGTATTAAAACAGGCTCTTGAAACCATTCCACCCTGCAGGAAATCCTGCCCCTAATGCCCCACTGGCAATTCAGTAAGAGGATCCCATTTTTGGTAGAATAAATCCTCAGACAATACTATTGAGCACTAAAAATCATCCATTTATATATTTCAAGTCAGAGGCACTGTACAATGACAGTAGACTTCTCTTTGATTTGCCAGCCTGCAGCAAGCAAGACAGAGCTTAGGACCTGAAGTTCCTGGGGAGAGAAGGACAGTGCAGGAAGGGATGGGCTGAACCCAGGGCCAGAAAGGACCACTCAAACTCGTGGCCTTCAATAAATTTTAAATACAGTGAAATCACAGAGGAGGAAAGCTAGCTTACTGATGTCTGGATGCATCTGCTGACTTCATTCTTAACTGGAGGAAGTTCAAAATGTCTAGGTAAGCATTCTGCATGATGACACAAACTGCTGCTTTGGGGCTCTTTGGGGTTACAGGTTAGTTTGAAAGTCATGGCCTTGGGGGGTTCACTACATAAGGAAGCCCAGCCAGGTGCAGCTCCAGGCACTGGCTCAGTTAGGATCCCATCACTCACTGGGACAGTGACACCAATAAGACTTTTAAGTTGGTTATTGCTTGAACTTCAGCCAATACAAACAGAGCACAAACTCCCTGCTGTTGTGCAGAGCCATTCTGTTCCAAAAAGATGTGCTGTGGTCATTCAGGACTGTTTTTTATGATACCAAGGTCCTCTCTTACTGCTCTGCTCGTGCCTGTGTTCCCAGTGACTCTGAGTCTGTGTAAGTGGGACAGACACCTAGGCTGCAGTGAAATCATGCCTGGGCAGAACTCTCCTCTCCTCCCTCCACTTTACTTAATGACCAGATTTTCCACAACTTAAAATATCCCCTCTCTATGCTGCTAAAGGCTTACACTCACTAGCCACTGGATGTCAAACTGTGCAATTTCCTCCAACACTCCCTCATTTTTAAACTCTGGGGACCTTTAACTATCAGTTGCCTTCATACCACTCTGCTCATAGCTGATGTGCTTTGATTGGAATTAGGGAAGATAATACAACAAAACAGCAGGGTCACAGGAAATCAGCCTCAATATAATCTTCCCCACAAGAAATAAAAAATCACCACAAGCAGAATCCCTCTGTTATGAAATCCACCAAAGAATTAATTCCTGTTTATCCCAAACCACATTTACCAGCAATTTCAACCCTTTTGTCATTGACAGAACATCCTGTGTAGTATCTACAGCACAGGCAATTGGAAACATGTGCATGCAGGATTCCACTGCAGACAGGCATTCCTCTCTGGGCTCTCCCTTGGGAGCACTCCCAAGGATGGGATTATGGAGTAGACCTGGGTTTCACATCTGGTAGAACTCACCATATACATTCAGGTTGAAAATCCTGTCCTCCTCTCCTGCAGGGTTAGTAGCCACACAAGTGTATTTTCCTGTGTCTGAGGTGAGAGCTCTGGAGATGTTTAATGTGCTGCCATCTGGAGTCACTCTATAAAGCACAGTGAGTTTGTTTAGTGTTCCTTTGACCTAGCAAATAAACAGTCTGATCTGCACATTTCAGTAACTACCTCTATCCTCCTGGGAGCTTGATGAGAGAAGCATTGTGTTTTGCAAAATATTTTTGTTAGAGATAGGCTAAGAAGTTTTTCCTAGAGATGTCCTGTTTAACTTGGTTTTAAGATTCAACTCCAGCCAGGCTTTTGAAGGACCCATAATGAAAAGCATTAAGTAAAGTGTTTCCATGCCTCAGATCTTTCCCCTCCAAAGGAACTAAATGACCTTAATAAACTTTCATGAAGCTGATGAACTTGTATGGAATTTATTAACTGAGAAAGACATAAATATCATATACTTATCTCTGTTAAGAAAATGAAATTTAAAAAAAAATCAAAGGACTAACAAATTGTACTTGATTTATAGAAGCTAAGGAGGGAGATGATATTCTTAACCTGGCTAAGCTCCAGTTCAGGCTCTCCTCACATTCCCACTTTAGGGCCCTTAAAATTATAGACGAGAATGCAGTGTCTGCTTATTTTTCTTGCCTTATCCTTTGTAAATCATCGCTGGCAACTGTTTTTCCATCCTTCAGCCACTGCACATCCGGGGTGGGCACTCCAGTGGCATTGCAGAGCAGCTGGACACTCTCTCCCAGGAGCACACTGACCTCGCTCGGTATCTCAGAGCCAGCAATGCTGGGAGGAACTGGAAATGCACCATGGAAGGATGACATTAGGCATCAAGAAATGTAAGCTGAACTAGCAAGTGCAGCAGTGCAGCACCTGGGGCAGGTTCTCAGCAGCTGTGGCTGCCCCTGGACCCCTGGAAGTGTCCAAGGCCAGGCTGGATGGGGCTTCGATAGTGGAAGGTGTGTCTGCTCATGGCAGGGGGTGGCACTGGATGGGCTTTAAGATCCCTTCCACCCCAAACCAGTCTGGGATTGTGTGACCAACACCATCACAGCCCTGTGAACAGCCACACTAATTCCATCCTAATCAAAGCCATTTCCAACCTGCACTCCCACAGAACAAGGATAAAAGTCCTGCTATCCATGAAGTCAAGACTGTCAGTCTCACTAATAAGTCCTGAGCATTTCAAGCTATTTCAGACACATTTGATCAAACAACCAGCTTGACATTCCATTCTTAAACTTGGAGAAAAACTGGCAGAACTAAACTTGGAGAAAAACTGGCAGAACTAAAACTAATTGTACACCAGTGCAATTAGTGCGGATGAGTCATTAGGAACAGAGGAAAACATAACAGTTGCAGACTAAGGGTGATTCACATCGAGGCAGGAGACAATTCCATAACAAATAAGGGTTTGTCATTTGAGGTGGGGGCAGGGGAAGTATTCCTAAGGAAATTCTGGCAGTAGGTCTTTGCTAACTCCTGCCATGGCACAACAGGTACCACTGCTCCTGAATCCATCTCCATGTGCTGCTCCACAACCAACCAAGGCAGCTCTGGTGCTCAGCAGGAGGAAGGATGTGACCAGTAGCAGACACACACAAGCTGCACAACTCTGTTCAAGTCCCACAGTCAGGGCTTAAGGATATTCTTTTCCATGCAAATTTTGGACTAGAAGTATTGAATTCTCCAACCACTCTCCCCTCTGGTTACAAAATTACAGTCCAAATTCTCCACTTTTTGGTTATGTGATCTCAGTGTCCCCAGCACAGACAGTGTAACATTTACCCAATGTTCAACCAGTTCTGCTCCCTGCATCCTCCCCCATTCCTCACCTTGGATGGAGAGCACATAGGTTTTGTGAGCTTTCCCTTCTGGATTGGAGGCAATACACGTGTAGGTGCCACTGTCCAGGAGCTGAGAGCGAGCGATCTGAAGCTTGCTTCCACCAGATAAAATATGAACTTCAAGAGAATCCAAGTTTTCTGAAATACATAAACAAGTCACCCTTCCAAAACAGCTACGGGGTGCAAACATCTCTTTTGGGAGAAATTGTTCCATCAAAGTTTCAAAACAAAGATTCCAATCAGTTCTCATAACACTCTGTCTAGAGACAAATAAAGAAAAAACAGAAACCAGCCAGCAAACAGCAAAGTGGTATCTCAAAGAAGGGCAGAAGAGGAGTAAAAAGCATGAGACAATGTTACCTATTGGTTTTCCATTCTTAAGCCACACTAATGTGGGAGGAGGAATTCCAGTAGCATCGCACACAAAGGTGACAGGATTACTGATGGATTCACTGACCAGCTCTTGCTCAGGGCCTTCTATACTTGGAGGCACTGTGAATGGAATGGAAGCAGTAAGAATGTTATTTAAACTAATTTTGAAGTGCCTAATCTGCTAAGTTTATGTTATTATAATAACTATTGTAGATGATGCAGAGGGTGCTTACCATAAACATTGAGATGGAAATTTTTATCATCTCGTCCAGCAATATTTATGGCTTTGCACACATACTGTCCTGTGTCAGAAACCTGAAATAAAAACAAGTTTTAAAAGAAATCATTATGGATTCTTATTTTAATGCTACAGTTTAGAGACATTAACAACCTGTGTCTCTGCAAACTCAAAGTGCTTCTCACAGGATAAAAAGCCTCCAGAAAACACATCTCCCATGTACAGCAAATAAAATACACCACTAAAGACTGAAATAATTGCTTGGCAGCGGCAGAGCAGTGGCAGATGCAGCCTCCCCCCAGCCTGGCCCACCTCTGCAGCCTTAATCCGCAGGGTCTGCCCATCTGCCAGGACCTCCACGGCAGCGGAGTCGGGAATGAGGCGGCTGTTCTTGTACCAGGTGATGACCGGGGCTGGGATGGCGTTGGACTCGCAGTCCAGGGTCACCGGGGTGCCCACTCGCACGTTCAGCACTGTCACCGACGCTCCCCCCTGGGCCTTGATGCTCGGGGGCACTGGGGGAGGAGCCCAGACTCAGTTCTGCATTGTGTTGAAACAACCCCATAAAGCAGATAAACCTCCCCACACTTCCCAAGCAATAGATACTATTTCAGAAAAGAGTAAAACACGAACCAAGGACAGTCAGGAAGCTTTTCTTCTGACTTTCCCCAGCTTGGTTCCTGGCAGTACAAGTGTACTCTCCACCATCTGACAGCTTGGCTCGGGGAATCTGCAGCGTCCGAGCACCTGGAGCGAGGAGAGAAGGCTGGAGGTTTGCTCTGTGGTGATTGTGTCAGTCCCAAAGGCTGGTTTAGAACTGCAGGTGCAACAGGCAGAGCACAGGCACTGTGCCCCACAAAGAGTGGCCATAGGCCCTGCCACGACAAACCAGACAGAAGCTGAGCCCAAAGGCTGCAGAATAGCTGAGATTCCTCACCAGGCACAATAAAAGTGTTGGAATTGGAACTGATAGGCTTTCCATTCTTGAGCCAGCTGAGATCAGGAGGTGGAAAGCCTGTGACCTCACAAGTCAGAGAGATGAAATTATTCACCACCACCGTCAGATTCTCAGGGTTAGTCCCAACAACACTTGGAGGAACTGTGAAGAGAGAAATACATTAATAGCATCTATCACTGCATCAGCAAAGGATTTCCCACAAGATCATGATTTACTGTATTAAAGCTGAACTTCTGCATTCTGCCAAAGGGTCAGGTTGCAAGAATCTTTCACATCCTATGAATGGATCCACTGCTTTTTGGATGCATCTGGAAATGAGATTGAAACAATCTAATGGTCATTCCTGTTCCTGTACTTCACAACAATGTCAATTATTTCATTTGCAGTCCTTCTGTGCTGGAGGCTTGGGAGGGCTAGTGAACCTACATGAGATCCTGACAATGCACTGCCGAATTTCTAACACTGCTCATGGACATTTGCTGTGTGAGGCAGAACAGAGCAAATTCCCATTGTCAGGATAAGTGATATGACTATCACTTCCTTCTGATTCCTTGCTGCTCCTGCTCTCTGCAACAGTCCATTTTCCACCTACAGAGACCCCAAATTTTTTCCTCCCAACACAGTTCAGAGTGGTTCTGTCAACCAGACAAACCTGCTGCTTAGCAGTGAGCTAAGCACTGGAAAATCCTGGCATGCAGCATTGCTCCAAGGGGTGCATTCCTTAAGCTTACAAGTCCCAGAATTTTTAAATCAAGAATAGTTTGACATGTGACCTTTCTACAAGAACGATTTAGAATGAAAGAATTGTAAATCTCTTCCTTTTAATAACCCCCAAGCTCTAGTTGCCATGTTTTTGCAGTGGGGATATATAAAACACTTAATAGGGAGGCAAAAGCATGTTCTTGGCTTTATTGGGTGGAAAAATCATTCCAAAGAACAGATGGAATCCTCCTCTTCAAAGACAGAAACGTTTAAGTATTTTGGCCCATCTTCCCCTGAAATGCTCCAGCTGTTTGCTGCCACTTGAGTGACACAAACCAGTCATTTAGGCAACTTTATGGCTCCTCTGGGCACTGCACAAACAAAAGCAGCCCATGTAAATGGGGAATTCAGTCCATATTCTCCAGCTTGGAATAACTGAAGAATATTTCCCTGATAAAGAGGATAAAATGCTTCACTAGAGCAAGTGGAGAATTCTGGTCTGATGACATTTGATAGTTACTTGTATTTATTTACTTTTACAGTTCATTTTCCACAGATGTGATTATTGGCAGTGGGCAATTTAATGTACAGGGCCAAATCTCAGCTGTCTTTAATGAAACTTGCTTAAATTGTGTCAGTGGTTGATTTCAATTTCTGCAGAAAAAAACACCCACAGATGTACCAAAGGTAATCTGCATATGCAAATGTATCTGTATGTGCATAAAGACACAGTCATGGGCTCAAATATAGCACGCAGCATGAAAATTACCTATTATTTCCCTATTTTAAATCTGGGTGCTTATCTTCTATGTTTTAAAAGGTGTTATATTAGTTTTATTGTTTTTCTTAATTTTATTTATTTTATCTTCACCTTGGAGACCAGAAGTGAATTTTTCAATTCAATAAAGAGGATCATCTTTAGTATTTTATTTTAATTTATGAGAGCAGTTCTATTAGAAACACATAAAACTGCTGGGAAATAGCTTTTTTTTTGACACTGACAAAACACAGATCTTTCTGCTTACTGATAATGCATTTTCCTTAGTGCTTCACCCTGTGTGGTCTTTTCCTGAACAGCTACACTCTAATTTTTCAAATTAAACTGCATTAAGAAAAACAGACCTAAGTTGGTAATACTGCTGAGTTAGAATTCAAACTTCATGCAAATGTTTCTTTTAAGAGAATAGTATTTAGCCATAGTCACTAAAACCAAATATTTTTAAGACAGAAGTTTAAATTTAAACACGAATGTTAGGAAAAGTGAAATATTTTGATTTAAATGCAAAACTCACACATCAGGAAATCTGGACAGACTCCACTGTCTGTCCAGAAAATAACTTCTCAGAGAACAACTCCAGGGCAAATTCTTCCCATGACAACACTATTTTTGGCTAAATGCATTACTGAGTAGCAAAAAGTGCTATAAATCTGTGCCTTGTAGTAGGTAAATTTGCTCCATGTGTGACAGAGGAAAACATGCAATTATTCTGAATGCAATAAGCTGACTCCTCACATTCCTGGGATGCTGGTACTGTCTTTAGGTGGCAGAAAGGACAGCCCTTGTTTTCTATGAGATAGAGCAGAAAAAATGTAGCTGCCAGTATTCCTTGTCAGGTTGAAATGTGGAATGGTACAGAAGAATTAGTGGGAATGATACTTCTTTTCTCTTCAGGATGGAAAGCTGAAAGTGGGCAGAAATAGAAGGGGAAGTTTGGGCTTTCTCTGAAATGTTAATTAGAGATGTCTTAATTTTCTGAAGTTATCGGGAGAGGGAAGGGAAGGTAGTGGAGACTATTTCATGAAAAACGTCTTGGTTTTATTTGTCTTAGACTTCTGGTGCTTAAAGCCAACATTTATTTTCAACCTATTGTAATTCCACAAGAAAACCAAAAACAGAGAGGAGAAAGGAACTTCGAAGGGTACACTTCTAAAAACCAAACTTTTACAAGCTGTGTACCTTTGTTTGATGCTTTCTGTCATTAATTTCTTTGAAAAAAATTCATTTTCTGAATGTATCAAAACAGGCTATAATCCAACCTACTTATAATTCATGATTCCAGAGCTCAGCAAGCCCAATAGGGTGAACACAGCCATCATACAAGGCTCCCTCAATTACAATTCCCACCTTTCTGGAACACCTATGAGGAGCCAAAGCCACGTGGTATCAAGAGCCATATGTTGTCAAGGTACTTTAAACTGATATTTGAGTTCTGGTCTGTCAGAATCCCCATGACACCCAGTAGGACTCACATTAATAAAGCTGAGGGGGTCTGAGCACTCTGCTAAAAATAACACACCCAAGCTGAACCAGCACTTGACAGAAGACAGAAGTTATGGATGACAGTACTTACCGTGAACATTGAGGTTAAAATACTTCTTGGCACTTCCAGCTATGTTTTCTGCAATGCAGACATACCTGCCAGTATCTGTTATCTGGGAATTCAAAATCTAAGGCAAAAAAAAAAGACAAAATATGGCTTTGGAGCTAATATATAGACAATTCACTGCCAAAGAAGCAAGTGGAGAGGATTAAGCCCAGCTCTCTGCTTTCATAGTTTTATTCAATTTCATTCAATTTCATTCATCAATGGGAAGGGAAGTTCTTCAGAATACACTATTTTCACTATTTTCTCAAAAGAAGTCGGTAATATTTAAAAGCACATGATTTCAATTGATGTGGTTCGTAGCATGATCCCACAAATGTTTGGATCTAAGGAATTACATGGGAGTGAGAAGCAGCAGGTGAGGGACAGAACAAAGGACAAAAACTCCTTATGTTTGCAGAACCTTGTAGGAGAAAGAAAATACTTCCTACTCAGCCCAACCAGACAGTTTTTCATTGCCAAAACCCAGTTTTTCCACTATGAAAAGGGTTACAAGTACCTGTAACCTCCTTCCATTGGACAGAAATGTGTGTTTGTCATCCTCTGCTAGGAGCTGGCCATCCTTCTGCCAGGTGATCCCTGGGGAAGGGCTCCCACTGGGAATGCAGTCCATGGCTGCCTCCTTGCTCACCAGCACAGTCACCTCCTCAGGCAGGTCCCCGTCAGCCCCATTGATGGATGGGGGAGCTGCAGGGAGCAAAGGTGACAAGAACACTCACTCAGCACCTCTCAGATGGTTGTGAGATTAGACTGGGTTTGCAGGAGGAAGGAGTGAAACCTCCAGGGAATCCAGTGAAAGATAAAGCCATCCCATGAATAGTTCAGCTGGAACAACTCAGCCTAACTCCAAGGACTGCAGCAGAACTACAATTATTCACAGAGTGAAGGAGAGGTGAAAACCCATCTTCCAATTATTCCACTGTGCTCTTTGCCATCAAAATAAAAGATGATTTCCAAGGCAGGACCCCTTTGTAACAATAAATCAGTATTTTCAGTGATATAACACCGCCATAAAGGCAGAGAAGTGTTTCCCAAGGCTAAAACATTGAGTCCATCAACAGACACAAAAGGTCATCCAAATGGTTGTACAGGCATTCATTAATCTAAATCCTCAGTTCCCTTCAGGCTTTGGGAGTTCTGCAGGTATTGTAAAAAATTATGGCCAAAATAAAGAAAGAGAAAAAAATCTTGGTCACAATTCTCAACGGGAAGCTGAAGAGAGAACAAAAGATGCCAAGATAAAAGCTGGATTTTTACCTATGCTTTTCTTTCTGGTGAATGCTGAGAGCTGTAACACAACTGAGTTCCTGTAACAATAACCTACACACATGGAACTAAGAACATTAGCAGCTCTGTACAGCTCCAGCACCCTAAACATATTAACATCATGGTTTACAAATAAACATTACAAACACTAGGGACTGCTGGACTGCAGTGGTTGGTCATTTTGCACAGAAGCCTTTTTTGGCACTCAGAGGAGAAGAGGAGCTCACAGAGCACTCGGACGTGGTAGTGGATGGAGTCCTGCCCCGCCTCGTTGACCGCCACACACGCGTATCTGCCGGCGTCCTCCGTGCGGGCCCGCGCGATCTGCAGCACCCGGCCTCCTGCAAACCAAAGTCCAAGGCAGCATCAAGCACTCTCCATCATCTCCACACCACATCCCACCAGAGACCTGAGCAAGCAAACTTATGAATGGTCAGCATTTGGTCTGAATTATAAGTAGCTAAAGGTTTTTATTTCCTGGCTACTTTATCTGCAGGCGGATAGTTGGAGCGCAGCCATGCTCATACTGAAATGTTAGGAAAGAGGAATTAATTCCACAAAAAGGAAGATCATGCTGCAGCAATATGTAGCCAGGCATTACTCTTCCATCAAAAACAGAGATATTTCTCAGTAAGACGGCACAGAACTAATAGGCAAAAGGAAATATAAGCACAGAATCTTCTGTTCCAAACTGAACAGATTCACTTCTGAGGCTCAGAGGTACCTTTCACTCTATTCTTCATAAAAGCATAGCCATATAAATACCTTCAGAATGAGAGGAGATCTTAGGAATATACTTTGTGAGTATTTGTCATTGCTCTCTCAAGAGATGAAAAAGATGGACAAACAGGTCTTCCCTTTTTACCACTGCCCTTCCTTAAACATTCCATCCCAAACCATCTCTGCATAGCAACACTCATGACTGTAGGCAGCTCTTTCCCTTCCCCGAGAGCTTTAGTAGGGGGTTATGACCATTTTCCTGCTGCAAACACACTTACCATGCCTCATCTCTTGGTTAAGAGGCTTTTTCTAGTAAAATTATTTTTTTGTCAAAGCAAATTTAAGAAGGAAATAAATCAGGAACACATCAGAGAGACAGCATCATTGCTGTATTTCATTCTGCAACACACTGAAGTGTCCAAAGCCAGGTTGGATGGGGCTTGGAGCAACCTGGGCTAGTGGAAGGTGCCCCTGTCCATGGCAGAGTGCGGAATGAGATGAGCCTTAAGATTCCTTCAAATCAAACCGCTCTGCGACTCCATGATTCACTGTGAGAGTTCAGTAGCGACATTCACACCATTTTAGGGACTATTTCTTAAATGAAAGCAAACAACTTAAGGCCAAGGACTGGAGAGAAACATTTCCAGCTAATGAAGTCTGAAAAGAACATTAAAGAAGCATTCTGAACAGGAGAAGTGTGTCATCACTACACAAATACCAGCACTAAGGCCATTTCTTAACCATAGAATGGTTTGGGTTGGAAGGGACTTTAGAGATCATCCAGTGCAACCCCCTGCCATGGCCAGGGACACCTTCCACTAGCCCAGGGAAGTGGAAGGCCTGGGACACTGTCAGGGATCTGACAGTGAAGAAGCCACAGCTTCTCTGGGCTCCCCGTGCCAGGGCCTCCCCACCCTCATGGCCAAGTATTGCTTCTCAATATCCAATCTAAACCCACTCTCTTTTAATTTGAGTCCATATCTCCTTGTCCTGTCCCTTCAGCCCTTGTAAACAGCCTCTCTCCATCTTTCCTGTCAGCCCCTTCAGGCACTGCAAGGTCACAATGAGGTCAGCCTGAAGTGTCTTTTCTCCAGGTGAACAATCCCAACTCTCCCAGCCTTTCCTCACAGCAGAGCTGCTCCACCCCTCTGATCACCTCGGTGCAGGGCCAGAGAGTGCCAGCTGAGCACCCACCTGGCAGGATGAGCACTCTGTCACTGGAGCTCAGGGGATGCCCATCCTTAAACCACGTGAGCACAGGGGGAGGAACAGCATTGGTCTCACAGTACAGTGAGAGGGGGTTGTTGACAATCACATCTTTAGTTTCTCCACCCCTTTGTGCATCCACCATGTTCCCAGCTTCCCATTCCCTGTAAGACTTTTGGAAGCTAGGAGGAACTACAATAAAGAAGAGGAATAATGTTAGCATTTTGCAGCAGAAATAGCTGGTTTTAAAGTCAAGAAATAAGAAGGTATTGTAATGTTCAATAGCAGCAATAAAAATTAAATAAACCAATCCCCCCACATTAAGTTACCCAGGAAAACTCTAGATCTTCTAGAATGAACAATTGAGCAATTTACTGAGTATTTTTTTAAAGAATAATAAATAACAGAGTAAGATGACCTGGTAACAAACACAGAGGGTATTCATCAACAAAAATACTTAAACAATGAGGTATCTGGTTTCACTCAAGCTTCATTTTGTCTAAATTTTCAGAAATTACTCATGATTGTTTCCTTGTATTGACACACAGTAGGCCAATAGGATGCTTATGTCTGGGGCCTCTAAATACTACTTGAAACAGAAAAGTAAAGTATGTCTTAGTTCAAAACAAATCAAAATTTTTCATGGCATTTAGAACAAGATCAGAGTTGCTATGTCATTGCACTGATGTCAGAAACACAACATATAAAAGAATAATCAACTACTACATGTCAGCAATGAGCAAAATATCCCTGAAATCAAAGTCACACAGAACACAAAAGCATTGGGTTTGACCACGCAAGGGTAAAGGACCTAAAATTATTAATTCCAACATCCCAGAATACTAGAAAGGCAGGCTACCAAGAGAGTTTTATTCCCCTTTTACCTTGTATATTTACATCAAATTCCAGCTCATCCTCCCCAGCAACGTTGGAGGCCAGGCAAGTGTAGCGCCCCGTGTCTGACACCTGGGCCTCCTTGATGTGCAGGGTGTGGCCACTGCCCTGGATCAGGACGTGCTCATCTGCCTGCAGTGGCTGCAATGTCAATTCAAATGAAAATTAATACTCGGCAAAGAACACACCAGAAATAGCCAGATTTGTGGTAGTGATATGAGTAAACTCAATCAAGCTCCAAGTTCCTGGAGACAATTTTCTTTTCAGAAAACTCTGCATCTTCATCCTTCTGATCGTGGTGGCTGGTCTCCTCAAGGATGTGATTTTCCATCACTCCTAGGCCCAGGACACTGCTGAGAGGAGCAATGCCATTCCCATCAGGCCAGGGCTCTTGTGACATTGGATCCAATCAGGCTGATCCAATCCCTGAACTCACTGGCCAAGCTTCCAATACCTGGAAAACTCACAGCTTTCAGTAAGGTGAACAAATGGATCTAACCCATCCTACAGATCTGCTGCCAGCAAGGACACGTTTTGAACATAGAATGGACAAAGCAGCAGCACAAAGAGACACAGGATTAGATATTCCTGTGCCCAAATGTGGCTCACATGTGACAGCAGAGGCTGCAGTGACACAGCTTGTGTGTCCAGAATACATAAGATGTGCTCACCTACATCAGCAGCCTGGGCTGGTGGAAGGTGTCCCTGCCCATGGCAGGGGTGGCACTGGATGGGCTTTGAGGTCCCTTCCAACCCAAACCATGCCATAAGCCCATGCTTCCATGATCAGGGAGTCAGCACTGAAGTCCTGGCCTGCAGGGGCAGTTCACTCAGTCCATGGACAGGAGTGAGAGCCTTTCACCCAGGGCAGCCTAAGGAGCAGCAGCTGGTGTGCCAGTGGCAGTCAGGTGTGCACAGTCACTGCCTTTGGGGACCTCTTAACTCCCCAAATTGAGTTTTTCTTTGGCAACAGAGGCAGGACTCCCAGGGATCCCAGAACAGCAGAGCACACCTGAAACAGCCAGCAGGTGGATCATCCACATTATTCCCACATGCTCCTTAAATCCAGGAAGAGCTCCACAATGAGTGCCCTACCAAGAACAGCTCAAGCAAAAGATTATACTCTCCTCTCTTACAGAGGAGCAGCACAGTTCCTTTTTTATTCATCCCCTGTGCTGTATTTCAGCATGTCCCCATGGCCCTGCCCTTCCCAAGCTCTCCAGACAGATTCATGGAGCGATGTGTGTGGCAGGACTTGTGCCTCACCCCCTCCAGAGCAACCAGATGCTCTTGTGGCTTTGTGAGCTCTGCCAGGACCAAGGGGGAGGCTCTGCAACTTCTGCAAGGGCAGCACTCGAGAGAACCATCTGTAAATAACAGGGCCTTCGGGGGCTTTACACAACAGCCACGGGCCCTGTGGTCACACCAGGGGATGCTCCTGCCAAGAAGGGCTCTCCCTCTCCCAGCACAGGCCAGTGCCAGGCCTGCAAACTCCAGCTCCGGTGTCTCAGGCACTGCCAGGCACCCACCAAAAGCCAGGATATCGATTTGCAGAGGTCTGGGTGCCAGCAAACACTTGAAACTGCTAGGCAGTGCTTCTGCCAGCAGCAGGGAGTGAGGGTGACTCCAGCTGCCCTGCATGGATGCTATTTCCAGGGACAGGGAACACACAGCTGTCCCTGTCCCACGTCTCCTCAGAGGAAGGAATCGAGTTTGTGACTGGCCTGTCCATCCTTGTACCAGCTGATGGCAGCAGCAGGAATGGCGTGAGCTTCACACTCCAGGGTCAGGCTGTGGTTCACTTTGATCTTCACCTCCTTGGGGGACAGCCCCGTCCCTGAGACATCCCCTTTGGCAATGGTGGGTGGAACTGCACACAGACAAAGGCAGAGAGGGGAGAGACTGTCATGGCTTACTGGCTGCTGCAGCATTTCAACATTAACTGGAATGATAACCTCCTGGAAAGCAAGCATTCCCCCAATAAACTGCCTCTTGCCCACATCCAAATGCCAAATTATTACTTTTATATATATATATATGTATGTATGTATGTTCAGCTATTTTTAGTACAGTTATTATGTACAAAAATACACAAAACAGTGTTCAACACTTCTAAACATGCAGGTTTTTAAACATGCAAACCTGATTAGAGCCCTACCTAACTACAGCACTTCATCATTACCTGCCTGGCTTCAACTCTATAACATTCAGGGTATTGTAGTCATTAAAGAGCATTTTAATGGAAACTAATATTCCCAGAAACATATGTTTGATCACAAGTCCACACTCAGGGTAGCTGGTAAAAACTCAACATTTCCACTGAAATCCCAGTGTTGCGAAATCCTGTTTCTTTCTGAATCAGAAGGAAAATAGAATATTTCAAAATTCTTCAGCTACCCCCCAGCTTGGTCTCATAATATTTCTGAAATTATGTAAAATGCTTTCAGAGCATTTTCTACTCTTTTTTTTTTTCCACTGGGAATTTTTAAATTTTCCCCTAATACTTACAGTGTCCTAATAACTGACAGTTGCAATGGCATTAGGGGGTGGAGGGCATTACATTCCCACATAGCCATGCATTAGTAATGAACTCATTTGTCACCTTCTCATTATTCCAAATCCAGTGGGGCCTTATTAAGGACTTACTGTAATTAAATAACAGTATGGTTACTGTAAGAGAGCAAACCAATTCCAAATCAGACTGGGAAATTAAAAAAAAAAGGTAAAAATCATGCTTGACTGAGACCATAATGAAGAGTTTTAGCATTAAAATTAAGTATTTAGGTAGAATGCTCAAAGGATAATGTGCTGACAGAAATTTGAATGGGAAAACTTTTGTGCATATGGAATCTTATGGAAGGATATAAAAATAGTATCCTTCTGTTTTACCTTCCTCAATAAAGTGTCCCACTAGATGTTAGAGGCCCTCTCCTGTTTTTCTAAAATGGTTTCTGTGCTCAGGAGATTCTCTGCTCACACCTCCCATTGTGCTGCTCTCATCTAACTTGAAAATCAGCACCAAATGAGGCATTTCAGAGGAAACTGGAGTTCAGTGTTTCTCAAACGTCCTCCCCTGGGTGACATAAAGGCTTTTAGCACAACTCCAGCATTGCAAAAGATGCAACAATCAACTTTTTCTGGTGTCTTTCCTCCAGCAATGCCAGGAGCTAATGCAGATGTTTGCTCAGCAAAGCCACTAATAGGAAACCTTGTATTCACTAGGATAAGACTGCAATGGGGAAAATGGAAGAATGCAAAATTAGAAGAGATTTCCAAAACTGAAAGCATTGCCATACTGTAGACTTTCACTTCATAGTGCCTCAGGGTCTCCCCAGCCTCGTTTGTGGCTATGCAGGTGTATCTTCCAGCACTGTCCTGCTGGGCATTCAGGATCTGCAGGGTCCGCCCACCTGCCAAAGACACCAACCTTTAATAGCACTCACACCACACTCTTGCTTCCCAGTTATTTAAATACTTTTTCCAGCACATTTCAAACCCTTTGGTCCAAAATCTGCCCTTTGAAAAGTAGAAAAACTGACTGCTTACTACCACGTGCAACAAATGAGTGCATGATTCATGGCAGTGCTGTGGAGCAACTCCTGTGGCTTATGGATTCTTGGGAAATTTGTTAACAAATTTCCTCAAGAAATCTGTGCGGGGAATTTCTTGAAGATATTTAGCAAAGACTCATTCTTTCTCTGAACACTTGCAGTTAACAAGGTAAGGTACTCATACATCTACAGTAATCCAGTGTTCCCTCTGAAGCTTGTTCCCATTTTCCACCTCCACAAATACTATGGAAAATGGAGTTCAGTGAGAAATTATTCTAGGGAGAAATTATTCTACTAACTAAAAATGGCAAACTACTAATGACCTAGAAAAATTCCACCTCATTCTCTTTATTAATTTATATCTCTCTCCATCTAATTTCCACACTTAATTGCAAGTCATTTATATTCATCACTAACTCATATGAATTTTCCCATCATTTTGCTTGACAGTACAAAAGGATAAATACATAATAAAGCACAAATAAACAATCAGTTAATGTGAAGTACTTAAAAATATTGGAATGGGAAGTGCTAGAGAAGTTCAAAGAATCCCAGAATGGTTTGGGCTGGAAGGAACTTAAAGCCCATTCATGGGCGGGAACATCTTCCACTAGCTCAGCTTGCTCCAAGCCCCATCCAGCCTGGCCTTGGATACTTCCAGGGATGGGGCAGCCACAGCTTCTCTGGGCACCCTGTGCCAGTGCATTGCACTTCATAGAGATACATTTTTTTAAAGAAGTCTGTAACAGAAAAACATGCAATAAAATAATCAGGTGTTATTTCTCAATAAGGACAGAGTTTACCTGGCAGAATGCGGATGTTTCTGCTGGACTCTAAGGGATTCCCATCTTTCAGCCAGGTGATGGTGGCTGGGGGGTAGGAATAAGCTTCACAGACCAGTGAGGTGGGGCTGTTGAGAATAACTGTGATATCCTCTGCATTCCCTTGGCTGTCTGCTCCCACAATGCTTGGAGCCACTGGGAACAAAAAAATCAGTAACCACAGGGAGGAAAGCCCCTCTCTGAAAAGCCCATTTTCTGGTCCCTGATCAGTCTAGGAATCTGAGCTGCAGCCTCAGCTAGCTGGGAGTCAGTCCTACAAGGAGCACCCAGACAACACCCACACCCAGACAACATTCAGCTGGTTTTATGTTTTGTCCTGAAGTCAACAGTAATCCCAAACCAGTGGTATTCACTCCCACCTGTGCCTTTGTCAAGCACAGCTCCCCAGGAAGACAGCCACCACTCCCTGAGCAGAGCTGCTGCTTGATGATCCTGGAAAGAGGGATGAGCCTAGGAACAAGGCTGTGGAAAACAAACTCACCATTGTTTGCACTTTATTGTGCAATAATCCTCATGGAAAAAAAAAAAACAAAAAAACCAAAACAAAACAAAACGAGAAGTGCAGATGGTTTCAGCTTTTCTGAAGAGATCACAATCTGAAATGCTCTTCAGATGCTCCTTCCTTGAATCACAATAAGCTGAAGTGCTGTCCTGCCCATTCCATAGGGATGATATCCTGTGAAGGCTCCCTGTGTTCCAGCTCTGTTGTCTAAAGCACAGCACTGGTGTTTCTATTAAATCATTATCACTTATCAATTACTAAGATGTAAAATTCTAATCACAGGCAACCTGTGCACTGCAATGCTGTCAAAAAAGCCCTACAGAATTCCAAGAGGACTCCTTCTTCCCAAGCTGCCTGCTCCTGTGGCAGAGACAGCCCAGCTGCTCACCAAGCACGTTGAGGCTGTAGGTTTTGCTCCTGTCCCCAGCAGCGTTGGATGCCAGACAGGTGTAGCGCCCCGTGTCCAGGAGCTGCGCCTCAGAGATCTGCAGGGATCGCCCGCTGGACAAGATCCTGGGATCTCCAGCCTCAGCCAGAGCCTGCCCATCCTTCAGCCACGTGACCTGTGGCACGGGGTTCCCTTGATGGAGTCAGGAAAATGGCAAACGTGAGTTGGTGCATAACCTCTAGGATATACCAAGATTTCTGAGAAACAGGAAAATACAGTTTCAGGTGTGCTTTTCATGTACATTCAAGGCGGGAAGTTTTGGAAAATGCATTCTGAAGTCTCTGAACCTCCTGAAGTGATATACACCTCCTCTGAAATTCCACAGGCCTTTGGAGAAGAAATATCACAGCAACATCCCTCTTGGTTCACCTCATCCAACCTTTACAAGGAGTGCTTAGCCCTGTTCTAAGCATCACAGTTAAATCTGAGATTTAAAAATCCCACTGAACTGAAATCCCCTTGAAAACAGGCTGTGCAGCAGCAGTAGTGATCTGACCATGGCTTTGATGAGCAAAGGTAAATCATAAACTGTTCCCTTACCTGTCACCTCACACATCAGGGTAACTCTGTGCTTCTCTTTCACTTTCACATCTTCCAGAGCATTTTCCCCCACAATCCCTGGAGGCACTGCAACAGGCAAGGACACAACATCAGCATGGTTTCAGCAACACTGAAACACAACAGGCTGCTTGATGGTGCTGCTAGGAGGGATGAGCCCAGGAACACAGGACTAGGAGAACAAAGCACTGTTTGTGCTTGGTTACACAGTAACTGCCATAAAAAAACAAGAGCAATCCAACAGATTCCCAACAAGTGGATGCTGTGCCACAGCTTACCAGTGTTCTCAGCAAATACAGCTAATTCCATATGAGAATGAACCACTACATAGGTCTAAAGGCACCTTGCTGTGGTACAAATTACATTTCTCTAGGGAAGTAGAAGATAAAATCCCTAAAATACCTATCCCACCTCCCCCAAACAGCCAACCCAAGGCAAGGAAACTCCTACTGTATGGCCGACATGTTTCCAAAGTATCCTGGTCAACTTGTGTTTTTGGATGTGGAGGGCAGATTATGAGCATGCTGGGGAGTAGCTGTGCTGGTTAAAAGCTGTGATCAATTATTTCTTTCAGGGTAGAGGTATTTGTAGATCAGGCCAAAAGAAACAGGCACTACAAGTCAAAGTAGGCATGGAGTGTAACAGGCTGAAAAGGAGACCTGTAGTTATTAGAAAGCAGCTCCATCTCCAGGAGATATAGGAAATTTTGTAACAAAAATGTCACAGTAAGGAGCCAGATTTATGTTTTAATAATCCTGCAAAATGCAAACTTTCAGCCTAGATAGAAGACCTAAGAAGAAAGGAATTAAAATATATTTAACAGCTTATTTGTGATCTCGCTCGCTGCTGGAAGCAAACGTTTTATAAAAGAATCATGGAAATATACAGAATTCATTGTCAACAGAGACAAGAATGTTACACCAGATTTCTGATAACTAATGAAGGGTTTAAACTTGAGTGAAGGAAACAGATGGGGGGAACAAACTTAAAATCAAGAAGTTCAGGACTTAAGTCAGACCAGAAGTTACTAGTATTGATAAACAAAGACAACAACTCATCGCTTTGACTCCAAAATAATACAGTAAGTCATCAGCACATCTTCATTTCAAAAATATGGCAAAGCCACACCAAACCCTTTTTAAATATATAAATATTGTGCATATTGCACCAAGCTCTGCCTGCAAACTGCTGTGCCTCTGATAATAATCCAGAAAAACCCTGGCATGTCTGTGTACACTTCCCACTGACAGTGACTGATGAGGATTCTGTGTCACTGTCAGGACCCATTCCAGTAACTTTCCTCTAGAAAGACAAAGAAATTACTGGGGGGAGGGAAGAGAAGACTGAACAATGGAATTTTCCACTTGAAATCAGCTTCACTGAGCATTTTTCTTCAAGGAAAACAAAGCCTATGCAATAGAGATTCCCAGAACCCTCAAGAACACCCTGCTACTAAAACCCTCCAAAGAAAACAGTCGGACAATGAATGCTTTCCAGTGTTTATCCATCTCTTCCACTCTACCACACTTACACTTCCATGAGCTCATCAAATAAACATGAACTGACTTGCATGGGAGTTATCATTTACTGCCTGAGTATGCCCAAGTCAGCTGAAGGCAATGGAAGATGAGGGTGCTCAGCACCTCAGAGAAAGGAAACTGAGAACAAAATTCAACACAGAAATGCTGAGAGAAAAGTTGCACTGTGCCAGCTCTGACAGTTATTGATAAAAATAACAGTTACTAAACCGAGAAGTAGTATTTTCTGGGGAAAACACTGATTTGCAAAACTAAGCAATGTGATAGAATATTACATTAATGGTTCCAAATACCATCTGAAGAGCCTGCTGGACAACTCCTGGTCTAAATACATCAGCAGGATCACCCCCTACCACATTGGTTTATATCCTTTGTCATACTAAAGGCTCTGCTGACTGAAGGTTTCCACTGCATTGGACTTGGGATTGCTGATCCTGGAGAAGAGAAGGCTCTGGGGAGACTTTGGAGCCCCTTCCAGGACCTCAATGGGCTCCAGGAGAGCTGGAGAGGAACTTTGGAAAAGGATATGGAGAGACAGGACAAGGGGGAATGGCTTCCTACTGCCAGAGGGCAGGGATAGATGGGATATTGGGAAGGAATTTTTCCCAGTGAGGGTGGGAAGGTAGTGGCACAGGTTGCCATCCCTCAAAGTACCCAAGGCCAGGCTGAACAGCGCTGGGAGCAACCTGGGGTAGTGGTGCTCATGGGGGGAGGGTGGGGGGTGGTTAGAATGAGACATGCTTTAAAGTCCCTTCCAATCTAAACCCTTCCAGGTTTTTATGACTCTGTGTAGAAGAAGCTTCTCTTTACAACCTGATTTTCTGTCTGTGGTATCAAATTCATTTTTTCTCCCTAAGGATGTTAAGGATCCCTAAGGATCCCTATGCATGTTTTGGCATAATATTTTTAAAAATACCAGCACAGTATACTGAATACCAGCACAGTATACTGAATACCCTCCCCCTTACTGTATGAACCTCTCTTGTGCTGCTCCAAACCCAAGCAGGTACTCACCCAGGACAGAGAGATTGAAGTCCTTCCTGGCCTCTCCTGCAGCATTGGTCACCACACAGGTGTAATGTCCCTCGTCTGCCACGCTCACGGGGCTGAGCCGCAGTGTCCGGCCCCCTGAGACAGCCAAAACAACATCAGAGTCCTGCTCTGCCACCCAGCACCATCCCAGGGCTGGGCAGGGCACACACACCCTGCTCTGCCACCCAGCACCATCCCAGGGCTGGGCAGGGCACACACACCCTGCTCTGCCACCCAGCACCATCCCAGGGCTGGGCAGGGCACACACACCCTGCTCTGCCACCCAGCACCATCCCAGGGCTGGGCAGGGCACACACACCCTGCTCTGCCACCCAGCACCATCCCAGGGCTGGGCAGGGCACACACACCCTGCTCTGCCACCCAGCACCATCCCAGGGCTGGGCAGGGCACACACACCCTGCTCTGCCACCCAGCACCATCCCAGGGCTGGGCAGGGCACACACACCCTGCTCTGCCACCCAGCACCATCCCAGGGCTGGGCAGGGCACACACACCCTGCTCCACTGCATGGGATTCATGGATTGGCACTTAGGATATGGCAGGAATGCTGTGCTTGTAACACACACTGCTGGGCAGGAAATTGGGACAGCACATAGTGCTTCAGACAGCAGGGTTTTCACTCACAAGAGTGCTTTGCTGTACTGAGATTCTAGATGAATATTCAGGAAAATTGATAATGCCTCATCAGTGCTTTTTATGTGTGTACACACAAAAATAAGCTTATTTCTATAAATACCTTGTCTTATAAATACCCTTAAGGTATTTTCTTATGTACAGATAAGGAATAAAATTCCACTTCTCCCTTCTAGCATTTGCATTAATTGTGCCATCAATAGTGATAGTAACAGCTGATAACAGCACTGGCTTACATGCAACTGTTTAAAAGAACAGATTCTTCTCGACTCTGTAGTTGTCAAGTCAACTTTGTACAGATATGTTTGTTTAAAAGGAAGATTTGCAAGTATGTTTGACCAAAGATCAGGAATATCCCTGCTTTGCCATCGCAGAGTAACTTCTCTTTCCTTGTTTTTTGGCACAGGAACAGCAGAACAGACATTAGGGAGCATTTGAGTGTGAAGCCAAAGGTGGTAGCCAGCCTGCAGCTTTTCCAGTTTCTGGTTAGCAGCTTTCCCATCAGCAACCATTCCCTAATCCCACCACACCTGCCCTGGGCAGCTCCTGCCTGTGGCTATCACTGTTGAGACACAGCCCAAAAAGTGATGATCCTGGTCATGCACTTGGAGGAACAAGCTGCTGAGCTGGTTAATGAATGTGCCTCTGCCCAAGGAATCCTGCCTGCCAGAGGGAGCACTGGGAGACTGAGGGAGGCTCAGGTCTTCCAGCCTCATGTCTCCCTGATCCCTCCTCCCATTCATCCCTGCACAAGGCCAAAGCAGAAGTAGAAACCCGTTTGCAGGAGACTGTGACCTTCTCCTGGCATCACACACCAGAGCACACCCAGCCCCTCCAGTGCTGAGGCAGGACAGATTTTCTAAATCTGGCTAAACAGAAGCTCTTCTTCCTAAAGCCCATGTACAGCTTAGGGCATGGGCTACATGGGAAGCAGGAGGGGTACAGTGGATTTTTTTTCTTTTTCCCAGAAGATATGCAGGAAGGATCATCAAAAGCAAACATTGGTATTTGGACAATGCTCTCAAGCACTGGGTAGGGTTGTTGGGGTGTCCTGTGCAGGGCCAGGAGTTGGACTGGATGGTCCTTGTGGGTCCCTTCCAGCTCAGGATATTCTGTGATTCCATGATCTGAATTAACTGACTAAAAGCTGTCAGCAGTGTGTCCACACACTGGAATTATCTACAATGCCAAGTATGTTTTCAGTCAACAGAACCAAAATCTTGCTTTGGCAAAGTATTTAACTCCAAAATTAGAGGAGGATTTTTGTTGTTGTTTTTTACTGCTTTACAAGCACAAATAAAGCTCCAAGTGCCATGCTGGCTACAGTTCACTACCACAACGTGTAGCTTTTTGAAGCACAAAGTTTGGAGGAAAACAAAGCCCTGAGCCCTGGCGTGTTTCCCCTCCCACACAATAAACATCTTTTTGTCTCTCCCTTCCCGACTCTCAATCCAGGAGGTGAGATTAGTGTGGGTGTAGAAAGCAACAGGCAGGACAGAAACAATCAAGCCCAGAAGATGTTATTTTTGTTGATGGTAACTTGAGACAGAAGGGAATAGAGAGCAGCTCCCAGAGCCACGTTCATACTGGGAAATAATCACACACCCACTCCTTTTTCCACACACCATATGCAAAAATAGGAAAGCACAGGACAGTAATCTGTAACATTAAAAGCTGCACTCATTAAAATATCCTGAAGCTTATCAGCTTCAAATGCAGTCTTAGCTGAGCTCTTAAACACCTTCCAGCTCTTTACCTGTCTGACAGTTTCCTTAGGTTCATGATGCAGGCTTTGCAGGGTGGTTATCACAGAGTATTAGAAACTCCATCAAAACTTATTGGCATGAGATTTCTACTTGCCAGAGGCAAATCCAAGGTCAAAGAAACAACACTGCCAGAAATGCTTTTACATGCACTTATTTCTGAGGCTGTCTTTGGTTTCGTATACAGACCCATAGAAATTAGAGATGTGCTTTGGTTTTTGTCATTTGTTCTTTCAAAGATTTTTCCTCTTTAAATGGTAAAACAACTGTGAAGAGGAAGAGGTGGAAAAAAATAAATAGGAGAGCCAATGAAGAGTATTTCTGGGCATGACAAAGTGAGATGTTGCCATCTGCCCTCCAGCTTTGGTACCTGAGAGAATCCGCACCGAGCTGTTCAAGGTGATGGGCAACCCATCCTTGAGCCACGTGATTGCTGGCAAGGGGATTCCTGAGGCTTCACAAACCAGGGAGATGGGATTCTTCTCCACAGTGCTGATGTTTTCAGGCAGCTGCAGGTAACCACCAATACTTGGGGGAACTACAGCAAAGAGTAAGGAAAAGCCATACTTCAGAGCAAATACAAATTCATTCTGCTCACAAAATGTTGTGTCACCCAAATATTAGTTTACCGAGGGTGAGCAGCAGGGTGGTCTTGGTTAAACCTTAATTTCTCTCTCCAACAACAGAGTATTTCCCACCATGACATTCACCCCACTATCACGTAAAATTGTACCATATCCTGGTTATCTTGGGCGACGAAGCCACTCAGGGTAGATTGATATTAACAGAAAGAGGGCTACAATTTTAAAACATTCAAGAGTTATAAACCAGGATTTGGGCTTTTCCTGCAACTAGAGCTGCATCCCCTGCAGCAGACCCAGGAGGTGCACTGAGCTCCACAGCACTGCTTGGCCACCCAGTGGTGAATTTCCATGTACCCCCACTCACCGTGGACGCTGAGGTCGTATTTCCTGTCGGCCAGCCCGGCGGCGTTGGTGGCCACGCAGACGTAGCGGCCGGTGTCGGACACGCGGGCACGCTCCAGCCGCAGGACACGGCCCCCGGCCAGCACCGCCACGTCCCTGCCACTGCCCAGCGCCCGCCCGTCCTTCAGCCACATCACTGCTGGCTCAGGAATGCCCTGAGCCTCGCACTCCAGGGATATTTCACTTCCCTGGGTGACAACGACCTCTGACGGGTGGGGACCACTGTTGGATATAGTTGGTCGAGCTAGGGAAGAATAAGGGAGACAGTGTAAGACTCAACTGGAAGCTGCACTTCAGCATCTTCACCTGCTGCTGAGTCAATTTTCCAGAGCAGCAGGGCCAGTAAAAGGCAAATCAGCTCCTTTCCCCCTCTTCCACAGCATAAAGTAAAAATGTTTTTTAAAATGTTAACTAACAGGCGATTTTTAAAATGCAAACAAGCGAAAAAATTAAATTAAAAAACACTGTCCCCACACTACCAATCCCTACAGATTTTGGAAGATTTTCTTCTCTGTGGGATTGTTTAAAAATACCTCCTTTTGTTCCCAACAAAAATATAGTAAAGTCTAAGGGAATGAAGGGAAATCTAAGTTCATTCAGTTGTCATCACTACTGCAGCTTGGGGGCAAGACTAAAGGGGTTACATCAGTGGATTGTGCACTTTCAACAGGGATATGCAATGTCTTGGTCAAGCTACAGGTCTAAATTGCCAAAATTTTAATGACATAACACTCTCCTTGAACTACCTCTAAATTGTCCTCCAGCCAGCACTCCGTCTCTGGAGACCCTGCAGCTCAACATCACTGCCCAGCTCAGCCTCCCATAACATTACTGCACAACTGGTAAGCCATGATCACAGTTTTCCTGGCACTTACTGTACACTTGCAGGCTGTACTCTTTGGTGGCACTCCCAGCCACGTTTGAAGCAATACAGGTGTAAGATGCAGCATCAGACCTGTCAGCAACTGCAACCTGGAGCTGTCTGCCCCCAGACAGCACCCGCACCCTTCCCGATGGATCCAGCACCACAGGAGAGCCTGCAAGACACCTTCTGTCACATAAAACCACACAAGTGGCCAGGAGCAAATGGAAGTCATGTGCTGTGAAGTCCACTGGTTCATTCAAAAGGACTGAGTTGCACATTTGCCCATTTTAGAAGTATTCTGACAGTTTTCCCAGAGAGCAGGAACTCGGCACCAGTAGATCCCGAGGACTTTCTGTATTAACCACTGATTTCATGGGATACCCTTGAGCTAAAGCACACTGACTCTCCCTCACATCCATCCAGAGTTTGGAACACCTCCACCAAGCAGAAAGCTCAGCACTTTCAGTAAAATGTGACTCATTTTTCAGTGTATAATTGTCTCACCCAGCACAACCAGTGCTTAGAAATATATAATTCAGGTTTCACAGTATCTGTGTGCTGTGTGTCACAGGCTTCTTCTCAGGAAATCCTCAGCAGAAACCTGACAGCAAATTCCCATTGCATTCTCTGAGAACTCAGCTTATCCATTTTCATCTTTCCTAACTGCAGGGAGACTTCCTGACAGAAGGAATGCACCTGCCATGGATTCTTCTAAGAAGCTTAATCTTTGTTTCCCTCTTGTGCATTCCCTCTCTACAGAGTGCACCAAATGCCAAACATGCTGAAAAATATACTCTTCCTTTCTAACTGCTTTTCTAGACTTTCTAGCAGGTTTAAGACTCCTTCCTGACATCAAGTGCACACACATTAGCCTTGCAGTGCATTTACATGTCTTGGTTTTTAAGAGACAGGATTTAAAAAGAACTTCCTGTTCGCTGAAAATGTTATGCATTGGCAAAAGTGTTCTGTAATTAAAACCTGATCTTTCCATGAGCCAAAATTAATTAAAGCAAGTACATACCATATTGAATTGTTCTGCTTAGAAAAACACAAATATAAGTAAGATTGATTCATAACACAAGAATTAAAACACAGGAAAAGAAAATTATCTTATTTTGCCCTGTATTCTGTCTCCAAGGGTGCTTAAAAGTTGCTGGCTTTGTCTGCCAACTCCTAAAGAGGTGTTTGGTGATGTAACTTTAACCCCTAAGCAAAAGGTGTGCAGACTACTCTTGAACAAGATGCGAGGAGAGAAAGGGTTTGGTGAATCTCCAAAGCAATTTCTACAACTACACACAACTTCACCACCTGGCACGATGCCATGGCTGCAGATTTAAAACCAGCTCAGAGCATCTGTGATATGCAGTGGATCACAGGGCAGAAACTTAACTTCACACCAAGGAACTCCCAGTGACCCTGGCTCTGATATTTGGGATTCATTAACAAGTCTTACAATCCCAGAATGGTTTGGGTTGGAAGGGGCCTTAAAGATCAACTCATTCCAACTCTCTGCCATGGGCCTGGACACCTTCCACTTGCTCAAAAGACACCTACCCTGGTCTGGAACACTCCCAGGGATGGGGCACCGGGCTGCTGTCCTGTTGCCCCAAGGTAAATAAACATATTAAGTGCTCCACAGTTCATTTTTGTCAGCTGAGCAATCTCAACACTGCATTTCTCTTGCACCTTTAGGAACACCTAATCCAAGCAGAGGTGAGGCAGGGAGAAGGGAATAATCTACTCCTGGAGTTCACGTTACCCAATGCCAGGACTACACAGATATCTGCACACCTGAGCTCCTTGGAACACACCATCCAAAATGTACACAAGATGAAAAGCAAAGCCACAGATCAGAATTATACCATTTGCTTTATAGAACAGACAATTGGCAGTTACCCACCATTCTTTTTCCAGGTGAGACTGGGTGGTGGGATGCCACTGGACTCACAAATGAGGGTAATCAAGCTGCCTTCGGTGACTGTCAGCTGAGAGCTGTCATCTGAGCCAGAAATACTTGGTGACACTGCAAAGAAAAGCCAAATAAGTGCAGCCTTTGGAACAACACATTATCAGCCAGCAGTAAACCCCAAACGACCCTCATTCAAATCTCTCCCATTCAGCTCTGAAGCAATGACAAGGATTGTCTCCTCAATGCTAACCACGCCTTGGGTAAGGAACAATACACTTGGGAATGACTGCACCCATCCTTTTGGGCTCCAAGGGCTGCTACATGTACAGACTTTATTTTGGGCTGCCTTTAACGGACTTCACTGAACAAAGATGGTTTGGGGAACTTTGTCAAGTGACTCCAACTCTAAAAGTTGCCTCATTCACGGCCTCAGCTAATAAACCCACAGCAATAATCATCAGTGACTTAAAATTCAGCCTACATTTTTATTTTGAATTTTTCCTGCATCAGCACACTGGCTGCCACATCCAAGGCTATGGATCCCACTCCTCTGATCACTCTCCTGCAACAGAAGGATCACTTTGCTTTACAGCTCTATGACTCTAAAACAGCTGCAGACAAAAGGGACCAGTGTTTTACTCTGATTCTCAAAGTCTTAAAGCACTTTGGTTCAATCCCTAGAAAAGAGCTAATTGCCTCTCAGGAATCAGGGAATCATCTTCATCAGATGAAAACAGAGTAGGTAGAGACCAGGAAAAAGCAGAGGAGAATGTAGGTTGAACGTGGCAAATAAAACCTCTCAGGTGAACAATTTATGCAGCACTTTTTTAATGCATGTGACAATAGCCAGCTTCTCCTTCTGACACCTCCAGCTCTCCAGCAGCAACCAGGTGTGTGGGGTTTGAAACAACACTGCCAAGGGCCTTATGGTAGTGTCTGCTTTACCCTTTATTTGTCCTGCTTCCTGCCAGGACAAGACTCTGCTATTCTCTTCATTTAACTCATAGGCTGGCTCCTGGATCCACACTTAGCTCTCAGGATCTCACAAATCCTCAGAAGGATACATTTCATGGATTTAAAATGTCAAAATATGGCAAGGAGGATTTTGGATGCTGTGGCATAAATGAAAACTATAATTCTAAACAATTATCCACAGATGGCTTTCACAGGCAGCCTGTGGTTTCTATCAAACTTATCCCATCAAAGCTGCTAACTAGCAAAGAATTATCCCTCCATTCAAATCCTACTGGAATGGTCCTACTGCACAAAGGAACAAATCTAAATCCTTCCAACAAAGGTCCTGTGCAAAAGTCTGGGAGAGAGAGAGGAGAGCAGAAGCTGACCTGCACAGTAAATGGTATTTGCTTCAGCATGGCAAAATGGCATGGTACTACAACACCCACCTCTAACTCAAATGTCATGAATGGGTCTTTTGATAATGACAGACTTGAAATCTGAACTGAGAAATGTCATTTTAGTGTTACAAACCCTCTTACGTAACTCTAGTCTTGTGACTCCAAAGCAAGAAATTGATTTATAATAGTAAAACAGGGACATGTCAATTTGTACATGAGAAGAAAATGATGGTGCAGAAAACCCCCTCAAAAGCAATTATTAAAATAATGTCCTAAGCCACATTCATCATAGAGCCATAGAAAAAATTTATTAAAGCTGTTTTTATGATTCAGCACTAATAAGTTTGTAAGGCAGCTTTTATTTATCTGAATTTCCAATGCTTCAGCATTTCAGTAAGTGGAAAGTTGGTATGCTACTTTAAATGCATTAAAGCTATGGATCCAAACCCAGGTATTTATCATAGAATCATGATCACAGAATGGTGTGGGCTGGAAGGGACCTTAAAAATCATCTTGTTCCAACCCCCTGCCATGAGAAGGGATGCCACTCACTAGTTATAGTTCTAACTACTCTTATTCCTGCAAGCTCAACAAAGGCCTGTAGAGTATCTGGTGTTAATTTAGAATTAAATTAAAGCAATTTGAAAAATGCGTGCACTGTCTTGGGCCTGTTCAGCTACAGCAAATACAACAATATATCCCTGTATGAGCCTCAGCAACTGAGTGTTGATGAACTACAGAGGATTTCAGGGTCTCACATCGTTATTCAGCTCTGAGCTTCGTTCCCATTTCTGGAATAAGTTTAATAAATCTTACCCCAAATATTGACATTATAGTTCTTCTCAGTTTTCCCAGCAACGTTTGTCGCTTCGCAAGTGTAGCGTCCGGTGTCCTGCACTTGAGCTCCTTCAACCTGGGGACAAAAGTAAAACCTGGGTTTTTTCTTCCTACATAATTATTCATGAAATGTGTAGGGAGAGGGGGCTCAGGTTTCAATTTTATTTTTACATGTCTCCCAGAATATTGTTAATAGACCATGAATCCTGCAAGCTCTGTACCCCGACAGCCAGGGTCTCTGCCATCCCTCCCTCCTCACACTCTACTCTCTGCTGCCCCAGAGAGCCCAGTGCTGTCCCACCTCCCCAGGAAGGAGCCCCAGCACGCCCTCCTTACCCTCAGCACGCTGCCATCTGCAGAGATGCTCAGGCCTGGCTTCTGCAGCAAGGGCCGCCCGTCCCTGAGCCAGGCCAGGCGGGGCGGGGGCACGGCGCTGCCCTGGCACCGCAGCTCCAGGGCCTGGCCCAGCAGCACTGACACGTTCTGCTCCTCGCCCACGATGTCGGGAGGAACTGCACCAACACAACCACACGCTTGGTTACCTTGGAAAAGCCCTCCGAGACCATCAAGTCCAGCCATTCCCCAGCACTGTCCCCAGGGGCAACATCCACAGGTCTTAAATCCCCCCAGGGATGGCAACTCCATCCCCGCCCTGGGCAGATGTGCCAGTGCCTGACCATCCTTCCTGTGAAGAATTTTTCCTAATATCCAACCTGAACCTCCCCTGGCACAACCTGAGGATGTTTCCTCTTGTCCTATTGCTCAAACCAAGGGACCTTTGGGCACTGAAGATTTCACAGAGGAAACATAATGTGGAGTTAAGGGACTTCACTGTGCAAAGATAAAATGACACTTACACCTTCAGTAACATGTAACTTCAGTCTCCTTTATACCACAAAACACACAATAATATTTTTTGTTATTTACAGAATATCTTCCACATAAAATACACACTAGTGAGGTATCAGCTACAGAAAAAAAGAAAACAAAACCCCTTTAAACATAGCTAGAAGGGAAAATGGCCAGTACATAAAAATGGGGGGATGCATTCTTGCAAGAAGGAAAAAGAGCTGCTGAGTGAAAAACCTCATGAGAACATCATAAGATAACCATCAACCCCAGAAGCTGAAAATGTCTTAAGCTGTTCCAGACAGTGCCAGGAAGGATACTTGGCTTTAAGGAAAACTGACCTACAGATAATTTGTCCAGAGATGGCCAAATACAGCTGACAGAATAAGAACTTACATGGTTGGCAAGCAAGTCAGTGGGTTAATGACTTAATCAATAAATCATAATCTACAATTAGCTCATGTATAAGGTTTGTGTGGGATCTACTAATTATTGCAGTTGTTGGCACTGAGCACTATATTAACATTTGTTCTGCAATTCACTGGTAACCTCATTTTTACACTATTATTTCCAAATCAGACAGTAGGAAAATCTCCTTTTGAAAGGAAAGTTTTCTGTGTAGAAATAAAGAAAACCCAAAACACTGGACACTTCAATTGAAACCCATTAGCTGTTCTCGAACAGTATCAGGATTTAAGAAAACACATTTCCCCCCCATTTTAAAATATCATGTTTCCACAACCAGAAAAACAAAAAGACAACTGAGAACTAAACCTTGAACACAGCAAGTCAGAAATTTTCCATAGGGAAAGTGTTCATGGCTGCAATCAAAAAGAACACAGGCAAAATACTGCCCCCCAAGAAATTGACCAGGACCAAATATAAGAACTTTTATTGTCACATTTCCTCTGTCCTTTAGTTTTGGGATCCATGACCCCAGACCCACTGAGGGTCTGAGTGCACAGAACTTTGGGGAGAGAAGGGAGGCAGTGGGACTGTTTGTGAGAGCAAGCACACCAGGTTAAATCACACACAGGAGACCAGAATGTGTCCCAAAGTGGCACTCAGGGGACAGCAAGACAAGGTGGCCTAAAAAGACCAGGAGCAATCAAGCTTTGTGTTTCTTGCCCAGGAAGTACAGAGCAGAACTGCTAATTTCACAGTTTGCAAATAATTTAGGGAAAAGCCTGGTCCCTGTGGATAAGAAATATAGTAAGTGAAAAAACAATCTGTTTATCTTTTTATCATTCTAGAACTCACAAAGGTCCAGATTCTTTATGAGTATTGTGGAACTGAGACTTGGAAGCTGATCCATTCCAGCAGAAGGCAAATTTATTTCCAAAGACTTTTCAACCAATTACTTTTCCTCTCAGCTCAGTGAATTGAAATGTGCTCAAAAGGAAACTGAGTTTATGACACAGACACTAAAGCACTTATTTCTGAAGGAATGGGGTTTAAAATTAATCTAATTATGCTCATAGTAACTGTAAGTAACTGTGCTTGTTCCAACTCCTGGCTCAGTGCACATTTCCAACTAACCCAGCTCTAACTCTACTCCAAATTATTTTCCTCCTGTGGCTTCTTAATTAGATTGCCCTTATGAGGCAAGTCTGAAGAGCAGTATTACTTTTTGGTGACAGCCTCACTCAAGCTGGTCCTGCAGCTGAGCTCAACCCTGGCCAGCTTCTAATACAACATTAATTTTAAACATACACAACTCCTAACTCTTTTCATTTCCTCCAGCTAAAATGGACAGAGGTTCCAGAAAATACAAGAGGAATAATAAATATATCTATGTCACTTTACACAGACATACACACCTGTCCTCAAACTCCAAAGGACACCCTAATATTCCTTGCTCTAGACATAAAATGTTCCAGCCTATATTAACTTTGGCTCACTCGCCACAGCAGAGTCCTGGGTTTCTAACTGCCCCTTCCAGATGCAAAAGTCTCCAGGACTTCAGTCAGGGGTACCCCAACCAAGGGAGACAATTTTGAAAGCCAAACTCAGGAACAAATAACTTGCCCAGCTGCCCCTTCTTAGAACTCATCCAAACTCCTAACTTTTCTTGCAAGGTTATCCACAGGGGATTGCTATAATGCTGGACACTGGCAGAGTCCACTGACCTACTGAAAGCAGAAGCCAAACTACATTTGGAACCTCAATTCTAAATGCCTCTCTACACATCTGGTACTGTAACATTTCTAAAACAAATGTCAGATTATTGTTCATCCTCATTTTGCTATTGGACAAATCGATTCTCTGAGATGTCCTATGGAACTCAAAGCCTGCTACAGTCACGCTCCCTGGCATTCCTGCTGGCACAGCACCCACAGGCTCTGAGAACACAACACAGTGACCTTAGGGACCCTTCCAGTGCCTGAACAGGCACCAAGAGAACTGGAGAGGGACTCTGGGCAAGGGCCTGGAGGGACAGGACAATTATGAGTGCCTTCCAGTGTGCAGGGATAGCTGGGATATTGGGAAGGAATTCCTCCCTGTGAGAGTGGGAAGACCGTGGCACAAGGTGCCCAGAGAAGCTGTGGCTGCCCCTGGATCCCTGGAAGCATCCAAGACCAGGCTGGACAGGGCTTGGAGCAGCCTGGGACAGTGGAAGGTGTCCCTGCCCACACACGGGCTGGGACTGAGTGAGCTTTAAGCTCCCTTCCAACCCAAACCATTCTATGAATATGAAAAGGCATCTTATACAAGTTACAAAAAATCCAGGATGAAACTCATACAAGTTACAAGAAAGCACAGAATCAGAGAATGTCCTGAGTTGGAAGGGACCTGCAGGGATCACCAAAATCCTGCACAGGAAAGTCACAACAATCCCACCAGGTATCTGAGAGCATTGCCTGAATCAGAAGGGAGGATGAATTTACACAAGTTCAGGTAAAAAAACTCAGGATTAACTCACTGACAACCTGGAAAACTGACAAACTAAAAAAACACTTCTTTCCTGCTCCTTGAAGGAGACAGAGCTGACTGGCTGGGCTCAACACAGTGTCACTATTTAGCACTAAAAGAGTCCCCTCCATTTAGGGAGGCAGAGCAAGGCTTGGGAATAGCATGAGAACTGCAGAACTGGATGGGGAACTCCCAATACCTCTTTCTGGTGCAATAAAGACAACAGAGCACTGTGCCCAAGAATATCTCTCACCTGGCAGATCCATCTGCTTTTACACAAACACGTGTTTTATCATTTGTAAATGAGCTTTTATACACTCAACTTGTAAATGCACTGCTGCAGTTACATTCCTTCAAGGATACACAGAAGGACACACCCACACACTTTAGTAAATGAAGGTGGATGTGCATATATGTTTTAACTTCCATACACAATCCACTCTTCCTCACCTGGCCTTTCAGTACGGGTGGGGACTGTTTTTACTCAGCACTGCTCAGGGTCTGGGCCCAGTGTGTGAAATCAAAGCTTCAAGAAGAGCTCTCAGAACCAAAAGACAGACACTTGTGACTCACCATAAACGCGGAGGTCGATGTCCCTCTGGCTCTCCCCCGCAGCGTTGACTGCCACACACGTGTATGTCCCCGTGTCACTGAGCTGGGCACTGGGCAGTGCCAGCACCCGGCCCCCCGACAGGACCTGCAGCAGGAGCACAGCACCTTCAGGCACACCCCAGTGTCAAACACAGGCAGGGGCAACTCCCAGGGCTCATTTCACAATGGAACACTTGTTTTGCCACTGCTTCCCACCGTCTCCCTCCACTCCAGTGTTCTCCTCTAATCCAGACTTGCAAAAGCAAAACTCTCACTTCATGCCAGTCCCTAGGGAATTCCTGGCATTCTCAAGACTTTTCAGGATCTGGACATCCCTCCCTCCCACCAGCTTCAAACATGCTGTCACACCTTTTGTCTGTGCCCTGAGCTGTCCCCACAGAACACAAATTCCCCCTCTTCCCTTTCAGATTATAAAATCGACTTCCATAAACCAACCATGGCCTCTCATTTTACCTCTGAAATATCTCCTTATATCAGAGGTTGGTTTTCTTGTCTGAATTACTGTTGTATGTAATGACCTCTCCAGATCTCTTCAGCAGAGGAATCTGGTCCAATTTCCTCTTCTTCCCAGTAAGCAGAAAATTTGTTGATGTAAATTTATTCAGTATGACACCAGGTGAAAGGACCACTTTATCTCAATATATCTCTGTCTCCCACTTCACACAGTACTGGAGCTAAACTCACACAAACAACCCAGAGTGAAAGGCCTTGTATTATTATTCCAAATCCTCCAACTTTTTCTCTTCCATTAAATGGCACTGACTTAAAAACCTCCTCCCACAACAGGGAACACCATAGAGCAGGATCTGTACCTGGAGGCCGTTGCTGATGCTGGACACAGGGCTCC
Organism: Vidua macroura; assembly: GCF_024509145.1. Lineage (NCBI taxonomy): Eukaryota > Metazoa > Chordata > Aves > Passeriformes > Viduidae > Vidua > Vidua macroura. The sequence goes on from NC_071579.1 coordinate 8,054,719, forward strand.
CATCCTTCAGCCATGTCAGGATAGGGGCAGGGATGCCTCTGGCTTCACACTCCAGTCTCACTGCATTATTGACCACTACTGTCACCATGTCACTGCTGCCAGAGATGGATGGGGGGACTGGAAAAAAAAAAATCCACAGAAAAAGGGCTGTAACAGCTACATAAGAGTACTAATCACAGTGAAATTAAATAGGCTGCATAGTTTTGGATGTTATTTCTCTTTTCTCATGTTATTCCTGCTGAACCCTTGTCATGCCTTTGCTCTGTGCCAGATCCTGCTCTTCCCTAGCATGAGCAGGCAGATAACTGCAGTGAAACTACTGTGAGCAAGGTATGTGGGACTGGCCCACAGCCCAGAGGACAGCTGTGAAACCCAGGAACCACACCATAAAGCCAGAAAATATTGCCTCAAACTTCTCTACTATGCCATTTAGACCTTGTGAAAGACTTTAGGAGTGGTGGGGATTAAAAAAAGGAGTTTACCATATAAACCACATAAAGCAAATCCATACACAGAGTGATAAATTGCCCTAACAGAGCATATGTAAACGTTTACCAGATTAGACTGGAAAACATCTGCCTCTCTGATGACACAAAACATTGCAATGGAACATCTAAAGCACTTACTCTAGGCACACAGTCTAGCAAATGTTTTAGGGCTCTGGTAGAAAGGGAGACAAGAATCATTAAAAAAGGAAGATGTTTCATGTACTAGGAGAATCAAAACTATTCTATTTGCTCCTAGCACTAATAACTTATTGATAAAGTTTAAAAGATAGTATCAGACAAAAACTTAATGTTTAAAGTCACTTCTGCAAAGAGATGAGAATGGTGCGTGCTACTCATACATATCGCCCTGTGTGGGGGAAGAAAACATGTAAAAATTCTTCACTGAAAATAAGATTCATTAATGAATTTAGCAACCTATAAGAGCCTGTAGCTCAGATTGTGGCTGCCTCATCTCTGAAAGTGTCCAAGGCCAGGCTGGACAGGGCTTGGAGTAACCCAGGATAGTGGAAGTTGTCCCTGCCTATGGCAGGGGGTGGAACAAGGGCAGAAAAAAGGCACAGGATTTTAAAATTTTTTCATCTTTTCCCCACACAGAGTTCCTCCTATTGCGGTACAACAGCATTCATTGTTCTCAAATGCCTGAGAAAGCTATAGTGGGGAGAAAGAAGTGAAAAAAAATTAATAGAATGAAACCCTATGAATTCTAACTAAACTGGAATTCCACCTGATTCCTTCAGTTGGCCTGCCTGGTTCCATTCAGTGTTAAGCCTGTGGTATCAAGCATTGCTTTTAATGCCAAAAAGATCTGTTAACACTATTAACAACAGAAACTAGTGAATAAGACCAGTAGCTGACCGAGGCAGGGGCTCATGGAAATCTAGAGCAGCTTTTCCATAAACACAGCACAACTTTCAGTACTTGGCATTTGAGCCTGCTCTCCATTAAGGAGTCATTGCTTCCACTGGTAAAGAGGGCAAAACCTTTAAGTTTTGTCTTCTCAAACTCATAAACTCTAAGGACAGTGGATGATGAACCTGTGGATGGTGAATTCCAGCACCTCTCTACTGTCAGCCTGGCAGGACATCAGCTGAATGAAGCAGGTTCATGGGCAGGAGGTTGATGCAATTAGTTCCTTTGGTGCCATTAGTTGTGGCATCAACTAAAGTAACTGCACATACTTTGTTCTAGAAGGGGAAGCTCTGTGTCTTAGAAAATTTTAGTTCCCTAGAAAATTCTGGACGCGTTTGCTGAAATTCTGCCACCCCTAAAAAGACAAATGTGTACTGAGGGGTTATTTTCCATTTAACTAGAATAATGACCTTAGCTCTAAGGATTTCCTGAGAATTAATCACTGGGTGGGGTTAATTGCCTTTGACTGTGTCTTGTGCCATCAGTTTTTCCCATGATGGTCATTAAATCCATGGGAATGCACTGCCCAAGTCATTAATTAACATTAATAGGAACTATATACTGTGTGTGCATCTCAGGTGGGAACGCTGTGCCAAATTTGGGCCACACTTTTGTATGGAAGACTCCCACAGAAAACCAGCTACATGCACATGCATGTATCAAAGATAAGAATTTGGACTATGGCCATATTCAAAAGCCACTGAAATCACTGGAAAAGCTCCAATTGGGCTTTTGCTTAGGTGTCTCATGTCAGCAAACACCCACACTTCCACTTCATCTTCTTAGACACAGTACTTTTTTCTTTAAAACTCTTGGATTATGAAAGAGCATTTGATCTGTGTCCTTTGTCTACTGTGAGCATCAAAGTCACCTACAACAAACCCCAGCAACTGCCAGGCCCTCCAAATTGATCAAGTGATCCCTTAAATGGAATACCTCTTCCACAAATTCATTCTTCCTAGAAATGCCTTCCCCTGGCACATTTTCCACATTCAAAACACCTATTCTAGTGTCAGTGAGAAAACAGAAGAGTGAAGAGCATGGAGTGCCAGGACAAGGGGGAATGACTTCCCACTGCCAGAGGGCAGGGTTAGGTGGGATATTGGGAAGAAACTCCTGGCTGTGAGGGTGGAGAGGACCCTGGAATGAAATTCCCAGGGAGGCTGTGGCTGCCCCTGGATCCCTGGAAGTGTCCCAGGCAGGTTGGACGGGGCTTGGAGCAACCTGGGATAGTGGAAGGTGTCACTGCCTATGGCAGGGGGTGACACTGGATGGGCTGTAAAGTCCCTTCCAACCCAAACCACACTGGGATTCTGTGATCATATGATGAGTGACACCAAGTCTGTTAAGCAGACTGGAAAAGGAGGAAAACAAAGGTGGAGCTTGCATGTATTATTCCTAAGTGTCACAATATAGGGCAAGAGGAAACAGCCTCAAGTTGTGCTGGGGGTAGGGAGGTTAATTTGAATATTAAGACAAGTTTATTTATGGATAGGGTAGGCAGACAGAGGCACAGCTGCCCAGGGCAGTGGTGGGGTCCCCATCCCTGGACGGATTTTAAAGCCGTGTGGATGGAGCACTTGGGGACGTGGGCCAGGGGTGGCCTTGGCAGCACTGGGGGAACAGTTGGACTCGATGCTCTCAGAAGTGTTCCCCGAGCTCCAGAAGCGACAGTTCCGTGGTTGTGCACTCACCATGGACCTGGAGGCTGTAGAGCAGCTCGGCCGTGCCCGCGGCGTTGGCAGCCAGGCACCTGTAGAGGCCGGAGTCGGCCACCTGCGCGCCCTCGATGCGCAGCACCTGCCCCCTGTCAGCCAGCGCGCGCCCGTCCTTGGACCACGACACGGCTGCGGGGCAGGAACGGGGACAAGTCACTGACAGCCCCGACAAATGTGGCACCACAGAGCTGCGACGCTGGCCGCCACAGCTTCCACACACACACACCAACGTTTAACAGTCCACGGCACTGTTAGGCGTGATTAAGAATAATAAAATGCAACAGAAAATTGGAGATAGGAAGATTTGCTGACTCTGCCCCACAATTCAACAGGAAATTTGACACTATCATCCACACCCCCCATATATTTATGGAAAAGTGTTCTGAAATTGAGAAATTATCACACAAAGCAAATTACAGGAGACTTACTTATCTTATACCAAGGTAAAGAGCACCTGTTTAAAACCACACAAAAATACGATGGTATCCCTGCCCATGGCAGGGGGATGGAAGGAGATGAGCTTTCAGGTTCCTTCCAACCCAAACCATCCAAGGATACTATAATATCCCTAGATATTATAGATATATATAATAGGGGATAGATAGAGGATCTATCCAGGGATTCTATAACATATATCATTTTTTTTTACCTTTTACCTTAAATTATCATTACATTAAATTGAACTACCTAGAACAAAGAATCAAAACATAAGCAACCAAATCAAAGTGCAACTGGCAGATCAAAAATCTGAAAATAAAGAGCAGAAAACTTGGTGTTACTGCAGAAGAAAATTTTATAGGAAGTTGACAACCAAGAAAATCTGCAGATTTTGCATCTCAGCCAAAAGATGGCACCATCCATCAGGAGAATGGGTCATTGAGGCTTTGCTGGCACCACTTCACTACTGAGATGAAATTACTGCTCAGGGAAGGATTATCTGTAATACCCTGGGGTTTTGGAGAAAGACTCACACTAAGTGCTCTGGCCTGACTGATAGACAAAACTTGCACACAGCTTCTCTCTTTTCCAGTGGGATGCTGTGCTCCTCCCTTTCCTGAATCATGTTATATCTTGACAATAGGATGTGACATTGCATCACACCAGGGGTGACCAAACTGTTCTTATTGCATAAATTATCTGAAATCCATAGTTTTAATTGTTGATAATTAAAATAACTGAAAATTTGGAGGATAAAGGAGAAAAAAATTTAAAAGGAGCATAAAATAGACATAAAATTCTTATTCTTTCATAACATTTTACTTTCTCAGTGTTTTAATTTTTTTATGTAAGTAAAAATTATTCTACAAAATAATACTTTGCTGTGAATTAACTCTTAAAAAGGCACAAAATGAGAAGCTGGTTGCACATCTGAAATGTAATAACACCTTTCATCTGAAAATGTTGCTATTATCATCACGAGAATAATTTGCTATATTAGATATAAGCTCTTAGTAACTATTCCCCCTGTTTTGCCCTACAATAGTAGGACAATTAATACAGCAAATTGCTCTCATAATAATTTATCTTTTTATATCTTACCAGGTAACAAAACCCACACATTAAAAAGGTCCTAGACACGAGCACACTTGACAGTCACAGTCAATCCATGAAGTATTTCAGGTCTGCCCTACACTAATGAATACTGAAGTGACAGGAGATAAAAGTGGATGTGTTTAAAGCTCATTCAGTAGAAATCAAATAGTGCTCTTGCCTGTGGACAGGGCATCACAAGTGAATAGATTATCCTTGTGATGTCTTTTCACTCATTTATCAGTGGGGATCACTGAATTCCTCAATCCTTCCTCCATGTCAGCCCATACATTGATATTTCCCATCACACAGTTTCTAGCTGATTTAAAATCACACAATTAGCTCCAAATTCAGCATATCCCTTACTTTCCAAAGACACATGAAAGTGAAACCCTTGATGAGATGTTCCCCAGGGTGCACATGGATACCTGGCAAAGGGTTCCCAGATGCTCTGCATTCAAGATGGATTGGATTATTCACCACCACTGTTTCATTTAATATTTTTCCTGCATCTTCCAGACTGGGTGGTTCTGGGAAGAGACAAAAGCAGCAGGTTTCTGTTAATTCAACCACCCTAGCAGAGCATATGATCACAAAATCATCTACCCTTGGAGAAACTTTGGGCAATGAGTTGCACAAGCTTCAGCTGCTGGGTGACTAAGGAATTTCTCCAGAAATTTCATCTCTGAAATGGGAATACTCTCTAATTTTATAGTATCATTAGTGGTAAGAGGAATAAAACATTATTTTTGCTAATTTAAATTTTTTTCCAGGAAAAATGGAACTTAAAAATTTGCAAGTAATGGGTACACAACACAGAACAGCAGTTATTTCTTGTGGCAAGCTCCTCTCACTTCAGCTGGTGATAGTAAACTGAGTAGTGTAGACAGCTTTTACATTCCTGAAGTTCCAAAATCTGAAACATGACAGAAATGCCAGATAATGACAGCTTGAACATGAAGGCTGATAGCAAAGGAGAGCTTTATGAGCATGGGACTCACAGTGAAGTTAGTTGTGATGCAATTATCACAGTCTGAATGTGGCTCCTCTGTCTAAGTCCCATCCACAGAGACTCTGCAACCTCTCCTCGCTTCAATTTAACATTTTCCAGTTACTGGCTTGGTTTGGCAATAAAAGTCAACATAGCCATACTCTGAAAATTTTGCCACAGTCTATTCCTGCACCTCCTGAGGATTCCCACACCTCCTTTGAGGACTGGGTCACATCAGCAAAGCATAACACTTCGTGACCACTTCTAAGCCAAAAGTACATAAATCATAGTGAGAGCATTTATTAAATTTACATGCAAACGACAGCTTCTCAAGTCTCCCTGATTCTTTTCATACTGTTTTTAGCTGCAAAAGAAAATTCCTTTCAACAGGCAGAAAAATCCAAAATCCCCTCACAAGAAAATGTTCCTTTCTCAGAAAAGTTATTGCTATAAAAATTTCCCGTTTCCCAGGGTCATGGGGAATACCAATATCCACAAAAAGCTTGGATGAAATTAGTAATGCCAGTGGTGGTATATCACACATTGATTAAGAAACACAGAGTACCCTTCTGAGGGGTGGGTTAGAAGGAATGTGTTTGGCTTTTTGGGATACCTCTGAGCAGCAGAGGTACCTGTAAAGACATTCATTCATTTCTGTGTCCTTTGGTATTACAGGAGAGAGGCCAAACTCCACAAAAGCCAGTTTTTGCTCTCACTCTTTACAAGCAGAGTGGGACAGAGAAAGAGATCTGAGAGATGGATGTGCAGAGCCAGGAGAAAAGCCAGAGCAAGGAGAGCCAGGCGCAAGAGCTGCGTGGACAGCCCCGTTTGGCCGCGTTACCGTGCACGTGGAGCCGGGTGTGCTGCTGGGCCTCCCCCGCAGCGTTGGTGGCCACGCAGGTGTAGCGGGCGGCATCTCCGGGCAGGGCCTTGCCAAGCTGCAGGACACGGCCCGAGGCCTCCAGCTGTTCCCAAACACAGAGAGGAGCCGTGTGACACCACTGCCCCCAGCACAGCCGCTCTGGGTGAGCGGACACGGCCAGGATCATCCCCTCCCAGCCCCGGCTCAGAACGAGGAAACTGCTGGGTCAGAGATTTCAGTGTCCCTGGGACATTGTACAGGTGTGAGGAGACCTGGCTGGCGAGGGGCAGGCAGACAAAGGAGACTGCAGGCAAGGTACCAAAAACTGCTCCAGCCATGGGAAATCAAAGCCACTGTGAGCACTTACCCCGGAACATGCGAGCACTGGGGAGGGCTCTTCATGGAAAGGCAGGAGCTCACCAGGAGAAAGGAATTACAGCTAGGTGCTGCAGTGATCACAGAACAGCTCAGATAATCCCACCTCACAGGGATCACTGGCTAGAGCCACCTCCCAACAAGCAGATAAGCTTTTGACCTTGAAGGGCAAAGTACAACTGGAAGGAGACAGATTCTGAATTTCCAGTCATGGACTCTCTTGATATGAGGTGTCTAGTGGGATTCAGTCTACTGAACACTGCTATTACCTGAGACACCACCCTAATCAAGTAGAAAGCCCCTCACTCTGCAGGATGCCTCTTAAGCACTTTTGTATTACAGTGTGAGAGAAGTGAAAGGAAAAGAAGCACTAACATGTATAACTTAAGGCAATTACCTTCCATGGTTTGGATCCCATAAAAGAATCATGCTTACTCTGATATTTCCCCTGGCTGTGTTTACTGGCTGTCCATCTTTTAACCAGGTTATGGAAGGGCTGGGGATGCCACTGGCTATGCACTGCAGTGTCACAGGCTTGTGGAGCACAACTGCTCTCTCGGAAGGCCCAGCCGATTTAATGGTTGGAGGAACTGCAAAAAGCACCAGAAACAAAAACATTGCCTCATTTAAACACGTACATCTAAATACACAGAAGCAGTATCCCAGAGGTAAGTGCAGCTTTACTTCTATTTCCAGATCTAGTGGAAGGCATCCCTGCCATGGCTGGTGTCCAACCCAAACCATTCTATGATTCTAGTTCATCTAATCTCCTCTCCAGTTTTACAACCTGCTAATGCAAATAAACATGTATAAAAAGTTTGAGCACCTTCTTGCCAGCAATTTGAAAAAAAAGCAGTCTGCTGCTTCCCACCCACCTCGAGTAACCTACCATGCACTGTAACATCAAATTCCTTTTCATGTTCTCCAGCCTTGTTTGCGGCCACACATTTATAGCGGCCGCTGTCTGACACTTGAGCTTGAGAGATGACAAGCTTCTGTCCATTTAATAAGACCTTGTGTCCAGCCTCCTCTCCAACTGGCTGACCATCTTTGAACCACCTACCAAAAAGAAAGTTCCATTTCAGTTGTCAGTGAAAGGAAGATCAACAACAATCTCAAAATATCCACAATTCTATCAAACAGAATGCCTCAGTAACTCTGTTTGCATTTCTAGGGAAGTCTGGAAGTGTCAGGTCATATTCCCATTGTCTGAGTGCCATGAAGGGTTTATCAGAGGGAGTATTGGGGAATAGCCACTAAAGACAGTGTCAGAAAGGTGACAGGAGGTACCACCAGAGGCAGAGAGGAACCTCCAAAGCAAAAGCAATCATGGGTGGCAGAAGAAATGGCAATTTAGTTGCATTAGCAAAGGACTTAAAGTTTTGTCTGCTCTTGTTTTCTATCCTCATCTCCAGGACATGGACATTGGCACAACAAACCAAAATACTTTAAAACTAAATCCTGATGTTGCCAAGTGAGTGCCTGATGGTGGACTGAAGCCAGGAGTTTGTCCTCTACTCATTAACCACCACTGATTAAAACAGGTGGCTCATTAAGCTCCCCTAATCAACCAGCAGATTTATTTGTATTTTTTCTATTGTCATACCAGTGCCCTTACGTGATAGTTGGTGAGGGTGTCCCTCTTGCTGAACAATCCAGCTCCAAAGGGCTATGGAGAATCACAATGTAGCCCAAGAGCTCATCCCCACCTTCTACAAATGGTGGCACTGTAAGAGAGAAAAATCCACCAAGAGAAACATTTACACATCAGAAATATCAAACAAGTCTCTCTCAAATAGCACTGTTAAACACACATTGATTCATTATGAACCATTGTTCCTTTCTGAAGGGAAACATCTGCCCAATGACATTTTGTGGCTTCAAATCACTGCTCTCACTTTTTTACTGTTTCTTGTTTGGTTGGGTTATCCAGATTCTGTCAGAAGAACCTTGTGAATGGGTGGGAAGAGGGAGGTCTTTTGGCACCTTCTGCCAGCAGAAGGGGAAAACAAAGGTGCAGAGGATCCTCTTCCAGGTCCCCTTCACCCTGCCTCATCCTCTCTGGGAAGGAAGCACTGCCACACAGCTCCTCCACTATCAAGACCAGTGACATTACGTGCAGAAGCAGAGGGGTTGCTCTACATCTGCATTCAGTATTATGTTTAAGTGAGCAAAACATAAAAATCAGTTCTTTACAGTTCTCTTCCATGTCAGGAGAAGACCTCAAGACATTCAGAAAGGACTGCTGAGATACAGACTGTGTAATTGCTTCAAGGGATACAGAAGAAAAAGGGTTTTTTTCACTAAAAGGTTCAAAACTTGCACAACACAAATTCAGAGAAAAATGTCCTCTCCCAGAGGCAACTACTAATGATTTTCTTCTCTGAAGACAAGTAAGAATAACTTTAGAGGATGCTGAGAATATTTACCTACCACATGCACAAAAGTCCTTCAAGAACTAACCTGAAATACAAGTCTTCAACTGTCCTGTAGCCCTGGACAGAAAAGTTGTGCAGTGCTAGTTCAGCTAGATCCAGAGCATGACTAACTCATCTTAATATATTAATACCAACAAAAATTAAACCACTGGTTTCATGGAACTTTTCTATCTTAGGTTTATGGGAACCTGATAAATCTGCAGCTCACACACCTAAGATTTCAACGTCATACTTGATTTCTTGCTCTCCAGCTATGCTTGTGGCCACACACCAGTACTGGCCCTGGTCAGCTTCAACGGCGTTCAGGATCTCCAGCTGCCTCCCCCCAGCCAGGACACGAAGCTTGTCACTTGCTTTCACAGGAACTCTATCTTTCAACCAAGTCAGGAGAGGGGGAGGGTTGCCAGCAGCCTTACACTCCAAAGTCAGGGAATTCCCAGCAACCACCTGCCTGCTCTGGGCTGTGTCAGCATCACCCTCGATTACTGGAGGAACTGCAGAAAGGAAGAAATATATTGCAAGCCATTAATTCTGTAGCCAGAAAATGTATTACGAAAAAATGGGTTTGTTCCACCCACTCTGGCTCCATCTGCCATCACGTCACGCACAATTTCATGTGAGAATTTGCTGCTGGGGCAAGACAAGGCAGAAAAATCAAATGATGTAGCTCAAAATTGACCTGCTGTATAAAAAGAGGATTTGCAGTACTTTGAGAGGGAAGAACTAGACAAGAAGGACTTAAAGGAGTACAGTAAAGATTCCATCCAGAGTGGTTCTTTCAAGTAATTATTGTTTAGCATGCAGATGTGAGATAGAGAATAGATATACATGGAAGAGAAATAGCTGAGTAGAAAAAAGCATGGTACCAAGGCCAGTGAAGGGAGGGCAGGGCTAGATGGGTTATTGGGAAGGAATTGCTCCCTGTGAGGGTGGGCAGGCCCTGGCACAGGGTGCCCAGAGAAGCTGTGGCTGCCCCTGGATCCCTGGAAGTGTCCAAGGCCAGGCTGGATGGGGCTTGGAGCAAATCTGGGCTAGTGGAAGGTGTCCCTGCCCATGGCAGGAGTGGCTCTGGATGGGCTTTAAGGTCCCTTCCAACCTAAACCATTTTATGATTCCATGAAGTCAAGAGCTGTTGGAGAATCCCATAAAGCAGAGGGTCTAAATCTCCCTTTACACAGCCCTGCCAATAGAGGCCAGAATTTAATCACAGCCACTGCCAGGCAGCAGAGGCTGAAGATCTCTTTCACAGCCATTCTGCAGGAGCAGTAAGGCAGCCCAGGAACTGTCCCTCACCATAGACATCCACGTGGAAGAGCTTCTCCGCAGCCCCCGCAGCGCTGCTCACGCGACACGAGTACTGGGCAGAGTCTGACACCTGCGCCCGCGGGATCTGCAGGAACTGCCCTCTGTCCACATACAGAGCCTGGGGGCTGGAAATCACACGCTGCCCATCCTTGTACCAGGTGATGGTGGGCACAGGGATTCCCTTGGCTTCACATTCCAGATTTATCACGTTGTTGAGGAGCACCGATACCTCTGTGGTAATGTTTCCTCCCTTAATACTGGGGGGCACTAGTTCAAAAGACAAAACAACAACATTAAAGCTTTAGACTACAAATATGTGCAGATTTAAATAAAACATTAGAATGCTGTAAGAATACAGTATCTTCATCAGCCTTCCAACCCTTCCTGCTCTGTTTTGTTTGGTTCTTTACCCAGCAGAGCTCAACTATCACCTGTACAGTCCTTCAAGGCACACACGGTGGAAAGCATGAAGAGAATACAACAAAAAGGCCACCAGGCTCCAACATGTGGCAGGTTAGGACAGCTGGGCCTCCATGCCTCCTGCAATGCATTTGGGCAGCCCTCTTCCTTGGCTCTAAAGAAAGAGCAATCCCTGGACGCCTTGGGAAGTGCATCCTCCCAGCAAGGATCCTGCTATTGAAAATACCAAACACACCCAAGAGCCTTCACAACGGCGGTGGGAACTGCTCCATGCTCCAAACTTTTGAGGATGAAGTCAGTTACTTTGAGACTAAGTATGAGCTTAATAGTCTTGCTTTATGCTCCTATTTTTGAAGTTTTTTGGCCCATAGTAATTTCCCTTGCTCTCTAGGCAGCAGGACTCGGATTTTTCTAGCAAACAAGCTCTTGTGTAAATCAGCCAATATAAAGAGTCCGTAAATCTCTATAGAAGCAATAAAAACACAGTGCAATTGGCAACGACTAAATTTATGGCTGCTGAAAGGAACAGACACATCTGGCAGACACATTGACTCCTCTGCTGCCAAACATGCTCAGTACGTCCACAGATTCCTCTGACTTCCACAGTGGTCATTGAAAACACCACTGCAGAAATGCAAAGCAAAGCGTCTGTAAACAGATGGATCCCCACCTGAGACAGGTCCTGCAGTTAGCAAACCACAATGAAATATTTACTAATTAACCATTTTTTGTATCAAAAACCCCAGATCCACTGAATATGCTGAAACATACCCACTTCAAAGGCAACTGCATTTCTCTATCAGAGATGAGGAATGGTTTTAATATGGTGTTTTGGGAAAATATCAAAGCCAAAAGCAAGGCTAAACAGCTAAAACCAAGTAAGAACTACCAAGCATTGAGGTTCCTCATTTACTCTGTGGGCTTCTGTTGGTCTAGCCAGGACTAATGAGAAATACAAAAGTAAAGAGAAGTTCCATTCTGCTGTCGCAAATTCATCTTTCCTGAAGAACCTGAAATAAATCTACTCATCTGCGAGGACTTTATCTGCAGGGAGGTGGGGGAAGCCGTTTTATTCCTCTAATCTCAGAACAGCCACAATCCCCTGCAAGTCCTCCCAGTACTGTTTTTGTTCCTGATAGAAAGGTGTGCAGCCAAATTCCTGTGCCTATGGGTTCTCTGTGCTTCACAAATGTCCCAGATGAGGGAAATAATGTACATTAAGTTCACAGAATCACACACAACATTCAGGAACAAATCCAAACCAAGGGAGGACTTGAGAGCTAACAGACTCAAATCCCTACCCTTCATACTCCAGGCACAAGAGTCCCATGAAGTACAGGGTGTATCCTGGCACCAGGTTAAGAAAAATAAGACCAAATGTGCATTAAAATCAAAATCTTAATAATTTTCTCCTCCCTAAGAGAGATCAAAACAATGAAGACAATGTGATAATAAAAATTCAGTTGAAACTAACAGCAGAATTTGAGAACACCATTCAAGATTTTTTGCTTTCACTAATTAGAAGAAGAAGCATATAAACAACATTTCAAGGCGTTTTTCCAAGCCTGCGAAGACTACATCCATACTTAACTTCATACATACAAATGCCTAAAAAGGTCGTTTTGTGAACACATAATTATTAAATTAAATTTACACACAAATTTTGTAGCATCAGAGACTTAATTTGCATTTGCCTGAGTATCTCCATTCAAAAAGAAACCTTAAGAGTAAAACAAGAGGATCTTCTTGGATCAGGCATTCCATAAACTTACCGTGGACAATGAGCCTGACCTCCTTCACTTGTTTGCCAGCAGTGTTGGTGGCACTGCACTGGTAGCGACCCTTGTCAACCCTGCGAGCACTCTTGATGTGGAGAACTTGGTCTCTGTCCAGGAGCTCAACATTGGGATCACCCAAAAACAAGGGCCTGAAACAGAGACCATTTTGCTTCACAGAATTCTAGAACCACCCTTTCAGCACTGATTTAAACTGACAGTAAGGAGAAGAGGTCCTTTGGTGACAATAATTGTACCATTCCAGAGTGCCATTTAGCACTAAATTAACAGCATTAATCACAAGAACTACCATGCAGTGACAAGCTATTATCATTAACTCTACTCCTAACTTCTAAAATAAATTAAACCACAAGAAGTACTTTTCTCAGACCTCCAGGATGCCAGCATCAGAGCCAGAGTCACACACCTGGCCTTAGCTCCTTTTCCTAATTTATTTAGTCATGCCAGGCCTTTGCTGATAAAAAAATGTCAACTACTACACAGGAACAATATGCATAGCAAAGGTTCAGGAATTGTCACTGCAGAGTATCTGTGAGTCCTGATCAATGCCTATACTGAACTACATTGTTTAACACTAAAAACACCCAGCCCAGCTGGGTTTTCAGCTAATACTTCAGAATTCTTCTGGTGTGCTTTCCTGGAAGATGAGATGAGGAATGGAAAACATGCAGGCTATAAATGTTTTCAAACATATGTACATATATGTACATATAACCTTTCAAACCTTTAATGTTTATATGCAGAACTGCACAAGGCACTAGCCAGCAAAACATCTGATTCGAGTTCTATCTACCAGTGAAAAAAATCATCTCAATTGAACAACTGCATTTTAACTAATAACGTGTGTAAAATAATCCTGGTAGAGTAACTCACAGAATAAACTCAAAGAAATGGTTCTGCTTATTATCTTGCTTCAACCATCATCTTGCTCCAAAAACCCAAAATCTGCTCTGCAAGTGCCAATAATGGGCGAGTTCAGAAAGGAAAGTGGGATGTTAAGTTTTGACTGAATAATTTACCACCTCACACCACACCAAATGGTAGGGGAGGAAGAAGCTGACACAAACCACAAAAGCCGCAATATACTCACTTGCCATCCTTGAACCAGTGAATGTCAGGAACAGGGAAGCCTTTGGCTCTGCATTCCAGACAGATTTCCTGGTTGAGGATGACTGCCACTTCACCAGGGCTATCAGCACCTATTATGCTCGGTGGAACTTTAAAAAGACAAAACATTAAGGAAGGACTGGCATTTAGCCTGGGAACATATGCCCTGTGACTGAAGGGAATGCAGCAGTGGGTCTTACTATTCCCTTGAAACACCTTTAGTGGTCACTGCAGAGGGAATTCTGCACATCACAACAGCGTGTCCATCGTGACAAGCACTTCCACACCTGCACTGGCAAACTGTACCAGGGAACACCTCTATGTCACACTGCACACCCCAAACACAAAACAAAGCACCAAAGCCCAGAAATCAAAAGCAATATTTCATCTTTGTTGCTACAAGAATGGCAAGGTTTAAGCACTCAGTGCTTCAGCAGCCAATAATTCATGGGCAGTGAGTAGAACAATCTATTTATAATGAGTTGAAATTTATTGGCTTCTTAAATATCAACTGTTTTTCCAGTCACCAACTAAAACCCAAACCAAACAAAAATCAATCGCAAAGCCATGGAACTAACCAAGTATATGGAGGTTAAACAGCTTCTCAGAACTTCCTGCTACGTTTATGGCTTTGCATGAATACTGTCCTGCGTCCTCAGTAGTAGCTTTCAGGAGCTTCAGTATCTTCCCATTGTGCAAAATCTGGAGAGTACTGCTTTCCACAACCTTAGAGGAACCCGAGACATTAGCCTTATGTGATCCAAGATACAGCAGCCAAGTATCACAGCTGGATTTTTATAAGAAAATGGTAGTTTTAGTGGAAGGATAATCTGTTTCCCCTTTCAGTTTCAGCACTAATCTCCTGCCCTGCTGCAATGTATTCAATATGGTTTGTAGCTCAGCCTAGGGCAGGGAGTGGGGAAACTCCAACCAGCAGCAATGGGCAGTCCCAGGAGTGCATAAAGGGACCTCTCTTCATCTTGAACTATGACTTATCAGCTACAAGGGGAAACAGAGGACTCAAGAATAATCCTGAGGAATTCAATTCACCTCCAAAAGTTCTTATTTCTCCATCTATAGAATGAAAAAAATGGCAATACTGGTCCCCTCTGCATGGATTGGTATCTACAATACTGGGGGATTGCCAGGTCAATTCGTAAGGGAATACTGAAAATAAAGTTTACATTTGACTTACAGAATTACTGGATGAGCCATATTTAGCTGCCTTCTTGTGGGGGTGTTCTTAGAGCACTTAGATAAACATAAAGGCATTTACCTGTATTTATTTTGAATGAATTCTCATACCAAGCCCTCAGAAGTCAACAGTTAGATTAATCCAACATACCTGGATATCATCCTTATACCAGGAGATGACTGGAAAGGGGTTACCAGTTACTTCACAGAAGAGACTTACAGGGTGATGAACAACCACAGATGTATTTGTCACCTTATCTTGGTCTCTAATTTCAGGAGGAACTGCAAGAAAGCTCAACATTATGATTTAAGTCTTCCTCTTCTAGTGATTTCCCCATTCTTCCTTTCCATCCCAGTCAAGGACCACTACAAATCAAAATTTCTCAAACCCTTCTCATTCCCTTCCCAACATTTCTATTTGTCTTCAGGCTCTGGACATATCTCCCTGCGTCCTTTCTTCTCTTTGCCAAAAACAGTCCTCTCTTGCTCAATAACAGACTCCCAGGGAAATTTGCTCAAACACAAGCACCATCAATGTTTTAAGAAAATAATCTTAAAATTAATCTGAAATTTAATCTTGAAATCTAGTGTTATTTGTTTAGCATATGAAGGAAGCCTATTCCAGAGTCATCCTTCCTCTTCACTGGTCCAGTCATGCTCAAGAACCCCACCTATCATTTGTCCCACTATGAATGCAGAGAGAATGGCCTTAAGCTGTGGATTAGAAAGTTCCAACCCCACTGAGGAGCCCTGCTGGTACGAGATGGAATTCCTGCTCTTCTCAAAACAAGGATATAATCCTGCTCAGGCATTAGAACTAAACATCATGGGAAGTGAAAAAGGCTGAAATAAAAGTAGTTTGTAGGGTTTCTATTTCCTAACTAGGATTCTGGAAGAGGAAGAATATCAGCAAATAGAAAATCTCCTAGTCTGTGTTCACTCTGATAACTCTTCTCTCATTTGAAATGCAGATCTAGCCCTCAATCTGTAGCTTCTACAGTAGAAAGCTTCATTTGTTATTCACATTAAAATTGTCAAGTAAAACTGGAGTTTCTATCAATAAGATCCTTGAGCAAAACAAGGATGGTTTGTCCATAAAGTCACAGAGAACAGAAAAAACAGGGGAAAAGAAAAACTATAGAGAGTGTCAGAAAAATAGGAAGTACTCAGATTTTATAATTTAACAGCACAAGGGCAGATTTAGGCCATGCAATTTGGAAGAAGAAAACAGAAGATACTTTCCCAAGGGCTGTATGTATTATTTACCATGGACTTTCAGGCTGTATCTCCTCTGTGTGCTCCCAGCCTCGTTGGCTGCCACGCAGACATAGTCCCCACTGTCTGAGGGTGTGAGGGCAGCTATGACCAGCAGGGTCCCATCCTCCAGCACCGAGAGCCCCGGCTCAGCCCCGCTCAGCTCCCGCCCGTTCCGCAGCCATTTGATGGCAGGCTTGGGAATACCTGCAAGGAAAAGGGGGAACGGCCACAAATGCTTCACTCAGCTCAGAACAAGATTGATTCAAACAACTCCTGCTGCTTGCTGGAAGGACAACACACAGGGAGGCCAGGAGCTTCCAAGAGGAAGCCCCAGCTGTTACGGGATGATTTTAACATTAAAAATCTTCATCCTAAACTCTGTAAAATCCTTGTTGGCTAGCAATGACTTTCCACAGGACTTCCACACACAGAGGTTATTTAAATCACTATTAGTTTGAATTTTTTCATATAAAGCATATATGGAAAATACTGTGTGGATTGGACATTTTTACAGCAGTGTTGTAATCTGCAATGGTCAGCAGATCCTTGGTGATCTTTTTGTCACCCAGACACTCACCTTTTGCAGGGCATGGGAACGCAATCTGCTGGTTGGCCACTCTTTCTTGGAAAGGGCTGTTGAATGGAGGGTCCAGGTCCTCAATAGTGGGAGGCTCTGAGAGAAAATTAGACCCAAAAAACTGCTTGATTTCTGCTCCAAATATAAAAATACAGTTTGACAATACATAACACTCAGTCTCTCTCATTCACACAAGGTCACATTCCAATAACCCTCTTTACATTAACTGGAATGGGTACTGCACAAGTGGTTTCCATTTCAGTGGGAATATTTAGGAAGTAAGCAGTACAAAGAGGCTTTCAAACTTGACAGAAAATAGCTCTCTTTAAATCTTGCTAAATTTATTTTGAAGGCAATGTTTCTGCATAATCGGAAAAATATTATTTTAATTGCTTTTTCTCCACACATATATTAGTGCTACTGCCATCTCTGTTCACAATGTCTCATTTTAAACTCCTGTGCAGACTAAGACTATATGAAGCATAGTCTTTATAATTAAATAAAGTTACTGAGAGTTCTTTGTTGTCTGTAGGAAGCATTTTTCAGCATCTCTAATCCAAAGGGACCAGAATGTTGCCTTTAGACTTTTGCAAAGAAGAAACAATTCCTGCTTAGCTTAAGTCAGTCATGCTCCACTGACATCTGTCAGCCCTCAGGTGAGGACCTGCACTACGTATTTAAATTGGCACATTGACCACTTTTACCATTTCAACATCATTTCTTAATTTAAATTGAGAGATAGAGTGTGTGCACACTTCTTTTTTTTTTATTCCTGCAACCCCTCCAAAGACTAGTTGCTCATTCTAACTCTCCTCAATTACCATCAGAACATAACATCTAAACCAGATGTGGCTTTTGCATCACGTAACAGTGGGGGAGAGAAAGCCCTGCCCTGCAAGGCCCCAGCCCCACACCACTGGCAGGAGTCCCTGCCCTGCACTGGCCCCAGCCCGGGCCAGGGCAGGAGCGTGCCCCCAGACAAGTACCTTGCACTTGTACCGTGACCTCTGCCGTGTCACTGCCGGCACTGTTGGTGGCCACACAGGTGTAGATGCCAGCATCAGAGAGCTGGGCACTGCTGATGCCCAGAGCTCCATCTGGGCTCTGCAGGAACCTCCCCCCGTCTGCAGGCACAGCACTTGTGCCTTGGAACCAAGAGACCGACGGGGCAGGGACGCCCTGGGCACTGCAGGGAAGCTCCACTCGCTGCCCAGCCTGCACTTTCAGAACTCGAGGCCCACGCTGGATCCTTGGAGGAACTGAGGAAGACAATTTCAGTCCACAGAAATGTTAGAGAAACAAGGCACAGGATCATTCTTCAGGCTGGGAGAGCTGGGGGTGTTAAGCCTGGTGAAAAGAAGGTTTCAGGGAGACCATACAGCACCTTTCAGTGCCTAAGAGGGCTCCAGGAGAGCTGGAGAGGGACTTGGGACAAGGGGGATCTATTTTAAATTAAGAGAGGGGAGATTCAGACCAGGTATAAGAAAGAAATTTTTTATGGTGAGGGTGGTGAGGCCCTGGCACAGGGTGCCCAGAGAAGCTGTGGCTGCCCCTGGATCCCTGGAAGGGTCCAAGGCCAGGTTGGACAGGGCTTGGAGCACCCTGGGCTAGTGTGAGGTGTCCCTGCCCATGGCAGAGGTGGCACTGGATGACATTTAAAAGTCTCTTTCAACTCAAACCATTTTATGATCCTTTGAAATTCTTTTCCATTTTTATCATTTTAGAAAATGTTCCTTTTTTACTGAAATCAAATGCCCTCAGGTGACTACAAGAGCAGCCCTACATGTTCTCTGCACAGAATAGGATGGGAGATACCCTAGTGCTGAATTTATTTGAACAAGCCACACCGCACAGCTCCCATGAGCACTGCCATATTCCAAGCACACTGGAAGAGCTGTGGGTACTCCTTCTTCATAACACAAAACAATTTAAAAACATTTATGATAGAGTTAATCACATTTTCCTTTTGGAATTTTAATTTCCTTTCCTTAATCCCTGATCCTTGTACATTTCCAAACACAAGTTCAAACAAGGGAGACAAAATATGACTGGAAGTGATTTTGCTGGTCCTACAGAATAATATAAATCCACCATAATTATTTTGCCACAATATTTTTTTTCCTAAGGATTGTTGGCAATAAAAAGGCTTTAAAAAATGCCTGAAACAATAACAAGTGACATTTTTCCAGACTTGACATTGAGTGAGTGTTTAAGAAACAGTGGTTGGGCCCCAGTGTGGGGAGAGCAGGAGAGAGACAAAGGAGTGATATGAGATAAAGGTGAGGGACACAGGTCCTGGCTGGAGCCACTGGACACCTTATACACATATCTATGTATTTGTGGGTGTTTATACAATATTTGCTTTCCACAAAATCAGTAACTCGCATATGAAGACAATACAACCTCAAAGAACAACAGCTGAGAGGATTTAATGTCAATTAGGAAAAAACTCTGGAAACCTCTTAAAGATGCTCAGTTCCATGTGGAAACTTGCAGATGATGAACCCCTGGAGTTCCAACTCACCATGTACACTGAGCTTCACTGACTGAGTCACGTTCCCAGCAATGTTTGTGGCAACACAGAGGTACATTCCACTGTCTGAGACTTGGGTCTCGCTGATCTTCATTGACCCTGAGGGGAGGAAAGTGTGTCTAGAAAAAGAAGAAGCAGAAAAACTGTATAAATATGTATGGAAAGGTGAATGACCTTTCCTTGCACACTGCTAATGTTTGCTATGAGCTAAAACAACACCACTCTGACCATATTACACAACTATGACTTAGGTTTACTCATTTATTTCCTGTTTATGGACCCCTATATTCAGAATACACAGTATCTAATATTTTAAGAATACACAATAGCAAATATCTAAAATTTAAGATCCAAATTACAACATTTGGTTCTAGCTATTTATAGGACTTATTAAAATGTGATAGAGGTAGAGAAATTGAGCTCTTCACCCTCTTGTTAAAATTTTTTGCTCAGCTCAGGTCAGCAGGGTCAGAAAGTTAAAACTTTTATTACTGCTTCATCCTGGCAAAAAAAAGTGATGTTACATTGATTCAAGGTGGAAGACAGGATTTTGATTCAAAACTGCCAATTCTGGTGTTTATAGGAATTGCCATTAGTCCCCAGTAAATAATTAACCACACAGCATTAAGTTCTCCCACTGTTCTGGTCACAGATCTGTAACAATAGAAACTACTTTGGCCAGCTAAGCCAAAATCATCTGTAGGAGTCAAAGATAATAGAGACAGGGAAAATAAGTGAGGAGGAAAGAAAAATTGACAGCTAAGGATCAACAAGAAAAAATTTAAGCCTGGCACTCAGGGTAACATCCAGAATTGGTGGTAATTAGTGGGATCATGTGTCTTCCTTTCTGTGGCACTAATTAGGACAATGTTATCATAAGGACATAAATGGCGAATTTGGGGATTGCAATGGCTGGAGAGATGAATGAAAGGAAAGTGAAATGTATCTTCTCCAGCGTAAAACCTGTCTGATACTACAATTCCTCCTCCGCTGCCTCTATCTTTCCGAACTTTTTGGCACTTTTTTTATAAGCCCAAAAGATAAATTTCTGAGGCAACTTCTCCTCCTTGATTTTGTCCAGTAATTACATTTGCTTTCTGATAAAAGTTCCTTCATAGCTGATTTCCCTCACCCTTTGTTTACTGTTCACATTTTTAACAAGGTCTTTGGGTGGTCTCAAACAGTTCTGTTTGGACTGATCTGTAACTTTGCTGACATCTGTAAACAATTTTATGGAATGGGCTGAGCTGGACTTCTGTTCCTCTGGACAACTTGGATTTCACCACAACAGCCATGAGCAAGTACCCTAATTTATCAGTGTCTCCTGAGGTAAAACGAGGACAAGTAAGAGACGAAGAATGCAGATTTGTTAGCGCATGCACCATGCTCACAGGACACAGCAGAAAATCCCTCATGGATTACTGACAACAAGCCAAATCCCTGCACACGAGCCTCCTTCAGCAGACATGGTGGCAAAAGATCTGCTGAGGCTGTCACAGGCTCTCTTGAATGCCTCCAAGGTGCAGGTTTGGCCACAAGGGAAAGAAAACCTTCAGCACAACTCCTTAGCTCAGACACTGGCTGATTCCATCCATGGGATCAGTGGGAGACAGCAGCAAGCAGAGTGCCAGCCTTGCCATTCCCTGTTTTATGGACACAGCTGGTGCCTGGCCCTTCTGAGGGACCCTGAGGAGCAGAAAGCAGCACCACAGCTGGTGACACCACCTGGCACTCCAACGGGGAGCATCCAGGGAATAGTTACGGGCTCATCTCCCCTCTTGCTCTGTGCCACATTAAATGATAAGGGAGAGAGCTCCAACACTGTCCAACACAGTCCCCAGCTTTTCATTCTCTAAGGCTGTCAGCTCAACATTTCACAAGTATTTAATTCTGCTTTCACATATTCAGAAGTCTCTGGTGAGTTTTTGGATCCAAAACACAGCACACAGTGTGCCCTTGTCAGCACACCCATATGTTTATCATCATCACCTGTATCCTACTGGCAGCCCAGGCTTCATGTAAATCACAGACAGTGCTCCCCTGAGCATAAATGTGAAGTACATAAGAAAAGAAACAGTTTTTAAACAATTCTAATTAGGCACAGATGACGTAGGTCTCTGGGCACCACCACAGTACAAATACCCAGGATCTCTTTCCTCCTCACCTCATGAGACTGGATATAAGCACGTGCTGGAATGGGAGCAGTGCAACCATGCACAGGCTTAGCAGGCTTGGGAAAGAGTTTCAAGACCCAGTACAACAGGTCAGGTAGGACAAAGGAACACAGTAACACCTTCTGAGCAATCCTGTGGCAGTCAGAAATCACACACCCTTCCAAAATCCTGACAGTTTAAAGGCAATTTCAGTTTTATTTAGTTTTTCATCAAACATTGTTACCTTGGAGAGAATGGAGATATGAGCTGCATTTCTTTGGCCCAGGTAATTATGGGGGGTGGCAAGCTCCTCACTTCACATGGAAGTGTGACATCTTCCCCTGCAATTACTGAGACCTCTATGGGTTTATCATGTGCATTTCCTTGCTGGTCCCCAGGCCTGGACACTCTAGGTTTCACTATAACATGGAACACATTAAGAAGCTGCAATGAATATACATATTTGTACAAATGTAACACCATAAAACACCTCTTTTTTAATCAGGTATAAAACATCACAATCCTGTTTTAATGACCTGTCTGCAATAGAGGTAAATCACCGCCGTGCTGATGTACAGTGCCTGTAGCTCAGACACAGGCTGATGCCCACATGGAACACCACAAATACCAGAAAGCCTGGACTATCCATTCAAAAAGATGGACACAACAAATGGCTGTAATTCCTGTGTGTGCTGAGCTCTGTATTGCATAGGTAGTTAGCAACCACTCCCTGAACTGTTACACAACAGCCCCAGTAACTCCAAGCCATAAAAGCCTTGCAAAGCACACCTACACCTGAACCAAATTTTAATAACATTGGACTGATGATGACAGGAAGGCTTGGGACTGGTGGGATTAAGGGATCTTTATTCCTCTCTCAGCAGGAAATCCTACTCCCATACAGATGTTTCCTATGCACTTCCATAGAGCTGAAATTATGCTCAGCCCAAGGTCCATGACCTCGAGGTAAGAGGGATAAGGAGGCTTTAAGAGAAATATAATGGCTGAGGGACAGGCCTTTTGGGATCAGTCATGTATAAAACTGCCTGGTTTGGGGATCCCAAAGCACTAACTAGAGAAGAGTTCCCATCCATGTGCTCTGGGTGTGTCCATCTCCCAATGCACTGGATGGGTGACAGGGATATTGCAGCTGAGCTGAGGTGACACCCACCATAGACAGTCAGCTGCACCTTCCTGGTGGCATAGCCAGCAGCATTGGTGGCAGTGCACACGTATTCCCCACTCTCTTCCCCCCCTGGGGACACCACATACAGGCTTCCATCCGACCCTGCTGAGAACCTCACGTTGCTGGGAAGGATTACCTCTCCTTTCTGTGGAAAGAAAAATAATTAAAGTCCACAGTGCCTGGATTTTCCAAAATAAAGCAAATTACAATTATTTAACTCAATAAAAGCTGCTTTTATTTTTTAAAGGCTGAGATGGACAAAATCTTTATATTAGGTAAGAAACTTGGCCCTAAAATTCCATTTACACAAACTAATTAACTACAATTAACTTTTCACAGTCCTTGAGTATCACTTTCTAAGCACAAGGATTCTTATGCAGAAACCTTGCTAAATTTTACAGACTCAAAGTCTTAAAATTTAAAAAAATAATAGTCAAAAATAATAATCAAGATTTCAACTGAGTTCATTTTGACATTGATTTCTGATGTCAAAATGAATCTTGTATACATTACACAAACTTGTTCTTAGTCAGCTGCCTCCTCCTTGTCTGTAGTTGAATAAGTGATAAAATAAAGAAAAATAAATCCTCCCATATTCTCTTCCCTACCAAACTAACAGTTAACCAAGTTCTATTCCTTCTTTGAAACACAGCTGTTCCCAAGGTCCCTATCAGTTACATCTGCACAACTTCTGAGACCCAAAAGTGCCTTCACACCACATCATGTGAGCTGTAACATACCCCAAATAACTGGTACTACCAAAAATTATCCTGTTCAAGGAGGAAAGAAACCCTAAAACTGGCTTTAAGACAAATTCCCTCAAAGGCTGAGGTCTTCCTCAGTGCACATCTTGTCAAGGCCATGACTGAAAAGTCATGGGTTAACCCCACAATGCCATTATTACATACACTTTCCTCAGAGAAAAAAGTCAGAGCTCCACAAGAAAAATGAACTCTCAGTCTGTGGCAGGCTGCCTAAACTCAAATTATCAACTCACAACAGGAACAGGAACCATTTCTAAAGTGTAAAACCCATAAAGATACAGCGATAACCTAAGCCCTGCCAAAGAATAGAACATTGAGCTGTGGCAGGACCACGGCCAAAAGTTCTGCTCTAAGAAACAAAAGCAGCTCTGAACAAACAGAGATTTCCAGGTTCCTCATAAATGCAGTTTTGGGCCGTGTTCTTTGAATATAGTTTTTATGACAACTAAATTATGTGTTCAGCCCATTTTTCAG
This sequence comes from Vidua macroura, assembly GCF_024509145.1. Classification (NCBI taxonomy): domain Eukaryota; kingdom Metazoa; phylum Chordata; class Aves; order Passeriformes; family Viduidae; genus Vidua; species Vidua macroura. The sequence goes on from NC_071579.1 coordinate 8,078,817, forward strand.
CCTGAACAGCTCAAATGTGAGGAGTTACCTTGGACCAGACAATGGATGGCTTGGGAACTCCACTTGCTTTGCAGGGCAGTGTCACTGGGATTCCTTCGATGGTGCTGAATATCTGCTGTCCGTGCTGAATGACAGGCACGACTACAAACACATGCAAATATTAAAGACATGCAGTGCAAATTTCAACATGGGACAACTATTATGATAAAATCCTTATATTCAATTACTACTTCTGACAGGCAAGCAGGGTTTGGGACCTTTCGGCCTCTTCTCCAAGCCTAACATGGACAAGGAGCCACTTTCCAGCCTTTCAGGACAGAATAAACCCCCGTTCACTCCAGAGCCTGCCAGCCACAGGCTCATCGCTGCATTATGTACACCCAGTTTTAAACTAACTGCAGGTATTTCACTGACTGAAATTATTTCAGAAAGGCTTTGCCACATTATCCTCTGATAACATTTTAGGCTTTGCTTCTCAAAATCAGTAACAGGAAGACAACAAAAAACTGAATTCCTCACTCAGTTGAACTGCCTTTGAATTAACAGAAAAACAAGGTAAGATTTAAGGGTACAATAACCAAACCTAGATACTTCTAAACACACAAGAAGATATTCCTTTTTGTTCTCAAGTTCTGAAACATACAAAAAATTAGTGCTGACATGGAAGATCTTATGAGTACTTGCCTGCACTAAAAATTTATAGTAATTTTTAATATAAAAGGAGGTCTCAGCATCTTCAGTGCAGCTTAAAATAAATCTCCCATGATTAATTTAACACGTGAGAACATCGAACATGTGAGAAACATGAAGTGATTGTGGCCTCACAGAGTTAACACAAATATGCTTAGCTGACATACAGATGGATTACCAAAATGCTAACACTTTGTCTTGCTGTCAGTGCAGTTTTTAGCATGTTTTATTTAAAGAGAAAAAATAAGGGGGAGGAGAATGGGGATGACACCAAAAACAACAAACAAATTATGACTTCTACCAAACTCATAATTCATTTTCTTTCATTCTAATTCTCCTATGAGCTGCGCTTCCTTACCCCAGTTCTGAAACATTCAGACAGCACTTCTCATGGTTTTCCAGCAAACTCCCACTTGCACCTGTTTGTTAATTAAACCAGATGAAGATTGCACAGCCCAGCCTTTGAATGAGGATCTTTTCTGAACACAAAATAGTTTTATTTGATTTTACTTGAAAAACAGCCTTGATCACTCAGCTCCTGCGCAGTGGACCCGACCTCCCCCGTGTTACTTTACAAAGCAGCATCACGAGAGAAGAGGAAACGTGGGAAGCTGTAGGTGCAGCGAAGCAGTGAAAGCTGCTGTGGTGCCTGTTGCTCACCAAAGACGTGGACAGTGGTGGTGCTGTTGCTGGTGCCTGCCACGCTGCTGGCCATGCAGGTGTAATCCCCCCCGTCCTGCAGCCGAACCCGCTCCAGGTGCAGGCTCCCGTCGCTGCGCACGCTCACGTAGGGATTGGGAACCAGCTGCCAAAGGAGAGACGGAACCTTTCACTGGGAAAATACTCCCTGACAAGGTGCACTTGGGGATGCAGTGTGGCTCTGCTTGGCTATGTCACATTGTTAAAAATTATGTGTTCCTGCAGAATTTTACTAGAGCTTTTCCTACTTTCTGTTTTTCATACAAAGCTGATTTTACTTAAGAGTTTCAGTAGCACCTCATATTTGCTGCTGGAGTGAGAGTAAGAACTGCAAGAGACACTCTGCTCTGCCACAGCATATCCTGTGCTGCCACTCCTGCTTTTAATGAAGCAAACCCAAATTTAGCTCAATTACTTCACTGTATTTTTATTGGTTATTCCAGTAAATGATAAGTGCAATGACTTGTTCTTCTTCCACAAGCAGACTATTTTCCTTTACAGTTATCAAAACCTTCTAACTTCCATATCCATCGAATAGATTGGCTTTGAAGCAAACCATTGTGAAAGAGAATTGTAACTTTCACCAAGGAGTAACCCTTGAAGAGTTATATATCCTACAGCAACATCAAACACCCTGAGCTTGGCAGCACAGCCCTCTCTCATAAAGAGTTGTTAGAAAGCAAATCTGTTCCAGTCACACTCAGAAGCAGCTGAATTCTTCTCTAAATATAACTTACTCTAACACTTTCCTTGGAGCACAGCATTTCCCAGCAGTTTACAATGACAGGAAACCAGCACTACTAGAGAGAGGAATTAGCAACTCAACAAGGAGGATCCTGCCAGTATTTCTCACAGAGCTTTACAGCCTGTGCTCCTTGCACAGCCTAAGGAAAAGCCAGTGAATTCCCAGAGCCACCTAAACTGAGCAGGAAACCTGAACAGGGGTCAGGTAGGACCAGGTTCAGCTTTGTGACAACACATTAGGCATTTTGCTAGAATATTTTCATTCCCGTTGTGCAGAAAGGGTTTTAGGGAGAAATTAGGAACAAAGATAAAAACCAGCTTCACAGGGTAGTCAGAAATTTTAGTATTAAAGAACTGAAGTTTCACTCACACAACCAGCCCAGGTGTGATGTCTACAGCACCTTCCTAGAATCTCCGAGTGGTTTGGGTGGGAAGGGACCATAAAGGTCACCTGGCTGTGGCTGTAGGAGGTATAAACTGGCAATGGTATGTTCCCAAGGGGGAAAGAAAACACTCGTTCATGCTCTGAGTAGAGCACCACAAGGAAAGGAGAATATGGAACAGGGATACTGGTATTTAATTCAGCCCATCAGCAACAGGAAAAGGGAAGATGTTAAAACGTCCTAAATCTACAGAAATTTTCTGGTACTTTTATTTAAAAAAAACACCACTTTTGTCATTCTAGTAGGCATATTCCACTAGCATTCCCATATTCAGAGTCCAAGGCTGAACTTCATGAGCTACAAAAATGCACAAAACTCCTCTGAAAGCAAGCAAAATAGATGATAAAAGGATAACTCACAAATACTTTGATTCCAAGTTCTTTTCTAGACCTCCACATCCCCCACTGCCATCTCCTATTCCCTCATCTGTACATCAGGGTCAGAAATTTCCTGGCATGGGCAGTGATCACATTAAATTTGTAAATTAAACCAAGCTGTTATCATGCCTTGAGATGTCAGTTGTAGCTTTCCTCTGCCAATAAATCTCACAGGAAACAAAGTAGTCTTACCACCACATTGTTTTTAATCCACCTCCTGTCTGGAATGGGGTTCCCAGCAAGCAAAACACAAGGCAAAGTGAGCTGCTGGCCCTCAATGACATTGGCTGTGGCCGGGCTTGCTCCAATCAGAGGAGGGACTTGAACAAAAAAGGAAGAACGAGAACAAATTACTAGGAACTTTTATATATTCCTGTAAAGTATTACATTAAATTAGTATTAAATTGAAGACATGAAAAAAAGAGAAACAAATGTAGGGGTGGGAGTAGCACAGGAGAGATGGGAAGCTGGGGAAATACACCAACAGTGATCCTTAGTCTAAGGAATGAGAGCAAATGGAAGATGCTGTTCAGCTGAAACTGGATCCAATCAAGAGTTTCCCTGTGAACTCACGTTCCCCTGGCACCAAGTTGATTTATCATTTTTTGTTACTTGGGCAAAATACCAAAGAACAGAAGTAGTGGGTTTGGGAGAGGACAAAAAGAAAGTTGTAATTTCCATTGGGCATAAAATTGTGAAGGATCAGAAGAGAGGTCACAGCCCAGCAGAAAATCTGCACATACTGTGAAAAGCCAACAGCAAACACAACTGGGCACATGGCTGAGAAATTAAATTAAGTACAGGACATTAAATAATAGTTTTAAACAGGTAAAAACATGTCTATCAAACCCTACCAGTATTAGTGGCTCTTACAATAAGTTTGAAGTTAACAAATGGTTTCTTTGATGGCAGAGAGACTCCGTTCTTATCCTCATGCAAATGTACACATTCCATTGCATTATTTTTTCCTTTTATTGCCAGATGTCAAACTGAGATAACAACCAAGCCTCTAACAGCATGGATATTTGAAAGAGAGTAGGGTTAGATGGGCTATTGGGAAGGAATTGTTCCCTGTGAGGGTGGGCAGGCCCTGGCACAGGGTGCCCAGAGAAGCTGTGGCTGCCTCTGGATCCCTGGCAGTGTCCAAGGCCAGGCTGGACAGGGCTTGGAGCACCCTGGGCTAGTGTGAGGTGTCCCTGCCCACAGCAGAGGGTGGCACTGGATGGGCTGTAAGGTCCCTCCCAACCCAAACCATTGTGGGATTCTGTGGTCAAGGCCAGACATTTATTGCTTTCTTGGATCACCAAGATTCCTTCCCATCTATCTCAACACCGACATAACCACATTCATTGCTGTCTTTATATTTTAGTTTTTTTAAAAAGATTAATTAAATGGCAGGAATCCCATCATTAGTATTCATCATTACTGTGATTTTTCATTCCTCAATAAATTTAATTAGGAATTAAAAAAAAAAAAAAATCACAGGAAAAATAATTTCTTTAAGGTCCAAGCTAAAAGTGCAGGTGGAATTAATTCCAGTTAGTGTAGCCAGTAAAAAAAAAAGTTCTAGCAAGCAAAATCCACTGTAATCAATTACAATGTTCTGTGTAAATGTTTTCTAATTCAGTTTGCATGGATGACACATAAATACACCACACAGATAGGTCAGCATGTATGGACATAACCCTCAGGCATCCTCTGTGCTGCCCAAGCACCAACAGCTCCCACTGCCATGCACTGCCCTTACCCAGTCCTGTCACTGTGACCGTGGCTGGCCGGGACTGAATCCTTCCAAACTGGTTCTCAGCTTCACACACATAAGTCCCTTCATCACTGACCCACAGATCTGCAGGGGGAGCAAAGAGCTGACTGCAGCATCTGTAATGATACTGCCCCTCCCTCCACACACGCACACCATGTCCTTGTCTCTCCCACCTTCAAACACTCCCTTTGAAACAGAGCATTCCTTTCCATCAGTCACCAAGCACAGAAGCAATGAAAATATAGAAAGGAATAAAAGCTAATTAAGAAAACAGAATAATATTGCTTAGCATAAGAGTGACTGAAATGCTGCAAAATAATCAAAATCACAAAGACACTTGCAAAGTTTTTGATTATTACCCAAATTAGGACAGATCTAAAACACTGAGTTTGGAACCAATTTGCTACCAAAAAAAAAAAACAACAACAAAACAAAACAAGAAAAAAAAAAAAAAAAAAAAAAAAACAAAAAAAAAAAACCAAAAAACCCAGAAGATCACAAAACAAAACAAAAAAAAAACAACTGCACCAAAACAAAAGAAAACCCACCAAAAATGAAAATTCGTGGCTCCTCAGGATCAGAGACCATAGCCCATGTGTATTTCAACAAAGATTAATAATAATTTGCATGAAGAAGAGTGAAACCAATGACCAAACACACCCGAATTCACAAGCTCATAGCAAAAATGAACTGCATGTCAACACCAATGACATCACTATCCAAACACAATCTGTGATAAAAATCCAGTCTTTTTACATAGTCAATTTAATAGAGTCATAAAGTGACTTAAATTCCTTGCATATGTCTTAGTTCCTGATGGAATTCTGTTCTTTTAAAGTTGAGTCTACCTACTCTGGATGGCCAGTGCGCCTGTCCTGAGCTGGCTGCTGGAGCTGAGCGCGAAGGGCCGGGAGAAGAGGGGAGCCCCATCCAGCCTCCTCCACGTGACCCTGGGCTCAGGGTAGCCCTGCACGTAGCACGGCAGTGTCACGTTGGAGCCCAGATCCGCGGATTCGTCACCCGGCTCCTGCGTGAAAACGGGCGGAGCTGGGGAGAGAGCACACACAGAAAGTGAGCATTGTAACACACCAATCCCATTCTCTAACACCACTGATGATCTCAATTTATGTCCCACTGTGCATAGGTTTTTTTTCTAACATTCCCAACTCTAGAAACACTTTAAGTATCAGCGCCGCTAAATTCCTTGTCTTCTGCAAGCAGTGCCATGCGTTCAGAAAGCAGATGTGCCTGACAGGAATATTTAACAGGATGCAATGTGTCAGGCCACAGGCAGATGGAAAGAATCAGGAAAGGAGGAGAGGAAGGGCTAAATTACAATAACCTCACATAGTAACTCAAGTTTCTGTAATTAGTTCTCTATTTGAGAATTTTGTTAGGTTGCGGTTTGAACAGCTTCCTCCGCCTGTGCCTCTCTTCCTCCCTATAACTTTTATACTTTGCAAAAGAAGTAAGGCTAGTCTGGAAACAGATGGGCTTTAAGGTCCCTTCCAACCCAAACCATTCAGTGACTCCAAGCTGGAGTCCAAACAGGACAAGGAAACTGCTTAACCAACACCACCAAAAGGTGTTCCCAGCACACACATAGATCTGCTAGAAAGATTCGGGGAGCCAAGGCACCACTCCCTGACCAGTACAGAAACTCAGCCATCTGAGTGTGCCCCATGCAGGTTTTAACTACTTACAGCCAACATCCAGAGTTATCTTGCCAGCAGCTCTCCCTGCCTCGTTGGTGGCCACGCACGTGTAGTCACCAGCATCCAGGTCTTGTGTTTCCTGGATCTTCAGAAGACCCCGGTGAATATCAATAACAAGAAATGCTGATGCCCTCAACTCTAAGTCACCTAAGTCCAGACAGAAAAAGGCAGTATAACTATTTATATCAAATATATACCTATATTTATCAAAATTATCCCAACAAAACAGTGTCCAAGTTTGAGTTAGCTCACAACATAGCTGTATGAACTCAGCAGATGAGAACTCTGACTCCCACTCAACCAAGAGAAGTTCATTACTACATTGAATACATCCTTTTTTATTTATTGGTTCTACAAGGCAAACACAAACCCAAGTATCTCTGGGCAGAGATTAGCATTAGGACAGTATGTCAGGCTGTATTTCTCCTTTCCTAATTAGAGGCTACATGAAAACAGAACAATAAAGGCTACAGAAACATGTTTTGTGATTTTTGTACCATAAAGCTAAACATTTTCTGAAAGAATGAACCTTATGTAAAAGCAGGCAGGAGGCTCAGCTTTGTTTTACTCTCATTATTACCTACACTACAGTGTGTTAATTCACTATATTTAAATAGAAGCAAGAATTTATGCCCTGGAGGTCAATGCCATTTCTTCTAGATTTAGAGAAATTCACAGGTCTGTCACTGGTTGAATACAACATATTGCTCTTGAGAGAAATGAAGCCACTCCCCGATCATTGTTCAGAATATTGCTACTAAATAAACGACTCAATAACCAAGCAATGAGCACACCTTTAAACCATTTCACTTGAGGGGGTGGGATTCCAGTTGTTTTACACTCCATAACAGTCGTGTCTCCAAGACCAACCAGAATTTCACTCTGAACTACGGTCAATGTTGGGCCCTCTAAAAAGTAACAAGACAGAAAAAAATGAGCTCTTCACCCAAATTACAGGTAATTTTTAAAATATAAACCATGAAAGACTCTCATTTGCTCTTGTTATATGGAAGAATGTTTGCATTAGAAGTCAAACAGACCTAAAAGTGGAAGATAAACACTGGGAAACAAGGAAAAAGTAAAGTCTGGTCCAGAGCACCTGAATCATATGCAGAATGTACATGAAATAAAAGGACAAAATCAGAAAAGTTTCACCATGCAGAAAGTACAAACACAAAATCATTCTCCTCCTCCAGCCAGGTGTTGGTCATAAAACAGTTTAATACTCTGCTATCAATATCTTGACACAGCATTTTGATACAGAAACACAATTTCTGCTCTAAAGGACTCACTCAGGTTTCCCAGTCTAACCCATAGTAAGACCCTATTTTAGAGGGTTTTTTTAACCTAAAAAGGTTTCTTAATCTAAAAAGCTTTCTTTTTAGTCCAAATACTATCTAACAATACTACTGAGGTTTGAACAGAAAACAAAAGGGACATTTGTGAGCTGTTCAACATATCTTCTGAGGTTTTTGAAATTTCTACCAGTATATTCTGCAGGGTTCTACTCATTTTAACAGCTCCTCCTCCTCCCTGATGATGAATTAGCTTATTTTTAAAATTTTAATATAACATTTTTCTCACTTACCGATGTATGTGAGGGTGGATGTCTGTTTCTCTGTCCCAGCTGAGTTACTTGCCAAACAACCATAAATTCCTGCATCTCTGGGAATTGCCTTTCTTATGATTAAGGTGCCTTCTGGGGTCATTCTGTACCTGGGAATACACAAGGGACCAAGCAAAATGATTAGAAAGAACAATGGTTATATCCACATTCCAAGCAGCCACAGCAGCATGAGCAGATGGTTCATAAATAGGTGCTTCTGGGTTTTTTTCCCTCATTATAGACATTATTAGTATTATTATATCTAGCACTACATTTTGTGAAAAGTACATAAATTAATCTTGTAAAAAAAACTGGAGAAGAGAACTAAAGTGCTTCTCGGTTAGAGATGAGGTAATTGCAATTAAAGAGTTATTGACATAAAGACTGAGGTACTATTTCCAAAACTCACAGACTCCTGTTGAAGTAGTAGAATATTTTGGCACTATTCAAGCCTTCTTTCTCACATATGATATTAAAATAAATGGAGACAACTTCAAGTCCCACCTGCTGGAGCCAATGATAAACATATCGTTGAGTGTCCACACAACCGTTGGCTTTGGGTAACCCGTGGCAGAACACCTGATGGACACTTCAGAACCTTCTGTAAAAGTCTGGTTCTTGGGTGAAATTATAAGCCTTGGAGGTTCTACCAAAAGAAATTAAAAACAGCAATTAAAAATGTCTTGTTAGAAAGCACAGGTTATAAGAACTTCATTCCCATTTTCAAATAGGTCCATGGTGAGAAAGCAACCAAATGAAGGTCAGAGCCCACTTGTTTTCACTGGCACAGTCATAGAGTCTCAGACTAAACCACCTTTATAAGGGGAATTAGGTCAGAATTCAGGTATTGGGCTTCCTGAGGTGGGGTTAAAAAAGCAGCAACAGAGTCTATTTTGACAAACACCAGACAATGAGCAACATGGAAGGTGTTCCTGCCCATGACAGGGGTCAGAACAAACTGAGCTTTAAGGTTCCCTTCCAACACACACCATTCTTTGATTCTAAGAAATTTATTCAGACTACTGGACTCTAAAGCCCACAAACCTTCAGGTGGGTCAATTGTCAGAATGTAACCTGAGGGATAAGAATGAAAGTCACAAATATATGTGCAGACACACAAGTGGAGGAGAAGTGAATCTGCAGTGTTAACAATTGTAAAGGTTGTTATGGATTTCAGGGGTGTTTTCACTAGAAAAGCAATTGGTGAACTCAATAGAATCCATTCATTTTTAATCCAGAGAGGTTGTGGACTCCCCATCCCTGGAAGTGTCCAAGGCCAGCTTAGACAGGGCTTAGAGCAACCTGGGGAAGTGGAAAGTCTCCCTGCCCATGGCAGAGGGTGGCACTGAATGAGCTTTAAGGTGTTTCCAACACAAACCATCCTGTGATTCCGTAATCCTTAGACAGGTTTCCTCAGAAAAAAATTACCACCAAAGCAGTTCATTTGGGCAACAGACACTTTCTGTGGTATGTGTGACTTTGTCTTACAGTGGCAAGAAGAAGATCCACACCCATGGTTAAAGATAGTTGACACATGAAACTGACTGCTATGAAATAAGTAGTACCAATCTTCATCTTGGGAGCTTTGTCTTTTGCTCACCACTCTGTATTTATGAATTCCTGGACAAACCACAGGACAAAAGCCTAAGTCCAACTCCCCTGTTCATGAGAGCCCAAGAGGCTGAACACATGGAACACAGAGGTACCTCACATCTAGGGCTGCTCTGCACAGCCCTTCTTTCTCAGCTCCAGCAGGAACTACCCCATCCCCCTGGCCCAGGTGACACTTGACACATTTCAGTGGCTGCTAAGGAACAGTGTGTTTAAGAGCCAGCACATGGCACAAGTGGGCAGGAAGGGGCCAGAAATGGCTCCAAGCTACAGAACTTGTGATTCAAGTGATTCATGATGTGCACAGCTGGCTCAGCTATTTTTACTTGGTTTGAAATCCAGACAAGAGATGCTGGGGGTATTCTGCATGCTCTGCTCATGGGAAGGTCTCCTCTCCTGCTGGGATTAGGAAACTGGCTCTGATGACAATTACACATCATGCTTTGGCAACACACTACTGTCCATGCCAGTATTTTCACATGGTATTAACAGATAAGCAGAAGATGAAAGAAATTTTAACTTATATTTGTAATAAAATTATTAGAAAAAAAGTCAATATACACAGCTGTAATAATCAAGATATTGACCAAAATCAGTGAGGCCCCATTTGCCACCAATTAACCCTCTTGTTTTTTTGCCCAAATGCCAGGGACCAGGCAGGCACACAGAGGGGCTTTCTTGTTGTCCATTTAATTTCCTTTGCTTTGTTCTCCGTATCTCAGAGGTGAAGATTTATAGATGAAAGGAGAAGCACAAGCTCCTTACAGTGTCCATCTCATTCAGGGCTGCACAATGAAACCTTTTAAACAACACAGATCATGTGTAAGGCTTCTCAAGAGACCCCACCTGGAGAGCTGCCTCCAGCTCTGGGCCTCCAGCATCAGAAGGCCATGGAGCTAATGGAACAAATCCAGAGAAGGCCATGGAGATGCTGCCAGGGCTGGAGCTCCTCTGCTCTGAAGCCAGCCTGGGAGAGCTGGGGGTGTTCACGTGGAGAAGACAAGCCTCCCGGGAGACCTCGGGTCCCTTCCAGTGCCTGAAGAGGCTCCAAGAGAGCCAGAGAGGGACTTGAGACAAGGGATGGAGGGACAGGAAAAAGGGGAATGGCTTCCTACTGACAGAGGGCAGGGTCAGATGGGATACAGGAAGGAATTGTTCCCTGTGAGGGTGGTGAGGCCCTGGCACAAGGTGCCCAGAGAAGTTGTGGCTGCCCCTGGATCCCTGGAAGTGTCCAAGGCCAGGCTGGATGGGGCTTGCAGCAACCTGGGCTAGTGGAAGTTGTCCCTGCCCAAGGAATGAGATGGGCTTTATGGTACATTCTAGGATTCTATGAATTAATATTCAATTATTCACAAGCCAAATTAAAGATGTGCAGAAGAATATAAACAGAAAAGTTGCGAAAAAGGTTCCTGTTTGGACAGCAAGCTGAGACCAGAGTTGTATAGCATGAAGACAGATCAAAATATCAAGAGCGATAAACAAAAAGAAGCCTTCAGAATCAATCAGCCAGACACATTCATCTGTTTTTTCTGGCATCAACTAAGGGAACCTAATTAAAAAAAGATCACACATGATCTTGCCTTATTCAGCTACCAAATTCCCAGTTATCCACTTCCCAATCCCTTCGCAGTCCCACCAAGGTGCAGGGTGTGCTGTCCTGTAGCACCCCTTATCCTGGTAGTCTGCAGAGGGGCACCACATGTTGCTAGCAAAGAAACAGAATCACAGAATGGTTTGGGTTGGAAGGGACCTTGAAGATTATTTACTCTATCCCCTGCCATGTGCAGGGACACCTTCCACTAGACCAGATAGATCCAAACCCCAGATAGCTCCAAAGAACAGCCTAGAGAGAAGAACAGAAGGCCCTAAACTGCTTTTCATTCTTCAGCACAGAAACCTTGCATTTAATGAACTTCAAATTTGAAATAGCAACTGAAGCAGAAATACTTCAGTTTTATTCCCTTCCCCATTTTCACAGTGTTTAAAGTTCTCAGAGCAGCATAACCAGTTCCTCTCTGCCCATTATCACAGTGCATATCCACAGATCTAAGTGAACAATATTCACACCATCAATTAGAGAGAGATCTGAAAGACCAGGATGTTTATTTCTGTATTGTATCTTTTCAGAAAAAGAGCAGAAAAAATTCAGAGTTATGCCAAGAAGGTAATTCTCCTTTTATCCATCTGAGCAGTCTCTTCCCTGGAATTCTTCCAGATATGAGCACATTCATGCTGAAAGCCCCACTGTGTTCATCCAGATCTAGCTTCTGCTCCTCTATTTGAGTATCAGTGTTGCTTTGTTGAGCCAAGTCACACATGCTGTCTCCTGGGCTATTCTTTTATTTTTAGCTGTATTCAAGTTCTGGGCACTGGGAAGTGCCCCCAGCAGTCCCCCAGGTGAATGCCCCCCAGGCAGCACAGGGACCCACTCTCCCCCACTGCACACCTAAGGCAGCTGTTCAGAGAGCAACTCCTGTTACCCCTGGGCTTGGCCAAACAGCATTTGCACACCTCTTACTACAGCAATGACAATTCTTCCACGCCCAAAGGCAAACAGACATTTGATTTCTCATGTGGGCAGGTGGAACACATAATAAATCTGCTTATTTCCTGTAGGTGTGGCTGGACACTGCATTGTTTAACAGTGCTCCCTGCAAGCAGGTGCTGAAAGTGCCTTTCAGCTTGTGAGGGTGATACCACACAGGCACTTGAACATTTTAAATAATAAGGTGAAGGAAACCCACCATGGTGTGGACAGAACAGTAACTACTGTATGTATGATTTTATTCCATCTATACATTCAGATAGAAAGATGCACCTGAGCAGAATGCTGATTTGCCTGCTTGTTAACCCAATGCTGGAATTCATCATATGCCCAGATTACTAACTGAAAACATCTCTGCTAATACCAAACACAAGCCAAAGTCTCTCCCCATTACACAGCTGTGCTGTAGAGGGAAAAGAAATTTGCAATAATCCAGATAATCCCTTCCTTGTCTGCTCTTACATCAGAACACATGAAAAACCAAGAGTACCATAAAATCACGTTTAGCATCACCCAAATTTCTGGGGATTAATGGTGTAGTTGAAATTCTTCAAGGGGAAGAAAACAAAAAGCCACCACAAATCAATCTCTTCACCATGCACACTGTTTCTATTTTAAAAAAGCACTCAAATTCCTACATTCCCCCCCAAAATCAGTATTACTGAGATATGTTAATGAAAAACACCACAAACAAAACATCAATCTTCCACCATATGCTATATTAATTGAGCCTAAAAAATATGCAAATAGCAAATTCATATTTCACCTAGAAGGCTGTTACAAAACCAGAAAGAAAAGGTTTAAATGTTCATGGAATTCCAGTCATCAGTGAGAAACATATTGAAAAATACATAGGATTACCAATGTTTCACATTCCTGGCCAATCTCTAGCCTCACACAGCTGCAACATAGTCCTCTAGGCACCTGAAAAAGTAAGGAATCCCCTCATAAATTCATTTGTGTTTCCATACAAGACCAATCTGATGGGAGGACTTGAGCAACTCACACTACATAGCCACTCTTGCACAACTCCAAATTTGAGCACATACTGTTTAGTCCTAGCACTCAATGGGCATCAAGACTCCTTAGGAGTTATCAAACTATATTCCAGGACCTTCCAGATTGCTCTGGGCAGTACCCCAGCCCACAGAGAGGCCCAAGTTTCACAGAGGGCTGTGCCCTACCTGTGTCCTGGTCGTGGGGAGCAGTGAGGATGGGGACAGTGTGTTCTCCTGAGCACAGAGCACACAACTGGGACACAAAGTCAGCCCCACGAAGGCTCCATTAACCCTAACACTTTCAAAACAAGGGTTTACTACAACACCCTTCAGCAGGAAAAGCAGATGCTGGGTAATTTTTAGAGCCACCAGCATTTGTTCTCTGCCTTAACTCACCCCCAGAGAGAAAATGGGGATGAAAGCAGTGTTTATTCTCTTATGATCTGAAATTCAGCGAGCTACATGGAGCTGGTCCAACAATAATAAAGGGCTTCAGGATGAATTTAATTTGACATTCTGAGTAACTTACACAAAACATGGACCCATCTCCATCAATTAACAAGACCTCAAATTTCCCTCTTTGGCATGTTAATAATGACAAGCCCATAAAGCTGTAGCTCTTGCATATGGCCACCCTTTACTCTTTACTGCCAAATAAAAACTGTTTTTTGAAAACCATTCCAGGTCCTAACAAGCACTGCAAGCTGTACATAACAATCACACACTGAGTAGCCCCAGAAATCTGATGGAAATCATTTTTTCCAGACAAATTAAAATGATCACAAGTAACAGTACTTGCAAACTCTTCAGATACCATTCAGCTTCTGCATGTAGCCATTAGGAAAGCTGGCAGTTGATTACTTTTTCCAAACAAAAGAGGCAGGCACTACTGCAGAAAGCTGAATTCAGCTTCAACTTAGTGTTTCCTATGTATTTATTCTGTTCTAAGCATCCTTTACAAAAAAAAAAAAAAAAAAAGAAAACTGAACTCAGACTCTCAGCTAAGGCTGTCCGAGCTGCCCAAGAGGGTTCTCTCAAACATGTTTGAAAGCTGTTAGCAGTACCAGCCAAAATGTAATTCCCAACCATTTGATACAATCATTCCACATATATAAGGGATTTGAAACTTAATATTCTGTTGTGGCAGCAGTAAAACTCTGTTAGAGTTAGTAGGAAAAAAACACCAGAGCAATTTGGTTGGTGTATTAAAGCTGCCAGCTGAGCTACAGACATTAGGGAGGAAAACCTAAATCCCAGGAAGAGATGAACGAGGGAGAGAGGCACTTCTCTTGATACCTTTGACATGCTTGAATGAGTGTTTTGATGGAAAAATTCTGTACAATTCAAAACTAGGTTTTCCAAATGCATGGGGGTTGAGGTTTTTTCATTACTTTTTTCCTTCCAGCTTTGTTAAAAATTTTGCTTAGAGAAATCAAAGTTAGTTAGAAATTAAATTATAACTCTGCTGTAGCAATCTAAGGGTAATTCAAACAGACATTGAAAAACCACACTTCATTCTGCTGTATTTTGTACTAGGCCCTACACAAGTGGTTCCACACCTACTCATTCTACCTTGGTAACAAATATAGGAAAAACAACATCCCTTTAATAACTTTTACAACTCCACTTTTGACCTCTGTTTTGGAGCACCTCAGGTCAAGCTATTCCATTCATAATTCTAAATTTTCTATTAACTAACAGATTACTAGAATTAGATCAAAAAAGTTAATTAATGATGGTACCCCCCTCTGCACAGAACATGGCCCAGCAGCATCACAAGCAGAAATCTGTTGGAATCACCTACAAGTGACAATAATTTTCTTTCTCAATGATTTTGAGTTCTGTCTCTCGTCACACATAGACAGGCACCAAAGAGCCAAGGCTGGAACCTCCACACAATCAAGGCAAATAGAAAAAAAACATCCTGCAGTACTTCAAAAGTTTAAAAATATTTGCTCCAATACCAATTATTGCATTTATACTTTTTTTTTTTACTTTTAAATTTGTTCCTGGTATACAGCAAAAGCCCAGACCTAGATTTGTTTGGTCTTGCTCATGCTGCTTTTTTTAGTTTTGACTGATTTTTCACGAAACACGATGGTTTGGGTTGGAAGGGATATTAAAGCCCCTCTCGTTCCACCCCCTGCCATGGGCTGGGACACGTTCCACCATCCCGGGTCGCTCTGAGCTCCGTTCAGCCTTGGACACTTCCAGGGATGGGCCTGTCCAAGGCTGTGGGCAGCCTGTTCCAACAGGAGCCCTGCCGAGCGAGCCGCGGGTATCCCGTCCTTACCTTGCACGGTGAGGAAGACAGAAGCCGTGGCGGATCCGCCCTCGTTGGCAGCCGTGCAGCTGTAGCTGCCCGCGTCCGACAGCCGGGCCGGCCTCACCTCCAGGGACAGGTTGGCCAGGACGCGGAGCCGCAGCGGGTCCTGCAGGCGCGCGTCGCGCCCGAGCCGCTGCCAGGTGAGGTTGTAGCGCCCCGCGCTCAGCACCAGGCAGCTCAGCACCGCCCCGGCCCCGGGCACCACCGTCACGTTGGCGGGCACCTGCAGCATGGGCGGGGGCTCTGCGGGAACGGAGAACAGCGGCGTGAGACACATGTCGGCGACCTCTCAGCATTTGTGCATTCCTGATAAGCAACTCTAGGCACATTACAGAACAAAGAGAGTTGCAATATTTAAATATTTAATTATTCATCTAATAGGTTAAGGGTGAAAGAATATATTTAATTGCATTATTTAATAATTCAGGTTTAATATTTGGTTTCATCTCCCATTCTGAAGCCACAAACAGAACCAAGGGCAGCAGCCTCATTCTCTGATGCTGAGCTACCTGCCAGGAGCTCACATCACAAGGGCACACCTGGTCTAGATCCAAACTATCACATCCCGTAGGATGAAAAATCACATCCTATGTGAGGAGAGGCAGCTCTGTGTTTTTTGAGCACAGCCAACAAGGGATCAGTGTGACAGCAACAGGAGGGAGGGAGGGAGGGAGACAGGACCACCATAGGCCTCTGAGTCTGATCTCTGCCCCAGATGTGACCCCACCTGGTGGCATCTGAGCTATGCAGTTGATTTTTACAGGTTGTATATGGAAAAAAATGTTAGTAGGAAATTCTTCCAGCAGCAACAATGGAACCAAGTTAACACCATTAGTGTTAGCACCGTTAGTGAGCTCTTTTCATGATGGATTCTATACAAAAATGTGGAAGGAGAAAGCATCCATACTCTTATTTGATTAAGGACCTCATGAAATAGGGTAAGAAAAGGGGAGGTAATAAACACAGTATACAGACAGCCCTGACAGACAGACAGCAGACACAATGCCAACAGCCACTCCTCCTCCTCCTGACTGAAGGGCACCAGAAGTCACCAGCATCACTGCTCAGAGGGGCCAGCCCAGGCTGTGCAGCTGGTAAGGACACAAACCCAAGGTCCCTACTATGGTGGGGGTGAGGGGCAGCTGCCAAACTCATGAAGGAATATGCAGGGAAGTGAATCAGAGAGGAGAAAAGGCAGGAATAGGCAGGAAGGGGCATAAAAGGGGCCTGTCCCCTGAAAAGCACCATCAGTCTGTCTGCCCCAGCCCTGGCCTGGCCAGCACAGCTTGTCCTCTCTCACTAGTAAATCAATTCTTTAAGCCTCCCAGGGTAACCTCAGTCCCTGACCCTTCTCTGTATCCCTGCAAATATTAAGTGCCAGTTACTGGGGGACCAGTATGAGTAGACTGGATGCCAGCTGCTGGAGTCAGACCAGGGGTTTAGGAACCCCATGTCAGTGGCACCAGCTCCTGGGGGGCCTGGAGTTCCAGCCCCAGCTCTTGGAGCCCACAGTGATCTTGGGCAGTGCTGTGCTGCTGCACACCAGCTGTCCCTGGGTACATGGGATGAGCTCTGGCAGCTAGGCAGGAGGAATTCCTGCAGCTATGTACAGCATTCTTCAACTCTCACTTCCAATCAAATCTCTGGGAATTTCATTATCTTTTCCTGTACATATTTTATGTTGCAACTCCCAGTATTTGTTATCTCCTTTCTACCCAACCCATCTGTACAGTTCTATCATGCTCCCAGAAGAAAGCAGATACAGTAATATTCTACTGAAATTCAACTTTGAAACCACAGATGGTTAAAATAGCAGCAGTCACTCTGCTTGTCCTTGAGATATTACTGATCAAGGAGGCAGCATTTCAAGAAAGAAAATTAATTATTTATTACTTTATGCATTCCCATCAAAAATATCACATATATTCCATTTGATTTTCCCCAGACTGCTTCTTGAACAAAGAAAACTCTGCAATAAATAATACTTTGAGAGGGATGCTTGTACAGAAATGAGACAGCTGTAAGAGCAAGACCAAATCTTTATCAGTACACACTGAAACACAACTATCTAAAAAAAAGCAAGGATAACAGGGAATAAAAAAAAATCTGTATTTATTAAGGGTTAAAGTTACTCCTAAGCCCAGAACCAGCCATAAATCCTCCTCCTCGAGGTCTCCTGGGGGGCCTCAGATGAGGTTCACAAGCTCAGTGCTGGATCCCTGCACAGCACTGTGTGCTGGGTATGCAGCTCTGCCTCCCTACAAACACAGTCCTGACAGCAATCGCCCCCACTGCCAAATCCATAGACTTCAACCCATGCAGAGGAGAGTCAGGGAAAGCTACACTTGCTTACTGAATGGAATTTCTCCCCTGGACTTGTAGGTTTGTGGTGTTTGGGAGAAACAATAAGTCATCTACTGCTTTCCACAGGTTTATTGTCAAATATGTTACCTAAACTCGGGAAAGAGAGGTGAGGCCAGTACAGGACTGGAATCCCCATCTTTTGGCTGCCAGTCTAGTGGGACAACACAAGTTTTGGACTAGCCCAGCCACTGCCCACAGCAGTGCTCACACTCAGCCATCCCCCAGCACTTCACTGGCCCTTCAGTTAGGGTGCTGCACAAGCTAACGAGCCGTTTGACATTTTAAAGATTTAATAGGGGTAAAAGTCAAACTCAAGTGCTCGCTTTCTATGAAATGAGAAAACGTTGGCACAGCTCCAATACCTTTCACACAACAGCTGCCAGAAGGGATTATCTGTGCTATACTGTCTGTCAGCTGGGTAAACCAAGAACACTTGAAAAGATTGTTTACTTTGCTTCAAGAAGAAATTTCAAGTAATTTTCTTGCAAATATTTGTACACAAGGATTTCAAAGCATCTCCTTCCCATTAATCCTCTGCAGGGCTCTGAACAGAACAAATTGGCATGTTTACACAGTGACTCAATTCCAGGCCATCTCTTGTGCTTTGTAAATGAGGGGATGTGGGATTTTCCCCCTTATTATTCTTGGCTTTCAAGTGCTACCAACATCAAAAGAAAAAGGTCAGGATTCTCCTTCACGTTTCTCTTTGATGAGGAGAATGGTTGCAACTTCCAGACTGAGAATCTTTATGCCCACAATTGCTTGCCCTCCAAGCCATGGTCTGAAACAAGCATCAGGGAATATCCTTTCTGCTTGAAGGATTTTTGTGGCTAAAATATAAACTAGTGCTCTGGAACCAGGACTTGGGTTAGGACAGATGTTACTGCTCCCTTCTACTCAGTACTTTGTGTGAATAAAAGGGTTCCTCTCCTCAAATTCATCCCTTGGTCCAAGAGGACTCTTTCTCTACAAACTTTGCCTTGCATAAAATCAATGCTATCACACCAGTTTCTAAGAACTTGCTCATAGTACAATGAAAGGAACATCTTTGCCCAGAAGAGGGAAGGTGAAGGGTTATGGAGCCACTCTCTTCAGCTACTGAGAGGGCTGTTTTAGGGAATACACAATTAGAATGTTCTCAGGGCACAGGAGTGGGGAAAGAAAGATGAGTCTTTGTTCGTAACATGCAGCAGGGGAAATTCTGACCAGACATACAAAATATTTTCCTAGTGGGGGTAGTTAAGCACTGAAGCCTGCCCATGAACTTGTGAAATCTCCACCCTTGGGGACATTCAAAGACTGATTGGACAAGTCCCTGAAAAACATAATCAAGCTTGGAAGCTAATTCTCTTTGAGCTGTGAAATGGACTAGGTGACTTCCCAAGGTGCCTCCAGCCTGAATTGGTTTGTGATTCTGTGACTCATAATCCACCTGGAGTAACTACTGCAAGAGATAAGAGGCAAGGCAACTTTAATTTCAAGCCATCAAATGAAACCCTAAGTTGAAAATGTTGTTCTGAGTTTTCCCATTCCTCACTGTCACAGATTAACAACCCCAGTGTTTTTCCAGCTCACCAGCAACAGCTTTCACTTGCTCCAAGACTCATATCTGATCAACACCAACACAAGGCTGTACAGAATAGATTTTTGCTACAAACCATAAATTAATTTTCCCTCCCACTGCATTGCAACTGTGAAAAATTAAGTGACAAAATTTGCTATAGTATGGGCAGGGGTCTCATCCATCCACCCACAGACAGAAATAAGCCTACTGTTTATTCAAAATTATCTTTGTGATTAGCCCTATTTTTACCTCATTCATTTTACTTCCTCATTTTTATTACCTTGAAGAAATTCAAGGTAATAGACGAGATTTCCAACAATTTACTGAATTTTGTATTGTAAAAAAGCAGAAATTTGAACATAACTTTCTTACTTCCTTGTCTATCAGATAACATATATATACAATCAAGACAACATATAATTGCTACAAAGTGAAATAAAAATTAGAACAGTTGAAATCTGAGATTTAGGTTTTGGATTCTACAGGTCAGATCTATTCTGCAAGTCCAACTGATAGCGGGAACTAAAACCAAACCAACTTTGATATTTAAAACAGGTTTGCTGAATAAACCTCAGCTCACCTGTGGACATGGGTGAGGAAAAAAACACAGTAATTAAAAATACACTTAAAACTGGGAATGTATTTTATTAGCCCCATGTGCTTTTCTTAAGTGTTTGAGCCCAAGTAATGCACCCCAGAAGGACGCTGGGACGCACCTGACACATCGAGGAACGTCTGCGCGCGTCCTGTCCCCGCAGTGCTGGTGGCCACGCACTCGTAAAAGCCCTCGTCGGACACAGACACCTGGGCAATGTCCCAGCTCATGCTGGATGATTCCCTGCAGGAGAAAAGGGCACCCACTGAATCCCTCAAGGAACCAAGAGCTACACCAGCTTGGTTTCCTGACTGCAGACACAGGAGAGTTTCACAATCGTTAAGAGGCAAGACAGACCCTCTGATGAATCAAATTGGATGTCACTTTACGGATGATATTTTCTCCTAATATTTTGCAGAATGTCCCACTTGCACATCAAAAAATAAACCTTTAACAAGTCAGCAGCTGTCACACAACACCCAAAGGCAGTGTATCTGCTGTCATTCCCTCAGCTGCTTGTGCTCTGTTGTATATATCACCTGAGAAGACACATTCCTTGATGCCAGCAAGTTTCTGTGCAGAGCCAGTGTGTGGTACCAAACCCACAACACTTACCAACAAAGGCAACAAGGTCTCATCCTCCCAGCTGAGCTTCCCAAACTCACAGGTACAGCAATCCAGAGAACCACTGCAGGTTTTCTCTAGATCCCAGCAAGGCCAAGGCTGCTGGGCAGTAACACCATGTTGGTATCACACACAATGTGAAAGCAAGAAGGGAAGAAAATCGTAGCTATGTAGGCTGCTTACATGTGCTTCAAAACAAACGTTCTCAGTTTCTCATGATACAAAACCACATTTTATAAACTTCTGGTGCTACAGACACACAGAGGACAACATAAATGAGCAAACCAGTGGTTCTGCAGTATCCCAATGCTCCCCATGGCCTGTTGCTATGGCACATAAACAAAACTGATAAGCACCAAAATATCTGTGAGAGCTTTGGCCAGTCATTGCCACATTACAGGAAAACACTACATTAATGACCCCTTTGTTTGTCTGAATAGATTGATTTATCAGCCTTTAAAGGATACAGAAGGAACAAGAGACTTGGAATCTGCATGGAAGTTCCATGCTGTAGCACCATGAGACAGACAATCCAACCACACCACAAATGAAAACAGTGTATGGTGACCTTAAATGGCTTTCTACTTGTTCCCTCTTACTTCATACTTACTCTAGATAACCTAATATATCATACTTCAAATCTATGACATTTCCCAGTGCAATGCTGGCAAATGGACATGGCAGCAACTGCCAGCACTAAAGAATAAGGTGGTGTTTCTTCCAAATAACGAGTGAGAAACTCCTTTATTTCATGGAAAGTATGTTAAAAGTGAGGTTAGGCAATCCTGTTGTACTTCCTTCCTGACTTGTGCTACATGCCAGATGTCGAACGTGGAAGCCTTGAGGACAGAAGCACAAAGGGAAATGTGCCCAGGGGCATGGAACAGCTTGGCAAAACAAAGACCTGTGGTGGACTATTAAAGAAAAATTTAGAAATCAAATCAACACCAGCAGCAAGGACTAACACACAGCTCAGGGCATCTGCTCCCATGGGCACTGGGTGAGGAGCTGTAACTGCACACGAATCACAGCACATGACATGGGATAATTAAGCACCTTCCAGCACCAATGTTATCTACCAAATTAATTTTACTGTACATGCAATCTGCTGATTGGGCTGTTTGTCTGGGCAGCTGGGCAACTACAAACACTCAAACTCCACAGCCCAGATGATCCCCTGGTTCTCAGTCATGCAGAGAGCATGGTGGTGCTTGGGTTGTATCAGACCTCATCTCCTGGACACCCCCACTGCACTGCTCCAGACCCAGCTGGGAGCTCACCAGCAGAAGGCTACAGCTCACAGGCAGAAATGAAACCTAGAATTTCATTTCCTAGCACATGGTTTGGAGGGATATATTCTGCACAGTCTACTAGACTTGAATAGCAACGACAAATAGCAGCTGATTATCAGTGAATTTTTAAATTATCATGATTGTTGTTTTGATTAACTACATGAATTGCCTTTCTTGTCAGAATTTAATGTCTTATTTTTTGCTGTTTCTAATCTCTGCAGGATTGGTGGGATCTGCTAATTATAATACATATAATGTATAGACATTTTATTGCTCAGTTCCCACTGCCCACTGGAATGAGGTTCTCAACTACTGCTCTTAACCTCCTTTATCAGGCTGGTAAAAAAATGCTCTGGGATATAAAGCAAAACCCAAATTTTCTTACTACACTACCACAGGATGTAGAAAGACAAAGCTGTCACAATTTGACAAAAATTTCTTCTTCCTAACATATATTATTCATTTAAAGTTAGGAATTATTACTGCAGCTGATAGTACCTCTAGAACCAAAGTAAAAAAAAAAAATTCAAATTTCAAAGTCTGTTCTCCTCATGAGCCCTGAACCTGTAGTAATCCTAAGGGTATTTCCACATAGACAACTGTCACAATAGAAATATGATATTCAACTCGTAAACCATTTAGGTTTTGAAATAAATATTAGAACAGCTGAGTAAAGACATCTCAACACCAAAACAAAACTCATTCAATGCGGAGGAATATACTGCAGTTCAAATCTGCGCTGAACTACTAAGCTGGACAAACCCTGCCTGGAACTTCACTACAAATAAGGGGCAAACAAGCCAAGCTGAATTAGATCCTACTTAACTGTGACCAACAATATTTGGCTTGAGATATGTTTTGTTAAATTAACTTGGATGATGTGTTCATTCATCCGCTCCGTAACAGAAGAAAGAAAATCGCAGCCCAACCAGCAGTGCCGGATGTGCGAAGAACAAGGAGAAGCGTGGGGTTTGATACCTAAGGAATGGAAAACATTACACAGCAGCCCAAGTATGTGCTGTGCTGGGGTTCACTATGTGTCAGTGGCACCTCATTAAAACCCAAACTACACCAAGCTGCAGCATTTCCCACTGCCAGCAGTGCACAAGGGAGCTGCAGGATGTGTTGACTTGGTACGCTGTACCTGCTGGGGAATGCAGAATTTAGTCTTCAGTCTGCTCCTGAGGTGCTTTGGGCTGCACAGGAGGCTGCTGACACTGTTTGCTAGGGCACGCTTCCCTTTTGGTTTTAACAAACAGAATTAAAAGGGGTACTCTGTGAGTATTTTAACTAGTTAACCTTTTTTTAAATTATTATTCTCTCACCCTACAGACAAGGGCACACAATTATTTTTCTATAAATTTTGCTATTTTGAGAGATTTTCTGAAGATGAAGGTTTCTAGGGCAGGTCACAGGACATGCTTCTATGGCATCCGTGAAAGGCATTAAAAATCAAACAAATCAATGTATGCCCAGTCATCTATGTATCACTGGGGCCAGAGTGAGAAGTGTGTTTAATAAACAAAACTAGTTACCAATTTTACATAATGTTTAAAAATATAAATTAAAACCATTTGCCTTCTAGACTTTTAGACCCAGTTTATCATAACTTCAGAGCACACATTTGAGAGGAATTTAGGCCAGAACCTTATAAATCATATATATATATATATTATCAATATCTCCATAAAATACAGCTTCCCTGACAAAGAGCACCAAAATAATAGACTAGAAGTAGCAGGATGTAGACAGCACGTAGCAGTAAATAATAACAGAAATCATAAGCTATAAATAGGAAATGAAGCAGCATTGTGAAAAAAGGTCACTACTTACTTGAAGAACTGATCCACTCCCAGTTTTACTCCATTTTTAGTAAAACGCTGAGTAAAAGGTATAAGGCTGTCAACGTGGCAAGGAACAGAGCCTGGTTGTAAATAATATCCTGGAGTTTTCATGGGCATTGTAACTTTGGGGGCATCTGAAGAAAGAAAACATTCCCCAGAAAGTGTCTTAGCAGCTACTAACACACATCTTATCCTTTCTTTTATTAAAAGGAAACTCAATTTCTGATAAAGCTCCACTTAGTAGGTATTGACCATCATGAACTAGAGACAGAACTTTGGAAGGAAACAGCACAGAAAGTACTTGCATAAGTTATAAAAGCATACAAGACCTCAATTTCAACTGACTCAGATGAGAAAAATGAATAGTCAATTCAAGTTAAAGTCACTTACCAGGAATAATGCTAGAAAACAAAACACTTGAAACTCTCTGAAAAAGATAACCATCCTTGTCATAGCCCGT
The DNA here is from genome assembly GCF_024509145.1 of Vidua macroura. Lineage (NCBI taxonomy): Eukaryota > Metazoa > Chordata > Aves > Passeriformes > Viduidae > Vidua > Vidua macroura. Next base: position 8,103,076 of record NC_071579.1, read on the forward strand.
TATTTTAACAAAAAAAGCTTCATCTGGTGGAATGAAATCAGAAATATTCCACAGTCCATAGGGCTTTCTGTCAGGATAGTATTTCACAGGCAAGGTCTTAAGGAGTTCCCCTGTAATACTCAGAAGTTCCAGTCGGTCTACTCTAGCTGGAAGCAGGATCCCTGTGGTATTCAGCAGCATGAAGGTAGGAATCCCTAGAAAAACAGAAACACACTATTTTAAGTGCTAAAGAAAACAGATAATTAAAACTTGAAAGATTAAATTCCATCAGCATGGCTCACTACCCCATGAATGCACCATTCAGCTCCAACCCTTACCTTCCCTGAGTAGGGAAACACTAAATTGTGCTCAGCTGAGCTCTGCTTATTAGCCATGAGGAGACCCAGCTGGGGAGAGTTTAAATTACTGATTTCCAACAGGTGTTTCTGAAAAAAGCAGCTTCTTTATTAACTCCTCACCATGCCCCTAGGTCAAAGCCTTTTTCTGAAACTCCAAAAATAACAGAAACAGCACTGCAATTTTGAGGCATAGTTTAAAATATCTGTATTTATGTCACACAGATATGAAATCCCCTCCAGGAACCAACCCACAGCATCCCCACAGTTATCACAAAGCTCATCACAGAGCTGTACTTGACTTTGGGGGCCTGAAGCTATTTAGCATGGACTGAAGTGGAAACAAACCTTGCACTGGCCTGCTGGATGTTTTCTTGAAGTCCAAGGTGGGCTTCCTGGAGAAGCCAGCCCGGAAGTCGATGGTGCTGAGCCCCGTGATGCGCACAGAGTGCCTCCCGCTGCTCGAGGTCTGCAAAACAGCCAGCACGTGGAATCAGCACTGCAGGCACTGCACAGAGGTGAGCCAGCCACTGAGCTCAGGGGCTGACTCCAGCATGGCTAACAGCAGCACAGAGAGAGGAGCCTCATGGCTAAAGTGGCAAGGAAAAGCACCTTGAATGAAGCTTTGCTTTCATATCCACCCTACAACTGTGGTGTCAGCAAAGAGAGACAGTTTGTCTTGGAGGTAAATCACACCAACAAATCCACAACTCCTTGCCACGTGCTAGTGCCTGCAATGGCAGTGGTCTGGGAGTTAGGACCTGACCATTTCAAATCTGTGCATTAACGGTGCTTCACTTCCCCAGCCAAGGGGAAACAGAGGGTGCACAGGTACCTCTCCCCTCTGGTCTGTACCCTTGTACCCTCACCTTGTCATTCTGCTTCAACCAGCAAAAAACAAATCAGAACAACCCCCACCTATCCATCACCCTTGAACAGCCTGAGCTTCATGTTCTGGAGACTACAACTGCTTTGATGCACACCTTTCATCTTAAAGAAGACAAATCAAAATAATTATATGTTACTTCCTATGATTCTATGCAGAGAAAAAAAGGTCAACTGCAACTTGCCAAAGGTGCACAGGAACCCATGGCTTTTCCTCCTGGCCTACTTCTACACCTTTCAGGTGTCTGGAAGCTTCCACTGAGCTTTCCCTGGAGTTTTACCCAATCCATTCTCAAATTCCTGCAACTCTCTGGGAGAGGTTACTCCAGACTAACCCCCCCTGCAATCACTGCATGTAAGTATCAAATTAAACAGTTGTTTCTTCTAACTAACAGCCTTTGGACAGGCATTAGACACCATGACAAATCAATGTCTATCTGATTAAAACAACATATTTCCTTCTATTTAGTTAGCCTTTCACCTCAGAAATAGCACCACTAAAGCCTTTTTTATATAAGCCAGCTGTTAACAATATAAAGAAATATTTAATTGTGCCAAGCAACTCAAGGTATCAAGTGTTAATTGCTGGTTAAAATTTCACTAGATAAACTCAGTGAAAAAGTTCTGGTTTTATAGCTTGGTGCGTCTGTATAAGGAGTTTATGGTGTAAATAAAATTTTCACAAAGCTTAGGTCTTAAGTCTTAAAATCTTTTTGTAAATAAACCAAGCCAGTGACTAAAGCCGAGTAAACAATCCACAGAAAAATATACTGGGAAATAATTTCTCTCTATGAATTACTCAGACCTTTGGATATTTGCAAGTTTCAAGGCCACAATAACCTTATAAAATTTTACCATTTCCTAATAACAATAAACACATCTCTCTCACATCTCTCATGTCTAGGAGCTGGGGGTGTTTGGGCAAACACCAGGAATTAGTTTTATCACACAGGACTGCTTTCCAATTATTATCTTTAGGTCTCTTCTAATTATTTGTAGTTGAACATAGATTACAGGACTCTACATTAGTGTTTCCCCTCCCAGGCTGGACAAGTATAATCAAAAGAGAGAATACATATTTGTGAAAGATGCTTTCCTGTTTTGCAAACAACATCAAAAAATTGCCCAAAATACAGGTATCTACGAAGAAATACATGACCTGGCTTGCTCATAAAATTTAGATTTAAATATTTCAACTACATATTCAAGAGATTTTCTTCATTTCTTTTTCAACCCAGAATACATAAATTTGAATGTTTTATCCATGCTTTCCACAGAGCTGGAGACAGCATTATGTTGAGCTTAGGGGAAAAAAATCCAAAAAAACAAAAAAAAAAAAACCTCCCAAAAAACTCGCAGGCCCTGCGATGGCTTGGCAGGGCTGCTGTCCTGCAGCCAGGAGTGCATGCCACCAGTGGCAGCCTGGGCACAAGGGGACTGTTGGCTCTGCAGGTGTCCCACCCTGAGCCCAGGACTCCTCCCCAGCAGCCAGCACCTGGGTGCTGGCACACACCAGTGGCTCAGCTCACATCACACAGCCAGGAGCACACAGGGCTCTTCCTGCACTGTCCCTCTGGGCTGCAGGGCACTGGATATTTGCTGCATTGATCCCTCACCCTAGGAGCCTCCAAGAAGTGACAGAAGTGATTCCCAAGGCACTGACTTGTAGGAAAAGGTCTCAGGATCCAATGTGACTCATGTTACATGTGCAGTAGGACCCAAACCTTTTTCTTTTTCATTTTTAACAGCCCATCTCTGTACTGGTTTTCAGCACTTCTGGTCATAGAATCATGGAATTGGAAAGGAACTTAAAAAGTCACCCACTGCCATCCCCTGCCATGGACAGGGACACATTCCACTATCCCAGGCTGCTCCAAGCTCTGTCCAGCCTGGCCTTGGACACTTGCAGGTATCCAAGGGCAGCCACAGCTTCTCTGGGCACCCTGTGCCAGGGCCTGCCCACCCTCACAGGGAACAATTCCTTCCCAATAACCTATCCAGCTCTCCCCTCTGGCAGTTTAAAACCTTTCCCTCTTGTCCCATCACTATCTGCCCATATAAAAAGTCCCTGTCCCTCATTTGATAAGCCCCCAGTCCTAGACAGACATTCAAACAATTCTCCCCAGAGCTGCTGAGCTCAACATGCTTTTGTAGCTGCAGTTCTGCAGCAGGATCAGCAGCTTCCCCCAGGGCTGTGTGTGAATTGATGATCCTTTTCAAAGCACCTCTGTGCTTAGGGCAGGGACAATGCCCAGCAGGATCCATTCAGCACTGCCCATAAAGTGCCTCACCCGGGTGCCTTCCCCTCCAAAAATGACTATAGAGTATTTACACTGCTACAATAGAATAGTTCAGTCAGAAAGGATCTACACCAGTAGGATTGTTTCCACATCTATATGGGAAAGCTGGGATCATGCAGCTTTACATAAAGAGGTATACAACAGTATTAAATACAAGATCACAGGACATTTACTGTAACACAGACTCAGCTGTAAGTATCTATGATAAATAACATAGCAAATCATTATACAACCTCCTTATATGCTACAGGACAATCATACAGAAGTTCTGCAATAACTTTACCTTAATTGTCCATGTTCCAGGCTCTGGATCTTTGACATTTACTACCTTTGCAGAGTTGTGGATATTTAGCAATTCATTCAGACCTGATCCCTTACTGAGCTGCTTGCCTGAAAAAAACAGAAACAGGAAGTAAATACAGGATGGACTAAACACAGTATTGCTTTAAAAAATAGAGAGTAAATACAATATTGTTGGTTTGTACCAATGTATTTCTGATACTTGACTTACTCACTACTTAGCAGTCAATGACATTTACAACAGTCCACATTCCCTATAATTCTCTGGCAGAATACTGAAAATGTTCATTTATATCTGGGTGATTGTGTGCAGGAATTGGCTCTCTAGAGAGGGATTTTACTCCCTAAAGGCTGACCCTGAAGAATCACCAGCCCTAAAACTCATCTGGCTCTTTCACAGCACTAAAGGGAAAGAGGAATTGGAGACAGGGATGTCCCAGTGCCCATTTTCAAAACCTACTAGACATGCCTTGAGTAATTTCAGTGAAACCCTGTAGATTTAGATGCATGGAGCTGATCTATGAAAAAGGCCAAAAGGAGGTGGGATCACAGCTTCAGTAAAGCCTGACACTTGCACCCAGGACTGTGAGTTGTCATGGCTTGAACACAGAATTCGAGCAAATCTCTTTCCTGTGAACAAGAATGCCTCAGTGCAGGACAGACCAGACCACATTGCAGGGAACCCATCCTGAGCATAAAATATTTCCTAGCTACTCAAATTTAAGCTATGTTCTTAGGCAAAAGTCATTCTGAGTATACAAAATATGATCTGAATTTATTTCTGAAGTGCTGTTCCAAGTTCCTAAGGCATCAACATAATAATAAACAACAGATTTGTTCAAAATACCTTCAATTACAAATTAGCTCCAAATCGGTCATTGCATTCCCCACCACACACTGCTCAGCTGGAGATGGGCAGGGGAGGCAGGTTTGGCTCTGAATGTTCTCAGTTCAAAAAAGCTAAACCATGGTTGAACTTTCCTCACATAAAACCCAACCACTGTGTACCTTAAATGATGGTTCAGGGAATACAAAAACAGATGAAAGGCAAAAGTGTCCAGCAATCTGGAATGCAAGGACAAATAGTAACAAAGAAGATGGAGGTGAGATGAAGTGGACAGAATAAGGAAGTTTTCCAGTTTCCTCCAAGTGAAAAAAAAAAACATGGAATATTGGGAAAAAAATAAAATATCAGAAGGGATTTTTCCTTCTCTTTTTTCACTATCACAAAAGAAAGTATAAAGTATTTCACCTAGAGGATTATGAATCTCCATTGCTGGCGAAGGACCACTCAAGGACACTGTAACTTCCTTCAGACTGGGATCAAAAGGGATCTGCCAAGTATTTGCAGCCATGGACAGATGGTCTGTAGACAAGAGATGCACTTTGGAGGCTTGAACTGCTTCTTCAACCCATTTTAACACCTAGAACAGAAAAGAACAGTTGTTACTGTACTATCAGCAATACTGGCTGTTGAAATATTTTCTGCTGAAATGCCTGTCTTTACTGTCTTGTAGAGATTCCATATTGATTTATTTAAAAAAATGTGAATACTTAAAGGAAATGCAACTTTAATAGAAGACATTAGCAAAGCCATGGTCAGAATGGTGTTTAAAGGAGTACACAAGCACACCTGGATACATCTCTACACAACAACCACAGGTAAATTTTAAAAGGAATTAGGGACACAAACCTGTGGACATTTCTGCTCATCAATTATTGCATGAAGCAACAAGGAAAATTTTCTCATCCAGATGTACTGAGTAATTGCTATCTCTGGACTTCTCCAGGGTTTTTTTTCCCCTAAAATGCTTAATACAAATTACTGTTAGGCACAGCACAGAGGTGGGACTGGAGGGGAACACGTTTTGGAAAGTATGTTCCTGCAGGGCACGGAGGCTCCCACACAAAGGACAGTTCAGCAGCCCATGGGAGAGCCCACAGTGAAGGAAAGGAAAGGTGTGGGGAGGCAGAGCAGCCAAGAGAAACCCATATGTACTGACCACAATCCCATTCCTGATGGCACTTGGGAAGGGAGAAGGAATCAGGGGAGAAGTCGAGCTGGGCAAGTGGAGACAAAGGTGTTCCTACCTGTCTTTGCTTCCCACCGCCTGAAGCAATAGTTGAATATCTATTTTCATTGGCAACAAATTAATTTTCTTTAAGTCAGCTTTGTCTTGCCCTCAACAACAACCGGTGATTTCCCTGTCTTTATCTCAAGTCAGAAGCTTCCTCAACCCATTCCTCCTCTGCAAGAGGTGAGTGAGTGGCTGAGAGGGAACTTGACAACTAGCCAAGGGAAACCCACCACAACCAACCCAACCTCCCCAGAAACATACCTGGCTTGTCAAACTATATGATTTTGCATCACCTCTGTACATCACAGAGCTGCAGCATATTTTTTAAATCCTACTGAAGTAATATTGGGTTTGTGTAACAACGTGAATGTGACTCACAGTAATACTGAACCATGATTTTAAGCTGCAGTTGACCACGATGGCATTGAGAAACATCTTGTAATGGAAAGCCATCATTTGGTAATGTCAGTTCAAGACTTGGAAACCAGCAATAAACTAAGCTGATGTGTTACCCCTCAGTACTGGGAGTCTCCAGGGCAAGTCCTTCAACCTAGGACCCAGTTCAACACATTACCCAAAAGAACCTCATTCCCCTGATTTATTGTACATTACTTGCCTACTGTATCTTTTAAAAAATGGAAATATGTCATAGGTTTGTGTGTGAGATGACTCTGTGATAGAAACTAGATTCCAACATCCTATAAAAGTGTTCTTGTTCTCATATGTTACAGTATGAATGCCCAGCAACCTCTGTGCAAAGATGAAATAAGTTTAAATAAGTGAAAGGCATCATTGAAAACAAATTTTAAATGGTGGGGGCAGGTTTTCATCAATCATTGCCCCTCCACTCTTAGGAATGTCCCACCTGAGCTGTGCTGAGTGCTCCCAGCACAGGGTGAGACAGCGCTGACCAGGTGTCCCCTCGCCAAGGGTGCGCACGAGCGAGCTGCTTGGGCATGTTTGCAAAACAACATACCCAAAAAATCACAGTAAAACTGCCTGTGCTGCTCAAAGCCCTGCAGTAACACGGCCCAAGAGAGAACTGGGGTTTGTGCAACAGCTGGTGACACCAGCTAGGGAGCAACTTGTGTTTGCTTTAGACAAGCCTGGAACAGAATCACGAGGCTTCAAAAAGATCCAACTCATTTAAGTTCTTTTTTAGAAATTATACATCTGGGCCCAAAAATGCTTCCAAAGAAATTTCAGTGTTCTACTCCCAGTGAGATGAACACGACACTTTTTTGTATGAGGTATATGGAAAAGTTCCCATTTAATTCCAGGATCTCACTTCCACAGGTAAGTTTTTAAATGGATTGTAAAATTCAATGAACCCATAGGAACTTCAGTTTCTGAGAGTTTTTCAAGATCAAAACCGAAAATGGAAGGCAACAGAACAACCCAGCTGTCTGCAGTCTGGCAGCAGCTTGCTTGTGTAAGTTCAATAGGCAATTCTGGGAGATCCATTTCCCAACCCTGTCATTCCAAAGAGCTTTGCAATAATGCTGTAACACTGGTTTAGAAGTAGGTTTTTTCTCCTCTGGGACCTTTACAGAAAGCCCCCAAAAGAACAGCAGCTTTTGTTGTTCTGCCAAAATGTGACGTGATGAATATTATTAGAGGGGGAAGGGCAAATAGAGCAATGATTTATAACTTTTCCCCAGAAAATTTGCTCTTGCAACCTGCCCTGCTGTCAGGTCATTTCTTGGAATGCACACTGAAACCTGGAAAATCTGTGCAGCATGGCCTCTATTTCCATTTGTTTATTCTGGGACTCAAGAATATTTCTCAAGCAGTCAAAGCAACGGGATTTCAGGTTAACTATTTCATTGCTTAAGTAAATTTAGGTTCATACTTATACCCAAAGAGGAAAAATATTCTAATAATGTTTTTAAATGCATATCAAAAAATATAATTCAGACAGTGCATGAGAAAATACTACTGTAAAAATAAAACATTAATTATATATATAACATGTATGAAAACCACACAAATGAAAAGTTTTGGTGTTGGATCTCAAGCTGTTCAAAGTTAGGAACCACAAGAACTAAGCCTGTCTGCTTTCAACCGCCTTTCAAAAGCCCTTCTGCAGTTGCTTTATGACAAAAAGCCTTAGGTAGAGGATCATGGTTTATTTTTTCCAGACACTCCAAATTCCATAGAAAACAGAGAAAGACCAGCTGTAACTATTTGTTTTTCCTTTCTTTGTTTGGCATTCACTGTACATTATGTATCTTCAGAATAGAAGTATTCAGCTGCTTCTCCCATTAAACCATTCCTCATTTTTCTTTGAAAATTGATAATGCTTGTTTGGGACAAGGGAGAAGAAAAGGCAAGAAACAGAGGTATGCAAGAAACCTTCATTCTATACTGTAATTTTGAACTTTTGACTTTGTCACCTCCATTGTATCCTGGAAAAGCAGTGGAGGGGCCTTTTGCACCTTTAACTGAGTGAAACAAGATTTCAAATTGCTTCCTCTGCAGCATCATCCAAACACACACTGGTCATAAACAGCAGGGACCTGTTACAACAACCCCAGCTGTGTTGGTGTGACCCTTGCATTGCTGTCTCCTGAGAGGACTAAGAGCCAGCAGGAATGGGAGGTTCTCCAGTGGGTTTAGGGACCTCTATTTACAGCAGAGCACTCATGAGTGAACACCACCAGACCCCATTCCCTGTGGTCTTACAGATGATACCTTCCCCACAACAACAACCCCTTTTGCACCACCCCTTCTAAGTGTTCTGTCATCAGTCTTGTCTTTGGTCTCCCCTCAATCTCGTCTCATCCACAGCATCCCTTTCATTCACAGGCTTCTCATCCAACTTCAAACTCTCTTGTTTTTCCCATATAGGTTCATCCAGCTTTTAAGTCACTCAACAACACCCCCTTCTTCCATCAAAGTCAAAGCTGTACCGCCATGTCATTCTCAGTTCTCCTCCCATCAATGTTCTCTATATGGAAGATCCATTTCTACTTATTTTAAGAATCAGGAAGAAAGATGTATTTTTAGGCACTCTAAGGACAGGAATTTTTCCCTTCTTACAGAAGGGTTAGAAGTAAGAAAAATCAAATGCTTCAACACTAAAAGAAATGGAAAAAGACCAGGCACCAGCTCAGTCCTTGTGAACTCCCAGCTCTATCCACACTGATCAATCCAGTTCATCAGACACATGAATGACTCATATTTGCCACAAACAATCAAAACAACCTGGAGACATGACCTGAACTGCCAGTGACTAATAAATCCCCACTATTTTCCACAGCACCATATTCACACTCTCCTGATCATTACAGTTCAGCTCAACACCCCCTCTGGCATCAGTACAAACCTTTGGGCATCACAACCATTTACAGGAATTTCCTTACAGAAGGATAATTAGGTGTTGTGTAATGTAACTTCAAGTCAAAATTAGTACCTTTTGGAAACTGAACACAGTTATGAAAATAGAGAATCTGCTCTAACGGGGAATTTAACCCATGGCTAAGGAAATTTCTCAATGCTGTGAGAACAGAACCTGAGGGAAGGGCTGGAGCTGTGCCAGGGAGGGTGAGGCTGGAGATAGGAAAAGGTTCTTCCCCAGAGGGTGCTGGGCAGGCAATGGACAGGTTCTCCAGGGAATGGGCACGGCTCCAAGGCTGCCAGAGCTCCAGAAATGTTTGGACAATGCTCCCAGGGATGCACAGGCTGGGATTGTCGGGGTGTCTGTGCAGGGACAGGGGTTGGACTCAATTCTTGCAGATTCCAAAGATCCCCTCCAGCTCAGGATATTCTGTGATCCATTTAAATCCCAAGCAATTATTGCAAATTAAGCCCTGAGTCTACAAAAGCAACCAGAGAAATCTCACCTAAAGAAATGCTTTTCAAAACCAGGATTTCAATGCTTTGGTAAAGCACTTTGATAAAGGCTTTCCAAGACACTGGGGACAACATTTCAGAATATTACAATCCTATAATGGTTTGTGTTGGAAAGGACATTAAAGCCCACCTTGTCTCACTCCCCTGCTGTAGGCAGGGACACCTTCCAATAGGCCAGGTTTTTCAGAGCCCCAACATGGGCCTTGAACACTCCCAGGGATGGGGCCTTGATGCTCTAACTAGATAAATATTCTCATTTATCTAATGCACAGAAATCACAGTGAGGTTGCAAAAATAGTACCTTCATCCTGGACTCTTAGATGAGCTACCTTCAGCAGACAAGTGGAGATACATATGTATTTCATGCTTTGCTGGACTGAACCCAACACAACTTTGTCAATCACCAATAATTTTGCCCAAGTTAATTGTAGTATTTGAAATCAGAACATGTTTTTCAGAAGTAAAAAAAAGGCACTAAGTTTTCAGTCTTCTCAGTACACAAGCATTGGATGTGTATCAAGTACTGTTTTGCTGTGTTTCCTTGTATCTAGCTTAGAATATTGCTTCATTCTGCACTTAATGCTCAAAGGGCAAGAACAAGAGGAATGGTTTGAAACTTTATATACTAAAAATAGCTTTGTTTGAGCTTTTTGGGGGGGTAGAATAATCAAAATGTTTTAACAAAACAAGTCGTTGGTTTGGCAGGGTACTCGGCAGGGACTTTGTAGCTATTCCCTAATCCCCAATCCAGCATTGGCTGTCTCTAGGCCTACAACGGTGAGTGTGCTTTATAAACTGCATTCTTTACACATCATCAACTCCTCAGAGAAAAAGGAGGGCAAGCATGATTGTTTGATTGCAGCTGAATCCTGCCTGAGGGCTATCCCATAAACAGCTGATCAGACCTCTGCGAGATGTCCCGTTTGTTTGCATCCACCCACTGGTGGATGTGCTTCTTGGAATCAGTGCTGATCCAGAACTGAAACCACAGAGAAGGTTTTACTGGGGATGGCAGCAATTTGGTCAGCTCATTTTCACAGTCACTTGGCCCAGACACAGATTTATGTAAGGTCAACAATCACTAAAATTGCAGAGTATTTTGGGTTTGGCTTTAACACTAATTGTTCAGCAGTTATTGTGGAAGACTTCTGAAAGTTATTTAGGGTTTGCTTTTTTTCCACCTTAGGCAATCTCTTACAATGTTTAAGCATCTCTTTCCAGTGGCTATGGGCTGTGTTTTTGCCTCTCTCTCAAAAAAACTCTGCCAAAATATCGCCTACTAATTTCACCCTCTGCTCTTGTGCAGAGGTGGTGAGGCCCTGGCACAGGGTGCCCAGAGAAGCTGTGGCTGCCCCTGGATCCCTGGAAGTGTCCAAGGCCAGGCTGGATGGGGCTTGGAGCAACCTGGGCTAGTGGAAGGTCTCCCTGCCCACAGCAGGGGGTGGAATGAGATGATCTTCAAGATATCTTGCAACCCAGGACATCTTACGACTTTACAATTCCATGATTATTTACTCAAAAGAAATGTTGAGATGAAGCTGGAAGGGGGTGAAAGCAGCTACTGAAACCCCTTGCTTACAACCTTACCCAAAACTCCAAGGCAGTCTATCCTTTCAGGCAGAAGTTGGTGTTCTTAGAAACACAGAAGTGCCAAGTTCAGACAACAGCAGCGGGCAGCCAGGAAAGCAGCTCGTGCCAGCTCCACTCCAGAACACGGTGCTCTCTAGCACCCACAAATGGCTTTATCTGCTCTCTTCTACCTCTCAAAAGCGGAAGAAAACAAAACCACAACAATCCAACCAAACCTTTACCCTAAAACAACAGTCCTGGCAAAGAGCATTCCCCACTGGCAGTATCAGAGGGTCACAGAATTGGTTGGGTTGGAAGGGCACTTAAAGACCACATCATTCCATGATGATCCCTTCTGTATAAAGGGATTTCATGGAGCGTCACAGAGAAGTTTTACCCTTTATACATAATAGCAAAATGCAGGCCAGGAACAGACCAAACAGGTAATTTCCTTTCTTCCAAATTTTAACCTAATTTTTGGAGGATAAATATTCTGGGAAGTTTCTCCTTTTGATCACCTTCACATCTCTGCCAATAGCTTCTATCATTCCCAATGAGAACTTCAATTTTTCTAGGCAACAGCTGTAGAAAAATGCAATTTATCTCCAACATTTATCATTGTCAGAATTTTAGGACAGAAAGAAGGAACAAACCAGGGTAAATTTTTATTAAACAACTACAGCTAGTTATGGCCTACACTGGGAGTTCAAAGGGGAATGTTTACAACATTTATAAACAATTCCAGCTCTCCAGATAAATACCATGTGATTTCACCTCTCTCCAAACTGTTTTCTCACGCACTTCTGAAGTTTCATTCCTGTATGAGACTCACTGAAGTTCCCAAAACAGTCATTCATAGCTGTGGGTCAGGAACCACAGTTACCAGGAGGGCAGCAGAGGTGGCAAAAGTATTGCAGTGATAACCTCAATTTAAAAGTTACTTCCATGACTCTGTGAACAATGGAAACCTGAGAGTTCACACTATCTATCCTATATCCATTTTTGTCCAGGATAAGTAACAGTCCTTTGCTTGCTCACAAAATGCTCATTTAAAGCTAAATGTGTGCTCTTGTTTTGAGCAGAAAAGCCACTACTTTACACAGAGCCCAGAACTGCTCCTTTTTTTAAAGGCTCTTCTCCTGGAAGCCTTCTGGCACAGGCAGAGGGAAGTTGGGCAGGTTCTAGTAAGATGTGCCACTTCACATTTCCCTATTGTCAATAAAAGTCACAGTATTGCATCCTGATATAGAAGATGGAGAAAGGAAGGAAAGGAAAGGTGGAATGGAGTCCACATACTAAGACCAGAACATTTAGAAGTTCCCCTTCTGCTCCCTAACCCACCACCAGGTCTCTTAAAGATTTACAGTATAACTCTTGCCTCATTTTCTTTATCTATTGCAAAACTAAAGCAAAGTTACCTCATTAACTTGTTTTTTGTCCAAGTGAAAAACTTGACCAGAACTTGTTGAAGCAATTTCTTCATAGACCTTGTAACCAATATGATCCCTGTCATCACAGTCTCCAGTCAGCACAAACACCACCTGGATTTAAAAAAATCAGTGAATCATTGGACACATGGTGCATAGGTGAGGAAAACACTGCCATGGCAGCATTAAGGCAAGACAACAGCAGAATGTGTCAGACAAGATGGGCTTGTTTCTCTGCATGGACAGAGGCATTGCACTCAGTAATGATGGAAAAAGCAATGCAGAAGAAAAAGGAATAGACAAAAATCCCTTTAAAAATCAATCTGCCCTGTCACATAATACCTCTTTTAGAACAACAACAACAAAAAAAAAATCCATGTAAGTGATAAGCTGCCAAAACCACACATACTGGTAGAAGATTCAGTTGCATTGTTTAATTCACAATAATAAAAGAATATTCCACTAAGTTTTTCCTTACCCACATCAGTTACCTCTATTAAAAAAAAAAATAAATACTTAAAATGCAGTATTATGGTCCCTTCTGTAATAAGATTTCACCAAGTTTCACACAGGAGAATTCTACCCTTAGTCATCAAGAAAACAGAGCATTAAACACACAACCCAGGTGGGAATGCAAATCCCCTCAGTACCTGAGACTGTTTCTGTTGGATGAGTTGAAGCACTTCATGGGTCAGTCTGTAATCCTTGGATCGGGCATCAGTAAATACATAGATGAAAGAGCCAGGCAGGGAAATTTCTAGAGCAATCTTTATTGCCCCAATGCTCATCTCTGGACAGTCTCCACCACCCTGTTCACAAGTAGAAATAAAACATAACATTTTTTCTTTTAAGAAAGAAAACCATACCAAATAAGTTACTTTCTTTTGGGACATTCAAGACAGATACTTCCTCAGCCTCTCATCATTTATTCAGCTTTTCTACCCTAAGGATTTTATGGTTTCTGCAGAGTGCTGTAACACACTCACAAGCAGCAACTGCAACAATTCCAAAGGAGAAATAAAGTCAAAGGAAGCGCCCTGACTTCCATGGCTGCTGCCATGGTCACACTTATCCACGTCCTGCTAGCTCCAGCTTTTGTGACAGCTCCATTTCCCACATTTACATGCTCCCTTCCCGGCTGACAACTCCCCTGCTCTGGTAGTCACAGAAGGTCACAGGCACAGACAGATGGGAAATGGTCCCAGGCAGGCAGTGCCGAGCTCCAGGAGCCCTTCTGGACACCAGAGCAGCAACAACCTGCCCTGGACTCCACCCTGGGACAGGGAGCTCAGCAGAGGGCACAGGTGCTGTGTTCCCACAGCTCTGCACTGCAGCAGCTGCAGAGCTGGAGGTTTTTCAGACCATGTGTTCAATCAAAATGCTTCCAAGTATGACTTTATCTTCATAGGAAAGGATTCATTTTTCTCACTGAATTAAGAATTTGGGAAAAATACTGTTTAAATAAAAGCTCACTAACTTACATAAAAATTAACTTGGCATATTGAAGACAGAACTTTCCAAAGAGCTGATACAAACTGTAAAACTTGCCCTGTCATCTACAATAGATCTCTGCATAGATTCAGCATTACATATAAAATTGATTTCTTTTATTTTTACAATCAACATGCCTTCACACATATATATATACAAATCTACACATGATGGGAAAGAATAAGGCAAAAAGAGAACAGTCCTTTCTACTTAAGAGTTTTGTTCATCCTCAGTGAAATGTTTGTGTCAGGAACAACATTGTATTGGTGAAGGACCAAAATAGAAATCAAAAAATTATTAGAACAGGACTGATAGGTCATCTTGCAGTAGAGAAAATGTAAACACTTTCTACAGGTTAATCTATCAGTATCCTTAATCAATTTCAAAGCAAGAATATCAACAAGTTTCTCATTTATGCTAAAGAATAAGCATGTGGTCGCTGTTTTTCTGTAAGTCATATAAGAACCATTGTTCTTTTTCAAAGTCAGTTCTCCTAAATGCAGCCTTAGTTTTATGGGAAAAGCAAGTGGTAGACTCCAGACAGCCTGAAATTCAAGAGAGAACTCTCCAAGAAGATTTTTGACACAAGTCAGAACTTTATCTTGGCAATGCCTATACAGTCCAATGGGACACATCAGTATATCCAAATTCTTTCAGCAGAAGACTCTTCCACATAAAGCTTTAATTTGTGGGCAAAGTCAAAATAAGAGATAATTTATACAGACATCTACTTGGAACAAGAAAATTTCTATTGCCACTTCAAGTCTACTTGATTATCATCTCATAATATTCTATATGGCAGCATCTGTTTTCTACATAGAACATGAAAAGCACAACTGAGCTAAATGGCTTCTCTGAGAACAAGCATGGACTTTTTTTATTCCTATAATGTAGAATAATACTCTTAAAAGGCAGCTGGTAGAACAGCAAAACATCATCATCATGGAATGGTTTGGATTGGATTGGAAGGGCCTTAAAAGTCCATCCAGTGTCATGTCTGCCATGAGCAGGGACACTTTCCACTAGCCCAGGTTGCTCCAAGCCCTGTCCAACCTGGCCTGGGACACTTCCAGGGATCCAGGGGCAGCCACAGCATCCCTGAGCACCCTGTGCCAGGGCCTGCCCACCTTCACAGGCAGAATTGCTTCCAAACATTTAACATTAGTATTGTCTTTACTTAAATTTTAAAAAGTGGAAAATTTTCCATTCAGTACATTCAGTATTTCCTGCCTTTCTCTCCAAATTAAAATTAAATACAACTACCTCATGAAGCTTTCTGGAAAAGCTGAGGTGAGTGAAGCTCAGGAAGCTTTGTTTTCCCTTCAGTTTGAACAGGCCCACAGAAATACACAAAAAAAAAAAAATCCCAAAAAACCAACAACACTAAGGAGCCATTGCTGCCCAAGTCCACGTTCTTATCACACTGTCTGTAAGAATGATTAAAAGGTAGTTACAGATGAAATATAGGTGATACCTCCTAAGCTGATCCTGTATCCAGGGAATATGTTCTTTATCACTCTGAATGTAAAAGGAACAGGGTCCAGTTTCTGCAGTGAAATGTACACAGCCAAATTTTTAACCTCATGTCAAATGTCAGCCAAAAGACCCTCCAATTGCTCTGTGACAGATGAATGCAAAACAAGAGCTGGGCTTACCCTGATGTTCAGGGAGGACAAGTTGAGCATATTTTGATTTAATATGTTTTATACACAAGATGCCTTGAAATATTTATCTTCATCTTAATTTTAGCTTTGTTCATTAATGAGAATATTTGGCCCATGCCCTTTCTCAAAACGAACCCAGCTCAAAATTTACTCTACCTCCACAACATCCACTCTTGCATCTTTTATCAGTCGTTTTGGAAAAATACTGGTAACAAACCTGTAGAAAATGTTTATATTTTCTCTACTGCAAGATGACCTATCAGTCCTGTTCAATTCATTTTTTGATTTCTATTTTGGCCCTTCACCAATACAATGGATGAATACAAGTCAATGAGAGTCTTCATATAGCAGAATGAGCGTATCTTGAAAGTAATTATGAAATATGCGATGATTAAATCATGAAATTTAAAATTAATTAGACAGAAACTTTTAGACAACTTGATTAGAAATGGAGAGTTTGAAATTCCCAAAAGCTTCACCTAAATCATCCACCTTTTAGAAAGAGCTGCGATTACTGTCCAGTACAATTGTTGAGGAAACAAGACATGAAAACTGGATGGAGTTTTAAAGCTTAAATTTCCCCATGAAGGAGAAAACTGCAATAGCTATTGTTTTCTCTGGATTTCAAACCTCATGCCAACTTTCAAAGTAATCTTCAAGCAATCTGTTCTTACAAGGATTATATCATGTGCCAGTTTCTGAGGGAGAGCCTGTCTGGAACTACTGACTCCAGCAAGGTTCACCACAGGTCAGAAGCATTTTCCTTGGTTAAAGACAGGACAGTAAGAGCCTATGTTCTGTCAGTAAGGAAAACTCCACTGCAGTACTTCCTCCTTTCTTTCTATCACCCGAAGGAAGAGCTGGAGCTGGGTCAGGGCAGGGTGAGGCTGGAGCTCAGGGAAAGGTTCTTCTCCAGAGGGTGCTGGCACTGCCCAGGCTCCCCAGGGAATGGGCACGGCCCCGAGGCTGCCAGAGCTCCAGGAGGGTTTGGACAACGCTCCCAGGGATGCACAGGGTGGGATTGTTGGGGTGTCTGGGCAGGGACAGGGGTTGCTCCTGTGGGTCCCTTCCCACTCAGGATATTCTGTGATTCTAAGAAGCCTCATTACTGCCAAGTAATGCACGGCAGGGAAGGCAGTACCTATGGAAAACCTGATGGGTCTTACAGTCCTCTTGTTTGAATGGTGTTCATGAAATATAATATCCAAAACACAGTAAAAGCCATAAAGGTGTCTGTGGACAAGGGGCAGGACTAATGAAAATGCCAACTAAATGTTAGCATTATCTAACTATTCCTTCTAGTGTTATCAAACCGAGTCTCCACACAATGATGTGAACTAAGACAAAGGAATGAATCATAACCCTAAATTAGGATGAGCAGGAAGTTGACAGTTTGTGCAGGCAAAACGACAGAGGTAAGTGATCTACATCCTCATGAATGCTTGCAGCAGGAATATCAGCACAAGAAGAGGATGGCGTGAGCAAACGGTCTTTGCTAGAACCACATAGGAAACAAGTTACTCACCTGAACATAAAGTTCCCTAAGTTCAAATTGAAATTTCTTGGGATCTGTGGTTATTGTCACTGGACCAATTTCTAGAATGAAATACAAAGACAACTGAGTTATCCAAAGATATATGGTAGTAAAAAAAAAAAGAAACTAAAAGCATTGAACAGAAAGAAATAGTAGAGAATGATATTCCCAGTACTGAAACCTGTGATTTCAAATCTGGTAACTTTAATATTCCAGTATTACCAATCTCTATGTGCCTTAAACATTTATAGGCACATAAAGCCTTCCCCCTTTGATTTTGATCAAATATTTTATTGTTCTTAGTAATAAAAAGGGAACAAAAATTCCCAGAACAAATGTTGCTGGACCAAGAAATAATGTATTTTTACAGAAAGAGGCTCTTTAGACTGGAGAAAACGAGGCTTTGGGAAAACCTCACAGCAGCCTTCCAGTGCCTAAAGGAGCTCAAGGAGAGTTGGAGAGGGACTTTGGACAAGGGCCTGGAGGGACAGGACAAGGGGAAATGGCTTCAAACTTAAAAGGTATTTGATATTGGGGAAGCAGCTCTTCCCTGTGAGGATGGGAAGGTCATGCCACAGAGTGCTCAGCGAAGCTGTGGCTGCTCCTGGATCCCCGGAAGTGTCCAAGACCAGGCTGGATGGGGCATGGAGTAACCTGGGCCAGTGGAAGGTGTCCCTGCCCATGGCAGAGGGTGAAACGAGATGAATTTAAGATCCCTTCCAACTTAAACCATTCCACAATGTTGTGATTCTAGGTAAACATGTAGATGCCTCTCTGGACAGAACACACATAGTTGGCTTTGCAATTTTACTCCTGTAAAAAAAAAAAAAAAAAAAAAAAAAAAAGGAAAGAAAAAAAAGACATGTGGCACACCTCTTCCCTGAAAAAAAAAATGTACCTCTGGAAATATCCCAGTGTGAGCCCTATCCCCAGTCCAGCACATCTAGCAGCAGCAGCCAGAATGAACCAAAGCAGAAACAACTTCATTCATAGCATTTGTCATGTCTGGCTACTGAGGAAGGGCAGGACATCCAAGTGAAATTGCCTGGGGTATGGTAACAGCAGCACATATGTGTCCATTTCCCAATCCCATGGAGCTGCCCCTCACACAGCTGCCTTCCTGATTGGTATCAAATGTGATTCCAGCCAGCTGGTTCCTATGCCATGATTTCCTGCCTGTTCACCTCAATCTGCCTTGGCACCAGTGCCCTCCATTCTTTGCCTGGCCCAGGCAGGCATTGCTGCCCTGGCCGTGGGCACTCACCCAGCTCAGCAAGTACAGTCAGGGTGCTACGCCAAAAATCAATAAATAAACATACACACACACAAATGAAGAGATTTCTGCCAGTTGAGTGCTCCAAAGCACTCAAAGAGATCAGCTGAGTCCTGACAGAGCAAACAGGGCACAATTCTGCTGTCAGGGTAAAAGCCAAGCATGAAATTGCAACGGTGCCAATTTAATACAGCTGCAGCTTACAGGGAAGTGCTGCCTCAGCAGACCTCACAGCACTTTCCAAGCTCTATAAAAGTTAATACACACTTATCTTCCATATAACACAGACATTTTTCTTTTTTAAACAATCCAAAGTTTTATTTCACTGGAGTTACAACAACTGCCATAACCAAGGTCTACTCTAATCAAACCAGTATTTGCTGGGCAAGCTCTATTTATGGATGTCTTTTGGTTTAATTTCTTTGCAAGTCACCCACGAGATCACACAAAACCTTTCCTAGAACACTAAACTGTCCTTGGGGATTTTTTTTTTAATGGCTGTGAGTCATTTATCTGTGAATGCCATGTACTAAAATGTTGCACTATCATTAAAAGAGCCATTATGTTCCTTCACATACCTCATCCTGCTGTGCTCCTGCTCTCCCTGGCACTATTCTCCTTTGGGTGTCCTTTACAGCAAACACCTGCAATAAAGCTACCTCCAAATTGTTTTGCTTCCAATCTCCCTGTTGCCAAGCTCTGTTCTAAAGCACATCACTGACTGGAGTTTATCCATACAGTAACCTCACTAGCTTCATTATTCCCATCCATTGAGGGATTCAGTGTTTCAGTCTAGAGCAATAAATCCTTTGGAAAGGCTTTCTTACCCTATAAAATAAAGATCTGAAAAGCAATACTCCTTCAGCTAAGCTAAAACAGCCCATCAGGTCAGATGGGCTGAGAACTTGGCCTTACTCCCCCATAGGCAGCACGGGCTGGCTCCAGCAGCGCCGATGCCCAGCAGAGCCTGGCCAGCTTCCTGCAGGATCAGGGCTCCAGCTGCCCTCTGCTGAGAGCTCAGCAAAGAGCTCAGCTGGAAAACACCCCCCGGGCCACAAAGGCATGGTCAGCATCAAGTGCTGTGGGCAGGAGAGAGCAGAGAGCCCCACAGGAGCTGTGCAGGGCAGATGTCCTCAGCTGATTCCACAACCAAGGCCATGTCTGAATGGTGATGTTGCTCCTCCTCACCACCTGAACACTCACCAGCTTGTCCCAAAAAATCCAGCAGCTGGCCTTCACATACTGTTGTGCCACCAGCTTATGTGACCTGCCTGCCAGAAAACCTTTAATAGCCTTCACCAGCTTCAGTTTCTTTCATCCTCATTTGGTGACCTACAAGTACAGCCCAAATAAGGCTGTTTCACCAACACAGGTAAACAAAGACCTTCAAAGTGTCCAGAATATAAAAAAGAAAGAGCATTATGAGAAGTGATTTAAATTTACATAACAAGCATAGTTTAAACAGAATATTCACTCAGAAACTACGCCCTGTAAACACACCAAGCAGAAGAAAATAATAAGCTTTTTACCTTCATTAGCTCTTTAGCCGAAGCTTCACATATGGAATACTCTTAACAGAATACAGAATCACAGAATGGGTTGGAAGGGACCTTAAAGCCCATCCAGTCCCACCCTCTGCCATGGGCAGGGACACCTTCCACCAGCCCAGGTTGCTCCA
The DNA here is from genome assembly GCF_024509145.1 of Vidua macroura. Lineage (NCBI taxonomy): Eukaryota > Metazoa > Chordata > Aves > Passeriformes > Viduidae > Vidua > Vidua macroura. The sequence continues at coordinate 8,123,465 of NC_071579.1, forward strand.
GTCTCTGTCCAACCTAGCCTTGGACAATTCCAGTGATGGGGAGGTGTGGTTTTCCATTCTCATGCTGCAATCTGAATCCATTATTAGGGACTGATAGGGGAATATTTGGAACTGGTTTGTTGTGGGGGTCTCTCCATTGCTCACTACTCCAAAACTTTCATGATCACCCAGAGGGAGCTGTGCAAAGGTAAAAAAGCTGACACAGCCCCAGAATGGCAGCAAGTCTTTTTGAGGCACCAACTCAATCCTCTGGCCTCACAAGTACAGTGTAAACATCAGCTCTTCCAGACTGACTCAGGAATCAACAGTCAGACTTGCACACACACAAACTGGTACCAGCCAAAAGGAAACGTTTTAAAGGAATGGCTGCACATCCCTGAGCAAAGCCTGGACTTCCAAAACTGAAATCACAGAAGTCAACGTGGCCACTGCGGCATCTGAGCTTGTACCTAAGCAATTAGACTATGACAACACACGACTGAGTAACACAGAGATCAAGGAATTTGATGCTTGCTTTCTGGGGCAAGTCTTGTAAAAACCATCTCATTGGTAAATAAGGAGAAAAGCCCACAGCCACCTAAGAAACTGGCCATTTCAAAAGGGCCTGCTGTTTTTCCATGGCGTTCTGCCACACCTCAAATGGCCACATGTTTATGTACAAGCTGAGCAGCAAGCATGTTGGGAAAACCACAGATTTCCCCATGACACACAATCACACATAATTACCACTGACAGTGATTGCAAATTTGGCACTCCCCTAGTCCTGACCACTGAACACATCTGCACCAAATGTCTGCTTTGGACGGCTGGGTGCTTTAGGATCTAGCAAAGGAATATGGAAGTCTTCTGCCTACCTCTCATCAACTCAGAACACTGGATTTGTTTATTCCAGAAGGAATAAGAAAGCTCTAAGTGATACATGGTAGCTGAAGGAATTTTGGCAGAGATGCTAAACCTTGTGGAGTGCTCTCACCCACAGAATTCCTTCTTCTAATTCACAGCAAGGATGTTTTCCTGATTCAAAGCCATATCCAGAATTAAACCTAACTAACTAAATAAATAAAGCAAAGATATCCCCCTAAAAAGCCTCCACACCTTTGAATACTTCCAAAGAAATAAAAACTTCAAAATTATGACACTACAAATGAAAAAGTAAAATAGAAAAAACCAAAACCACAAAGCCTACCACAGTATAGCAACAAATCCCTGATATTCAAATAACAATATTAATGTTATATTATATATAATACCAAAATAATTACACTATGTTACATTATATAACTACACTAATTATATACTAATAAAAACTAATAGTTAGTATATTTAGTTATCTCTTCATAACACAGTATACACAGAAAAAGCATGGGTGACAATTATCTTCCACATTCTTTTTATTTATGAAGTGGACTGACAAGTCTAGCACTGGGCTGTGGCAATTCTGACAGTTTTTGAGATCAGAGGATTAATATGGGTTTCACACACCCATATAAACAAATCCTCACTTGCCCATTGATATATGTGTGTATATGTGTGTGTGTGAGTACACGTATATCAAATAATTTTCACCACAAATGAAGCGATGCTCAAGGATTAGGAGTAATCAGATTAGACAGCTGAAATGCCTAAACCAAGATCCCTGCCAAAATAAGCTGGTGTACAATTATTCCCTAAGAGCCATTTACTAAGGGTGCTGGGCACCGAGGTTTATCTGATTTAATGCTCTTCTCAGAGAAAAAAAGAGAACTCTATCCAATCCATTGCAAGGCTCTGTTTATAATGCCTCTGAAGACCTTTAGAAACAGCCACTGCCAAGAACTCAGAGAATAAGAACAATGGTAGAGCTGCTCCAGCCAGGCTCCAGCCAGCTGTCCAGCCTGAGGGCACAGAAGCAGAAACCTGCAATTTTCCAACAGCAAATTGGGTCCTGCAGGCTCTTCCCTCTATAAATCCCTCATGAGCTGCCACTGGAAGTGCTCCACAGGGTTCTCCTTCCCCTTAAAGAGAGAGTAATCACACAGGTGAGACTACATAGAAGAAAACCACTTGTAACTGACATCTCATGATAGTGAATAGTTTTACTCATCACACAGCTGACAAGTACATGCACACAGGATCAGAAGCTGTTTTTATAGCATGATGTTTTAATGCACCAAAAAATGCTGCTCCATTTTAACTGATTGCAAATTTCTGTTGTAGACTACCAAACCAAGAAGTTGACTCCACCACATAGTAAAAAAGACCAAACTTAAAGCCTTGTGCTTCGTGCTCTGATGTGAAGGACACCCTCAACTCCCATTCAGATGATGGGAACTGTGTGGATAGAAACCTTGATGAATTTTTCCAGGAGCACAAGGCAGCACTGGAGATGCTGCCTACAGCCATGAGCCCCCCATGGCTAACACAAATCCCATTGGAAAGACCATCCCAATGGATTCAGGGAGCACTGAGTAAGGCAAGAGGCTTAGCACTAGAACATGAAATAGGCTACTTAAATTTTCCTCCTAAATGATATTTCCTCATGTCTCAGCTGCTTTCAGATTCTACCCTGGCTATAATGAATTTTTTGAAAAGCCCAGAAACTGCAGTGAGCAACTTTTACCAGAGAGAAATGAGCCAAACCAGCCCAGCAAGCTCACTTTTCGTTAATACACTCACTTTTTTATTTCTTAAATAATTTTTCAGCCTCATGACTTATGACTACTAAGTGTAACAGCAGACAGAAAGGAGTCAGACTGCTCACAATTTTTCACCCAGTTTTTCACAAGTTGGCTGTTCACAGACAAGCCAGACAGATTACCCTGGGAATTGCAGAGCCCTACTAAGCAGCCCAACCCAGCACCAGTGGAGCTGATGAAGCTCCAGCCTCACGGATGGCAAGGGCCACCACCCTCATGCATCAAACTCTTCACCTCAGGACAGTGGCCAGAGCCTGGCTGAAACTCGGTGACCAAAGATCTAACACAAGTTTTACTTGCAATTTGCCTTAGCAAGTGCCACGTTTGTGTTGTTATTTCCCATTGTTTTAATAGTTATGAGCTCATGACTTTTTTTTTAAAGGAAAATAACAATGACAAAAAAAAAAAAGCATTATGCATGCTTCATTTCTTGGAAAAGAAAGCTCACTTGGAGACCCAAAGTGGATAAAATCTATTATTCTCATCTTTTGTCTATTGCAACAAGCACTAAGTTTAGTTTACAAGCCTCAAGTGCAGTTGTCTAAAAGTTATTAACCACATGCAGTAAGAAACAATAAAAATCAGGGACAGATTTGCCCAGCACACTGTTAACTCCACCTTCTACAGCTACAGTCACAAACCACAGCGTGTGCAGAGTAACCTCCTCTACACAGAGATGGTTAAAATAAATCCAGATTTGTTACAAATGCTCTCTTAATGGGTGATGCACTTAACAGTCTTGGAACTTCTCAAACCCTTTGCATGAGTGGCACATCACATTAACCAAGGAATCCTAACTAAAAAAACTACTCCCTTAGGCTTGAAATGAGAAAAAGATCGCTTCAATGCAATAGAAACACAGGTTGATTATTATTCTGAGGAAGTAATCCATCTGAACATCTCCTCTAGCTCCACTGCAAGGCCAGAAGTTTTTGTCTATTGCTGGGGCACAGCTATGGGCAAAGAGATCAGAAAACTTGAGTCCATGTGGTTCAGATTTAAAGTAATGACTTTAGTGGCTATTAAATGTCCCCAAAAAATGACACAAAGCAAGTTTTTTTTCCTTTCTGGGGACAAGCAAACATCGTGAATGCTGAAATCTGGAGCAGCCCCACCTCAGCCTTTTGCAGAGCCCGGAGGTCTGTTCCCAGCGGGGCCACAGCGCCGTGTCTGAGCTGACTCTGCTGCCTCTGGCCAGCCCTCTGTGGATGGCTGCCCAACTCCCAGCACACAGCCACGGCTGGCAACTCGGCTGACAGGCCCTGAGAGAGGCCAAGGGCTGAGCGAGCCACGGAGATTATGGGAAGCTCTTACAACTAGGTGGTCCCTGACATCCAAGCCTTGAGCTGGAGCTCCATCCCAGCACTGAGTATGTCCAGGACTGTGCTCTCCTGCATCTCCTGCGTGCCCAGAGCTTTGGGGTTTGTGCTTGCCCGTCCAGCACTGCCACTGCTGCAGGCGTTCATGGGGCTGCTTTGCTTTTCCAACAACAAAAGGCACGAGCAGACGCAAGGGGAGAAAGCTTTGAGCAATTTGCTTTACTCAGCCTACAGTAAAGGACAAACAGCTGATAAGGACTGCAGACACAGCTTCCTTACTGTCCAGCCTGGGAGCAGCGCTGGATCCCAGGGCTGGCCTGTGCTCCCAACTCCCACTGAACATCTGAGAAGGTCATCAGCTCACTTTCTGTTTGTGTTTATTTCCCCTTGTTAACAACAGGCTGAACAGAGTAAAACTCAGTTCATATTGCTCTTTAAATTCTTTCTCCAGACTGAACTCCAGTTCAGTCCAGGTCTATTTCTGTCTCATCTCTGGGTCTGTGTATTTTGGCACTGCTCCTTCTCCACTTGTAACAGCACTGGATAAAGAACGTGCACTGAGGAATCGGGCAGGAACAAATGCAACTACCCATTTCACACTGCTGCTTTCAAATCAAGAGGGATTTAAAACACCATTTTAAATTCACAGTTTATACTTAATATTTCATTACAAAATGAACTTATTTACTGTGACATCTAGCATGATTGATTTTGAGCTGCTGTCCACACTGCTGTCAGCCGGGAATATCTGAGCTCCACCATGGGGAGCCTCCTGGCACTGCAGGGTACCACAGCCTCATCTGTAAAGCTCCTTTTTCATGGAACTCAGGCTCCCACCGTGTCCCCAGGTGTATCTCATCATAAGAGGGTGCAATGGCTGACTGGCAAAAAAAGTCACAGCTTCTTTTATTTGCGGGATAAATTAATTCAATTACAATAGCTAATTAAAAGCTTCTTCTGCTTGGAAGATTATATGCCTGGATTACTTCCTTCAAAGAGATTTGGAAGATCCTTGGAGAGAGCTACCTTACTGAAGCCAAGTCAACTTTTTGATCTTGAGACATCAGCAAACTGAAAAGCAACTGGCTCTTTCCTACTGCAAGTGCAGCTGCCTTGCTTTCCCAAAGGATATGGAACTACAAATGCAATCAGAACCCACAGCTATAGAAAAGCAGACCCTGTAAGCAAATAAAGTTACCATCAGCAACCCAAACATCCTGGGAGCAGGATAATCCAGTCTTGCTCAGTCTGGGATGAGGGGAAACATTCTTCATCCCCATCATGTAGCACAAACCAAAGTCCCAAGGCAGGAACGGTACTTAACAGGGGTAATTACCCCCCAGTTATTAATAAAGCAGCAGTCAGTGTTTTCTTCAAGAAGCCATTTTCCTAAAAAGCTTTTTGGAGACCATGGCACTAATCCATCAGTCCTTAAAACTGCCAAGAAACCATGGGAACACAAGGACTTCCCAGAGTATGTTCCCATATTAAACCTATCCTGCTCTTTAATAAGCTTATGTTGTGGTTTGCCTTCACATGGTAAAAGATAATTTTATTTTAAATCATCATAGAATCATAGGCTTAGGTGGGAAGGGATCTTAAAGTTCATCTAGGGGTCCATCCCTTGGGCAGGGACATTTCCACTAGCCCAGGTTGCTCCATGCCCTGTACAACCTGGTCTTGGACACTTCCAGGGATGGGGCAGCTACAGCTTCTATGGTATCCTGTCCCAGGGCTTCCCCACCCTCAGGGAACAGTTCCTTCCTAACACTGAATCAATGCTGCGCTCTGGCAGTGGGAAGCCACTCCCCCTTGTCCTGTCTCTCCATCCCTTGTAAAAAGTCTCTCTCCATCTCTCCTGTCAGGCACTGGAAGGCCACAGTGAGGTCACCGCAGCACTTCTCATCTCCAGGCTGACCAATCCCAATGCTTTCAGCCTTCCCCAGAGGAAAGGTGCTCCATCCCCCTGATCCCCTTGGTGGCTCTCCATCTGACCATAGATGCCCTATGGTGTGTTTGGTTTAAATGGGTCTCTGGAGGTTTCTTTGGCTGGAGGGAGTTACATGGCCTGGGACAAAAACACCACTGTTGGATATGAAGCTCAAACACAGTGTGGTAAGTTTTCCCTAAAAGAAACACAAAAAAGTAAAGACTGAGCTAGAATTCTTTCAGATGCCAGACACAATCCTTGAAACACTAATTAAATTTTGCTCAGCAAAGTATCAGCAAACCACATAATTATGCAATTAGCCCTAAACAAAGGGAAAAGATAGACATTAAACACAGACTACCTACACTTGCATAATTCAAGCACAACTAAATAGAGTCCCCTCAGTTTTCATACCAAACTACCTGTCTCTCAATAGAACACAAGGGAGAAAGAAAAAAGTTTAATTTTGAAAATTCTAGGAGAATAAAACCAAGGTTCTAGGAGATGACCTGCGTGTGCCTGCACACATATACATACATGTGCATGAACATCATCATTTAGATACTCAAAAAGTCTTTAGGATATATCCAGCTGCCATCCTTTGAGAATGCAGATGTCCAAACATAACAAAACTCAAGTAATCTGACGCCAGCTGCTGGGAGAAAGAAGTGTCACATTCAGTACAAAATTCAGATATTCTGCATGAGATTACTCTGTACCTAAAATATTCTTTTATTTCCTTTTTACTACTAGAAATGCATCTACCTTCTTTCCAAGTAACTGACAGAGTTTTTATTGATTTCAGTTAGAACAGACACCAGCTCCCATCCAAGTATTCCACTATAAAGTGAATTGCTAAAGGATTACCAATGTAAAACCATTAGAAACCCCAATCCTGTCCTTTCAGGCATTACAACTGTAAATTCAAATCTCTGCATCATTCCAGCTAAGTCTCCACTTCACAGAACTAATCCACATGCAGCTGACAGAACACGGAATGTTACAGCAGATAACACTGTCCGTGTGCACCAATTATTCACTCTGACAATATCCAATTGGGAATATTATCCCTAGGGCTCTAACAAGGGTCCAGTGATGCCTCAAATACTGCTGTGAATAGAGAGGCATCGATTCGTTGAAATTAAAACACCCATTTAAGGATCTTCAAAGAAGGGCTGTTACTGGTGTTCCAGGTTAACATGAACTTTCTGGTCTTTTTAAACATCTATTACTAACTTAAACAGTGAAGACTCTAAATAATTCATTTTCTATTTCTACCTATCAGACACATTTCTTACTCCTGGTGAGGCTCTGTTTGAGAAGTTGAATCAGATTATTTTTTTGAGGTGCCTTCTTACCTGGGCTGTTGCAGGACTCTATTGTACAAGAAAGCAGTGGGAAAAAGAAGCAGAAAATAAGACTGCAAAATAGCTTATCTGACAGAGCCAACCCAGGAAAAAGAGGATACTGAAACATTTTAGTTCTATTTTTAAAAATATGTGGTTTGGATTGAAATGCCGATTTAAAAAGAAAGATATAGCAAGTTTTTCATGGCCAGACGAGCCTCTCAAAAGCTTCATTACAGCACTGTTTACTTTGGTAACTAGCGAGTCAGCTGGAAGCAGCTCTCTCCCATCCCTTCACTTTTGCCTGTATCATTTGTAATTGTGTCATTTTCTAAATGGCACCAAGAAAAACATTTTTAAGCAGAAAGTGTTCAAGTAAGGGATAAAGTTCTTGCGGAAGTCTAGAGAACCAAGGCTGAGAAACTGGAACGCTCACCACAACCCAGGGGAAGGGGAAAGGAGTCGGGCCAGGCTGAGCAGTGTCTCCACACTGCCAGAACAGCTCAGTGGTGACAGTGGTCTCATGTGTCTCCTTGCTCTCCATGGGCCACAGCAGTCAGAATGCCTTGCCTCTGGTTTTTCCCAGCTGAGTCTGGCCCAGCAGCACACACAGGGCTCCCTGGCAGCTCTCCTCCCTAAGACAGGCTGCAACCCCTGAAGCTGGGCTGCTGGGAGCCATCTACACAGAGTTACAGAGGCTCTTCTCCCCCCTCGGCAGCACTACACTCACTTCATGGTTTTATTCTGCCAGGAGAACTGAAAACCAGAACTTCTCCCCACAGTAGTCACACAAGCCCTGAGAATGACTGTTTGGTAAATGAATCCTGGTGCACAGAAGTCTCACACTCAATGCTGCTGAGGGTCTGGCTGCAAGACACACATCTTCAGTTGTCACTTTGGAAAGGGAATCTGCACATTCACTGACTTACGTAAACCCTGTGGCATGTAAACAATCCCCCAATCCGTGTCTAAGCATCATTTCTGCCCACAGTCATTTGTCATATAAAACTGACATCTCAGTCAGGTAGCAAAACACCTTATAATAGAGAATCATGGAATCATTTAGGATGGAAAAGCCCTCTAAGATCATCGAGTCAAACCACTGACCCAGCACTGCCAAGGCCACCACCAACCACGTCCACAAGTGACGCATCCACACAGCTTTTAAATCCCTCCAAGGATGGTGACACTTCCCTGGGCAATCTGTTCCAATGCTTGTCAAACCTCTGAGAGAAATTTTCTTAATATCAATTTAAAGCTCCCCTAGAGCAACTTGAAGCTGTTTCCTCCTGTCTTATATAACAATATAGTTTTAAATGTCAACTGAGAAAAGACCAGAAAGAAGCCCAAAGCAGGAATAGCCATGCACTTGTTCAGGAAGAATTTCAGGTTGCTTCTCCAGCTCTGAAACAGCAGCTCTGAGGGCTCATCACCAGCAGCTCAGCCAAGAACTGAGAGCATGTCATTGTCTCAGTGTGACCTGGATCCATGCAGGACTCATAAAATCCTAAAAAGCTCACCAGGTCCTTTCTTCAGCATCCTTCAGAGTCTACCTAAACCCTCAAGGGTATGAGAAGTTTTCAAAGCAGATGAGCTGCCCCAGCAAGCTGAAGGACTTGCCCTGGCTGCCGCATTCCTGGAAGTGTCCAAGGCCAGGTTGTGCCCCTTGCATGGGACAGCCGGGGATGGGGGACACTTGTCCCTGGGGGAACATGGTAACCCCTCACATCCAATCAAGTTGTGAGACGGTCTCCACCAATGGACGATGGAGAAAGGTCAGCTGGCAGACTTTGGGAGGGGCCAAGTACATATAAGAAAAATATTAAAATATGTATGACCACTCATAAATATTCATGCTGCTGATGCAATTTTCCCAGGTGTGTAAAAGGCGGAGCCACCATTTTGTGAACGAGCCCCTGGCATCGAGACACACTTCCAGCGCTGTCCCTTTTGCTTCGTCTATTTTTATTAGTTCTCAATAAAACTTTTCCTAACTCATCCCCACCCAGGGTCTGAGTCGTTTACAACAAGCTCCCTTACAACCACGCTGCCTTTTGCCAACTCCTCTGCGCAAGCAAGAACTCCGGGCAGCTCATCACAGCAGGATCCACGAGAGCTTAACTGGGGGAGCTGCTAATCCGGGCAGCTTTGCCCAGCCTTGTCTGCCCAGCAGCAGAATCCCAGCTGTGCAGATCTCTATCACCTCCCCACATGGGCGCAGTGCCCCTGCACTGACCCACAGGCACAGCACAGCCCACGGGACGCTGGGACACCTCACAACAACGGGAGCTCAGTAGCTACAAGAAAGCTGTTTCAGGGCTTTGGAAGAAGGAAAATAAACGGCATCAGAATATTTCTGCTCTTGATGCAGGTTTCAGTGCTCAGTAGTTTTTAGGAAGCTTTGGAAGAGAGGGAAACATTAAATATTATCTGTGGGTTGTAAAATTCCACGGAGTTTTACTAGTGTAAAAATGCAAGCATGCTCCAAACTAACTCAAAAAGCAGATGTGAACAGGGAGGGAGGAGGGAAAGAGGATGAGAACATTAACTTTTTTGCCCTAATCAGCTAAACAGGAATACATTAGGCAAAACCTTGTTTTCTGTTCACTCATCTTGTAAAATTTGTTTGAAATAATGCCACTATTTATGTTTAGATAGAAATTAATTTAGACTAACTCATTTGTCTTGAACCTTGTATTTCCCAGTTTTACTCTCCATCTGGCCTAGTCCAAACAGACTGGAATGTACTCAGTTGACTACTGGAAAAACATGGAACTCTCAAAGGGCAATGAAATAATCGATTGCTAAATAATTACCAAATTTACTCTAAAAGAATGATTACAGTTTAAAAACGGAAGCATTTACCATGATGATTGTTTTCACTAAACTTGTTCAGCCTGTTTATACAACACAGAGCACAAAGATATCTTCTCTGGGGAATTTGGATCTGTGACCATAAAGCCATCAAGCTCCAAAAATCAATGTTACCACCTGATTTGCACTGTTTGTGTAGGTCAATCTAAAGCATATTTTCTCAGGGTCTGCATTGTGTCTGGAAGAAAACCCACTCTCTGAACTGGCAGGTCCTTTCAAATACAGTCTGACAGCTCACACTGGATATTTGAGGTGGTCAGGTCACCACTCCCCTCATGAGTCAACAGAGTGAAGGGTGAATGCTAATTCCTGAGCTGCTGCAGCAAAGTATAGTCACTGAGGATGCCACCAGTGAATGGCATGGAATCATGGAATGGCTTGGGTTTGGAAGGGACCTTAAAGCTCATCTCATTCCACCCCCTGCCATGGCAGAGACACCTTCCACTAGGTTGTTCCAAGCCTCTCCAACCTGGCCTTGGACACTTCCAAGGATCCAGGGGTAGCCACAGCTTCTCTGAGCACCTTGTGCTAGGACCACCCCACCCTCACAGAGAACTTCTCCCCAGTATCTAATCCTGCTTCTGGCAGTGGGAAGCCATTCCCCCTCCTGGCCCTCCAGGCCCTTGTCCCAAGTCTCTCTCCAGCTCTCTTGGAACCCCCTTTAGGCACTGGAAGGGGCTCTCAGGTCTTTCCAGAAACCTCTCTTCTCTAGGTGAACTCCCACAGCTCTCCCAGCCTGTCTTCAGTCCTTCCCGTAGAGAGTGGTCCTGTCTTTACCCCGCTGTGCTGCTCAGTGCTCAAGCTGCAAACTCTCTCTGTCTCCCTGCTCCAGTGTCTTAAAGACATTCACAAACCAACACGGAATTCCTGCATACACTGAGAGTCAAGGCAATTTTCCTGAATATGGTGGCCAAACAACAAAGATTGAAAGGGCATCACTAATTCTTTAAACAACAGCCTGTTGGGCAGGCTCAAAGCACCATTTTTTTGTACCAACTGCCCACTGGAGTGGTCACAGTGAAGACTGTCATCTCATGGAATTCAGGAGCTATTCAGGTACAGACATGGACAGTCATCCAGTCTCTCCTGAAGATCTTTTTCAGGTGTCTGCAGTACAAAATGGTATCCAAATGATTAAGGCAGGATGGCTAAGGTTTAAATCACCAGTTCTGCCAAACGTCCCCTTTGCTGCCAGAGGAAAATCTTCAGGCCCCACTCAGGAAAACACTTAAGGATATGTGAAAAGGGTATCAAAATCAACAGAACATATATAAAAACATTCCAAAGTGTTTTGCTTAACTTTGTGCCTGAGATCTCCAAACTAAATGAGGTGGCGTTTCCCATCTCCTATCCCTTCTTTATCCCTAGAGCTGGGGCTGGATATCTTGGGCAGGATTATTTATCATCACATGAATGTAGCAATACTATACCAGCATAAGCCCAACTGTAAAAATGTTAAGACAAATGTTACGGATTAATTCTGGAATGATTACGAGGCACAAGACCCCAGTGTGCAGCTAAACTACATAAACACAGATAAAACTGTCCAAACTGCAAACCTGACTAATAAACCCTATTTAACTAACAGAATAGCCTAGATGAAATTCCAGCTGTCCTTCACACACGATAAATTAAAATACTCTGTAAGAAAGTTCAGTGTACACTTCAACAAAGGAAATATCAACAAAACCAGGAAAAATTCAATTCATTTCATTCTCCGAAGTCACATCTCACATTTACTGAGCCCTTCCAAACATGTTATGTTGCTGATTAGCAGTAATGCCTTAAGGTACTCTTTTTTCCTTTTTTCTGATCTTTGGAGTTAAAAACTGCTTTAAAACATCACTGAGGCACATAATTCTTACCGAACGATAATGTCGGGGAGCACCCTGTAATTTGAAACACTGCACTTCTAATGGACAAAATTGAGTCAAGTAGGAAAAGCAGGATGGATCCAGATCCCAGCCTGAGCACAATCAGTCTTCAAACAGGGCTGAAAAAATGAAAACCAGCTGAGCTAATAAAAACCAGACCCTGCTTAAACAATCTTTCATCAAGTAAACTTCACCTATGTTGTTACTCTTGGAATTCGGTAAAGTAGGAGGAGCCAGGAAGGTCTGAAGACAAGATGAGAAAGGATATTTCTGAAGGATGTAATATTTAGCAAAATAAGATGGCAGACAACCAAAGCCAGACTCTGAGCTCAGTTGTACTGGTGTAAATCCAATCGAGCATCACTGACTGTAATGGAATTACTCTGGATTTACTCCATGTTAACAGAGATCAAAACTTGATCAGAGACAGAATATCAAACTGGGAAAAAAAGGCTTTTATATCTACACAATGGGACATTTCATTGCAAGTAACTAAGCAAGTGTTTAATGCTTAACATTAAACAACACAAGGTGAGATGGACTTGGGTTATCCCATAAATACCCACAGCCAAAATTCTCTACAAAGCAAAGTTTTATGTACTTCAAATCTACCTCTAAGCAAGATTTATGCAAATTAATGAGTTCATTCAAAACATGCTTCACTTATTCAGGGGTTTTCTTATTTGCTTGTTTTGTAAAAAGGACAGTTTGAGATTAATCAAGACTCATCCCCACAAAGCAGGAATGCAACAGCATCTCTTCAGTTGCCTCCTTTGCAGAAAGGAATACAGACACCTACCATTTGCTAAGCTGCAGCTCCAGCTCCAGACTGTACTGTATACCTCTAGACTGGGGAGTATTTCTGTGCCTTCCCTCTAAAAAATGCCCCAGCCACAGGTACACATCATATTGGTGGCTGTGCCAAACCACCAAGGCATTAAAAGATTTGCTTGATGTGGTAAAATTGCCAATTCTTCAAAATGCCATTTAGCTAACAGTCATTATTTTTATCTCCTTATACCATGGCTCATTTGGGTAACAGAATGACATTCAGATCAACTTTGGAAGGTAGAGAAAGAGCCAACTTTTACAGCAATGACACGATCCCCACTTTTCACACCCTAAGCATGAGCCACAGCAGGAATATTGAGAACAAAGCTTGACACACAAAGAAGCCTCATTTTCCCCCCACTGTCAGCATTCACAGAGACTGTCTAGATTCTCCCTCATATACAGATCCCATGTAACTCAATCCTTCCAGTTCACTAGCGCTAGGGATGCTCCCTCTCTGCCTGCTGCAGCTCTGCCAGCTAAGCCCACTGCCAGTCCTGCTGGCCAGAACCACCACAACACAAGCCATCACCTCCTCTGCTCGGCCCCTGAGCGGCTCATGCACTCTAATCAAGCTCCCAAACTAAACGAGTTTCTTCAACCTCTGCTAACCTGGACTGTTTGGGAATGAATCTGGGATTGCCAAGCAGCACTCATGGCTGGGGATCAGAAAAAGCCATGACCTTAAAGAAGAGGGAAGCAGGAAGCAGTGCCGAACAGTAATTATTTTGTCCACTAAAGTTACAACTTTAGGAAAGTGTAACTCAACAGATTCAGCACAATTTCAGAAAACAAAATATCAGGGTCCGTTGGTCCAATTTTGACCCAGAACAAAATCTACAAAAGTACTCACTCCAATGGCCAACACACGAAGTGGGAATGAGATGTGTCCTAGCAACCAGCCTCATTCAGGCTGAGGCAAACACCACCTGCCAGGTCCAGAGAGGGGATTCTCCCCTCAGTTCTGCTCTGGTGTGACTCCACCCTCAGCACAAGAAAGACATGGAGACATGGACCTGCTGGAGAGAGTCCAGAGGAGGCCCTGGAGATGCGCCCAGGGCTGGAGCACCTCTGCTCTGGCACCAGCCTGAGAGAGCTGGGGGTGTTCACATGGAAAAGAGAAGGCTCCAGGGAGACCCTACAGTCCTTTCCAGTGCCTAAAGGGACTCCAGGAGAGCTGGAGAGGGACTTGGGACAAGGACTTGGAGTGACAGAAGGGATTGCTCTGAGCAATCTGAACTAGTGCAGAGTGTCCCTGCTCATGGCAGGGAGCTGGAACTAGATGGTCTTTGAAGTCTCTTCTAACCCAACCCATTCCATGATTCTGTGTTCCCTTGCACAAACCTTTTTTTGGGTAACACAGCACCTCTTTCAGAGCAAGAATAAATTGCCTTTTGCACCAGCACACTTCACCACCAGGATCCAGTGTGTATAAGCAAAAGATACTACAGACTGCCAAGAAATCTTGAGATATGGAAAGGAGTACTGAGAAGGGACACTGAACCTCAGAGGGAAAAGGGTCAATGGAAATTTTGAGGAAGTGATGGACTGAATACAGAGATGAAGATAAAAAGATGAGTAGTCAGACTAGGAAAGAAATGAAAAGAAGGAATAAACATTTCAGGGAGAAAAAAGTAATTTGTGGTTTTGTGGTTAACACAGAGAACTGTGACTCAGGGGTAGGTCACATGAATATCCTGTGATTTGATTCAGCTTATGTAAAATTTAAAAAGGGAAAGACATGACCAAAACCAAACAAAAAACCCAAGACACAAAAAAAAAAAAAAAAAAATTAATAAAACAAAGCCAACCACACAGATATCTGAAATGTCCTAAGACACTGAAAGGTAGGGGTTTAAGCAGTATGTTGTTGAATCAGGACTAAACAATCCTGGCCAAGCACCACTGCCTAAGCACCTTGTCATGTTCCCGAAATGCTGTAGGAGAGCAGCCAAAAGGTTACCCCAGCCAGTGCACACCATGTCTTATTTCAGCAAAGTACCAGGGCATCACCAGGGACTTGGCCAGGCCTGTGCCACACCCTGGATTTTTGTTGTGTTTCTAGCGCTCAGGCTCTGGTACATGACAGCAATTAGTGTGCACAGGGATGCTAAAGATCTCTAATTAAAAATCACACCACTATTGTATTGGTGTAAGTAACAGAAAATGGGAAGAGATCTGCCCAAAGATGGGCAGGATCACAGGTTCTCTGCCTGGGTGCTCCAGCTATTGCTCTTTTACCTAAAACTGTGCGCTTGCCCAAACATTTCCCCTGTTCGCAGCCGAAAAACCTGGCTCTGACACAGTAGCTTGAAGTCACAATCTCATGAAATACAAATTAACATGGGGGCATAAAAGAAATTACAGTACTCCTAGCTGTCCCAAGACAGATACCATCATTTTTCCTGCACAGTTTTCCTCCTCTTCTTCTGTTCCTCGCTAAGTTCCAACAGCAAAAGCATACTACTCAAGTGAACTAAGACCTCACTAACTAAACAAAAAGCTCCATCCTTTGGAAAACAGACTCGGACATACCATTGCAGAGCTTAAGTGAACTCAGGAAATGTTTCAGAGATATTCAGCATCCCCAGAGACACTTCACTTCAGCTCATGAAAATACATTGGTGTCCAAGGCATGAAAATTACAATGGCTTCCTGCTGACCACCCCAGCCCCCGGGCTAGGAATCTAATTTAAACAAGCTGGCAGGAGTCCAGCAGTAACCTACAGTCACAGCTCAGAGCTCCTATCCCAAGCAAACAGCCCAGACATTTAGCAGGGACTACAGCAACACAAGACATTCCTTCATTTTCATTCCATGCTGCAAACCCACCCCCACTCACTCCACTTCAGCAGCATTTTTCCAGGCTGAGAACTGGGGTACTGTTCTGCTTTGGTTACCTCTCTTTGCTGAGCAAGCTCTGCTGGTTGTAATTTATCCTATGAAGTTGATATTTGGCTCCACTATGTAACAGGCTACATGAAATTGGCTTTTAATGCTGCATAATATTCATTCATTGTACCTGTATCACACACTTACTGGCCTATTCCCAAAAGCGAGTGGTAAGGAAGCCACTTTCAGTTCTCTCTGGTGGTTTGCCACATGCTGGCTCGCTGTTTGGGAATATGTCACCTGCAAAAATGCATACATCTTACCAGTAATGCCTTGTAGACTGAAATCTAAGCTAGGAATGTTGTAGGAGAAGGGCTACGACTTGGCAAAGTGACCAGAGTGAAGAGGAGTACCAAGGGTGCCAAAGCAAATCAAGATGGAGGAGCACAGGGATACAGAACAGTGGGTTAACGTTGCTGCATGAACACACACGGCCCGCTACGTTTGCAGTACACAGCACAAGGCACATCCCAGCCCTCGCCTGGGAATTGTCCCATGGCACTATCGGCCTCGGAGCTGCCAGTGTTACTCCTTCAGCTGACACAGAAGGGGTCTCCCAAAACCCAAGGTTCAAACCCTGCCAATAATCTGTGGAGAGGGCAAAGAAGGTGCACGAGCTCCTGAGCAGCCCGTGATCAGACACGCACCAAGGCCCTTGGCAAAGCAGGCTCGCAGGAGCCCTCAGGGTGTGCTGGGGCTGCCCAGCCAGGGGCTTTCTTCAGCTGCTGATGGGAGCCAGGGAATCACCATGTGGGAATAACCTATTCCCCCCCAAAAGCCCTTGGTATCCATGTGGTAGGATGAAAACCTAGGTGTGAAACAAACCTCAGGGACTGTTATGTGGACAGTCAGCCCAGTGCAGAATGTTAGAAAGCAGAAAGCCTCTTAATTAACTTCCTATGTTCTAAATTCAGGGCTTTGATTGAACTAACCTTTGCTTCCTCTACAGCCAGTGAAAGCAAATGAGATCTCCAAAGAGTATTTAAAAATTCACAGGGGATTAATTGCTCCTTAAGGTGCCAGTTTCATTTTGTGATTTATAGAAAGAGCCTCTAGGTCACCAGCCCCTCAGCTGAGAGTCTTCAGCTAAGTGCCTGAAGTGAACTGTGATTAATTCTGTCCTCAGTGCCGTGGCTTCTTGTATCTTGACATAACATGATCCCATCCAAGCGCTTTAGAAATATGAAGTCATTGTGCTTCTCCTCTGGCAAAACCAATTACCAAAGAGTAGGTTGCACATGTTCCTCAAAAAGCAACAAAAGAAGCTTAACCACAGACCACAAGGGGATATGCTTCACCTAAACCATTCTGATCCCCCTTAAAAATGGAACACTGCAAACAATCCCTTTGCAAAATGCAAATCTTGGACCCAGAGTTCACCAAACAACAATGGCACGGCATGAATTCATTGCCAGCATCACTGAAGGATCTCGTAAATCTGATCTCAGAGCAGCACACCTCAAACAGGAAATCCTAAACACCAGCAACAGTTATAAAAAGCACATTATGTTCAACAATGTAAGTGAGGGGTAAAACATTCTCCCTGGCTGGAGTAATGAAGGACAAAAAAGCAGCCAGCCCAGAGCACATTTCATTGAATCCATCCTATTCCTTCTAACAAAACTGCTGATTACCAAGTCATGGTGAGCTGATCAAGTAACACCATCACTCTCTTTCAACAGAGAAACTGTTTTGCCATTTGCAAACTGAAAAACATATGTTCTTAATATTTCCTCTGATGCATGTGTCTCCTTCAAAACCGAAATCACAGCATATGCCAACAATTAAATCATTGACTGGAAAATATATACCAACTGGCATCTGAGGGCTCTCTGTCTAAAGGGTTCCTCCTGCCAGGCTTTAGGCCACATTCAAAGTACATTAACTAAATGAAATATCTGCTCCTTTTCCGTAGTCCTTAATCTGGTTTAGCCAGATCCTCCACTGAGCAGAATCCACAGTAGTATGAATTCCAAGCAGCCTCTGATACGCACACAAAGGATAAAGCACAAGTAAGAAAAAAGATGACAGAGACCTCAAGTCACAGAATTACAAAGTACCCTGAGTTCGTAGGGATCCACAAGGATCATCCAGTCCAATCCCTCACCCCACACAAGACACCCCAACAATCCCATCCTGTGCCTGAGAGCATTGCCCAAAAGCTCCTGGAGCTCTGGCAGCCTTTGGGTCATGACCATTCCCTGTTTTCACAGTACAGGGGAAATAGCTCTAAGGTTTCTAACAAGTTGGTCCAGCAGGATACAGAATGAACATTGCATGATGCATTGAAAAAAAATCACCAACCCAATACAAACTCCTTTTGCTCCTCATTGGTTAAGAAAAGCTCAAACACAACTTGTATCAGCCCTCCTCTGCAGGACAGGTACAGTTCACTCTCTGCAAGACACAATAGTGAGCTTTCAAAAGGCACCTGGGCATGGCCTCATGCCTCATCCTAATCCAGTCAGTACTGCTGGACAGCAGTGCAGCACACAGAGCAAGGATTAAGGATCAGTGTCAGTTTCACCAGATTGCAAGTCTTGGGTGGCTCTTTTCCTTCGTTCTCCCCTGAGAACTCAACTTCATTCTCTTCCCTAAAGGCATTCATTCACTATTCATTCATGTCCAGGGAAGGGAACAGAGCTGGAGAAGGGTCTGGAGCACCAGGAGTGGCTGAGGGAGCTGGAAAGGGGCTCAGCCTGGAGAAGAGGAGGCTCTGGGGGGAACCTTCTGGCTCTGCACAACTCCTGGCAGGAGGAGACAACTGGGAGGGTTGGGCTCTGCACCCAGGGAACAGGGACAGGAGGAGAGGAAAAAGCCTCAAATTGCTCCTGGGGAGGTTAAGATTGAATATTGGGGAAAATTTCTTCATTAGGCACTGGAACAGGCTGCCCAGGGCAGTGGAGGAATCACCATCCCAGCTGGTGTCCAAAAGTCATGTCAGTACGGCACTTGGGGTCATGCTTTAATGGTGAACATGGCAGCATTGGATTAGTGGTTGGACTCAATGATCTAAAGAGGTCTCATCCACCCTTTTAATAATTAACCTCTCTTAACAATTCTGATTCTAATTCCCCACCACAAAGACATGTTTTATCCCAGTTTTCCTCTAGGATTGGCACTTGAAAAGAGGAAGCTCAGCATTTCAAGAGGGAAATACTCCGATTGGCTTCCTTTTCAACTTTCCTGTCACATTTCTGTGAGAATTCTCTTTACAATGAACACTATTGCCTCAGTTAAAGTGAGATATAAAGATGTATACAATATTCATGGCTCCTTATTCACTTCATTACCATGCATTCTCAGAAAACAGTTGTTTACTCCAGATGAAAACAGGACACTGTATCAGTCTCAGGGAGGGACAGCTTATTCATAGCTTAAAAGTACTTGAGGATCTGCATCACATATCTGCTTTTCATACAGCAGTAGGAATTTGATTTGTGTGCATTTAAACCACTCCAGGAGACGCATGCAGCAGCAGAAATTGCTCTTTGCTTTCCATACCACAGAGCTCCCATCAAGACCCGTAGCCAGTGTTAAACAATTACTGCCATGAATAGGATTAATTGGGTTTCTCTGTGTGATTGTGTGAAACACAAGCTGCTGTAACCCCTGGGAGATAAATTCAGAGTGCAGGAAAGACGAGAGGAAGGTGAATGAGGAAGTTTCTTTGTTTAAAAAGTGATTAAGAAACTGACAGGGATCTCTCTGTGAATTGTCACATACTTAAAAGTTGAGCTAACAAGGGCACCGTGACTTTTACGTGGCACACAACAGGTGAAGTATCCTCTATGCAGATTCTAGCTCTAGGGAAAAGGTGCACACTGCTAACAAACAGCAAGGCTCACCTGATAAACTACATCAGTAGCAATTTTAAGGACAGAATAGCACTGGAATACATTGTTGTTGAGCTGCAGAGCTTCCCTTGGAATTATAACCACTTGGAGCTGAGGAGAACAAAGCAAAATATAACAAGTAGCTTCTAAGTTCTGTAGGCAACAATTTCAAATGTAACATGAAAAATAATTTGTAATTCAAAGAACTATGTATTTGAGGTATTATCATTTTTTTCCCCAAGGAAAGAATCTCTACTGTATCTTTAAATAAAAACAGGGAGAATAATCCTTCCTCTTGCCAGAAGGATTCAAGAATCAGCGAGGAAATTCACCCTTGTGCATATCTTCTGGGCTGGACATGCAGAGTTAAGACAGCAGAAAAATAAGTTGTAAGTGATGCTCTAACAGGCTTTTGGATCATGTCACAACATTTTGGCTGCCTCACAGATTTTGGAGCTTCTGGCACTGGCAATACTTACTGTCTTTTCTAATCTATATGAGCAGCTACTTTTAGAGGGACCCCGGATAAATCCCTCTAGAGGAACAAGAAAACATCCATGCAATCACAGGGTATTCATTTTATAGATATCACAATGTCTCCATCAAGGGTGACAATAAGGTTTCAAACACTCATTTCCCACACGGTCAGTACAGTTATCCCAGAAGCCTCAGAGATGGAAAATGTCTTTAAGTGCTTTAGTCTTCATCCTTATCAGCCCAGAGCTGTTCACTTACACTGCCTTGGGGACAGCCACTCACCTGATGACAGCAACAATAACACTTGGTAGTGGTAACAACACAGAGCAGTTATTGAGCTTTAGGGAAGCGTTTCCCATTGAAATTGTCACTTGTGAAATATTAATAGCAATACTTCATCAGTTTTAGCACAAAAGAGCAGAATTCCCAGTTATTATGCCCAGGTCTGCTTATCATTTGCCCTCAGACATACCAAGGCAACAGCTGTACCTTTACACTGCATCTCCTAAAACACCAAGGAAAAACCTCAGAATTTGGACATGTGCTCATTATTGCTGTCACTGTGTATCTAAGTCCAAAATAAACCCCAAATCCTTACATATCCTTGAGTTGTCAGATGGGATGTTCACAAATTTGAGGCCACCAAAACACAAAGCTGTGACAAATCAGCTGTCACCAGCTTTAATCTGGTGTTCTGTGATCCACCAAAAGAAGAGGGATGAGACTTCCTAAATTAGTACCTTTTTTTCCCCACTTTCGATATTGGTAGTAATATAAAAGCCACTCAACTCTCAAATAAGACAACTACTTGAATTAAGTAGAGAGCATAATTTTCTTGGCCTCTGACCTTACTCTTTCCAAAAAGAATTGAGGCAGTTCTTCTCTATCTATCTGTTGTGGTTTGACACTGGCCCAATGCCAAGCACCCACAAGAGTCGCTCACTTATCCTCCCCTGCCACAGCTGGGCAAATGAAAGGAGAATAAGTTAACAAAATCTTTGTGAATTGAGATAAGGACTGGGAGAAAGCACTTCAACAGCAAACTTAAGATTGCAAAGTGAATTTATTACTAACAGAATCAGAGGAGGATGATGAGAAGTAAAATAAGCCCTTAAAACACCTTTTCCCCCAGCCCCTCCCTCCTTCCCACCGACAGCTCAGGGAGACAGGGCGTGGGGGGTTTGGTCAGTTCATCACCGAGATTTCCTTCCCTGCTCAGGAGAGGAGTCCTTTCCCTGTGAGACCCTGGGGTCCCTCCCACAGGAGACAGTTCCCTGTGAGCTTCTCCAGCGTGGGCCCACTCTCACCAGCAGCAGCCAAACCACACCTGCCACAAGGTGAGTCCCTCCCACGGGCACACAGCCCTCCCAAAACTGCTGCGGCGTGGGGCTCCCTGTCCATGGGGTGCAGTGCTCCAAGGCCAGGCTGCTCCAGCCTGGGAGCAGGGCCCTCTCTCCTCTGGGTCTTCCACTGGGTCACAGCCTCCTCCAGGGATCTTCCACTGGGTCACAGCCTCCTCCAGGGATCCACCTGCTCCAGCATGGGCACCTCCCCCAGGGGCTCTGGGTGGATCTCTGCATCCCCCGTGGATCCCCAGGGGCTGTGGGTGGATCTCTGCATCCCCCGTGGATCCCCAGGGGCTGTGGGTGGATCTCTGCATCCCCCGTGGATCCCCAGGGGCTGTGGGTGGATCTCTGCATCCCCCGTGGATCCCCATGAAGGGGCTCAGCTGCTTCACCCTGGTCTCACCAGGGCCTGCAGAGGAATCTCGGCTCTGGCCCCTGGAGCACCTCCTGCCCCTCCTTCTCCACTGACCTTGGTGTCTCCACGTTGTTTCCCTCACATGTTCTCACCTCCTCCTCTTCTCTGACTAGAAGAAAACCTGTGTCCCACTTTGTTTTGATTTTCTTCTTAAATCTGTTATCCCAGAGGCATTACCAGCCTCTCCTATTGGCCCAGCCTTGGCCAGCAGCATGTCCAGCTTCAGAGCCATCAGGGACTGGCTCTGCTGGACATGGTGGAAGCTTCCAGGAGCTTTTCACAAGAGTCATCTTTGTGACCTCCCTGCTACCAAAAACCAGGTCATGCAAAACCAATACATTATCCTAAAAAAAAACTATGAGATTTTGATAAGTACCCAGTTTTCACAAAATATTTGTCCAAAGAAACTTCACTTATTTCTTCTGGGCAACCTAATAATTTGTCTAGTTCAAACAGAAGACAGTTTTCAAACAGTTTTAAGCAGCTTTACCTACTAAGGAAGGTAAGGAGGCCTCCGGAATGTGGACAGGAACATAGGGTCATATTCCTCTCCCTCTTTCAGCTGTCTCCCTTTTCATTAAAATCATAAAATCACAGGCTGGCTTCAGTCAGAAGGGATCTTAAAGCCCATGCAGGCTCACCCCTGCCATGGGCACAGACACCTTCCACTATCCCAGGTTGCTCCAAGTCCCATCCATCCTGGCCTTGGACACTTCCAGGGATGCAGGGGCAGCCACAGCTTCTGTGACACCAATCTTTTCTCATGCTGCCCCCATCCCACTTCCATGGTGTAGGCAAACTCAGATACCAGTACACAATACCACATTTCCCTTAAACTTGCTCTCCCCGCCTTGAAAACCACTGCTGCAGTTGTGTTTCTCCACAGCCATGTTCCTGTTCTTTACTGAAACTAATAACAAGTCTTGAAGCACTTCTTCCACCCTGCAAAGGAAGCGGAGGGAATGCTGAAGACAATGCCCCTCTTCTTCAGGCTATACTTCATCTTCTCCAACTGATTTACACACATTCAGCCTCTGCCTGAGAAGTTTAGACACTCATAAATCTGAGAGTAAAGCCCAAGATCAAAGACCTCAGGCGACAGAAGAATGCAGAAGTGCAGGGCAGCACATGGGAGAAGGGCTATCAGGAGAGCTGGATGTGAGAGGAAGAAGCAGTGACATGATCTGTGATACCATCCAGCTGAGGGTACAGCAAGGACACAGCCTTCCCCTCTCCCTTCATTATCCATCTGCATACCCACAGTACTTTTTCTGTCAGGAAGTATAAAAAGCTTTAACTCCATTAATAGCCTAATTTTAATTTCATGGAATTCCTCCTCTGGAAAAAACATTACTTCTTCATTATAACTTCTAAAAAAAAAAAAATTTATCAAACCTGCAAAACCCAAAGTTCCCAGACTTTTCATATGACCTCCTGAACTTGATCCAAGCTAGTATGTGGCTCAGCAGCCTAACCATGTTACAGACACAGCCCTGCCAGTCTGTTAAAGGGGACTCCAGTTAAACATAACTATGTGCTTAACTATGTGCATAACTTCACTTCAAGATAGGAAAGAGCTTTACTCTCTCAAAAGAGAGGAGTGGGATCAAGGGAAAGAAAAATGTATTCCTTGTTCTCCTACACACTTACTATGTGACTTAAGTTCAATACTGTTTTCCCATCTAAAGTAAGCATTATTAATGTTTCCCCTTTTCTCACACAGTGTTTTCTATTTGATTTGTAAGAAAATGGTCAGGAGATGATCACAGTTCTGTAGATATGCAGAGTGTGAACAGGCAAACACCATCCTCTACCCTAGGAAGTCCAGAGGTTATATATTCCCTTCATTTTTGTCTTAATTAATTACTGGAGTTTGGTCCATAGAATAGCCATTCACACTTAAGGAATGCTTGATTAAATCACACAGAGTGAGTTATGACTGGTATAATTCCATTAGCTTTACAGAAAAATACTAGGGATGAATTAGTCCTCTCAGGCTTATTTTCCATTCCAAAATTCCTTAATGGCATAAAGAAAAAATAGCAAAGCTGGCCACAGATGTTAAATAAAGACATTCCAAGTCAAATCCCATTTCCACAGGATACAATGGGAGTTAGTAGGACATCAGGACCCACAACACGCAACTGCAAAAGCATTTGCTGATCTTCAGCTTTAGCTCCAGTTCAAAATTTTCCTGTGCCAACTCTTCTTAAATTTGGGACAATTTTCCACCCCCCACGCCAGTTTTTCCATTGAACACAAGTCTGGCAAGAGCTTTCTTAGTCAACAGCCATTTTCACTATCTACAAAAGTTCTGTGATCACATTCAGGCATTGAAAGCCCACAATAAAAAAAATTCCCTGTAATCTGTTAAAGCACTGCACATGGTTATTCACAAAGTAGAATCCAAAGCAAAAGGTTTTTCCAGAGTTGAACTCTCTGCATCCCACCAGATGGTACATGGTATAGGAATGTGAAACCCATGACAAATTTTTCTGTAAGCCATAATTCTGTGCCAAAAGCCTCAGGTTTTATACTAAAAATATACTTGTATTCCTGTTTTACCAAAATGCCATTGCAGTAGGGAAAACATGACATTAAAATCTACCATCACACACCCCGGTGCATTGGCACATCACAATCACAGAATCATTCACGTTGGAAAAGACCTTTCACATCATCAAGTCCAACCATCAACCCAACACCATCACCACTAAACTTTGTCCCCAAGTGCCACATGCACTTGGTTTTTGAACACCTCCAGAGATGGGGATTCCACCACCTCCCTGGGCAGCCTGTGCAAATACTTTACAGCCCTTTCTGTGAAAAGGTTTTCCCTAATGTCCAGCCTGGACCTGCCCTGGCACAGATTGAGGCCGTTTCCCCTTATCCCGTCCCCATTCCCATGATGCAGAGGCCAGCCCCCCTGGCTGTCCCCTCTCGTCAGGGAGTTGTGCAGAGCCAGAAGGTCCCCCCTGAGCCTCCTCTTCTCCAGGCTGAGCCCCTTTCCCAGCTCCCTCAGCTGCTCCTGGGGCTCCAGCCCTTCCCCAGCCCCGTTCCCTTCTGTGGACAAGCTCCAGTGCCTCAGTACATCACTAATAATGCCATACTTTGAGTTATTTAAAAATCCTCCCATATTCTGCTAGACTACATTTATACCAAATCATTTACAATCCACCTGTACCCTGTGGAATGCCAAATGCACTCTGCAATACAAACTAGGAAACCAATAGAGTTCAAAACTAAATCCACACCCAATTTAAATTGCAATTACCTATCAACAGTGTATCTGCATCAGGGCACCTTTATACAAAGAGAAGCTCCTTGGACCTGAGCCCCAGCTGTATCTCTACCCCTTGTAGAGTCCCATCTGCCCCAGGGACCACACACAAAACATCCAGAAAATTTGCCTGTGAGGCAGCTACATATAAAGCTCTTTCTTTGGAAGAAGATTTAAGTGAATAACAACACAACTTTTGAAAAAAAATATAGCTTCATGCTCATTAATTCAGTTGAACAACCTTCAGAAAGAACACTAGGTAAATAAATTCAATGCTGTGAAATACTTGCCAGGTAATATTTTTATGAGGTTTTTGAGTAAAGCTACTTCTCTATAGATTAAAAAAAAAAGAAGTTGAAGTGGTCATAACAGCATTTCTTGCATTTTCTTTTCAAGTGCCTTGGCGTGGTCATCATCAGATGTACACTACAGATGACCAGCAGTCATCTGGACCTTACACATACATAAAATTCAAGACATTGGCCTGTGGTGTGTCTTTCTAACTCTGAGAAAGACCAAATAAATAGTTTTCAGAAACCAGTACAAAATGAAGTTGAAAATTGTCCATCCTCCACTTTGAGAGAGCTCCCTGCCCTCACAAATTATCCATCACACTAAGAAGTAAGGCCCCCTCAGGGAAGTTGGACTTCCACACAGAGAGGTGTAACAGGATACTCTGAGGCACGTTTGCCAGCAGCTCTGGGCTGCACAGGTCAGTTCTCTGCAGGTTTAAGTTTCAGTCACTCCACTGAATGAAGTCTAACAGTTGCCAAGGAAAGGGATCTTCTGTGCAAGGAGAGGAATGGGGGAGGAAGCAAGGAAGCAAGGAGTCAGTGAGTGGGAAAATGTGACTCAAGCAGGGAGCAAGGAGGGGTGGTACAGCAAAGCATGGTCAAAGGAATCAGTCTGGAACACAAGCAAAGAACCTGGACAGGCAGTGGGAGCAAGAATGTAAGGAGGATGGAAAAAAGGACTGAAAAGGTGAAAATGTGCAGAAGAAAAATTGAATGAAAACATATGAGATGAGAAAGAAAACAGAAGCTATGACGTGAAAGAGGTCTGTGATGAAAACTAAGCACAGGACCCATGAGAGAAAGCTGAGACTTCTTTCTACTGAGCATGCACAAGAACAAAGGACCACCACACAAACCTGCAAACTAAAAGTGCACCACGCAAGATCTTCTTGCTCTTGTGGATGGAACAGTCTCTGAAAAAGAGAAGTATCAACTCCTACCCTGAATCCCCTTCTGCTCACTAAAGTGAAGATAATTGATCATTGAGAGAAAATCAAACCAAAACACTCCTAACCCATCCTCTTGATTTTCTGGCCATTCCATGGAAAAACAGCTCCAAAGAGATGAACTTGATTTTCCAGAAGGATATAAAAGAGTTCTAGGTTCTACTCTTGACCCAAATCTTTCCCTTCTTGTTTATTTCTGTGGCATGATGCTTTTTAAGTCTCATATAATTTTGTTCCATAAAATAACAAAAAATGGGGGGACAGGGGGAAGAGAGGGAAAACAAAAAGAAAATTACACCAAATGTGGAAACAGTAAGGACCCTTTTGTGATATAACATTCTGATACTACAATGAAGAACTCTTTGTAAGAAAAAAAAGAGAACCTATACAAGCTATTCTTTCTAATTTTTTAAGCATTTGGTTTAAGGTATTTATACCAATAGCAAACATATATCTTGTAAACAGAAGAATCTGTGACTGGGAGGAAATAGAGAGGATGTCCATTTTTTTTGCTGACATCCCTGCAAAAATTGAAGTCTTAAGCATTGAGCATATTCTGAGATATTCCATGGGCACTAAAGCCAAAAGGTAATTTTCAAGGGCTTTCCCCCCCTTTCTGATTCTTTTTTCTTTTTTTTTTTTTTTTTTTTTTTTTTTTTTTTTTTTTTTTGCGAGAGTTTTTACTGCACAGTACAGCACACTTCACCAGCCTGGGGCATCCTGTTCCTATTTCCTCTTCAAGTCAACAGAAGAATTTGACAAGGAAAGAGGAAGAGAGCCAGAGAAAACTGATAGGAAGGGAACAAAAAACAGAAGCTGAAAGAGAGGAACGCATGATGTACAGCAGAAGGGGTGAAAAAAGAAAGAAAGAACAGCCCGAACAAAAAAACCCACACCATGTTCATTTCACTTCACGTTTCTGAATGTAAGCATGGGATAATAAGACAAGAGGAAGAGTGCAACTGCATAGTTCATGTTCTTAAGTGCACTCCCATGGAAGGGCATTGGGAAAAAACTCAATAGCACCGTTACTACTACACGTGCAGTTCACGGACACTACTTCAGCTCGTACCTGAACAATTAAGGTGAGTATTTGATAACTTAAGCTACTCTGGTGCACAAATCGCACTTAGAGCCCACTCCAGTCTACCCTGAAGGCTTTGGGAAGTTTTGCAGAGAGCTAGGGAGGTGGTGGTCACAAAATGTTACTCGCCCTCGGCAGAGAAACGCGTGCGGCAAGAACGACTAGGATGGGACAGGAACACTTAGGCTCCGGTCTCTGCAAGCGCAGGAAACCCAATTTTTGGCAGCCCTCGGGAGCTCCCTGCTGCCCTTCCCGGCTCCTGCCCGCCCCAGCCAGGTCCCGCTCGGCCCACCGGGGGAATGCCCTACCTGGGTCGTGGAACGGCACCAGCGCGAAGTTGTACAGCGGCCGCTTGGGTCTCTTCAGCGATGTCTCCAGGATCTTGGATGCGCCCTCGATAACTTGCACCAAGTCGTCGTACATGGAGCCGGTCACATCGAAGACGAAGGCCAGGGTGGAGGCTCCCTCGGGCACCGCCTCGGGCTCGGGCACGGCGCGGGCGCTCAGGGCCAGCAGCAGCAGCAGCGCCGTGCCCAGCGCCCCGGGGCTCCCACCCACAGCCATCGCGCCGGCACCCGCGGCGGCCGGGCAGGGCACTGGGGGCACGCGGGACAGGGGAACGGAGACACACCGCGGAGAGCGCGGGGACAGACCGGGACGGACCGCGGAGAGCGCGGGGACAGACCGGGACGGACCCGGGAGAGCGCGGGGATGGATCCGAGACGGACCCGGGAGAGCGCGGGGATAAACCGGGACAGACCCGGGAGAGCGCGGGGATGGATCCGAGATGGACCCGGGAGAGCGCGGGGATAAGCCGGGACTGAGCGGGAACAGGCCGAGGGGAGCGAAGACCGAGCGGGGAGAGCGGAGAGCGGACCCCGTCGCCCACCGCCCGCTCCCCTCCGGCGCGGCGCAGGAAGCGCCGCCGCTTTTGTCTGCGCGTGGCTGCAGCCCCGCTCCGCCTTCGCTACCGGGCAGGGCTGGGGCAGCGCCGCCCCGAGGGACAGGGCTGAGCCCCGGCCGTGCCGCGGGGCTCCTGCTGCCAGCCGGGGCCGGGGATGGAGCTGCGGCTGCCGCCCGGGGAGCACCGGCTGCGGATTGAGGCGGCGCCCGCCCCGGTCCCGCCTCCCGTGGCCCGCTGCGGCCCCTGCCCTCACCTGGGGTCTCCCCTTCACTTCGGGGTCACCGTCCTTACTTTAGGGTTTCCGCCCTCACCAGGGGTCCCTCCATCACCCCCGGGGTCCCGCCCTTACCTGGGGGTCCCTCTCTCACTTCGGGGTCGCCGACCTTACGCCGGGGTCCCGCCCCCCTCCTCGGGATCCCGCCCTCACCTGGGGGTCACTCCCTCACCTGGGGGTCACTCCCTCACCTGGGGGTCACTCCCTCACCTCGAGGTCGCCGTTCTTACGCCGGGATCCCGCCCTCATTTGGGGGTCCCTCCATCACCCCCGGATTCCTTCCCTCACCTTGGGGTGCCGTCCTCACCTGGGGTCCCGCCCTCACTCCGGGCTTCCATCCCTCACCTCTGGGTCTCCGCCCTCACCCCGCGGTCCTTCTCTCACCTGGGTTCCCCCGCCCCAGCCAGCCCCAGCAGGACCTGTCCCTCACGGCCCGGGGTCTGTGTCCCACCTGCCGTAGGTGAGGGTGGCGGTGCCGGCTCGTCCCAGAAGAGCGGGGTTAGATGGGATTTTGGGAAGGAATTGTTCCCTGTGAGGGTGGGCAGGCCCTGGCACAGGGTGCCCAGAGAAGCTGTGGCTGCCCCTGGATCCCTGGCAGTGTCCAAGGCCAGGCTGGATGGGGCTTGGAGCACCCTGGGACAGTGAGAAGTGTCCCTGCCCATGGCAGAGGGTGGGACTGGATGGGCTCTATGGTCTCCTCTAACCCAAACCATTCTGAGATGCTGTGATTTTTATTGTTTTATTATTGGAAATGTGATACAAGACTGAAAACACTGACATGCACTACTGCCCTGGCTGTCCCTTGGCTTCAGTTACATGTCCCCAACTACTACTGAAGCCCTCCTTAGTGCCATGAGCATATCCTTAAATTTAATAGTTTAAAGGGAGTAGGAAAGACTCCAGACTGTGACCAGGACCATGGTTCCAGCCACTGTTAGTTCCTGGTGCAAGAAAAAGCCTGGAAAACAAAGGAAGGGGAGCAACCAGAGTGGAGTTTTAACCCTGCTCAGGCGATGGAAGAGATTAGAGGTTTTATATTTCAGGCCTCAGTTGTTAGGGATGCAGCAATGTCCCAGCAGGCATCTTTGGAAAACTCAGTCCTGACCCAATGCCACACAGAAGGGCTCCGTAGAGAGTCACGAGCCAAATTCCCTTTGCTCCAGCTCACCTCAGTGCTGCTGTGTAAGCTTCCTTTCCATGGGCTGCGTCCTGCACTGTGGGGAGTAACGGGACATCATTTTAAAAACCAAGTGGGAGGGAAATCCCCAGCCTTTGCACAAGGTTCAGTGCAGCTCAGAAAGGTAGACTGTGAAGCAAGATTTACCTCATTAGTTTCCATCCTTATTTTACTAATCTTCAAACTGCTGCTAAAACTGCGCATTGTTGTGACTGGAAAATAAATCATGTAGAAACATTGCTTATCCTAATCAAGTTATAAGCCTGGAATTGAATTATAAAAAGCAGATGTTTACATTCTTTCTCCCCTTCAGCACTGATGTCATGAGAAGGGAGCACATAACCAGAGCTGTGCGAAGCATTCGCAATAAAACCCCAAACCATGGAAAACTTGTCTCATCTGTAACTCTGCTAGCAGAAAACTAGGACCAGGTTTGTCAAAAATACTCACAAATTGTGTAAGGAGAGATGCACTCACGCCATTAAATGGGAATACGTATTTCGAACATCCCAAGAACTGGCAGCATTTGGATTTAAGGTTTGCCTTCAGTCCTTTAGGAAGACAAATTCCTGTTATGTTTTGCATCATAAAGAAAGCCATCATTTTCTTTCTGTCTTGAATTATTTTCCAATTTGCTGTGAACAAGAAACAAACCCAATAAGTATACAAAAAAATAACCCTCTGGGGTTATACCTACTTCTGTGTCCCAAAAAACACATCTCTGAACATGGCTTTTAAGGTACCACATACAGCAAAATCTTTATTTTGTAACAGTGGAAACTGATACTTATTTTGGTTGCCTCACACTTTCCACTATAAAATAGCCTTGCAGCTTGGAAGCTCTGACACTATTATTCACAGCAGGCCTTTGAAATTTGCAGAAAGTCCTGTAGCAAGAGGAATAACTTTTTTTTCTTCTTCAATGAAATGGTTTTCACAGTTTGCCAAAGATTCATCTACTGAAAAAAAAAAAATCCCTGTATTCCTTCTGACATGCTCTCCAGTCAGGTTTTGACATGATGCCAGAATGAGAGCGAAGCACAGGCACTCTGAGGTCAGGCCATGGCAGTGTGGGAGCGCTCCGTGGCAGGAACACCTGGGGATTGCCAGGGTGGGGGGCTGTGGGCAGGGCAGCCAGGGGAGCGGGCTCGGGGTACCCCAGAGGGAGCAGCCCTGGCTCTGCCACCCTCATGAGGTCCACTGGAGTCTCCTTCGTGTGCACAGGTATTTCAGTTGTATTCACACTTCCTAATTCTGAGCGTTTCTAACTTCACCTTGATCATCTTTTTGTGCCTGTTTTGGGGCTGGAAAATAGCATTTTCTTTATGCAACTTGGTAGCATGGAAGAATCCAACAGATGTGGTCTTAATAATGTCAACCCTCGCCACCACACTCCTGTACTGTCACACCAAGTGTGGGCAAAGGGTGGGCCAGCTGGCCTTTAGAGGTCCCTTCCAACCAAACAGTCCATGAGTCTTTCCCTATGTATATATCCTGGACTGTTGTAAAGTATTAGTTGAGGTGGAGTAAAGAATTAAGTTGTTTAAATCCTTTTTCTAGCTCATCTCAGTTAAAATGAATAAAATTTGTATACTAGCTTAGAAGATTGGGAAGGAAATACTTTTCACCCTTTGTGCTTCTGTCTGAATCTGCTCCATTTTGTAATTTGCAGCTAAAAATAGTTACTGTCCAGTGAGGAAAGCTACTGCTAATGAGGAAAGAGCAGAGTGTTTCATCCTCATTTATAATAAACAAGACTCCTCTTCAAAAACCCAAGTTTCCATCTGAAGGAGAACATCAAAATGATTGTTTTTAAAGCTGATGCTGCTCTCTAATTACAGAGCAACTGCTGGTCCCAAAACAGATGCTCCTCCTGGGATCCCATGGACCACTCGCAGCAGGCTGCATCCACCAGAGCTCTTTCTCACGACACCTCTCTCCTGGCCAGCAAGTTCTGCACGTATCCCAGATACTCTGGGCCGCCTTGTCACAGACATTTGACAATATTTTGTTTCCTCTGGAACTCCATAAAGCTTTTTATGCATTTATGCATTTAAAGCTTTTATTCCAACTCCTCCTAAAAGTCCCATTCCTCCTTTTTTTTTTTTTTTTTTTTTTTTGTTTTTTTTTGTTTTTTTGTTTTTTTGTTTTGTTTTGTTTTGTTTTGTGTTTTTTTGTTTTGTTTTGTTTTGTTTTCTGGGGGGTGTTGTTTTAACTTGATTAATTGTGGAAAAGGAGGGAATGGTTGCTGTTTGTTTTGGGCAGGTGGCTTTGGCTCTCCCTGTGAGAAGTGTGTGGATTGTAGAGTGAGATCTCTCCAGTTTGCTGACCGTATTTTCTTTGCCAACCTTTAGTCCTGTCTTTGTACTTTATATATTCAGACACTCTGGTCCTGCATATGAGAGTTGCAAATTCACTGCTCTAAAACTAAAAATAACCTTTTTGTCTCAAATTGTTGCATGCAGGCAGAACCTATGCTGCTTTTGGCAAGGGCAGGGTTAAAGTGCCATCCCAGGACAGGAATGTTACAACAGGAATTAGCAGGTAGGCTCTCAGGAGCCTGAAAGCAGGTAATGCAGCTCACTGGAGCTGCTGCTTAGAGATCTGCAAGGAAAGATAAGCAAGGTGCAGAAAAGAGAAAGAGCTGATAGATTAATCTGTGGTTATATTGTTATAATCTTCATATTCATCTTCAGAGACCATGAAAAGACCTGCACAGCTTCTGGGGGAGATTTTGAAATGTGAATGCCATTATATGATGAGGGTTCAGACTCTGAAGGGATCAAATAACCCCTGACCCTTTTCCAGCCTGTGCCCTTTGGTTTTCAGCTGTACAGCTGCTGTCACACGTGGACAGTGTGTTTTTAGTACTCATCTCTCCGCTCTGTGGCCAAGGCATTTCACTGGAGATGGTAAAAAGCTGTCCTGCAGACAGAAGCAGAGAGCCTCTATACTGAACAATCTCAAGGCCTTTCAGTCACAGAGGATTCACAGCTTCCTGTGAGGTACCTTATCTTTGCCAACAATACAAAAACTGTGATTTAATATAAAAATGGGATGTATGTAACTTTTGTTGTACTTACGCCTTCTGACTCCTCAGAAGGGTAATACATTGTGAGTTTTCTTCAGAATCCACATGACTAGAAACAACCTGCTCTAGTTAAGGAAACAAACCCTTGGATTCTAGCATCTGTGCAGGAATGAATGTTTTTATTACATAGTCCAGATGCTGAAGAACTGCAAATTTCTGATCTCCACTTTCCCAAAAGGTTTGAATCTGAAACTAAGCTACTAGGCTACGTTCCCTGCTCCTACCCTACAGCTATAAAGAGATAAGCTGGGAACTGAAATCTGTTTTGAAATGTTCACACCTATAGTGTCTGGCTGAATTCTGGCCTTCCTGTGTTTTATGGTTCCTGCTTCCTTTTTAAACTCAGTCTGCTCTAATATTTCATGGCTTTGCCAATTAATGCTTTACAGCAGAATCAGAGCAGACAGGTGAATGGTAGCAATTCCCTCTGTTCTACAAACATTTCTGATGACAGGCAGTTTTTCATGTAAAAGTTGTAAAAATGAGATATTTTAGCATGTTGTGTGTTCTACATTGTGAAGAATTTAGAAGTCCTGCAGAGACACTTCTGCCATTTTGAATCTTCTTTCTGCTCCACAGAAGTTTGCTTAAATACAAATGTTAGTTTGATTCACAGTTCAACACATTTCAAACACTCACATCCCAGTGAATAAGAGTGAGACTCAGGCCTAAGTAGCTGTAGCAACTGGAGTAGTTTGTTTAACAAACGCTGTGTCTGAGCCAAGAGACCATTTCACCCCGCTGTAGCACTGAATCATCTCTCATCTGCAAGATGAAATCACTTTGCTTTTGGTTATAAAACATTTGTTTTATAAAACAGGCCATCCTGTGATCATGACATAGAAGTCAGGGGTCAAAAGTTTTGTTTCTGGCTCAGAAGCAGACTTGCTGCCTTCATTAATACAATTATGGAGCAAGATCAGGACCAAGTTAGGACCTGCTCTGATGCTTACTTGGAAAAACAAAAACGAAGATAAACTGACAGATGTAGATTTCAATATATTAAATATTTAATGAGAAAAGTAATGTATTTCTTTATTAAAACACTGGGAACATTATCACACACTGAAAGCAACAGAAGAACCACGCCATTAAAGTCATCTTTCAAGATCAGCTCCATGAAGATAAGTAAATAAAGTACATCAATTTTTTTAATTCTGCACATGGGGAATTCATGCTAATTATCCATCATTCCAAGCTATTTTTACCCACAGCCATGTCATCATGCAAACCTTACCTGTGGTTCTGTAAACACAGTGCATGAGGTAGTGTGGGGTTCATTGCCCCTAAAATATGAGCATCTCCACTGACCATGGGTGTCCACATCCACCCAAAACACCTGGAGCTCCTTTTCCAGTCCATGGAGATCTCCTGTTTGATTTTTCCAAGAAATCCCCATGTATATGCATTAAATTGCACACATGAACTTTACATCAAATTATATTTATAGAAAACTAGATGTATAGATGTAAAAAAACAAGGATGAGAGGAAATGGCCTCAAGATGCACCAGGGGAGATTTAGAATGGAGATTTCTGGGAAAATTTATTCATGGAAAGAGTGTTCAGACCTTGGAACAGATTGCCCAGGGCAGTGGTGGACTCCTCATCCCTGGAGGTATTCAAGTAATGTGAGGATGTGGCACTTGGGTCAGTGGGGAATGGCTGGACTCAATGGTCTTGGATGGCTTTTTTCCAACCTAAACAATTCCATGATTCTATGGAAACAGATAAAATTACTACACAGTCACTTCTTTCATCAATTACCAGGAATAATTGCCTGTGGCATATAGGAATTTTTTTAAAAATAATTTTTAAAGGTATGTTAAAATTTTTCCCTTGGCAAGGATTGTATTCTGGAGAATTTCAACATATTCTATTGGCCATGGCAGGGTTATCAATACATTGACAATTAGGCAACCGGGCTGCGTTAGGAAAGCAAAAGGAAGAACAAGAACATGATCTCCCTCTGCTGGTACCTCACAACGAAATGTTGTGAGAAGGGATTAGAGAAAGGATGGATTTTTAGCCTTATTTTTAATAAAGTTAGAGAATATAAAATGAAATTACTTTTCACACGTGAGATTGAAAACAACCTTAAAATAGCAGCAAACATCACAGATACACACAGACCTATCCCTATGCCCAAATGTTTTGTACATCATATTTGCACAAGTCTTTTCTACAGGAAGGTTTTCTGGAAAGTAGATTAAGTTGCACAGAGAGATTCTAGTGATAGAAGATTTCAAAAAACAAGAGTACTTTTTACATTGGGGGGGGGTATTTACTTAAAGTATATATTTTTTCAAAACTAGTCCAATGATAAATTTGTTTAATAATTTGACCAGAGAAAATCTAGCATTTAATACCTTTCTGTTGTCTCCTACATAGTTCTAAATTAATTAAAATGAACTTTGATATTCAGAAAAATCTACAAAAGTTTCATCACATGACAGTCTATAACACATAACAGCAACTTTGGATATACAGAACTATTCTCAATTATTTTATTACTAAAGCAAGTCATACACACTGCAGAAGCACCTGAGGTTAGATGTATGATGCAGTGCTAACAGAATTAGTCCAGAACATAGCTCTGCAATCCCTTATCTGTCAGGCAAGCAGCAATATTTCCTGGCTGACAGCCAGAATAGGTTCTGAAAGAAGAGGAAATTACTTCGAGTGTCATAATCCTGTTACAAAGGGCAGCTGCTTTGCCACTTTGGCTCTACAGACAAAAACTTGTTTGGGAGTCAATGACAGACACTCAAACCATAGATAAAATCACAAAGCATCCCATTCCTCTCATACCCAGAGCTATCTTCTGGAATGCAGTTGACAGATGAGCTTAATTACTGCACCTCATGCCTTGGAATGAACTCTTCTAGTTTTAAATTCTCAGGAGGAGTTAGGGTTCAGCATCAAATCAACACCCCATGACAGAAATTAGATAGAGCTGTCCTGTGGGTGTGTTCTGATAAAGCTACAGTGAGAGAGATCCAGACATCCTTGATCATAAATCATGAAATAAAACTACTTCATGGAACAACAAACCATAGAATCCTAGAAAGGTTTGGGTTGGAAGGGATCTTAAAGCCCATTCCATTTCAGCCCCTGCCATGGGCAGGGACACCTTCCGCTAGCCCAGGTTGCTCCAAGCCCTGTCCAACCTGGCCTTGAACCCTGCCAGGAAGGGGAATGAGTTTGGTGTTTGTGCCACTTGCATAGTAAAAAAGAAAATAAATATTTAGTTCTCCAGAGTTGTAGTTTTGCTCCTTTTAAGCCTGTCAGAAAAGTATTTTGTTTTAAACCAAACATAAGTCCAGGTTCCAGGCACCTGTCTGGACAGGCTGAGACTCTGATGAAAATTGCTTGGCACTTGTCTCCCCACCTATCCTCACTGGCATGAAAGTGTTAGCTCACAGTTCCAATCTCAATATTATATTTTTGTGTGTGTGTGTGTCAACCTGGCTAATTTAAATATTTCTCACATTATTAAAAATCCTGCTTTAGATTTCTTCAGCCACAGAGCACTAAATATCTTCAGGCATGTGAGATGTGTTTTCCCAGCATTTGAAGAAACCAAGTTCACCCAATTTATGAGTTCATAATTTTTGAGTCTTTTTTTTTTTGTCTGCAGTTTCAGTTTTTACATTTAAGCCCATAAAGACCAAAGCATTCTTTAAAATCCTGCCAGACTGTAAGTTAGCACCTCCCCAGTAGTTAACAAGGATAACTTTCCAAGACCTCTAGGTAGTGGAGAGCTAGTTTTACTACCAATATGGATTGTATTCTCCACAGTCACACTCTTCTTGGCATAACAGAGGTATTCTTAAAACTTGGAATGTTTTGCATATAAATTCTTTCATTATTGTCTGTTTCTCTTTCTGCTGTGAAATGTGAGCCTTCTGTCAGGCATAGCATTCTCTAGGATTAAAGAGATGAGTTAAATAAGAGTGAGCTTGAGCCTTTAATCATAATAAGAATAAAAAGCCTTTCATAGGAAAGGGTGATAAAAAAGGTTTCCTCTTACAAAACATAGTTGTTAATGCACACACACACGAGAGACAGAAATGGCTAATTTGTCATTTGGCATCAGGTTTACCTGGCAGTTTCCATTCCAAACCTGCTTTTGGGGCGTTATTGTTTTGTTAGATTCATGGTCTGGTTTGAAATTTTCCAGATAAAAAGTCTGCTCTGAGGTGATTTTGTTGGCTTTCCACCAAAAGAACGCAGGCATTTCCAAGAGCACTCACTGCCCCAGACAAGACCATCTGTACCCTTCTCTGCAGTGGTTTTGCAAAGCACAATGCAGGGAGCCAAATGGTGCCTAAAGCAGGAACCAGCAGTATCAGGAGCTCTGCATCAAAGATGGAAGGAATCACAGAATCATGAAGGTTGGAAAAGACCTCCAAGACCATCAAGTCCAACTTTCTACCAAATCCCACCGTGCCCAATAAACATATCATGAAGCGCTACGTCTGCTCAGTTTTTGAACACCTGCAGGAACGGTGACTCCAGCACTGCCCTGGGCAGCCTGTGACAGTGCTTCACCACTCTTTACAAATTTTTCCTAATATCCAGTCTGAATGTCCCCTGGCACTACTTGGGACCAGGCTCCTGAGTCAGCACGGGTGAACGGACACTGTTTCGATTGTGGTGGCTCTTTGGTCACAGATAGTGAACCCAGCACAGAGCAGGGCTCTGACATGGGGCTGGGTGAGGTGCTGATGTTCTGAGCCTGGTGCTGGTGGCAACACCCAGGCTTGCAGCTATGCAAACTGGAGACCAGGAACCACAGGTCTATGCTGCCAGGATTTCAAACTCATTTTCTGAGACTTGAGAACATCTAATTATTTGCAAAAATACCCATAGCTACGGCTGCAGCCGGTCTGCACAGCCCTGGCAGGCTCTTCAGCTTTACCTTATAACACGTAGCAAAGCCAACCCGCTGGTCTGCAGCTTTAGTGGGTGCCAAATGAGGTCCTGAATGGATCTCAGGAGGTTGATGCAGCAGTGTGGGACTAAAGCCAGCTATAAGCAGCAGAGGTCGTTCCCCTGGTCACCAAATCCCTCGGTCTGAGCACAGCAGTGGTTACTGTCACTACTCTAAGACCTCAGTCTTAAGTGAGCTTTGCCAGTGCCTTGTGACAGGCTGAACTTCTCTTACAAAGTCTGACTTGCAAGAGAGAAATTTGGTTTGGAGCCAAGCCACAGTGGCATGTGAGACAAGCAAGCCCATTCTGCTCCAGCGCAGTGGAGCATCGAGTGATGCTCTGGTCACTGCCTGTGGTTTGTCTCTGCTCCAAAAGAATGAGCAGCAGATTCACTTCATGTAACTTGATGCCAAGCCCTTTCTGAAGCACCACAGTGAATCTTGGTAAATTCACATCATGAATAAATGACATAAGCTGAGCTGGGAAAACTAATTGTTTCTGCAACTGCAGAGGCTGGCCTATGCACAGGGACAGCTCCTGTAAGGAATGATCACAGCTATGCTTAAAAAGACAAATTACTATTTCAATGCTTCAGTTCTGGATAGATTTACCTCCTGCCTTCAGGCTCCTGGGTCTGAGAGTCTGAAAGAAAAAGGTTGTCTGTTATGCTGAAAGCT
This sequence comes from Vidua macroura, assembly GCF_024509145.1. Taxonomy (NCBI): domain Eukaryota; kingdom Metazoa; phylum Chordata; class Aves; order Passeriformes; family Viduidae; genus Vidua; species Vidua macroura. The sequence continues at coordinate 8,161,942 of NC_071579.1, forward strand.
GTCATAAATAATGTTGATTCCAGTTAAATACAAACAATAACACATTCCTGGCCTGAAGAGGTGAACAGGCTCCTTCACTTCCTTTCCAGCTATCTCTGGATCAGACCATTCCTGTTTGACCAGGCAATGTGTTCAGACCCAGAATAAGCTGCTCCTTCAGTATGAGAGGCCACACTCCAGACACAGGAAGCCAGATCAACTTTCCCATTTCTCCTGCCTGTGTACTTCATTTCAATTGGGAGATTTTCTGAATCCACTCATTAGGGTGCCATGTATATTGGCATGTATAATAATTCCAAAAATGCAGGGCCTAGATTAGCAGGGATGCTGCTGAAACCCATGGGTCTTCTGGCAAAGTTCTGCATGACTCCTTTTTACCCCTGTCTGTGCCCAGTAATTAACATGTAACATAATTAATAAACTAATTTTCATGAGTCTTAGAATCCAGTCACTATAATATAGAGAGACCTCTCCTTTCCATGGCTTGTAGATAAGCAGAAGGTATGGGCAAGTGCTCTTTCCATGTATGTCAGCTACAGAACATCTCAAGGACACATATTGTCTTTGCCCAGCTTTCCTGAGCTGCTGTGAAGATTTTTAAGATACTCACATTTTAACAACTTAAAATATTAACTTCTGTGTATACAATAAAATAATTTACAGGAAGGTAATGCATCATATTATCTCTGTTACACTTCTTGAATGCCAAGATAAAATGCATTCTTGCTTAATAACACCAGTGCCAGTATTGCAGGGTTTGGGTATGTTCTTGTGATCAAAGCATTTCTGCAGACTTCTTGGAATGCTTGTTACAGTCATTTAGTTTCTTTTGCTTGCATTTACAGAGTTTTTATTGTTGTATTTTTTTGTTCTGGTTAAAGTACTTCTAAATCCATTCCTCAAAACAGGGAGAACATACAGCTGAACTGCAATATTCAGCATCCAACTAACCTTTTCTGGTAATGCCACTCTATGATGCTCAGCGTGACTTTTCCAGCACAGGCTCAGGAACCCGAGAAGCAGGGGGTGGACCTTCTTTGCAGATAAATAAGTAGTAGTAGGCAATGTCCTAAATGTATTTTAGAAGCTGTATTGTAGATGGCCTCAACAAAGGGACTGTTCTTGAGGGTCTTCAATTAAAATAAACAAAAAAACATGTGGAAGCAGAAGGTTTACAATCCCCTGCAAAATAAAATATTCTAAGATTTCAGAAATTGGTTTTAAGCATTGGACTTTTATTTCACCGATGCCACAGTTGTTCTGTAGAAGGGACATACAAGAAAGCTGGGGAAAGACTTTGTACAAGGGCATGGAGTGACAGGACAAGGGGAAATGGCTTTAAGCTGAAAGAGAGTAGGTTTACATGGGATATTCAGAAGAAACTCTTCCCTGTGAGGGTGCTGAGGCCCTGGCACAGGGTGCCCAGAGAAGCTGTGGCTTCCCATCCCTGGAAGTGTCCAAGGCCAGGCTGGATGGGGCTTGGAGCAATCTGGGCTAGTGGAAAGTGTCCCTGCCCATGCCAGGGGATGGGATTGGATGGGTTTTATGGTCCCTTCTAACCCAAAGCATTCTGGGATTGTATTTTTAACTATTTAACTAACAAAACAGCCTTCAGAAGAAGGCAGGCAGTAAGAGTTTGCTTTCAGGCCAGGACATCAGATAGAAACTGCAGTGGTACCACTGTAACTTTTGGGTTAGTGCTTAGAGCTGGTATATTGAATGGAGTTTGGACGTATAGAGCTCTCAGGTATAACAATTGCCCTCTTCATAAGCATTTGTGTTATTTCATAGTATTCCAGAATGGTTTGGATTGGAAGGACCTTAAAGACCATCTGTTTCCACTGCCTGCCATGGCAGGGATGCCACTTACTGGATCAGTTTGCTCAGGGCCCCATCCTACCTCCCTTGGTTACCCTTTTGGGCTCAGAATCACCTGTTACCCACTATTCCAATTTCAAAGTGACACAGCTGTAATGATTACTGGCTCTCTAAATTATTCATTTTTATTAATCAAGCAGAAGCTGGGCAGCAAATATTGCTCCCATAGCAGAGTCACAGCTTTGCTTTCAATGAAAGCTTATCTCCCAGTGGCAGGCCATGGTAACAAAGGCAGAGATTAGATTTGCTATCTTGGGCAGAGACATTTCCTGGAGCTCGTGGGCCGGAACAAAGGAGCGTGTGCATAAACCCAAAGGCACAACTCAGTTATTAAACCGCTGGGAATTCTTCTCCTGAGCTTTGAAATAGGAATAGTGGGTTAAGAATGGGCTTTGACTGTCTTCAGACCAGGGCAATTTTGCCAGAGAACTGAGAAAGAAATTGGGAAGAAAAATGAGTTATCTGTACAAAAAATGAAAATTAGTTCAATATCTAAGTTGTTTACATTCTCACTGGATTTGGCAGAAAGGTGATTAGGTGATTTTGAAACAAATACTTTGACCTGCTGAAGGATGGATAAAATCAAGAAGTGGTCCACAGTTTATTTTAAATTAATATTAGTAATTATAGTATTTCGACTTGTCACATTCTTTTAAAAGTAACCTGGCAAAAAAAAAGAGGATCTGTTGTGGTTTGATCTAGTTACATCCACTTAAAAGTCTTGATGAAGCTTGTGGTTTTTCTTTTAGAGAGCAGGAAGAACCACACAAATGGAGAATATTCATGTGACATGGGTAGCTTGGGACTTCCAAAGATCAATTTTATTTCACTGTTAAACAAAACTCTCTTTTCAGAATATATTCAAAGACCTTATTAAGTGGGAAATGAGGATTAGTACAAACCTCAGCAGAACCCCGGCTCTCATGATCAAATAGAGGTCTCTAATCTCTGCGGAATACCTTCAGGATCAAACAGCATTGTTTAAACCACAGCTGTGTACAGTCCTGGAGAAGCAGCTCATATTTCCTTGGGGGCAGGATGTGAGAAAGACAGAACAAGTTCTGCTTACAAGGGGTAGCCTAGTGCAGCACCATAGTGTTTGTCCCTCTTGGGAACAACACCTTTGGGACCCGCTGTCACTGCGTCAGAAGGTCGGGCTGAGCAGGGTTGGGAAAGGAAGTGGGAATTCAATCATCCTCGGCCTCAGGCTGCTCTCTCTGTCACATGTGGTGGCCAAATTCTCACTGAAGTACTGGGGAGAAGAGAGCAGAGGGCAAATCCCATCCTGGGGACATCACACACAGCCCTGATCCAGAAAGGGCATGGTCCTGCTGGGCTCAGTGTGGGCTCACCTGGAGCCCCATGTGCAGGGCTGGCCCCAACACTGGGGAAGGATGTATCCAGAGGAGGGTGACAGGGCTGAAGGCAGGTCCTGGGAAAGGCAGCTGAGGGCTCTGGGCTTGTCTGGTTTGGAGAGAAGGAGGTTGAGGAGCAGCCTGAGGAGGGAATGTGCAAAGAGAGGTGCTGAGCTCTTCTCCCTGGGATTCAGGGTCAAGATGGGTGGGAATGGTTCAAAGCTGTGCCAGGGGCAGTTCAGACTGGACATTAGGAAGCATTTCTGTACAGAACAGGTAGTCAGACATTGGAACAGGCTTCCCAGAGAGCTGGTGGATGCCCCAGGCCTGTCAGTGTTCAAGACATTTGGACAATGCCCTTAACAACACACTGTAATTTCTGGTCAGCCCTGAAGTGCTCAGGCAGTTGGGTTGATGTGGTCCATTCCAACTGAAATACTCTGTTATATTCTAAAATGTCTAAATTTGGCCAGCCATATCTAGTCAAAAGGTTTCTACAAGCAGTTTTCAGTGTCTCCTCTCAGCCAACAGCCATTTACAAAACCAGCCTGTATCTGAACTCTTTGCTGCCATCTGAGGTATTTCAGCTGCTTTTCCCCTTGCCCAACCAGAAAGCCACCTGTTCCACAGCCTGATGCAGTCCTGATCTGCATTATGAGGTGCCTCAAGGGGTGCAGAGACAGGATCACACAGCACCTGGGCATGGCCAGGCCAGACTGGTGTCTCTCGAGTCTGCCTAAGGTCCGCTAGAGGTTAAAGTGTGCAGAGAAATGCGAACAGCATCCTCCTCTTTCTCTTTTCAACTTCCTTGAGAAAAATCTGGAGGAGGGACATGAAGATGGTGAAGGGTCTGGAGGAGCCATACAAGGAGCAACTGAGGGCACTTGGCTTGTTCAGCTGGAGGATACTGAGGGTAGAGCTGCTGGCTGCAGCTCTTCCCAAGGCACAGCATAGGGACAGCTCCAATCTCTGTTTTCTGTGCCCAGGGACAGGACCTAGGGAATGACTGGGGCTGGGTCAGGGCAGGGTCAGGCTGGAGCTCAGGGAAAGGTTCCCCAGAGGGTGCTGGGCACTGCCCAGGCTCCCCAGGGAATGGGCACGGCCCCGAGGCTGCCAGAGCTCCAGGAGGGTTTGGACAACGCTCCCAGGGATGCACAGGCTGGGATTGTTGGGGTGCCTGGGCAGGGCCAGGGGTTGGATCCATGATCCCTGTGTGTCCCTTCCCACTCAGGATACTCTGTGACTCTGTGACCGGGTCAAAGGACAGCCCAGGACACCGCCGCTTGAACACCATCCCTCACATTCCTCTCACACGGCTTTAAGATTCCCAAAAGGCTGATTAAGGAAGTAAGCAAAACGTGCAAAGCGCCCAGCATGACTGCTAAGTTAAATTCCAGCCATGCCTGGTGCTGCGGGCTCATTGCTCAGCACAGCCACGAGGTGGAGGTCTTTACAACGCTAATTACAGCAATTATCCCGAAAGCCCCGATGACTTGCCCGCAGAGCCCCGGGCTCGCCTGGCGGTGTGCGGGGGACACGGCCCGGCTGCCCGGGGAGCACAGAGCACAGCGGGGGTGGCACAGCGGGGACACCGTGACCCGCAGGCCGGGCAGTGCCCCCGGGCGGGTCAGAGCCACAGCCGCCGCAGCGGCAGGGCAGAGCCGCGCACTGCGCTGGCAAACACGCCTGTGTGGCTGGACACAGCTACACTTTTGTGACAGAGATTCTTGGTCAGGGATTGGTGTCTTGGGGCTGAAAGCTTTGCTTTTGAAAGCGTAGAATGATAAAATAGGTTGGGTTGGAAGGGATCTTAAAGCCCATCCAGTGCCATCCCCTGCCATGGGCAGGGACACCTTCCACTAGCCCAGGGACACCTTCCACTAGCCCAGCTTGCTCCGAGCCCGTCCAACCTGCCTTGGGACACTTCCAGGGATGGGGTAGCCACAGCTTCTCTGGGCAACCTGTGCCAGTGTCCCACTATCCTCACCAGCCAAGAACTGTTTCCTAACAGCTAGTTTAAAGCTGTCCTGCTTCAGCTTAAAGCCATTAACAAAGCCTGCATTGCACAAACCCCCCCGACTGCATCAGCTCCATCTTTAGCCTGTAGCGCTTTGCTGATGCTCTGCCCTCCCTCGTCTGGAGCTGCCTGCCCTGCCTTACCAGAACTGACACCGAGCAAACAGCCCACAAACATTCTGGGTCACCTTTTTATCCTTTCAAACATTTCAAGCATATGGCAAACCTCCAAACCATTGGTGTTTTCCCCATTTAAAAAGGCAAAACCTACAGTTCTGAGGAATTTCAGGAGGTTATTGGTTAAATTAGAAACAGCTGAGCCAGCCCGAATTGTTTCAACTTCCCCCACATTTTTGCCTTAGCTTGAATAACATTGTATTTTTGTCTTACATGAAGGGCAGAAAATAAGATTTAAGACTCTTGTGTTTGATTTTTTTGCTTTGGCATTGAAGCAGCTGTAATATCTCTAACTGGGATTATAAATAGGCTATATATAGGAAATAACAGGCCATGGATCTAATGCAGACTCGAGAATTAAGTATATAAATGTAGTGGGAAATAGTATTTTTTCCCAAATGCTGGAAAGGACTAAAGACCTTTGTGCTATAATCTGATTAAACACAGAAAGTTTCCTTCAGGAGGAATAATCTCTTTCAATATAAGTAGTTGACAAATTGGCAAACAAAATATGCAACTCCTCCAAAGGCTATTAAATATATGGTATGTGTAATGCACAAGAGATTATTATTTATGCTACAACCCCCAGAAATCCTGCTGTGACTTCTTCAGGGCCATTACATCCATAAAGTCAATCTCCATGCCCCATTCTTTTGGGAAGAACCTACTGTTCCTCCTAACCCCCACCACCATCTGCTCCTATTTAACCCCCCTGGCAATGGCTGAGCAAACACTTACAGACTACCCAAGTCTCTTTATGTTTTATAACTGGTTCCACATCTCAGATTTAATTGATCACATAACAATAAAAACTTTGATAAATAAAAAAGAGTCCACACTGTGAAGACCTCCTACCTTGAGAGCATTCATATGCTTCCAAAAAAAGCCAGGCCAACAGAAACGAAAAAAATGCAGAAAAGCAATTTTAAAATAGTTGTAACATACTCATCACTTACTTGTTTCCTGTATACTTCCCACTGATAAATCATGGGATCCAAATGCAGCCACATCTCAGAGACAGTCCTTCCATCCCCTCCTGAAGGCACCTGCAGCAGAGGGCAATAGAGAATGTTCATTTCCTCTCACTGCCTTTGATTTCCTGAGCAGGTAAGTCAAAGGCTGGAATGTCCATTTTTTTAATCAATACAAATATGCTGATGAAGAGCAATTTTGAGACTACAATTTAATATTTATAGTCTTGCCCTACTATTATAGTAATAGAAAATTGAGAGAAAATCCCTTGTGTTGTTTAGAGGCACAAACGTTTCTGTAATGCTGAATATTCTGATAAGAAGATATGCATGAAACAGTTACTCAGCTCCTTACAGAACTAGTTTGGATTTATGCCTTGTGTTTATCTAGTTTTACGTGTTTTCCAATACAAAATACTCATCCTTATAAGTCAGCTTTGTATTCACTGACCTTCAATGAAGTGCAGGCCTAGAGAGGGATATGAAAATAATATTTACACTTTAAAATCAATGCAAAAACATGATGTCAGCAGGAAAACCAAGTCACAGCCAGATTTGGTACATTAACTTTTCCAATTAACTGTTCTACATTGCTATGTGATGCGTATAACCATTGCAAAGAATCAGGCTCTTCCCAGAAGTTCCATTAGACCCAAATTCCTAAGTGCACAAATTGTCACCTACTTGCTATAGAGAGCAAGGACTGTTCCATGGCTCCTTCACTAGCGAGCAGAAAAGGAATCCATGAAAGTCCATTTGTGAACAGACATGAACAGGTAAAGTGTTCACAGGGGAATAACAAGTGGCCACAAGCTGCTTGTGCCAGCAGAGAGGTGGGTGCCTGTGCTAAGCCAGGTGTTCTTTTCCTGAGTGCTGGGTATATACATTTAATAAACCAAAGACCAGCCTTGCTCCACAAAAGCCTGTCTTGCACACAACCAGTTCCTCTCCTTTTACCATCAGCTTTGTGTACAAGACACTTTGTTATTCTAAGCACACAGGGATTTTGCTCAGTATCTTGTTCATTCTCACAAGCACATACTGAAATCAGGAACTGATAAGGTGAGGAGATTTGATATGTACAAGGCTCAGGGTTTATTTAATCAAAGGATCAAAATGCATTATATTGGCTGGAAGCAGAAAAGAAGAGGAATGGGGATAATAAACACCCCGGAGGCCAGATATAAAAAGGCAAGATATAAATTGCTTATGTGAGGTTGAGTCACACTTTGCGAGTGAAATGAAAATGAAAGATTTTAAATTAAAATGCAAAAAAAAATATCAACCACTTAAAATATTGGCTAAAGGAAACACAGACCTGTTCTATTACTGTCCATTACTGATGCCAGCAAGTAAACTCCAAATGACTACACAGGAATACAAACTCCCAGGTACACTCCTACACTTGTAAGCAAAGTAATAAGTAATGCAGAGGAAAAGAAAACAGAACCATTTAGGCTAATTTTTAGCTGATTGAAAATGCAGAAATGCAGCATAAAGTGCATTCATATATTTGGGGTTTCCCCAAACAGGTTATGTAGTTCCTTCTAAAAGACTGCGAATCTCTATTGTGCAACAGGGATAGAACTAAGGTGAAATGTGACAGACACATAGATAAATTGATATACAGATATATACATGTAGTCCCCCAAAAGAAATGAAGATTTTGCCTCAGTTAGCAATAGAGTGATGACAAAGGCAGAGCAAAGGTACAGTAAATTTCTAGGACTGGGGAGGATCACAGTATCTCCAGAAAAAACTGGATTGCTCAGGATATGATAGTAGAAATTAAGTTATATTTCACAATACAAAGTCATGTACACACTCTTGGGGCGCAGTTACAGAACTTCCAGCTGGAAACAAGAAATAAATTTTAAAAAAATAAAACTAAAATAAAAAGTATTTCTATTAATTTGGAAAAACAAAATATGTCCATAAGTTGCTAATGTGATGCTCTGAAAAAAATACACATGCAAATCCAAACATTGGCATGTTGGTAGCAGCTTCCATTAAGGCCATGGAAGTATGAATACTCATAACTGACAATGTGAGATTTTATTTGCATATAATTTTGGTCATATAAACTTCTAAAATTTTCCAGATGAAAGAAGACCAGACCTAACTAAATATTCCTTGAACAAGAGGTTGCACCGCAATGGTCTCCAGAGGTGCCTTCCAGTCTAAATTATTAGACTGGGGATTCAATGACAATTTTTCCTTTATACTTAGATTATTCCAGTACTCAGAATAGAAAAAGGTCATTTATGCAAAATCCTACCTCTCTCCTTCTCCCAGGCATTTTTCCTATATTTTTGCCCAATGCCAAATTCAGCTTTCTCTGGTTACACCTTCAACTTTTCTACTTTAGCTGTGATTAATTCATTCATTCCCTGTTGGATAGCATAGTTTGTTTTCCCACTTCATATTGCCAGGTGGATATTATGTTGTGGAAATCCAGACTTTTTTGCAAACAGCCTGAAAGTCCAGGCCCAAGGATGTTCATACTCTGCTGGTCCCCAGACACAGCACTATGCTCTGTGAGCTGTGTGTTTTGGGGTTTGTACATTGGAATTAAGCTAGCAAGAAGTCCCAACTCACCCATTCTTAGTGTATGCATTCAGGTGTTATTTACCAGCAGAGGTGTTTCAATTACCTTGCAAACGAGGAAAATAATAATGAAAATAATAATGTACAATATGCACTTCATTAAATAGAAGATAGGCTTGTTAATTGGCTTAGATTAAGGTGCACTGGTAATTTAATTTATTGTCTCCCTGCTTTCAGCTGATACTTTTACATTAAAACAGTCTCCACAGTCTCTCTCTTTTCAGAACTTTCATCTATGATGGAATGGTTTTCATTTAAGGATCTAATTTTTTCCATTAAGATCCTGAACAAAAAATGCAGCCAAAGGGCTTGCAGGAGTCACAATTTGCAGTTCATTCTTAAAACAGAACCTGTGCATCCAATTCCCTGCTCCTCAGCCCACTCCTCCTCTTTTACAGGCACCTGCCTCAACAGTCAGGAAAACTTTGGGATGGCTGTGGATGTGGAGGGCAGGAAGGGGGATAGGAGCAAACCCTCCCAGGGCACAGAGTCCTGCAGCTCTTCAGGAAACATTCATCTTATTCCAGTACTGAAGCAGCTTTGCTCCTGCTTTGCTTCCTTAGAAGTGTTTCTGCATCTCTGCTCATCTGCAGGCTGAATGTTTCCCCAAACCATCCCTGGGGTTGTTCCCTTCCCTTTAGGATGGCCTGCGTACATCACTCAAGCTGCCAAGGTCAAAATTTCCTTGGTATCTCTTTCCAGCAGGAAAGCATTTTCTGTCCACTGAAAAAGGCTGCACATTGGGAAATGTTGTGAAGTACCAAATAGTTATTAATCAAACAAAGAGAAGCTCAATGAAATTCAAATTATTTTGAAAACAAAGAACCCATCACCAGCAGCTAATACAGATTATCTGCACTCCTATATTCAAAGCTGCATTATGAGTATTAAGGAAGAGAAAGAACTGGGAAGGTTCACAAAGTTCACTAAATCCTTTGCATTCCAGAAAGAGATAAATTCTCATTCATATCTCCATCATGAGCTCTATATACAGAGAGGACACAGCTCTGCTTTCCATGAGCATCAACGTGCCTTACATATCTTTTCTCCCCACTTATACCAAATCATTAAAATGTGAGACAAGAAACACTAAGCACAAAATGGTTGGGGATTAATAGAGACATTTCCTCTCTCCAGTTTCTGTTTTTGCCTCTCCTTCCTTTCAGACTTCCTCTTCTGTTGGAATTATTTTGCCTGAGGTTTGATGATATTTGAATAATTTAGCTTAGTCTTGTAGGGAGATGGACTCAAAATTTAGTGACATTTCTTTCCCCTGCTTTAATGACTCCAGATCTCCTGCTAAAAGGCAGGACCTTTAATTCCCTTTACTGGCCCATGGAAAGCTGTACTTCCACCAGAGGGGAACCTGGCTGCTGTGCCTCCAGCTCTTCCCCAGGTGAGGAGGTGGTCAGAGGAGAGAATGCAGGCTGTCAAAACATGGGGACAGGTCAGCCCTCAGTCCTAACAGAAAATATTTGCACCAGAGTCCAATCCCACCCATCCCCATGCCCAGTGATGAATTTGTCCAGTTAAACAGGTCAGAAATATCTCCCTGACTCCTCCTAAGGATGAGGTTGGAAGCAGAGGAATCTATAACTCTTCACTTCTTGCCAGATAACTGCAAAGTAACTTCTGGAATAGTTTCCTGCCATGTAGAAAACAATGCTCTGGCAGCAGGGATGTGTGTGTGCTCTGCAGGGAGAGCATTGTCTGGCGTGTCAGTGTGTTTGTGTACACAAATATTAATGAAACAGAGGCCAAACAGGAACTGAACTCTCTCTGGGAACTGCTCCTCCATGGCATACCCAAGGAAGAAGGGAATGAAACCTTCAACTGTGCAAAAACTGCTGGAAAACAAACACCACTGTCTTGTATTGTGTCTATCTTTTGGGGAAAACCACACTGAGAAATGCCACAAGTGTGTTTATGCTGCTCTCAAGTGGGGTTTCGAGTTGTGTTGTTTTGTGTCATTGCAAGCTCTAAGGTGATTCAAGGCCACATGAAATGTTTGTAATTTGCTTTGGATAATTGTTGGAGGCCCAGAGTAACTGGGCAGCCACAGCTTCTCTGGGCAACCTCCCTCCCAGACAAGGGAGGGAAGACTTTCCTTCCAATATTCCATCTAACCCTGCCTCTGGCAGCCTGTAGCTATTCCCTCTTGTCCTGTCCCTCCAGGCCCTTGTCCAAAGTCCCTCTCCATCAATTCTGTAGGTTCCCCTCAGGCACTGGAAGGCCTCCCCTTCTCAAACATTTACACCAGAACTTCAAACACACAGATGATGTTTTTATTTAGGAGGAACTCCATTCCCCCTACCTCACACAGGGGAAATGTGCTTTCTAGGGACAAAAATAAGTAATTTCTTTTTAAAAAACTTCCTAAAAAGAAAGTGGGTTCCATGGATCAAGTGCCAGGCACTGGTCTTGAGAGAATGGCCAATGTGCTGAGTGTGAGGCCCTTCTGGAGGTTTCTGGAAGGAGCCACCTTTTAAAAATCTTACTTTAAGTCTGGCTGTGATTAGAAATTCTGTAGCTATGACAGCAGTGTGCCATCTATATAACAGGACCCTGTTAGAGTATCCATCTGGTAAAGAAAGGATTACTTCATCAAATCTTACAGTTTGAAATCCTCATGAGTGGACTACATATTTACCCTGGGTGCTGTGAAGGGAGGAACACAGGGCAGCAGAAGAGCTGGAAATTTCCCTGCCCAAATGACCAGACCATCAGCATCCACTGTGGTTTAAATGGCTAAAAATGAGCCATTACTTCATTTTTTATTACATTACACCTCCCTCTGGAGAGACCCACCTCTGCCAACAGCATAATGCAAGGCTGGGGTTTTGAAGAGCTCACAGGCAACACCTAAAGGAATGATAAAACGGCTGCAGAAAAACCTTGCTTTAAAGAGGATGCTATTTCATATGAAATACAGAACCCTGAACTCTGGCTTTGTCAGTTTTTTCTGTTCCCATTTATTGCTTGAAAGATCACACTAATACTTACACAAAGGATTCATTAGTGAATATTACAGGAGGAGGAAAACACCCAGAACAAGAAAAGGAATCTATTGTGCTTTGAAAAGAAAATCATGGCAGGGGGAGGAAGGGAAGCAGAGAGAAAGGGAGAGTGGTGTGGCTTTAAAGAGAGGCAATCCAGTGACTTTTTGAATAATTAAAATTAATTTTTAATCTTTCTCAAAGAAAAATGAGATGGGCTCTATCCAAGCAGCAGGAAGGCTTAAATATATCCTGTATTGGACTAGTAGTTCAGCTTTAGTAGGAGGGGAAAAAGTGAACATCTCTGAAAGAGGAAAAGGCAAATAAGCCAAGAGAAGATTAAAAAAACCTGTACAAACAAGATGAAAAAAAACTGTACAAACCTTTCAGAGAACATCATGGAGAAACCATAGCACGGAACCAACACCAGCACCTCCCAGGGCTTATAGACAAGCCAGGATCAGCAAAGAGTCCTGGCTGGGGCACACAAAAGGGAAAGGGCCAAAAGTGGCCCATGACAGTGGGGCTGTCTGGAATGCTTGGTGAGCTTCCCAGCCAACTGCTTCAGGACCTCTAGTCCAAATTCACCTGAAAATTCATGCCTAGGTGAACTCAACAGTTGATTGTACATCATATGCATAGGTTGAAAAAATGCATTTCTACTAGCCAAGCTGCTTGAGTTGTGCTCTCAGCAGGTGGCACACACTCACCACATTGTGTCCCATTACTGAATTTATTTGAAATGCTTTTTACCAAGATAAAGTCTCAGAAATCTCCATTTTAACAAGAAGGAAAGAAATCTACTCCATTCATAATTAAAACATCTTTGGTATATCCTGCCTCAAAAATAATTTCATTGTCAAGAGTATTATAAAGGGAACCTCTTCATGTAGGAGTAGTTCTGCCCACCTGCTATTCTTTGTAAAGCGAAGGAGAGGAATAAAAAAAAAATTGCCTGACCTGTGACCACCTTTGGATAAAGCTTTCTGGCACAAAAATCATGGTGCCAAAGGCAGGATTTCCACTGTTCCCTGGTGCAGGAGCTGATTAGTCAGTGCCCTAGGAGCAGAAATGATGCAGTGTGACTTCCAAGGCAGGCTCAGGACCCTCCTCACGGACAAATTCTGCACTCCAGGTACAGTACATTTCCATACACAGATATTAAACTGAGGGGCAAACAGGAAGAGTCAGTAAGTACACCCTTCTCAAAGTTTGCTGGTAGGAAGAATCCTATCAGTTCTGTGGGATACAGTTGCAGTTGCAATAATATTGAAAAATAATGCCTTGGTTTCACAGAATCACAAAGGTTGGAAAAGACCCCCAAGGCCATCAAGTCCATCCTTCAAATCCCACAGTGCCCACTAAACCATATCATGAAATGCCACACCTACTCATTTCCTCAATTCTTCCAGGGAATGGGGAAAGGCAAAGGGATTTCTTTACAACTCACTTTCTGATTAAGAAAGGCATCAAAATGAGGTTTGCTTGGCATGAATTAGCAGTGGGGTTGATGTACTTTAAAATGTTTAATCTCATACACAAACCCACGAGTAACTTTCATCTCTGAGCTGTTGCCTCCTGCCTTCTCCCCAGGCGTCGCTTCTTTTCTCATCCATCCCAAACCTGAAGAGAGGGATTTGTACCCAGGGTTTCAGAAGGAAGGCAGCAGGAAGGGAAGGGGAGCCTTTCCCACTGCTGACCTTGAGCAGTTTACTTCAGTGTCAGGGAAAGAGATAACTCTGTTTACGTTTCCATTCCCTGGAAAGATCACGAGATTATTTAGATGACGTCTAGACAGCGCTCTGAACATGCCGAAGAGCCACATAAAGCACAGCTTTATGAGGAATAGTCTCCCCTTTTTTTTTTTAATACTCTAATTTCTAAATACATACAGGCAGCCAAAATGCAGGGCTGAGTATGCCAGCAATGCTGGGTAAATCCCTGGCATCACACATCAATCTGCTCTTTCATGTGAAATTAAAGCCCTCTCTGACTGGAGTGGAAACAAAAGGCGGGCACGGAACAGCCAAAGGAAAAACAGAGTCTGGGGAGAGAGGGATTGGAACAAATTGAGCTGAGTTAACCTGTCTGCTTGACTCTAACCACAGGGCAGATAAAGAAAACTATTTTCTGCCCAGCTGATGAGCCACAAACATCCCAAGAGGCTCCCCAGCAGGCCCTCACCAACCACATGCCACATCCAATGTCCTTCATTCCCTGCATGCAACTTCCATGTATCCCACCTAAAAATGCAGTGTTACAAGGGTCTGTGGCTCACCCTTATACAGCTGTCCTGGAGTGACCTGGGAGAAATCACCCATTTTTCTGCACTCCCCATACACACAGCCAGGTAAAATACAATTTACATTCTGAGCTTTGCAATATTTAAGATAGTTTGGATGGTAAAGCAGCCTTAAATGCTGAATTAAAAGGTATTACAGAAACATTATCCATTTTAAAGTGAAATACTCGATTTATTATTTGGTTTAATTGCCCTGAATTTTCACACATTAACATGCAAACCACATTGAGTGTGGTGCTGTTTCCAATTACAACAGCTGATTTATCCAGGATGGAGGTTAGAGGCATGATAACACTTTCACTTGGCTTAACAACCCACCCATTTCACAGAGTCAGTGAAGCTCTGCTCCTCCTCAGTTGCACTCTACTTCCATAGCTGCGCTCCTGCAACTATAGAAGGAAATTAATAGGAAATCAAGCTACAAATGGATCTCCTTGTTCACCAAATTCACTCTCCAGCTGGCACAATCAGTATTTCTGTATCATTATTATATAATCCCTTTCTAAATGCACTGAGTTCCCTCTTCCTTCTCCCAGGAAATCTTCTAAGAACCTCATTACCGCTTGGAAACCTCCATGCAGTTTCCAGCTTATGCTTGGACAATTCCTATCCTTTTGTCCTTATGACAGCCTCACCTCCAGCTTTTCCCCTGCTGACAGAGGCCCCCAGCTCTCTCTTTAGACAGGAGTGATCCCATGTACTCCCACAGGTCCCAGCTCCAGCTAAATGAACCACAAAGGAAAGCCAGAGCCCAGCCCAGGGACGAGCAGGGAAAGCCCATTCTGCTGGATGGGCACCTGGGACCTGCCAGTGCCATGGCACTGAGCAAAATTCACCTGGCCCTGCTGTGTCTCCTCAGTATTGAATCTGCCTGAACCCCTAAAGGCCTTTTCTCCCTTTCCTGCCAGGGTTATCCAGGCAGAAGGAAGCCCCTTCCTGCTGCTGCTGCCTGTGTTTGGGAAGGGGGATGCAGGGTGGCCCATGCTGGCCACACTCTGCAGCTCTTCACCAGAATACTGCTGGGTCTCTGTGTGCAGCAGCAGTTCTGTCCTCAAAATAGCACAGCATGTGCTGTCTGCATCTTGGGAACCTCCTGGCAGCCTGTCGAGCCTCAGGTGGGAAAAGGTGAACATTATCAGGACAAACAGCAACATAACTCTGCTCTGGGGCTTGGGGTGGAGGCCATTTCCCACACATTTGAAGAAAAGAATCCCAGGGGATTAAAAAAATTCACAGCTTTTTTTTCCTTCATAAAATCTACAATAAAAACAGACCATATTAAGCAGAAATGAACCTACCAGAACTTATTAATAACTTGAATTCTTCCACTGGAGCCCAGCCAGCTACCCTTGGAAAAAATTCCTGTTTACTTTGTAGTGAATGTGAGAGACATGCAGTCTGTCAGAAGCTGCTACGACAGTAAAAACACAGCCAGGGGCTGTCACAAATGGGGAAATCACAGAGAAAGTTAACTTTTTAACTTCAAGGACTAGATTAAAATAATATCTATGTGGTTAAAAGTTATTTACTTTATCACACAGAAGACTTAAGTTGCCTTTACATGAAAGCTGTTCTAGTTCAAAGGCAAATTTCAGCTGTTTCTTCAATAGTTAGCTTGGTTTTAAACATTTTTATTAGCTTTACAAAGGAAATGTCTTTCCTTGTTGTTGTCAGTTGGGCTGAGATTAATTTTTTGCCCTACAACTGCATCTTTCTTTCCCCGAGCCTCAGGCAGGATGGTTGCACTGAGAATTCCCGACAGTGTCCTCATTCAAGGTGCTTCCGAAATCCTTGGGGGATGATTAGACATGCCTGACCTTGTGGCTCCTCAGCAGTTTGATCCTAGGGTGATTCCTACATAAATCCTGCCCTAAGCTGTAGGTCTGTGATTTCAGAAATTGCACAAAACGTATTCCCAGTGCCCCCAAGCCTGAATACCGAGGCTTAATTAAGTGACAGGCTCTTTGAGAGAAAAAATAGGGTAATAAGTAACCTTAGAGCTCCTGTGTTTTGTGCTGTAAGTTGGGATTTCTTCCCTCCTGATCTTCAACACAGCTGGATTGATTTCTTTATAATTTCTAGTCCTTTGTGTACATTATTTTGTCTTGGGAAAGCTTAATGTAACCCTAAACTGAACATGAAGGCACTTTCTACTGTTCATTTATGTTCTTAATTAATCCTTTCATTTATCTTATCTTTCATAAGCAACTTTCATTTTGTCCCAGAAAGCAGGCCCATGATCTGCAGATGTCTGTCCTCCCACAACAGCCCCTGCACCCCTGCTGTCACAATCCCTCGCTGTCTCTTATAAATTTTCCCATTGTCCCTCTCATCCCTTTAAAGCCCATTTTCTAGGCTTTGTTGTGCTTTATACTTGAGACCAAGAACATGTTTAAGTGTCTTCCTGCACCGAATCGAAGAATGGCTGACCTGATAACCCCACAGCAGCAGTGAAAACAGGAGACAAATGTCACCTCAAAGGGACACTTGAGCCTATCTGGCCCTGTCAGGAGCAGGAAATACCAGGAGTCTTACGTCAAAGATTTCTAACCTAAATCTGCAGACCCAAGGGGGCTGGAATGGCTTGAATACATTTCAGATAAACATCCAGACTTTGTGATGATTATCCAAACTCTTTGGGAATGTGGAAGTTGTGAGGTTCACCCGTCAGCAGTACCTTGAGCGCATCCTGCACCTTGAGGACAGCCCTGATAAGGCTGTTTGTTTGTCCCCAGCTGCAGCAGCGTTAATTAGATCACGTTGGTAGGAAGCTGTGAACCAAGGGATGCTGCAGACATTGCCAAGTGGCTCAGGAGAAATAAATCAGAGCTGTCCAAAACACAGCCCCATACCAGGCACTGGGAAGAAAATTAACTCTGCCCTGGCCCAAACCAGCATGACAGACTATAAATATTTTTTGAGTAAGAATAGTGGTAATTACTCACTGTCCTAGAAAAGCAGGATCTTCAAGATAGGAGAAAACATTTTGAGCACCTCCTCATAGAAATTTAGGAGTCAAGTAACTTTAATTCGACCTTGGAAATTAAGTCAGCTATATCAAATTAAGGCCAGATTAATTCTGATTATGATTAACCACCTAGAGGCTTAATACAGTTTGACTACATGTTAAAATCACATTTTTAGTTAATTTAAATTATTGCTTGAGTGTTTCTGCAAAGGTGAGTCCTAAATCTCAACAATATTAATCAGCCAAAAGAAAGGAGGCCTTGCAATTACCTGATCTTTCTCTATTTGTTTCATAACATCTTCATTGTGATATCTGCTCAGCGTAGTGCATTAAAAGAGCTGTCAGGCTGCATTGGGAAAACCCTGTTAGTTTGATTAAATTACTCAAGAGAATAAAAAGGACAGCTATTTTCAGAGCAGGTTGGTAAAACACACCTGGCTCAAGGATTTCTGCAGGCAGCCTGAGAATTCAGCTGGGGTTACACACAAATGGATTAATTCACAGAATCTTAGGATGGTCTGGGTGAAAAGGAGACTGCCAATTAATTATTAATTATGATTTGCATCAACAGTGTGAAGGAAAATTCAGTCTCCAGTTTCTTAAAGAAAAGGGAAAAACACCTGAATTTCCATTAAGTCTCAACAGCCAATTTCCATAGAAGTGGGTACTATCTTTAGTGGGCAAAAGTCTAGACAGACACAAACTCCAGTCTCCCTCAGGCTGACTCTGTTAGCAAGGGAGTCACACATTGTCTGAGAAGCTGCTCTTCCTTTGCAGCAGCAACTCCTAACCCTGATGCACCATCACCCACAGACACAGCAACTCATTCCCCCTTGTTCCCTGGCCTTTTGCATCTCCCAGGTATTGTCTACAGGTGTAAACTGTCCAACCTGAATCAAAACTGCTCAATCTGGAGCCCCTCTTGCCAGTTACTGCCTTTAAGGAGCTAAATGCCATGAGCAGAGTTGCCTCATCACACCTCCAGAAGGGCCTGGCTGACCAAACCTTTGGCTATTAATCACCAATTACAGTAATTGGTCTCCCAGAGGATATTGACCCTCCCTTCACACCCTGCTTGCTTTTCCTGGCAGGCAGCTGCAGCTAATTCATTAACACAGACAGCAATTACCAAAGGGTTGGTGCTCCCTTTCCTCCTGCTGGGGTTCTCACAGTTATTCAAAACATGCACAACTGTCCATCACAACACAGCACTTCTCATGCCACAGAGCAGTGACCACCTTAAATAACCCTAATTACTGACTATTCCCATTCCTAGAAAGAAACAGCATTTATCATAGAATCCCAGACTGGCTTGGGTTGGAAGAGACCTGAAAGCCCATCTTGTTCCACCTCTGCCATGGGCAGGGAAACCTTGCACTAGCCCAGCTTGCTCCAAGCCCTGTCCAACCCAGCTTTGGACACTTCCAGGGATCCAGGGGCAGCCACAGCTTCTCTAGGGCCAGGGCTCCCTCAAAGGGATTCCATCCTTAAATCCCATCTGACCCTGCCCTCTGGCAGTGGGAAGCCATTCCCCCTCATCCTGTCCCTCCATCCCTTGTCCCAAGTCCCTCTCCAGCTCTCCTGGAGCTCCTTTAGACACTGGAAGGGGCTCTGAGGTCTCACCTGAGCCTTCTCTTCACCAGATGAACATCCCCAGCTCTCCCAGGCTGGCTTCAGAGCAGAGGAGCTCCAGCCCTCAAAGCATCTGTATTTATCATCATCATTTATAGTTTTCACCAGTCAGGATTTTATATGCCAGCCCTGCTGGATTTTATATTTTTGTAGAGATGATTGAGAGAAATAAGGCACTATTTACAGAAAAATTCCCAACAGGATCCTAACAGGCTCTCATGAAAAGCCATTGTTTTGCTTTCTTATTTGCTGTCCCTGTGGAACTGTAACCCACTGCTCCAGATTATTCACCCCTATCTATTCATATGCAGCAATGAATGTGAAGACACCCCAGGCTGGCTGCTGGTGCCAAAGCCCTATAAGGACATTTACAACCATTTGGAATATTTTTACTTCAAAGGAAAGGATTAATGAAGATTATGGAAATGATCCTCAATGTCTGCGATTCCACTGACCTGCTTTTTCCCAGATACCACATAATGATTTGTTAAGCTACATGTCAGCCATATGAGAGAAATGTTAAGTGCAATGCAGAGTGGGAAGTGCAATATTCGAGATGTACACGCCACTTCCAAGGTAAAAATACTTCTGAAGCACAGCCAAACACCACTGGCACTCAGAGCCAGTGTCCTGGAGTGGTGTAGCATTGTCTGAGGCAATCTAAGCTCCCTCATCCCCAATAAATGTGTATCAGCTCCAACACAGCTCAAGTGCCAGCACTGCAGCTGCACCACTCCAGCCTTGCACTCTCCTCCCTCCTGGCTGCTCCCTGAGCTGCAGATCCACCATTAATTCATCCTGTGACTGCTTTGTATAACCATGGGATAGCAGGGAAGGAAGAGAGAAAACAAGACAAGGGTACTATGATAACATGTGAGAGACAAACAATTTATCAGATCAAAGAAGATTACAATATGAATTTTTTAAAATCTTATTTCTGAAGAGTATCTTGGAGTTTTGTACCACATTATCTATATTGATGCTACCACTCCATCTATCCATACTGACCCACCTTGACCAATATTACCATAACTTTTGTTTGAAGAAAGTGTCAAATCCTAATTACTTGCAGAGTCTTGACACTTCTGAGAGTAGTCAAATAGTGGCACAAGTCACCTGGAGAGGTTGTGGAGCCCCCATCCTTGCAGATACTAAGAATTCAGCTGAACTTTAACTAATATCTCCTGATGACCTCCAGAGATCCTTCCAATTTGTAATTTTCACAGGATCATTCAGGTTGGAAGGGATCTCAGGATGTCTCTGGTCCAAGCTCCCATTCAGGGTCAGCTCTGAGGTCAGACCAGGCAGGTCTTGGAAATGTCAAAAGGGGGAGATTGCACAAACCTCCAAGGTTTTATTTTCCTCATGTGGGAAAAGTCACTCTTTGTATCCAGTCTGATCCTCTCAGGTTTAAGTTCTGCTCCTCCCACTCGCACTAGAGTGAGGAACTCCAACTTCTCAATAACCCCCTCACAGGTACTGGAGGCTGCTGTGACCTTCCCCCAAAGCAGACTCTTCTCCAAGCTGAGCAACCTCAGCTTCTGACAGAGCAAGTGCCCCAGCCCTGAGCACCTTGGTGTTCTCCACTGGACTCCCTTCAGTTTAGCCTTTCCTGTACCAGGAGCCCCAAGCCTGGCACGGATTTGGGATGTGATCTCCTGGGTGCTGAGCACAGCAGGTACCCAAGATGTGCTGGCCCTGCCCCTGCTGATGCTGCCAGGGCACTGTGGGCTCCCTCACTTGGTGCCCCAGCCTGGCCCTTTCCTGGAGCTATCCCCAGGCAGGCAGGGCTGGTCTCTGGCAGGCTTTCCCAGCTTCCTAAGCTTCACCTCACCTCACCCCTCCAGGCCGTGTAGCTGGCTCCCATGGCAGCCCTGCCCTCAGTTCAATGCCATTTGCAAACATGATGAGGCTTTTCTTCGTATCTTCCTCCAGGACTCTGATAAAGATGTTGAGCAGAACAGGTATCTGTGCTACTCGATTTTTATCAGCCTCGAGATAGACAACAAGCTCTGAACCACGTTTCTATGAGCATGATTACTGAAGTAGTTTTTCAGATGATAGACAACCTGAAAGGTAGATGTAACTTCTGTTCTGTGTTTAAATGAACAATTTACTCCTTTGCGTAACACAAAACTCCGGTTTAATTCCCTTTTCCAGTGTATTCTGGAAGACAAAGCATGTCACACGATATTGGAATCATTGAGATATGCAAATGTCCTCAATATGCCCATTCACTGAAGTTAAAATACTGATTTCAACACAGTATTTAACACAATTCATGCAGCTGATTTTATCACTGTGCTGGTATGGAAGAGTTCAAGACATTATGAAAAATCATTTGCCTGGGAAAATAATTCATGACTAGGTTTTGAAGGAAGTTTTTGTTTGTTTGATTGATTGATTGATTGGTTGGGTTTTTTTTTGTTTGTTTGTTTGTTTTTTTTTAATATCAGCTGCAAATAGAGTAAGCAGAGCCAATTGGTAGAAACCTAAAGGAGAAAGTTATGGGAGAGTCTATCAGGACTGCACATACTTTGATGGATAACCAGTCTCTCAGATATGCTAAGCTGTGAAGGAAAAGGGTAGAAAATGTTCCATCAGTCATTTCCCCCAAGGCCTGTTTATTTCCCTCACAATTCCAGACTTGACCCACCAGCCTGTTTGGCTGCCCCTCTCAGGCTCTGGGTGTGCACTGTGCACAGGGAAATGCCCCTTTCCCCCAGGCACAGCCCTGGGCACAGGGAAATGCCCCTTTCCCTCAGGCACACACTGTGCACAGGGAAATGCCCCTTTCCCTCGGGGATAGCCCTGGGCACACACTGTGCACAGGGAAATGCCCCTTGCCCTTAGGAATACCTTCTGTGAGACAAACACAGCAGGGCTCAACCCAATACACTTGATGCAATGCTGTAAGAAATATGAATAATGCAGCTCACTTCCAAAGGAGCAGAAGTGGGGTGCTGTGCAAGTTCCTGCTGCACTCTGTGAAGAGCTGTTTCCCTTCCTTAAGCAAACGAACAATCTTTAGGCACCTAAGTTAGGTACCAGCCATCTCATCCTTGAATCCAAAGTTTCTAACTCAGTAAATGCAGTTTCCCAGATGTTGCTGGGGAAACACTTGGGCTCTGTCCTGTTTAAATGGAGATGCATTTGCATTTTAAAACAAGAAAAAAGACCCATCTGTAGGAGTATGTGAATAGCTGCACAGCTAGTTTGGGGCACAACTATTGCAAGGTGAGGATTCCATCAGCTGCATCACCAGAGCTCCTTGAGAGGGCTCTGTGCCAGCTGGGGGACTCAGAACTTGGTGCTGCCCCAGAGTTGTGCCATCACAAATGTCACACACAAAGGCAAGCTGGCTTTTAATTTCTGATAAAGATGAAATTGAATGAGCAGCTTTTTTGCCCCTGCCAATCAAGCTTTATGTGCCCTGCAATTACCATTGACAACAGATGGAAAATTGCAGTGACTAAACCCCAGAAGCTGGTGTTTTTCTACTTCTAAATTAGTAGTTTAGTGGATTAAGGTAAAATATTTGCCTGAAAATATCACCCTGAAAGTATGTTAAACATTGGGTTAGGGAACAATGCTGTGAGCAGCCAAGGAAAGACAAAATCTGGAACTAAACCTCTATTTGAAGGTTGGTACCAAGAGATCAGAGAGACACAAACAAAGCTCCTACACCCACAGAGGAGCTGCTCTGTGTTTTGTTAGAAGTACCATGTGAGAATATGCAAAATAAAGTGCTAGTGAATAATTTGCACATGCAAATCCAGCCCAAGCTGAAGCGCTGACTTTTGATCTCCAGGAGCAGAGCTCTGTGCAGTGCCCATCCCTCCAGGCCTTGGAGCCACACTGCCAGATTTGCCTCTGTTCCTGATGGGGATTCTTTGTGCTTCCTTTCCTGGAAGCCTTTTTTTTCCACCACAGAAGCTTAATAGGAAACTGCACTTTGGTATTCAATGGCTGAGGAACGGCTCTGTTTCCACCATAAGGTGGGAAGAGGGAGGTGGTATGGAAAACCAAAAGGAAATACTTAGACTGGACTGCAGATCCTGCTGCCAGGAATAGTTATAAAAGCAGAGGCAGATCCTGCTCTACACACTCCACTCCTTTCCTTCCACTGCAGCAGCAAAATAACCCAGCAAGGCCACAGCAATCCTGCTGCTGCCTTAAACCATGAAGTGCTTTTCCAGTGATAGTTTTCTGTGGGAGGACAAAAGCCACACAGTTCTGAAGACTGTGTTATGTTTCATGTTCTTTGGTTTGACATCTCCTGCAGCCTTCAGGAGGAAGGCATCCAATCCAGAGCCCTTCCTCAGCACACTGGCAGCCACCACATGCCATGGACAGCAAACATCCTCAGTGCCATAGCACCAGGATTAAGAGCAAGCACAGTTCAGAGAGCACCTCTCCATTTGCACTGTACATCTATTCCCTTCCAGTGTGTTGAAGCTGTCAATACTGCAATGAACACGCCGATAGTCCAATTAATATTTTCTCTGCCCACTCTGCTAGGGCAGAGCAGAATCCATGGGTGTTTGTTACTTTAAACAAGGAGACTTGCAGGAGGAGCTCCCAGGAGCTGCAGCAGGACTGAGCAGCAGGAGCACACCTGAAAGGGTGAAGGGAAAGAGAAAACCTCTTGGGTCAGGCTGGAGAGAGAACTGAGGCTACAGGAGCCAGAGGAAGCAACAAAGTGACACAGGCAATGCAAGTCTAAACCTTTGAGTTCAGGGGCTTTCATAATTCATATAATCACAAATTCTTCTGTCTTGCATGACTCTTAGCTGGATTTACAGGATCCAAGAGTGTTGGGGAGGAGACTACCAAAGCTATAAATAACTGAAGAGAAAAGCAACAGGAGATTTCAAGGCTTTGCTGATTCAACAAGAAGGCATGAAATTCCTCTCTTTCACTATTTAAACAGTTACTCAAAATAGAGCTCTTAAAAGTAAGGATATTCAAATATTATTGCCAGCAGGATATGCTGACAGCCCTCATACTCTCATTTAGTCCTTATGAAGTGTAGGAACAGGAATGTGCAAACCATAAATTACAAAGGTAGCATCTGCAAGCCTTCATTCAAGGTTCTTAATTGCTCTGTGATTCAACCAGACATGTGGCTCTTTTTATTTATTATTTGTGCATATTCAGGCAAACTGGCTGGTATTAGCACATGCCTGGGGACTGGCCTTTTTCAGGGAGGTGTTGGCATATTTTGTTTTTAGGAGGTCAGTGGTTTGGGACCAGACTGAAACATTACAAAGCCAGCATAAACATTTCTTTTCTTTCAGATTATCCTCAGGGAAAAATAATAGTCTGGCCATTGCAGCTTTAAGAGTTACAGCCTTACAGCCAGTGCTTTCATCCCCGGCTTACACCAACACCAGTACAATTCCACAACCCTCCAGGTGCACTTCATCCCTCAAAAATATCAGAGATTGATTTGGAGCTCCAAGACCAGAGGCAGAAGCTGTTTGAGAGCATGTACATGTAATACAAGGAGGA
Organism: Vidua macroura; assembly: GCF_024509145.1. Taxonomy (NCBI): domain Eukaryota; kingdom Metazoa; phylum Chordata; class Aves; order Passeriformes; family Viduidae; genus Vidua; species Vidua macroura. Next base: position 8,186,358 of record NC_071579.1, read on the forward strand.
CAATCAGTGCTACAGAACTAGTCCTCAGAGCCTGTAGATTCATTTTCAAGAGTACAGTAATGCTCCAGGTCACTGGTTTTATATCCAAAGATGGGCTGTGTTTTAACTCCACAACCCATGGTAAACCCAACACTCCCTGGGAAGCAAAGCACAAACACAAAACCAACTGCAAGCACAAAACCAACACAGGGTGAACCCTGGTTTCAGTTCTCTTCTAAGCCAAAGAGATACACATTGTCATAAGAAGATGCACTAAATAGCCTAGACCTTCCAAAAGTACATATCCAAGTATCCACCTCAAGAAAACAATACCCTAAAACATGAAAAATGGGACTCATTTACCCTGTGCAGGAAACATACACCTCTCTGGTGGAAGGTGTCCCTGCCCATGGCAGAGGGTTGGAATGGGATGATCTTTAGGGTTCCTTACAGCTCAGAGCAGTCTCTGATTCTGTGATTTTATTAACACTGCAGATGAAACCTTGAGGGAAACTGAGTTCAGGAACCTTGGGACAGCTCTGACTTAGGCTGCCTCTTTCAATTTCTGCTAAAAGGCTTTATTATGAGCACTGGGCTAATAAAATCCTTTTGAGTGATCTCAAAAAAATCTCCTAATTTGTTATTAGGTCACTGTCTTGGTTTGAAAGACAGGTGTTTGCCAAGGAAGGCGGGAATCTCCCTTGGAACGGAGAATACGACCGCCCTCTCTCCGAATTATAATAGCTTTAAAATTAGGGGACTTTCAGGCAAATATATGGAGAAAGGAATAACAGTTGTTTATTAGGATGCATGTGCACAACAAGGCAAACGAACAACAGCATCGGCAGCAACAAGAAACGAAAGAAAGGAAGAATAAACCAGAGAAGCCGATGAAGCCCCGTCCCGCCCCGTAAGCAGCGCCCCTGCGCTGCAGTTCCGGGCACAGCCGGCAGGGGCGCTGCTGCTCCCCGCGGGCGGGGCGGGTGCGATGGCTGCCCCGCGCCTGCAGGGGGCGCCCTTTGCGGGCTCGCAGCCCACACGGGCAATGGCGGGAAGGGGTGGACGAGAGGCTTTGCTTCACAAAGCCGGGGGCAGCCGATGCCGCTGGCCCAGCAGGACCCTTGGAAGCAGCAAAATCCCGGGGTGGAAGATGAGATGTATCAGAAACTCCGCAGCTGTAGCTGGAACCATCCCGGCAGGCAGGGGTTGCACGGCTACAATGGAGCGAATAAGTCGCAGCAGTGGCAGAGTTACCCACGATGGGGGTGCTGGGCAGCAACAGCCCGGCTCTCGAACAGGGCAGAGAGAGAGAGAGAGACTCCCTGAGAGGGGAAAGGGGCTTGGGGATCCCGGGGTTTCTCCTGAGCCGCTCGGGCAGATGGTGAAGGGTTCTTTGGTGAGGGCTGTACCACACACCAGGCCTCTGTCTCTTGCAGGATCAAATCTGTCTCTTCCCCTTGAGTGTCTCAACACCCTCCCCCTCACATGCTACAAAGAGTATTACAACACCCCAGTGTTATTACACCTTCCAGCTGCTGCAGACTTTCTTGCTTTTCACTTGTTCCCAGCTTTTTGAACACAGAATCTCTATTTTCATTGAAAAAAACCTCCAAAACACACCAAAACCAACTGTAGCCAGGTTCTGAACACCTGAGCTTGAAAACAAGAACATAAGATACAGGATTTACACTGATGTGTAAATCAGCACATCAGCAATGGGCTGCAGAAGTCCTTCTCCATGTAGGGAATTGGTGACTGGACGTACGAGAAGACATTTTTCTATGGTCATCCTTTAAAAAGAATGAAAGTGAAAATAGATGTGATAATTATAAATGGCTTAAGCCACTTTCAGTTCTGGGCTGCAAATAAAAGGCATGTACCCACTTAATGCCAGTTCTTGCCCGCAGAGCAGGCCCAAGTCAATAGATCCACCTGTCAGCTACCAGAGAAAAACAATAAATAGTTTTCCAGCCAGATGAACTCCTTCACCTGGCTGGCAGTGAAAGCACATGACAGTGCTGCTGACAAGGAGAGGCATGACCAGCAACTTCAGAGAGAGCAGATCTGGTAAGGTCTTAAAGGTGCGGCTCTTGTGTGCTTGAGCTTTGCTTGAAGAGAAAGAAACCCCTGATCTCCCTCCCTTGAAAAGGAACCCAGAAAATCACGATATGTATTACCAGCATTGATATTTAGGTATTCTATGTGTCACTTGGAGATACAGAGCCAGGCAGTAGCTGGCTAAATGTGACAGGAACTAGAGAGAGAAGTGGGAGGAGAGGCCTTTGACCAGAGCCACAAAAGACCAATAAAGAGTATGCCAAGAGAGCCAAGCATCTGAAAATGGGCTCAGCAAAGACACTGGATAGAAAAGTGCTGTCCATGTAAGAGTATACTCCACCTCTCCTAATTAATTTACTCTCTGCTTGAGAACACCTCATTCATTTTGAAACTGGCCTTTACCTGTCTTGGACTGAAAATATCCACTCAAGCATCCACTCAACCAAAACATTTTATATCCTGTACAATTCTATTCTCTTTGTATTCTAGAACATGTCCTGGACTTCTCATAGACCCCTTATAGAAGCTCAAATTTCAGAAATACACAAGCACAGCCTGAATCCTGAGAAAACAAATAACAATATTCAGTGAATATTATTGCCAGTCCTGCAAAGTCTGCTTTCTGCAACTTAAAAAAAAAAAAAAAAAAAAAAACCCAACAGGCACAACACAAAATAGGAAAAAACAGAGGAAACCATAACTACACATAAACAGCCTGAACTTCCTCCTCCTTCCTCAGCAAGAGGGCTTTGGTTTTCCCCTCACAGCTGTTCAGATGTTAGGAGAGGTCACTTGAGTGCTCAGGCAGCTGAGGACGATGAAACTCACTGCTCCTCTCTGTGTTAGGGAGCAGGGAACTTTCTCGTTTTCAAGCTGAGTTTCACAAACCACAGAAATTGAGTGCTAAGAGCCTGAAGAACTCTGGATGTGGTCCTGTAGGTGTCAGGAGAAAACCTGCAGCTAGTTTCACTGGCGAAAGGCTGGATCCAGAACAGAGTTTCACATTCACACCAGCCTTTCCTTGCACGAGGGATGGTTTGGCTCAAAGCTGTCTTGTCCTCAGGAAGGGGGACAGAGCCATGGGCAGAGCTGAGTGAAGAAAACAGAAATCCTTGGGGGGTGAGCCAGAAGGGGAGAAATAATTCATTTCAAGCCACAGAGTACACAGGGAGAAAGATGTCCAGTGTATGATATGTGCAGCTGTGACCATGTCCTGTGTGACTGGTAGCACAGACCCCACATTTGACTGACAGGAGCTGTGGTTGTTCTTCTCCTTGCCTTTTGTTACCTGTGCACACAGTAAATCCACTTCAGGAGCAAAAATAAAAAAGAATGCTACTGTATTTCAAAACAGTTTAATAACAGGCAACACCATAAGCAAGATATAGTGGTAAATCTGGAACAAATCCAGCTGTCTGTTGGAAAAGATTCCAAGCCCTTTCAAGGCTGGCACGTGTAACACTTGTCTTACCATTGGTGCAAGACACCCATAAACACTTGTGCAAGAGTAGCTGGGGGAAATAAATGTCAGAAAGTACTGCAGGCCTCTGTGAGTCTGGGAATGTGAAGCTTGGGGATGAGCTTTGTTGGACGTGGATACAGGTGTGCATATCCAGAACCATGTCCATACCTGTTGTGTGCAAGGCTGGGATGTACGTGACAGAGGGAAGGGGCTGGGGAAGAAAAGCTTTGGGAATGAGGAGCTGAAGCCTTACACAACCAAAGCACTGCCTGCAGTGTGACCTGAACAAGTGGCTGAACAGTGCATTATAGATCAGTAAGACCAGCTGAAAGAACAAACAAGCCAAGAAAATGATCCTTCAGCACTCTGGAATATGGGATTTTTATATACCTGGATGCAGGTATATTAAAAAAAAAAAAAAACCTACTTGCTAGTGCATAGTACAAGAATACAAAATACATGAGATTTGCTAGTCCATGGTACGTGATTTTATCATAAATCTCTCTAGACACATGAGCTGATGTGCAGGACCCCAAGCTCTGCCACTCACGCACCCTCCACTGTATCAGTTCTATCTGTAGGACAAGAAGCATTGCAAACACCAGTATAGGTGCACTGATATGAGTAGAAACATTTCGCTGATTCTTCAGAGCCTGGTGCTTTCACTGCTTGTAGAAGTTCTTATCATGCTAAAAATACTGAATGCTTCTCCTGCTTGTACAGAAATACTGCAGGTAAGTTAATCAGCAGCAGGTGAGCAATAGTTTGATTTCACTAACGTGACCCTCACCAAACCATGGATTTCTTGAGCTGGGAAGCTGTATGGGCTTAGCTAGGCCTGATACCCAGCTGCAGAGGATGGATATATATACCCCAATAAAAACCAAGCCCACGTGTTAGATGATTCCATAATTTTTTCAGGATACACAGAAACCTTTCAACACATTATGAACCAATATTTCTAGTTTTGCATCAGAACAATGGGAGACTGAGTTTGCCTACAGCAACTGATGATCCCCAGAGATTCCTGTGTGTGCAGAGCCTGTTCTTGCATTGTCCAAACACAGAGGGAAAACAGCCTGATGTGATTCCAGCCCCCTGCCCCTTTCATCCCCAACCTAGAGCTCTTTGTGTATCCAAAGGAAGAACACACAACGTGCACTCAACCAGACAGAGCTGAACTGCCTGCAGCCAAAATACAAAAGATTGGATATCTGATTTTTTTTTTTGGTAGTTTAATAATTCTTTCATGTATAATGGATGCACAGGCAGAGTTTGGGCTTTTGAAAACCTAGAGCAAAGCTTTACTTTATTCCTGTAAATCTCATGGGCTTCAAATTGAAGCATTCTCTTCTGTCAGCAGCACAATGCTTAGCAATGAAATTCCATGGCTCCAACAGGACACTGAGGATTTAATTACACTTGGAAAATAGAGGGCTACCAATGGGTTTGCTATTTTGGGGGCATATAAGATTCATAAGCCTTAATATAGCTGTAAACCCACCCATAGAGGGTGTGGGAAGGAAGGGACCAAACAGATTACCCCAAAATTCTGTTTTCTTCATTTAAGACTGAAGATTCCTGGAGGTCTGAGAGTGGAGGAAGCTAAAGGTTTTGGGGGTGTGTGAGAGAGGGGTCCAAACTATCTGAGTGGTATAGAAAGAAATTGGTGGGTATATTCTCCAGCCCTAAGGAATTAATTAGATAATCCTTATCAGTCTGCCCCAGGGAAGAAGCAGTGAAAGGATGGAGAGTTGGGGTTTTTTGCTTAGTGGAGGTTGGAGAGGTGGGGGGACAGCACAGAGTTTACAAGAAGAGATACTGTGAACCCTCCCTAACCAGAGCAAACAAAATAAATTACAGTAATGAATATTTCTTACAGAAATTTTGGTTCTCTGTCAGACAAAGCTGTTAAAGGCTCGTAATGCCAGATATCAAATTACCCCAGCTATGTTGCTCCATCTCTGGAAGTGTCCAAGGCCAGGCTGGACGGGGCTCAGAGCAACCTGGGATAGAGGAAGGTGTTCCTGCTCATGGCAGGGGATGGAATGGGAGGGGCTTTAAAGTCACTCCCAACCCAAACCATTCCATGATTCTATGATTTTATGTGGTTTCATTTTCCTCCCAGGACATCAGAAGTATTGTCAGCCTTGTTTTACAGAGGGAAAGAGCAGATGACATGCCTGGGGTCAGCTGGGGGCACAGGTGGGAACGAGGCCATGCCCCATCTTTTTTAGGTGACCTAACTGCAAGGTCACAGCTGCTTTCCTAAATGAAAATCAGATTTCCATAGTGATGAGTCTGCGCTGCAGAGCTCAAATCGTGATCAAAGGTTTGGATGCCTGGCATGTAGGGCATTCAGGCCATTACTGCAGTGTGACTCATGGCACTGGAAGAGGCTGGCTGCAGCAGTCAGATCCAGATTTTCCGGTTTTGATGTGGTCAGTACTGAAATGCTGGTTCTGAAAGCCCCTGCTCAGGCTTGGTCAGGTGCCCTTTGTGTTGCCATAACCTCCACACAACTGATAACAACCCACATGCTCGTGGGTGTATCAGAACCCCCAGGATCTCCCAGAGCCCCTGTTGCTCACTGTACCTCCCTGCTCCTGTTTGGGGCACCACAGTCCAGGAGCAGCACTGTAACTTCAACTTTGCCGAGCTTTTAGGCCCAGAGAGGAAATTCCACCAGCACAAACACTCCGAGCTATCCAGAAGAGGGAGTGCACAGCATGCACACACGGACATCAGGGGCTGCTGTGCTGTGTTCTCCCTGCCCAGTACAGGGGCTCTGCGAATGTCCTGCCCCGCATGAGACTGTCACCACCCGCTCAGGGAACTCATCCCCCAACCCCCGCACAGCTCATCCACAAATGCTGCTCCTCCTGGATGTGTGTCTGCTGGAGATTTTCCCAGGGGGTGTATAAGAAGTGTATTTTTGCTCTTTGATAAGCTTGCTTTACATATCAGCTCTCTAGTCAAAATTAATTAAGTACATTTGGTTCCAAGTCCCTTGCTCCCTGATTTGATAAGTAACTTGTAGGCAATGTTGCAGAATGCAAACTCAGAGATTATTTCTCAGACTTAGTCAAGAGTGAAGTTTAAAAATTCCCTTTCTGTGAGCAACAGAGTTTTTTCAAGTGGAACTTCCACTCGTGTTTATCTGGGTTTGCAGCAACAGCCCAAAACAGTGCCTGGACACCACTGTAGGTGCCCTTGACAATTAAAATGCAGTCAAGTACAGGAACAAAGCCACAGGCAACCACCATGTGCAGTCATTAACCAGTCAGACCTACATTATGAAAAGGAAGCAAGAAGTGGGCAGCAAGTTTATAAAAAAAACAATTACGATAATGTTTCCATGTTTTTCTCCTTTCTCCACTGACACATCCTCTTCCTCCCCCAGCACATGCTGTTCAGGTGTTCTCCTGCTGAATTACCTTCTTTTATATTGGCCTAAATCACTGACCTTAGTTTGACTTTTTTCCACTTTGCTTATCTTTGTCCTTCACTCTAGTTAAGAAAAACCCCACAAGACTTAGCTCTGAAAGGTTTGAAAGGCAATATTAACTCTGTTTAGCTCCCAGTAATACTGTAAACAGCAATAACATGATTCTTTAATGATTATTACCTGATTTTATGTGCCTTCCTTACCTAACCTTTCTCTTTTTTTTTTTTTTTTTGATGTCTCTTACAGATTATCAAGAGCCAGTATTCTGTTGACTTTTGTTATTCATTAAAAATGAAGTTCAAGGTCAACTGATAAATATATGTTGCTATTACAGTTTTGAAAACAAATAACTTCCATTGCAATGCAGTGAGAAAGATTTTGAAAAGAAAAAAAAAGGAAAGGAACTTCCTGCCTGTGCTGCATTATTATGCAATTCTAAATGGATTAAAAAGAAATGCACTGCTGTACTTTGAATTATCAGTACGGTAATACACTGCTTTATCTTGCTCAACTTGCACCATCTTTCTGCAGAAAAGTCAAAATAGCAAGTTCAGGTAATAACCTCTGGTTATCTCCAGCAAGGTAAATACCTGAGAGAGTAATTGGCATTAACTTGCAGTTTCTTAACAGTGGTTCAGCTCTGTTATCAAGCCCTGAAGAGGTTAAGGTCCAAGTGCAGCCCAGATTCGCCTGATCCCTGACTGTGTGAGGAGCAAAGGCAGCCTGAGGAAGGCACAGTGTGGGCAGCAGCACAGCAGAGGCACCTCCTGTAATGGTCCTCAGTGCAGGAGGCCAGGCTGGACAGGGTTTGGAGCACCATGGTTCAGTGGAAGGTGTCTCTGCCCATGGCAGGGAGTGGCACTGGAACAGCTTGAAGTTCTCTCCCATCCCATTCTGTAAGAAGAGACAGCAATGGCTTCCTCTCCCCCACGCCATGTGCCCTGGGAGGGATGCTGGCTGCACGCGCTGCCACCACTGGGAAAAGGCTCCCTGGTGCCTGCCAGCTGGGAACCTGAAGGTGCTCTGGCTGCCAGGGGCTGCAGGGCAATGGTCACAGCCCAACACAGGTGAGCACCAAAGGATAAGGGACTGAACAGCACACCGGGGTTATTTCACAGCCCAGGCCTTGCAGGAACCAGCAAGATGTCCATGGACACCTGGAGAGCAGGTGTGCTTATATGCTCATGTCCTTGCCCTTTAGCAGGCCCAAGGCAGGGACTGTGAGAGCCTCCAAGGCTCCCTTTAGGAACCAGACTGCAGACATTCTGCTTGCCAGTACAGTGGGCATTCTGCCTTCTTTCCACAAAACTCCCAAAGCTTTTCCAGCATAAGGATGACTTATGCACCACAAGGCTTGGCAAAGACACCAGCTTTTGTTTAGCAGGGTGCAAAGGACTAATAAACCACTTAATGATTTGTGTTCAAACACTGAGCGGAGTCATCGACAGCAGCCATCGGCACTAGGGCTCCAGCGGTGGCTCAGCCCTTGGCTGGGCTGGGAGTTCAAAGCCTGGCCGCCAACAAGGGCTGGAAAAGATCTAATCCTCCTTTATTTACCTGTACAGTTATTGGAACAAAGGAAGGAATAGCAGCAAATGATACCAGTGAACAACCAGGATCAATAAGAACAGTCATGGAGTGTGGAAAGTTATGGCAGAGCTTAACCTGAGTGAACAGAGTGCAGTGGATTACCCTCACCTGACTTTGGTTTCTTCCAGCCATGAGGGTATGTTGTTCCTTTCATGTCCTGCCCCAAGGATTGGTTGGTTGATTTTCTAGCAGCTGAACCTGTTTCCAAAAAGAAACAGGTTGTTATTTTTATTTTACTTAGTGGTTGAGCTAAGCTGGAAAAAACACTCCAAACATAAAAATCTATGCCATGGTGGAATCCAGTGCAAGCTTTTCTACAGGAGTAGAAAAATTAGGAGAAAACAAATCCCTATTTATTGATCACATTTCTGGACTGCAGTACAGGAAGAACAAAAACCCACAGAACATCTTGTTGGACAAACCAGCCATTCTTAGCTTAACACAGGAGCTGAAGCTCTCTGTATAATCATTCCAACCTTCTGAGTTACCCAAACCATCAACTTTGAGAATTCTTTCCTTCTGCTGAGCCCAAAGGGTGTCTTCATTCACAGGTTACAACAATACCTTCCACAAATACTTATAAAATGGTTCTGTACAACACCCTGCAGTTCTGACCTCCTTTAGTTTCTTTACTCCTTGAGTTTTTGCAGGGATTTGCATAACCATGCTAAAAGCAGGACTATTCACCTGCCTGATCTGATAAGAAAACTCATTTCCTACTAGAGTTGGAATTTTATTTATTTTTTAAATACAAATGCATGATGCTGGCAGAGTAGCCATCAAAGATAAGGAAGTATCCAAAAGTTCTGAGCCCCTGACTTTAACCAGCAAGAAAACACTAACACTGCCAGTCTGTATCTGTTGTTTTCAAAGTTGTGTAATAATGTTTTCAAGGAGTTTAACAGCATATCTGATGTCCTACAGGTTGTTTGAAAACAAAATTTCAATGTACCTTTTTTCCCTTTATAGTCTCCAAATAAGCACTACACAGAGAGGTTAAACCTCGACAGGGAAGAAAGAAAATCAACAGAAATTCACATCATTTGCACAGTTGCCATCCCACATGTTTAGAAAGATCACAAATATTGGGTCAAATGAAGACAACAGGAAGCACTGCACACTCTGGCAGCTTAAATGCAAAACACAAAAATAAAACATTAAGGCAGGCCACGAGAAAGGTTTTGAAAAACATTTTTTAAAGGGCAAAGAAGCAGTTATTGACAGAGACAAAAATGAACTGTGACATGACACAAGGATCATGTTCATCCACAGCCTGGGGGCAGATTCTGAAGGATTTCAGTGATCCATCCAGAGGACCTGCAGTGTGTTAGAAGTCAGTAAAAGGCACAAGCTTCCCGTGGTCACACTGCTGTTGTGGTTCCCCTCCAACATGGATAACTGGATTGGAACAGACAGGTTTGGTGATATTTTCCAAGGGTTGCTCTCCTCTACCACAGTTTTACAGTACAGTCTTAATATGACAAAGGCATAAATTAGTCTGAGTAGCTTGGTGGTCTCTGAAATAAAGAGTAATTTCTTTTCCTTTCACTCATCCTGGCAGTGCTACTTCAATGTTTGATTTTGGCGGCTTTAAGGTGACCACATACCAGAGCCATTCCGAGGGTTCCTGTTTCTCCAGTTACTTTTGAATATGTATGGTTATGGGTTTGTTCCCTTCTTTCAAGAATTAAACTCCTTTAGTATTGACACATGCATTCTGCCTCAGATTATTATTCAAAACTAGTTCTTCAAACTAGTTCTTCATGATTTGTGATGTGTAGAGTGACTAAACACCCTTAAAGAACCAGTATATTTCACCTCCAATTTATCCTGGTTGGAGTCTGTTTCCCACAAGTCGTAGGAAAGCATAGGGTCTTGTTCTGCCCTTTCTTCCAGCCAGGGTGACTGTAATCACCCAGAGAAACATCCCAAATCAGCTCATACTGTTCCAGTGAAAGTACCCATCTGAATGTTACCAGCACAGCCTAGACAGTGTCCCACAGGGATAAGGAATTCCTGGGACCAAGGCCACTCAATAGTTATGTTGCAAATACAGATGTACCCCCAGGTTGACAGAGGCTCAGTCTGTAAACCAGACTTCTGCACAACAGAGACTGATCCTACTTCAGCAAGGTCTTCTCTGGTCCCTGGTTCAAAATTCGCACCAAAACTGGTTCACAAGGGTCCCTTTGTAATTTTCTCCTCCTTATTAGTAGATCTTAGATAGCAAGATGAGATCACTCTCATTTATGCTATCTAGTTACACTTGAGTTCTCTTGATTTCATATGGATGACCTGCAATTAGTTTTGAGATGGGGAAAAAACTTGCTCAACAGAAGTTCAGTTTTGCTCCATCCAGGATATTGAGAGCACTTGGGTCCATTGTCTTTGAGACTGTATGCTTTTATGGAATGGTTTTAACAGCTGTTACAATTACACAGAATTTAAATTCACCATAAATTTGTGTGCCACTATATGTATTTCACCTGCTACGTTGACCAAAATGGGTGTGGAAGCAGACATATTCTTAATACTTGAAAACAATTAAAAAGCAAAAACAAACAAACTAAAAACCCAACAAAAAAAAAAAAAAAAAAAAAAAAAAAAAAAAAAACACCAGAGAGAGACTAATTAAAGTAAATGTACAAACCCTTAGTCCCATGAGCAATCCTTTCCCCTGCAAATCATTCACTGACGTCAGGTAACACTGTGTATGTGAGGTAGGATTATTTACTTGTCCAAGGGCTTGCGAGATTAGGTCTGGACACTGTTCCAGAAAGAGTCCTCAGAGGTCTCCAACTTTATCTTCATTATTCTGCCCTCTGTAAAGCAGCCATTCCTATGAAACTCCCTCTAATAAATTCAATTTCTTCTCTGGCTTTCTCTTACCTTTGTGTTGGGTTTTAGTTGTTTTCCTGCAGTCACAGTGACTAGAACAGTGACCTAAGGCTGAATTCAGCATTGTAAGGTAATGCTGTTGCAGGAATAGCTTAGGCTGGACTTCTGGTATAAAGTCGGGTTTTAGCTCATCACTATGAAAAGTCAGCATTCATACACTGATAAATAAATATGATAGATACTGATACATACCCAGTCTTTCACTGAGTTCAAGCAATGTCAGTACATCAAAGGAACTATATCAAGCAGTTCCTTTGAACTGCTTGATACAAGATTCCGGTGTCAAATTATCTCATCATAGATGCAGAAAGTTGGCTGGTACAAAGCTTTAAAGCTTTTACTATAGAAATGACAAAAAACCTCACCTTTTGTCATTTCTTTTCAATTGTGTGACTCCACAGGAAAAAAGATGGTCTAAATTGTAGTACATATCAGTAATGTATCATCATAATAAAGTCACATATCAGATTCATCCTTGTTCTAGTGAATTTTTAGCCTTGCTCCAATCTAACACTGTTTTATTGAGTTATATAGTAGTATATTTGGAAGATCACTGCCTCAATCTAAGCTCAATAGTGTCTATGTTTTTTATTATGCATCACAAAAAGGAGACAACAAAAGAGTTTTTTAGTTCAGAAGCCATTTTCTTTGACACTTGTTGAATTGAATTGGCCCTTAAAATTGAGTGTGTTAAAATATTCATGTACCAGAATACTATAAGGGAGTGAATGCTATTGTTTCTCTTGTGGCACTTTGAATCCCTTCTCTTAAGCAATACAGGGAGCTAGCCATCTCTCTGTGTTCCCATCTGGACAGCGACATGGAACACATGGATGAGTACATTTGTACTCTGTGCTGAGTGCTCAGATGCACAAGTTCTCCCAGAAATGAGGCAGTTTTCAGTTCTTCTGCCTCCTGCTGTAGTCCCAGCACTCAATTGAGTTCCCCACTGCTGGGTTTAAGATAAAAACAGGAGTTCCTGCTCTGTGAGAGAGCAGAAGTGTGAAGTGTTCCCAGAGCCAGCTTGAAAGCATGGAAAGAGGAAGTTCTGCTTGGGTAGACCTATAGAACACACCTCATGTGGCCTCAAAACAGAGAAGGCAGCAGAAGATGGCCTTTAAGGGCCATTTTGGTTTGGCTTTGATACAGAAGTGTGCTCTGGCATTCCTTACCAATTAACTCATCATCTGCTGTCCATTATCCCCCAGGGCCACACAAAAACTGTGGATCAAGTTTAGGATAAACACAACCCTGCCCGATTTCCAGGGTTCACCACCAACGGCAGGACTGATACCATTTAGGGTTGCAAGAGAGAAACTCAGACCAGTCTCCAGTCTGTGGGATAGATTTGAAGCCCTGGTTTGCAGCTGGAGGTAATCTTGGTTATTTAGGTCATACCTAATACTGTTTCTAGATTCAGCATGCACACAGAGGTTCAGGAACATCCTGCTGTTGTGAGAGTATTATACTGAGGAGGACTCAGCCTCCAGAATTTTGTGCTGCCCATTTCAAAGGGACAGAATTTGATCCATGATTTTGGCCAATGGCCCATCAATCATTTCCACAAGGACTAAAAAACCAGTTGGTGCTGCACAGTCCTGCCCAGGGGCAAAAAGGAATGAGTAACAAGGCATATAACTTTTTTTTTTTCTGAGGAATTTGAACATAGAAGGAAATCTGGCACAAATCCTCATCACTACTACAACAAGCTTATAAATGACAAGTTTCCACCATGGCAACACTGGATCACAGCCTCAGCACAAGCAGCAGGAAAACCCTTCTCAATTCAGAGTCCATACCCGTATCAGCTGGATTCCCTGGGCAGTTGCAGGTTTACTTGTTGTCCTTAAACCAGATAGGATCAACAGCTAGTTACCACTGTGTTGTGATGCTCAGATCCTGATTCTAAGGATTTTTTTTCAAAAATATCCACTTTCTAAATGATGATTAGACTCTATAACAGAGTTTCATGTAGCCACAGCCTATTTGTGACTGGTGAAACACTGGCCTCAGTAGTGAAACATTGGCCTTAGTAGTAAAACTAAAGTGTAGATGTCCAAGTGAGGAAGATGCCCCTGAAAATGCAGGGCTTTTTAATGGTTCAGAGGGGGAAAAGAAATTCCATCTTGCCCAGAATGCATCATGAAGGATCATGGCACAGTTCATGGGCAGAGGATGGTAAGCAGGTGCAGAAGTCCTGCACAACCAGCACCTCTGCCCAGCCCAGTCACTCTGCTGCAGGATGTATTTCTCATGAGAGCAGCAAAGCACCAGTGCTGCCACTTTCTCCTGATGGGCTTCCCCTGAGAAACAGCATGGAAGTAAGAGCCGCAGTCCTACAGAAGCATCCAGAGGCACCTGCTTGCCAGGAAGTGCTTTTTCCTCTTAGATTCCTGTCACTCCCCTCTTCTCCAAGGGTGGATTTTAGTGATAAGACCATAAGCCATGCATGACTCACATTTACACAAACCACTGTGGACCCTAAAGGGAACACAGCCCTTTGGGAAATTTGATCAATGTCATAGAATAAGCCTGCAAAGAAGCCAAAATTCAGGCTATTCCAATCCTAGTGGGATTTCATCTCATTTTTTAGAGAATCATAGAATTATAGAATTTTTAAGGTTGAAAAAACCCTTTAAAATCACCAAGTCCAAGCACCAGGCAGTGCCACCCCCATGTCCAGCACTACACCTTGTCCCCAGGTGCCACATGCACATGGTTTTTGAACCCCTCCAGGGATAGGCACTCCAACACTGCCCTGGGCAGCCTGTGCTGGGCTTTATGGTGGGGTTTTGGTTTTGTCTTGGTTTTTAAAGTACTAAAAGCTGTAATTCTAATCCAAATCACAACACTCTCGATGTGGATGAGAGGGGGGGAAATACCACCATGGGTTTAGGGACACTCGCATCCATTCTGTAACACTGCTGGAGCAGCTGGCCAAATAATTGAGCTATTGCATTTTAGCATGAGTCATTTGTTTGTTGTCAGTTTTAGCAGATGAATCAGTGACCCTGTGTGTCAAAGTCTCTAATGTTGATTTGTTTTGATATTTTCCTAAAATGTTAAATTGAACCATCTATTCAATTTGCCAGGTAATCTTGCAAATTATTAACACTGCAATCCATAATAAAATAAATCATCAACAGCAGAACAGAAAAGTCCTACCAGGACAAAAACAATCATTTAATAAAGCCCCAGGCTCTAAACATTAAATTATTTCTTTCTAATTTGAGTTGCTTGTATTTCTAGTTAGGAAAATGCAATCCCAAATGAAAAGCTCTCCCAGAGAAGATCAGCAGCAGCCCACTCTCTAGCCAGCATCTTTAAAGTTTGAGCTTCTCTGGAAACTGCAAACTCCTACTGCAGGAAGAGAAGGACAACAAATCTCCTCCAAATCTGTGCTGTATATATCCTCCCAGCTCTAAGTAACTGATAGACAATGAATCACAATGTTCTTTACCTTCCTCCCTCAATAACAGTGTTTAAATTCAACTAACATCAGTTCAGCGAAACTGTTAATGGACAATTTTTCTGGACCTGTGCTTTAGCTGCACTAACAATTGGTCCCCAAAGCCAGCCTGGCTTATCAGCAGAATAACCCTTTGAGAGACTGAAACGCACTGTTCTAAGAGAACACATCAGACTCTGAAAATACTTTCCTTCTGGGACCAACACAGTCATTTATATCAATATAACAAAGAAAACATTTACTGCGAGAAAAAGCCTTCACTATATTATGAACATAATAAATCAGGGCCAGTTGCTTGGAATTCTAGTTTCATTTAGGCCACTAAAATAAGTCTGCAAACATTTGCCTGAGCTCTGTTTGTCCTTCCTCTGAGGACATTAGTGCTGTAAGATCTAAAACTCCCACACATACCTCTATTTCTTTCTATTTACCCTTTAAAAGTAGAAATGGTCTGATCAGGAATGCCCTGTGCTGCCATCCCTCACTTTATCAAGCTACTTAGGGACAGACAAAAATCCTAAAAAGTTAAGATAAGACTGCACACAGGATTTAAGTCCATAGTGGTTTTAATACTGACTTCAGATCAAACACATGAAACAGATACTGACTTCCAAGTCTCTTCTACCCTTTTTTAAAAGTGCAGGCTTTTTAAATGAGATTTTCAGCTGCCTCTGCTCAAAGTAGATGCACAAATGTCTCATTGTGCCATTTCAGGGGCACTGCTGCCAGGCTTAGACTAATTTTCAGGCTCAGGAATGCAGGAGTGGGCCCCCAAACACTTCCCTTGTGTTCTGTGAGGATTCATTTCCAGTGTGGCCATTTCCATCCAGAGCACTTGGTCTGCAGGAGAAGCCCACTGAAATTGTCAGTGCCTTGACTCAAAGTGAGCTCCCAACAGGGGTCTGCCTGATCCTCACTCCAGCCCCAGCCCAGGGTTCATTACCAGCACCTCTGCAGGCTTAGAGCCAGTTAATAGGAAATAGCTGGTACTGAGGATGAAGAGGAGTCTTGGCAACAGGTCCCAAGTCTTTTAGGCCACCCTACCTTCCAAACCCTAAGGAAACACACACCAAGGTGGCTTTTCCATCTGTAGGGCCACTGGCTATCAGTGCCCAATGCCACAGCTTTGAATTCATGTCCAGCTGTGTCTCAGACAGGGGAACAGTGAAGAAAACTTCCCATTAGGTGTTATTAACATTGATTTACTATAAGTGGAGATATACTATCAATGTATTTCCATAACAGCTAAACCCAGCACCATGGTAAAGGCTCTGCCAATTAAGGGATTTCCTCTGTAAGGCTTAGAGTACTTTAGATTTGTACTTCTGTAGTAAAAGGAATATCTTTATATAACTAATTACATTTCTATTTTTGCAACAGTTCACGTCCCCTCACAAAAATGAAAAGCTTTCTGAGTTGCTTTTCTTTAACACAACAACTATTCTGTATTTCATCAGACTGAAAGTCTCATGTATTTTGTCTGCCTGCCTTATTGGACTTGTACATGTGGCCTATATAATGTGTCATACTTTTTACAAGAGTAAATTTTTAATCCACTGCAGCCTTGGTGACCTCCTTTGGAGCATTCAAAGTACAATTCAAGCTTGGTTTACATATTGATAGCCACTCCAGAACATGATCAGCGAGCCGTGGAGGTGTTTCCACTTGAACTATGCTGCCAGCAGTTGGGCACACTAAAAGCCACCCTAAGCACACCCAGTAACAACTCCCTGTCCTGGTGGAGCCTGGCACAGACCCCTCTGGTGCAGGCAGAGCCAGCTGTGCCTCACATGATTTTCTCTGTATCCAGGCTGACTCTGGTCCCTCTTCCTCCTCAGAGGACTTTCAGGCATGCCTGTACACAGAGCTGTCACAGCACATGTCACAGCTGAGATGGCCACAGTACACAGAGTATCATCACACAATTGCAGAAAGCTTCAACCCATACAGAGTAACACCACACCACTTCAGAAGGCTGCAATCATCTGCCCTTCTTGTTCTTTAGCCCAACCTTTTATACCCCCATGTTCACACATTGCACCTGTGTGCCCTCTGTTCCCTTTGGGATTGCTCAGTGCCCCTGGGCACTCCATGGCTCATTGCTGTCAGTGCTGCTCACCTGATTCTCACAGCTGGACCCACTGGGGATGAGGCTCCAATTACCACAAACTGTACTTACACAAGCCTCTTGTCCAAGAGTGTTCTCTAGATTATGTACCTACAATCAACTTTGGCTCCCAAAAAATGGGGGCTAAAACACCTCCACTGTACAGTAACAGACATAAAAATGCTACTGAGCTTTTCAGGTATCTGGCAGCAGGTGGGATCTTTGATCCCAGTGGAATTACTTTGTCATAGTGGATTTACTGATGCACATGAGATACAGGTGAAAATGTTGGTGGAGAGGCTGCCTCACCTCCTGCCGTCCCAAGAGGTGGGAAACACCAAGGAAGGGCAGCCAGGCTGTAGGATTGAAGGGAAGGAGGACAGGCAGAGCTCATTCCAGGCAGCAGTGACACACAGCACCATTTCCTAGCCCCGAGCAGCAGGAGGTTTCCAGGTTAGCTGGAAATTTCTTTTTGGCAGCCTGGAAGCCAGAACTGAGTGGCTCTAAGGACACCCCACAGCCCTCAGTGGGGAAAGGCTGCCTGGTTTGTCCTTAGGGAGTTTTACCCTAGGAAGAAATGGAGAAGAAGCCACACATACAAAAAACATATAATAAACCCCATAAAAACACCTACATATTATAGCAAGCAGTGCTATTAAATCAAGTGAGTAAGCATAAACAGATCTACACAAAGACAAGGGGAAATATGAGCACAGTCTCCTCAGAGGCAATCAGAAATTTTCTTTCTGAGCAAATAGATAATCTCTGTTGGAATACTTCTGTCTTGAATGCAGACTGAGCAGAAATATAGTTTCTTCTGTTTATTGGAAGATCTTCCCCAAATCATTAGCCAGTTTATTTTATTTTCTAGAAGTTAATATAAAGCTGCTCTCCAGCTAGGTAGAGAGATGGATGGAAATCTTGCATTTCCATGGTTTTTGGCAGTTTGTTGTTAGTTACTTGCAAAGTGTCCTGAACATCTGATGAATGGGAAAAATCTGGAGTATTAATTAAAATTGGATCTGCTTCAATGCCAGTTGCCCTGTGCTACCTATCACCGCTTGTTTTGTATACAATAGATAAATAGTACCAAGAGTTCGGGGGTGTTAGTAAGGGCTTGTTTCTGTGACCCTTCTCAAGGCTCCACAGTGTTCCCTCAGCCTCACACTTCACCTACTCCTTGTGCCAATATTGTTGTTGATGTTTCTAACCACCTGAAATTGATTTGTTTGAATGACCCACATCCCGATGTCAACCTGGCCACAAGATCAGCAGGTTCATAAGAAACTGCTTGGACACAGAAGTTAGGAATCCACAGACAGGAATTTCTGTCTCACTGGCAGGTTTTCAGGGAGAGGTGGCTGTGTCTTGTTGACACAGAGCTGAGCAGACACCCTATACCAAGGGGGACACGGGGCAGGCAGAAACCTGTTCTCTGGAACATAGTCAGGAGGACACTCAAACACTACCCTTCCTCCTCATGATTTTTTTTCAGTCTGAATCAGGATTGCACCCAGACACACTCCCAGGACATATAAACACTCATATTTCCTTTTAAATACTTACAGCAGAACAGAAAACACGAGTTTTACTGCCTTTTCCCTAAAAGTGTGCACAACCACTGTGCAGTTACAACATTAGGGTAATCTTGGACTCAGCTCCTTCCCATCCAGGACCTTTCTGAACCATGTCTTTATTTCACACAGCTCACTCAGTGGGCACTCTCCAATCCAACCCAGTGTTGGATGTTTAGCCCAGTATGGGCTGTTTACCTAAGCTTGATAAAGCAGGATTTGACCTGCAGCGTGTTGAGGAAACACACCACTGTCTTTAAAAAGAAAAGGTAGAAGGAAACCTGAGGTAATGTATCCCTCAGCCAGCCTTTAATCCCTTGGGAACTCATGCACAAACAAATATGAGACAAGAAGGCAGCAAGTTATGTCAAAGCCATGCATGTTCTTGGTGCAGCGAGTGGCCCAGGGGCAGGAGGGGAAGCCACAGAGGTTTCTTCCCTTCCCTTGGTGAAACACATTGCCACAGGACATTCTGGGAAGGAACTATCACCTGGAGTGTAGCTACCAAACCACAGATGTGCAACTCGCTGAAAAAATTCCTCTCCAAATGTAGTCATCAGGAGAAGATTTACTGTCAGACCCCAAGGGTGTTGGAAGTGGGATTGTATCACTTAGGGTGAGCCTAAAAGTTACATCTTTATACAGTGACTGCAGAGAACAGAGAAACTTCATTTACAAAATTTGCAAATCAATTGCAGATTCTCTGGAAGCCAGGATCAAAACTCAAAGTTACCTTGACAAAATTAAAATTAGGTCAAAAAGCAAAGAAGCAGGATCCTCAAGAGACCATCTTATCTACCCTCTGACCATAGGATCCTGTCAATACAATTGATTCCAGTAGTTTGTCCAGCTTACTCTTAAAACCCTCTAGCAGTATTCCATGTGCTCCCTCTGTGTTTGGGGTTTGTTTCCAAGGTGTAAGTGTATTTACTGCTTTTCCAAAATCAACCCAAATCTCCCTTAATGTAATGAGTCTTTTTTTTTTTTTTTTTTTTTTTTTTTTTGTCTTGTCCACTTCTGGACATAGAAAACAAACTGTTTCCTTTCTTTTTGTAGCAGCTTTTTAAGGCCTTCAGATTTATGTCCCACTCTCCTTCTTTCAACTGTTTTTAAAGTGAGAGAATAGGGGTTGTTTTAACCTTGCCCTGAGAACCGTATTTCTTAGATCTCTGAACACCTTCAGTGCTTCCCTCCCAGTGCTCCCCAGTCAGCCCATGTCTCTCCAGAAATATAGCATCCAAAGCTGGACCAGGTCCTACTATTGCTGACTAGAGCAGAGTTTTTCAAATAATGCTCCTTCTTGCACACCCTCACATGATATTTACCTTCTCGATCCCAGCAGAGCATTATTGATCAGCACTTGATTGACTGGCTTTTAGACTCCTTCTCCCACCCTCAATTCCTTCTCTGCATTACAGCTGCCTTGGGGCACAGGGTCAAACTAAACCTCTCATAACCAAACTAGAAGCTGTGGGTTCCAAAGCCAGATATCCATATCTCCATTTTCCCAGGGAAAGGCCAAATGACAGGGAAGTCATGAGCATGGCTGATGGCACAGTTTGGATGTTTTACAGGATTAGCAAATACCCAAATGTTGGGTTTTGGATGCCAGGAGGCAGAACAAGTTTTCTGTTTTACACTCATGGATCCGTCACTGTGGCATGGAGTTGATTTCCCAAAATGCAGATAGTGCAAGACCAGCAAGATGCCCTCTCCCAGCACCTTCTTGTGCATGACATTTCCTTCTAGCACCTGACAAACGTGACTGATCCTGATCCTTTTGGAATCAAAGTGACAAGTGACACCCTGCTTCCCAAGGAACTCGATTCAATCCCAACATGTCACCTGACTGCAGTCCATGACCTGTCCCCTGGAGTCCTGCAGGGAGACCTTTGTGTAGGCAGTGCCTCCTTTGATCCCTGAGCTCTGGGCTCTGGCAAACCAGCTGCATCACTGGGTCAGCTGAGGTGATCTTAACCTTTAGATCTGTTCCTTTGCTGTTGTTTCCAAGAGCATTGTTTGGGAGGCTCCTTTTTAGGCACTGCACTGCTGGCTGGGGCATTTCCTCCCTTGGCCCAGGCCCTGAGCAAGCAAGGGAATGCACAAGATATTTCTCCCCACTTTGTCTTCCTTTCCTCTACTTCAATTCCTCTTTTCTCCCCCCCCCCCCCCCCACCTCATCTCTTTCACTTTCTTCCTCTTTCTCTCTTTCTTCCTTATACACAGAATAATAGAATGGTTTGGGTTGGAAGGAACCTTAAGGATAATCTCATTCCACCCCCTGACATGGGCAGGGACACCTTCCCCTATCCCAGTTTGCTCCAACCAGGCCTTGGACATTTCCAGGGATCCATGGGCAGCCACAGCTTCTCTGGGAACCTGTGGCCTGCCCATCCTCACAGGGAACAATTCCTTCCTATACACCCTGCCCATTTCCAGCATACATCCCAGCTGCAGCTAACAATCCTAAGCCCAACCCATTAAAGACTCAATTATTCAGATATTCTCCTTTCACCACAGCAAGCCAGCATCCCATTTCCCATTTTCAGTGATGTCAGAAAGTCAATGCTTTAAAAGCCCACAGGCACTCTCAGCAAATACCATAATCCCATTACAGATGGGATTTCTATTTAATTGGAAATAAATAAGCAGGCAAAATAGCCCAACAGCCCTCCCCTATCCCCAAGCCACACTGTCACCCACCACTATTCCAGTTTAAAATCCATATCCATTACTAAAGACACTTGGGAAGTGTGACCATGCAAGGCTCCAATCCTACATTTATCCATGGAAAGGTGACATGTAGGAACAAAAGCTTTTCCTCATTGCCCTCTATGGTCACAGGTAGAGGAGGAAGTGAACCCCTATCAGCTGGGGTTTTTTTTTGTCAGGGAGGGCACTAAAGGCAGTGCCAATCCTGCTGGAGAAGGAAGGCTGGGATCAGTCACTCCCAGTAATCCCTGCTGAGCTCCGCTGGCTGACATCTGTCACGCTAAGTCACTGATGGCTGAGGAGATGGAAATCGTGCTGAAGCACCCATGGATGGAAACTCTGTCCAGCTGCCAAAGTGGAGAGAAAATATGTGGTGTAAACCACAGAAAGAGCTGCTTCAGCTGGAAGCTTTCCACCAGAAAAGCAGGATTCCAGACATTGTGAAATACACCAAGTTTTGCATCAAATAAGACGTTAGCAAATTTCTATTTAAATCTTTTTTTGCCCTCAAAGATAATAAAAATGTCAGTTTGCCATTTTTTCATTTCCCTCTCTTTTCCCAAAAAGTCTTTGTCCAACTGTCTTTCCAATACTTTCTGTAAAAGTAATGATATCAAAAGGAAAACATGCAATGGAAAATATGTAAGAGATCTAAACTTCATCCTGCAAGCCTCATCCAAAACAAAAAAAAAAAACAAAAAAAAAAACAAAAAACAAACAAACAAAAAAAAAAAAAGTAGAGAGAAGGCAAGGAAAAATGCAAGAATGCAAGAAATATAATATTTTAAAAGTCAGATATATGAATATAAGACACATAAGACAATCCAGTTCACTTTCAAACAGGTGTTTTATCATAAGAAGCTACACAGGAGAGTAAAAGGAGCACTTCATCCAGGTTTCTGCAGATTTTTAAGGTACCCTTAACCTCAAACTGCAACGCCCAAGAAGGGAGTACTTATAATAAATCCTCCCATCTTACTCCATCAGACACACTTAAAGGTTTGAATTTTTTTCTTGGAAGCTTCCAAATCATACAGCACTGCCATTGCTCAGGTTGGGTTACACAATCTGAAATTAACAGCAGACAACCAGAAGCACTACTGGTTTTATCTTCCTCTTCATTATAAGAAATCAGACAATAAATAGAGCCTATAAAATCCAGCCAGGAGAATTCTGCAGTTCTGTTTCACCTGAAGAAAGTCAGGGGCACTGGCTCACAGAGCATCTCATAGAAAACTAAGGGAAAGTTGGGATAGTAATCAGAAAGCATAAATCGAGAAGCAGTTTAATAGCAACCTCCTTGCCAAATCTTTCACTTCTCCTTAAGTCTTTAGGCACTGGATTCTGTTTTCATCTATTTTATGATGCTTTTTTGGAACAGACCTAATTTATTTAAGGAAAATGAGGACAGAAGGTGATTTTAGTCTGGGAACAGTCATTAAAATTACTAAAAATACTCTAGGAAAGGTTAAAAACAAACTAAAGGTTAAAATCAAACAAAAAATCATGATATTATCTTAAAGTACAGATCAGCAAGTGCTTGCCAGTGGCGAAATGTTTACAGGAGCTCCACTGAAATGGCAACATTTCTAGCAGCTTTTGTTATTTCTTCTAAGTGACCAGGATTTGCAAATATATTGGTTTGAAGTTGTATAAAAAGTACATACATATACATGTATGTGTATAAAAACAAAATAAGTAGGACCCTTAGCAAGACCCTTATTACTGAGATATAAGCAACAACAAAAAGATCCTCTTCCCCCACCTTTCAGTATTGTTTGTTTTAGTTAGATCCTAAAATACTGTGAACCTGTAAAAAGACAAATATTTCAGGCAGACATTTGAATTGTCTAGCAATAATAAGAATGCACTCAAACAACAGAACTGGTATTCTGCATCTAAATTCCCATGAGGACTCAGCCCTTGTTCATGGTAAATACAGGACACCTTCCTCTGTGCTAGAATCAAACTACCTAATCCATGGTTAAGGGGGTCCACGTGGTAAATTATTTGTCTTACTTCAGAGTAACTTTCCCACCTAGGCTTCACTATGTTTATTCTTCTCCATGTGAGGGGTTTCATTGGGGTCTGAAAAGATACCTGGAATAAAAAACTGTTTTACTGTTTTATTTTATTGCTTGAGAATCATTTAGATTGTGCTAGAGCAATTTTTCCCTTGAATACAACAAACTCATTTTCTAAGCATGACAGCTACTCCTTTCCTTACCTGTGTTGTCTTGGAAACACAGACAAAGGTTAATTTTCTTAAGCAGGCCATTGATTTCCTCTCCTGCCTATACTTCCATTTTATCACAGCTGCAAGAGTTATGGTCCAGTAAAACTGAGAGCTTGCCTCAATGTCATCAAAACACCTGGTAGTAGTAGGTGCTACTGGTAGGATTCTTCCCTTCCTATGCTTCATCCATGCCTGGAATATTAGAAGAGAAAAAAAAGAGCGATATACACATCCAAATCTTCACAAATCTGGGAGAAAAAATGCAGCTGAAAGAATTGAACTGCTTGATCCAGCCAGCATTTGCTGTTCCATTTGCCTTTTGCACAGTCCTCTCCTTCCTCTAAATATGAACATGAAAACAGAACAATCCAACATTTAAGATTCAACTCCACAGATTTTCACGCTGAGTTGACTGCATTGGATACCGAATCTGACCCAGCATAAGGAAGCAATTTGTGGATGACACTGACTACATTTCTGTTTGCAACAGAAAGAGTGAAAGGCCTGGAAAAGGCCAGTATTTCTAGTTTCTCAAGTAAGCGCAAACAAAAGGTTCTTATACATTACCAGGTCAGCAAACATGACTGAGCAACAGCTTTTCAGAAACCCTGGGATCCATTGTCTGCCTGCTGACTGCGGGCCTGCAAAGGATTCCCAGGTTGTCTGCTCAGTGCAGGAGGGCTACAGAGAAAAACCTCTGTGAATAAGATGAGCATCTACATAAAACATCTGAACATCAGCATTTGTTCCTTCTCAGCCTTAGCAAACTCAAGCCAGCAGAGTTAACCAAAAATTTGCACTGAATATTTCCCAAAGATCACATCTTTACTTTCATAGGGCTTGCAGCAAAGAACCACCAAATCTGTTCATTGTATGCTCACAGTAAATACTGGGGACTAAAGAGGAAAAAAGGTTCTGGAAAATGACTGAGATTTAGCCCCTAAGGGGCCACAGAACATATGGGGTGCATGGAATCAAAATACAAACGTTTTGCTTCTGATTTAGGAGGAGTAATGTAGAGATGAGCATTTATACCAAGATCTGTGGGCAACCTATCAGGGACACCTGCAAGAAGGAAGAGAAACAAGGCAAACAAACAAACCCCACTGCAAATCTAGTCCTGTAATCTTGTGCAATGCAGGTTTAAGCTCATCAGTGGAGCTCAGGAAGTTCTAAGTCAGTTTACTATTTTTAACCATCCAACATTAAACAGCAGTAAGAGATAGCATTCCAAGGAAAGGTTTATCCATGTTAATCATTTCTCATGGAACCACTGACAATTTAGTAGGAAATAACAGTGCTATAGATACCTATGTGCTCACTCGTTGCTCGCCAGTCTTGTATCTTAAGACCCTTTAAACAGGGACTCTAAGGGAAGCAAGGCAACTGGGAAGTTGTTTAATCTGTCACTAAGAAATACTAATTTATCAATAAATAAAAAACTGAAAATCATTGTGACTATTAAATGGAATCAATGATTCTGTGATTTTTAAAACATATCAAACGTATCAAATATGATTCTTCTGGGTCCCCTCTAACTCAGGATATTCTGTGGTTCTGTGATTATAACATCCTTATGTTAATGTGATATTCATTTAATGGTGACTGGTATTTAACTGTAATGGCACACAGGGAAACAGTGCTGCATTTTGGGCAAATAGGACTTCAATCACCCAATGGAGTTTTTTTATGAATGGTATTAGGTACTTTAAGAATTAATCTACTCTAGGTCCTTGTTCATGCCCTGTGCTCTGTACCAGCTCCAAGTATAGATCCTGATGTGACAGGATCTCCAAGCCCCACAACACCCCAGGAAACAGGGACACGGAAAATACCAGCATGTTTTGATTGATTTAGAGTCAGCAGTGGCAAACCAGCATTGACAGCTGGAGATAAATGTAACCTACATCTGGCAGGGGACACATCGGAAAAACGGAAGTGGGGCAACAAAAGGCCAATCTCAATTAGCTTTTATTGACCTTGTTGCGTAAACATGCCAGACAGCAGCCTCAGTGCAGAGGTCTAGATGCATTTTCTTCTTCAGTTGTTTTCCAAAAGATCCAAGGATATTCCATCCTAACTATGTGTGGAGCACAGCACGGAGCAACCTTA
This sequence comes from Vidua macroura, assembly GCF_024509145.1. NCBI lineage: Eukaryota > Metazoa > Chordata > Aves > Passeriformes > Viduidae > Vidua > Vidua macroura. The sequence goes on from NC_071579.1 coordinate 8,212,003, forward strand.
ACACATTTGCACACAGAGCAGCCCAGAAGGTAGCTGAGTAATAGTCTGGCCACAGGGTTGAGCAACTTCTGGGGAAAAATAACAACTACATACTCACAAATTAATCTCAGGAGAAAATCTTTCATCAGTTCCACAATATTTTAAAATAAAAATTCTATTTTTACCATGTGTTCCCTTCTACGCTTACCACAATGAGAGTCCACCACCAATTCTGCTGACAATAAAAATGGCATTTCTAAGCAGTTCTGGGTGCTATAGGAGGTATTTTCTTTCAGAAGAGACTTGAAAAAAAAAAGAAGGGGTTTAAACAGGCACCGAGAAGAGGTTGAAAGAGATTGACATTCATAGAATCCTGGAATTATGGAATGGTTTGGGTTGGAAAGAACCATCTTGTTTCACCCCCTGCCGTGGGCAGAGACACCTTCCACTAGCCCAGGTTGCTCCAAGCCCCAGCTAACCCGGCCTTGGACACTTCCAGGGATCCAGGGGCAACCACAGCTTCTCTGGGCACCCTGTGCCAGGGCCTCACCACCCTCACAGGGAAGAATTCTTCCCAATATTCCATCTAACCCTGCCTTCTGGCAGTGGGAAGCCATTTCCCCTTGTCCTGGCCCTCTGGGCTCTTGTCCCAAGTTCCTTTCCAGCTCTCCTGGAGCCCCTCTAGGTATTGGAAGGCTGCTAATTAAAACACTCCTAATTAAAAATAGTCCGAGAGGAGATGCAAATAGTGATTGGATGGTAAACTTATCATTATCTGAGGAACAAACTTCACGACCAGCACAGACATACCATCAATTAATTTTATCTAGCAAGGGAATGTTCATCGGTCAAAATTCATGCCAAACTGTCACTGAGACCCTCATCTGGCCCAGTGTTAGTGAAAAGCCAAGAAAAGAAGGGGTGGTGGTATTTACTGTCCTAAACAGTGTCTGTAACAGATATTAAATAATAAATCTTAACGTGGAGGCCAGCAAGTAGAGCTGGGAAGAGTCGCTGCCTTAGAGACTTTCTGTTCCATACCTGGAGAGAGCAGCACCCTTGACCTTGTCCAGAAGTTCTTTGGGGAAGCTGAATTTTGCTTTTTCATTTTTTAAGCATTTTTTCCCTGACCTTCCCCTCATATTGCACAGAGTTTTCCCCCTGCTGGTAGGAGGTGCCTTTCTGCTGACGTCCATTCTGACTCATCCACCCCTGACTGTTACAGCACTAGCCACGTTTCAGCTCAGGCACAAAACTTTAGGTGAGGTGCGGCGTGGGTTTATGTCAAGTGTGCTGCAGCCTTTCCCAAGGAGAAACAGCCATCCCTAAGGTGCATTTTAAAGGGCACTACTTTTTCCAGCCTGGCAAGGAATTCTCTTTGTTTTAAAACAAAAAAAGATAGATTTTAGCCACATGACTATGGAAAATAAACATCTTTAGTAAACATACCTCACTGTTTCTGAGTGTGTTAAACACGCAACTGGCCTTTAATGGAGCTGCAGCACTGTCAGAACTTTGCCTCAGACAAAAGCTGGCCAGTTCTAATTCCTTAATCATCTTAACTGAGATACTTTAAGCCCGAAGCACTGATTTCTTGGCAATATTACAATTTCTAGGTAATTACAGTAATAGGTATTTGGAAATCAAATACAAACTTACACTATATAGGAAGCAATTCTAGAGCCTGATTCTGATGTTGTACCAATAAAAATTGCTCTGGAAATAGCTCTTTAATAGCTATTGACTGCTGAAGAACTGAAAATTACTCACACAAAGGACAAGATCAGAATTTGAATCAATTTCATGAACAGCCATAAGAATATCACTTCTATGTAGCAGGCAGGTGATGTTTTGGCTCTCCAGAGTGCTTGACATACACATTAGATAACAAATGCCATCATCCTGTAAGCAGTAGGAGCATTGTCCATCATATATTACAAGTGTAGAAAACAAATGCAACAGTAGAACCGAAGTTTACCCCAGCTGAAGCACCACAGACAAGGCACAGTTCAGTCCCACCCTCTGCAAACCAACCATTTTACTTTGCCCTCAGCTGACAAATTCAGACAAGTTTAGGCCAGCAGGAGTAGGAAAACTCACAATTTTTCTAGTTTTAGGTCCTATTATCAGGAAACAACACCATATAATTATTGTCAGTGAATCTCAGGTGCTGATTCTTATACAGAAAGAAATGCAAAACCTCAAAAAGCAAAATTGGGATGGGAGAAGGGTATTCAGTATTGGATATCTGTGAGCATCTAACTCTGGAAGATACAGTTTCCCAAATAAGAGCAACTATAGAAACTAAAAGGCAAAGTAAGTACAAAAAAAAAGAGGGGGTTCCTCACAAGTACTGTGGTCACTATGCACCCACTTACATATTGGGAAATATCTTCCTGGCTACCCCAGCTGCACAAACCCCAGAAGGATCTCAGGAAGAACTCAGCTGAACTTCCAGAGATTCTTCCAGAATTTTCCTTTTTTCAGTATGCATTTCAGAAAAGGTTGTAGTAAGATTTATATTTTTACATCCAGTGCCACAAGACACCAAATTAAGCTGTGCATGAGCTTGTGCATTGTTACAGCCAAACAGGAAGTGAGACTTGCTCCACACATTTTCTGCTGTGTGTCTCTGCCATACCATTAGAGGGGTTCATTAAGAGCCCATTTAAAGGCACATCACTTTCCATTAAACTCCTTGATTCTCACAGAAGCTCAATTGTTTCATGCTTATTAAATTCTTGAGAATTTGTCTGTGAGAGTATTCTAACAAAGGCTGACAAACTATGAAGATTTCAAGATATTCTAAGCATTAGATTATTTACATCCTTAAGAACACTCTGCTCCAGACAGTGAAATTAATTCAAGCTGGCTTGCCCTAAATTTTTTTCCAGCTCCTCAAGAGATTTTGCTTTAACAATATCAAGCTGGTAAAGAACAAAGTACCACAAGATTTGTAGAACAATCTGTAAATCACATGCAGAATAAAAGTCTGTGGAATTAGATCTTTTTGAAATAAAGGAATTATAATTTAAAGAATAAAGTGGAAAAAAAGAGTGATGTTCTTTCCACACAGTAAGTCCAGATATGTAATTGGGTTTCTTTTCTACAAAATATCTTTGAAAAGTATTATTTGACTACTTTTGTCAGCTACAGATAGGGCTGGGGAAAAAAATAAAGAAGAACACTCATACTCAAAATTGGATCAGCTCCACACAGCATTTGCTATTTGAAAGCCTGCAGAAGGGTGCCACAATAGCAAATACATTTTAAACTTGCTCCTTTTTCATTAGGAAGAGTATATAAAAACTCTTTGACAGTGAGAGCTTCTCCTGGAGCAGCAGCAGGCCTGGAGCCACCATTGCCACTGCAAGGATCAACAGGGTGTTAGTTCCATTTCTGGGAGATGTGGGTATTCCAGGTGTTCTGAAGTTCTTACTGCACTTCTGACTCTCCAGCTGCTGCCTGGCCTCATAACAGGAATAACAGACCTTTCTTTCTAGACTTCTGTGGTGAAGACATGGCAGTTGCTCAGAAAATCTGCTGCAAACTCATTTTATCATGAAATGCACTACAGATTTCATAGACAGAGAAAACAAGGTAGTATCTTTGCCCTTACCACAGGTTTTTTGTCCTCAAAAACTTAGGTTCTTCTTCAGTCTCCTTTTCCTTAAGCAACAGAATTCTCATGCTTTTCTTCACAGAAAGGGTTGTAAAACATGGGCACAGGTTGCCCAGGGCAGTGGTGGAGTGCCCATCCCTGGCAGTGTTCAAAAACCATGTGGATGTGGCACCTGAGGACAAGGTTTAGTGGTGGACATGGTGGTGGCGCTGGGCTGGTGGCTGGACTTGGTGATCTTTAAAGGTCTTTTCCACTCTTAATGATTCCCTAATGCCTCAGAGACCTTATTTTCCATATCCCTGATAACTCCCACCACTCAGCTGGGGACTGCTGACGTGGGTCCACCTCCATCTCATTTTTGTAAGGCACATTTCAAACACTGAAAACTGAAACAAACAACAAAAACTGAACAAGACTGAAGGCCTTGCCAAAGGCAAAAGCTCCTTCCCTGAGACCAGTAAGAAAGATTTTGTTATGGGAAATAGAGACCCAGACCTTGGGTTAGTGAGGCTGAAGTAAAGGAATTATGGTGAATTCTATAGTGAGAGAATGGTAAAAAAAAAGAAATGCCAATATTACTTTTCAGCTGCAGATTTCAATGATTAGTTGTCAGTGCATGAAGATGTTTTCAGTACTTGACGATACCTTGTTGATTATCCATTACAAAGCATATGGAAGTGCACATGGCACAGCTCTGTTTCACATATTGTGTTACACAACTATGATTAGGGTGATCCCAAAATGCCACAACAAGACATTTAACCCTCATTTCAGGCCAAATGCAGAAAAGATATTCAGGTGCCTAAAGTTGCAGATTGAAATCAATCAAATGATTAAAGCAACTCAAATTCAGCATGCATATACAAGTATGATCTTGTAAATAGCTGTAATGAAAATAGTGTTCATTAGTTTGGGAATTATTAAATCAACATTTTGAACAGCGTCAGGAAAACAGGCACAGCAAGAACTGAGCTTAGATGAAGACTTACATAAAATCAACTCAGTGGTTGGCAGCTGTCAAAAAGTAAAATCTTAGGAGTGCTCACAAAAGCAATACGGCATGAAAAGGTAAGAAGATTATACCATTATATACATCTGTGGATCTTTCATACTGAGTGCTCTGGGAAGCTTTGGTCAAATACAAAACATGCAAAGTGGAAAAGGGTCAAAAGAGAGCAAAGATGATGAAATGTATGGACTGACTTCCATATGGAGACTGACTGAGCGGAAACCCTGCAGCACAGGAGAGGTTTGATTTACAGGGGGTATTTTAGAAGGTTATGTATTCTTGAATAGCCTGGAGGAGGTGAGTAAAAATCAACTATCCTTCTCACGCACCAGTTCTTGTGCTGGAAGAGGAAGGGAAGTTAGCAGAAGTTGGGTTCTGAACAAACCAAGGCTGATGGTCTTTCCAAAGCACTTGTTCAGCTCTTTCAAAGTACTGTGCATCTACAACATCTTTTGGTGAAGAGTTGTACAGGTTTACCACAAGCTACAACAATGTCTCCCTTTGTGTTTTGGATGTGGAGTTCTGCCCAATCAAACCTCACATGGATGTTGTTCTGCACCTTTGTTGTCCTTTCCATTTGCTGTCTTTTCCATTTTTAATAAGCAAAAAGCTCCCAAAGCAATTGGACAAATGCTTAGCAAGGGCTGTAGCTGGAATTATGAAAGTGACAAATCCCATCAGCCCTGCCTAAAAATACGGCTGGGAGATCACATGGGATTAGTCAGAGAAGAAAGGGAGAGGGAAAGGTATGATACACACCCTATTTTTACTTCTTTCTTGGCATCCATCCCCTTCTGGCCACTTGGGTCAGAGTCCAAGCAGTGGCCAACTTGGTCCCAGTCAGCACATGCATTCCTATGTTGGCTAAAATCAGAGTGAAATTTAAAAACCAAAATAATTTAATTAGTCTTTTATGCAATAAAAAACTAAACAGTATTTGTTGTTCTGCCTTGAGATGTTATTTTTAGAACACCATTAGCTAGGAATTAATTAGTAGTAATTGGTAAACCCTTACTGTGAATCTTGCTGTAGAGTTCATGGTTTATCAAGATGTTTCATGAAGATGCATTCTTATGACTCAGATGTGAGGATAATGTTTTCCTTCAGGACTCCTGCAGGTTCCCTGCCATGACTCAGTGCTGTAATTTATTCTCCATGCTAAGGGCACAGCTGGTTTGTGAGAACAAATGACCAGACTGATGGATTCTCATCACAACTAAAACCAGAGGGGATGGCTGGCTTCAACCTCTCACACAGTTTTAATGCTATCACACAAAATGCCCATAAACTGAGCTGAAAGACACAAACAAGTCACTCCAGATTTTGGAGTATGCCCAATATTCTGACACATGGATGTTGTGAAAATGTCTTACTCCTTATCTTTGATAGGGCAGATGCCAGAAACCTGTGATTTTGTGTTATAAAAAGCTGATAAGCACAAACAGATGCTTCCTGCTTGATACTGTAGGGTTCAGCAGAGCCCTCAGAATCAGCAGACACTGGCGAATAAACTCTTTTATCTTTGTTGGTATTTTGAGTCCTTTGATCCTCTTATTTCAAATCTGCATCCAAAAATTCCCAATTTATCTTTATTTTAGGCTTCTGAGAGAGAAAACAATCCTTTAAAATCCATGAAACTCCTGAATAGTGATGAAACTGTGTCTTTAGAAAACATTTTTCAATCCCAGCAGCAATTCTGAGGGCAAGGCTGGGCTCCAGAACAGGACTACTGTTTCTAAAGAAGAGGTAATTCTCTATTCTATCAATACAGACTCAAACTTATTGACTTTTTTACCCCTTTCCCTGTACAGAAAAGGTTCACTTCAACCATCAGGCAAGCCTTGGGGCTCCCCTGTCCACATTTACTCTGCCATTTACACACCAGAAATATCCACCTTCAAAAGAGGAGCGTGAACCGGTGCTTTGGTGTTTTTCTATCAGGAACCCAAATAAAAGAAATCAGTGTTTATATTTGCAAAGCCATTTGCTACATTAGATTACAGGCCAACATACTGCATTTATAAATTCCTTTGCCTGGCAATATTTGGGGAGCAGCAGGAAGAAAACTTTCAGTAGACAAACAAGCTTTGTGTAATCAGGAAGTTAGTAAACCCTGTTGTGGAACAGCAGCATAAGCTGCATAACACTTCTACATTTCATGACTGACAAACAAAAGAGAATTCCTAGATTTAAAAAGGGAGCAACTAACAGATCAAAGTGAATGAAAAATGCAATTGCTGCCTGCCCTTTGGAAGTTCCTTGTCTGTGAGCCTGCAGGCACAGTTACCAGCGTTCACACACAGCCATCCAGGTGCCACTATGGACCAGGCAACAGCAGCACCTCAGAAAACAGAGTAAATAAAACCTTACAAGGCTTCATAGATCATTTTATTCATAAGGAGACTAAAAGAACTGAACCTAGCCTTAAACCCATCAGCAGCAAGACCTTATTTCGAGTATAAACATCAGCAAGTGACATCACGGAGGAGAGATTCACCTCCAATCCAATTTGCATTGTCTGATCTGCTCCAGACACAAACTGAATTCCTACAGAGGTAACCTCGGAGCAGGTTCCCAGGCTGATCAGCCTGCATCTGCAGGCAGGCCAGCTCTAACCCCAGAGCTGTGATACTGACCTTAGCTGGGCATTTGGGTCACTCCTGGCTGGCCTCGGTGACTCCGCACACAGGAGCCCCAAAGCAGCTCTCTCACAGGAAGGGAGGAGCTGTAAAGCCTCTGTGAAGAGCATTCAGCATTGAAGCTAGGGAACAACGTAGGCTGGCAACAGAACAGGCCTTAGCAGGAAAATGCATTGCATGGGTTGAGATTTTTTTCACAGAAAGCATGACTAGTCTCTTTTTTCTTTTTTTTTTTAGCAAGTGTCATGTGCTATTATAGAAACGTAAAAGCTTAAATCTGAATTTTTCCTGAGCTGAAAATACAGTATTTCCCCATCCTCTTTATTCAAAACTGTCACTTGCTGTCAGAGACTTAGGAAACACAGCAATTCCCAAAATTCTATGGAAAAGTTTATTTTTACTTTGCCTACTCGGACAGTATTTCCCTTTAGCCCTGTCATACTGCTCTTTCCACCAGATGGTTTGCTGGTTCCTGGTCTAGCTAAGAGGGATTTAACCAGCTTGAATTAATCCTTACAGTTGTCATCGACTAAGTGTTAATGCTCTGACACTGCTTTAATCCTTAGGGATTTCTTTCCCTTCTGCCCCCACCGTGCGTGTGCCAAAGGAGGGAGGGAGGGAGGAGGGCACTGGGGATGCTGAGCTGACAGAACAGCCCCGTGCTCCAGTTCAGTGACAAGGTTACAGGCACTCACCTGGATAATCCGTCCCGGGACATTCACAAGGGAGATAAACAACTGCCAAGGAGCTTCTATTACTGCAGGAAAACTGAATCATTTCAGTGGTTATATGTGAAGCAGGAGCACATGTACACATGTAAGATTTGGCTCGCACTTTTTAGCTTACGTGGGGTATTTTGTGTCTTCCACACTGCCCAATTCTTTTTAATTTTTCGCTTTAATGTATTCCCTGTTTTCTGAAAAGTAGAATCTGATACAAAGTAGCTTTCACCTTGGTGTGGGGTTTCCTTCTAGAGTCCATATTTCCTGTTGTACTGCTGAGCTCATGAACCCAGCACACCTGCATGCCCTCTGTGTGCATTAGGAACACCTCCTGGAATTTGGGTCATTAGCATATCGCTAATCTCCACAAACTCATTATTATGCGCACACCCGATTCACGCTGACCTTTTCACCCAGCTGCACCACTGACAGACTCCCACCTTCCCCTTCCCACTGTCCCTCAGGAAAGCCTGGATTACTGGGTGTTCCCAGGAGGTACAGGGATCACCTGACAGGCATTTACCATTCTGGAAGAGATGGTAACGTTTGTCACTTGTTTAGCAAATATTCAGGGGGAAAATTAATTCTATTAGAATTTAATAAGCCTCTTTGCGACTGATGGAGCTCCTCTATGGCAAACCTTACCTCCAGAAAACATCTGAGCTTCTTCTGCAGTGCTACAGACAGTAATCTGGAAAGCATCCATTGAAAGCTGGGTGGTTATTCAGGGGGGCACTGTTCCCACTGTCCTTGCAGGAAAGCTACACATAACAAAGAAATTATTTGGACTATTACATCAGAAACCATTTACTAGAGGAGTGATTTGAAACCACGAAGCATCAGGTCTAATTGTGAGAAAACAAACAGTCAGCCTGCCACCCCTGCATTTGAAAGCAGCTGTATTTGAATTCTTTTGAAAAATGCTTTGAGAGGCTTATAAATTGTCTCAGCAGCAACCAGACAGCCCTAGACATGCTACATTCAGTAAACTAAACATGAAGTAATTCAGGAGAACTTAGACCATGATCTCACATCCATTGAGCTTAATAAGCGTTCACAAGTATGAAATTAATACTTTTAGATGTTTGCAGGAAAAAGGTTTTAAATAAACCTTTCCAGGTAGTGAACAATTTCAAAAGAAAATATAAGCCTTCTCTGGTTAGGCTGGGATCCCAAAGGGGCCATTCATAGTTCCAATTTTTTCTTTTCTGTCAGCTGGTTTTCTACTTTTTGCATTAGCATTTTAAGGAGCATAACCAAAGTGTTTTTACAATAGAAGTATATATTTATATATATTTATGTATATTCTACTCTTCTGCAGTGCTTTTAAGAAGCAGCAAAGGAATTTTTGTTCAGGTTTTCTAAGCTTATTCTTCAAGCAGCAACAGGGTGTGCAGGAGATCTACCCAAAAATGAAGCATGTGGAATCATGTAGGTATAATGGAAACCTTAGCAAGGCTGCAGCTGGCATGACCAGCCTCCAGTTTTAGAGTTTGGGTAATATTTATATTTCTCTGTCTATATAGTTTCCAAAGGGCTTTCCTACCCCTCCACATGTTTATACACTTTGTGCGTTCCCTTTTTTCCATATGCCCAACTTTACCTGGACCACTTTTCTTCCTCAGTGCACATCTGGGCTCTGGCCTCTCAATCCTTCCACAGAGAAGATGAACAAACACAACTCAATCCACTTCTGTGAATTATGGTTCCAGAATTTATACTTTACATTATTTTTAAGCAAACTCTTGAACAGGGATACTGGAAGATAAAATTCCATTTTAGAAGATAAAATGCATTAGAAGATAAAATGCATTAGAAGATAAAATTCCATTTTGGAAGATAAAATGCAATTAGAAATGGGGGGAAGATTTAGTGAACTGGGACAGCTTTTATTATCCATTTTCACACTACACCAAAGCTGCTTGTGTACTTTTAATTGACTGCCATTTTTTTTCTTCCTGTTTCTCTGTTCCACATAATGATAGAAACATGAAATTATAGAAAGGTTTGAGTTGGAAGGGACCTTAAAGCTCATCTCTTTCCAGTTCCCTGTCCTGTGCAGGGACACCTTCCACTATTCCAGGCTGCTCCAAGCCCCATCCAACCTGACCATGGACACTTCCAGGGATGGGGCAGCCACAGCTTCTCTGGGCAATCTGTCTATAATGTGTCCCACCATTATATATAATTATTTACATTATTAAATATATGTTATAATATATGCAAATATCTACAAAAGTGCAAGGTCCCAGCACAGCGAAGCAGGACTGCTGACTGATGTTAGTGTCTCAGAAGCCCAGTTTAAACTGATTCACAGCACTGTGGGATGTCTGCGGTGTCTGCATGAGGCATAGAAATCATGAGTCACCTCCTCTCATCTTACTGATCTCTGGTTCCTAAAACTGAAAGTATAAATTGAAACATTAAACGGAAAATTGGGGTTTCAGTCTGCCCTCCAATCTGGACACACACAGAGTCCCCACTGTCCTGGGGACAGCAGTGTCTCTGCAGCACTGCCTGCCCTCACCCATCTGCAGCCAGAAACCTGGTTTGACTCGAGCTACTGCAAAGTGATCCCAAGAAGGGAATCATGTCCCCGGTATCAGGGCAGCCAGGCAAAGGATTCCCACTTTGGATCAGTTTAAAAACACTGACATTTTGCTTGGACAAAGACACAGGTCCATGTGAGAATGTGAGTTTCACAGATATTCACTGTACGTCCTACCACTGAATTCCCCATGTCCATTAAATACTGTAAGACTCTAAATAAAAACTGAACTGTAACAAATAATCACATTGTAAATAATCACAAGAACTGGTGCTCTAAAAGTTATCATTTCTACATGAAACCCTTTTCAGAGGTCCTCAGGCATCCAAAAAAGTGATAGGTAAATTAAAATGTGTGGTTATTCTATATCCCACTGCAGAAAGCCAGCTCAAGTCATGGTGGCAACAGAGTCCATATGTCTGATAGAAGTGTTGAACTACTGGTTGATTTATGAGGATCTAATATTTTGGATTTCTCCAAAGTGATTATGGGAAGACCTCCCCTTTAGGAGGATTATACTTTTCTAAAAATGACCCATCTCCTCAGGCTGAGTTCCTGACCCTTGTTCCTCTCTGCTGTGTTCCAGAGGTTGAACAGATTTATTTTGATTATGTTTTGATTATTTGATTAAATTTGCTTTCAAATTTATGGCCATGATTCTTATCCCCTAAAGACAGTTAATTAAAAAAACCCATTCATAGCAGCATTATTTTGCATGATGTCAGTGATTACCTCTGCTCTTACTCAGGACAACATCTTGTGCAAACCTGTGCCCCACAATTAGTAAGACAGTACTCCCGGTCAAAAAAAAAAAAAGGGAGGCAGCAATTGTTTTAATCACATCCTTCAGTGAATTTAAGCCCTGACACGTACACCTGCTCATTCTAAATACCTCTGGTTATTGTCTCTTCATCAATTAAATATGAATGTCTATTACTCTAACCAAACACAAAGCTCTGAGTAGAACATGTAGGAACTACGATTCTTGGTCATGTTGTGACCTGTAGTGATCACCATACTTTCCACCAGTCAGGTTTAATGTTTGCTTTAATGAATATTTTCCCCTCTGCTCACCAGTTAAAACAGCAGGAGAGTTCCCCTGGCCCAGCGGGTGCACGTGGTCCACATACTGCCTGTCTTCCATGGAGGCAAGGACAGGGACAAAGGAGCACACAGCAGGGCTGTTCCACAAAGAAAAGCTGCAGCCTCCCCATCAAGCAGCCTCTGACAGCAAGGAGGAGGAAAGGCTTCACAGAGCAGCTCCCTCCCCTGCAGAGACAACAGGGATAAAGAAAAAGCAGCAGCAGAGCTATTCTTGCAGTGAGGGGACTTAAAGCCCATTCCTCTCAGCTGGACCTTGTAAACAGAAGTTTTGGAGAAGACAAGGGACAGCTGATGTCTTCTCCACTAAACCCACCTGTCTGACCTTTACATATTGATGTAAGGGATGCTAGCAGGCAGGAAACAGGAATTCTGCACTTGATATTGTAAGCCCCTATCTGGAAAATCCCTGTGCCTGGAGTAGCTGGCAGAGCTCCAAGGCAGCCCAGCACACCATCCCCTTCTGCTCAAAAAATTCCAGTGGACTCAGCCAATAGTGTTTGATTCAAACTCTTCCCCAGACCTCTGTCCTTTCTCACCCCATAAGGTTTCAAAGTCTCACAGTCCCAGGGTCTGCTTGGGCTGGCAAGCCCCACATGGCTCTGGACTAACCAGGTACTCACAACTACCTACAGCCCTTTTTAGAGGTCCCCAGAAAAAAAAAAAAAAAATCCCAGGTAAATTAAGATGTACGGTTATTCTATATCCCACTGCAGGTACTGCTGGAGAACTGCAAATTTAATCTGGTGGAATGTGCTGTGATTAAACCGTGCCAGATTCCTTGTTCTGTCAAGTTAACAACAGCCTTTCCATCCATGGCTTTATTGCAGGAATTCAGAGCTCTGTTTTCAAAGGAGATAGCTTTAGGCTCCATCATGTGTTCTACCTCCATATGGGGAATAGATATAAAACTCTTTTTTTCAACATATCCAGGAAAACTATGTTGCTGTCAAGGCTGACATAACAGTCTGCTTTATCTCTTCAGTGGATGAGCAGACTAAAATAGCCTTTTCCTCACAGAATGCTAACATAGTTCTGTTTCTATATATAAGCCCATGGATTTATTGCAAATCTACTGATAAAACTAGCTCTACAGTAACTTATGCAGCCTACTTGGGGATTTTTTTCCTCTTTAGAAATTTTGAATATACTAGTATTTTTTCCTTTTAAATCTTTCAATAAGTTGTTTTAGGGAGAAACTTTATTGCAGTGCATTTCCTAATTTGACAAGCAGCTCAGAAAGCAGACATGAACCAAACAATGCTAACTCATATCTTTGGGCTGCCTCTGTCAGCTTGGAAGGGACCTTGAAGGTAATCTCATTCCACCCCCTTTATCACACCTTCCACCAGAGCAGGTGAAATTAAATATATGCCTTAACTTATCAAATGTCCATCTAACAATATTGTGGCCAGGTGAATTCCAGCTTTGTTGGCAGTGGTAATGTCTCACCCTGCCTGCTTAGATCTGACCTGGTGGCCAGTTTTTGGAGGCTGTATTCCACTGCCAGTCACATGCACCCTGCCAGCTCCCAAACACCTTCCTGTCTTTTATGGCTTTGCCTGCAGCAGTAGGAATTCTTCCTTTTAGACACATATTCTGTATAATGTTAGTAGCTGATGGTATGCCAGCCTCCTTCTCCTCACCTATTTCCAGTTCTCCAAACAAACATTTATGCAAATCTTTTTTTTTAGTAGCCTGAAAATTACCTTAAAGGTCTATTCCAGCATAAATGAGTATATGAAAAAAAGAAAGCAAAATTGATTATTTAGGTAAGCATTCAGCAGTTTTTCTTACACTTCTGAACTTTCTTCTCTCTGCTGTAGTTACTGGCAGGTTCCAGCTACTTGTAGATTCAAGTTCAAGACCTGATGTAATTCTGACAACAATAGACCACACCTTTTTAAGGTTTCTAAGAAAGGTGTGGTCTAGACAGTTTCTAAGTTGTGGTAACTATTTGTGTGTCTTGTGCTTGGAGGAATGGGTAAAGGGGTGAAAGGCAGCTGCATTGGGAAGTGCTATTATATAATGCACCCTGCTTGAGCTCCAATTATCCAGTAACGCAGTTATTTTTTTGTTTTCTTAAAGTTCCTCCTTTCTTCTGCTGTTAAATCAACATGGGCTTTAAATGTGAGAATTTTCCTTTAACACTTTTCAGCAACTGGATTCCATTTCCTGGTAATTAGTAAGTTCTGGCCTAGATATGCCAGAGCTATAGGAGAACAAAGGAGACAGAATCCTTGGATGAAGCCAGAGGGGAGGGGGAACTGGGTTTTGTATTCTAACTCAGCAGCTTGCTCATGGTGCTCCCTTCTTTGCAGTTCCTAAGGGGGATTTAGGGCTTGTATTTTTTTTTCTTTTAATGACTTGATTTTCCCTAAATGCAGACTGTGGGAAATGGGTTTGTAGAAAGTTTTTAGGGTTTGATAGAAGGCTTACACAGACGATCTTGCAATGATATCCCATTCACAGGCGGCTATGCTGGCCATCAGCTCTCCATGTTCACAGCAGGTGGAAGCCTGCACAGAAAGCCTGGGTGACCCAAACATCTGAAGCAGATGGAAATCCAGGGGAAGGTGGGGTGGGCAGGGTCAGATCTGATACAGTGCATCCTCCTTTATTACTCACACACTGACTGCCTAGAAATCCTTTGTAAATAGGATAATTATACTGCTCTTCAGCTCTGGTGTTTTCATTTAAATTCTCCCGTGTCTCACTCACTTCCATTTACTGAGATGTCACTGTTTTTTTAAGAAGGCAAGTTAAAAAGCTGTCACAGAAACTGAAGCTGAGTCACCCTGGAAAGTTCAAGATATTCTGTCCCTAGGAAACACAAAGCAAAAACATAAATTAATAACAGATTTTACAGCCCAGTTTGTATTTCCCATTATTATTATTATTTGCACTCTCTGCATGTTGGGTATTGTAAGGGAAAATAAACAGCTCTGAAACCTTTTTTCACTGCTCCTGAACAGTCTAGTTGGTCTCATTAGTCAGCCAGACACTCCTACTATTTTCACCTCCTTGCTTTGTTTACCCATGATAGCATGATTGAATATATTTCTCCCTTACCATGCAAGTAGGTGTTATAATTTATGCTTTGTTTTCTTAAATAACCTCCTACAACAGACTCCTTCCTCTTCAAAATATAATCTCCACTGCACTTCTATTTTTTCACAGGCACCAGCTCAGGTACCGCTCACATTGTCATTGTTGTAACCCCCTGAAGTCTGATCCCAACACATGAAGGATGTAGACCTGTTGGAATGAGTCCAAAGGAGGCCACAAAGTTGATCCCAAGAATGGAGCCCTTCTGCTCAGGAGCCAGGCTGGGAGAGCTGGGGGTGTTCACCTGGAGAGGAGAAGGCTCTGGGGACACCTCAGAGCCCCTTCCAGTGCCTAAGGGGCTCCAGGAGAGCTGGAGAGGGACTTGGGACAAAGGATGAAGGGACAAGGAATGGCTTCCCACTGCCAGAAGGCAGGGTCAGAAGGGATATTGGGAAGGAATTGTTCCCTGTGAGGGTGGGGAGGCCCTGGCACAGGGTGCCCAGAGAAGCTGTGGCTGCCCCTGGATCCCTGGAAGTGTCCAAGGCCGGGTTGGACAGGGCTTGGAGCAATCTGGGACAGTGGAAAGTGTCCTTGCCCATGGCAGGGATGGGACTGGATGGGCTTTGATGTCCCTTCCAACCCAAACCATCTTGTGATTCTGTGATTCTATAAGTGAGGCAGCCTTGCTAGAACTGGACAGGACTTTCTCAGGACTCACGGAGAGCTGCCTGTCAGCCTGTCAGCCAAATTTCCATGTAAGAAGCACATTGAGGGGCTGTGGGGAGACAGGAAGAGATCAGTCTTCAAATGTCTTCAACCCTTGTCCTTTCTATTGAACCTTTTAGGAGAAGAAATCTTTGTCTGTCTGGAACAGAACAGAAATCACATCTATCTCCCAGCCCAAATTGTACGGTTTTTAGCCCATTCCAAACCTGAGTGTGCACTGACAAGTTTATAGATTAAAATAATAAAATGTCATCCTTCAAACCAATGATTCTTTACCATTGAATGCTACATAGAATTACATCATTGTGTTCTGCACATATCTGCCCACAACAACTTCAGGTTGTAGCACTAATGCTGATCTGTGATTCTACTGTTTTACAAGTCAAAATTACAAAAATTTTCATGATACAGTACAAGAATTTCCAAACCAGCTAAAAATTATGGACCTTTCTAGAAGAAAAAATGTTACTTCAGAAAAAAAATTACTTACTTGACATTTACTGCTGAATAAAGCAGAGTAAATAGAGGAGGCTTAGTACACTGTACTCACTATTGGATACACGGTTCTCAATCAGGTTTGCTATTTCCCAAATACATGGATAGTATTTACATTACAGATTAACTATCCTTGGAGTGAAAACATTATGAAACCTTGACACTAGGTAAATATCTTTAAGCTAAATGTTCAAGTTAAATTTCAAACTCCTTTGTCCAGTTCATTATGTTCTACTGGGCAATGTTTTTCTGTTAAATATCTTGCTGAATTGGTTTTGCTCTGGTTCATTATTCCTAAACAATCTCTTGAGGAAGTCCACAGGATAAGGACTTACCATGTCTTTCCAAATACAAATGCCTCTCTTAAACTGTGCTGTCCTAAGATTCACGAAGTCTCCCAGCCCTGTTAGTGTGCATGTGGTGAGAAACAAGAAAAATATTGTACTTACAAGTTTTGGAACTTAAAAATAGAAGCACAGCTGATCACAGGCCCTCTTAGTCCAATTACCCCACACAGCCTTGCCTAGAAAAGACCTGCTCTGCCACAAGAAAGTGAGGATACCCATGTCAGAAGCAGACATTAAGTACTTTTAGTTCCCTTTATCTTCAGGTGGAGTCACTTGACCTCCTCAAGAGGCCACTTAATAGTCCTTGTGTATAAAATATGCTCAGGCTTACCCAGAGTTGCTGTCTTGTAATGTAACCTCCTCAACACATTCAAAGAATGAAAAAAAAAAATGTTGCCATAATAAGGCAGAATCCTTTTTCTCTTTTAGAAAGACCTAGCAAGTGTATATTGCTTCATCAATATAAAATAACCTGGACTCAACTAAAACTTTTGTAACCCAGTGTGTAACAGATCTGTTTTATCAACATAAAATGCCATTAATAATTAGATACCTCACTCCTCTGACCATGGGAACGAAATTATGTGTACCACGTAACATCCTTCTTGCTTCAAAAATATTTTCATCTCTGTGTTAGTTATCTTTTCATCACTGTCATTATAAAAATGGATATGAATTTGAAAATGGGTCATGCAAGAAGAAAATATTCCAGAAATTATGTCCCAAGACATAATCAGAACCCTTACATCTCTATATTTCCCTGGGTTCAGTGGAGCTATAGTGACTTAAGTAATTCTTTTCATGGTAGTCAGTGGTCAGAAAATACTTCTGCACATTCAGTAATGCTTCATCACTCATTCTTTACACACTATAGTAGTTTATTTTTCAATTTATACTTACAAGTTTGGTCTCAGGAGGTTAGTGGCACTTCCACATATTCATATAAGCTCTCAATTTCTAGTGTCTAAGTCTAGTGTCATGAATAATTATCATCACCCAAGAGGGATGTAAAGCCTACCAAGATTTTTTTAAAAAATTGAATAACCTTTATCTCACGCCAGAGATTTCTTGGGTTTAAGTGTCTCCAATTAATTACTGCTGCCTCACAGATTCATAAGCTATCCAATATTTCCTGGAGAGACATAAAGGCAGAATTCCTTCAGAGAAGCACATCCAGAAAATATCACTCACTCACTAAAGAGAATGCTCCCAACTGACTATGCTAACAGATAATGTTTCTTACATCTTCAACAGCTACAGTCTTGAAAATATTTACAACTTTTTTATCTTCCTTCCCCCCCGCCACCTTTCTCATGGTGTCATATGAGATCTGACTGCGTATCATTAACTTTTTGAAATGTCCTGCATATAATTTGGAGCTGGACTGTTCTCATGTGAAACCATTTTAATTTGAGTAAATTTGAGTAAATTTGAAACCATTTGAATTTGAGTAAAAAGCTGTTACTCCATCTACTAAATCTGGTTTATTTTAGCTTCACCTTTCAAACTGCCCAAATGCATGACATCTCCCAAAAAGTTGTGGTGATCACCTCAAATATGAGGTGATACTCAACTTAGTTTGTGCTATGGAAGTCTGATCAGTTCCCATAGAAATAAATTTAAAACATTGTGTTGACTTAGTGAAAACTGAATTTGGCCCTAGAAGAGTGAGACTCTGCTTATATGAATAGAGAGAATAAGGTATTTCTTTCACTGCTTAGAGAGAGAATGAAAATTCAGGAATCTCTTATTAGAGAGAAGGAGAGAGATAAGGACATAATTCCAGTGAAGTCAGCAGAGATAAACTGATAAAACTGCTTTCAGATGAAATCTGATGAATGATGCAAAACCAGAGTAGCTGTTACAGCCTCAGGTTAAATCCAAGACCCAAAATAGAGATGTTTCACAAGATAGAGATAGTGCTGTGTTTATGAACATAAGGACATATATTCAGCTCAGCATTTTCATCTTTTTCCTTTCATACTTGCAATTATGATCTCATCTGGCTTTCCTGCCCTTGATTTCTTAGCAGTCATAACCTGCAGTACTCTGAGCTTAGAGACTCTGTGAGTTGCCCTGGATTGTTTCAGCACCTGTGGGGCACTGCAGCAGCACTGTCACCTGGACTTTTTAAGCTCTTACGCTACAGCTCTCATATTTTGCAAACTGTACTTTATGCAGGGCTAAAGAGTTCCCTGAAAAACAAGCCTGCCCACCTCAGTCGAGGTTCAGAGGTCTTCCTGTGCTCTGCATAGTCTTCCTGAAGTTTCTGACATGCTTTGGCTCCCTTGGATCTTCCAGAATGAAGGATAGCAGCTGAAAAAGCTGAATTAGTCTGTGTGTGACTGGGCTTTTTGGGGTTCCTGCAATGAGCTCTGAAACCCTTTGTGGAGGCTTCCACAGAGCAGAGACCAGGCTGAAGCTGTTACCACCTGGTGGGTGTGAAGTGAAGGGGCACCCACTGCTTTCCTCCTTATCTAAAACTTGGCAGCATTCATCTCTAGTAGGAGAATTCCTGTGTATCTGCACCAACACTGGAACAGAGCTTGGCCTTCAGATGTGACCAATGATAACCAATGAAGTGCTGAAGTAGCAATTCTAAAAGCTTTAAATTCTTTTATACTTAAAAAAGAGCTGTATACTCACGCAGAATCTGGATTTTTGGAAAATCATAGAGTCATAGAGTGGTTTATGTTGGTGGGGCATGTAATTCTACCTCCTGCCATGGGCAGGGACACCTTGCACTAGCCCAGGTTGCTCCAAGCCCCAACCAGCCTGGCTTTGGACACTTCCAGGGATCCAGGGACAGCCACAGCTTGTCTGGGCAACCTGTAATTCTACTTAAAGATGAGTAACCTCCACTACTGAATATAAAGTAGCTGGGCTTCCAGCCACATTAAATGCTTTCTCTGTTTAATTGATCTGGTTTTGCAAGTGAAAAAGTGTATTGAATGTTAAAGCCCATCTGCTTTTTGGTAGGACAGTTTCCATACGTGGGAACTACAAAGAGAGAAAAAAAAAATCCCATGTTCATTTCAACACTGAGGCTCTTCATTAAAGCAAAAACCACATTAAGCATGGAATAGAAATACGAATTTTAGAAGAAAGGGCAAATGAGGCACTGTTAATAAAGACAGTAAGGAAACATAGCTGAGATGGATTTGATTAATACGTTAGGAATGACAAAATAACCCAAGTAATGTTCAGTTTCCCAGCATTAAGTAACCTTAATTACTTTTGACTTTTCTAATATATGTTTGCCACAGGGCATCTATCTACCATGTTGAACAGTAAATTTATGTATTTCTTTATGTAAGTCTCAGTATCAGCAGCCTCCTTTAAAAAGCAAAGTTAAGGTCATGGAATGTTCTATATTTGCAGTCTACAGCCCACTGGAGCCAGATTCGGTCTCCCACTGAATCCCCAGCCACCATCCTGAGCCTGGTTAATGTGAGATTTTTTTACCCTGGGGAGTGTAATTGTTGTCTGGTCTGTCTGCCACCCACTGAAACAGTGCATTTACCACTTGCTGTAGAATGTGAGTACCAAGATTATGATTCAGGGTCTCTACCAGGTTTTACAGCTGTATGTATTTTTATATATGAACTTTTTTCTGCATTTTCCAGAGGCAGGTAGTGATAGAATGAAGGATAATGACTTTAAATTGTACAAGGTAGATTGGGTATTAGGAAGGAATTCTTCCCTCTGAGTTTTGTAAGACCCTGGCACAGGGTGCCCAGAGGAGCTGTGGCTGCCCCATCCCTGGAAGTGTCCAAGACCAGGTTGGATAGGGCTTGGAGGAACCTGGGCTAGAGGAAGGCATCCTAGCCCAGGGATCCATGGATCCTTAAAGACCATGGATGGTCTTTAAGGTCCCTTCCCACTCTGTGATTCTGTGACATTGCCAGGAGGTTGTGGAGAGCAGCACTGACAAGGGAAGATTTGCTGCTGCCCAACCCCAGCCAAAATCTCAGCCCAATCTCAGCCAAACCTGAAGCTAGGGCAAAGTGCTCTGAGTTCCCCCCTTGCCTACGGCTGGCAGTGATTTGTGTGCCCGTGGATGTCGTGTGTGGAGGAGCCAAGGGCTGCACTTGTGCTCCCCAGCTGTGCTGCGTCTTTTCCCCCTTCCCAGGAGAAGGGTGGCCAGCCCAACACTGCTGTCAGAGCTTCTGCCATGACTCTTTAGACACAGCCTGCTGCCAGGTGGCCAAAGACCCCAAATGAACTCTGAAAGGATAAAGAGGGATAAAGGAAGAGTTAACATGAAACATCTGAAACCACATTTCCCTATTTTCAAATTATCCATATATTTTTCTCAATGTAAATTATCTGTAGAGGGAAAGAGATAATGGCTGTTTATAAAAGTGCCAATATTTGTTATCACTATGAAATAAGAGCAAATTCTGAAAAAAGTAAAATTATCTAAATTATGAGAAAGGTAGTTAAACCTCACAGTGGTGACATTTCAAACTGTAAATACTGGAATGAAAAAAACAAGTGAATAATCTCTTTCCATAAAGCATTGCCCATAATAGCTGACATTTTCTAGGCCCTATTTTACCACCTTGCTGTATGTCAAATACTACTGCCACATTAAAATATAAATTTCAACTTTGGAATGTTACAGAAATAACTCCTCACTAATCTGAGGAAAGATGTCACTGTCAAATCAAACCAAACTAATTCACTAGCATAAACCAGCTTGTCTTCTGGTATGAATGGACTGCAAAGAAATAAGATGACATCTGTAAAAAGACAAACAGAATTGGACTAAGGGGCCAGAGTACCTTTCTGGAGGAATCTGATGGATTATTAATTTACATTACATTTTGTCTGTGTTGTATTGAGCCCATCAACCGCAGTGCATCCAGATTTGGGCAGGGAACATCTGAGTTTTATTCATCAGAAGCACTTATAATATTTACTCTGCTACAACCAAAAGCAGTTTTGCATTTCAAAGGTATTCCTTGTATTTATTCCCTCATTAAACAACCTATTTTTCAGCTGGAGACAGGTTTCATATAGTGAAGTGTTAATATTTAAAACTAACATCTTCTCATGTTGAGGATACTACCTACTGATTAAACCAGGGATTCAGTTCAGCTGGGCAAGTTACTTCACATCTCTGAGATGTCAGCACTCATGGGATCAGATTGATAGCCATCTCCTCTGTGGAAAGATGGGGCAAGGCTTATTAGCACTTTGTAAAGTTTAAATGAAGGATATTGATCCTGAGATGTGAGGAAGATCTTGCTCTTCCTCCCAACCCAGCATAAAATTTAGTTTTCACAGTCTGAGCCTGGGGTGGCTGGGCTGTGGCCTATTGACCCACTGATAAGCAGCATGTAGGTGAGCATTTAAACATCAAAGCCCTGACTGGGCAGGGTGAGATGATCCAGGTTAAGCTGCTTCCACAAAGTTTAGCTTTTGGGCTGCACAATGCCCCTTACATACGAGGCAGAGCAGCTCAGTTGGATTTTGGCAGTCAAGGGTGGCTCCCCTCAGCCTGTCACCACACTGAAGGTCAAGGTCCTGCTACTCTGATGCTTTTAGGGCTTAGGAGAATATTTTATTTTTGCATGTGTTCTCAGGAAGAATTTGCACAAGAGTTTATGAGCATGGAACTGTACAAGAAATGTCTGGATGTGGCACTCAGTGCTCTGGGCTGGCTGACATGGTGGGAGATCAGTCACAGATTAGACTTGATAATTTGGGATAATTTTGATAACTTGATAATTTTCCAGCCTGAATGGTTCAGGGATTCTGTGTTGTCTTCCACAGACAAGGTGTGTGAGTTGATTCTCACATTGCTTTTGAACTCAGGAGACCTTTTCCTGCTCACCAATTATATCTGAGCTACATTCCCGATCCCAAGATCAAGCAGAACAAGCTAATTGCTAAGACACTTGCTGTACACAGAGCTACTAATTGCAATTAGAGTTTCACACACAAGAAGGCTGACATTAAATTTTGCCATGTGGCCTCCATCAGCTCACATGGACTGGGGTTGTACACTTCATTTCCCATCACATGACTCCCTGTGTATTCCATGGTAGTCAGCCTTGAAAGACACCAGTTATAATCTACAAGCCCCATTAAATTTTCATAAATATTCAGCTTTGGTGGTGAGCTCCTGAACACCCTGTACTTGATCTTATCTTTCACCAGGGAATAATTTCCCTTGATAAATATTGATGAAAATGCAGCCAAAGTTAATTGATACGATTTCCATTTTTCACTCTGAGCATAGTTATGCTTGAGTTTGCTCTGTTTGCATATGCCAAGGATCAGTTGTCTTAGAGAGGGACTTACTGTGCCTGAGTGAGTACAGCATCTTCCCACAGGCATTTGTGTGACAGTCTCCTCCAGTCAGCCAGAAGTCTTTTGCCAGCCATTTTCAGACTCAAGGATAGCATCAATCTTGTGGTGGGAAACTTTATGAAACTGAAAGCTGCTGTCACCATCAGCAATCAAGACACCCTCCCTCCCTTTCGCACAACAGTGTGATTTCTCCCTGAAGAGATGTTTCCCAGAAAACAGATGTTTCTCTTTGAACCAGAATTATTTTAAAAGGTACTTTTTAGAAGTTTAATTTACCTTTTAGGGGCAGTGGTATCAGGAGCATCATTGTGAAATCTGGCAGTGTTCCATGTCTCCTAAACGGAACTGATAGCACTGAACTGCCTCTAATCAAAGCCCATTTGATATTTAGTGACAAAACCACCTTAACTTAAAAATAATATCACAAATTCGTCAAGGCTTTTACAACATTTGATATCATTAGATCAAAATAGGAAGATAAACAGCAAATATAATGTTTTTGTATTGCTTATTGCTTCTGATGGCATCATGTCTGCAGACTGCTTTCTGCAGACATGCCTCCATCTTACAGATAATTTCCTTGCTCAAAGCCCTCCAAAGATTAGTGACTATGTCAACATGGGTTTGTACAAGAGCAGCCCTCAGGGCCAGAGCAGGATAGCCGTAAAGTTGGAAATGCTACATCAAAAATGCTTAAACATATGAGTGTGTCACTCTGTTCTTAGTGGAAGTTAAAAAGCACCATCATTATATTAAAAATTCCAAATGTTTTCCATTCCCTGCTGTTTTACAGGAAAATCATCACCCAGATCCTAAAGATTCAGTGATTTCCAAAAGCTTCTCTGCAAAATTTCCCATTTTGTTCTTGTCCATTTGCCAGGTACCTTTGCTGTTTCCTTCTTCCTGTTCTAGCTGTAGCTGGAGGAGCCAACTCGGTTGTGTTTACTTTGCATGAACAAGACTGTGCAGAGGTAATCAGAGACACAAACCTGCTGGGGAATGGGCAGGGTCAGAGAGCATCAGGAAGATCTGAGGATTCAGTTACCTGATCTCATCTTCCAGCTCATGGATTGCTGCAAGGCCAGCTCTCCTGAGCTCCTCCTGCTTTGGGAATTAGGATGTCTGGGCACCTCACATCACTGGGCACATCATGTGTAGGCTATCTGTAATCAAACTGTATGAGAAATCATCCCTGAGGCACATAAAGGGAAATAAAAAGACAATTTATCTTTTCATTCTTGTTACTGGAATTGTACAGCAAACTAATCCATTCCCTGTTGCACACCCTCTGCTATGAGGGTGGGCAGGCCCTGGCACAGGGTGCCCAGAGAAGCTGTGGCTGCTCCTGGATTCCTGGAAGTGTCCAAGGCCAGGCTGGATGGGGCTTGGAGCAACTTGAGTAGTGGAATGAGTCCATACCCATGGCAGGGGAGTTGGGTGAGGTGATCTTTAAGATCCCTTCCGACCCAAACAAGTTTGGGATTTTGTGATTCTGTTGATGGGATTTTCAAAGCAAAGCCACAATTTTAGCATCCAAAGTTGATTTATTTACAATTAAATCCTTAATAGCAGGTGTTTGGAAGTATTTAAGCCTTGAACAAAAGGAAAAGCTTCAGATGCTTATGAAAGGGCTCTATTTTTCACAAGTTATTCATCATCCTTTTTTTTTTTTTTTTTGGAAAAGGCACGGAGTTCAGTCTCTTTGCCCTAAAATTTCCAGATCAGGACATGCAAATAGTGGGGCTTAGCTGTTTTGTTCATAAGCTGGGGAGAATTAATGCTACTTTACATGGATACTGGGCCATGACCAGGTATTTTGCACTCAAAAAATACAGAGAGATCCATAGAAAGAGATCAGTTCCTAGGGATTTACCCTACAAACAGACTGGGATGTCAGTTAGATGCCTAATGGGATTTTCAAAAGTACCTTCATAGATTCAGCATCCAGTTGCGCTGAGATTTAGGCACCTCATTTTCTTTTCATTAGATTTTCCTTTGAAAATGTGATGTCTGAGTGCCAGCTGCATTTCTAGGGATACAACAATCTCTGGAAATTGGGCTTTAAGCTATTTGCCAGGCAGCACATGGTATGCCAGTGAGCAAGTGCAAGAGCTCTCCAGGCTGCTAGCAGTGGCTCTGTTAGAAGCTCATCCTTGGGCATTAATGACATTTCAGTACATGAGAACATCTGATGAACAAGAACAAAAATACCTGTAAATAAAGATATTGAAATATACCCTTATAGAGATATATTATGAAATAAATTTTATATATTATATATAGATATTGAAAAATATATCCTAGGCCTCTTCATTCCACATTAAGTGGAAGAAATGACATGTATTTGTACTTCCACCCATGGAGGAAAAAAAGAAAAATTTTAAATCAACTTAAATTTTGGCTCTAAAAGACTGAATTAAATTATTTTTACCTCCTCTCCAGATCTTATTTGTTTCCTATAGTGGCTGAACTCTTCCTGTGCATCATATTATTTCCTATTTATTTATTTTTAAATCCCTCCTTTAGGGCTCTGCATCCTACACTCCCTCTTATTTTTCATGGAAATTTTTACCCTGAAAAAGGAGGAGCAGACAGAGTTAGGGTAAAGAATACTTTGTTTAACTTGGCCTCTTCCTGGACCTACATATTTGTTTATGATTTGCAAGGTTCCTGCTTTCACCCAGGCAGAAAATAGTTGCTAAGAAGCAGCATTGCTTTATAAAAGGCAGAGCCAGGGCTTGATCCTGCCCTGACTTGTGCTTG
Organism: Vidua macroura; assembly: GCF_024509145.1. Lineage (NCBI taxonomy): Eukaryota > Metazoa > Chordata > Aves > Passeriformes > Viduidae > Vidua > Vidua macroura. The sequence goes on from NC_071579.1 coordinate 8,237,323, forward strand.
TGGCTACTCCCTCCCCAAGGGAGGGAACTTGCATATACCTCCCACCTATGCACTAATCTGTCTCTGTACAGCTGTCTCTGTACAGCTCACAGTGTCCTGGTTTGGGCTTGGATAAAATTTGGGTATATATGTGTAAATATACACACACATACATATATATATACAGAGATAAAAAGAAATTATGTTTTTGTTCGTCTGTATTTCTGGGTGCACTGATACAAATCAACTTAAAACTTAGTATCTGCCTTCTTAAATGCAGCTGAGTTTACCTAAACTGTGCTGGTGGTATGAAGCTGGTCCACTGATTTTTGCCTTGGAAAAATCCATCTTAAAAACCTTGCATCAGATTTTTTAGTTTCTTGCCAGATTTCAAACGCAAAAGTGAAAAGCTTTGAAACAAAGCAGAGAGGTTTGTAATATATACAGAAAATGTCTAATTATGTCTCAGCCTTTCTTGCATTGTCATGCCTCTGCCATTATTTTTACTAAAAACAAGTCTTTTGTTGAAATTTATGCAAGTGTGTGAGGTGCATAAAACTCTAGAAATGGTTGGAGGTTTTGTTCATTAACTCTCACTGTATTTTTATATTTGATCTTGGACTCAGCAGCCAGTAGGTTGCTTGTTGCTCCTCAGCTCAGAAAACAGACCAAAAGCCTTAGAGGAGATGAGTGCAAATATATGGAGTTTATAAATTTATCACAGAAGTGTAATAGGATATGAAATGTGTATATTGTCTAATGAGTAATGTGAATTCATCTAAACTGCTGTAAAGCCACCATCCCACACAGAGCCAGAACTTATACTCACAGAATCCTTCAGGTTGAAAAGTTCTTTTAAGATCGTCATTCCCCCCAGCACAAGGCCACCACTAACCTGTGTCCCCAAGTGCCACATTCACATGTGTTCTGAACTTTCCACTGGGACAGTGACTCCACCACTTCCCTGGGCATCCTGTTCCAACACTTGATTAGCCTTTCCATGAAGTAATTTTTCCTAAATTGAGGTGCTCTTTCTCTTCGGAGTGCTTTACACAGATTACCTGATTTCCAGTATTGCTCCTGGGACAAGTCCAGTACCTGCTAGCTGGAACCACATGTGGGAAGCCACCCAAAGCACTGCAGTGCCTTCTTTAAATCCGTAAGAACGAGCTGGATTGAGGAGAGGTGCCATAAATTCCTGACTTGATAAGCCTGATGGTAAACAGGCTGAACTTCAACCCCTAAAACTTAACTCCTGAAATTCCCCAGGCATGGCACGGATTGCCAGGTGTTGGCAATCTTGGGGCAATTTGCAGGGATTCTCCACACTCTGTGTGTAGTGCAGAGGTCTGGATCACCTGGGAGGTGCTGGGATCACAAATGGGACAATACACTCATGCCCAACTGCTCCTCCTTGGGATCATGGCAGAGACCCAGGAGAGGAATGAGAGGATGTTACTTCAGGAGAGCACAGAGTTGCCTTTGGAGGCACAACTGACCCAGGTTAGATCCCTGGCACAGAAAGTCAGGGCAAAACAAAACAAGGTTCAAAAGCAAGTACATGGAGACCAGGTTGTTACTGTTCTGAAACACCACAGAGAGGCCAAGGAAAAGCTGGGCTTAGTCATCAGTGGTTGTTTTGCTGATCCAGCTGAGATTACACAAGGTACTTCAACAAGAATTTCAGTTGCACCCTCTACTTGTGTTTATTATTTTTTTGGCTTACCCACTTTCATAGGCCTTAATATTTAATTGACTAGAAATGAACACAATTCCCAAGAAGTGAGACCGTAGCCTGTGTTTTTCAAATTTTCCCACTGCTGCTAACATTAATTTGTTTCACTATTGCTGAAATAAGACAATTCTAGTACCTTCAACATGAACTTTAGATGTATATAATCAGATGTACATCTCCCATATTCTATAACATCAGGTCAATACTAGAGTTTAACACAACTTCTCAGCACAACTTTCTTAGCACATGAAGACTTAATGTTTTGCCCAAATCTCCAGTTCTCAGGAAAACTTACTGTTTTTTCTCTTTGGTGCTGAAAAGCAAAACTGATTGAAAGTGTATTTTTAAAAAGCCAGTAGGAAACTAAAAAGAGAAGTCACACACGACTCATGGTCCTGGAAACAGCTGTGCTGCTTTTGGTGACAAAGGGCTGGGCTTAGGCCTTATATAACTCCAGAAAAATCAATATGCAGCAAACATACTGAGCCAGAAAGGAATCTGAGCCTAAATTTTTAAAATCATACAGGCTGTCTTCTCTCATATCTTTATATGGGGGTTCTTTGTCCCCCAAATACCTTGTTTGCTGTCATGAGTGATGCATTGGCAATAGATTGGGTCACTTGTAGGTGACAGGTTCAACATTAATCACTGCTGTATCTTGAATGCTTAACAAAATTAGGAGTGTGTTGATCCATAAAAAAATGCCAAAATCCAAGCTGCACTCTGCCTAACTGCAGTTATCTTCAGAAGAGATAAAAATGGCTGCATGGTACAGCCATACCATTCCCCTGGAAAGTCAGTCTCCAGAGATCTCTGCAAGTCCTCACAAAACTGTTCCTTTCCACACCTTGAAAACATCCAGGAAACCAGAGCAGGAATGCTGGGTGTCTCTTTAAGGCACCAATTCTATTTGATACCAAAAATGCTGGACCTTGAAAGAGTAAACTCCTCCTCAGCATGTACTTGAAATGGATATTGTTGTGCCTGTTTGTTTCACAATATTCCTGACAATGTTTTATCTGGTGTTTCTGTTTACAGTAGTCTGTTCACAGATTTCTGGGTATTTACTACTCAAAGGTAAAGTAAATCCAGATATATGGGATACATATTTAGCAACCCCAGGCCTATTTATATAGTGCCCTTAGGGCACTGGTCCATCTCAGACAACTGAGAACAGAAAATGTTGTCCCAGGCAAGCCCATGAGCCATTTCCTGTGGGCTCTCCTAATGCCCCCAGTGAGAGGGTACATCTCTGTATCACTGCACATAGCACTGCAATCCTTGCCCCATGGCCCATTGTCTGTAGTAGCAAAAATAGGTGCAAGAATCACCAGTCCCTGCCCATTCCCATGCAAAATCAACCTGCTGAATCATTCAGGTTGAAAACAAGAAAAACTCCTCAGAATGTTGATTCCTAGGTTAGGTGATTTCATTGTGCACTGGAGTGTGTCCCAGCACATAACTGCAGTGGTGCAAGGGGTGACAAAAAGTACAGTGGGGCTGTAGGGATTGCTTTTCCCAGCCCTTTGTTTCTTTGGCTGCATTTGCAGAACTACAGAAACAGTGCTAACATGTAATGACTGTCATATTTCTATTTTCATAGAAACAGATCTAGATCCTCCTAAAAAACTCTCTCCTTTCTTTTTTATGAACAGAATTACAGGTGACTGTAGAATCCACTTTGGTCCCTTTTTACCCTAATCTGCAGAACCCTGTAAATCCGTGTCTAACTGAAGTGTGTCTTGAAGTGCTTGTCCCATCAACCTTCCAAAGCTATTGCAGGTTTTGGATCTTTTTTTTTCTCTGGTTTGGCTTGGCTTTTTATTTCTAAAGTTCAAATTCCTGGAAAGCTTGAGAATGGTTCCTTCTTTTGTTTCACCGAACTTTTCACTATGACCATGCCATTACCTATTCTTTCCCCAAATATACAGTTTCCCAGTCCCAACATTTAATTTTTCAGACAGGTAGCAAGGAAATATAGGAAGATACCTGCACAGCAATACCTGCAGCCAGCCAGTTATTTTGGCCGTCAGTCTCTACTGATGACTTTAAAAAGCTGAAGTTTTTAATCTTATCTAAATGATAATAATCTTTCTAGATACTTCCTCCCCTAAAATCATATAGTGGATCATATGGTTAATCATACTCATAAGGTGGTCCTCTTCTAAATGAAGAAAAGACATGTTACCTGCATGAGATATTGTTCTTTCCTTCACAACAGAACAGCTTTAGAGTGAAAGTGTTAATAAAGGACTGGATGATCCCAATTTAATTCACAGTTTTGCTCCATTCTTCCTTTGTAACTCACATCAATGATGTGGCCTTTTTGAGCCTCAGCTTCTTAAGCTGCAAAATAAGGTCTACAAATCTCTCCAAGTTGCTGTAAGACTACAATCATTCATCTTGGTGATGGGATCAGAGATTACAGTGGGGAAAAATTAAAGAAAATAGCTACAGTAGAATTCCAAATAACAACAGGGCATTCACTGATTCACTGATTCAGTCATAAAAGGAAGTGACCACAAATCCAAGAGGGATTCAGGTTTCACTTACAGATTTTAAACTGGAGTTTGTAAATGGTTCTGCCATTTCCCCTTTCCCATCAAACACAATCAGATAACCTTCATGTATATGCAAAAGGAAAGATAAGGCATCCCACAAAAGTGTCACAAGGTAAAGACACTGGAGATTGTTCTCTCTACTTAAGAGTTGGTAATTTATCACCTTGGGGTTTGCCAAGTGGCATAAAAGCAGGCAATGGAAATTACTGAAGAAAGGACATTGAGAAGACAAGACATAAATGAACAAGATGCAAAAATTCAAGAGATGAATTCTTCATCCCTTGAATTTTCTGTCTTCATCTTCAAGACAGGAAGACAGATTATCAGTTTTGGGGAAAAGCAAGACAACAGTCTTAGTTTCTTTTTAGAACTTTGTGCCGCAGCAATACAAAGTGGACTGATATAAAATGAACATCTATTTTGTTTACTCTAGTGCCTACCAGAATTGACAAAAGCTGAATACATTCTCTATTTTTTTGAGTAGCTGTGTGACATTTTGGTCTGTGTGTATTATCCAAACATGGTAGAAAACCACTAATGCCTTTTTCTCTTTTCCCTAAATATGTATCATTCCTAATATTGGAGACCTGCATGGTAATTAAGATTGTAAAACTGTAAGTAAAACGTACTGCAATTACCTGAGTAATTTGATTCAAATCAACTCAGAGATTAATGAAGTAAATGCTTCTGCGGTCAATTATTTCCCACAGCTTCACACTGAGCCAGTTCTTGTTCCAACCAAGTTCAAAGGAAAACATGCCTTTAACTCTGACGAGAGCAGGAACTTGCTGTTGGCTGGTAGGGATGGATGGCTGCAGAGCTTTGAATCTGGAACAAAACACACAAGGCTATCACACACCAGCAATTGTCTTGACACCACAAACATTTACATATCAGCATGCTACACACTCTTCATTTTACGTGTGACAGTAAAATAACTGAAACCTTCATGTGAGGGTCAATGTAGAGTAGTTGATCTTAATAAAAATGGAGTTCATTGTTTAACTTCCTCTCCTGACTATCCTGGTACATACAACATGTAAGAAGGGCACAATGAAATGCACAGATACATGAACTTGAGCACATCCAGAGAAGGGCAGCTATGTTGGTGAGGGGCTTGGAACACAAGCCCTGTGAGGAATGACTGAAGGAGCTGGGGGTGTTCAGCCTGGAGAAAAGGAGACTCAGAGGTGACCTCATCACTCACTACAACTCCCTGAAAGGTGGCTGTGCTCAGGTGGGGTTGGTCTCTTTCTCCAGGCAGCACTGACAGAAGCAGAGGACACAGTCTCAAGCTGCATCAAGGGAATATAGGTTTGATATTAGGAAAATGTTTTTCATGGAAAGAGTCATAAAGTTCTGGAATGATCTGCCTGGGGAGGTGGTGGAGTCACCATCCTTGGATGTGTTTAAACAAAGACTGGTTATGGCACTTGATGCCATGGTTTAGTTGAGGTGTTGGGGCATGGGTTGGGCTTGGTGACCTTTAAGGTCTCGTCCAACCTAGTCATTTTGTGAATTCTGTGAATATATATAAAAGAAATAAGCTGGACATTTCCCTGCAGTGTTTGGGCAGCCAACAGCACTATTAATACTCCAGAGTAACACGAGGCAGCCTGTCATGGTTCTCCTTCTCTGTGCTAAAAGGATGGAGCCAGAAAGTTAGATGCATGACCTTATAGTGGAATTTGCAGTCCTCAGGAGACCAGATGACATTGCATGTGTGTCAAATACTCTTGTTGCATCTAGTCCATTCCCACTGGCAGCCATCAGGCTGAAATTTTAAATCTCTCCAGCCTTTTTGTCCCCTCTCAAGGCTGGGCAGTAATTCACATTCTGGAAGGGACACTGGTGCTGCAGGAAAAGTATTTCCAACTCCAAATGTGTTCCTTTACACTTTCCCCCTGTGCTGCCCTACCTTCCATAACCTTTCCAGTGCTCATCCTGTTTGCACTCATGTGCATATCTTCAAAGTGCACTGCGTTTTCATTATGAAGATGCTCTGTGCCTGCATTACAAGGTGTTGCAACTTGAGGTTGCTTCTGTGCAATTAGTGATTCCTGATTATATAAAAATATGCACTCACTAGCTCTAAAATAAGACCACTTTGTTCCTGTTTACCTGTACTTAAATTGAATATTCTTGTTAAGGAGAAACTTGCAATTACTTGTGTCCTTTTATTTTAATGATGATGATTTCCTTAGTATAAACAGGTCTTACTACAGATATTATACATGAACCTCTCCCCCTTAAATTGTCAGAGATTTGCTCGAATTAGCATTGCAAGCAGAAGCTCCCAGCAGAATATGAAACAGGAGCTGGAAGCAGTGACGTGCTCTGTTTTCAAAGGCAGCATGCACACAGAGCGGCCTCAGCTGCCCCGGCTCCCCTTTCACCCAACCATTAAAGCAAATCCTGCTGCAAAAGGGAGTAAAATAAAATTTTTTTTGCATTCCTTACACAGCCCCTGTCCCCCATATCCCTTCTGGTGAGCGCTAGCCTCTTCCAGGCTCCAAGGAGAGCAGGCACAGGCACTTACCTCCCTGCACCAAGGGGGAGAGGTAGGCACTGAAGATCCACCCCCACACAGATCTCATGAGGGAGCACTTGAGTTGAAGTAGTTCAGCTAAAAATCAGATAATTCTGTTATCTGCCCTTAAATAGCATTCACGTTATCTGCTTTCTGCGGCAGCTCCCTCTCTTTACTCCCTCCCAGGTATCATAATCATCCCACGCATCAAACACACACCATATGCTGCACTTGCAGAAGTCCCCCAAAAACTCTGATGAGTGCAGACTGCCCTGATCTTCCTTTCACCATATTCTCTCTAGAGTCAAGAGCTGGAAAACTTCATTTCATTGTCAGCAATGCCAGTCCTTGCACTTCGGTGGTGTCAACCAGGTCAGACAGCTCTCTCCATGCAGTCCACTCAGCTGGGGAAACAACCACTGAAAAGTGAAACATAAGTATTAGTTATCTTCTCCTATGCATTTCTATGCTGCAGAATTAATTTACTTATAGCTCTGGGGTCTTCAAACAGAAAGTGTTACAGAAATGCAAGGTACTGTGAGTTATGTGAAAGAAATAATTTCAACAAAAACTCTACCTTCAGTTGAAAGACCTCATTTCCATAGAAGCTTTCCTCATCCCTATCTAAACCTACAACCTGTGACAGGCCAGGTGTGGCACTCACTGATGCTTCTGGAAACAAATCACACCAATAAAAGACACCTGCCCCAAATGTTAAACATAACCCCCCCCCACCCCCACTGCTGAATGTCCTCCTGACACTGGTGAAATCAAAGAGGATCCATGTATCAGAAGGTTATTTTTTCAGACACTGCAAGCTGCATCATAATACAAAGTGAGCACACAGTTACAATAAATGTCTGTGTTCTTTGGAATAAATTATGAGGTTGAAGATTAATTCATTTCTCTTGATCAAGAAACATCACAGTTCACCTTTGGCTTGCTCCTGTGCCCATTGGCAAACCAACCCTCAAGGCAGGGTTCTCATTAACCTGCCTTTGTGCTAGCAGGGCTATACAGTGGGAACAGCTTTCCTTTCATGGGACATGAAGGTTCTTCTACATTGTTCTTCTCTTTTTAAAATTAAATTACTCATAACATTACTATGGCTGGAACACATAAGCGATGGTAAAGCGACATCAAATCTATTCTTCTGCTTGTGCAGAGATTACAAAATGCACAGTCCAACTCTTAAGTAATTTTGTCCTCATAGCTTATGATGTTAGTATTAATTTAAAAAACAAAATTGAAGGATGCTAGGTTCTTCTGTAAAAGCAGAAATAAGAGTTCTGTTTGAAAAAAAAAAGCCTCACCACAGGAGCTATGGACCTCTCAGTATAAATTTTCAGTCATTTTCTGGAACACTTTCTGAGTGGATGATAGAACAGTATGCTTCACTCGCTTTTACTTTCCCACCAGAGCAGCTAAATCCCTACATGGTCACCCTTTATGTTATTTTAAAACTCACCTATCTCGCAGCAGGGAGGACAGGAAGTACATCCCTCACAGCCACAGGATGTGTGGGAGCAGGCCTGTCCCCCAGGCTGTTGGTGCCCTCATCCTGCTGATGATGCTGTGTTCTGGTGTTCCTAATTACAGCCGTCCCTTAATGACCACAGCAGGGATGCAGGAGGCTGAAGAACACACTGCTGCCAAGGAGCAGCCTCTTCCAGCTGTGGTGGCCTTACAGCAATTCCTGATGCTTCATCACAAGAGGATTTACACATCTCCCTTTCCTTCTCTGGCATGACCCAGCACAGCTCTTCTTTGGGATAGAGGCAATCAGGTGTCTGTTCGTTTGTCTTCCCCACTGTTACCATTCTTAATTAACATTCTGATTTTTCACTAGGACCATGAGTGAAAGTAATGATGCAGATTCAGAGGGAGAAAATTAAAAAGAAGAAAAAGCGAACTGGGAGCTACCAGGCTCCAGTACAGCCAGTGAACACTTAGTGAATGCAGCCCCAAGGACAAATAGTACAAAGCTCTTACTTGCGTGCACAGTCAGAAGCTGGCAGAAAGCTGAGGGGTCAGGAAGGCAAACAATTCAAGTGCAAAGTGTTTTATTGTAACCCTCTGAACAGGATGTTTCAGCCAAAGAAACTATTGTCCTTATGGAAGCAAGAAAGACATACAGGTGTATGAAATGAGTCAGCGTATTTGTAATGTACAACTAGAATATATTTGCAAATATTACTGCCAAGCAACCATAAATTAATATAGCTGAAAAGCTTTTAATTTTAACTAGGTTTCCAGTCTAAGGAAACAATAACAAAATTTCAAGTTCTATAGGAAAGCCACAAACTAGAGTATTTTTCAAAGGCTTATTCCTGATCAGGAGCTCTTGAGCATACATGCAAAGTCAAAAGGATCAGACTTTAGCCCACTCTTCTAAAAATCATAGAATCCCAGAACAGTTTGGATTGTAAGGGAATCTCATCTTGCTCCAGCCCCTTCCACTATCCCAGGCTGCTCCAAGCCCTGTCCAATCTGGCCTTGGACACTTCCAGAGATGGGGCAGTCACAAATGTGTCACCACAAATGTTTGGAATCAGATCTGAATAGCAACTTTGGAATTGTTTGCTTCAAGAATGACGACAGGATAGGTACTGCTTTGTGAACACACCCATACTTCTGAACTGATGTTACATGTGGGTTAAATACTGGTCCAGGCCAAGGAAAAATAACTTTTAATATAAATAAAGGTAGTATCTCCATGCCCAGAATGGATCTGCTGACAGTTGCCTGGGGAGAACTGTCTTGAAAGAGTTATGAAAGCTGTACTTTTTTTCTAAAATTGTAACTGTTTTCCCTTTGCAAGATATATCTGCAGCTGGGAGTTCACATGAGGCTTCATCCCAAAAGCTGTCTTTGAGATGGAAAGATTGATCCTTCAAGGACAGGTAGTCAGAAGAAGGGGTTTTTAAACGACCTTAACTAGTGGCTCTATCAGCATCCTCTGAACATTTCCTATGGACTTCATCCAATGGAATTAATTAAGGAGACTTCTGTTTGCTTAATGGAAATAAGACATAATTTATAGCCTTGGTATGGCATTCTCTGGCTTTCTGTCCAACACAACTCAAGGAAGGTGACTGAGGTGGAAGAATGGTGTCTCCTGAAATGAAGGAGGGAAGTTGTTTACATTGTTCAAGAAAGATGAACAGAGATTTGATAGAGAACCCGTCATTAAAATCTAAGGCCATGGCTACTAAACCCGTGTCTTTTAATGCTCCTTCCTAGTGCTTATAAATGTCCTACATTCTTTGCTCCTATGTAAAGAATTTATCCAAGACTATCACTGTTTTGCCACAGGGAAGGAAAGGAGATGAACTGCCCTGCTCAGACTAGCTCTTATCAGTCAGCCAGATGGCAAATGATGTGCCAGAATGTACAGGGAAGAGTCCAACATGGACCATTAATCCCAACCCAGCCCAAACACCATTAAAATGTCACTGCTAAGAACTCTGAGAGCGAAGGCACTGACAAAACGTGTTCTACACAAGTACTTCTGCAACCAGAATGAATTATCAAAAACCTTTCTGAAGTGCAGGAAGGAAAAGATGAGTAGATTGGTGTAAGTTATAATTCCACAGAACACAAACAAACTTCAACTGCAATACGTATCTCTATACATATTTTAAATATATACATGATAAAGGATATTGAACTGAATAGTATTCTGTTTCACAAAGCATTCTGTTAATCCATAAAAACAATTTTCTGTTTAAAATAAGAGCAGGGACTGGTTTCTCTGGCTGGTAGTGCTGCACTGCACTGAGCTGTGCTAGTCTGTGTGCACAGAGAAACACTACGTGACTCTGAATTTAAACACATTTTGTAGAGCAGCTTATGAAGAATAAAAAAAGAGGCCTTATTATCACTTCTAAGAATGACATATTTTTTCTATACTTCCTCCATTTTTAGTACAGCAGTCCAAGCCACATATTTTGCTCTAACCAAACGAAGTATTTTCCCCTCTCAGGTGGTTTTAATGACAAAGCTCTATAGGAAGCAGAGTTTGATGCTATAAGATCAAACATTAAGCCTTTGCAATACCCAGAGACATCAGATCTTTGGATGAGACATGGTGGAAACCAGCAGAAGAGCCGCATCAGGAACACCTACAAACACCTGACTTAGGGGGAACACACCATTTGGATGACAAGCAAGAGGGCTTTCCAGGCATTAGACTGTATTTTCCATGGCAGGAGACAACAGGAATGCAGAACATCCAGAACCTCCACACGCATAACAAGTTCTGATTCAGCTCCCAGTAACTCAATCACTTGGTAGCAACTCAATCCACTAGTCCTTTTCCATAATGTGTTCTTCTTTACAGATCAATTAAGATTTAGCACAAGTTGCACTGGGAAGTTTTGCAAAGTTTCTAGGCATTTGAAATGAAGGTATTTGCATGTCACAGAAGTACCTTCCATCAGCATAGGATTTCATCTAGAGTAAGGGTGTTTTAATGATTTAAAATAATTTCATCTTGATTGCACAGCAAGGAGTGGAGGGGAAAAAAACATTTTTTTCAGTGGGAGTGAGTTTGGGTGATCAGAACAGTTGCACCAAAGGAGAGCTGAGCTCCTGGCCTAGCCCTGTTCTGCATGGGGTCCATGGGAAAAGAACTGGGAACACTCATCTGCTAACTGTGCTGTAGGGAAGCTGCTGCTCCTGCTCTCTGACATCACATGTGGTGGCTGACAATGAAAATTGATGGTGATTCATAAAGGCATCTCCATCCCTAAGAAAACTGGAAGAGCAGCTTGAGTAATCTTGAGATTCACTTAATTAAGTAACATCCCAGCACCATTCTATTTGATCATCATTCCTTTACCTCCTTCTCCCTCCCAGCTTTGATTAACACAGCCCTGATATGAAACTTCATTCAAAAAGAAAGCAGAGAGTGGGAAGGCAGCCCTGAGGTGTGGCTGGTGATTTAAAAGCTGAAAAGAGACAGTAAGAATGTCTCAGAGAGGTGGGAAACTGGGACTGCCGTTTGCTGCAGGCAAGGTGAGAAGCTGGAGAGGGCTCAGCTGCAGCTGAGATATATGTGCAGGTGAGGAATACACCTACAGCTTAATGCCGCCGCCTGCTTCTGATGAGACAAGATCATTATTTTCAGTACTTTAAAGCACTTTATGCATGAAAACTCAGAATGGCTCAACTTCAGTGTTTTGAAACACGCTTCTCCACTGAGATTCTTGAAGAGTGTTGGAGAAATTGTATAATATATGACAAAATATCACATGCATTGCACAGCTGCACAGTTGAGACACTGAAGGTGTATCTAATGTAATCTACAGGTTTCCTATTTCCTGACCAAGACGGCCTCTGAATCCGGAGGAAGCACTCAGGGAAGTTGCACAGGGAAGTGTACGCTGCCTTCCAGGTGACCTTGGCACTTTAAATCAGGAAGCAAACGTGGATCCTCAGACTTTACCAGGCCCATGGATTATTTATGATGATCTTGCAGCAGCTCTCAGGCCCAGCCATGAATCAGGAGCTTGCATGCAAACACATAACGAACAGACAGGGCTTCAAATACCCCTCGTTTATCAGCAGGGATGTTTAAAAATTAATTTACCTGGAAAGACAGAATTTATCCTGAAGAGTGCATGGGTGAATTTCTCATCCAGCTGTTGAAAATGCTGTTCATCTGGAAAATGCCTTTCCCAGAGGGACTCCAGGGTTAAGGGGTGAGGTGGGATGGAGCTGTCATGGCCTCACACAGAGAGCAAGCTCCCAGGGAGAGCTCCCAACACTAAACACGGTATTTTTTTTTTTTTTTTTTTTTGGTCAAACAGATATGATACCTTGAACTACAGCCCAGATTTATGACAGAGTGTTGTGGCTGAGGGGGTTCATAACTGAGAGGGAGCCATGGCTGAGGGGGTAGCATGGCTGAAGGGGAGCAATGGCTGAGGGGGTCAAAGGGGTGAGGGACAGGCGTGGCTGAGGGGATGTTATGGCTGAGGAGGAGTAATGACCGAGGGAGACCTGTAGCTGAGGTACTGACATAGCTAAAGGAAAGTCATGGCTAAGGGAAAGTCACGGCTGAGGGAGTGTCACGGCAGGGCGGATCTCATGGCTGAAGGGGTGTCGTGGCTGAGAACAGGCAGCGCCAGGTCCGAAAAACAAAGCTTCCTGAACCAGTTGCGCTCGTGGCTGAGTGCTGCGACCAACACGGCAGCAGCCGGCACGGGCACAAAAGGGCACGGTGCTCCCGCCGCCGCTGCTTCCTGCGCCTCAGCTCCAACGGGCACGGCGCCTCCTCCCGCCGGCCCTGAGGCGGAGGGCCCGCGGCGGGCGGGGCGGCCGGACTCGTTTCGCGGCCGAGCGGAGCCGATCGCTGCCGCCCCAGCACCGCCTCCTCCCCTCCCCGCTCTCCGCCCGCCTCGCGGAGGCGGAGGGTTCGGCGCGCAGCGCTGTGCGTGTGTCCGCAGCTCGTGTGGCCGCGCTTACCCACTCCGCTCCCGCCTTCCCTTGGCAGCGCCGCGCCATCCACTCTCCGCTCCCTCTCTTCCGCCGCTGCTCCTTCCCGACCAGCCGGGGCTGCGCCTGCGAGTCTTCTTCCCCCGCATTCTGGAGGCTCCCAATATGTTCAGCGCCGTCCGCGCCCAGAGGCACCAGGTACGGCGGGCAGGGGCCGTGGGGCCGCGCTTTGTTCGACGCCGGGGAGCGGGCGGAGTTGGCGGCCCGGGCCGGCGCCCCGCGCTCGGGGAGCCGGAGCCCCTGCGGCCCCGCGGCGCTTTTGTTGCTTGCTTCGGGGCCCGTTTTCTTGGGCCGCAGAGTTGCCCGCATGGCCTGAAGGGCGTGAGGCCGCTCCTTCCGTGCCGGGGGAACGGGCGGGCCCCGGCGGCCGGGGAGTGCGGTGTAGCCCCCGGCCGGGAATTCCCGGGTTCCCCACGCGTGCGGGTGCGGGGCCAAGGTCAGGCTCTGCCTCTTGAAGCGCCACGCTGCAGCCGCGGAGTGGCATCTTCCTAACCCGTACCGTGAATGGGGGCGGCGTGGGGGGGAAAGAGAATCGCGGGAATCCTGGACTTTGAAGGAAATGTCCGGGATGAGCAACGTGTTCTGATAGCTATTTGCCAATATGACCCTCCCTGTCATCTATATCAGTTCTAGGAAATGGGAGATAATAAAGCAAAACCAGTGGCTGTCAGCTCGCATTAGTGCTTCTGGTGAACGCTGATGAGGGTGGATGACCAAGGCAGTTTGGTTTTGGTTTTTTTAGGGTTTTTTGAGGGGTGACTGGGGAGGTGTACATTATTTTCTGCCTGCATGCACCAATTTCCAGAGATTTTTAGAATTTTCAGAGGTGCTTCAAGGTAGAAAATGCTTTTTGCATTGGCACTTTTGCTGTTCCTTCACCCAGCATTCCCACAGATAATAAAACCTGAATTGGCTGTAATTTCACGCAGGGTAGAAAAATACTGACAGTGAGAGGCAAAACATCCGAGTTATTTCCTAAGGAGATGTGTGGTGATAGACTAATGGAAATACAGTCTCATGTCACTCCTTTTTTGTGTGGTTTGTGAAAGGAGGACTTTTATTTTTTCTTGTTTGCAGTGATAGGTGTGTAGACACCACATCTCTTCTGTCAGAGAGCTAGAAAATAAGAAAGCAAGCAGGAAGTGGTGCTTTGATGGTAAGATTGGTTTAATTTTCAAAAGCAGATTTTGTAGCCACAAGCCTGACTCCTGGAGCACAGGATGCAACACTCAGGGAATACTTTCCAGTTAGAAAGCTGTGTGTTAGCTGCTGTAATTAAGTCTGCTTTTATTTTCATCAACTTGAGTTCTTAAGGAGCAGGAGATGGAGAAAGGCAAAAACTGGCCAGAATGGGGGTGGAAGACAAGGAGGACATACAAACAAAACTCAGTGATTTGGTTGTGTGACAGATGTTTGGAGAACTGTGGGAAGTCTGTGTTAATAGAAAAAAATAAACCCAGGGAGTAGGAAAAGGGGAGGAAAGAACTGAGATTTTAGTAGAGTGAATGTGAGACAGAAGGTTGAAAAAGAGATGTAGATAAGGACTGTGACAACAATCGCAAAAGTATAAAGTGGGAAAGGAGAGGAAAGGCAGAACCAGTGTGAAAAGGGAACTAATGACCAGAGCTAGGGCTTAGAAGCGTGGGAGGCCAGTCCTAATGCTGAATGAGCAGCCGGAGTGTTACAGTACAGCAGTAACATTGAAGCATGAAGCCTGCTGCTTATAAATTTTTTAAGTCTGCATGCATAAATGTGTTTGGAAGAGCTCTCTGGGCTTGCTTTCTATAGAGGGCAGTCCAAGCATTGCACCTTCCAGGGCTGCATGTAAGAGATTTTGGAAAATGTCCACAATACTCTGTCCTTCCTCTTCAATTCCTAACCAGTGGTAGCAAAGATTCCATCTTCCCTCTCCCTGTCCTCACTGTTGGCATGGGAGCATGACTGAGGTTGATGTGTAGTGAAATAGAAAAATTTTGTCTACAAGTCATAGTTATCAGTGAGACTAAATCTTTAGTTGAAAGCAACTGAAAAGTGAATAAGCAAAACAAAATTGTTGTAAATTCTGAGTCTTACTTTAGATTACTGGTATAAAGAGGTTGAGCTGCTTTAGTAGTGTAAAGTATGTTAATAAATGTCTTGGATGTTTTATGGGTTTTGCCCAAGTGCAGACTCAGACATGAAAAGATGATGTGTTTTTACCATAAATAAATGCTAATGTATAAAAGAAATGTTTTGAGGACGTTTGGTTTTATATTCTGATACGGATAATGGACTGTGAGCAGTCGTAGGTGTGACCTACATTTCTTCTGAGCTGGGCTGTCACAAGCCAGAAAGCTCTGGCTGGGTGTTAAACTCCATTTTTGTTTCACAAGTGTCAATCAAGTGTCTGTCATTACATCAGCAAGTATTGACTTTAAATCAAAATTTATCAAGTATCTCCCTCAAATTAGTGCTTTACCTGTGAGTTGAAGAAGTAGTACATTAATTTGACTAAAAGCTTTGTGCAGAATTGGCACAGCAAATACTGCTCATGGAAGATGGGCTGTCTTAAAGATGAGATGTGAAATAGATGGTTTCTGTGTTGTTAGGTCATGGGCAAGGTGACTCTGCCTCTGGGGCTTCTTGTCTTGGTGGTCACCTGAGACCACAGCTCCTGCAAAAGGCTCTGCAGGGGAGAGGCCTAGGGCAGCACCGAGGATCACTGTGTCTCAGTATCATTGCTATTTAGGTGAGTTTTCTTAAATGTACCTTTAAATGGGCAGCAGTGAAATAGAGGAGTTGAAAAGGAGGGAATGTCCCTTCTGGAAGTCAGGATGTGCAGCCAGTTTATCTCTGAGTGCACGATGAGATGTGAATCGCTCGTGGTCCAGCGGTACACCTAGGTGGCAAAGGAAGATCTCTGTGCACAACATGAGGTGTTCAGGAAACAAAATTACTGCATAAAGGTTGTGTTTAAAATCGAGCAGCTGGGCAGACATCTGAATCCTGCATTCCTGGGAACAGCTGGGGTGCTAGAACACACCATGTGGATGTTCAGTGACTTCAGGCGCCTGCCTGAGCCTGGTGATTGGCTCTTGATCCAAGGGGGTCTCCAGCCCCATACCAGTACCAATCCTTACTGTTAAAATTACAACAAAAATCCAGAGTTTACACATTACTCTTTTTTTTTTTTTATCATTTTAAATGTAAGGGAATAGCTGCTCTCAAGTAGGAGTTTTCTCCAATGGAATGTGTTGTTCCCATTCTGGGATGATCATTCTGTAGCTTTATTGTGATTAAAGACGTGCATTTGGATGGAGCTTGATATAATCAAGGAGGGGAAGGTAGTGACAAAGTGATTTCGATTTAAAAAAAAATAATTTAAAGGAAAGAGTTTGTTTGTAGTACCTGTTTCTGACCTTTAATGGCAGAATAAGCAGTGTTCTGGACTTTGCAGTGTATTTTGGCTGATAGCTTGTGTTGTGTTCTAGCAGCAGCACTCCAAACCAAAATATGGAAAGTTGTGAATCTGCTTGTGCTATTTAATGCTGTTTTGAGTATTAATATTAGCCATGACACACACAACAGCATTGAAACTCTGTGGCAGTAATTAAGATGTTCAAATTCCTAGATATTCAGATTTGACAATACCGTTAGGGACATAAATGCATCTGCATGGGATTGGTGTCTCACACAAAGGAGGATTTTAACAGACAGACAGATCTTCCATTTCAATCCAGAACTATTTTGGATAACCTTCTTAGGTCTTGAAGGTCCCAAGCAAGTACGTATGGCAGAGTTAGAACACTGGAAATAAAACTGTTGTGTTACAGCAGAATGTGACAACACATGCCCAGAGATGTAAACTGAGCGAGGCTGATTGTGGGATTTAGTTAGGATAGTTTGACTAACTGTCCTGTGACTTGAAATGTTTTGGTTGAGGTGAATCTTTGGGGAAGATGTGGACATCAGGATGTTGAGTTCTGTTTCGAGAAGTTTGCTTGCTTTAAAAATTGCAGTGATTATGCCAGTTGTACCAGCAGGGATGTGTTAACTGCCAAATGCCTAATTAAACAATATTTGTTAAATAGAACTTGGTGTCAGGCTCTTGACTTGCCTGTAGAATTACAAAAAGAATATATCTTAATTTATTATTCTTTAATCTCACCTTTGTGTGAGATTTCTTTTCCCACCGAGGCAGACTGGCATTGCAGTGTGTTGATGGAATTGTGTGCAGGGGTGCTGCTCCTGCAGCGCCCCAGCGTTCCGGGGTGCTGTGTTCCTGTGATGTGGGACGCTGCTGTGCTCGGGAGCAGGTGTTCCCTTCTCCAGGCTGTGTGGCTGTGCCTGCTCCAGAGCCAAGCTCAGCGAGTGTTTGCTCTGCCTGCGCAGTTCTCTGCTGGCTGGACTCTGCTGTGGGAATGGAGGCAGTGTCCGTGGAGCTGGTGTGTGGTGGGATAATGCCCTCTGCCGCTCCGGGAATCAGCCTCCCGCTGGAGCTGCTGGGCTGCCCGGGCACGGGGCAGGTACCGCTCCTGCCAAAGTCACCCCTGGGCTGAGCGCTGGCCATGCACCACGGTCACAAGGTTCTCTTCCCTGCAACGGAGGGCACTTTTAGTTTTTGACAAGGAGAAATGAGCTGCACCTATTTTTAGGAAACCCAGTTCCCAATGTGGCATTTATTCTGTGGATACAAATATAGTGTTGGAACTGAAGTGATTGATGTTTTCCTGAGGTGGCACCAGGGTCATGGAAAGTTCCAGAGTGAGTGTTTGTTGCCTGTTCCCTCCCTGCTGCTGCTCCTCCTCCTCTTCTCCCCTCCCCGAAAAATCTCAGCATAAAGAGCCCACCAGCATGTGAATTCCCAGCAAAGCCATCCCAGTCTGCACTGCCAGTGCCGAGCTCAACCAGAACCCAACAGGGTCTGTTCCCAGCGTGGCAGAGAGACCTTTTACCAAAGAAAGCTGTCATACAGATTCCTGACTTTATACATCTTTCTGGAAGTAGCGGAGACTGGAGACATGCCCAGTCATTTCAGACATGTCCTTAATCCATCTTCAGACAATTTTAGGCATTCGGTAGAAGAAGGCTATAAGTAGATGAGCACAAGAAGAGCTGAAGGTAGGAGGCTTGTGGATTGTGTTCTTTTAGAAAATGGAGTAATTTCTGTTGCAATACTTGTGAGTTATCTACTTGTGGAAGCAATAATGATAATAGGATGTGCTGAAGGGCAGAGTTGCTAAAGGATTGGCTAAAAATGGGATTTAACTGTTGTAACTTTTTTCCTAAGCACTGATTTAGCCCTTTTCTTGTCTCCGGGGGTATAACGATGATGTGGTTGATCTCTTATTAGGCATGAGGATATGTTAGTGTCAATATGGAATTTTTCAGGCTGCTTGATTTTTGTGGGGAGAAAAAAACCCAAAACCCCCCAAAAAAACCAAGAGCAACAATAAAACAACCCCAACTTGTTTGTGGAGAAAAACTTGTTTGTTTGGGTCAAGACTGTGAATCAAGTTTTATGTGAAATACGTGGCAGCACTATTTGTACTTACTTGATACCTTCTCTTTTATTGCAGGTTATGATGCATGACTATCACAGAAGAAATTCATGTCTATAGCTCATAAGGACTATATTACATCATCTTCAAGCCTGATAGTTTTGGAATCCATTTTGCAGCTGCAAACACACGTCTGCTTTTGCATTTCCACAAACATCTTCCCTATCAGGAGATCCTGAAACTCGAGTGCTCTGTTCTAACACAGTGATACCATTGGGCTATTTTAAATTTACAGTCATATATTTGCTTGGTAAGTTGTATCATTAATTGTGTATACAGTAGTTAATACTTCTGCTGAAATTATATAAATTTAAAATCTTGGTGTCTTTTCTTTAATAAAACACAACAAATGGATGTTTGTAAGTAAGATTATTGTTGCCAGTTTAGGGTTGAATACTTGTAGTAGTAAGTGAATTTAAAATAGATGGATTAACACTAGAAGTATTTCGTAGGAGCCTTGATATTTTCGTTACTGATTTTTGCAATCCACTTCTGGTTTGGAGTTTTCTTATTTAGTGTGATCTTCAGAATTTTCTTAAACTTGAGATGCAAATAAAAATTATTGCTGGTGACATTAATAGAATCCCACATATATTCTAAGGTTTTTAAGGTAACTGTGCTTCTGTGTATGTTAGGAGCTCAAATTTACAAATCTGATTTTTGTTTCAAATTACTATTTCAAATTTATTAGGTAAGGGTAATAGTTTAATATTCTTAATTGGCTTCTTATTTGGAAAGTGGTTAACTAAAAAAGAATCAATTAAAGGAGCTATGGAATAGCTTCCAGATTAAAAAATTAAAGTTTCCTGAAGTTATTTTTCCAGTCTTAGACTGATCTCCCAGAGGTGGTATTTTTGTGTATGGCCGAGGTCTTCAGAGGAAGTTGTTCTAGCCTTTGAGATGACTTAAAATACATGATTATTGTTCAGAATTTATTAAATTATGTCTGTTTTGTTGGTCATAATGTTCTTTCATGACTTTCAGCTGCTCTAAAATACTGAGTCATTACTCATAAAATTAAACAGAAAATGTTTATCTATCTATTCTGCTTCACAAGCTACTTTAAGTTCTCAGTTCTTATTTTTCAATGTAGCTGGGTTTTGTGTCTGCAAAAAATGCAGCTGGACCAGAGTGGTAGGAAATGTAAAGTGGTGATGAATAATGTTAGCTGGGGATGGATCTACTGGAAAAGATCTTTAGGGAAGGGAATCCATGTAATTCAGTAGCTCCTAGCTTGCTCCCACAGAGCTGGCACTGATTCAGGCTGTGGTTTTGAATCCAGTACCTGCTGAAGTGATGTGGATGCATTAAAAGTTGTGGCCTCAATCCCTGAAATCATTAATCCATCAATGCCCCCTGCGTGTTGGTTTGCAAACAGTGTTGCTAGTACTGCTGCACTGAAGCAAAATGCTGTGTGTGTAACCTTTGCCCATTGCATGTGCAGCCAGACCAACACCAAAATGATTCCCAACGGGTATTTGATGTTCGAGGATGAGAACTTCATCGAGTCGTCTGTTGCCAAACTCAACGCCTTACGGAAGAGCGGTCAGTTCTGCGACGTCCGCCTCCAGGTACCTGTGCCCTGCCCCAGTGGGGTGCCTGGGGGGATTTGGGGGTTACACCATGTGAAGCTGTTGCTTCACAGACTGGGAGATGTGACATTTTAGAAGCCCGTTTTTCCGAAAAATGCATATTAAAAAATATCCAAATGGGGTGCACTTGGAGAGAAGTGATGGTAACTTGCAGCTGGAGACTGTTAATTTGAAAAATTGATTTGAACTGTGGCACTCACCTGAGTAGGTCTTCATATTGTGAAAATACAAAGGTAATTACAAAAAATCCTCACCAGCACATGGACTTGTTTGTGTTTGACATAAAGGTGTGTGGACACGAGATGCTGGCGCACCGAGCCGTGCTGGCATGCTGCAGTCCCTACCTGTTTGAAATCTTCAACACTGACAGCGACTGTCATGGAGTTTCCCATGTGAAATTCGATGATCTCAACCCGGAAGCTGTTGAAGTTCTGTTGAATTATGCCTATACTGCTCAGTAAGTAGTTCTCATGGTAACTAGAGAGAGGATAGACTTTGATTTGAAAAATCAGAATATTAAGAGGTACATTTCTCTATTTAATAGGTTAAAAGCTGATAAAGAGCTGGTGAAAGATGTATACTCTGCAGCAAAGAAGTTGAAGATGGAGAGGGTTAAGCAGGTACAGTTCTCAGCTCTTCTGGAAGTCCATTCTGCCTTCCCAGGCTGACAGCATTGCATCTTTTGGTGTTAACAAGCCAAAACCTGATGATTCTGTGGAAGAAGTGCTCAGCACAAAGCTACTGTAGATGTTCCTTAGCACTGTATTGATTTGGTGCCAGCTGGATGTGTTGCTTCCACTTGAGCTGTCTTAGTGCCAGTGTGTTCCCTGGAGTTACATTTTGTATTTGTTCACCTGTGTGAGAAGAACAGCTTTAAATCTTGGCTGATTCTTACCTTCAGGTCTGTGGCAGCAGTGCTGTGCTTGGTTGTGTTGGGAGCATGAACAAACCTGTAAATCTGTCAGAAAAATAATAATTCACACATTCCTGAACATAAATTTGGTAGTGCTTAACTTTGGGAATACCCTTAGCCGCAGATAGGGGTACCCTTTAAAAGAGAATTGGGATTATTAGCTCACCTGACCGAGAAGCAGTTTTCATTAGGTGGTAAGTAGAAAAGCATGGGGTCAGTGTAGATGTCAGTAGCTTCCAAATGTGTCTGACTTTTTCATTAAAATGTGCATACTCCTGTGGAAGGTAACATTCCCTTTACAGCACTGGCATGGGGATGACAGCAGAGCCACTACTCTGCAGTTAGAAAACAGCTGCTGTATGTTGGGATAGATAATTTAAATGTATAAAAACGGTGTGTTTGTACACTAAGCTGCAGCTCTTTCATTGCCAGGTTTGTGGTGACTATTTGCTCTCCAAGATGGACGTGCAGAGCTGCATCTCGTACCGGAACTTCGCCAGTTGCATGGGAGACTCTCGGTTGTTGAACAAGATCGATGGCTACATTCAGGAACACCTTGTAGAGATTTCAGAACAGGAGGAATTTCTCAAGCTCCCACGGTTAAAGGTTAGCTTAAGTTTGTAGAATTCCTTCTGGTACAGGATTTCCAAAAAGCAACCTGAGGAGCAACTAGGATTTCCTTCCCTTTTGGAGGCAGGAAAGCTTGGTGTACTGATTGCTGCCAGTATTATAACAATTCTGGATCTGTGTCCTACTGCTGTGAACCTTAACTGTAGAGAACACATGCTGTCACCCTTTCCAGGTCTAAAAGGTGATTGTATTTAAATGTGCTTCCTAGTTCCATTGGCTGAAAGTTCCTTGTGGTGTTTCTGGCTCTGTAGTAAAGAGAGAGTTGTGCTTACTTTGTAGAATACAGCATGCTACAGGGTAATTCCTAGAGAGTAAGTAATCTTTTTTTCTTCTCTCTCAAGCTTGAAATAATGCTGGAAGACAATGTTGGCCTACCCAGCAATGGCAAATTGTACACAAAGGTAATCAACTGGGTACAGCGCAGCATCTGGGAGAACGGAGGCAGCCTGGAAGATCTAATGGAAGAGGTTAGTCTTTAAGAAAATGGGATTTTGGGATTAATCATTTAAAAAACCCCAAAAAAAGCCAATATGAAGGATGATCCCTTTTTTTTCTTTTTTTTTTTCCCCTTCACTTTTTTAACTGACCCTAAAGAATTTAAATTTTGCTGTAGGTACCCCTAAGCTGAGAAACTGGGGGGGTGTTCAGGTGAGCTGAATGCACTGTTCAGTCTGGTCTTCACTTTCCTTTTTGCTCCCCGTTGCTGTATAGTAGCCTCAGAGTGGCCTGTATCTGCTTTAGTTTGGGGAGGTGGTACTGAGACTTGCCATAGATTGGTGATGTTTTCCTTTGCAGGTTTTGCTTGTAAATGCACAGTAGGTAAAAGCTTCTAATGGTTGTTCCTCCCCGTTGGTTTATCTCCCCATAGGTTTATTAACAAAACTAGGATACCAAGGCTGAAGAACCAAGAAGAGCCTCAAGTGTATTGACACGTACAGAAGCAGCAGTCCTGCCCCAGTGCTCCTAAGAAAATCCGCTGTGGGCAGAGAACGATCATGATGATTTAATGGTGTTTACTTACTCCTTTACAGGATGCATTATTTTGAAACTTATGTGTTGTTAAATGGCTTTTCTCATGAATACTAATGTTAGATGTAGCCTGGGCAGTGTTTAATGGCAAAATTAGTGGGGAGACAAAATTTTTAATTGGCTCCAACAAATGGACTTTATCAAATCTTGTGAAATTCTTCAAAATTTTCAAAATCTGCTATTACGTGCACAAAAGATCCCCAGAAACAGTTGTCTAGGCAAAAGTACATGTTGATGCTGTCATATAATCTCAAGTGTATATTTCCTCTTGGAGAAACTAATTTAAAAGCTTTGATCATGTTGAAATTAAGATGCATTTCATTGAAACAGCTGCATCTAAGTTTCAGTGGTGGACAACAGTTTCTTCCAGAACTTAAATTTGTGTTGTCTTCCCTCATTCCCATACCTTTCTTTTAGAGTCTGTTGGCTTCTCTTGGCCTTTTATGATGGAGATAAATATGTGTATTTTTCATAGCAGAAAACTTGTGTGCAGGGATAAGGAAAATGCTTGCATGAGACTGTGAATTTGTGTAACTCTGCAAATTAATGTGCCTTTGGCTTGTCTAATGTTTCTGTGCTGGGAAAACAGCAGAAGCCCAAGGAAAATGAAGATTTCTCTCAAGCTGAGAAAGTAAGGAACCTTCACCCCCTGTTTGAAGATTGCCACCATGACATCTGCTTCCTTTTAGTTTTGCCACTGTGCGAGCTTGAGATGAGCTGACGAGCAGTGTGGTGCCTGGGGTAATGTGCCTGTAGCTGAGGAGCACAGAGACAGCAGCCACATGGGTGTTCTGTTATTGTTTTTGCAGGTGCAAACGCTGTACTACTCAGCTGATCACAAGCTGCTTGATGGAAATCTGCTAGATGGACAGGCTGAGGTGTATGGCAGTGATGATGACCACATTCAGTTTGTGCAGGTACCAATTGCAGACAGTCTCAGGTAACCCCCAGGTAGACTGGAGCAGTTTACAGCACACCTGAAGTCTTGTGTTCTGCTGGCAGAGAAGGCAACAAGTGCTGTAGTGGAGAAATGCACCAGGAGAAGGTGTCTGGCTGGGAGCTGCTGCAGGCCATGATGTGCTCTCAGATTCTGTCTCTTTGGCAGGCTGGGCTGACTCTCAGACTTTGCACAACAGTGTGCTCTAATTCTGACTTCAAATCAATCCTGGCTGTTAGAAGAAAGAAGAGGCAGACAGGCACTCAGCTGTAGGAAGTCAGCTGAGACATTGTAGAGTTCCCAGAGACTGTAGAGAAACACGGACTGCTTGGCTTGCAGTAGGGAGTGTGTCTGGTTAATTTTGGCCCAGAAAAAGATTCCAGATCCAAGTTCTAATCCTTCAGCTGCCAGTGCCCGCTTCTTTTGTTCAGCTGCACTGGTGGTGTAGCTGCCAAATCTCTCTGATGCTTTGACTGAGTGCAGATCACTCCTGTGCTTTTTGAGAGGTCGTTTTTTATGGTTTTATTTTTTATTTCTTACCAGGTGTAATCCTTCTGAACTCCAGAAAACCACATGGCTTAGTACAAACGCAGGCTAAGATAGAAAGAATAAAAAAAGGACTAACTGTTGTAAATTATCAGTTGCTTTATACAAATGAACTTGGTTTAAATTTATGAATTTAAAGCAAATACATTGTAGTATTTTATAACAGTGAAACATGTTAATACAAAAAGTTTCCTTTATGAAATTCTTAGCTAATGTGTAAAACACTGTCCATCCCAGAATGTGGATTTTAGAAGTGAAATGAGAGGAAAAGGAAAAGCCAGCTAATCTTCCAGTTTGTTAATTGTTTTTAGAAAGCCTTCACAAGGTTCTCCACCTCTGGATACCACTTATAATGCTTAGAAGCAGAGAGGTGAATGTTAAGAAAGTTCATTTTCAGAACGAAGACCAGGACTTGTCAATGTTTTTCTACAAATCCTTTCTAATGAGAAAAATCACCAGCTTCAGACATCCTAAACAGTTGAGGGAACTAACACTAAAAATCCCCTAGATGCCAGTCCTGGAAAAATTGTAACCTTTACATTTTTAAATTACAAAACTTTGTATTTTCTGTTGCTGTTGAGGCAATTTAAAGATAAGGGCTTAAGTGGTTAATTGGATGAAGGTTCAGAAATTTAAAAAATGCTCTCTCCAAGTCACGGTGAGCTGAGCTTAGCAATCCAGCTCCTCTGTTTGAGGTTATCTGAGTTAGGTGATGTGTTTCTGAAGTCTTGTGACAGTTTCCATGGAGATCAGGCTCCAGGGAACTGTGCAAGCATCGCAGACTTGGGACTGTGGTCATAAACTCTGCTGCTGAACAGTATAGACAGCACGGTAACTTCCTGTGCTTCAGGAAGAGCCTCAACAACCCGGCCAACTGTGCTGAAACTGGGAATTTTGAGGTTTTTCTTAACAGAGTAAAATAATGTAAGCTACAGTATAAATTTAATTGGAAATGAAAGAAGAAATCTCGTGTTAGTGGAAGTATCAAGGGAGTAAAATCCAAGAAACAGCTAATCTGAGCACAGAGGTGAACTGAGGTAAAATTAGTTTGTCTTCAGGGAATGAAGAGAATAGTTAATTCACTTCCAAACAGCATTATATAATGAACTCAAGTTCCAGAAGCAGAGCTTGGGAGTGAGGCTTCTATGTGGTAGCTCAGTTCTTTCCAGCTGCACGTAGTTCTTTCCTTACATTCGTAAATCCTGCTAGAAATGCACACCTACTTCAGGGATTTGCAGTCCTGCACCAGCAGTATAAAGCTGCAGTCACAGGATAAAGTGAGTTCCAGGAGAAAAGTGTAGGGTGGTTTATGGCCACTGTTTCTGGGCAGGCAAGATGTTCTGCTGAGAATATAGGTGTGCTATAAATGCTGCTCTGCGGAGGCGGTAAACGAGCGTGCTCCGGAGTAGCTACGCAGTATCTCAGAGAAGCAGAGGTAAAAGGAGCTGTAGTCTCTGGCTAGGTTTCTGTAGCTGCCTTTTGATTTTGCAGAAGAGGCCACCACGTGAGAATGATCACAAGCAGATCAGTAGCAGCTCCTCTGGAAGTCTTTCTCCAAATGCTACTGTTCAGAGTCCTAAACATGAGTGGAAAATCATTGCTTCAGAGAAGACTTCGAGTGAGTAACAGGGGCAGGGGTTGTCTCCTCAGATGTGTCTCCTCTCGGGTACCTGCCACCTTCTACTCCCTGGGGATTTCCTTCACATCTTTGAGGAATGCTAAGGTGTTTCTTCTTACTGATGATACAAGTCAAGTAATTTGTAGGGTACTTCAGATGTACCTGGGCCAAACTGGGATGACATACATTTCAGTTCCTTATCAACTAAATCCGTGGTGTGTAATAATTTTCCCAGAAAATCCTAAGGACACAGGCAGTCCATAGTTAATGAACAGAGCTGTTTGCACTGTGTGTGCAAGGAGATTCCCAGCCCATGTTTAAGTTGCTGTCGTATGTCCTTCGAGCACTCTTTTAGTATCTAAAGCATAGTTGTAAATAACTAACACTTTTGGAACCAGTAACCTGAGAAAATGAAGTTTCCGTGCTGCCAAGGGGACAGAGAACCAGCAGAGCCCATTTGGCATCCAGCTCGGTCCCCCTTCACGTGGCACCCTGCTTACGGTGGCGGTGTGCTGTCCCCGCAGGTAACACGTACCTGTGCCTGGCCGTGCTGGACGGGGTGCTGTGCGTCATCTTCCTGCACGGCCGCAACAGCCCGCAGAGCTCCCCCTCGAGCACCCCCCGGCTGCTGAAGAGCCTGAGCTTCGAGCTGCAGCCCAGCGACCTCATCGAGAAGCCCATGTCCCCCATGCAGTACGCGCGCTCGGGGCTGGGCACGGCCGAGCTGAACGGCAGGCTCATCGCTGCGGGTGAGCCGGGGCGGGGGCGCCGGGCCGGGGGTGGGCCGGTGCCTCTGAATGTGGGGCCAGTAACCTCTCGCTTGCAGGGGGCTACAACAGGGAGGAGTGCCTGCGCACCGTGGAGTGCTACGACCCTGAGAAGGACACCTGGACGTTCATCGCACCCATGAGGACGCCGAGGGCCCGGTTCCAGATGGCAGTGCTGATGGTGTGTGGGGTGGGGAGCAGGCAAGCCTGTGGGACCCCACCTGGGCTGAGCTGAACAGGGCACACTGAACAGGATGGCTCTAGAAGCTGTTTCTCTTAGTTCCATGGTTACCTGAGTGCTCACGAGCTGACTGGTGTGCTGAGAGGTGACGGGTGTTGGTTTGTTCTCTCAGGGGCAGCTGTATGTCGTGGGTGGGTCAAACGGCCACTCGGATGACTTGAGCTGCGGAGAGATGTACGAGCCCGAGATCGATGACTGGACCCCTGTTCCCGAGCTGCGGACCAACCGCTGCAACGCAGGTGAGGCCTCTGCAGCGCCCGACTGGGGGCTGGAGACTCAGCCAGTTCTTGCTCACTTGCCATTCTTTCCTCTATCAACAGGAGTGTGTGCCTTGAACGGAAAGCTGTACATTGTGGGTGGTTCTGATCCCTATGGCCAGAAAGGACTGAAGAACTGTGATGTGTTTGATCCTGTAACAAAGGCTTGGACTAGCTGTGCTCCCCTTAACATCCGTAAGTTTGTTGGGGAGCTGGGCAGGGATGGGGAGAAAAGGGCAACTGCAGAACTGCACCAAACCAAAAACTACACCAAACAAAGCCCCTTTGAGTCGCTGCTGCTGTGGGCTGTTGCTGGTGGCTGACTCTGCCAGCTTTGGTTGCAGGGAGGCACCAGTCGGCCGTGTGTGAGCTGGGGGGGTACCTGTACATCATCGGCGGGGCCGAGTCCTGGAACTGCCTCAACAGCGTGGAGCGCTACAACCCCGAGAACAACACCTGGACCCTGATGGCGCCCATGAACGTGGCACGGCGCGGCGCCGGCGTGGCTGTCCGTGATGGTAGGGCTGGGGCTGCTGCCTCGGGGCCTTTCATATTTGTTCTGATGCGAGTAGAATACAAAGTTGCGCTCCTTTTTGGGCAGGAAACAGTACAGTAGGAGCCTGGTTAAATGCCCAGTTTTAATTAAAAAGCAAAAATCCTCTTGGTTTTGGGGCATTCACCCCACCTCTTTGTTCTGAAAGTGTCACTG
Organism: Vidua macroura; assembly: GCF_024509145.1. NCBI lineage: Eukaryota > Metazoa > Chordata > Aves > Passeriformes > Viduidae > Vidua > Vidua macroura. The sequence goes on from NC_071579.1 coordinate 8,265,408, forward strand.
TGCAGCTTCTAAAGCTGCACCTGTTTGAATTTGGATTTGCTCTTACTCTGAATCAAATTCCTGTCAGCTGTCATGGGCAGGAGACCCAAAGCAGATCACTCCTGTAAGTGCAGACCTTGACCAGGCCAAGGTCTGCGACAACACCTGGGTCCCTTGGGGCTTTGTTGAGCCTCCTGGTGGGAGCACAGGGCCAGCTGGTGCTGAGCAGTGAGCGTGGCTCCCTTTCCTCACACAGGCAAGCTCTTTGTGGCTGGAGGATTTGACGGCACGCACGCGGTGAACTGCGTGGAGATGTACGACCCTGCCAGGAACGAGTGGAAGATGATGGGCAGCATGACCACGCCCAGGAGCAACGCCGGCATCACCACCGTGGCCAACACCATTTATGCAGTGGGGGGCTTTGATGGCAATGAGTTCTTGAACACACTTGAGGTCTATAATCCAGAGTCAAATGAGTGGAGCCCCTACACCAAAATTTACAAGTTTTAAGTCAATTAAATTCCCTTTTCAAACTAACAGGCTTAGTGATGTAATTGTGTTTCAGTTAGAGGTACACCTGTGAATAGGGGTGGGGAGGGCATAGATGTTGCCAACAGCAACACAGAGCTTTTGCATATTGCATATTAACGTGCTGTATATATTTGTTTTGGAAAAAATACTGAGATGAAGGGTTTTTTTGTGTATTTTAGAACTTTAAAGGTTTTGTTTTAAGATTTTGATGATAATGCAAGAGAAACTAGACTGGGCATATCATTTCAGGAGCTTCCCCCCAGTATTTGTTACTTTGCACATTGGATGACTTCTTGGAGGTGTGTTCTTGGGGCAGGAAGGGTAACATTTGTGGGGGATAATGTTTTCTTCTTTCATCAGGCCTTGGTTTCCTTCAGTAACTGGAACAATCTGTAACAAGAAGCCTTATTTAAATAGATGTAATGGCTATTTTTTTTATTAAGAAAAGCTGACATGCCTCTGCTAATACCTTATCTTTTACAATTGCCTTTTTATAACAGTTTTTATATACTCAGCAGAGTATTTTGTCTGTTGAAATGCAAATGGCAGATAAATGGTTATTGAAACAAAGAGACAGCCTTGGAGTTTCTAGAGCCCGAGTGGGACAGTGGATTGCCCCCACAGGTGAGCTGCTGCCTCTGCTGCAATAGTGTGAGTTAGTCTGCACCACCTTCCTTAGAACTGCATAGGGTTTCTGGACATGACACACCCAGACTTTCTAGGGTGGGACAAGGATTCTGGCTCCAAGTGTTTTGAGGAGAATGCAGAGCGTGCTTTCTGTACAGCAGTTTTGTTACTCTGGGTGAGCTGATCTTTGTACAACAACAACTGGGGGGGGGGGTTCTCATGGGTTTTAAACTCTTGCCAGCTGGCAAAGAAAATGTGTTGTAGTACCTGTCTTTATTTTTCTAATATTACCAGCTGGAAGTGTGGTAGAACATGAATAACTTGATTTTGTATGTGTTCATAGTCCTGTTTTAGTTCACTTTCTCTGCTCCTATGGATCAAATGTCAGGGTGGGATGACTTGGTGTCTAATGTGTAGTGCTGCACATCTAACTCTGGGTGCCAAAACTAGCACTGACTGCTTGCTGCTGCTGCAAACACATTAAAGGTACCTTTTGGGAAACCCTTGCACCACAGGCGTGCCCTGGCCTGGCTGTGTGTCCTTTTCTTCAAGGAGGGGGTGTCCAAAGAGGAGATACTAAAAATGACATTTCAGATGGGTGTGCAGGCACAGGGCAGGGGGTGGAGTGTCCCATGTCCCTCATGCCTGCAGTAGAGTCAGGCTTGCTGCTCGAGGGACTGGGGCTCGGAGCACCACAGCCCCTGGGGAGTGTCTGGGCCAGGGCTTTCCCTGCTCAGGGGCTGTGTTCAGAAACCTCTCTTCAGGTTGGGTGGTGCCCCACAGGGCCGGGGCCACACAAAGCTGCAAATGCACAACAGAGGTGCAAAGCTGCGCCTTCACCTTTAGGGATGAGCCACACTGGTGCTAGGCCAGGTTCTGTGCAGTGGGGCAGGAGCCTCACTGCTCCAGCTTCCCATGGGAGTGGGAAAACACACCAGGCCCAGGAAATTCCTGCACACCAGCCTCTGCAGGCAGACTTGTCCTCCACAACAGCCCTTCCCAGCCAGCTGCCCAGAGAGCACAGCCAGCATGTGCTGCAGCTGGGCCAGGGTTGGGACACAACCACAACTCACAGCACCTTTGAGCCAACGTCCCCATGCTGCTCCTGGAGAACCCCCATGGAAACAGCCCTGCACAGCCACTGTGCTCCAACAGGAATTCCACCCCACTCCCTGCCACTGGGGCCTGGGCAGGACTGCACTGCACTTGAATCCACAGGGACTGGGCAGAGCCACTCAGAATTAACCACTGTTTAATGTAACAATAAATTACATTTTTACAATCAAGAATTTACAAATACATCCAAAAGTTAATATCAAAATAGACACTTCAGAACTTTGCCAGTCAGCTCATCTCTGTACAAATACATACAAGAAGAGGTAGCATTAAAGGCCTTAGAAAATGGCTTTTGGAAAGTTTCATGGACTTGAAGCAGTTCTGGAAAGCAACCACCAGTGCAGCCAGAGAGGAATGTCACCTGGAGAGCAGGGGGGACCCAGGCCCACCTTCCAGAAGGATGTGGCAAGAGCAGGATAAGGAGTTTCCCTAAGAGCACTGCTAGCAGGTTTCCACTGTATGAAGATAAAGTGCCTGCTTAAACAAAGGAGACGTGCCCTTTTCCTCTGAAAAGGGGTATGGGACAATCACCTGTGTGAAGGCGGGGGGTCTGTTTTGTCTTTAAGGAAAAACAAGCATCAACCTGCTCTTCCACCCATTCTACATCGTCTCTGAAGCCTTCACTGCACAGGACACACGTGTTGTGTCTGTGGGTCAGTCCTTCATTCCCGGCCTTGCACTCAGCTACTTCCTACCCTTGGGTGACACAACAGATTCCTTTCTCTCACCTGGGACTGAACCAGCAAAACAAACAGAGGGGTTTTCCTATACAGCCATTAACAGCTCAGTTCCTCACAGGAACGCTGGATGCTCAGCAGCACAGCACAGCTGCTAAATCCCACACCAGCCCTGCTTCTCCTGGCTATCCATGGCCATCCAGCAGCACCCTCACTCAAGACAGAACATTCTAGTAGTGAATAGAATTCTCAGCAGAAATCCCAACATTTAATGTCCACATGAAACTGTGTTTTCCCTTCAACTCCAACTCAAACCAGCACCTTCGAGAAGAAAAGCCGGCAGGGTTTTGGCTCCTCCAGCACTTGCCTGCTCCCCTTGAGGAGGCGGAGCTCACGCGGCTGAGCCCGGGTCAGAGCCAGCCCCGGCTCTCGGCCTCCCTCTGCACGGACGCCTGGCACTGCTCCAGCGTCTGCTCCAGCTGTGCCAGCTGGCAGCAGCCCACTTCCAGCCTCTCCCTGGGAGACAGGAGAGAAAGGTTAGCAGGACACAGCAGAACAGGAATCTTTACCAATATTCCTTAAATTTTCAAGGACGTTTCCATTAAACTCAAGCAGCAGCACTGACGTTTGCACTACAGCTGCTAAATCAGAGGATTTCACATGAGTTCCTTACAACAGCCAACCCACAGCTGAACTCCTGTTCCCTTCTAGGGCAGGTAAAGTGGAACAATTGTCAGGAGACATCACTGACACCAACCTTCTGCAGAGATTTGGGACTCTGGAAGGTTCAGTTCAACCATCCTTCATACATTGACACATCCTTTACTCCACACTCAAAATAAGGATCTGGATACACCCCCTTACAACTTAGACCCTTTCAAAAAGAGTAATCTCGACCTGATCACATATAAACATGCCCTAACTTCGGTTTGCAAAAGATTCTTTCTCAAAACACCATTTAAAAGCTGCTCCTCAAAAAAGGAAGAAAACCCCAATCAGTGAGTTCCCCAAGCACAGCCTGAGGGCTGCCAGGGAAGTCTCCAAAGCACCTGTTTTACTCTGCTGAGCACAAATTTCCACATACAGTTTTCTTTATGACTGTATCAATACAGGTCTAGAATCATCAACTTGTGGGAGTGAAGCTTTAAAACTATTTTTTATTACTGATACAAATACTGAATGTCTTCCTCCCTGAATAACTTTGTCTCCTGATCTTGCAATCTGCACATTGAACTTCACAGAAGATTCAGGGACCTAGAATGAATCCAGGCAAAGGGAAGCTTTTTAGAGCAATTCACCCTCCAGCCTTTCACTCAGCTGATCCGGGCCAGTGACAGCTCATTCATATCTACACAACAGCAAAATCCAGTTACCTGTCCTTTATTAGCCAGCTCAGAATTATTAAAAATCCATGATGGCATTTTAGAAATCTCCCAGAGCCTGGATTCACAAACCGTCAGTGACACAAATTCATAAAGAAATGAGCCAGAAACCACTGGCAGAGGAAAGAGGGCTCAACACCTCACCTCCATCAGCTGAAATTCACCATGTAGGCACTGATGCCTCAAGTCCAATTTAATTCCTGTCCTGTTATGCTCTGTGTTAATCAGGCATTAAAATTAAAAAGGGAATTTAAAAAATCCCCCATTTATTTTCCCTACATTATTCCTACAAAGGGGGATTTTTACTGACCCAGATGATTCCTCTCATGGTACCTTGGTTAATACAGGTGAAAAAGCTGCCTCAAGCCCCCAGTGGGGTCAGTAACTGGCTCACCTGTAGGGCTCCTGTGAAACACATTCATACAGCTCCTCAGCACTGAATTTCAGGCTGTTATTGATCTAAAACAAAGAAGAAAGAATGAATATAGTCATTCATCAAGTATCACATGTCTTCTACAATTATACAGTAGGAATAGCAGATACAGCTCATGTATTCCCTAGCAGGCTCTCAAGTTGAGACAGTACATTTAAAAAGTCATCCTGTAATAAAATCTAGTATTACAAATTCCATCATCATTTTCTAACCACTTCTGCACAAATCTAAAAGACCTTCAATAATTCTTCTTCCCCTCTTAAGTCACCCTATAGTTTTATTTACATATACATATATATAGATATATGTGTGTGTATCTCAAATGAAGTAAGCTCTGACTTGCATCAATTCCAAAAATATATGTGAAGGCCCAAACCCCAAACATATTTCTCTGCACAGCAGAGCACTGCAAGCCTGAAATATGTAACATATTAAACAGAAATATTATACTGAAAACATTAATTTCAAGGCTTTTTACTCTCAACAGCAAGTCATTCACACCAAGTGAGCACTCAGCAAATCACATGAACATTTCAAATACCTGTTGAAATCCAACCAAAATCTATCTTTATATTCAACAACTAATAAATAAGAGTAAAGAATCAAAATTCTTAATGGAAATACAGTGATGAGACATTACGCCAGAGCTTGAAATAAAAGCTGTAAGTGAAGTGATCAAACACCAAAAAAAAGTCATACCTCATGTCTTCTGAGGAAGCTATAGAGGGTCCAAATATCTTGGAAACTGCTGGTTGGGATTAAAATTCTGAAAAAGAAAAGTTTGGGGATGCTTTAAAGCAAGTAGAAAAGGAGTCTATGAAAGAGTTAAAAAAATAAGTCAGAAATCTTCAAGGGAAAAAAAATTACTTGAACAAAAAGGAAATTATGAACTTTGAAGAATTTTCCCTTCCACTACTCTAACAGAATTAAAGAGGTTATTATTTCTGTGAGGACTTTTCTGGAGGCTTTTTCTAATTAAAAATTCCCTCCATGTTTTTGTGAGCCATTTCTGAATGAGGGAGGAGGGAGGAAACCCAGCACTAATTGAAAGCCCTTTGGTGCCCACCAGTGAGGCCCATGGGCTAAGACACAACATTCCCACCCCAGCTTTAACTCATTCCCTTCAGATTCCCACGTGCAGCCCAAATGCTGCAGCTCACTTTCCATTTTTGCTACTTCTAATAATCACCAATTCCCACCCAATCCAGCCAAGGGCCAATGGGATGTAGCAGCTGAAGAGAGGTGGCTTTCATGAAGCACCTTGATGGACACCCTTTTCCACAAGGCTCCAAACCCAATCCAGTAAAGAAGCTGTTTTTTAACAAAATTAATTATCCTCATCTATTCAGGCAGATACAATTCAGTTCCACCTCAGTGTAACTTCATTTGCATTTACCAGGAAAAGCAGAACCCTCTTAAATGCTGCAAAATGTACCTCAATATCATCACAAATTAAAACACAACTAACACCTTATATATATTAAGAAATACTGAGAAAATTCTGGATTTTTAAGTCTTACACAGTTAAATCATGATTAAGATAATGAGTGGACTTGGAAAAAGAAAATCTTTTGGGGAAAGCTCTATTTACTTTCCCATGGAAAAGTGCCCAAATTCTCTCCCTCCTCTTGCAAGCTGTAAGCTCCATTTATAAATGAATTAATTAGGAATTGAAAAAAAACAGGAAAGTAACAGAATAAGTTTTAAAATACCAGTTAAAGGACCCTGTGTTTGAAGCAGGCTGGAAGACCATGACACAGCACAGGATTTATTGTAGAGTCCACTCTAAAAGCAGAGCATGCACTGCTTTTTCTCATCATTTTTCATAGGAATTATCACCAAAAATTAGTCATGCATTCTTCCCTCCGCTTCCTAAGAAGCAGTACCCAAAATGTTTGCCTTAAACCTGCCAACTACGAGTCAGGAAGGGAACCAACTGGCTGCTCTGCCTAAAAACACCTCAGAACCTTCCCCGGGCACCTCAGCAACAATCGGCTTTGACAGCAGAAAACCCCGGCAGGGAGAAGCTGCCAGCAACCCTCCATGGAAATGCTGGGAATCCTGGCAGCTGCAACTGCACAGCAGCTCCCATTGCCCCCCACAGCAGCTCCCATTGCCCCCCACAGCAGCTCCCATTGCCCCCCACAGCAGCTCCCATTGCCCCCCACAGCAGCTCCCATTCTCCCTCCCCAGCAGCTCCCATTCCCCCTCCCCAGCAGCTCCAGGCTATCCAGCCCTGCCTATCACACCAGGCACCTGCAGCAGCAGCAGGAGCAGAGCATCCCAAGCCTGGGAGAGGCTGATTCCTCATGGAATCATTCCCTCCAGTCCAGGCAGAAACTGCCTGAGTGCTGCCATCAGCCTGGATGCACAAGGGGACACAACATAAAAGCTAAGGTGTTATGAATAATCTCACCCCAAGGCCATCACAAAATGCTGGTGCAAAATCTGTGCATCCCTGCTCTTCCTGCTGTGCCAAGGACACACATGGGTAAGTGATGGGGCTGCCAGTGAAAAACCTGGCCATGGGAGCTCTCCAGAGTAAGGATGGAGGGAACACACTCAAGCATATCCCTGCAAGATCTCAGGTGTATGGACAAACCCATTGTGCCTCCAGCTCTTTGGGGAAAAAAACCAAATTGTGTAATTAATCAGGCAAGTAACTTAATGTCAAATTCTGTACCTCATTTTATGGCCTTTGCTTGGATGATGCCAATGGTTTCTGGGTTTGTACTGTGGAATGAGAAGTCTGACATTTGGCTCCAACTTTTATAGCAGCTCTAAATAGAAGAGATTTGTTGTTTTGAGGAGAGAGCCCTCACTTCATACAGAGCCCTGGGAAGCTGCTGAGGGAAGAGCTGGCACCATAACTCCCCCCACAGATTCCCAACAGATCAGCACTCATGAAACAGCCTGGTGCTGTCTGCAGCTAGAGGGGCTGCAATACCAGCTCCAGTCTGGGAATATATTTTTCTGTACAAAACTGACACATGCCTGTCTGCAGAGCAGTGATTTCTCAGCATCACTGCTCCCTACTGCTTTCTATCACTTCATGTTCCTTTCATCACCTGTAGCCACCAGCCTGTGCTATGGAAAATGGACTTTTTAAGGGAAGGCATACACTGGGAAAGCTGGACCTGTCTGTAGGAGCATTGATTCTGCTTCCATTACTTCATTAAATCAAGTTGCCCTCGTTTCCATGGAAGTTTCTCAGTGATAAAACGTCTGTCTCAACTACAGAAGTACGTCTAGAGAACTGTCTCTAAATCAGTAATCCATGAAGCAAAGGGCTTTTACATCCAACTGTTCTAAGCAGCCATGTGAACCTCAGCACTACAACACCAACCACTGCTGCTCCTCTCTCCACACTGGTTCAAAAGCAGAGGGTGGAAATCCATGGAATCACTTGGCCTTTCCATCAGCACAGCCTTGCAGAACCACACTACAACACCCCCCATTCTGTACTTCAGCTTCAACCTAGGAACTCCAGTGTGGCTCCACAGAGTTTTCTGGAAATATTGAGCATGTGAGGTAAAGAAGGGAATGTCATAGAAAGACACAAGAAATGACTGTGGACATCTGCCACCAACTGGAGGTTAAATGCTGTCTTGGGGGCAGGAGGGGAAAAGGAGACAGTCACACTTGGTGATTTTATCTCAAGTGCTTCCCAAATCACTCCCAATGTTTCTTTATTTCCTGTCCTGTCACTCATCGGATGCCAAACACAAGGAGTAAGATACAATAATAAACAGAAATGGATAGGAAATAGATCAAAATGTGCACAGAGAAGACCTGTGAGAAAGCAAAGCCTATTTGGAAAGGACCAGAAATGAACTTACCAAGTAGAAGTGAAAAAGCCCAGCCCATAAGCCAAGTGGCAGTGAAAGCAGGCCAGCCTTCCAGGTGCTCCAAGACCCCATGAGGGCAGGAACAAGGGAGGTCTGGTGGGACTCTGTGCAATCCCCTGTGACACCCGGGGGAAGCTCTGCCCCTGGGCCTGTCCCACTCAGCTGTCCCTCTGTCACAGCTCAGACTGGCAGGGCTGGCACAGAGCATTACCAGTTAACAAACCCAGAGCTCCATCTAAAAGGCTGGCATCTGATGGCAGAAAAGGCAGCCTCACCATTAACAGCCCCTTTTAACCTCACTGCCTGAACATCAAGGAAGCCAAGGTGACGGGACATGGAAACCCCAAAGTTCCCTGGGGCTCAGTCCCAATTCCTCACTGTGCTGCACCAGGGGTGGGGTTACAGCCACCAGCACAGGCCAGGGCCTGCTTCCACAGCAGCCAGCTGGGAAATCCACCAAAGCCAAGCTCGTGCTTTCTGTCCCTGCAGAGATGTCTTGGCCATCAGCCCCTGCTGGCACCCCTGGCTCTACAGGCTCAAAGCACCATGGCTTCTACAAGCCCATGTTTGAAACCTTCCTGCTTTTCAGACTGCTCTAAAGGCACCATGGCATGAGCAGCTGCACAGCAGCACCTCTGCCCTGCCCCTTGGGGAGCACTGCCCACTTCCAGCCCTGTTTGAGCTTTGTTTCTTACAGCTGTCATTAAAATCAGCACAACAGAACATTCCAATTTGGGCCTGGCAGCAGAGAGGGCTGCAGGTAAGTTCAGTTCCAGGTTTCACCTAAATGCACAAAACCAAAAAGATGAAGCAAGTGGTGATTGGAATGTCTGATACTTCTTGAACATGGAGCTAATCTCCATTTTACTTCCAAAAAGAGACTGTGTGCAGAGATTACTGACAGAGCTCTTCATCTAGAGATTTTATTGGGACTTTATGGCAGAAATTATTAACTGACACAAGAGCCTAAGGGAATGAAGACAATTCTCTATTGAGACATCAAGGAGAAGAGACCTCAATTCCTCCACTGACCAGCTGAAAAAATAAAGAGGACACAGTTTCTCTGCATCTGAGGAATTCTGTACTAAAACTAGTAACACTGCAGAATTGTTTCTAAATTATTTCAATTCAGTGATCAGTTCTGATATAGTAACACTCTCCTGCACTACTGAAATCTTAAGAAATTACACTTTTAATTTACAAATGTTTACAGAGTCCTGGACTAAGCCACATTTTTCCAAACCACTGGGAGTGCAAGAGAAATTCAATTTAGATAAAATATTAGAAAAGGAACTCAGGCTCCTTATGCAGTCAGTAACAGACAAATATTTTACAGGTGACAGCATATTAGTATAAATATTTAGGAGGCCTGTAACTAAGTGTATATGCTATAATCTGTGAGTGATTTTCAAGCTGGCATATGAACAAAAGAATTCTTTTTTAGCCAAGAGATGAAAAGAAAAAAATCCAACTTGAAATAACTGCATCAATTCACCCGAGACTGAATTTTCTTTCTTTCCTATGAACAAGGATTTCTTATCTGAAAGAAACCTGGCAGGAGACATGAAGACAATGTCCAATTCCCTAGGGCTGCATATAGAAGCTTAGAATCACAAGTTCTATTCAGCTGAGGCAAACATCAGCTAATGAAAACCTCTATTTTATTTTAAAGGGTTAATTTAAGAGACCTTAAATAAGGTGCCCCAATTAACTGGTTCAAAATAATACCCAACCCAAACACAAATATAAACCAGCAGTGAGAACACTCACAAATCCTCAATCCAAAATTATTTAAAATCATGTCATGGTTTCACAATTTTACTGGGTGCTTAAATTTCAGAGGTTTCATAGCCTTTGGCCATTACCAATAGTAAAGGTATATAGTTAGAATATGCTAACTGTACTGATTATTCTTCATTTCAGAGCTGAAGGCCGTCATTGCTGGCATGCAGAATTGTGCAATACAAACACCACTCTGCTACCAGTGCTGTTAGAGGAAGAAATTAGGACAAAATAAAAAAAAATCTGCATAGTGTTACAGAAATTACCAGAACAGGGTAACATGCCAAAAGCTGTTACTGACACTTCTCCAATGAAATAGCTTTTTTTTTTTTTTCCTTTTCTGTACCTGTATTTGTCATTAACATGTTCTGGGCATCAAGCACCACTGGTGTAGTACTTTTTTATGATTAAGGGTACCATTACATTTATCTCAAAAAGCATTATCATGTTTTTCTAGTTGTTTTTAACAATCTGAAAATCTAAACTTTTAAACGTAATTTCCTGGTGAAACTCCCAAATTTTCACAAGATATTTTCTCTCTTCTTTGTTCTGGACAGCAGGGAAGAGAAGGTACCACAGAATCAGCTGTATTTTATCACTAAAAGCTGTGTTACCTCCAAATATTGAAGACGGAACTTTCTCACTATTTTTTCTCCAGTGCCTCCTTTTCTGCAATCATGCCATCAGATTAAGTCACTGAGAGGCATTTTTTCAAAAATCAAGAAAAATAAATATGCTGCAAGGTCATTTTAGAGCAAAATGAAAGTGAGGTGTCTCTGCCCATGGCAGGGGGTAGAAACAGATAAGCTTTAAGGTCCCTTCCAACCCCAACCATTCTGATTCTATGAAAACTTCTGAATTTTTGCTTTAATACTTTGTAATATTCATAAAACTTCACTGAGACATTAACCTGGCTCCTGGCTCTTTGGAAAAGCTCCTCAGAACTCTCCAAGTCCCTTAAATCCCTCCACTCAAGGCCAATGCAGCAAATGCTTGGTGCAAATTCTCCCCATTTCTTGCTCCACGATGCCACCTACTGCAAACCTGCACATCAGAGCAGGCATTTCCAAAATGTCCAGGAAAACTACTCCATTCCAACAATCAGCCTGTGTATTTTTATTTATTATTAGGAGCTTTTATTTTTACAGAGCTCTCCTACAAAGAAAACCAACAGTTTTCAATGAAACACCTCTGCAACACAAAAATAACCATTCTGAATATTCCATATTCCCATTTAATCTCATCCACCACATCTATAAACTGATACCACAGGATCTGTTGCAAAAACTTTAGCATCAGAATGAAGAGAGCAAAGTTTAGCAGCAACCTACTTTACTGAAACAATTTCCTTAGAGGGAAAAAAACCCACCACCAATAAATTGAATCCATCAGCACTCAGCCGCTCAAGCTCTCTTTTCTACCCATGTTTTTCTGCTTCTGATTTTACAGTATTTTGATCATTTACATTTGAAAGAGAAACTGTAATTCTTTGAATGGATCTATTATTTCACTGCCATGAAAAAAGGACTAAGCCAAGACAACACAGGAGGTTCCTTATTCTTCCTGAAACTTCCAATTTTTTGTGCTGTAAAAAAAAAACTGGAGGGATGGTGCTCCCCCCTCCCGCCAGAGGCCAGGGTTAGATGGACTATTGGGATGGAATCCTTCCCTGTGAGGGTGGGCAGGCCCTGGCACAGGGTGCCCAGAGAAGCTGTGGCTGCCCCTGGATCCCTGGCAGTGTCCAAGGCCAGGCTGGATGGGGTTGGAGCAGCCTGGGACAGTGGAAGGTGTCCCTGCCCATGGCAGGGGTGGGATTGGATGGGCTTTAAGGTCCCTCCCAACTCAAACCACTCTGAGATTCTGTGATTCTATGAAGACAGAGGGAATATTATCCTGCCTATAGAGAGAATACAGGTGACTGTTGTTTTTATGGCTGTCACGAAGAGCACTCAAACTGGGAACAGCAAAGCCCCAAAACTTTACATCCTTCACTCTACTGGAACTTTGCCCGCATCTGAGTGGGCCTCACATTTGAAACATAAATGCCCTGAATTATTCAAAGTTCCTGCCATCAAAACCAATGTATTAATCATAATCATTAACAGCTCCAGTTACACCTGAGCAGAGGTGACTTGCTGCTCAAACTGGAAAACAAATCCCAGGCATGGAAGGCAATTCCCTGCAAGAGATCTCCACGTCTGCAACACTTCCATGATCTTTTGCTACCAATGGTTCAAGGCAGCCTTGACAGCAGGATTTTTACTGCAAATCATGTCACCAAGCACACTAAAATAAAGAGTGGTTTGGTGCTGAAATATTTCAGACTTCTGTGACTTCAGGTGCCTGTCACACATTTTGTGCCCAGCTGCAGTGCTCACCTGCCAATGCCCGCACGGATGTCCTTCACTGCTGCCAAGAGCTTCTGCAGGCCCAAAAAAGCCTCCTCAAACGAGGCCTTGGCAGCCATGGTCACTGCACTGGGGTCCAGCTTCTGGAATAGCTCAATACTGAAATTCAAAAGAAATAAAGAAGAGACAGGAAAGCAGTTAATAAAAAAGCTCTGACATAACAATTTGCATGCTCCCAACTTTTGTGTGACAGGTTGTCCAATTTTTTTTGACCAATTTTTTTTTTTTTGGTTAATTTAGATTAATTATGGACAAAAAAAGCAGAGTTTCCAAAGTGTGCTTGTTTGAAATTTATCTAAGGTTATGTGTTAGTTCAGAGCCCCTTTAGCAAGTTGTACCTGTACAAATTCATGGTGTTCCAAACACCTTCCAGGACCGACCAGATTTCCTGGTGCCTGTTTTCCTGAGCCACATGAAAGCTGGGCTGTAGCTCTTTTTCCTCAGTGCTTTGCAGATTAGGCATCGTGGCTTCCATTTTTTCACACGCAGCATTTTCTGAAAGAACCATGATGTCTTCTGATAAATCCTGCTCACTGTCTGCCCTCACCTTATAAAACAGTTCAGCAAACAAATAATCAATGTATTTGGTTCCTAACTTCAGAAAACCAGAATCTACACACTACAGATTTTTTTAAAGCAATGCTCAAGAAATCAAGGCTGAACTCTTTGAGTCACCTTGGTTACAGTCTCTGCATCCAAAGCCTCTCTTGATAGTTTGGGCTGGAAGGGACCTTAAAGCCCATCCAGTGCCACCCCCTGCCATGGGCAGGGACACCTTCCACTAGCCCAGGGTGCTCCAAGCCCCATCCAGCCTGGCCTTGGGCACTGCCAGGGATCCAGGGGCAGCCACAGCTTCTCTGGGCACCCTGTGCCAGGGCCTGCCCACCCTGACAGGGAGGAATTTCCTTCCTGACAAGTTTTCAGACAGAGCCTGATTCTCGTGACAGCAGAACATCAGGTTCAGGGCTGACTGCATTGCACAGAGGTCCCAGCACACGTGACTCCTGACCTTTCTTTCCCTTTCATCCTTTTCCAAAGACACCAAGAACTCTTTACAGCTGTTCTGACCTATCTTCTTTCCCATAAATCCAAATATTTCATTAATGCTCATGACTCCAGTTTTTGTGTCATTACATACAGAACTGACAGTAACCATAAACCAAGATAGTTGGAATTTCCTCCACAGCAACTCAAGAGCTGAGCTGGGAGTGAAGACCAACTTCTGAGAACACAAAAGGGGCCAAGGACAACCACCACAAACCATGTGATACAAAGGAGTCCCTTCTTCAGCTACAAAGACAATGAAAGCTGAAATAACACACTTAAGATCAGCAGTATGGAACCCATGTCATAAGGAGAAACAGCAAGTTTAACCTCTAAGGCCCATCAGGTACAAATGCAATAGAAAACGAAGATAAAATAATGGTTTTCAGTCACCATTTCAATACTAACACATTTATTAGGGAAAAAATGTATCAGCAGATATTCACTGCATGAAAATAAAAGTTTAAGTCAAGGTCTCTTCATTTTGAAAACACCCCAGAAACATTTCCTAGAGTAATCAGTGGAAATGATGGGAAAAAATTAAGAAATCTAAGCCAGGTTTGGAGCACAGAACAACTTGAGGATGGGGTGAAGTGGATAAACACCAAAGCTGCCCTTACCCCCCCGAGGGTCTCACACAGTTTTGCCACTTCAGCATAAGCCTGGGGCAGGACACCGTTGTAGTCTGACCTGCAGCTGAAAGCATGGAGCAATTTTTTGGATTCCTGTAGTAGGATCTGCACTGTTGAGGAGTCAAATGGTTTATCTGATGTTTAGACATGAACGTAAGAAGGAGAAAAAAAAAAAAAAAGTAAGGATTTAACAGTCTTGTCAGGCAACTTTAATACTCAAATACCTAGATTAACAGAAGCATGTGAAAAGCCTAGGAAAATGGTTCAGAAGCAATCAGGTACAACAACCCCAGAGAAACATGCATGAGATTGCTCACTCCTTAACCAAGTCTTCCAAATTTATCCTGGGATCTTGCATGAGGATCAACTGGCATATCTAAAATAATTCTGCAGAACAGCAATATCCCAAAGAGGTAGAACCAAGAAATCATAGGATATCCTGAGTGGGTAGGGACCCACAGGGATCATGGAGTCCAACCCCTGGCCCTGCACAGACACCCCAACAACCCCACTCTGGATCCCTAGGAGCATTGTCCAAACACTCCTGGAGCTCTTGACAGCCTTGGGGCCGTGCCCACCACCCTCTTGTGGGGATTTTATTTTGGTTAACTAGTATTTAAAACAAACCTCTCTGCCCTCACATACCATATTAAATATCCTTTGCTCCTCCATATTTTTTTTGGTAAATGCAGATAATTTGGTCACACATAACATGGGGGCAAAGGAAGGAAAAGGATTATTTGGTTTTTAAAAATAATTTGGACTTTGGTGACCGTTAATACACACAGTCAGTTCCATAACTCAAACCGAACACGAAGGCTTTTTACAAGTTTACCATTAACTTTCTCAGGGCTTACCTGCATAAAGGTGTTTAGAAAGACATTCAATGGTTGAAAGTAAACTCCTTGGTACCACATAACCAAAAACAGCCATCCAGTGTTTTTTATAACATTTCAGCAGGTTTGCTAAGGTCCATGGTGGCTTCAGATAGAGGATCTGGAAGAGAGTATATTATAAATTCAAAGGCTAGTTTTCATTTAGACATATTCCTATACATCCCACAACTGCTCTGTTCTTCAAGAATGTGATGATTTGTGACTGCTGAAGGAGAAATTCAATAAGACCATGTCCAGAGTTAAACAAGTTTATCTATTAATAAAGATTTGATTCAGCAGCACCATGGGTTAAACAGTGATGCTCATTCAGAAGTAATGCACAATCAGTCTCATGATTTGTGGTTCCCCGTGCCTCAAAAACTCTAAATACTTTTGATTTATGTCAAAACTGATCTAATGAGTTACTTGTGCACAAAAGCCAACAGTAACAAGAACAAAAAGAACAACAGTAAATATGCCTTTGATTTTCCAGAACTGTTAGAGTAAAAATAAACACTGTGACTATTTACACATGAAGTAACATACGTGTATTGCAAAAAACTTGAGAATTCACTACTATCAAGTGAAACCAGTGTTTGAAGATATGTTTTAAGAAAATAACTAAGTGAATACAGAAGTGATTAAAAGCTTAGCAGCTAATCAGGGCAGCTTGGGAGACAACAGTCATCCCATGATTTTGGGGGATTTTTAAAGCCATAGAGGCTTATCTGCAATAAATTTAAAGTTTTAACAATGCCCCAGCAGCTATAAAATGGAATCTAAAATAAAGCATGGACAATTTGAAAGTGCCTTGCACATGGGTATTTATCTTCTGCAAACCATACTTTTTCAAGTGTGTTCAGAGGTTCTCATTAGTACCCTTGTCATTCTGTACCTGTACTGGAATCAATTTAGCTGTGAACAGTTTCACAGTGGGGAAGAACAGTTCTGGTGGGGAAGAAATGCCTGCAATAAATGCCCTGATATTATACAAAACATGATGGAATGATTTCTTGCAGGATGTACTTACAGTGCAGGGTTTTACTTGAGTAGAAAAGCTGAAACAGATTTTTAATGCCACTAATAAAAAGAATTCTGAAACTTCACACTGAGAAACCAGCAGCCCTGTTACTGTGTCATTAAAATTCTATTAAAATATTGCACGTGTTGCACACTAGTGGTCAAACAGGATAATCTTGCTATAAAACGAAATATTATAAGTGAACACTGAGCTGTTCCCTGTCAATGATATCAGGGACCTGGATGACTTGGGTTTGGCTTGGCACAGGTATTAAGAGCAATAAAATACCAAGGACATTCAAGCAAGATGATGTAAGAAACCACCTCCATCCACAGGTTTCCAAATGCAAGTTTCATTTCAGTCTCCAAAATACAAGACAAAGCTTCTCCTAAGTTCTTTTCAAGGTCTGGAAGCACATTTGGGAATTGTGCAGTAAAACCAGCTTCACCTCTTGTCTTCTCAAATTCTGTATCTGTCAAACCAATTACACAAAAGGTATTTATTGAAACTGAGTTTATATCTAATTCATGTTGATGGCACATGAAGAACTTGTCCCCATAAATAAAGACAGGCTGCACCTTGGTTTATAAAGCAGATGTGCTACACCTAATTAAGTTTCAAGTATTTCTAGTTATACCCACTTGTACTGTGTATTTTTAATTAAGAGCTACTAACCAAGAAGGTTTATTTCCCCAGAGTATTACTCATTAGTGATCTTACTCTACATTTCCTTTTTCCTTAAATAACTTAGATCATATACAGCCAGCAGCAAGCACAAGAGGATCACTTCTGATCTCTGAGCTGTAATTGTATCTTTGGAAAAATGAAAAAAACCTTCTTCATTCCCAAAAAGTTCAGGACTCCTTTTAAACTACTCTAAACACAGGAAATTAATGCAGTGGTTTTTTCTATAAAACAAAAATACATAATATTTGAATTTCCTAGAACTCTGAGACAAATGGTTTAATTAACATCTCAAACTTTCAGAAAACCCTTGAAAAAACTTTCCCCAAACAAAAAACATTCCTAAGGATTCAAAGCACAGGAAAACTGAAGGTATAGTAGTTAACTGTTCTTCTTCTACACCACTGATTTTTACAAACTCCATATCCAAACAAATCACCATATTCCACAGACTCACCCTGCTTTGGCTGCTGCAGCTCCTCAGAGTTCTGGGGCCTGTTTGCATTCACATTCTGCAGAGCAGTGACCAGATCAGCTTTGCAGAATGCCTTGACCTCACTCACAATGGCTTTATTACACAGATTTTTATCATCCCTAGAGAATAATTAATTGCTGTCAACAAAGGAATAAAAGCAGCACACTGTATTTGGAAAACTTATTTTGTGTACTTCATTATGTAGATGAAGTTCTCTTTCTCAAGCAATTAGAAGCAGTTCAAAAATTAAACCAGAAAATTAAGTAAAAATGAGAAACATACTGAGAAGTGTTTCAGAGTCTAGGTTTAAGAAAACAATAGCTGTAATTACTACAGCAGTGATTACAGCAGTGATGCTTAGTTGCTATGATCTCAGAAAGCAAACCAGGCAATAATTCTAAGACAGTACTATCTTATTTGATGGCTACAGTTGATTCTCCTTGTTGAGACCCTTTTTAACTATTCTGCTGGCCAAATCTTTATCCCAGATGCCACTCTGAGGTTCTGCTCCAACAGAACTACTTTAGAAATCCAGGACAAAGTTGCATCCCAGCACCTTCTCAAAAATTCCCATTGTTTATATTGGTAGAGGATAAAGGGATTTTTGGATGAAAGCCAGTTCTGAAGTCACCTCCTGGTTTTTGATCAGTGAAACCTAAAATCACGATCACTACCCTATGAATACTGTGACTGAAATGGCATTTTCAGAAGCCACCTGTGTCAGCTTGAACAATCCAAATGGTGCTCAGAGTTTTAACCCCACTCATTGAACAGTGCAGGAACTGGTTCTAGCCAAGACCAGAGCAAGTAAAGCCAAGGAGTATTAGTCCTTCAAGCTGGCTTCACCTGCTTGTATCAAATTCTGAATCAATACCCAGAGGTCAGCTGTTATCCTCACAAACAGGAACAGCAGCAAATCCATCTCCAGCTTCCCTCTTTCTAAGATTAACCCCTTCACTGCTTCTGCTCACATGGCTGGGAACAGAGATAAAGTCTCTAACGGGATCTCAATCTTTAATTCATATAGTTTTTTTCTATTTTGTAACTTCAGCAATATTTTTTATGAGAAACCAGAATAAAATCTGAGAAACCTATGCTTAAACAAGTTTTAAAATTGAATATTGAGTAAACTGAATTCTATTTCAGGCCTCAAGCTCAAGCTCATGAAGGTGATTCCATCTCCAATTGTAGCAGTTTGTAATATCCTTCTCCTCTAGCTTTTAAGAAGGTGATTGCCCTCCCAAGAGCTTACTTCAGAAAGTGCTCTTTCTTTAAGCCCTGATTTGCAAGCAGTGTGGCAGGAGAGCTAAAGGCAGCCAGGAACTCACGTGCACAGGACGACAAGAGCTTGTGGGAAGAGCTTCTGGTACTGCAGGCAGCACTGCAGGACGCGGTCGTCGTTGTTCTCGTTGCTCAGCCCATCTGCAAAGGCAGGGCAGACCCAGCTGAGGGATGTGGGCACAACTCAGCCTCACAAACACTCAGAGCACTCATGGTGCTCTTTGTACATTTAACATTCCCCACACAAGGACACAAGTGTAAGGTGAAAGTGAGAAACAACTGGTAAAACAACAGACAGTGGAGACATTCACATGCCACAGCCTTGGATACACTCTGAAGGCTGCTGTAAGAAATTAGCTCATTTTAATTAGCAAAAAGCAGAGTGAAGAAGTCCCCATTAAACTCAGAATTCTAAGGTTGCCACTAGGTGACGTGCAAGGATGAAGTACCCAGCACAAATGGATTGCACATGTATTACATATTTTTTGAGAAGCCAGCTGCATGGATTGCCCCCACAGTTTGGAATCCTGGCTCTTGAGACACTTGTAGATGAACTGCACTGCAGGGATAGCTTTGTCCCGAACATGCTGCAGCATTTTCCCCTTCTTCAAGTTGTCCAGCTCTTGTAGGACGACCCAGGGAATTATTAATGTAAGTCTGTCAACTCCTGGAAAGAAAAAAAACACCACAAATAAAAAAAGGTATTTGCAGGAGCGACACAAACTACTACAGAGAACTTTCAATTCAAGCATCATATTTATGCAAGTTCACACCTTTTTGCCAGTAGTTTTCATAATCCTTGCTTGAGAGAATCTAGCATTTGAAAAAGAGCTGAAAAAGGCTGACTTCCCTCTTTTAATCTAACCTCAATCTGGCACTACACTGATTACATAGAAAAGTGACAGTACCAGAAAAACAAAAGGGAGACACAATTTTAATCAGCAGAATACTTTGACAACATTAATAACACATATTTGCACCAGTTATCTTGGCACACACCCACTGTAAGATGTTGCAGCAAGGTGAAACAGCAGCTGGAATACCAGGCTGCACACACCCAAGTGACTACAGCATCACTGTGCCAAAACAAGCAGCAAAAAAAAAAGCAGCAAGGGCTTGTGTTCTTTGCCAACCAGCACTCCTAAGCCAGGAACAGAAAGTGTGGCTATTGGACCATGGTTTTATTTGTAGGTAAGTATGGCCTGAACTTTAAAGCTTTTATGTGAAATACAGGGGTAAATCAAAAGTTTAACAACTGTTCTGTTGGTCTCCCCATGACAAATACTTCAACTGTTTTCTTTCTCATTCACATTACGAGAACAGAATTTTGAAAAAAATGCATTAATAACCACCTGCTTTACCATAAATAGGCTGGGAATCAGCAGCCTTCTCAACAAAGTGGGTCTGGTGCAGGACCAGACACTGGGAGTTGCAGTATTCTAAAAAGGCATCTCAGTTTATGTAAGACAGCAGCATTCCTAACCTGGGAGGAGAAATACAGCCTGACACACTCCTGAAAATCTCTCAGGCCCTAAGGAAAGGTATTTTCCAGGTGGCTAGGATAAGTGTATTCAATAGCTGAAAACATCAAAGCACCCTAGGCATTCTGACTGTTTCCAGATGTGCCTACCAAGAACTGACAGGCACAATCCTAATCCTGCAGATATTAAATAACCAACAGCTTCCCAGCAGATTAGAGGCAAATATTAAAGCCAGGGTCTGCATTCTGAATTCCTGAGAAATTACTCAGGAATTTCTGCCACCTTTATCAAGACAGAAACAAAGCACTGACTGACTGCTCAAAGCTTTTTACATTGTTTTATATTTCTAGAAAAAGAAATGCTAGAAGTAGACTAGAAAACAGAGTTATCACCAGTAAGGGGTTGAATGCTTAAATTATGTTCTTAGAAAGTGCTAAGGCTTATTTACTGCTAAGAATTCAAGCATATTCCTGGGAGTATCTGCCATGATTCTCTGCAGGTACATGGGCTGTAAGCACAGTAGGTTCTGCTTCCACAAGTGAGGTTTCCCTAAGATGCAGCTTGTCTGGGTTCACAGAACCAGGCTCTCAAGTGTGTGCCTTCTGCCTCTGCATGAAACCTGCTGCCTTTTTAAGGAGCCCAGGGCTTGGTTTCCTTCAGGTAGCCTGAAGCTCTTACAGCATCTGTTTTTCTTACAATATCTTACTCATCAGAACATATTTGCATACCTGGTATGTCCTCAGATTTCAAGGATCTCACAAACTCAAGGTGACTAATCATTATATTTGTGTCAATCACCACTAGGATGTTCAGACCAGAACTAAAGGCCCCTAGGGGAAAAGAGGAGAAAAAAGAGAAACCAGCAGAAAGAATCAGTTGTGTGCTCCCTACTCAGACCATCAATAACTGTAATCACTTGTTGCAACTAGAGAGCAAAGCAGATCCAATCATGACATACCAGCAGAAATATTTAAATCCTGTTCTGGAAGATCTATCTCCATGCTTGTAAGTTCTCCACAGGTCTGTACTACAGACAGGGCCATCCTCTTCTCCACACGAGCAACGTGCAAGTCTTCCACGATCTGCATCTACAGTGAGAAAATGGGCATGTGTATAATCCAATGGAAGGAATCACTTCATAATTATTCCCCAAAAAGACATTTTTGCATTAAAGCTGTTAAAATTGCCTCAAAATGTCTGAAAAATTTTAAGTCAGTACAGGAAATGTAAATCCATGAGAACTTCTACATATTCTCCAGTAAAGACATCCAAAATATGGCCTAGAAAGATTTATGACCTTTCTACATGGTATTCAAAAACTTTGCTGTATTTTTTTTTGCTAAACAAACTGCAAGTTTCCTAACAGGCACTTCTTAAAAAATATGTCTCTCTTCCAACTAAAAAGTTAGAGGATGAAAAATGAGATAGCTGGAGCATGTGAGCAACTATGAAGGCCCTTTTGTTGCATATGGTAACAAAAAGACACTCTTTATCTCAGAAAGTTCCTGATTAGCAGCACTTCAGCAAGTTTGCTTAGTTTTTAAAATAAATGCTCCACATTTGAGTGTAGATCATGAGTCAACAATGCCAAATACTACGAAAGGTCATGGAACTGTCCAGTTACACAACCTTGGTGCCCTTGGTCTTTAAGACAACACAGAAGTGTTAAATGAAAGCATTACCAACCTCCTGGTCTGTTTCTGTGTTCTGACTGTCTTGAAGGGGTGGAAAGTCTTCAGAGTTCTGTAGGGAGAATTAAAAACACCACAAACACACATCCTACCAATATCACAAAATATCAAGGAATACTGAGGTAAAAGGGATCCCCATGTCAGGAGTTTTGGAATACAGCCCTACCGTGTTAAACAAGTCCCTCACTCACCTTTGGGACAGGCACAGGCTTTCTGACCTCACCTCCCTGGTAGGAGTCAGATGTGCAGGGATCCTCAACATTCTAGAAACAAGCAGGACACGTGTCTTAGAGGGCTTTTTAGAGAACACTGGGTACTCCCAAGTGAACATAAACTACAGTTATTAGCATCTACAGTATCATTTTAATAGGGCTTAGATGCATGGCTTTCTTTTAAATAAGTAACAGTGGATTACACAGCAAATTCCATCTGAACATTAACCCCCCCCACCTTTTCTTTTACACTGAAGGTGCTTGACCAGGCTGCCCAGAGAGGTTGTGGAGTCTCTATCCTTTGCCCTGGGCAATGAGCTCTGGCTGACCCTGCTGGAGCAAGGGGGCTGGACTGGATGACCTCCAGAGGTACCTTCCAACCTCAATGACTCCCCAGCTCTGCCTGTAATACCTCCTAGCATACACACAAAATGCTCACACTACCCTAACATAAACTGGAATCTCCAAAGATGCTGAGTATTTTCTCCAGAACAACAGCAAAAAAAACCCCATGCTCAAGATCCAGCTTGTGTTTGGCTCTGCACCACAACCTGAGCTTAGAAACAAACCTGTCACAGATAAAAGGGAAATTCTGCAGCACACATACCAATTTAATTCCACATCCACCCCAAGCTCTCCTGGCATCACTGCACTAGCAATGCTCTGTCTGGCAGCAAGTTCTCATTGCTTCAGTTTATTCATTCAAAAAAATGAAATAACTGTATCAGCTCAAAACAAAAAATCAGCTGATTTATACCTAAACTGAAGTATTCCACACCCCCAGCAGCAAAGCAAAGCCATGGAAGCATCTGTGCAGACACAGTCCCAAGACCTTTACTCTTCTGGTCTGTTTAACATTTAGCTGAGGAACATGGAAACAAGGTTTACATTAGGATCAGAAAAATCCACCTAGTTAGCTATGAAACCTGGCTGGATTCTGTAAGAAGACAGTCTGCTCATATAAATCTGCCATTAAGTTCTCAATACCTGCTTGAAACACAATGCTGTGGCTTCCAAGTCTCCTTCTTTAGCTCCTGAGTGCTCAGGAGCTTTAGGAGAACGAGTGCCGTGTTTCTTGCGCTTCCGAGATTCCCATCGTGGTGGAGCTTCGGATGAGGAGTGTGATGATCTGTGTTTACTCATGTACCTCTTTTTCTCAGCAAAGTCCTTATATTCCTCTTCCTCCTCTTCTTCCCAGAAGCTAGATAATGCACTTGGCTCCTTACTGGCAGGTCTATCACCATGCCCAGTCCCTGCAGAGCTGTCAGGCAGCTTTTTGGGAATTCTGACATCTTCACTCCGCTTTTTTGAGCCCTCTGCATTTTTATGTGGTACCTCATACACGGAGGACTTAAACTTTTCTATCATAGCTTGTTCTGCTTTTAGCTTGAGTTTACAGAGTTCAGCTTTCTCTCTCTTTTTCTTCAGTGCCTTGTCCCTCTGAAGTTCAAAGCTGTGCCAGAGCCTTTTTCCTTCTAGTCCATCAAAACGATGCCTTTCCTTGCTGGTAGTTACCACATCAGGAGTGCGGGTGGTTTTGCCATGTTTGATTTCTTTGGCTTTAAACTGGATCACAATTTTCTTCTGCTTTTCAGTTTGAATTGAAGAACCATCCGGGCTTTTGCTTCTCTTTGGAGATTTTTCCTGGGATCTTCCATCCGCATCATGGAAAGCACGAGAACTTCGGTGTCGCTTCTTCTCATGCCCATGTTTCTCTGGTTTGGATCTATAGAAACATGATCAAAAAAGTAATGTAATTTAGCTCAGTTAATGGAAAAGAGCAACAAAAAGGGCACCTGCATTTGAGACAGAACTAAGCATTTATGAGCACCGTATTCCTAAATATGAACGTGAAGCAACATTGTCCTTCAAAATAGTTTGATACGGCATTTTTGGATTTATCTTTCTCCACTGTACAGCCATTTTAGCTTTAAGAAAATGGAGAAAAAGCTTTTTCTGCATTCACTGGTTTGAGAGACACCCTACACAGTTGAGTTTCTTCTTATCACAGATAAGTTTAAACAACAGTTCAGTGATAAAGGAGGTGTGTTACCTAAAAGGTCAGCTTGGTCACATAGTGCCAAAACATACAGCTTTCAAACTGTTTATCCTGCACTGACTGGGGAACTTGGAAAAGGAACAACAGAGGGGAATATAGTAGCATTCTACAGAAATCGTGAACTATATGAAAAATTATTAGGAAACTTACTTATAAGAGCAGAGAAAATACTCAGTAATTACATTTACTGTACACTAGGTTTAAAATATCCAAAGAAACACCATATTTTATCTGGTGAACAGGTTGAAAAAAAGTCTTCAGGATTAAATGGCCTGTGATTATTATATTTTTAAATAGTTCTATTTAATGACAGATTGAGAATTTACCTCTGAAGTTCTGTTTCCCCTTTCACAGTATGCTTGTAAGATCTTGTGTCTTCAGAGTTCTGAAAAAAAAATTCAGGGGCTTACAGAGGAAACTGCAGTTGGAAAAAAAAAAAAACCTTCATAAGACAATGTCAAAACTGGGTGGTTTGGCTGCTTAGAGAAACCCTAAGGTCAAAGGGTGCCAAGAACGTGCATGCAAAGGTAAGGGTGCAAAGGGTTTAGCAGCACTTCATGATTTAATCATGGAGCACTTTAATGCTTACAAAGTGATTCAACAGGGTCCACTACAGCAGTGACAATTACAGATCTGAGATAGTAACATTCCTACCATGATCAATTCACAGGCACTCACTCAGGTAAAATCATGTGTCCACTTGTAGTTTTTATACATCTCTGGGTTATTTTCCCAAAACCACAGCAGGGTGTAGGGAGTTACAAAAGAGAACAGTAACACATGGATTATTTGGATAAGGAAACTCCAGACAGTTCATCCTTTCACAAATAATTCACCCCTTCAATAACTGGGGCCTGCTGACTCAGTGAGGCCATCAGGTCACTGCTGCAGTGATTTTTCCTACCTTAGCTGGTTTATTTCCACACTGGAGAGCACTTAATGCAAAAATCAAAGGCTTGCAGAAACAAGGGGAGTCCTAAATTAAGGCAGTTCTGAGAACTTCTGCCTGTGGTTGGTTCTGGAGCTGCAGGACCAATACCAGCAATACAAAGAACAAACAGAATGACAGACAATTCCAAAGGCTCCCCCTGGGAACATCCCCCTGCTGTCCCCAGCAGCTGGAAAGCAGTGAAGGAGCTCCCTTGGGGCAGGTGGAGCTCATGATGCTGCTGGGACAACTTCTGGTGATAACAAACCCATTTCCAGCTGCTCATTTCTCCCTTCAAGGCCTATTCCCCGACAACCATGAGTTTTCATGACATTTCTAATATTTCTTTTCAACCTATCTCCTCCTCCTTTTCTCAAAAGTTTTCACTTAATCATAAGCAAATTTTCTTACTGTTCCTCTCCTCCCAGCACAATCAGTTTGGGGTATAAGACACCTCCTACCCATGCTGGGATCACTTGCTCCTGTCAAGAGATTTCCTTGTCTTTTTTGCTGTTAAAGCTGTATTCTTCAAACTGGTGAGGCATTAGCAATGGCAATAAGCTACAGTATGAGGCCTTAAGCCAAGTGTTTACCCTTTGTATTACAAAAGTAAAAAAAACCCCATACAATAAAGGATCTTAGGATAAGTTAATTTTAGAAGACAAATTGAATAAGAGTAAGGAAATCAGGGCAAGAAATAACAGTTACAAACATTTGACTTTGAACAACATTTTCTCTATGATCAGAAAGCTTTTAACATTAATAATTCCGTTCATAAGGCCATAATCATGCTCATTTATTAATGGTTGCAAAAAGTTGTTGAGAAGACAGGTAAAAGCTATTTATTTTATATGTATTCCTTGAAAAATCCAACAGGGAAAAAATCTAGCAAATTTAAGTATGAATTTAATAAACTACTGATTTATCAACTGTGTATTGCATTTCTGAGAGCAAGTAACTTGTCAGAAGTGGACATAAACAATAAAAAAAAATGGGAAGCTACACACAATTATGACCAAAAGGTGACAACTCTGGTAGCACCTGCATTTTAAAAGTGATTCAGTGAAAGCTGACTCACTAGATACAAGTATGCACTAGAATATGCTGAGAATTTTGGTCATTAATTTATGTCTCAGTGGCTACAAAGAAATGTTTGAGTCGCTCACCAAAAGTACAATTTGTGGTTAATTAGAAAATTAGGATATATGATCCAAGATACGGAACAGTCCAAGAAAGCTGCACTGGTTTTAAGACCAGTATTAAACCCAACTTTCCTCAAACAGAAAGATATACTGAAATGAAAAAGTCTCTTATTTTCTGATACCCATACTACTCACAGCATCTGAAGAAAAACACATTTATCTGCCCAACTCAACCCTCCTGCTGCTCTTTATGATGCTATCTTGAGACTGGATTCATCCTTCTACCACAAGGCTGCTAAACAATGTTTCCTTGAATGTAAGAGGTTGAATTAAGATATAAGAGTAATAATATTTCTGCTCCTACTTTGTCATCCTGGCCATCCAAAGAGACTTCCTTTCCAGATAATTTCTTCAGCTTCTTTTTAGACATCTTCAAATCCTATGAAAAAGAAGTGTATTGTCTTTACTGCTTGTTTGAAGTTTTTAGATCCAGATGAGATAAAAATAAGTTTTAACTGCACAGAGAAAAATACTTTATAATAGTCCTCTTTTGTTTTCTCATTACAGAGCCACAGCAGATATCAACAGGGTTAATTAATTATTCACATCTGAGGGGACACCAGAGCAGAAAGGACAGCAATTACACCTCCCCAGAGACACCTATTTTGTACCAGCAATCAAAAACTAGCATTCTTCAATACTAAGTCGTATAAGCAAGTTTTAAGACCATCGGACATTGTCAGAGGCTGCCCAGGGCGGTGTTGGAGTCCCCATCCCTTCAGGTGTCCAAAGAAGGCCTGGACGTGGTGCTCTGAGCTGGTGGGGATCGGGCACAGCTTGGACTCGATGGGCTTGGAGGGCTCTTCCAGCCCAGCCGAAGCTGTGACTGTCTAAGGCAGTGCCGACTGTGCGACTGTCACCTTCGGCCCCTCCCGAGGATGGAGGAGTTACAGGAATGACAGTGACATCCCGCAGCAGCCCCGCCACACCAACAGCGCACACAACAGGAAGTTCAGGGGAGCTGTGGAAGGCTTCACCCGGAGCTCCCAGCGAGGCGATGCCCAGATCCCGGACCCGAGCAGGGGAGCCCGGGCCCGGCTCCGCCCTGAGGCGCGGGCAGCACCGGGCTCTGAAGGAGCCTCTCGCGGGGGGCTGAGGGGCGGCAGCCTCCTGCCTCACTCCCTCCGAGGGGACAGCCGGGGCGCTGCCAACACAGCTCCCCTTCCTTCCGTCCATTTCCCTTCCCTTCCTCCCTCCTCACAGGACGCCGTGCGGCGCCGCCTCACCCCGCTCGGCCGCTCCCCGGCGGGCCCCGCGGCTGTCGGGGCCGTTCGGGCGGCTCGGGCCGTGCCCGGCGCAGCGGCCCCACTGCCCCGGCCCCAGCCCCGGCCCCGGCGTGGCTCCTCCTCCGCCGCGGTGCGCGCCGGGCCGGCCCGGGCGCGCCTGGGAGGTGTAGGCGGAGCTGGTCTCTCTCGGCGTGCGGACTCCGCGGCGGGAACATGGCAGCGCTAGAGGCGGCGGAGGCAGCGCTGGAGGCGGCGGAGGCAGCGCTGGGGCGGCGGCAGGAGCAGAAGGAGGAAGAGGAGGAGGAGGAGGAAGAAAACCATAACCATGACCATGAAGGCGGCGGCGAGTCGGCGGCGCTCAGTGAGAGCGGGCGGGGATCGGGCGGGTGCGGGGAGCCGGGCCCTCTGTGCCGGGGCTGAGGGCGGGCGGCAGCCATGCGGAGCTCGGGCGGGTTTGAATTTACACCCCGGCCGGGTTTGAATTTACACCCCGGCCGGGTTTGAATTACAATCCGGGGCCGCTTCCCGTCTCTGTCCGCCTGCGCCGGGGAGCCCTGGGAGGCGCAGGCTCCCGGTTCTCCCGTTTTCCCAGCGCGGTGCGGGGCCACGCGTGTTCCCGCCGGGCCTCGCTACGCTGGAACCCGCGCTCCTGTCGCTTCTTTCTTCCCCAAACCTACCGATACTTTGTCTTTGGGGATCATTTATTATTCCATGAGGTCCCCTGGGGAGCCCGAAGTGCGGCGTGGGCCGCGCGGGCTCAGCCGCGCATCTTTCCTCGCAGATTTTTAAACCAAAACGTGTTTGCGCCGTGTACTCCAGGACGAGCCTGCTGGAGCAGGGAGGTTGGGCCACCGTGGTCCTTCCGACGTGATCCGCTCTGGGATTCTGTAAATTGGTTTTGCTGGGCTTCCAGCTCCCCAGGTACGCCTCGCTGCCAGCCCTTTGCTGCTGCAGCCTTACGGTTGGCGTGAATTGACGCTTCTAATTAGTATTTTCTCTCGTGTAAGTGTACTTCAGGCTCTCTGAAGAAGCGTTATTCTGTTTGTGTGTGATCAGTGATTCCTGGTGGGCATTTAAAAAATCCTGAGGTCTGGGTTCGGTAGCAGCCTGCCTTTCTTCATCATTCACTGTGCAATTTTACCTCTCTCCTTCTACATTTACATATTAACTGGCTTTTTTTACATATATGCATATTATCCTTTTCAACCATTCTGCACGTGCTCTGAAGATGCAGACTGTCCAACTCTGCTGTTTTTTGTCACTGCTGCACTCTTACTATACATTTTTATAACTGTTTCCACTTTCCCTGCAACTAATCAATAGTTGTTAGGGATTCCTTACTAAACTTGCTTTTACTTACTCGTTTTCTTTCTATCTTTGTATTAATAAAACATGTAGAAACTATCACCAGGAATCCTGCAACTTTTCAGTGGAGCAGTAGGCTCCATGCAAATCTTTCTTAGGGGAGTTGTCATCTTAAAACAGGTCTGTGAGAAGCACAGCAACAATCTCTTCGTAGCAATGCACCTCCTGATAGATTTTAAAATAGGTAGAATAATTTTACTCTGTGCTTCTGCTTTTTCAGGTTTTTGAGCCCCTGTCTTGTGGTATTCCTGCCATTTTCTCTTTCTGTCAGTTTTCATAATAACAGGTATTTTTACCCAACAGCAATGTTTAAAAGAAAACAAACAAAAGTAGGCCGGGGAATCTGAAGAACTGCTGTAAGATCCTTCCAGCCTGTCTTAACTTTTGGTCAGAAATAGGTGGATAGGGAAGACCAGTGAAATCAGAGAATCGTGGAATGGTTTGGGTTGGAAGGAGCCTTAAAGCCCATCCTGTTCCAGCCCCTGCTATGGGCAGGGACACCTTCCACTATCCCAGATTGCTCCCTCCGCATCCAGAGAACAACCATCCATTCCTGCATCCTCTGGAAATAACTTCCAACACAAACCAGTTTGTAGGTTCATATTTTCTCCATGAGGCGCATCCCAGTTTCTGTGTCAGGACAGACAGCTCGTGGCTGCCTTTTGTGCTCTCTCTGCACCTCCTGTCTGTCCCATCCAGGCTGAAAAGCCTTGGCATGCTCTGTTGCTTCTCAGTAGTTGCAAAGCAATGCCAGAGCTTTGTTTCTTGTTACCCATGGTTGAAACTTCACTAGTCCCACCTATCCCCTGGAATCTTGCTGGGAGCGGGACAATATTTATAGATAGATTTATGTGGCTTTCTGAATCCTTTCCTAGTGATTCCTTATATTCCTTGGAGAGGGGTCGGACCACACCTGGGGATTTCCACCTTTTCCTTCAGTTATTTTCCCCGGGTTTGACTATTCTCATTCTCATTTTATTGCCCCATCTCTCAGCCTCTTTAAATGCTTGAAATTCTTTACCAGGCCCATCTGTACTGCCCCGGGAGGCAATTCATTTGCAAGTGCTGGTGGCACCAGTACTTCCCCTCATCTCTGCCTCTGCTGATAGCAAATTCCTGCCTAAGTCCCTTCTTTCATACTGTGTGATTCATGAACTAAACTGTTACCAAACTTTTTTTAGCTGATAGTAAATTGTCAGGAGAATTTGGAGCTCTTCCTTGCCTGCTTTGCCTTGCTTCACTGCATCCTGCCAGAAAACAGCAGTGTAAATGTTATTTCATTCATCTTAAACATCTGATACTGATGTGTGAATAGTCATTTCAGCTGTCCAGGTGACATTATTCCACAGTGGTTTCCAAGGATAATTGGAGTGAAAATTCATCTCCTAATATCCTACATTTTTTTTTCCTTCATGTTTGTAGTCAGCACCAGATTATTTGGAATAAATGAACATGTTTGTATAGTTCAGTTACATCAATGACACCTTTACTGTGTCTTTGTTTGATTTTAAGATGGTTTGGTGATCTCTGAAAACGCGAAAAGCCACAACATTGATGTGAAAATTCCCAAGTCAGAATTGGAAGCTGAAGACAAAGGAGCAGAGGAAGAACACCCAAGGGAATCTGATAGCAATATTTTGGATGTATCATCTGATTACCCACGAGGTTTGTTAATAAACTCTTAATGTTTGTGCCATGTGCTGGAGGAAAGGTAGAAATACTAGGTAGGAAAGGTAAAGGGAGTGTGTGAAATCTCATTTTAAAACTCACCTCTGTATCCTGACCACGTGGATCAGTTGCTTTGTCTGGCATAAGAAAACCTGAAGATTTGTGCTGTAAAAACGTTGTAAAGCTTAAAGTTGCTACAGAATCTGTGTTACAGTGGACTGGGAAGTTCTGTGTGCTGGAATCAATAAAGCAGATTTCAACCTAATTTTCTTGGTATTGGCAAATTCTGACTGATAAGTTGAAAAATCCGGTGGTTGATTTAAAGGTTAAATGGTTTACTAATGGTTCTTTACTAAGGGAAGGAAAAAAATGGTAGAATTTAATGTATCCTGGCTCTACAGTGAATAATTGTTCTTAAATTTGGTCCACTTATAGTTGATATTTAGTTTTGCCAGTGAGTTCATATGATGTTTTTGTACTGCTTTTGTGCATGATTTGCATTCACTAACAATGCTGAGACAGCATCAGGTGTAAAGGGAATGTGACTTGATCTTTTCAGCTGTTGTTTTTAAATTAGGGTCTCTCTATCTTAGAAAGTTTGTGTGTCAGTATTAAAACGAAGTAGAAATATATGAAAATATATCCATCTTATTAAACAGCTACTCTGGGGATAATTTTTGCAGTCATTTGCGCTGCCATGGAAGTAAAACGACAAAAACAAGTATTTCAGTCGCTACTGCAGTCATTCTCTAAAAGTGCTAGATTTGATATGTGGCATAGAAAAGTAGCAATAAACTAAAAGCAGTTTTTAAACTAAGAATGTTTAACTTCTAAATATTTATGGATTTTTTTAGACAAACATATTTCAATTCAGAGACACCTTGCTGATCTAGAGAAACTGGCTGACCTGAGAGAAGGTGAGTTTTACACAGTAGTGTCCCAGAAGACAGATCTTCGTGTTACAGGTATTTACATTTTCCTTTAGATTTTATCTTTATCACACTACATATATTTATGATATTTAAAGATGAGGGGTTTTGTAAAAAAGGGCTTTATGATTTATTCTCTTGTTCCTCTCCTAAATTCTGCCTGAAAGGTTGTTTGACATTCAGCTAGTTTTTATTCAGGTTACTGCTTCAAGGGCTTTAACACCTGCATTGCGCAGCCTTGCCTTTGCTTTTTGTTTCTCACATGCAGGTTTTTCAATTATATGTTTCAAAATTATTTATATAGGGTACACTGCCTTATTTTGCAGCTTAAATAGGTATCAGCTGCTTGTTTTGTCCGAAAGATCTAGGAGTTAGAACAACAAAATATTTTTTCTAACCTCTCGATTTGTTGGGGGTGTTGGTTTGGTGGGTTTTCTTAAGCATTTCAAGTCTTTGCATGTCATCTGTAAAGTTCTGTTGTTCCTCAGTACTTTTCAGAAGTTTCATTAGCTTCATGTTGCTGAAGTAAAAAATACTAGAAACCAAAACCCAAAGGT
Source organism: Vidua macroura (assembly GCF_024509145.1). NCBI lineage: Eukaryota > Metazoa > Chordata > Aves > Passeriformes > Viduidae > Vidua > Vidua macroura. The sequence continues at coordinate 8,297,521 of NC_071579.1, forward strand.
TGTAGAAGTTAATATTTTTTAAAGCTATAGTGATTTTGGTCTATATTCTATGAAGCAGAAAGAGGCAACGCATAAATTTGAAGTTTGTGCATGAAATGGAATGTTCCCTGAGGATTTCATCTCTAACTCATGTTGATTTTACTTTCAGCCTTTTTTTTCTCTTGGCCTACATCTCAGCTACCACAAGTGGTAACTGCATTTCATGTTTCTCATAATTTTAATTGTATTTTCAGATCAAAGGAAGCCTTGTCCATTGTGTCCTGAAGAGAAGTTCAAAGCTTGCTATAGCCACAAACTCCATCGTCACTTGCAGAATTTGCACTGGAAGGTTTCTGTTGAATTTGAAGGTAATGGCAACTGGGTTTGAATAGTAAATACTAGAAGAAATTGTGGGTATGTTCTGTGTTTCATCTTCCAAAATTCCCCTTGACTTAAGCATTTTGTTACCATCTCTGAATTAGAACCATATTTTGACAGAATGAATTTTGAGGTGGGATGTAAAATGTAAATGTGGAAGAACTCCATTCTTCTCCAGCCAGAATGGTTACAATTGTGCATTTTCTCTTTAGAAAAACACCAATAATTGTTTGACATGTCATGAAAATGACCATAAAATTTAAAATATGTGTGTAATGAAAATTACTTCAATAAAAGTTCTAGTTATATATTAATAATAATCAGACACACTGGTGATCAATTTTGGTGGATCATGAAGATCCCATGGGTTCTGATAAACCCTTGAAGTCTTTATGTTGTATCAATATTTAGTAGCTTTAATGGTTTTTTAATAAACTCTGTGATCTGCTTGTAAGATGCATTAAAATCCCTGCAAGAAGTTTAAGAGGGAAAATAAAGTGAGTAGTGTGTGTTTTTTAAAAATCCAGGTGTATGGGTTTGTGGGAAATGAAGTGACTATTTAGAGGATGGGCAAGATCAAGTTGAACAATAAATATTCCAGCTAGAGTATCAGGTATCTCAATTGATTTTCTTTAGCTGTGCAATGTATGTTTATAGGAGTCTTCACACAAGTGTTAGCCAGGTAACTTTTTGTGAAAGACTCACAGGTATTTTTGAACTGGAGATTTGGTGTAGCTTTATAAGATGCTCAGAGACGTATTTTAATAAATTTTAAATTATTTGCATTTTAAAGTTTAAAGTGTATAATTAGCTGATAAATTTCCCTGTGCAGAGAGTGAATGTACCAGATAATTGGTGATGTTCTCTTGTTGCTGTCTGGTGAAATCTGAAGTGAGAGCATGTGGTGCAGGCACAGACATGCTGTTCATTTACTGTTCTGGGATGGCATTTGTTTTCCAGGGTACAGAATGTGCATCTGTCACTTACCCTGTCGGCCAGTAAAACCCAACGTTGTTGGAGACCAGGTAAAAATGCTGAATCACAGAAATTCTTGTTACTGTACACAGTGAGGGAATTGGGTGACTGAGGGGAACTTTTGAGATCTGCTGAGTTGCCAAATACAACTTGCTCCTCTGTGTAGGATGCCAAAAGCTTGTTGGTCCAGGATGTGTGGTAGAACCCTTGGGTAGCTGCATGTGGTTGTACTTCTCTCACTGGGGGGGGCAGCTGCCTACATCAGCTCTGTCTGTAGATTCCAGATGTTTTGAGTGCTCTAGAGGTAACATGCAGATGACTTCTCATATGCCTGTGTTCAGTTCTACTTCAGGCATGCTTTATGTATTCTGAAACTACATAAAAGACACTATTTTACAGACATTGTCAAAGATGGGAGCTCATTACCACTGTATCATCTGCTCAGCGACTATAGCACGAAGAACTGACATGATAGGTCACATTAATCGTCACGTGAATAAAGGAGAGACTGAGCCGAGGTTTATCACAGGTGAGCTCTGGCTGGCAGGAAACATTCAGTCTTTTTCTGTCATACACCACATGCAATAACTGTGACAAGGGGTGGGAGACACAGGAAAAATTTAGAAACAGATTTAGCCTTTCTACTGAAAAATCTGCCCTTAATATTTCAGAACTTTTGTTTCATCAGAGGTGTAGCAGAGTTGTGATTTGGTGTTGCATTGACCAGTTCCTGTGTTCTTATTGAGATATCTAGTGTTCCACACACCTTTAATGTTGTAAGTACCAGCTTGTGTGTCTCCAAAAGAGTGAGGACGTGGCATCCACAGAAAAAAAAAGTCTGGAGTAAATCTTTCTGCAATATAAAAATCCTTATCTTTTCATCCAGACTGCACAGCCTGGGTTCCCAAAACAAGGTGATGTTTTTTCAGTCTCAGAAAGTCATGATGGAGGTGTCAGTAGTTCTTTGGTAAATTGCAATCCTACCTAACTTTGTCCAGAATGAGATGTTGGTTTCTAACTTGCATAAACTAGGTTAAAAACATTTTAAATAATTGGAATGCCAGTAGTTTGATGCCTGGGCATCAGTTTGAATGTCTGAAAAGTGATAGGAGTACCACATTCCAAATCTTTATATACTTTGTGCTATGAAATACATTGATGTCTGTGTGCTTCCCTTCAGAGCTGTGAGTAAAGAATGGCCTATTTAGCATTTTTTAACAAAATGCATGAGGCAGTTTTTCCTCAGGAGGGGAGGAGAAATCCAGAGGTTTTGTGATCTGTAGGCACTTGGCAGCTCTTGGGGCCCTGAAGGTGAAGCAGATACACCATGTGTGTGTTTGAAAGCCCTGAGAGAGGCAGGGTGAGCACTGGAACCAGTTGGTACAAATTTTTCCTGGTTGTTCCTAGGTACATTTTAGACTGGGGATGAAGTGCTCATAGGATTGGCAGCCTGTGCTTACAGTTGTCAGATTTGAAAGCTTGTTTTGCCACAGAAAATTGCAGTAGAGCATGATCCTGATTTGCCACTTGAGATTAGAAGATAAATTGTTGCCTGCTTCTCCCCTCATCCTTCTAAACTGGTCCATGTCCTGGTTGGATTGCAGCATTACCCAGACCTCTTGCTTTATGGGAGCAGTTTTTCAATGTAATTTACCAACTGTGTTAATATTAATTACAGTTCTCACCAATTCTTTCCTTCTGCCTCCATTACTTGTTTCAGTTCGTGCTCCCAAGTCATCTTACAGAGTGGTGGAGTCAGCCACAGATGTGCAGGTTCTTCCCAACCACTCCACACCCCAGAAAACAGATTCCTATTTTAATCCTAAAATGAAACTCAACAGGTGAGAGAGCAGGGAGTGGGAGGATGCATCAGAGGGGTGGGGAGTTTGTAGGGAAAAATCTGTGTTTTGAAAGGCAACCCTGCAAAACCTCTGTTCAGAGGGCAGGAGAAAAAAGTTTCTCATCAGAAAACTCTTACTGATAAATAATATTTATACCCAAAACCACTATATGTGAAATAGTGTCATTTCTGAAGTAATTAAATCTTTTCCTGTAATTAGTAGATCTTACTTTAAGAATACCTTGCTGTAGAATTCAACTTTTCAGCACAGCTGAGGTTTTTATTTACAATTCTTCCCTGTAAAAAGTGGAGTTTAGCTTAAATATCCCACTGTTAGTTTAAAGGGAAATAAATAAGGAAAAGGAAGCAAAAATGTTCTCTCAACTTACAGACTATGGCCATTTTTATTTTCCAGGCAGTTGATATTCTGTGCACTGGCTGTGCTTGCTGGGGAGCGCAAACCCATTGAATGTTTGGATGCTTTTGGTGCCACTGGTAAAGTCCATTTCTTTAATATTTTGGTTAATATCTAATAGGAGGAAGCAGCAGTAACTCATAACTGACAACCCACACTCAAAAATAATGTGAGGTACACAATAATTTTCTTTTTTAGGCAGGGAGTCCTGAGTTTCCATACAAAAAGACAGCTGTCAAAAGCAATATTAAGGCTTTTTAAAAGGTTGTAATAATATTAAAGTTCAGTGATCTTCTTAAAATCAGTTATCTTACTGTCCTTAAATTATGTTTTTCCGCAGGTATCATGGGATTGCAGTGGGCAAAGCACCTCAGAAGTTCTGTGAAAGTTACAATTAATGATTGTAATGAAAATTCTGTGACAATGATTAAGGAAAATTGTCATTTAAACAAAATGAAGGTGAAACTGAACATTAGGGAAGAAGACAATGGTGAAACTGTGGGAAATGGAGAAGAAAACAGTGACACCATTGAGGTGACAAAAATGGATGCCAATGTTGTCATGCATTTGAGATCATTTGATTTTATGTAAGTGTTGAATGTTTCTGTCAATTTTCTGGTTTGGTAATGACACACCCCCACCCCACTTCACAGTATATGATTATTTGGAGAAATTAGAATCATAAAAGAATCAACCAGCAGTCACTTGAAATGTAATTTTGTTGTCCCAGAAATGGTGAGGGGACAGAACTTTAATCTCAAATGTTTCAGAAAGTGCTGGAAAAATATTAGTCTTTTTGACATTCAGAATGGATTATAAAAATACATGAAAATTTTAACCCAGGCTGGGTTTTTTTTATAACTTCATTATCTATTTGCTGAAGAGAAATACCAAATCAGTTTTGGCGTTTTTTTTTTTTTAACTTATTTTAGCTTAAAATGCTGTTAGTTGCGTCTCTTGTTTTTCTCTATTTTACAGCATATTAACTTTGAATTAAAGCAGGCTGATTCGTCCAGGTTGGGTATATAGATGCATGCACTCAAACCCTATACAAATATCAAAATAGGTGATGGGACTTTTTTATGTTATTAATGACTGACATCCAGATCTAAGCTGGAAGTTTTAGTCCTGTTCCTTCTTTCTGTTTTAAATGTGATCATAGGTGAAGGTTATAAAACAGTGTTTTCCTCAGACATTGGAGCATTTATAGACTCTCAGTGGTGCATCCTTTCTTTTCAGCCACTTGGACCCCTTTGGAACTTCTGTGAATTACCTGGACTCTGCCTTCAGAAACGTGAGAAACCTTGGGATTGTGTCACTGACATCCACAGACATCAGCTCCCTCTATGCCAAGGCGCAGCACGTGGCCCTGCGTCACTACGGCTGCAATATTGTCAGAACAGAGTACTACAAGGAGCTGGCAGCCAGGACTGTGATTGCTGCTGCCACAAGGTACTGCTAAACCATTTCCAATTAGGGTAAAAAACTACTAGGTAATCATTAGAAATAATTAGTGACTGGGCAAGGTAAAAATGCATCAGTAGGGTAGGGGTGGGGTGGGATGGTAATGTGAAAAAAAAATACCCAGACCTGCAAACTCTTCTATTTTTCTATCAATTTTGCCATTTTATAGCTCCATAGGACTTCCTAAAATACAAAACAAGCTTCTTGAGTGGCTTCTAGGTAAGCCTTTCAGTTAGACTTGCTTCAGTGGAACCTGATGTTCACTGCACATCCTCATACTTGAGGTTAAAAAGATGGATGTGATTACTAACTTGTGAAATCAGTTATTTGCATATAGATACCCTAAATAAACTCAGTCTGTTAAAGAAATGAAGACCTAAAACCTAATTGGAGAAAAAAGTACAGGCAAGAGGATGGGACAACTGCTTGGGAAAGATGAGGAGGAAATGAAATCACCAGAGGTTTTGAGAATGCCAGAAGACAAATGCTGAGCTGAACATTTTTAGATTTCCCTTGTCCTCTCCCTGCGCGTGTGATGATGCAGGTGGCAGACCACTATTTCTAGCTGTGATAAGAAGTAGTAAAATTAGATTTGCTTGGCCTGCCAGAAAGGCCACAAAATGAGGCACTTCAGAAAGAACACTTCCTCCTGATCTCAAGTCTTCAGTACCCCTCTCTGGGAAGTAGATGAGCTCAAGACCTGTGCAGCAGGTTCAGGTGTCCATGGCAGTGTTTGCCTGCTGAATTCAGGACAATTTGGTTTTTGTGTGTGTTCTCCCCCCAGAGCTGCAGCTCGCTGTAACAAAGGCATTGAAGTGCTGCTGGCAGTAGCTCTGGAACACTTTGTTCTCGTGGTGGTCAGAGTTTTACGGGGCCCAACCCCTGCAGATGACTCTGCAAAGAAGGTCCGATACCTCATCCACTGCCAGTGGTGTGAAGAGAGGGTTTTCCAGAAAGAGGGCAATATGGTGGAAGGTAAATGGCTTTTCTTTTGCAATTTGTCTCTGTTCTGTGCTTTGTTTATATTTACATCCCATTAGTAGCAATTCCCTTGTTTGTAACAATGAGTGGTATATGTGAGGTGGAGAGGGCGTTGTGTCTCGTGGCCATGGGCTGGATCAGTTGTCTGCATGGATTTTCCTGTAAATGGACTGGATTTGTGGCACAAATCACTCAGGTTGTGGCTGCCCCATCCCTGGAGGTGTCCAAGGCCAGGCTGGACAGGGCTTGGAGCATCCTGAGCTAGTGGAAGGTGTCCCTGCCATGGCAGGGGGTGGCACTGGATGGGCTTTAAGGTCCCTTCCAACCCAAACCATTCTAAGATTTGTTTCTACACAGGACATCCTCCCAGCCTGCTCTAGCTGCTGGAGCTGCAGGATGCAGCTGGTGTGTCCATGGATCTGCCACTTCAAGAAAAGCCCTAGGATAGGGGTAGCCTTTGATAGTATTGGGTGCCTTCAGATGGCAGCCAATGATAGCTTTTGGTGTCAGATTGCTTTTCTGCTGTATTTCAGTTCCTTAAAATGCAGTGGACTGAGCAGTCTGGCTTTCCCCTGCTATTGTTAATGGGCTATCCCCACACACAGGTTAGCAAAGACAGGAGACAAAAATTGCACTCCTGGAGATGGTGGTTTGAATGAATATAAACCCTAAAACCTTGTTTCTAAGTTAAAGGCTCTTGGATAGCTTGCTGTCAACTCATGGTGTCTTTGCCCTGCTCAGAGTCAGATGCATAAGCATACAATGAGCCTGGTATTAAAAAGTTGCTAAAAGTCAGATAAAAATCTTAGGGATGGGGATGAGTAGCTGAGTACAGTGTTATGGTAGAGATCTTAAATTTGTAAGTGAATTGTTTGCTTAATGTCTGAATTGCACAGGGCTTAGACTCGTAGGTGGACTGTGCTTTGCAGATGTAACTGGCTGATGTTTCAGATTTTGTAGTTGGCACTTATGTTAACCCAGAAGCTGCTTATGTAACAGTAGGAAGGCAGATATTTTCCTTGTGTCTTGAAAGAAACATAGGGAAGTTACTTTTCTTTTCTTCAGTGTTTTAACACTGATTACAGATCAAGTCATCAATCACTAAATCTCACCATGAGCTGCTTGGCAGAAGTGAAAATAGTGTCACACTTCTGCTGTTGTCCTTCCAAATACCTCACTGAAGTGAGCTCCCACTGCCTCTCTCTGTCTGTGCAGTAACACAGGCATGGCTGGCTGTTTCCAAACAATTTAGATGTTGTTTTTCTGCTGCAGAAAACCCTTACCAGCAGCTGCCCTGTGACTGCCACGGCAGCATGCCTGGGAAGACAGCAGTGCTTCTTGGTCCTCTATGGTAAGTTCACACCACAGGACACATTTGGAGAGTCACTCCAGGAGCTCTGAAATTAATATTTGTAGAAACAAGAATAAATCTTGTTAAGTATTTTAGCCATTTCAGATCAGTATTAAAAATGGTCGGCAATCAACAGTACCTTTCTTGTGGGGGTTGAATGACTTTCTCAACATCTTAGGGCAGAAATAAAATGACTATTCTTGAGATCTTGATTTACTATTTTTTTAAACAAGACCAGTGTTGTTGTCATTGCAAAAAAATCAATTCAGTGTAACATAATTGCTAATCAATTTGGGCAAGAGAATTTTGGAGCAGCTTCCATTAAGAAGCCTTAACTTTGACTTCTCTTGCGTTTCATAGGTCAGGAGCTCTCTTTAACACTGGATTCCTCAGGAGAATGCTCCTGGAGGCTGTGCAGTATGGCTTGGATGAAGCTCAGCCACTTCTGAAGACATTAATTTGTGAAGCAGAGTGTACAACTCTCAAACATTTTTCTACCCACAGTCCTGGTGATGAGAACAAACAAGGTAAGAAAAGGGGCAGCCTGTTCACAGAGAGGACTGGCTTTGTGGTGATTTTTAGAGATGCTGATCTGTGATAAGTTACTGAACAGCAGTGTATCCATAGATTTGAATATATTATTGAATAATTGAATTATTTCCTTCTGTGTAATTAAAGCATTTTGCCACTTAACAGTAGAATTAATTTTGCCTTATAATTGTATTCTAGAAGAGTGTGGTGTATATATTAGAACATCAAATACTTCCGCAGAATCCTACATAGTACCTGGTAAGTGGAGCATTTTGGTGTAGCTTTTGTATATTTAACAGTATTGCACTCTGGAGTTTTTTCCTATCCAGTACTGATTTTACTTTATCCAGAATCATAGTTATTGGTAAAAGCAGAATGCCAAATACTCTGTGAAGGCCACTTTAATTTATTTGTTACTACTGAAAATGGCCTGTTGATTAAATTCAGGCCCGATTTTACCTCTGCAAACACCAGCTTACAAAAGGAGGCACACAGCTGAAGTTGCTGCGTGGCTTTGTTTTTGTGTGTACTGTCTGAGGCTTTGCTGGTGTTTTGGGGGTGCCTGTGAGTACTGAGTGGTTTCCGTGGCCTTGTTGTGGTGCAGGCAAGAGGAAAAGCGAGGAGGTGCTGCGCAGTGCGGCGAAGCGGCAGCGGGCCGAGCACAGCGCCGAGCACCCCCCGTTCTACTACAACGTCCACCGGCACAGCATCAAGGGCATGAACATGCCAAAGTAAGTGTGGCTTCACCTTCCAGCCTGGTCTGACACTGACACACAGCTTGTTCTGAGTCAGCCCTGTCAGCACCACGTCCGTTCTAAATGCAGGGGTTTGGTTTTGCTGCCTTTCTTCCCAGGTTAAATAAGTTCCTGAACTATCTGTCAGAGGCTGGATACCGCATCAGCCGAACCCACTTCGACCCCATGGGAGTCCGCACCAACGCGCCCCTGGCGCAGTTCAAGACTATTCTCATGAAGTACAGCACTCCCACCTACGTGGGGGCACAGGCAGAGGGCCCCGTGCATCTCCCTGGAGAGATCCAGGTAGGAGAAGAGGTTCCAGCTGCTGCAGCAGTCAAGGTGGAGGAGGCTGAGTTAGCGGAAGATGCTAAGTCTGGGGTCACCGCTGCCATGTTCACAGAGTCCTACCCCACTCACTGTGCTGCTGAATAATGCAGATTGGTTTGTTCATCAGGATGTTACAGACTTCAGCACACCCTGTTCCAGTAAGCCACTCCTTTCTCCCAAGCTGGACTTTGACCCTTTTGAGCTGCCTGTTGTACTTTGAAGGGACAGTTTAGACTTAGGTAACAGAACTTAGCCCTGATCCCAGCATGGCTGTGGTCACAGAACCAGTACTGTGGGAAGGCTGTGGAGTTACCTGCTTTTATGCTCACTTTCTTTTCACACTGACGCATGGAGGCTGCTTTCCACTCTGTCTAAGCCTTACTGCCAGCACAGCATCCAGGAGATGAGACAGGGCCAACAGTGTTCAGTATTTTGGAATATGACATTATTGTGAAACAGCCTGTTCCTAAAATGCATCATTCCTAAAACCTGGCCAGCTATGATCCAGAGAGAGGGCATGTTAAGGTAAGAAAACAGCACAGGATAAAATGCCCTCTGAGTTAAAGCCAGGCAGTCCTGCCTGGGTGCAGCTGTGTCTCCAGGTTGCACATGTAACTCTGCATCCAGGTCTGTTTCCAGGGTTCTGCCTCCAGGCAGGAGCTGATCCCAGGAGAACAGGAAGGAGCGGTGACATGGCTGCTACCGAACTCCAGTTTGTAACCGAATCGTAGTGAATTGTGTAGTCACTCTAGGTAGTTGTCTGCTCAGAGCTTACAGTGGTTGTGTGCTGCGGAAAGGTACAGGGACAAGGGACCACAGCGGGCGTTCAGGTGAAGTTTGTGGTGAGTTGTCTATAGTAAGTCTGAGCTAAGATCTCTTCTGTGAACGAGCAAAGCTGCCAGGTGTTGGCAGTTCTGGTTTCCTTAAATACATGGCAGCATTCCAGCCAAATGAGCTTGCCTTTGTCCTTTCTTTCCCCCACACTTAGTTGTGGTATCTCTGTGTATTCCACTTGAACAGCCGTCAGCAGTGGTTGCCATTTCTCACAAGTTTGGTGTTCAACCTGGCCCCCACTGTTAGGTTTATCTACGAGCAGAATATGAGGGGTTATTATCCTTACCCATCTCTGAAACTGTACAATAGAAGTAACATGACTAATGCACTCCTGATGATGCAAAACATCCTATGCTCCTGTCAGGCCAGAAGTTGCTGCCTCTTCCACTCTCTTCAATTCCAGATTGCTTTGGTGGGGAGTTATTCTCTAATTTCAAAAAGGAAGAACCCACTGAAGAGTTCTTAAATCAGTGATACAGCAACAACGCTTCCTTCAAAAATGTAGTGCTTACAGTTCTTTTTCAAAGATCACCTGGGAGCACATTGGAAAGCTATATGGAAGGAGAGAATTTCATGTTCCCTAGTGACATTTTTGGGTTTTTAAGCTGATAGTGCTGGCAGATGTTGCTTGCAGGTAACACACTTCAGTGTTAGTAGGATAAAAGCAGTCCTAAAGTCAGTTACCTGGGGCAAAGGATTGTTCTGATTACATTAAATTAGGTTAAAAAGAAAGTTTAACTGAAGCCCCTTGTGAGAAATACTTTTGATTACTCTTGAAGCTTCTTTTAAGGAGCCAGAGGTATTGAATACCTTTTCCAAGCCAAGGCAACTATTCCCAGGTGACTGGAAGGGCAGAAAAAGTGAAACTCAGACTTGTCTGTACAATCTGGGCTCTTTTCCTCTGCCAGACAGGCAGAAGCTGTTGTAATCTGGGGTGGAGTTTTGCCTGTTGTCAGGGACCAGCTGAAGGGGTGTTTGTAACTCAGGCCTCTGGGAATTCTCTTCCTATTCAGCAGTTGTCTCTGCTGTTGACCAGGTAGAGTCAGTCCTGCCATAATCAGCTGGCAGAACATTACTGTAGGTTTGAGTCTGGAGCTTGGGACATCTTGTTCCTCCTTGCATGGACCCACATGGCCAGGAAGCTTTCTGGGAGTTGAAGCTGTTCAGAGGCAATTTGGGTAACCAGTGGTGGCCCAGAGAGCAGCAGGATCTCCTCAGTCAGAGACTGTTCATGTTCAGTGCATCTCAAGAAACCCTACAGTGGCCATACTCAAGCATTGCCTCTTAACTCAAGGTGCATCCTCTGGTTAAATGTGGTGAATGTAGAGACAACAAGGAAAGGAACAAAACTTGATCTCTAAATAATACACCTCACTGAAGGGCTTCATTACAGTTGCTCTCTGCTGCTATTGATTGAAGCCTAATAGTTAAATGCACCCAAAGTTGCTGGGTTTTACCTGAGTGCTGTAAAACTCCTTCATCCCCTTCCTCAGGCTAGGCTGCAGGATCTGGTTGGAACAGCAGCACCTGTGACAGGTCAGTGGAAGAGCTGATACCTTCTGTGTGCTCCTATTTCTCACTCAAGGCTCAGGAGCTGAGCTCCTCTCAGGGGTCTGTAACAGCCACCACTGGGGGAGCTGAGCTGCACCTGCACAGTGCCAGGCGTGGCAGCACGAACGCAAACACTGCCCAAAGGGGGTCCTTCATCAACCACAAGAGGAAGCAGCACTGCAATTCCCAACAGGCTGTTGATAACATTTTTGCTTTTATTGTCAATTTGAGCATTTCAGTGGGACTTTAGTTGGATAGAAGATACTTTAGTTGGATATTAGGCTTACCCGTACGTAACACACATGATGTACTTAGAAAAGAACATGGCTTTAAAAGGGGCAAGAATAATGGCATTTTGAAAATAAAATAGTTTATAGCACTAAAGAGTCACAGTGCAATCAATTATTTAATCAAACAACTACATTATATATATAATATTTAAAGAACATAAATATTCAGGAAATTCACTACAACATGAAAATAAAAGCTTCACATTCTCTCACGCTTTTCAGAAGAACTGGAGACAAAGTGACAGCTCCTAGACAGACTGCTCAGCTTCACAACACCTCTCTTGCTTAAGGGACTGTCCCTCCCCTCAGCTCCCCCCCAGGAGGGATGCCGGCACTAATCTAGGAGTTCTCCCCAGTAACTTTAAAGCATTTAGCACAGCCACTCCCCCACCCCCCATTATATTCCAAGGACATGCACTACAGTCTATACAGCAACGCTTCACAAAGTCAGCAAAAACAGGTTCCTAACAGCTGCTCTGAGGCCTGAACTCTTCCATTTCATGTCACGAAAGCCCAAGGCTCTCCAGTCAGAGGAAATAATTAAGTTACTCAAAGAAGCCGGTGCAGTTTCCACAGCGGGATAAAGCTGATCTGAACAGCAGCCAGAAGGGACACTATTTACAAGTGCTAGGAAAGCCCAGAGCCAGGGAAGGGCAAATCCTTCCCAGGAGAATCCCCGAGCAGCAGAATACTTCTGTATCATATGCCAAAGCCAGTGAGAGTCCAGGCAGGACACAGGAGGAGTGTAAACCACACCATGCTGAGGAAAGCCTGGTGCTTCCCACCTACCAAAAACTCTGCTTCAAGCCTCAGGGGCAAACGGGAGGGTTCATCAGCAAGTCTTAGAGCAAAGGGAACCTCGTGGTGACAGCTTCCCTTCAGACAGGACATGGGACAGGTCAAGCTGCCCCCTCAGAGCCACAGCACAGTCCAGAACCAGGGTACAAGGGCTGTACATGCAAATGACCAGCAGCTACCAGGCCTAACAGCACAGCCCACTGCCACGTTGGGAAACTTGAGCCTAAATGTAAGACACTAAATGGTAAACTTTGTCAAGTACTGAAGTTGTCTTCCAAAGTGCTAAGCCATGTTTGTTAAAGCTATGGCAAAGTAACAAAAGCAGAATCTTGGAGCAGCTTACAATCGAAGTCTTCCCTACTCACCTGACACCGGGAAAAGGTCCCTGCTGGGGTGGCACAGTTCCCCAAAGCAAAGCATTTGGATGGCTGTGTGCTGGAATTTAGGGGGTTTGCTTTAACAAAAAAAGGTTTCTGAACAATTCTTTAGAGCACATTCACAACAGAGATCCTACTCTAGGGAACAGAGCAGGGCTGTGAAACATCCATCCTTCAGTTCAGCTGTGAGGACAGGGCAACACTGCAGGAGGAGCCAGGCAGGAATCAAGACTGGCATGTCCTGCATGGGGAAGAGTTACAGGTTTGGGGTGTTTGGGTGTTTTTTGACTGAAACAGCCATTAAAAACAAAACCAAACCAATCTGATGAACCACTTTGCACTGAAGTATTAAATTAAGCCCAGTAAACAGCAAGGTTTTAAAGTGTCAGTTTTCTCACTGCAGCTTTCTTTGGAATCCCAGAATCCCAGGATGGTTGGACTTGTAAGGAACCTTAAACATCATCTCGGTCCAAGCCCCTGCCATTGGCAGCAATACCTCTCACAAGATGCAAAATTCACCTTTGTTCACAAGAAAATGTCTTAATGAACCTTTCCTAGGGAATCTGATTACCTCTAGCTGCAAGACTATCCCAAATCCATTCTCTACCAATCATTCTTCAGATGGGTAACAGTCACCAAATTCCAACATTTAACACATTTCTTGGCATATGCTACTATTGAACAGACTTCCTTGGCCACCCAACACTCCACACTTCACAGAGGCTACTATTAACTGTGTCCGATGGAGCAGAAATCCAGATTTACCTGGACAAAACGAAGCCATTCCAAACCGGAACACTGGATCAGATATCATGCATTAGGAACAAAAAAAGCATCTCAAACACTGGAATGCACTGGAGGTCATTTAGTCTCCTAGGGAAAAACCAAAAAACCCAACCCAAAGACTAAATTAAATACAGCCCAGAATACTGTCTAGTCATATTACTGAGTATAGTGAGTGCCTGAAGGCACCACGTGTGTTGTCCATGAAGATACTGGTGGTGCCTTATTTTAATATTAAAGAAGTCGTAGCTATAAAAAGAGTTAGTTCCATCCCAGTTTCCCAGCACTTATTTGTGCTCCTTGGTGGGGGCATAGTACAGTTCCATGGGTTTGTTCACTTTCCAGTACTTCTCACTGACCAGTTCCAGGGAAAAGGACCCATTTAGTACCTAGAAGAGAACAGCAAAATGGGAACAAATGAGGTCATCTGGTGTTGTGCTGTAAAACAGGTTACTTAAATCAATGATTAAATGTGTTGACTTGAAGGAGTCACCAATAATGTGGCACAAGTTACAAGCTAAAAACCACAAAGATTCTCAAGTGAAGTAATGTTTTTCCCCTCTTCAATTTTAATTGCAGAAGAATGGCATAAGCCAGGTCATGGTTGGTGCCATCACTGCATTTTCCCCAAGTAATTTCTATGCCTCCTTTTCTACCAACCAAGTTTTTGCCAAAAAGCAAGTGATCTGCTGCTAAATAAGCTGGTGCCACGAATTTCCCCGAGGCCAGCAGAGCGGGTTTTGAGCAGACGTGCGTGCAGGGCTGTGGCTGGCCAGGTGAGCGGGGCAGCGCGGTGCTTACGGTGAACTGGCCGGCGGCGGTGGCGATGTAGATGGTGTACTGCTTCTCGCTGGCCGTGTCCAGGTTCATCTGGTTGGACTCGCCTTTGCTCCGCAGCTCCTCCAAGGCCAGCCTCACTGCCAGGTACTTGGACAGGTGATCAACCGTGGCATTGCCCGAGGTCTTGATGTACCTGCGACAGCAGCCACACAGATCATCGATAATGCACAGCAGCAGCTGTGGGAAAAACCATTGCAACGCCCCAACTATTAAAGGTCAGCTGTGAAAAGGCCTTTAGAGACTGTTCCCAGCTGAAGCTTCACATAGATTTACACACATCACAGAGAGATGTCTCATCAGCAGAGAAAGACAAGAAAAGACCTGAGGAAACACCAGAAAACTACTCTGCTGTGAGTCAAAACTTGCAATCTGTGCTTGGACTGGATTATGAACAAAAAGAGTCAGGAAAAGCTGCCAGCCTGCAAATCCTGCTGACACAAAGCTGCTCTGTAAACTGCTGACACTTATACAAGGTTTGTTTATTCCTAAAGAATCTTAAAGTAGAAAGGGGCTGATATAACACCATCATCTCACTACTGAACTGCAATGCTAGAAAACCTTAAAAACATCTTTATTTGTGATCAAAGGCTTAAAACACCTTATGACTCTATTTTTTATAATAGTTGAGCAGTACCATCTACCTGACTTGGAACACAAAGAAGGGGAGAGTGCTTATTTGTATCTGGCCTTGGCACAGGTTGCCCAGAGAAGCTGTGGCTGCCCCTGGATCCCTGAAAGTATCCAAGGCCAGATTAGACAGGGCTTGGAGCAAGCTGGGATAGTGGAAGGTGTCCCTGCCATGGCAGGGTGTGGCACTGGATGGGCTTTAAGGTCCCTGCCACTTCATCCTGTGATACAAATAAATAGGGTGTGGTATGACTGAGGTAAATTGATGTTCAGAAGCCCCAAGAAGTGATGGAAAACCGAATCACCAGGAAATAGCCGCAGAATACCTGGAGATGGCAAAGGGCCACTGACCTTGTCTGCGCACTGTCATCGTTCTCCATGAGGGTGGGGTGAGGCCTGAACACCAGCTCGATCTCACTGGCCCCGTCCATCACGGGATCTATGGCCACAGTGGTGTTGTTGTTGTCCAGCTCCAGCCCAGAGTCATCCGAGGTTTTGGTCCTCTTGTTGCTGGGCCCTGCTTCCTGGTTGCTGTGTGTGGAGGCGTTGCTGCAGTGGGAGCTGTCGCCGTTGTCCTCGGCCCCGCTGCCATTCTCAATCTGCTGCTTCTTGCCCCGCTGCAACCTGGCCACAAACAGGCAGAGATACACCCTGACCCATCCAGAATCCAGCCAGGTCACAACACACCTCCTCCCCAAGTGAGGCATGTGCGCACGCAAGCACTGAACATTTCAGAGATCTAAAGTTTAAAAAATTACTAATATTAATTCTTTAGTAGAGAAATATACTCATAGACAGAATTATTCATTTTTTCATGTTCCTCAAACACCTTTTAGCTATGTTTTAAGACTATTTTAACTTCACACAGTTGTTTTTCAGGCAATTGCAGACCATTATTTTCATCCAAGCATGGATCCACATGTGATTAGGATTATTAAATCACACCATGCTTTATCATGCAAAGTCTGGGGCCTCTCTCTCAACTGGCTCTCTTAGGTTTAAATGCACATCTGGAATTTCACCACAGTGTAACACCACAGATTCCAGCCTATGAATTAAGACAAAACTAAGCCCCAAATCCTGGTATTCTGCACATTTATTGGCATGTAAGGGTAGCATTTTGGTACAGGATTTATGGTGTTATGGTTTCTTATCTAAGACATGACAGCCATAATTGGGTAAAGCTAAGCTGAAGTTTCTATCAGGCTGCCACAGAAGTCACAGGGAGTGATACAGAGATTTCTGATAGTAGATAAAAGGTTAAAAATCCTTTTGCCAAAGGTTAAAAATGGTTTTGGCAGATATCAGAGGAGAGGAGAAGATTCTCAAGCTCTACAGGGCACGAGGACAGCCGTTGTATTTTTAGCCTGAAGGCAAACGAGGTGATTATGTACCTGTTCATAGCCTGAATCTTTAATCCCTCCTCGATGCTGTGACTCAGGGCTTGCTGGTTGTTGTGCTTGCTGATCCTGGCCAGCACCCTCTCCTGATGAGCCTCGTACTCATCCCGGCTCGGGTAAATCTTACTGATGAGAGCGTCGAAATTGGGGTCTGGCCGCAGGGATCTTTTTGAAACGAGCTTTTTGCGACATGTGGGACATTCTTTGTTCCTGGACATGGGCAAGAAGGAAGCAAACAATACTTAACTCTCCAGCAGTAACAAAACTCTGCCCTGTTGCTTTCATTCTTGGTCAAGGTGCTCGCTAAGACTCAGTATTTACAGTAAATCTGGAAAGGGGTTTCTGTCTCTTGACACATCAGGTAGTTGTAGATATTTAAACTAAGATCCCAAACATATCTCTCCCTGCTGCTCTTTTATTTTAAAGTATGTTTGAGTAAACTGTTGTCGTGGTTTGACATGGAAGTGAATTTTTTCAAGAAGTTAGGTCAAACCAATCAGTAGTCAGGTTTAGATATTAGCACCTGGAGTGACCACTAAAAGTATAGACATGCCTCTGAGAACACAGGGAGTTAAAAGCAAGAACTCCCAAGGGAGTTGTCTCTTTGGTTCCAGTCGTCAGAGAGTGCAGTGCAAACCTCTCGTACCCAGCCAGGCTGGGTAGGGCAGGGGAAGCCAGGTGGCCTAAAAGAAGTAAGCCGAGGAGGCTGAAAGACTAGAACCAAGCCAGCTCCTGCAGACAGAAAAGTAGAGAGAAGTAGAAATGCCTTTGTTCCACCCCCCAGAGGGAAAGAGACAGAGAGCCTGACGGCACCTGGAAATCTGCCAGCAAAAGAGAAGGAGAAGATGCCCAGTGTAAGAGTTAAAGAGTTCTAGACAGAGATTTCAGCCATCCAAGGAGTCTGAACTTTTAACCCTATCCTAGAAAAAAGCTTTGTAAAATATTACTCCTCCTTGATTTATAGTAGAAGAGAGACAGTCCGGGACCTGAGATGTTAGAAGAAATTTTTAAGTAAGAAGAGATGATGGAGTAGCTTTTAGCTGGACTTTTCTTGTTAACCATAGACTAAACCAAATTCTCCTGCAACAGAAACTGCATTTTAAGAAGATACAGTAGTGAAGCAAGGAAACCTGCTTCAGCAACCACCAGCACAGGAATAGCAAAACCAGAAAAAAGCTGAAGAGAAAACAGTGATGCCCTCTATCTTCAGGAAGAAGATGATCTCTGTTCTTAGACCCTCAGCCCCAGGAGAAAATAGGGGGGACTGTAGTCCCAAGATGAGAAGCTGAACTGTTGTCTCCTTTAGTCCGTAGCAAAGCATCCTTAAAAGAGCCCTATAAGCAGTCTACCCATGCATAATAGTAAGAGCACTGTAACATAAAAAAGAGAGTGTCATACTAGCAGATTTTCTCCAGGCAGTTGCCATGTGTGACACAGAAACACAGGAGGTGGCAACTGTGTTTCCTGGGGGGGTCTATGGTGCAAGAGAGACTTCTCTCTCCCTTGATAGATTGAGTATTGATTATCTGAAAGGTAGCAACTTAATCAAGAATCCCAGATGATGTCTCACTGTAGTTGTTTTAAAAATTAAGTAAGAAGAAGAGTGTTTTAGAAAGTCTTCATCCTAGATTTAGTGTGTGTGTCTTTTACAGTAGTAGTAGTAGTTTAATAAAGTTTTTTTTTTTCCTTTTGTTATTAAGCTTAAACCTACTCTGCTCTGTTCCTGATAACATCTCACAGCATTTCTATTTAGAAAGAACACTAGCATTACACCAGTGTCAAACCATAACAACTATTTAGACTGAAGAGATCAAAAGTCCCACGTTCCCTTCTTCTCTTCATTTTCTGGATGGATTTTTACCTAGAAAAAAAATGATGTCTAATGGAAATTATACTGAGGTACAGTCTTAGGAAGGAATTGTTCCCTGTGAGGGTGGGCAGGCCCTGGCACAGGGTGCCCAGAGAAGCTGTGGCTGCCCCTGGATCCCTGCAAGTGTCCAAGGCCAGGCTGGACAGGGCTTGGAGCAACCTGGGATAATGGAAGGGTGTTCCTGCCCATAGCAGGGATAGGACTGAATGGGCTTTAAAGTTCCTTCCAAGACAAACCATTCTGGGATTCTATGATTCCATGATTTCTAACCCTCACAGGACACATAATTTGAAATTGCTGAAGGCCACATAATTTGAAAAGTATTGTTAGGAAAAGGAAGAATAAGGGAAATGAAACCCATTTTTGTCAGTAATGTGTATTTTTGTTTTACTGTTACTGGATCTAAGGGACAAAAAGAATAGAAAAAAGGACTTCAACTCCTTGTAAGAAACAGAATTATGAAATTATTTGTCATGAGGAAGCAATTTGATCTGTCTTCCAGAGATGGCTGAACATGGAAAAACAGGATTTGAAAGGTGTGCTGCACATTCAGAAACTCCCAGTGCACTGTCCCACATCAACGCCCCAACCAAGGACACTTCCACCTCAAGTGCAATGGACTGTCCAAGCCTTCTTTCCTCCACAGTGTTCGTCCCTGCCCCTGGCAGCATCCCCTTCTTGTCCTCTGGCAGTGTCCCATCCTTGGCAGTGTCGCCTCCCCGTGCCTTGGCAGTGTCCCATTCCCATGCCCTGGCAGCGTCACCTCCTCAGGCCTTGGCAGTGTCACCCCCACCACATCCTGGCAGTGACCCCTCCCTGGCAGTGTGTCCCCACCCCCACCAATGCCCTGGCAGTGTCCCCTGGCAGCGTCCCCTCCCTGTCCCCTGGCAGTGTCCCCTGGCAGTGCTCACATACCCGCTCCTGAGGGCGGTGATGATGCAGTCGGCGCAGAAGCGATGCAGACACTCCTTCGTGGTCATGGTGTTCTTGAGCATGTCCAGGCAGATGGGACACATGAGCTCGCTGTGCAGGCTCCGGGGGGACACCACGATCTCCAGGCCATCTGTGATGGCCTCCTGGCAGCAAAAGAGGGAAAGGTTCTTTCCTGGGATTGAGTCCCTTCCTCGTGGAGACAGCATGTTTTACCCAAGGGAACGCAGCAAAGAGACAGGACACACAAACACAACAAGCACACAAAACCCCAGTGCTGCCAGCCCTGCAACACACAATAAAAACAAGGAGCTGCTGGAGAGTGTCCAGGAGAGGCCATGAAGCTGATGAGGGATCTGGAGCACCTCTCTGATGAGGAGAGACTGCGGGAGTTGGGCCTGGTCAGTCTGGACTGAGAGGGGACTCTCATTAATACATGTAAGCACCTCCAAGGGGTGTCAGAGGATGGTCCCAGACTCTGTTCAGTGGTGCCAGTGACAGGATGAGGAGCAATGGCCATAAACTAAAACACAACAAGCTCCACATCAACACGAGGAGGAACTTCTTCCCTTGGAGGGTGCAGAGCCCTGGAACAGCTGCCTGGGGAGTGGAGTCTCCCTGTCTGGAAACATCCCAAACCCCCCTGGACGTGCCCCTGTGTCACCTGCTCTGGGTGACCCTGCCTGGGCAGGGGGTTGGACTGGGTGATCTCCAGAGGTCCCTCCCGAGCCCAGCAGTCCCACAGCTCTGTGATTACCTGGGGTGTTCTCTGCAGCTCATACAGACTGAGCTCCCAGGTCTTGCTCAGAGGCTGCGTCCCGTTGGTCTGCACGGCCTGAGACATGGCTGGGGAAAGAAGGGACACGGGCTGAGCACTCAGGTGAGTCTGGCTCAGGATCCTCTCCCCTCCCAAGCCACAGCAGCGTGTGTCCAGCCCAGCAGAGGCTCCAGGGAACACCCGTGCCCCCACGTACCAGGCTCTGCTGTGTCACACAAGGATAATCCCCTGCTTGTACCACTCCAGGAGAACTGGGGGAGCTGCTCAGCCGTGAACACTTGGCAAAAATCAATTCAGTTGTTAAACAAAAGTGACACAGAACTGAGGGCCAGAGAACATGGGCCACAAATGCCACCTGATGCGGAAAATATTCCTGAAACATCCACTTCCAAACATGCACATGGGTCAAGCAGGGTCTGCTTCCTACACCGAGGGGAAGGGCAAAATGAGACAGGACACAGCACACCAGTCAGATGTGCTCACTGGAGCACACCACGAGGGCTTTTCCTTCTTCTTCAAAACACATCCCATGGGCTTTCTCATCAGAAGTTTGAAGGATGCTGAAAGATCAAGAGAAAACCAGTCACTGCATAATTTAAATAATAATAGTAATTTTAAAAACCCAGAGAAACTGCAGTGCTGTTCCATCAAAATTTTAGTACTACTGTATGAGATAAGGCAAAATTACCACACAGAGTCACTGCAGATGTGAAAAAGTCTGCAAAGGGACAGAAGAAAATAATGTTTCTGAACAGAAAATACTTTTATGCTGGGGGAGAGGAGGCATTGTTTCCCATGACTCCAGAAGTGCCTGCCTTGAGCAGGAAAACTTATCCCAGACAGTGGCATGTTTAAAAAAATTATTGTAACTATGTAAGTGGCAAGACTGCAATTGCAGACCTTTTTTCTAGGTGGAAGAAGTAGAAGTGCTTTATTTTATTCCTTTTTTAAATCTGGGTTTCCAGACCCTTCAATTCAGCAGCCAAATGGCATTTTCTATTGGCATCTACCACATACATTATAATCTATTTTCCAACTCATTAAGTTCTTTATGAAAAGGCCCAAACTCTCTGGAGAACAAGATTACTATATAAGCTTTAATTAATTGTGAAGGGAAAAGCAAGATAAGCTGTGCAGAGTACTAGATCTACTTTCATCCAGGCACAGAAATCAAAGTTTTCTCATTTGGTATTTTCCTTATTTTGAGGAAGGAGGGGAAAAAAAACTGACATAAAATAGCCACATCCACTATTATGTCTATTAAGTAGAATCACAGGACCCTGGAATACTTTGTGTTTGAAGGAAGCTTTAAGATCATCCAGTTCCAATCCCCTCCTATGGGCAGGGACACCTTCCACTGTCCCAGGCTGCTCCAAGCCCCATCCAGCCTGGCCTTGGACACTGCCAGGGATCCAGGGGCAGCCACAGCTTCTCTGGGCACCCTGTGCCAGGGCCTGCCCACCCTCCCAGGGAACAACCTCCTCCAACATCCAACACAAACATACCCTCTGTCAGTCTGAAGCCCTTCCCCCTTCTTCTCACTCCAATTCCTCTCAGAGGCCACCTCCAACTCCAATTTTACTGTGTAAATGTCGTGCCCTAAAACTGCAGTTTACTTGTCACAGAAGACATGTTCCTCTGTGGGGATCAGAGAAGTCCCATGTCCAGTTAAGACCTCACCAGCCCAGCAGAGGTGAGAAACCCCAGCTGCAGACTGAAGCACTGGGCTGTCCTGTCAGGTGTTTTATTTCACTTATTCAGTGGTATGAATTTAATTATGGTTTTAAGTGACACATCTCAGCAAAGAAGGGAAACACTGTTTCTCTATGTTCTAATTTCTACTAATATTTAAGGCAATTCCAGGTGTACAGGAAGCCAAGTGCTCCAGGATAAGGATTTTTTCATGCTGTTCTAACAGAGGCCAAACATCATTCTATGTCTGCACTGGATACCACTCTTGTGTGCTTTTAAAACTGACACGTTCAATTAACCATCATTCCAGCAGCTGAAAGAAATTCATGGAGCTGCTAATCACAACCCTTGCCAAAACCTGCTGGAGCACATGGACCAAGGCCAAGCAGAACCCCAGAGGAGCAGAGTCCTAGACAGGAGCCTGCTCTCCACACCTGAGCGAAGAGCTCATCCCAGCAGTCCCTGCCTGTACAGGCAATACCTCAGCTCAACTCACGGGCTGGCTAACACAGAACAGCAGCTCTGGGGCCAGGCCATCACCAAACCCATCCATTGCACAACAACCACATTAACACCAACATTTCTTCCTGGAAAAGGTGGTCAGGCATTGAAGGGGCTGCCCAGGGGGGTCTGGAGTCCCCATCCCTGGAGGTGGCCAAGGAAGGCCTGGATGTGGCACTCAGAGCTCTGGTGGTGGCGACATGGTGGGGATCTGGCACAGCTTGGACTTGAAGATCTTAGAGGTCTTTTCCAGGCTCAGTGAGTCTGGAATTTATCCTGTAGCCACACCTACAAGCCCCAGGCTACACTGCACAAGACTCTGTACAGTTGTCTTGATGAGTAACTGACCAGCTTTACCAGAAATCCCTCTCATCTGAGATGCCAAGTGCTTCACTCTCACCCTAAGGGCTGCAGTGATAGTACTTTCAAATTTTAAGAAGAAAACCAGTGGCCTTAAAGCCAGCTGAAAGCTGCAGAGATCCACACAGCCCATCCTGTCACTACCAAACACCTTCTCTGCCTCTGGCAAGGGAAATCTGAGGAGCAGTGGTCAATTCAAGCATGCTGGATCAACAACAAAAACAAATTATGCTCCATGGAGTTTTTACTCTTGTTGATCATCAATAAGTAAGCCTGCTCAGCTTTTCCCCTGATCCCCTACAATTTCTGTATCTATATCATTCCTGAAAAATGCATGTGAACGAGGCCTGACTCTTCCCTCTGGCACTGGTGGCTCTCAGATTGGATTGTGTTTCCTCACACTGCTGAAATATATCCCAGCAATACCCACAGCTGGCAAACAGGATCAAACATCCATCTCCACAGTCAGGAGAGGCATTTTGACCCAGAATTGCACTGACCATGTTAACAGCCACCAAGTACCAACCAGCAGTCACAAAACCAGTGAACCATCGTTTCAGATGTTGCATCAATGAATGACCTTCTCCATTTGTTTGGGGAAGTGAGGTGGGAAACACCTCTACACTTAGCTGACTCTTCAGTTTCTTTTTAGGACAGTCCACTGCTACTAGATTTGAAGCAAGAAATCATGCATGGCTCAGGTCACACTGGCTGATTGTTTCTAGAGCTACAAAAGTAGGAAGTTTTCATGAGCTGAAGGAAGATTATCTTCCTGTTCTTGACACTGTGTTCAGAGGGAAAAATATGAAGCGTAAAGTTTCTAGACTGAAGGTACAACAGACTCTTTATTAACTACTACTGGCAAAGGGACAGAAGATAGAGAAAAAATGTCAAACCTTACATTTGTTCTTCAGTCTGGAAATTTAGTCCAGTGAAATTTCACATTCCTAAGAATTACTGGCATAGTTCACTCTTCCTCTGCATCCCTTTTGGCATTGTTTTTCAAAAAAGTCTTACATGACAGGTTTCTCACACTCATTTTCCCAGCTCACAGTATGAGACAGATTTCACCTCAACAAAACCCACTTTTCACCTGTTCAACATTTCACATCTTTTCCACTTTATAACGAAGATGGAATCGCTTCTTCACAGGCCACATGTGTGAGCACCAGCAACAACGTGAAGTCAAACACTGAAAAAACTTCTAACGCACCACAACCTTAGACTTTTTATCATCTTTTTACCTTTATGACTTGTCTGTTCCCTCTGGATAAAAGAGGAAGGCAACCAGTCACACAACAACAGGCTAACTGGGGTGAAACCACATTTATAAAGTCACAAAACAATTCAGATTGGAAGGGACCTTAAATGACCATCCAGTTTCAACCCCCTGCCACAGGCAGGGATACCTTCCACTGTCCCAGGCTGCTCCGAGCCCCATCCAACCTGGCCTTGGACATTCCCAGGAATGGAGCAGCCACAGCTTCTCTGGGTAATCTGTGCCAGGGCCTGCCCACCTTCACAGGCAGAAATTTCTTCCCAATATCCCATCTAACGCTGCCCTCTGGCAGATTAAACCTACAAGCAGTAGCTGTTTGGATTAGTCCTGTGGCCAGAGGGCCATTCTTGTCAATCATAAAGTAAACCACCTTAATCAATATTATATGGACTCCTGCAACCCTTCAGACTGACTCGGTCTTCAGGCACAGCAAAAACCCTAGGCACAAACTCCATAATTACAGGGTACACACATCTGTCACTATCAAAGCCAGAACTGACTGATAAACCAACGTATTACAAATTTGAAGAAAACCAGCTGGGATTTAAAAATTTAGGAAAGTAAGTCTTGTTCCTGAAATGCTGGAAAACAGGCAGTTACAGGAAAAAATAACAGTAAGGAACACCCTGTTTGAAAGGCCCTTGGATCTCCTGCCTGTTCACTGACTGGGGAATTTATGCTGGGATGTCCTTCTTCCAAAAGTGCTCAGACAAAAAACTCCAGCAGACTGATATCCACACCACATCCACTTTACAACCTCTTACACTGAAATATACTTAATTATTTACTCCAATGTAGTCATGACTGAAGTAGGGTGGGCATTTGGCTATCCCATTCCTGAAACTGTCCAGTAAAAATAAAATCCAGCTGACAGCACTTAGAGCAGAGCAGTCAGATCTGTGGGCGGCCAAAGGAGGAGCTCAGCACCACCATTTCTCTGCTCCTGCCCTTCCCAGCTTACCTTTCACAGGTTTCCACCCTCACATCCACCAATGAGTAACAGCTCCTTAGTCCTATTGCTGAAAATGAGCCAGTTCTGAATATGTAACATTTCTTCTGCGCTCTAGCCCAACACTAACCTTGATGGTGGTCCTGCTTTAAACAGGGAGCAGAGGATGCCATCAGGAATCCCTCACAAACCTGGATTATGCTCCAAAATGCTTTGCAAACAAAGGCTAAAGAGCATCTGCAGTGTGGTTGTGTCAGCACACCTTGAGATCAGAGAAAGGCTGGAATGGTACCAAGCAGCTGGAGAGAGAACCACAAACCCAGCTCAGGTGTGACCATAACCACACCACCCCCATTCAACTTTCTATGATACTTTAATCAAAAAAAAAAAAAAAAAAAAAAAAAACACTTATGAGGAAAAAAATTGCATCAGGCTCTTTAAAAAAAAAAAAAAGATTACACACATTTTTAGAGAGTATTAAAATTTTAGAAATAACTGATTTTTGTTCCAAGTTGTAAAATGTAAATATTGAGACTTAAAACAGTAAGACAGTTAGACCTCTATTCAGTGTGCCAAATTCAACAGCACCTTCAACCATTTCAGGGTTTTCTTCCTAAGGATTAATTCCTTTAAAAACAGGTATTCATAGTGCAGTTACTTGGAAGTTTAACAGGTTTAGAGCTTTAAGCTTTACTCTCTTTCACACCATGACTAGTATTGAGAACAGACTGCACGTTTTCACAGAGTACTCAACTCAATCATTCATTTCAAATTATTCAATTAAAGCATTATGAAATTTAAGTTTTTTTCTGGTTTTACTTATTGGCTTAGAGCTTGATTTGAAAAAAAAATTCCACACAATCTGGAAGACACTATTTGAAAGAATTAACCTTCTCTGTAGTTCCCTGGCAGTTCAGATAGCTTTACATCCAGTTGTAATCCAGGACAACTGGTACTAGATTATAATCTAGTATGTTTAGTATTCACTCTGAAGTTATGTTCCTCTCTGGATCAAAAATCCCCCAGGAAACAGCCAAATCAGGTTCTGGCCTGGAGCTCCTTTTGTTCCCTGCTCTGGAAATCACTCCTCAGTGATCCTGAACAAAGATGCCACCGCACCGGGCTGTGCCTCCCAAACTGCCCACCACTCCTCAAGGTGTCTCTTGCTGAGTTTATATTGCACTTACTCTAGCTATACCCTGATCTCTGAAGGGGCTAAACACATGACAGGAAGGTTCTACTGAACTGGGTTTTAGTTCATTCAGCCATCAGGATTATGATCATCCAGTGCCACCCCTGCCATGGCAGGGACACCTTCCACTAGCCCAGGGTGCTCCAAGCCCCATCCAGCCTGGCCTTGGACACTGCCAGGGATCCAGGGGCAGCCACAGCTTCTCTGGGCACCCTGTGCCAGGGCCTGCCCACCCTCACAGGGAACAATTCCTTCCCAATAGCCCATCCAAACCTACTCTTCCAGCTTTAAAACCATGTGGCCCTTGTCTCTTATGGACCATGGATCCATGATCTATGAGAGAAAGAAACCATCCCAGCAGCCACTCCTGAGCAACAGTGTGGCTGGGAATTAAGACAGGGATCAGATTCATGCCAGGGCATGATCATGTCAGGGATCCCTGAGCTGGCTTTGGAAAGCAGTGTTTAAAAGCACCTGCATCACTACAGCCCTGACTGCCAGCAATGACTTTGTGTCATTCCAACTTCAGTTCCAACTGAAGTGATGCTCACTGAAAATTAAACACATGATAACCACTCTGACAATCCCAATTTAACAGTGTTTGCACCTGGCTCCCTGCCATCCTATTTGCCTAACAATTTAACTATAATAAAACTATTAAATTAATATTAAGACACAAATTGTACATTTGAATAGGTAAACTCTCACAGAATGTCAGATACTGGATGACTGGCACAATGGAGAAGTTACCAATGCAATAAAAAAACTATCTGTAAATACATGAGTGACAAATGTTCCCCACACTCAAGACCGTGCCAAGTTCTACATTTAAAATACTGAGAAATCCAAGGTTTGTCACTCTACAAAGAGCAGTTAGCAAAGAGACACAACCTCAGTGCTGCCCTGGAGCACTCCCAGCCAGGAGGGAAAGATGTATCATGAATTCCAGACCACAGACTCAAAAATGTCCCAAAGCAGCCAATAAAACTGAGGAATGCAGAGAAACCCGAGGCACCGATGCAGTTTAACAGCCCCAACAGTTGGTAACACCAAAGACCTTTTCCCAGCATGACTGTCCCTCTCAGTCATACCACAGCAAAGGTTTTCATTTTCCTAATAACTAGTCCCAAACTCCCATTTTCCCGTAAATGTAACAGCATTTCTCTTCAACACTGAAATAAAATCTTCCCTTGAAAAGTAACAACACCTAATGCTGTGATTATGGAATCCCTGGAAGGCTGCTGGACAGATGACATCTGACTGAGGGAAAACATAATACTGGCATTTCTGAAACCCATGGGCTTGGAAGCACATGGTCTTTTACAGCTTCTTGGCTGTATTTACTCGCCTAAGCAAGTGTTTTCCCTTTGAGGTATGGAATCTTCCAGCTAACAGCCACTCACAATTCCCTGGCCCTGAGATGGATCAATCCATGGAGTTGGGCAGCATTTCCAATCTGGCTGTCAGGCTGCTGCTCCTGGCTGGGAGACACTGGAGTGTGACCTCACACAAACCATCTGCTGTGCATCTGGACACCTCTGCAAGGGCTCCACGAATCCGATGCTGACAGAAGTGTCCAAAGGGAGATAATCCTCCTGGTTTAGATGTCAAGGGCAACACGGGAAAATAAAGTACCAAATCAAACTGTTGATCAAACTCCAGGCTGTTTTATGAGTGTTGGGAACAGCCATGTACTTCTGGACATGACACAAAGATGTGATTGATTTTAGGTTGGTGCTTCTCTGTATATTTACAGCAGGAAAGTATAGCAGCATTTAAGCACCCTGAGCCCAGGTACATCCCTCCTGTGGAGCTGAGGCTCAAATTTCAGTTTATTCTAACAAGGTCTGTACTCTGTATGCATCTGGCCTTTTCACACCACCTCCCAGATCACTCCATTCCTGTCAATAACCTTCAGTCCTCTGTGTCAGCTCCTCATTCCCAGTTCTGTACCCTACCCTCCTGGACATCTCCTCAGCTAGAAAAACTGGAATACATAAAAATACCATGACATTTCCAGAGAACTATGTATATCATCACTTGCCTCTAAGGTGTCCAGAATTCACCTGCTCAAACTCATCAGATGTCAAACCCAGGCTATTCCTAAATTATAAAGCTTATTTTTTTTTAATCTTAAAAGATCAATTTGCAAACTTTTCAGGTTTTGGTACACGCACACACAAAAAAGCAAACATTGCCCACTGTTCTAATGCATCAGGCAGTAAGATTATTTTAATCATTAGAGCTCATATCCTGGAACCTAGCCTTTCACATCACCTATATCTCATCCAAAATAGTATTAAAATATAACATTAATGCCTTCTGCCAGGAGCAGAAACAAAACCCAAAACTGTTACAGGAACAGCAACATTTCACTGTTGATGTGGGTCAATAGACCAGGCAAACACTTGACCTCAAATGTGCCAAAGACCTTTGCCAAGAATTCATATAAAAAGGAAAACAGCCATTACCAACCCATAATTTAGCCCTGTGAAGCAACAATATTAAGCAGAACTCTGGGGGAGTGAGTAGAGTTGTGATTTTATCTGCTGCTTGTTAAATTTTACACCAACTTTTTCATATTATGAAGCCTGGTACTGTATAGTATGTGTGTGACTACCCAGGTGAGTTTCAAAAATGAAGTTATCTCTTAAATTAACCTTGGACTTCAGAATTAATAACCAGCTGGGAAAGAGAAAAGCCAAAATTCCTTTCTAAAATTCATTTCAGTGCTGTATCAGATCAGAACAGGAGGGATAAAGGACTGAAAACTTTTGGGAGCAAACAAAAGTAAAGCCTCAAACTCTAGAAAAGGTGAATCCGTCAAGCAACTAAATTGTGCAAACAATTCATGATATGTGTTGCCTTAGGATATTTTTAATGAGACTTAGTTTTTAATTCTTCCTTGCCCTGCTCTGCTGGCACATTTTTTTGAGGCCACTCTCTTGCTGTGTCCTTGAAGGAACAGCTGCCAAAAGCAAGACCTGAGCACTTCAATCAGTAAGGTGAAGTTTAATCATTTCAGTACCTCTGTTGTGGCCTTGAAATTTTTTGCACATTTTAACAAAAATTCTATGAACATCCGTGCACTACAATTCAGAATCTTTTGCATCTTCATAAATGCTGTGACTGGTTCTGCCAGAGGTATGTGCAGGATTCCAGGTTCCTTCCAAGAGCTATATTAGAGAGCCACAAAGATTTCTCTCCCACTTGGCCGTGAAGCCACAAGCAACAGTGACAGAATTTTCTTGATGAGAACAAAAAGACAGCTTGGTTATTAATAAACAGAAAATAAACTCCCCCACAACACTTGAGAGACAAAAAGACTCAAGCAATTTTATGTCTGATTGACTTAATGGCTGCAATAAATACATAAAAGCAAAACAGTGAATTTGGCAAGCAGGCAGCTCTCACCTAAAGCTGGGCAACAGCAAAGAACAAGTTCTGTTTCAAGGACTCCCTCACAAGTAAGACTGTCCATTTTGTAAACAGTACTACAGGAGCAACACTTAACACAGTTTAAACCAATACTTACACAAAACAGTGCAATGTTATCCCAAGAGGCGAAGAGTAAAGAATTATTAGCTTTTAATTAGTTAGCAGAACACTACTGCTAACTCCCTGCTGTCTGCAAGAGAGCTCCAGGATCCACAAGTGGGGGGAAAGCAGACAGGGGTAATTACTAAAATACTTCTCCACTGCAACAAGTCTAAACAGTTCCACAATATCAAATGCTGCTCATTCCTCCGAAAATTAAGAATTTAAGGTCAGCTCTGACAGCCAGTTATTTGAATCAACAGAAAACCAAGCAAAAGCAAGCTGAGGCTCAACAGCATCTCTTCACCAATCTCTTTACTCTCTGTCTGCATCATTATTAAACTGCTGACCTATTCAGGAAAAAAAAAAAAAGGTAGAAGGTATTTAAGGAAAAAAAAAGTGGAAGGAATTCCTTTACTCCAATGCTTCTTTCATGCATGTTCCTAGAGCTGGTGCTTCAGTAAGACGAGATTCCGTGCTCCTAAGAAAAATATAACAGAGCAGTCGAAGACTGGAGTCTCATTTTAAAGCTCCTTTCCCTCCTCCCATTACATTTTTTTTTTTGTAAGCAAGGGAAAGAGTTAAAAGAAAGATGAAGAAATTCACTTAGCCCAACATCTATTTCACATATAAGACTGATGGCTTTCCTGTAGCCTGTATTTCTATTCAATGACAGCAGAGCACTGAAAATGCCAGAATTCTGCTCCAATCACCCAAGATGCCCAACCAAGTCTTTATACTCAACCCATTACCACTCATCACTCCTGAAACACAAAGCATCATTGACCAAGGGAAACCCATGCAATTTATTTTGCTGGCACCTGCATATTATTTCACCTCTAAGACGTGACAGAAAGTGCTTTTCTTGGCAGTTGCAGCAAAGCTGGTGCTTCAAAGCTTTGAAGCCAAAGGCCAACAATTTTAGCCACTGAAGAAGTGAAAAAATACCTCCAATACAATGTCTGTGTCCCTCTATTATCAGAAACTTGAATGCAGACAACAATATTATTAAACACCACAGGTGTGCAGTTATTAAACACTGCAAGTGACAATTCATGGGGGCAGTGAGGTTTAAAGATGCTCTCGATTTGTCTGTCATTGCAGAAAGGCACTGTCACAGAGTCACACCCAGCCACAAACTTGTACCTGACACTGCAGCTCGTGCTGTCCAGTGAAAATTCCTCCCATCTCCAGACAACTGAAAAACCTAATCCTTCCAACAAAAATTTTTAATGCAAAATATACTGCTTATCCATATCCACTGCTGTCACAGCCAGTGCCTCTGTCTTCGCTGACAGCTGAATGTCAGCTCTGAGCTTGACATGATGTATAAGAAAGTCAAATTATCTCATTACACAAGTTTTTAATGGAAACACAGATGAATACAAATCAGAGCACCTCTGCAGGGAACTCCTATGACAAATCGAGTCTTTGTCACTGAATGAATGACACTCGACGAAAGAATTCTCCCCAAGCACTAATAATTTCACCTGCACACCAGTCACATTTTTTCAAACGTAAGCAATTCCCTTTAATCCTTAAAAGCCCATGTGCAGTGCACAGTTATCACACAGAGCTACAACCACTTCCAAACAGGGCTGGATTATGAATTATCATACTGGAAATCATCTTTCTCTACTACCTGTCCTCTGGATTTCTGTGGAATTAGGCACTTGATCCAATTATTTCCCACAGAAGAAGATCCAAAAAACAAACAGCTTACAAAAATCCCGAGAAAAATATTGCTCAGTGCTTGTTTCATATACACACAGTGCCATAGGGCTGGTGCAAGGAAGGCAAGCGATCCAGAAGAGCTACTGCAGAATGTAAAACTTGGCAAGAAGCAAGAGCTAAATTCGTACAGAAGGCAGCGGGAGCGAGGTGCAGGGAGGAGACACATCCTCAACTCCCGGCACAGCGTCCTTCTGCACCTGCTGCCCTGTGGGAAGCGACATTTTCCCGGGAGCAGCCGGGTCGCTCCCAGCCCCAGTTCGCGAGCACCCGCCCCGCCAGCACCGCTCGGCACGGGCTCCGGGAGGGACAAAAGACCGGGAAGGCCGAGCTATAAATCACACCCAGGATCGTACTGCTCAGAGGGGCGATGCGCAGAGCCAGCGGGAGCAGCTCGGGGCCGTGTCCGTGAGCTGTCCCTT
This sequence comes from Vidua macroura, assembly GCF_024509145.1. Taxonomy (NCBI): domain Eukaryota; kingdom Metazoa; phylum Chordata; class Aves; order Passeriformes; family Viduidae; genus Vidua; species Vidua macroura. The sequence continues at coordinate 8,329,240 of NC_071579.1, forward strand.
GCCGGGGATGGCAGCGGCGGTGCCGCGCTCGCCGGCTGGTGCTGCGGTACTGCGGCTGCGATGGAGCCGTGCGCCCGACCTCTGCCTGCAGCTCCCAGGCTGCACACACGCACCTACACACGCATCCCTACGTGCATGGATAGGGAGACAGCTGTGTACGTATAGGTACGTGTGTAGAGATGGATACCCCGGCCGCTCCGGGCTCGGCAGCCCCACGCCGGCCCTGGGGGCGGCTCGGTGCCCCGCGGCCCTGCAGCACGGCCGGGGCTGGGGGCAACGGGGGCTCCAGGCTGCCATGGGACCGCTAGCCACGGCTCCTCCCGGACACCCCGACCCCCGCCCCGCCGGAATAGCCCGGCAGCTCTCCCGCCGCCTCCCCGGCCGGGGTCAGCCCCGCTCGGACACCGCGCACAGGCACCCGCGGCTCCGCACCCGCCCCAGTCCCGCGGGGACAGAGGGCCCCGGCGGCGCCGCCCGGCCCCGCGCTCACCGCCCGCCGGTGCCGCCTCGCTCCGTGGCCGGCGGTGCCGCCGCAGCCCCCGCAGCGCAATATGGCGAGCGGCGGCTCCGCAATGGAGCTCGGGAAATAGAGGGGAGTTACATATTCATGGCCGGGGCTGGGCAGGGGGAGCGCGGACGGGGCCGCCGCGCCCGGGCCGCCCCGCGCCCTCCTCCGCCTCCTTCACGGCCGGGGCGCGGCGGCCGCCGGGGCTGCTCGCTGCTTTCCCCCGCCCTGCCCACACCTCCGGCCCCGCCGCCGCCAGCGCTCCATGTCCTTTTCCCTTTCCTTTCCCGTCCCCAGGATGCGGCACCGCGTCCTGCGGGGCTCCCTCCGCACCACCGCCCCTCTCCATTGACCGCCCTCCTCGGCCAGGGATGGCTGAGCTGCACCAGGAGAGGGTCAGGTCGCACATCTGGAGGAATTCCTTCCCGGAAATGGTGATTAGACTTTGGAAAGGGCTGCCCGGGGGGCGGTGGGGTTACCGTCCCTGGAGGTATTTAAGGAAAGGCTGTCTGTGGCACTTGTGCCGTGGCCTGGTTGACAGGGAGGCGTAGGGCATAGGTTGGCCTCGATGATGCCAGAGGTGACTCCAGCCCCGGTGACCCTGTGGTTCCCGCAGCCAGCCCCGGGGCCGGTGGCCGGGCCGGAGCGGGGCCGGCCCGGGCAGCCCCCGCTGTCCCCGGGCAGGTGAGCCTGCGGGCCGCAGGAACTGGGCTATCGCCGCCTCATTCCCCGCTCCGCGGGCAGGAGCGGCTCCTCCACCTCCGCACTGCCCGGAGGGGGAATGCACAGCCTCGGGCCGGCCCTGCCGGGCTCTGCTCCCTGAACTCCGGGGCGCTCGGACACCGCTCCGAGAGAGACGTGCCCGGAGCCCGAAGGCTGTGGGAAGCGGCTGAGCCGGGCAGGCGAGGCAGCGAGCCCAGCGCCATCCCCACAGCCCTCAGACAAGGGACAGAAGCTGAAGCAAGACTTGCGGTGTTTCTGTTTACGATACACCTTCAGGTGTTCTCGAGCATCTCCGGCCCGCTCTGCGGTCCTAACGTGAAATAAACGTTTGTCTTCCCGTGTCTGCGTTTTAACGTTTGGTAAATTAAAACTGTATTTATGAGCTTTGGGTCTTCAGAGCTGCCTTTACTGGTCTTGGCATTAACTGTTTTATAGCGATAGCAAGGCAGTGCACTTGGTGTAATTAAATCTGGTGTGAGTAAAAAGTGAACAGGGATCAGACGTGAGCTTGAATTAATACTTCAGTCTTTAATCATGCAGCAACATAATTAAGATTATTTGATATGGAGTATTTAAGGCAATTCAGTATGAAGTATTGCAAGTTTTCCTAGAGTGTTATAGTTAGTGTTCTCATAATTAGAATATTTTTAAAGTCCTGGTTTGGACCTTCACCTCTTCTTGCAAAACTTCACATATTTTTGAGAAATTCTAGCCTAAGTCAGGTTATTCTTAAGTAACTATTTTTATGGAGTAGCTTTCACTCCCCTCACACCCCTTATGACCTATACTGCAGCCTATATAATTGATCCTTACAAGACATTGTTGAGCTAGTCAGGGATAACATCTCTGTTTTCTAAGTGTGATCAAATGTCTCAGATAAATCTCAGAGGGAGTCAGCTGTGGACAGGACTTAACAGTCCTTGCTCTTGATTTGGTTTCTTAAAGAATTGTTTTTCTGAAGTGGGTTGTGTTGAGCTCTTTCAGTGTTAAAATTCAGAACTGGTATGGAATGGAATAAGAGATTCTGATACATTCCTCTCTTTAGAATGACAGTAGTCAGAACTAATGACTGAAATTTTCCTGAAGTTTCAGCTATTCATCAGTGTCAAGGAAAGGAAAATGTTGTCTGGCAAGTTATTGTGGTACCAGAAGTGCCCTTTGGTAAAAATTGCTCCACTTGTTAATTGCCTACAGCACTGAGGTGAGTGAAGAAATTCTGATACTAATGCACCACTGTTAGTAAAATTTGTTCTATGTGAGAAAAGCTTAATGCTGCAAAAATAAGATTTTCAAAATGAGAGCATGCACTTGTCAGGAAGGCAGATCTCCAAAGGCAGATGGAGTGCAAGGTGGGTTGGAATCACAGAATCCCAGAATGGTTTAGGTTGGCAGGGACCTTAAATTCATCTCGTTCCACCCCCTGCCATGGGCAGGGACACATTCCACTATCCCAGGTGGCTCCAAGCCCTGTCCAGGCTGGCCTGGGACACTGCCAGGGATCCAGGGGCAGCCACAGCTTCTCTGGGCACCCTGTGCCAGGGCCTGCCCACCCTCACAGGAAATCTCGTATAATGCAAAACTATACACTGGCATGTAAATTAACAAACTGTAAGCATTTCTAGGAACCCTTTGCTGAAAGAGACGCAAAAGGAAATTCAACACTTTTAAGCTGTGCTAATGGTGTCCCGCTCACTGCATTTCTAAGAATATTTACTTGATTCTGTTTTATATTTCCTGTATGATTTAATAGTGGCACCTTGGATCTCCTCTGCAATGTGGTGTTCTTGCTGCTTTTAAGGATGTGAGAAAAGGCTGCCAAGTACTTTCCAAGTGCAGGCTGTCCTCCTGCCAAGACATCAGCAAGAGTGTTTTGTGCTCAGGGCAGCTGTGGTGCAGCTGCAGAGCTGTGGTGCACATGCAGAGCTTGCTCCCTGGCAGGAGCCCTGCTGGCACAGGGACACTGCTGTCATGGCCAGGGGACTGGGGGCATGTCCCTCGTGTTCAGCACTCCCTAGATCATATCCAGGTACTCTGTCCAATTTGGGGCTCTCCCTGCAGGAAAGGCCTTGACAGACCGGAGGAAGGGAAGGTAAGGGAGGTCCCCAGGATGGCTGGGGCTGGAGAACTTCCCCTGAGAGGAAAGGCCATGGGAGCAGGGCTTGGTCAGCCTGGGGCAGGCAAGGCTTTGGGGACCCTACACATCCAGCCCCTTCCTTTGAGGTTATTGAGCCAAGGTGAGAGGTGACAAGAAGCCAAAACAAGAAAGTTTTGGATGAATACAGGGAAAACCTATTCCCCATGAGGACACTCAGCAGCAGCACAGTTGCCCAGCAAAGTTGTGCCGTCTCCATCCTTGGAGGTTTTCCAAACACAGGCTGTTCAAGCCCTGAGTGGCCTGGTCTGACCCGAGCTGACCTGCTCTGAGCTGGAGCTTGGACAGGGACCTCTGAGGGCCCTTCCAGCTCAAGTTATCCCATCATCCTGTGATGCTGCTCTTGGGTGCAGACAAGAAAGCCTGGGAGATGGATAATACTGTATTTCAATACAATACAGTGCTCTGTGTTGGGAGCATTTTTGTTCTCTGCAGCAGGTAGCAAAACCATGCAGCATGAGAGCTGAGAGCTTTCATCAGCTCCTGCTTTCCACTGTTCCTGCTGTAATGGAAACATTGCTTCTGCTCCTTGCAGCAGCAAAATAATAGTAAAGAAAATTACTGCAGTCAACTGAGACATGTTGTTTCCATGTTGTCCTTTCAGGTAAAATATTTATTACCTGTTAAAGTGATTGAAGGTCACCTGTTCACTTCCTTTCAGAAACCAGCACAGAGAGGGAAGGAAGAGAAAATACTCATGTTTTAAAAATCTGGAGGCAGAGAAGTGTAAGTAGGAGGCAAAAGATGGGAAAATCAGGAGAAAATGTCCATGTTGGTGCATTACTCCACTGTGGTACATTACAGTAAAGCAAGATAAGGGTATAAATAAATTATAGCAAAGGAAAACTAAATGGGCATTGGTAGGATGAGGTAAGGTCTGCCCCAGCAGTAGTAAAATAATCATTTTCCCATGCCAACTGTCCCTGTCAGACAGAGCAGGAGGGATTTCTGAGGCATTTACCCTTTGTGTAGGGTACAAACTGTGTGCAGAGCAGCTTTGCTCAGGATCAACTCAGCTACAATGGGGCAGGAGGAAAAGCACTGAGGTTGTTCTGAACCAACACTGGCTCAGGACCAATGGCTTTGCTACAGTTTAAGATTTAGATTCTTTAAAAATAAGGCAGAGCAAGCAAGCTGCTTGATCTTGAATGAAAAATGTTTGATGTTTTGAATGGGAAAGAAGGGAAACTGAACAAGATTGCTCAGCACAGATTGGTATTGTGGTGGCAACTACGATGTGCCTCTTCCTTCTGCCAGAGCTGTAGCAGTCTGGTCAGAATGTCCAGTGGGAGTCGAGAGAGGAAAAGCCCTTTTCTGGATCATAAGAGACCTGCAAGATAATACCCCAGTGATATATCTGCAGAACTTTGCAGATTGTGGCTTTATTTTGAGGCTTGTGCACAAAATAAGTGAGAGGGAGAAATTTGGGGCAGATTAATTACTCACAGAGGTAACACGAATAAAGGCAAATTGTAACAGAATCCATGTTGCTAAGGATCAAGGTGTACAAATTAGGGATTCTATCAGCTGTATTCCTCTGGAAAAGAAGTTTGGTATGAGACATTACAGGCTCTTCAGTATTCAGGCCCTGCCATTATTAAGTACTTGCTTTCAAAAAAGTCCCTTAAAATCAATATGTTGTAGCCAGCATTTGGACAGTCAGTGGTGACCCTAGAGGGAAAGATACTGCTAAAACCAGCAGCTGGTAAATCCAGAATGAGCTGGGAGTGGAAGAGCTAAGAGCAGGTAGTAAAGGAGTAGATCTCATTTGGGAAGGGTTAAACACTTATTTTTACCCCTCCAGTGTATCCCAAAAATTTCAATGTACTTGATCCCAATAGAGCTTTAGTGGAGAAATGCAGTGCTCAGGTAGTGAGCAAGCAGGGACATCAAATCTGCCACCTTTGATGGGAACAGTGCCAGGCAAAGTTCTTTGATGCAAATTGCTTATAAGAAGGAAAAAATATTGCAAATATCTCAACTCCAAACCTGCAATATAACAACATATTAACAATATCATAAAATTTTAATAATAATAATAAGCTTTGGCAGCCTCAGGGGCAGGAAGCATTCCAGTGTAGGCTCAAGCAGAACCATCCCACAACCACAGCTGGGGAACAACAGCAGGACTGTGCTATCAGTGATTGGTAGTAATTCAGAAGTGTTTTCATAGCAGCACTCTACTGCATGGTTCAGAAAGTGATTTTATCAGCAAAGTAAAAACAGAGATCAAAACTGGCCAAGAATTTGAGGAGTAGCTGCAAGATACTATTATCTGCTTCATAAAGTGAAGTTTCAGGCAGTGATGGAAGGGTTTTGCCGGTTTAATAACTGAAGGATAGTTCCAAGTAGCACACCCTCTAATCACAGAATGCAACTGAAAAAATATCCGAAATTCAAATTCTTCAACATTTCATGAGGCAAAACCCCAAACTCACTCAGACTGAAAAAAACATGTTTACAAAATCTATAGCCTTAGGGCTTACCTCAGAAATTCACTATGTTTTCAGAGTATTGGTTCTTTGAGAAGACATTTTATGTCTCCTTAGCTTTGGAAATGTCTCCAAGGCACATTAAGACATTTGGTTAAAATAGAAGAGGTGGATAATTAGTGGCATCATTTGTAAACACATGCTTAATTGGGCTTTTGGAGAGGGGTAGCATGCACTTAATGGCTGGTATTAATTCTGCATTTGATATTTACAATAGTGTATTAACAGGTGTAGGATGACAGAACATATAATCATTTAATCAGATAATTAGCTAATTACAAATATTTTCACTTGTTTGGATTTTTATTTTAGGCTTTACCTATATCCCTTTAATGCAGCACAAGAATTAATTCCACTAATCTAAAACATGTTGTTCATCCACTACAAAACCAAAGGCAATAATTGTTTCTGCTTGCATGTGCTGCCAGAGAAAACCAGAGCTGAGGAGGGAGCGGCTGTTTGTCTGCTCAAAGTGACACTTTTGTGCCAATGTTCAGAGCCACCCATGTACCCTGACACAGGTGGGACTTCCCAGACATGAAATACGGCCAGCTTGTTCCATAGGATGGGAGTAGCACCCTCAACACGTGGCTGCCTTCTCCCTGTGGGGTGCTGTGTGTATGGTCTGTCCCCAGTAGCCAGTGGATATTCCAAATTCAAGCTGCAAAAGATAAGCTCATTTCTTCCATTCCCAGAAATCCAGGGTTCAGAAATTAAGGCCAAAGAGTGGGATCTCGTTATAAGTAACTTGGGGAAAGCAAGAAAATGTTGCTTCTGTGCTCTGCACAGGGGCAGGGAGTAAGACAGAACCCAGCTTTGGTATCAAACTGCAGCTGGTTTTTCTTGTAACTCCTTGTTTACTACTTTTATTATAGTAAGTGGATTGAAGGAAAACAAATCTTGTTTTTTTACCTTGCTTCCTCAGAAGATTTTGCACATGCTTTCAGAAGGGTTTAAGTAGTGTCAGGGCAAAGAAAGCAGAATGATCCAGCTCTGGTGCCTAGCAGAGGTAGTTTGAACTGAAATAGGGACATGATTAAACCCTGTTAACAATGTTTTAATCTGTCATTCAGCAAACAGCGTCCTGTTCTCTGCAGTAAGGAAACAAGGGTATTTAAAGCCTGCCCAAGGAAGGGAAGTTCTGTGTACAATGTTTGGAAATAGTTTTTAAAGAAATAACTACATAGAAAGTGTTGCAAAGATGAAGTCAAAGGTTTATGAGGCGTATAAGGTGTTTGTGGGATGAACTACAGGCTGAGACTAACCCACAGTAAAGGTGTCTCTTGCACTGATGAACTTTTCATTTGTGGTGAAAAAAAAATGTGCTGTGCCCTGGAAAACAAATTTAGCACTGGCTGTTCTCATCCTAGGGCTGTGGGCAATATTTTAAATACGTGCAACATTTTAGGTGTGTGACACAAGACAGCACAGCAGCAGGGTTAGAAACAGGAGAATATTGGGAGGGAGAAGCAATACCTGCACACAACTTCTGGGGGCCCAAATAGGATCTGGAGGCTGATTGTAGATGGAAACAGTGCCACTGAGTGTTTCTGTATTGAGGCCTGACTTTAGTTGATTAATACATCTACTGATCTCTAATTAGGTGCAATTAACAGCCTGTACACAACAGCAGGCTGGGTAATAGTCAAGATAATTATCTGGAGCCCTCTAGTGGAGCCTGAGACAGATACAATCAGACTTTTTGTTTTTCTGCAAAGACAGATTTATTTTTCTTCCAGTGAATGGCCCAATCAAGAACCTTTGCTGAAATCATTGAAGGCTTATGCTTGCACTGAAAATCATGCAAAAGGTAAATAAGTATTAGGATGACTTAGTCTGTTGTGTTGATCTTTACAAGTAGTGACCAACTTTTTAAAAGCCTGTTTTTAAAGAGACAAGGATAATGAGAAGGCAAAAAGACAAGAGGGGAGAGGGAGAAAAAAAAAGGGGAAAAATAATACAAAAAAATCAGGATATGTTTTAATGATTCTTGGCTTAAGCATCAGTTACAGGAAATGAATGACTATTCCTTCTCTGTTTCATATCTTATTTTAGAAGATTTCCTGTAGCACAGACTTACCTTGTTTTGTAGCTGGTTAAAGCCTGCAATCCTAAACCTGAGTGTTTCCCTGAGTGAAGAAGCTCAGTGGATGATTGTGCCACACTTTCCAGAGGCTGCTTAAATTGTGTAAGACTATCCCTGAGCTGTGTGTTTCAATTATAACCTAGGGAGATTTGCTTTTAATTCATCTGTTTTATTCATTACTTGAACTTCAGCAGTGACCTCAAGAAATGATGGAGAATAGGTGTTTGCCAGCTGGGTCCTTGCTCCAAACCCACATGTGACTCACCAAAGCAGCTGTGCCCATTTCTTCCATAACACAGCTCTGCTCTCTTAAGTGCTGGGAGCTCCCTGACTTTGCTGCTCCAGCCTGGACAGCCCTCGGGTTCCACAGATCTGAGCTCTGATTTATTTCGAGCTGCTGGAGCATACTGAACACACATTTCAGCCCAGCATATTAGATGTGACTTTGCATTTGGAGTTTCTTTCCAAGATCACAGATGCCAGCCTTATGAATTAGGGACTTTGGTAGGTGCTGGGGACAGGCATTATATTAGGGTAGAGGTCTGAAAAATAAATGATTTCTCTTTTTGGGTTCTATTTTCACTCCTCTTTGATTATTTTCAGGCCAAGGGATGGAAAAGCGAGCTTGTGGCTGTATGTTATTATTTGCTTCTAAAGTCTCTGGTTCTGCTATTTGACAAATTGCTGCCTTCTAAACAGCACCAAGAACACAGTTTGGAGAAATACAGTTTACACCTATTTTCTGCAGCCTCACACATCTGCTTCAGATTTGCAGCAGGAGGAGAAATGGGATGTGTAATGCTGGTTTATGGACACAGCAGATGTCCATACATCAGCACACACACACACACACTGAATAAAGAAGACTTAACCTTTTGGGATTCACTGAAATGAGGCACAGGGCTAGTGAGAAGTACAGAACCAGCTGTAATAATGGTTTCCACAGCACTTGTAAAGAACCTGGATTTGTCCTAATTCTCCACAGGTTCTATAACGAGGAGAGCTTTGTTGCTGAGTGTCTCTGTACAGTAAGACAAGAAAAGCAGTTCAGGTCTTATTCCTACACTGTTCTTTGTTCCTCTGAAGAAATCTGTCAGAATATAGATTTAGGAGTTAATGGCCTGGAAGCAAAATCCCACAGAACTGAGTGTCTGTGTTAAAAGCTGTCAGAATTTACTGCTATCTTCAAAACAATTAGTGGAAAGGCTAGAACCTATTTCAGGCAAAGAGGGAAAGATGGAATAAGCCAATTTTTTTCCAGACAAAGAAAATGATGAGTATTAATGTGTGGTCATTTTAGATGTCTGGCAGGACCCCTCTCCCCACAATATTTGTCTTGTGTAGTTAAAAATGGCAGCATTAATACATTCTGCTTCCATGAGCCCCTTCATGGCAGCTGATTGGAAAGATCAATAATGTGCCTCAGGTTGTGAATCATTAGAAGCTTATTTTTCAGTGTTGATTATTACAATGTATGTGATCAAGTGTGATCAAAGCAGATTATTTACAATACACAGCAGTGTGGTCTGTCGGAGGGAGCAGCACATTTCCAAAGCTGTGGAAAGTGGTTTCAGAGAGAGCTGACAGATTACTACAGTGTTTATCATTGTTACAGCCTCAGTGGGAGTCTGGTTTAATCTAATTAACATAACAGTGGGAGCACAATGCCAATAAAAATTAGAAGTACTGAAGAATTCTATTATGTGGCTGGTGTGACTGGGAATGACAGACATTACAATGAAAGCACAACAGGAGGATGTTAAAGGGTGGCTACTGCTCAAGGAAGCCTTTTTTTGTACTCAGGACATTAAGCTGAGATTTTTTTTTTTTCTATACTGTCTGCTCTGAGCACCCACTTCAGGTATTCTGCATTGCCTTCTCTGTTCTCACACGCCTCTGAACTGGCTAAGCTAGCAAGATAGCTCTGCTCAGAGAATCCCAGACTGGTTTGGGGTGGAAGAGACCTTAAAGCTATCCCAGTCCCATCCCCTGCCATGGGCAGGGACACCTTGCACTATCCTGGGCTGCTCCAAGCCCCGTCCAACCTGGCCTTGGACCCTTCCAGAGATGGAGCAGCCACAGCTCCTCTGAGCACCCTGTGCCAGGGCCTCACCACCCTCATTGAAAACAACTTCTTCTTAAATTCAATCTAAATGTCTTTGTTTTTCCAGGAGCTACCAAAAAAAAAAAAATCAGATTTTTTTGTGATAATTTAGCAACAACAGAAAACTCTACCTTGAAAAAAACAAGTTAAAACAAGCCTACTTCAAACTTTGGAAGCAATTTAAGTAGTACTTTTTGAAAGGAGTTCCAGGCATCTCTAGTGATAAGGTAAGGAGCAGTGGAATGAAACTGCCAATAGATACCAAAGCTTTAGCTACCATAAAAATATAGGCATTTTTGGGAGCTTTGTTCCATACTTCTGTGTTCTTTAGAGAACTACCTGTTGTGTTCCAGGAACAGGTCTCAGAGGAGGCATTTTCAATTCATGAAACCTGGTGGGTTCCTTTTCCCACTGCTTTCAGTGGTTGATTTTGCAGAAGTCTGGTGGGTTGGTGTGCATGGGGAGGAGTGACTGAAATTCACAAGATCCACAAGTGGAGGAACAACTTTCACAAACTTCCAGGCCTGGCACATATCCTGGTCCTGAACACCTCCAGCAAGAACAGAGGAAAGAAAATCATCTGTGTCTGAACAAGTCAGGGATACAGAGCTGTATGAAACTGTAGAGTGCACACCTGATTTCACAAAGCAACCAAACCCAAATTTTTAATGTCCTTTCTTGTGAAATAAATGACAGTAGTACTGTGTAGCCATTGATCAGAGAAGTCTCAAACAGGCCACCCTGCAGAAGGATTTGTCAAAGGCACCTACAGACCATGAATAGCGACTCTCCATGAAATTTTACAGAAAACAGGCATCTACTCCTCCTCCCCAACCTACAATAAAAACTCTTCTAAAACACATGCATCAAATACCATAAACGTTGCAGCAGAGCATTGGCCAAAAGTCAAAGCACTCTCTGGTGTTCTCCAGGATATAATTTCTCTTTGTCTCTGACAGTTTTTTGATGATAAACTAGGAAAATATGATAAAGAGAAGTCTTGGAACAGAGAGTGGGGATGAGGAAGCCATGTGAACAATTTGACAGAGTGTAAAAAAGACAACAAGAAGGCAGGAAGCAGGAGAGAAAGTGGTTTGGTAATCAGCCCATGAGAGGATGATGTAGAAGTGTGGTGATTCAGTGTTCGCCCCACACTGTTTCCTCTTGTAGAAATTCTTAAATTTCTCAGGGTTTGGTCCCTGTTCTTTGCCTTTTGTAGGAGTTGGAACCTAGATTTCCTTCTCCAGATGAAAAGGTAGGTTATTCTCTGTCACAGCAAGGCAAGAGGACTCATACCTGGAGCAGATTTCCAGAGCTGCTGGTGGTGATTGTGATGAGCTGAGCTGCTGCATCCCCCATGGATCCCCATGGGCTGTGGGTGGATCTCTGCATCCCCCGTGGATCCCCAGGGGCTGTGGGTGGATCTCTGCATCCCCCATGGATCCCCAGGGGCTGTGGGTGGATCTCTGCATCCCCCATGGATCCCCATGAAGGGGCTCAGCTGCTTCACCCTGGTCTCACCAGGGCCTGGAGCACCTCCTGCCCCTCCTTCTCCACTGACCTTGGTGTCTCCACGTTGTTCCCCTCACATGCTCTCACCTCCTCCTCTTCTCTGACTAGAAGAAAACCTGTGTCCCACTTTGTCTTGATTTTCTTCTTAAATCTGTTATCCCAGAGGCATTACCAGCCTCTCCTATTGGCCCAGCCTTGGCCAGCAGCATGTCCAGCTTCAGAGCCATCAGGGACTGGCTCTGCTGGACATGGTGGAAGCATCCAGCAGCTTGTCCCCTCCTCATCCCCCCAAAAACCAGGCTGTGCAAAACCAACACACAGGCCCATGGGGGTGAGTAGGGTGGAACACCTCTGCTATGAGGAAGGGCTGGGAGAGCTGGAGGTGTTCACCTGGAGAAGAGGAGGCTCCAGGGAGACCTCAGAGCCCCTTCCAGTTCCTAAAGGGAGAGCTGGAGATAAGGGCCTGGAGGGACAGCACAAGGGGGATGGCTTTAAGGTGACGGAGGGCAGGGTTAGATGGGATATTGGGAAGAAATTCTTCCCTGTGAGGGTGGTGAGAAGCTGTGGCTGCCCCATCCTTGGAAGTGTTCAAGGATTGGAGCAACCTGACTCTAGCAGAAGGTGTCCCTGCCCATGTAGAGGGTGGAATAAAATGATCCTTAAGGTCCTTCCCAACCCAAACCAGTCTGGGATTCTATGATTTTAAGTTGAGGATACTTGGAATTAATTTGCTTTGTAAAGAAAACTAATTGCCTGGTAACTTTAGTAGCAAAGCTAAGATTGCCTGGGAGCTTTCTGGAGTGTAGTGAGTACAAGTTGGGTATCTGAAAAACAGGGAGGTGTGCGGGGTCAGGAGGGACTTTGTAGGGAAGGATTTTACCAGAGGAAGAGGAAGAGGGATTCTCTGTCACCAGAACAGCTACAGAGGTGAACGTGCAGGAGAGGGCGCCCGACAGCAAGGAGTAACTTCTGGTGTGAAAACATCTCATTAAAACAGGGAGACAACAGCTGGTTTAAAGTTTTGGTTGAGGTTATATTTTGCATAACCTCCGAGAGTTGAGTGGCCAACTGAGCATCCGTGGTTTTGGTAGCTAGTGCATTCAACATGAGTGAAAATCTGATTGCTGTCACTCATGTCAGCAACTCCAGTCTTCAGTCAGTGAGGAGTGTAATCTTTACCAGTCCTCTCTAATTAGATGTGTGAGAGCAAACTGGGTAGGAAGTGTACAGCTTCCTTTATTTCTCCTGTCACACCACTCAATCCCAGCCGTGGATAGCAGCCTCCACAGTGAGCTAGCTCCTTGTTAAACCAGAAAATCCCTGTACAAAGGCTCCACATTGCTCCAGTTAGTGTTGGATGCCTGTGCTCCCAGAATGCTGAATGAGGTTACAACTTGGGCTGTGTTTATTTTCAGGGCTGTAGCTGTGCAAGGCTTTTGCAGACAGCAGAAACATTCAGAAGCCTGGACAGTGGAGCACTGTCAGGATCTACTAACTCTTTTTTCCATGGCAAATCCAGCATTTAGGGGAACTGCACTGAGTGGCAGCCACTTCTACCCATGCTGTCCTCAAACAGAGTGTTCTTCCTCAGCACCTTCCCACGTGCAGGTGGTGCAGGTGCTTGCTCTTTAAACTGAAAATTCAAACTCCAACCCTGTTTCATTGCTGTGAGACCTTCCTGGCAAGTAGAGCCCTGTGCACCACCAGTGAGAAGGTCCACAGCTCCTCTTGGTGCCTTTCCTGCACTGCTGCCTCACCCACAGCTGCAGTTACAGCCCTGCCAAGTTGCTTCTCCTCACCCTCCTTTGCAGATACATCTCATACAGTCACAGCTGTGGTTTGGGCAGCTCATTCTAGTGACAGTTGTCATCCATCATCCACACTTGGGGCTGGTGCTTCGTGGGCTCCACCTGGAGCACTACATCCAGCTCTGGGACCACAGCACAGGGAAGATGTGGGGCTCTTGGAGCTTGAGGAGGCCACAGAGATGCTCCCAGGGCTGGAACCCCTCTGCTCTGTAGCCAGGCTGGGAGAGCTAGGAGAGCTCACCTGAAGAAAAGAAGGCTCTGGGGACACCTTACAGCCCCTTTCAGTGCCTAAAGGGACTCCAGGAGAGCTGGAAAGGGACTTGGAACAAGGGATGGAGGGACAGGACACAGGGAATGGCTTCCCACTGCCACAGGGCAGGGTTAGATGGGATATTGGGCAGAAATTCTCTCCATCCCTGGGAGTGTCCAAGGAAAAGTTGGATGGGGCTTGGAGCAACCTGGGCTAGTGGAAGGTGTCCCTGCCCATGGCAGGGGGTGGAACTGGATGGGCTCACTGCCCAAACCATCCCCTGATTCTATGATTCCACATGAACTTCGGTTTATTTCTCCTTCTTTTCAGAGGGTTTTCGCTTTGCACAAGGCAGAACTCTGGAAAGGCTCAAGTTATCACTAAGCTGCCCCAGCCTTTGTTGTGGTGTATTGTTCTTGTCTGTGGACTAACAATGCAGCCAGTGCCTTCAGCTGGGAGCCAGGAGCCAAGTGGAGACCAGCGATAAAGAGAAGGAAGGAGGAGCAAGGGAGAGTTTGACCTCACAGCTTTTGTTTAAATTACTGGTTCTTTTCAGTATTTCCTCTTGTTATTCTTTAGGTATTTGGGGAAAGAGAAGGGAACCATAGCCAGACCATTATGTATGCTTAGTCCATAATCGACACATTTTTATCATCTCTTTTTTTTTTTTATTTTCTTTATTTTATTGGTTGTTTAAATAGCTACAGAAATATACCAGAGAAATGGAGACTAAAATCTTGCAAGTTTTTAATTCTGGGCAGTGTGCCAAGGAAAAGGTAATTGTTGGCAAGACTCCAAGGCTTGGTTTGCGTGCTGCTTTCAGTCCACAGCAGGGATCCTTACAGCTCGATTATTCTATACAGACAAAACACTCAAAAAGCTTCATTTTAAAATGGGCTGAGTGGCTATTAGAGAACATTAACACCCCCAATTTCAGCCTCCTGCCCACTTCTGTGTTCCTGGACTCTCTGGTCCTTGACAGAGTACTGAAAGACCCCCCAGTTCTATCCAATAGTTACTGCAAGATGTGGCAAAATCCAGCCTTAAGGTAGCTCAACTGCTGAACATCCAGCGTGCCATCAGAAATTAAGCAAGGCCACTGCTGCTTCTTCTGCTGGTTATTTAGAGAGGCAAGAGCTAATTTTTTGTGCATCTGAACACATCAAGGGAAAACACATTAGGGCTAATACAAACAACTTGCCCCAAGGAGAAATTCTGTCTGGGTTTAAGTGGAAGAAAATCACTGTGAGAACAACTAAACATTGCACTAAGTTGCCAGGGAAATGGTAAAATTTCCCTCACTGGAAATATTCAAGGTTTGGCTTGACAGAGCCCTGGACAGCCTAACAGAAGGGTCCTGCTTCCAGCAGAAGTTTGGAGCAGATGGGCTCCAGAAGTCCCTTCCAAACTGGATTTTTCTGTGATCTATGATAATACTTTTAATCATCATGTTTCAAAGTTAGGATAACAGAAGAATGTTGTTATTTTCTCTCATGTAAGGAAAATGAGGATTCCAGTGTCTACGGAAATACTAACTTTATTATGAAATAGAAAAGGAAGGAAAAGCAATAGTTGCATTTCACTTACAAACAGTGCAACTGTTTGTTTTGTGGTCAAAACCAGTCTGGTAAAGCTGAACAGCGTAGGTAACCAGGAGAACATAGGTTTCTGCTAAACATCATCATCCAAAAAAAAAAAAAAAAAAAAAAAAAAAAAAAAAAAAAAAGCAGCAATAAAACAATCTCTTTTGATCTGCAGAGAGCAGTTTTAATGCAGTAAATATGACAGTGTGTTCAGTACTGCACAGCAAAACAGTTGGGACTGTGGTGGTGGATGTGTCTGAAAGCAAGCAAGTTTTTAAATAAGTATTATGCTTTCCTATAACAAACAATTAAGCACTGGCATTTAAAATGCTTTGAAAAAATCCACAGAATTAGTAGTGATTTGATAGAGTTTATCAATTCTAAGTAGATCATTGCTACATAATCAAGGCCACTGCTGTTTCTTCTATTGGTTATTTAGAGAGGCAAGAGTGAACCCAAGGCAGGTACTGTGCTAGAAAAGCAGATTAATTGTTACCCATGTTAACAACTGGAGGGGCAACAGAGTGAGTGTAAGAAAATCAGTCCTGCACTGGTTAACTACATCTGCACTCCTAAAGGATACTGAAAGCCCTCGTGTCCAGCTTTTATCACACAAATAAGTCATGGGAATAATTCATTGGAAAGATTTCTGCTGGCTGCTCCACCACGAGGATGTGCTGGTGCTGCTGAGGAGGTGACGTCCTCCTTCTGCCCAGGCACACTCTGGGTGAGTGCAGATGAGCTGGAGAGGAGCAGGAGGCTGACAGGATCCCAGGGATGATGGGATGAGTGTGGGATTGCTGTGAGGCTGCTCGCTGGGTGGCTTTCCCAGCCTTGGGTGGATGGACTTGTGCTCTCAGCATCTGCACTAAGTGAGCAGAAACGCTTGTAAACACTTTGTGATCCATCTACTGTAAGTTCAAAACCTCGGAGGGATAAGTTTTTATACAATTATCTGGAACAAAAATGAAGCAGACGAGACAATCACTTCAGAGAGGGGAAAATACATCAAAAATCCAAACGATTCAGTTTTCCTTTGTGTGTCTCCTTTTGAACTTTTGCAGCCCCTTCAGTGTGCAGGATGGCTTAGCAAATCCCACTTTATTTGTTACACATGCCTCCCTGGATAGGGTCCTGAGGAGAAGCTTCTGCATGGAAAATGGAGACTTGGAACAGGAAAGCTGTGTTTAAACCCCGTGCTTGGTCCTAACGAATATACTTGGAATAAAAAGCAACCAAAACCATCTGTGGCCAGAAGAAGCAAATCCAGATGTCGTGGGGATTTAGCCCTCTCCTTCATTAATCATGTCTGCAGGATCATTCAGCTTCTGCAGCCTACGCCTGCTGGACTTTTGAGGGGTTGTTAACAATACAGGAACAGCAGCTCGCTTGGGAAGAAAGTTTCAGTCACATTTTTGATAATCAAATGGAAGTAGAATTTCTTACTCCTCTGAGCAGAGTCAACATCATTTCCTTAGTTAAGATGGGAAAATGACAGGTTGAATTTCTGGATTTGGCATCTTGCCTCACTAAACTCTGTTCAGAGGCAGTGAGATGCCTCAGCCTTCCCTTCTTACCAGGCTGCCTCCTACAAAAACCCTCCCTATAAACTTATTTGTACCACTCAGGAAGGTCTTGGTCTCCCCAGGCAGGTGTGGCTGCCCATTTGAAGCAGTAAAGATCTCCACCAGATGGCTTTTTATTCTGGATTTTCTGTTGAGATCAGCAAATTGGGCAGTGCCTTCTTGTTTGCTGTTCTGTAGCCGTGGGAGCAGTGGGAAAGGCACTCAGCTGTGGTTTATTCCCTGGTTTCTGTGCACCACCTCTATTTTCATGTGAGGGAACAAACCCATGAGTCTTGTTTGACAATGAGGGAACTTCAACAATGAATTTGCAAGGGCCTGTGCATTAGTTGTTTTGACATGAATGTCCCAACTAATTAAATTACAGCCTCTAA
This sequence comes from Vidua macroura, assembly GCF_024509145.1. Lineage (NCBI taxonomy): Eukaryota > Metazoa > Chordata > Aves > Passeriformes > Viduidae > Vidua > Vidua macroura. The sequence continues at coordinate 8,346,412 of NC_071579.1, forward strand.
TGGCAGCTGAAGAGGAATGATCACCTCATTTGTCATTTAACAGATTTCATAACTAGTGACTAAGCAGAGAAGGAAATGGTGTTTAAATTTACCAAATACGTTTTGTGAATTTAAAAAACAGAAACATTCAACACATGTATTTTTTTTTAATTTACATATACACAAAACCATGTCATTTCCTGGCCACTGGGGCAGGCAAATGGAGTGTGCCACAGCTGGAGGTGATTCTTAATTCTAGGATTCCTTGCTTTATAGGAAATAAAATCCAGAACCATATCTTTGCATTCCTATTCAGGGTTTTTATTCCTGCCATTTCACTCCCATACCGATTCCCAGGGCTGCTGGGTTTGCTGCACCTCTTTCCTTTCCTGTTCTTCTAGATCCAGCATTGCCCCCCAGCCTTCCAGAAGGAGACTCCAACTTCAAAGAGCCACAGGGCTGACATCAAAAGAACAAGCAAACAAGCTTGAAACAGTGCTCCCACCAGGTTCCTGACATGGCAGTGACAGAGCCAGCAGCACTCCCCCAGGAAAACTGGGGAGGAGAGGAGACAAGTCCAGGGGAACTTTGCACCACAGGGCTCAAAGAGAAATTACTTCACATTAAGGTAAGGCAGAGTCTCTTGTTCTTGTGGGGTCACTGATTTGAGAGGATTTTTTCACTCCAGGTGTGCAGTGTTTTCCCTTCTCCACAGCTGCTGCCTGGAGCTGTACTTGGGACAATCTGTTTATTTGTAATAAATCAATTTTAGAATCTGTTTTAAAAAGCAGTCTTGACATGCAAGTTGGTAATGTGCCCTAAGCACTAACAGATTGTGCATTTGGTTGTAAAGAGTATCACTTGCTCAGAATACATTTGGGTTTGGCTGTACTCCACAAGAACTGGGAACCTAAGAGCCACTGAAGGGCCCTTGTGGATAGAAACCAAAAGAACAGAGCTCTCTCGAGTGAGTAGCATGAGCACTGTGCTGTTCCCTCAGCTTTGAGAAGGAATTCTAGAGAAGCAGCATTCTTTTGTTGTGCTGACCTGGTGGTGTCTTACAGGCCCAGCTGCTCGAATCCTCCCACTCCACAATCTCAGGTGTCAGAGGAGAGAGAAGCTTCTCATTGTCATTACTGGGAAGTTTTCATCACCCCACCACACTCTTGTACAACAAAGAAAAAAGAGGTTTTTTTTAACCTCAAGTTTTCTACCTTTCCACTGAAAAGTATTTAGTGTTTGAGGAGCAAGATGTCTGTTGTTTGGATATTGAGGATGGAAATTCTCAATTTGTAGCAATGCTGATGTCTAGCTGAGCCATGCTATGGGCTAGGGCTATGTTTGTGTATATATATTTATTAAATGCAAGTAGAGAACTACAGAACTCTGCCATGTCACCATGAATGCATTATCAGAACATTCTATTGCAGGAGTTTCAAAAACCTCTCAGATTGTGTATCACATTCAATTCCGTGGGCAAAATTGGCATATCTAAACAATTTGCAACCAAGCAGGGTAGAAAAATGAGAGTCATTTATAATTTGTTTTTTTATAAGCACTGTTTTTCAATGAGTATTCCAATGAATGTTGTTCACATGTTGAATGTGAGCAACATAATAAAACATAACTGGGAAGGAACTAGGGAGTGAGAAAGGCAACCAGCAAAGCCTCCTCCTGCTTTGAACTGTGCACTCAGCAGCTTGATTATTTTGATCTACATAACCTTTGAAAGGTAGAACTACAGATAAAATGACACCATCTGCTACTGAAATATTCCTTTGCCTTACTTTCCTTCCTTCATGAGTAGTTCAGACTGTCATCCATACTTTTCAGTAAGGGGTTTTATCTGATTTCTTAATTTGAATCATGACCATAAACACCATTTTTACCTCTTTCCTGGAACATTCAGTTCATATATGAAGGAGCATACTGTTTCCACACCATGCTGTTTAATTTTTTTTTATTTTTATCTTGGTATAAGAAAGATACTTTCTACAGCAAGAACAGCAATTCACTGGCACAACCTCCTCAGGGGCATAGCAGGGTCTCTGTTGCTGAAGTTCTCAAAGTAATGGCACAGGGTGTTAGATAATCTCCTTAGACTCCCTTTCCCAGGAGAGGTTCGAGGACCTTTCAAGGTCCCTTCCAAACCTGGGCTGCTCCATGATTCTGGGATTAGGAACTTGTCCAAATCCACTCTCCTGCGTGTGGGTTTTCAGTGCTCCATGCTGGCTGGTCTCTCAGAATTAGGGCAGTAGCTAAAGCACAACCAACTCTTAACTTTTTTTTAAGGCTATTTTATCAAAATGTTAATTTTGCTTTTCCAGACAGAACAGCTGTGATTCTCTTAGAGTATCCTCTGTAGCTAGATTTTAAGACCTCCTTCTAACCTTTTGAAAATAACTCATAAGAATAACATTTTTGTTTTACTTACAGGGAAAGGATTCAGAATATACTTCAACCAGCAGTCTGTCCTGAGAAAAGGGCTGTTTTTATTTTGTCACACATCTCTCACACTGTCTGCAACCTGATTTTGACTTTCAGACAACAATGGTTAAGAGCTTCCTCTAGCAATAGATAATTATTATTTATTCTTTACAGTTTCATTACATTTTCAGCTGGCTGTGTCAACAGCACATTGTTATCCTGCCTACAAAGCCAGCAGCCTTAAAATGGCTCCTTTCCCTTGGAGAAATCCTAGAAGGTACTTTTGGATAATGAATCATCTCTCCCAATGGATTTCGCACACCTTTCACTTTAGCACTTCTGTTTGATAAAAAACCATGTCTCTGAGGCAACCAGGAGGGCTGTGGGGGAGCACACACAGGGTGAACCTGTGCTCTCTCTGGAGCAAAGGGCACAGCCAAGTGCTCTTGTGCAGCTTGGCAAACAAGCTGGTTCCTTAGCACGTCCCCCTTACCATCACACAAGGAGGAGCAGCCAGCAAGGTGGCCAAGATTGTATCAGTCCCTCTGATGGCACCTCTGCAGGTTGTCAGCCCTGTGGTTGTGTTAGGGACTGTCTGTTTGACTAACAGCCCCTGGAAGTTCATTCCATGGTGAGCCCGCGGCGCTGGGAATGGATCTGGTCATGGCTGGGGCACATCAGGGTTCCATTACAGTGAGAGATCAAATAGATGAGATTGTGGTGATAGCCTCCTTCTCCCTCCCTCTCTCCCTCCCTTCTTCCCTTCCTCCCTTCTTCCCTTCCCTCCCTCTCTCCCACCCTCCCAAGGCAGCATTTGGCAGTGACAGTGCACTGCCCTTTTTGGGTACCAGAGCTCCCAGTACTTCCACTGGCTGCCTCGTGGGTCCAGAGCATGAGGAAGCTGGACTGTGGTGATGTAAGAAACCACCTCCCTCCATGTCACTGTGCCACAAGTGAACTCACAGAGGCTACAGAAGTAGATCTTCCTTCCTTTGTTTGGAAAGGATGGCTTCTCCTGATCCTCTTCACTCAGGAATTCACTTTCATTTTGCCCTTTAGGACATAATGCAACCTTTAAGATATAGTACAAAACAGGTGTTTAGAGAAGGAATTTTGGAGTGTGTAAAGATAAACACAACCCTTAAAGATCAAGATTTCATAGGAGAAAAAGTGGAAAAATACTTGTTTTGATTGTATTACTTTATCATCAATAGCTGCAGTGCAGGTGTGTCACATCAGCTTAAAATTTAATGTGGCAAATTTCTTATCTTAAAGATGTTTTTTAAATAGGATAATTTATCTCTGTTCCTGATTTGGCTCACATTTCTCATGGTGTCTTTTTAAGATGATAAAGACAGAAGCTTTGCTATTAAAACACAGCATTTCCCTATCTTAAAAAGGAAATCACAGTCTTAATTAGCAAGCGTTTATGAAATGCCTGGGGATCTTGGGGAACAGGTAGTAACACAGTATAGAATGTTGTAACTAAACAAACTCCTCAGTTCTCATTTTGTTTTTACCCTACCTGTAATTACACAGGGAGATTTCCCATTCAGTTCTGACATCTGTTCTGGGGCATGAAGCTTCTGGGATTTGGCATATTTTCATCTGCTAAATGATGGGACAGAACTGCAATCCACTTCATGGCTCATGAATTCTCCAAGGTTTATCTCTCCAGACTCCTGGAGCTGACTTGCCCATTTCACGTGATGAAAAGCTCCTCAGCTACATTTGATAAAAGATACACTGCACTGAGCAGAGCCTGAATTCTCCTCTGAGTTAATGCCTTCAAAAGGCACACCAGTAACCAGTATTTCCTCACTGGTGTCTGCTCACACAGCTCACAGAGATGCAGTGAGAAAACCACAGCAGCCACCTTGCTGAGAGCTCTCAAATATATTTAAAACAGAGCCTAGTTCACATTTGACCTCTAGAATTGCTGTTGATTTAATGTTTTAGCTCAGCTGGGGTCTCTAGAGACTCGTGAGACACTGGCTTAGTGATGCTCTGGATGAGCCTGCTCTCCTCGAGGTAGTGAAGCTCCATCACATTTAGATACAACCAGTGTGTGCCCAGAGAACATGAATTTTGGAAGGAAAGAGGTTGTTTTGCACAGTACTGAACTCGATGTCACATATCATCTGCAATATTTCAAATCTGATCAAGTTCAGTGTTGGTTTAGAAACGCCAAAATGGTTGGTTTGTTCAACTCCAAGATGGTTGGTTTATTCGACCCCAAAATGTTTTACCATTCTGTGATCAGCTGAGTGGCATAGGATATACCTACCAACCCCACAGCCCACGTCAGCAAAGCTGAAATATGTGAAAGCAATTTCACAGTGAGTGGCAGATGTGTACAAGCTGAATGAGAAGTATTTAATGGTAAAATGAGTAACTTCCAGTCACTGTGAACCTCCAGTGTGTCAGCAAAATCCACATTCATTGCAACTCATGAGCTCCATACAAAACATATGAGGCCCAATAAGGGATGGCACCCTGCCCATGGCCACTCAGCTGGATTAATGTTATAAAAACATCAAAAAAGAAGGAAGTACTTTAGAAAGTCACATCTGGGTACAATGGGAAATTATTATTCAGGGGCAGGAGAATTCAGATATCTGTTCCATACTGTCTTACACTGATGTGCTGAGGATCTGCAGACTGGTGCACTTGCCTGTTTTAGGAAGTTGTTTCAATCTTTGGACAATATTTACTGAAGTGCTGTGTATTTTAGCGCCTGCTTATTTAGGTTTATTGTTCATCCTAGAATCAAACACACAATAGCAATTTGCAATATTCCTGGTAAGAGTGGGACAATACGGCCCTGAAGACTGAGCCATAAATCACAGAATCACAGAAGGATGGAATGGGTTGGGTTGGAAGGGACTTTAAAATCATTTCATTCCACCCCCTGCCATGGGCAGGGATACCTTCCACTAGCCCAGGTTGCTCCAAGCCCCATCCAACTTGGCCTTGGACACTTCCTGGGATCCAGGGGCAGCCACAGCTTCTCTGGGCACCCTATGCCAGGGCCTTTATCACAGAATCATCAAGGTTGGAACAGACCTCTAAAATCATGGAGTCCAAACGTCACCTCAGCACTGCCACTGTCACCCCTAAAGCACCGCACACATCACCCAGCGCCAGTCCCAGCTGCCTCCTGGACACCTCCAGGAGAGGTATTTTGGTCCTGTTCAGCCGTGCTTTTACTGTGGCACGGTCTTTACCGTGACTTCTGGATAAACTCCGGAGGCTCTAACCGTGTCTCCAAGGGGGTGTGGATTTTGCGGTGACGAGCGACAGTGGGGCAGAGCGGAGTGGGGGCACAACGAGCGGCCGGGGACAAGCGCGCCTACAGCCCAGAGCCGCCGCAGGGCACCGCGGCTCCCGCCGGGTCCCGGCCGGGCCGGGCGGGGCGGGGCGGGGCCGGGCCGGGGGCGGCGCCTGCGGAGGAAGCGGCGGGAGCGGTCCGGGCTCGGCGGGACCGCGGTGCTGCCGCAGCTCCGCACCGAGCCATGGGCGCCTCTGCCTCCGCGCCGCTGGACGACAGCAAGTGCGCCTACATCCGAGGTACGGGCTGGGGGACGGCCGGCAGCGCTCCGGGTACCCCGGGGCTGGGGAAAGCCGGGAGCGCTCCGGGTACCCCGGGGCTGGGATAAGCCGGGAGCGCTCCGGGTGTCCCGGGGCTGGGATAAGCCGGGAGCGCTCCGGGTATCCCGGGGCTGGGATAAGCCGGGAGCGCTCCGGGAGCCCCGCGCATCCTGGGCAGCGCTCGGCAGCCGGCGGGACAGCGCGGGTTGAGCTGATTCTCAGCGTCCGATGGAGTTGGGAGCACTTTCTTAAGGGCGATGCTTTAGAAGTTTCCACTGCCGGAGTTAGTTATGAGTAGAGGGTGAAACTTGAGAGAGTGTGGAGCGCTGCGGCTGAGTCTGCCCGTGTGACAGATTCCATGTCTCCAGACCAGGCGGCTCCCGAGGCACCCGGCTTTGCCAGTGTGACCCCAACCAGCACCATATGGGTTGACGCTTTGCCAAGCCCCTTGGAGGCAGTGGCAACGCTGCTGGGTGGGTCCCGAGGTAAAAAAGGTGGGTACCTTACACAGTCTGACTGTGTAAGGGCAGTTCTTTATCCCATTAAAATGTTAGGAGAGAGAGAGCAAACAAAAAAAAAAAAAAAAGGCTTTAAGTTATGTATAAAACAGGCTTTAAGTTATGTATATTGCTATTAAAGTATGAAGGAAAATATGGGGTTTAGGGTGGTTTTTTGTTACTTGAGTAGTTCGGTATGAAACACAGCTTACTCTTACCTGTGCTGCTTATTGTTCAGCCAGCAGGTAGAGTATTTGCAAAGCAAATTTTAAGGCTAAATATTTACAAGTGGGATAAAAGTTTGCATGAGAAAAGGAAGCCCAGTTTTAGCACTTGGTGTATGATGCATGCGGAGCCTGCGAGAGCCCTCTCTTGGAGATCAAGCTCTGTGCTAAGGATTTGGCTGGAGGGGGACTCCTGGGTGATGCCCACAACCCAGCTTGTCCTTGGATTTCTTTGCTTCGGGATGTTTCTGTGGTGCAGAGGGAGTGCAAACACTGAGCCACTCCTCTGTTAGGACTCCTTTGAAATCACAGTGGATCTTTCAAGAGATTCCCATATTGGGAAAGATGCCCAGTTATTAAATGGCTTTTACCCAAAAACCAGTCAGCAGAGCTACTGGCCTCACACACTGAGATTTTTCAACAGAGTCCTGTCAGTACTGTCAGTTTTTCCTGTCCCATTGAGGGGGGTTTGAAGTCCCATCAGAGCCATGAGGGTGCAGTCTCCATGGATTTCTATTTTTGTTTACATTCATCCCCACGCTGCAGCCAAAATTGCATTTTCATAGTTCAGCATTAATTTGCCTGCAGGTCACAGGGAGGTTACCTTGGTCATGCTGAGAGCTCTGCAGCACTCCAGACACAGTTCTTGTTTGCCCATCACATCTTTGCACAGGCAAGAGCCAGAAGGAAGTCACTGTGGAAGAAGGAATTAAAATCCTGTGCTCATGCCCTGGCTCACGTCTGCTGTTGGTGCTGTCAGGATCCCCCATTCAAAGCTCCTGATTGGAAAAATAAATAATGAGGCACTTTATACAGAGGCTCCCTGTGAAATAGCATTTCCAAGGAGGAAAAAGAATTGTGAGGAGCATCTGAAATGCAAACAGAGTGTGATCGAGCCAGCTCACCAAACCTACTGCTGATGTTAGGCTGGAGTCTGTGAGGGTCAGGCCTTGCTGTCTGTCCTACACACCTGGGTGTGATTTATTTGCAGAGGAGCTCTGTGGTGGGCTCCCCTCATTCCTGGAAGGACCACGTGCAAGCACTGAGTCTGTAGCTTGATTAAGCAGTATGTTTTTCAGCTGGCTTTGTGAAGCTTAGGTGGGTTTTTCTAGTGGGATGGCAGCTTTTGGGGTTCTTTTCCTCCACAGGTGATGCAGGGGCGTCCTCAGTAAAAAGGAAAGGGAAAGACTTCCTTGCTTTTTGTCAGCAGAATTGTCTGCTGGAATGGGACAGCACTGGTGAGGGAGGAGATGGGGAGACAGCAAGCCAAAGGAACCAGCAACACTCTTCAAACTTTGTGCGTTTTGGGATGCTCCCTCATATTGGCCCAAATACCAGTAGCCTCAAGACAGGAAATCCTGAATATTATTTCAAGTGAGAGCTTGGTGTAGGTCATAGTTGTTTTCACGATGATGTAATTTAATTTCTTGTTGCTGTAATGAAAATCTAATTTGTCTGAAATTAAATGGATTGTAAAGCCTTGTAGTTTACTTAGACAACATTTAAGCTGAATGTAATGAATGGAAATGAGGGGCTGAGCATTAAAGGCAGTGGATGTCCTGTGCAGGGCAGGAGTTGGACTTGATGATTCTTGTGGGTCTGTTGCAACTCTGGATATTCCACAAGTCCATGTTACAGCTTCTACATCAACGCAGGTACAGTTCTACAGGTTTTCTGACTTCAAAAGTCTGTCTGCTCACATAGTTTGTGGGATGAGAGGAGAATCAAATGAAGACAAGAATTATGTGAGATGTAAAATTATGTTGAAAATATGCAAACCCAGTCAGACAGGTGCCTCTATAACCCCTCAAGAACCTGCCCTCAGCATGGGCACCCCCAGGTAGAGCCTGTGGTTTCCCCGTGGTGAAGGGGGGTGAGCCTTGTCAGACCAGCTGGAGAAATGAATTCCAGAGAAAACCAGAAGGCATCCCACACAGCATCTCAGTTACTGAATGCAAATCCTGGAATTTCCACCTAAAACTGCTTCCAGCTTCCATGCTCTTAGGGAAAATGGGGTAGGACTGAACCAGCCAATTTGGAGAGCTGTGTATGGTTGTACATGGGGCAATACTTGGCCAATACCATGACCTGAAAGGCAGCAATTGTAATTATTGACCTGGTAATGTGCATCCCCTGCCTCAAACAATGCCTAAGAAGAGAACAGACAATGTCAATGTGTGATTTTCCAGGTGGTCTTCACAGAGAAATTGAGGCTGTGTTTGAAACTCCAAGGGCAGGGATCTTCCTTGTGAAGTTTGAATCAACTTCCTAAACACTTAGGGATGAAAATGCTTTGCAAAACAATTTTTACACTCAGGAAATCTCTGTATGTGTTTATATCTCGTGAAGTTACATTTCGCAAGCCGTTGCAACATCTTTTGTCTTTGTTGAGTAGAAATTAATGAAAATTGGCCACTGTTGGGGGATGAAATCGTGAATAAAAGATCAGGATTTGATATTCCTTACTCCTACCTGAAGGAAATGAACGTCATAGTGAAATAATGGAAAAACGAGACAGCAGGGACTCCTGTGAGCAGTGGGGACAGTTTGTGTCCTCTGAGAGAAGGACTGTGGAGGGTAATTAGGGGGAAGTGGGAGAAAGCCAGACCACATGCACTGCAGCATTACTAGTCTGGAAACCTTAGCTGTTTCAAAGGTGTCTTTCTGTGCTGTGCAGCACAAGCCTGTTTTTCTAACCAGACTTACTGAAAAATACATTTTTCCACCTATTTAAATCCATAAGATATTTTAAATACACACATATTGTAAGCAGTAAAATGATTTAAAGCCCTTCGAAATGAAAATCAAATTTTATAGTAATTTCTCTAGGTTTTGGACTGGGGCCTTGAAAAAGACGACTTGTGGCAGAGATAATCCTGCTTTGTGGGGTTTTGGTGGGACTATATGGGGATTATTCAGGATGTGAGTAAAATGGATTTTAAAACATAGCAGTAATAATCAGGAGACTGGGACTTGGTCATGTGAAAAGAGTTTATTAAAAAAAAATTGTGTTCTCAGTTTGCTGAGGCATGGGCTAAACTTGTGATGGGAGTTGTTTGTTGGGTGAATTGTTTAATGATGCTTAAGGAGTGCTACACCCAAGAGGGAGTGGTCCAGGGTGGTGGTGGGGAGTTACGGGCTTGGGGTGCAATCATGAAATTCAGGAATCAGCTGAAAGCGCCTGCTAGAGCAGCTTAGTGGTATGTCCTGAGAGACTGTGCCAGAGGTATCATCGTTGCTGATTGAAAAGTGTTGCCTATTGTCCCTACTAGCAGACAGGAAGCAATCAAGGGTGAGGATCTTACAGCTGGCAAAGATGGAAATGCCCCTAAAGTCTTGATGATTTTTCATTTCTGCAATCTCAGCAGCGGAAGTAGTAGGTGACCAAGCTCTGCTCTGTCACAAGTCGTGTGTCAGGACTATTTTTTTTTTTTCAATTTGCAGAAGTGGAAAGATTTCAAGCACCTAACAGCAGTAATTTCAACAGGTGCATCTCCAAAAACAGTCCAGCATATGAAAACTGGAACTTCTCTGAAGGCTGCTTTTTCTTATAGATATTTGGTATGCCTGACCATATCCTGGCTACCCATTTCTATAAACAGACATCTGTCCAAAGGCTTTGTAGTCATTTGCTTTGGATTTGTTTGTTTAAATGCAGTTTGTTGCTTCCCTTCTTTTCCATCTCTTTCCTCCCCCAGGCAGGTGGGACCCCCAGCGCAGGTCACAGTGGCTGTGACACTGTGGCGCCCAGGATGCACCCTGTGGATTTCCTCGTTGTTTAGGAAGTTTTTCCAGGCAGACCTTCATTGTTCTTTTGAGGTGACAGTGAAAGCTATTACTAATGTCTGTAAGAAACTTCTTTCTAGCCATTTGTTTTACTTAGGAATTTCAGTGTGGTGGTAATTAAGTCAGGATTTTGCACAATGATCACGCGCTGTAGGTGTGTTCCTACAAGATGTAGTGTACTTGAAAAAGCAGAGAGACTCCTGTCCCATTTTAGAGGCTGAAGAGGAGCCTGCTTTACCCTTTACTTGAAAGACAAGATAGGAAATGGGTTATTAGCTTTCCAGGAAACCAGGTGAATGAATTCCAGTGGTGGTACAGAGATGAGTCCCACCAACTCCAGGGACAGAACCCAAGAGCCTGATACAGCTCTGGAGTGAAAGTCTCAGCCAGCGTGCACAGAGTTGGCAGGAGGAGTGCTGCAGGATGGAGGAATGACTTGGAATTAATTGTGGAAAAGCTGGCCTTTTTTTTGGACAGGCACTCAGACTGGATGTTGGATTTTCTGCTTTAAACTGTCACTTCTGGTTTTAATTTGGTGTGTGACTGCAAGTACAGCAGTGTTCTGTACAAGTCTTGCTGCATTCCCTGCCTTTGCTTCCAGCCTGTTCCAAGCTGGTTGTTCCATGTCCCAGAAATTCTCTTTTCTGTTTTCTGTAGGTGAGTGTGGCTGTGACATCATACAGAGCAGGAGTGCCCCATTCCTGAAGTGTCCAAGGCCAAGTTGCACAGGGCCTGGAGCACCTTCCTGGTCTAGTGGAAGATGTGCCTGTTCCTGGCAGGGGGTGGAATGAGATGGGCTTTAAGTTCATTCCAACCAAATTCTACAAGTGGGGGGTCTCTCTGGACTTAACAACATCTAGTTTGTAGCTCTTAGAGGCTGCTTTTCATTTTCACCTGGTGAGGTTTATGGCAAAAGCTGATTGGATTTGTCTGCAGCTCCCAAAATCTAAGGAAGAGGCAGAATAATATTTTCATTCAGGAGCATGTATTAAATCCAGAATTCATGATAGTACCATCTAGTCCAATCCAAACAGGGATAAATACCCACGGAAGGAAGAAGTGAGGTAAAGCACACAGGAAATTCAGATTTCAATAAGCATGTAAGATTCTATTATATGCACCTTGCAAAGTTTCCAAGTTCTCGAAGACTGTAAGAAATGAGATTTTTAAAGGAAAATCCTTTTGGCTTTACTTGTTTTCTGAGAAGTTTTAGTGCTCACAGAGGTTGTTGCTTTTGGAACCAGTCGCAGATTTTTATCCCATAGTTTTGATAAATGGTGCCTGCCTGTGCTGGAAAGGAGAGGAAGCTTCTCTTTGGGGTTTATGGCCTTTAATTCAAGGGGCTGAGTGCTTTTTCTTACCTTTCAACTGAATGCAAGCAAAAGGCATCCAGGGAAGTGATTGATGGAAAAGGTATTTGCCACCCACATGAATAGAATTTACTGTCGTTGGTAACTTTCAGATTCAGCTTTGGGAGACTTAAGGAAGGATATACCTTCTCTGTTCCATTTCTCAAATAGTCCATTATTAACTTCTCTCAAAAGCTCCACAAGCAATTTTGGAAGTTTTCAGCCATGTTATCTTGCAACGGGCATGGTCAAGATTTTCCTAATCAAAGCAGAAGGTGAAATTTTTCAGTTTTCCTTTGATAGTTTGTCAGTAGAAGTACTGTGATCACATCCCATTTGCCTTCTGTATATGGCTTGAGGTTTTCCTAAACCCAGAAATCCCAGTTATCCAATTTGTGTCCCAGAGCTGTGTTAGGCTCCGTGCCTGTTCAGCAGGATCACCTCAAGCCCATACACCAAAGCAACCCATATACAGGAACTACCCTTAAACATGATGTGCTGCATCACTGGGTCTGAAAAACGAAAGGTGGTTTTCTCTGGTCTTTTTCTGGGTTGTGTGAGGGAAGGGAAACCACAGGGCTGTAGGGGAAGGCATGTGGTATTTTCCATGCTTTTCTTGTCACTGTAGAAGAAACTACGTACAGTGTTGAATTAGGCACAGGGGTCAGTGGAAAGAATATCTCAATAGAGAAAGTGAGAAACAGGCTCATCCTGGCCCCAAATCTGTAATTGAGAGACACACTTCAAGTATGCTGTGCCTTTGTACTTGATGTTTTCCAAAATCTTGAATACTGGAAGTTCTTAAATTAGTGCAGCTTGGCACTAATTGCAAGACAATCTTGCAAATTGTAAGACAATCTTTGCATCTGATAGACGTTTTATTGATATGAAAGGGAGAAAAAGCAAGCTCTGAGATGATGAAAGCAGCTTTGTTGGTGGTGCCTTTGGGCAGTGGCAGCTGCAGAGCCAGTGTCTAGGTGGGGAAGGATGATATTCCTAAGGAATGTGCTTTTAAAGTGCATCTTTTTCCTTTGCATGGAATAACCACACTGTTCTCTTCACTCTTGGAGAACAATTAAAAGTTGCTTCAAGTTTTTGATCATACTTGTAAGCATTTTACTTGCTTTTGCCATTAAAGGACAGTAATGAAACAAGGCCAACTCTTACATCAAAGCAAGATTAAAGCTTGTGCAAATGGCTCAAATTTCTGTGAAGAAATGGTTCTTCTGCCTGGGTCTCCTAAAATCTTTGTCCTGTGTCTTTCTAGTAATTTTATATATATAAAAAAAAAGTTTGCTGCCCTTTCTACATTGAAGCTTATTTTGGTATGAATAACCTAAGCATAATATTGGTATGGTGTCCTAGGGTGGACATATGGATAACCTAAACTTTGTTTCTCTAAGTATTTAATTAAGTGTTATATCTTGAATTCATAAGCCTTTAATTTTCATGCTTCTGTGATATTTGTTAATAGGTCTGACCAAGTAGTTGCTGTTACACTTTGGCTAGTACAGAAGCTTTAAGCCAAAATATTTAGGTCATTGTAGTACTACCAAAGTTGTTATGCATGTTTTTTTATTGTTATGCATCTTTTTTATTGCATGTTTTTTAAAGCTAGGGATTTGTCTTAGCTGCAGTGCAGGAAGCAGAAAACAAAAGTGAGGCTGACTCTTGGGCTTTCCTGAATACATGAGTAAGAGGTTAAAAGCAGTATACTTTTCAAAAGTATGTAGATAGTTTTTGTATGGTAGAAATTCTTTTAGGAAACGAGTGAGATTGGGAGTAGAGTAGTTATTTTCTAAGTAAATATTTTAAGCCAAAACTAGCGATTCAAGTGACCTTTTGGGTGCTGTTTGTGATGAGATTGGTTCTAAGCCTGTAGCTGTGGCATGCCATGGACGCTGTGGTTCCTGAGGAGTGGGCAGTGCCAGGGATGAACCCAGGCTGCTGCATGACACCATCAGTGCTTTGGTGCACTCTTTGGTGGGAGCCTGCCAGCCCAGTGTCTCCCAGGTGGCTTTTGGGGTGTGAACAGGGCAGGCACCCCTACAGCCATCAGAGCAAGGTGGGTGCCTGGTCACCCTCCAGGGGCTCAGAGGGACCTGGGCTGTGCCACCCTTGGGTGGGAGCAGCGTGTGTGGCTGTAGGACACCTCAAGCCAAGCTGCTCCAGGGCTGTCACGGGCTGCAGCAGCTCCACTCCTTGGTGGAAAAGAGCAGCAGGGTTTTGGCTTGCTGCACACTTTCTGTACCTTCCCAGGGGCAAGCCGTGCTCTGTCCTCCAGGAGGAATTCTGCTTTGGAGCTTTTTGCAAAGCGAATGTATCAGCTGATCTCCAGGTTGGGCTTTTTGCACGTCACTGCTGAAGGAGTGAGCGTGGAGCATCCTCCTGTTAGTGGTGTCTGCCGAGAAAAGCCTCCCACGGCAGTGCCTGGCAGGTTGTGGGCTCTCCCCAGCACCTCAGCACCAGTGATGCCTTTGCAAACCACAGAGAGCTTGTAAGGAGATCTTTGGTAATGCTCTAAGACAGTCTTCGTAGCTCCCCAAAATGCTGGTGTTTTCCCAGGTTCATTCCGTGTTGTGCTTCGAGGGTCAGGGCATGTTTTGCGTGTGGCTCTCATGCATTGCAACAGGTAACCTGCAGAAAAGGTCATTTACAGCTCCCTGTGGGCTGTTGTGTGGGGGTGTGTTGGTCCTCACAAGGAGTGTGGCACAGACATCATAAGGTAGTGCTTGATCCTGGATCTTTACTGTGCGAGCAGGCAGAGCTAAAGCAGAGGTCCAGGGAACTGAAGACACGGGACCAGGTAGTGGCAGGATCAGGAGAAGCAGCTTGTGCCAGCCCTTGGAGCAGGGACAGCCCCTGCAGCAGCTCCAGCTGCACCCCCTGATGGATCCCAGCAGGCAGAGTCAATGACTGACACACGTGCTGGGGACCAGCTGGACCCTTAAGCACCCAGGACCATGGAATCACAGAATCATGGAATGGCTTGGGTGGGAAGGGAATTCAAAGCCCAGTGTCACCCTCTGCCATGACAGGACACCTCCCACTAGCCCAGGCTGGTCCAAGCCCTGTCCAACCTGGCCTGGACACTTCCAAGAATGGGTAAGCCACAGCTTCTCTGGGCACCCTGTGCCAGGGCCTCACCACCCCCCCCCCCCCCGCCAAGGAAGAATTTCTTCCAAACATCCCATCTAATCCTGCCTTCTGGCAGTTTAAAATCACTCCTCCTTGTTCTGTCACTATCTATCCTGTGCTTCATTTTTTATAAGCTCCCTAAAGTTCTGAAAGGCTTCAGCAAGGTCTCCCTGAAGCCTTCTCCAGGCTGAACAATCCCAGCTCTCTCAGCCTGTCCCTAAATGCTTTCACATCCAACCTTAGAAAGAAATACCTACAGCTTCTGTATGTTATAAAACATCTGGTGTTTCCTCTGGACATTCAAGGGAGCTGCAGGTTTTGCAGGGCTCAAAGGCCACCTCTGGCCATGCATACCTGATCCCAGCTCCTTTCCTGGGACAGCCCATTTACTTCTGATTTTTGGTTTGTTGTGCTTGCCACCTCAGCTTGAAAAATTACCCTCATGTGCTGTATCTGGAAATTTGCTGTCTGCCAAGGAGCTTTTTTGCTCTTTTCAGAGGTACACGGGTGTTGCTGCTCCAAATTTACAGAAGATGCCAGCTCCATCCCACCACTCAGTATCCATCTCGCTCAGCCCCTCTCATCTCCTGTCTCAGGAAGGCATTTCTAAAGCTTTACATGGTACTTCCCTTCCTCTGCATGAAACCACAGTTGCTGTTTGTGCTGTGATTCTCTGCAGGGCATTGTTGTGACGTTGGTAACTGGAGACACCAGGCTTGGGGCAGGATTTGGGATGTTAAATACCTTGGGTGAACATTGTCTAAAAACCACTTGCCTTTACTTGCTTTTACAGAGGATCTTTGTGTATTTTCACTTGATACTCCAATATTGCAGTGGTCACATTAGAGGAAATGCAAGTTTTCATCATCCCCAGGCAAAGATTTAATGGCCAGGTCTATGCAAAAGAAAGGACAAAAAGGCTTTTTAAAGGATATTCTGTAAAGTAATATCACTGTAATGTAGTCTGCCAGACACTTTCCAGTGTTTGCAGTTGCAGATGAGGCTTTGCCAGCCTTCAGCTGTCCAGACTGAAGTTTCCATGCTGAGCATTTGCCCCAAATTGCCATTTTGAGAAAACTGCAGCTAAAATGGATGGGGGTTTTTTTGTTTGTTTTGTTGGTTTGTTTGGCTTTGCTTTTGGTTTGGGGGAGGGGGGGTGGGAGGTTTTTGGTTTTTGTTTGTTTGTTTTTCTGTTGTTGGTTTTTTTTTGTTTGGTTTGGTTTTTTTTTTGTTTTTTTTGGTGGGTTTTTTTTTTTTTTTGGGGGGGGGGGAGGGTTTTTTTTTTGTGACTTAAACTAAAGAAAACATGCTTTCCTGTCTTTAGATGTTCTTTTGAGCAGGTCAGGCATGGCCTGCAGGCAAGGGAAGGCTTTGGGGGCCATAGAGGTAGAGTAAGGGAAACTGGAGGTGAGTGGGAGAGGAGGTTTCCAGCCACTGCCCATGTTCTCCTGCTGGACTAAACTCTTCTGTTTCCACGTTTGCCCTCGGTGCAGGCTACAAAAAGCTGCAAAGCCCACAGCTACCAGCAGCTCTTCACAGCCATGGGCAAAGCAAACCCAGCTTTGTACCTTACGGGCTGAAGTGGGAGTGGAAAAGCTCCATGGATCCGAAGCCCTGAACTCATTGCTGATGCTTGAAGGAGACCAGGCTGCAAAGACTTATCTTTGGTGTGTTTTTCTACTGCTTCATTCAGTAGGAAGCTCCAGATTCATTGCTTGGGTTTTTTTCTTTCCTTCTGTGATTTCCTGTACACCTGCCAAGCTACAAAGTGCTGTGCAGCCATTGCTTGGCTGATCTTGGTGCTGTTTGATTTCATGCGCGAGGAGCTGTGCCTGTTAATTTGGGGCTTGACAAACCTGGTGCCTAATTTTTTGGGGAACTGACGATTTTGATGCTCTCCCCAAGTTTCCAGCCAGGTTCTTGCTGTGCTCAGGCACTCAGCACTTCTCTAAATCGGGAAAAGAAGGTGGCAGGAGCCATGTGGGGGCTTCTCCTGTAAGTGCCACGTGTTTTATCCAGCTTTACATTCTGCAGTAGGCATCGATCTGCTTCTCTGGGGTGGTGGTTACCTGCTCTTAAATATCAGTCAAGTTCCTGCTATTTCCAGCTCACTGTGCCACAAGCTTTCAGAGCTCTGCAATGAATAGGACAGGTACACATGAGGTAGAAGATGGTGTTTTTAGGTGTGATTGTAAAGGAAAGTAACTTTTAATTACTGCTGCTTGTGCTCCATCTGTCTGGACATGTCTCACAGTGCTCTGGGCTGGTGACATGGTGGGCATTGGGCACAGGTTGGCCTCAATGGTCTGGGAGGGTTTTCCAAGCTGAATGATTCTAGTATTCTGTGTTTCCATGATGTCCTACCAAACCCAAGGGAAGCAGTGGGGAGGAAGAGTGCCCAGAACAAAATTGAGGCTGTATTTGGTATGACACACACCCGAGAGCTGTGACAAAAGAAGCTTCTGGGGAAGACTTTGGAGCCTGGGCTTGGTGCGTTCATGGTGATCCCTTAGGAGCTGTGGCCACGTAGTGGTGACATCAAAAACTGAGGCAGCACTGGGTTTTTTCAAGGAAGCTGAGTTCCAAGTGAATAAAGGAGGAAGGCCCCATCTGAACTCAGCACCAACTTCCCTTACAACTGGAAAAAACACGAAGCAGCTCAGCACATCCCACACCAGAATAGGGGTGACTAAAGCTGATACTACACTAGGAGACAGAGGAGTTACCAGCATAAACAAACGTCCCACACCAATGTGTTGCTAAGGGTGTAAAATACTACATGGTAATTTTGAGCAAGAGCTTGTGGTTTGTTAGTTACTCATCTCTTGCTACACGGCTTTTTCTTTGCGTGCCTTAAATATTCAGGCAGCAGGAAGTGTGGTCAACTGAAAAGTTGCTCTTTCTGTAGCATTTGGCATTGGCAGGTGTTACTTTTGTGACCATAAACCAAATTCCCACTTGCCTTGGGGGCTGCTCCTAAACCTGGATCTCACAGGGTGTTGGGGCTGAGCAGTGGAGGGAAGCACTGGCTGGGTTTGCTTGTTACCATCTGCAGAAGAGCTGCTTTTACATAAAATCCAACCTCTCTTGACAGCTGAGTGTCTGGAGTGCTGCTGTTGGACGGGATGAGGGGCTACCCCAAAACTCGGGCTGACTTTGAGGGTGCTGCACAGTGCTGAGTTTCTGTGGCCGTTGTGTTTGGTTGCCTTGGCTGAATCGGTGCCAGGGGTGTGAGTGTGCACAGCCTTGGGAGGATGTGAGAGCTGCATTTCAGATGGGGCCCATCTCTCTATTCAGAGATTTAACTCTGTTTGGATGATGAGAATGGAGACATCTGTAAAAAGTAACAGTCCCCCTTCCTTCCAGAATAAGGCTATGAGCTTTCCAGCTGTTGGCTAAGACAGGTTTTCCTGTTGAAATAGCTTTTGTCTGAAGTAAGTCTAAAACAATATGGTTATAGTAACTGAAAATATTTCTTTGTCAATTCTAGTTGTAAATCCAAGTGTTTTGATTCATTGCTACTTCTTGTAGCAGCTGTTTGATTCAGAAAACCTTATGGAATCTTCCAGTGAAGTGCCCGCTGCTGGTAAAATGCAGTTTTGCTTATTTTGTGTATTTTCTTTACCATATTGTGTGTGACTAATTTTGTTTTATCTTCACAGTCTCACAAGAACACACTCTTGCTTTCCTTCAGAAGTCCTATCATCCTGAATAATGCAAAGACAAGCCCATAACATTCATTCATGTGGTTCTTGTTTGCAGCCACAATCAAATGGATTGTGACATATATTTGTCAGCTGATGCCATCCTATATTCATAAAATATGCTTGGGATCTTTTTTTAGTTCTGCAGAGTTTAAAGATGAGCTTATTAGACATCTCTCTGATGTGTAATTATTCTGGGCTGAATAATGTTAATCAGAATATATGCAATTTATATACAGTAGACAAGCAAAGAAGAGTGTATGTTTAAAAAAT